>NC_042617.1:587281544-588481544 GCF_901001135.1 Rhinatrema bivittatum | reverse complement strand
CGGAACATAAACAAGTGCAAAGAGATCTTAAAGTTACAATACAACAAGGAGGAGATATGTGAGGAGATATATGAGGAGATTGTGAAGGAGTGTGCATGTGAGAGATTAGGAGCTGGTGTGTATGAAAAAGGGATTGCGTGTATGCGAGGGTGCTAGCCTGTGTGAAGGGATTGTGTATGTGTAAGAGAGAGAGCCTGTGTGGGAGAGACATAGGTAGCCTGTTGACAGTATATGCATGAGAGAGAAAGGGAGCCTGCATGAGAGAGACATAGGTAGCCTGTGTGAGGATGTATGCCTGAGAGAGAAAGGGAGCTTGTGTGGGTGTGTATGCAAGAGAGAGGGCCCTGTATGAGAGGATGTGTGTGCAAGAGAGTGAGGGAGCCTGTATGAGGGTGTGTCTGTACTAGAGAAAGGGAGTATGTGTGTGTGAAAAAGGGAGGGACAGAGGGAGCCTGTGTGAGAGGCAGTACTGAGAATGAGGTCAAACTCTGGGAGTGGCAATAGAGTGGAAGGAGTTGAGCCTAGAGGTGGAGGGGAGAGATACTGGCAGGTGGAGGAGATGGGGGCTGAAAGGGCAAAGTGGCCAGGGGGGTAGGGAGAGCGAGTGGAAGGGACACTCTTACAGTGAATTTCTAGGGAAATTCTGCTCAAAATATCTAAAATTCTGCATCTTTAAATAATTTTTTCGGTATTAATTTAAAATGTAATTACTTAAAAACGGTCATGTAAATTGTGTTATTTTGACCAATATAAAGTTTGCAGAATTTTAAGTTTTTGTGTGCAGAATTCCCCCAGGAGTAAAGGTGTTGAAAGCAGAGCCCAAGTGTTCTTCTAAATGCAAGCATCAGGCAGTGGTGAATCTTCTGACACACCTGATCAGGTCTGACAGCACACCAGGCCATGGCATACTGGCTCAGAAACACTAAGAAAGAACTGGTAATGGAGAATTTACTACTTACTTGATAATTCCACACCAGTGGGTTATGCACTTCTACTAGCAGTTGGAAACTGAGCAAAGCTGACCTCACAGTTTATACACCCCTGCACTGGCATCAGCCCACCAGCATTCTCTGTAAAAACCAAACTCTGGACAACTAAACAATACATGAACATAACTATTAACAGACAACCATGCAAGCATTCAGTTAACAGGAAAAACTGAGCTCAGACAAGGAGTGTAATATCATTAATCTAGGGACTGGATGTGACACTTATCAGTAATCCCCGGAAACACAGTCACACAGGACGACAATAGCACCACCATCCGGCAGCCAAGGGCAGGAAGGTGATTTAACCTGTCGACATTAAAGAAAAGGAAATTATCAGGCAAGTTGTAATTTCTCCTCTCTTAACATTCAGACAGGTTAATCCATACCAGTGGGATGTACTGAACAGTGTGGGAGGTTGCCTGCAGTTCATCAACACCAGTGGGATGGTTGCCTGCAGTTAATCCATACCAGTGGGATGTACTGAACAGTGGTTGCCTGCAGTTAATCCATACCAGTGGGATGTACTGAACAGTGTGGGAGGTTGCCTGCAGTTCAACAACACCACACATGCAAAGGCTGCACATCAGGTGGTAATGCCTGGAAAAGGTATACAAGGAGAACCACATCGCAGCTCGGCAAATTTCAACCAGAGATAACAATCTAATCTCCATCCATGGCACTGCCTGAGCCCTAGTGGAATGAGCCCTGACCTGACCAGGCAATGGCTGTCAGCATCCACATACGCGTCTGTGATAACCTCCTCAATCCAGTGAGCTATCATAGCCTGTGACGCCAGCAACCTTGTTTCCTCCCAACATGGAGTACAAACAGCTGGTCCATCTTCCTGAGAGGTTTAGAAATCTTCAAATACCTCATGACATGCTGCTTGATATGCAAGGTCCGTAATAAGCAATATTCATCCAGATAATAGAAGGACTTGGGGGCACTCCATTAAGTTAGCAAGTAGCTCATTTAAAACAAATCGAAGAACATTCTTTTTCATTCAGCACATAGTTAAGCTCTTGAATTCATTGCCAGAGGATGTGGTTACAGCAGTTAGAATAAATGGGTTTAAAAAAAGGTTTGGATAAGTTCCTAGAGGAAAAATCCATAAACTGCTATTAATTATTAAGCAATAGGAGCTTGATATTTATTTAAGGTTTGGGTACTTGCCAGGTACTTGTGACTTGGATTGGCTAATGTTGGAAACAGGATACTGGGCTTTACGGACCCTTGGTCTGACCCAGCTGTACCAACCCAGACTCACTTGCAGATATGGTTCCCGGAAAGACAAGGCCTGCAGTTTGGAAAATCTTTGCGAAGAACAGATTGCCACAAGAAACACTGTCTCAAAGTAAGTAATACCAAGGAGAGGTTATGCAATAGTTGAAAGGTAGGACCCGCCAGAAAATCCAGCACCAGATTAAGACTCCACAAGGGCACAGACAACCGCAAGGGAGGACGCAGATACTTCACCCCTTTTAAGAACCGGGCCACATCCGGATGGGCAAACAAGGTTCACCATTCACCAGACCTCGGAAACTGGCAAGAGCTGCCACCTGTACCTTCAAGGAATTAAGGGCCAACCCCTTAATCAACCCATCCTGCAAAAAAACCAAAATGAGCAGGATCTTAACCGAATGATGATGAATCCCTCATTCCTCAAACAAAGCCTCAAACACTCGCCAAACTTGAACATTGGCTGAAGAACTGGAGAACTTTCGCACTCAAAAAGCAAGGTGGAAATTACAGGAGTGGAATATCCATGCTTTAGCAACCGAGTCCTTTCAAAGGCTATACCGTAAGACAAAATGGATTCAGATCTTCATGAAGAATAGGCCCCTGCTGCAGCAGATTCCTGTGAACAGGTAATAGCAGAGAAGAGTCCACTAGAAACCTCCACAGATCTGCATACCATGGTCTCCTGGGCCAATCTGGCGCCTCCAGAAGTATCATCCCCATGTATCTCTCAAAACTCGGAAATACTCTGCCCAACATGGGCCATGGGGGAAAGGCATATAGAAGCTTGCCTTCCAGCCACTACTGCATGAGAGCATCGATGCCCAAACATTTCAGATCTCTCCTCCAACTGAAGAAACAAGGAACCTTCGCAATGTGTGATGTTGCCAGTAAATCCCACCTCCTCCTCCCCTGCAGATTGTATATACTGTATATATTGTAAATAATGGTTATTTTTAGCATAAACAAGTGTTAACATTCTATTATGTTACCTTAACTCGCATGCACCTGACTTTGCTACTCCAGCCCTTTCGCCCCTCAGTTCTAGCTCCCTTTCGTTACATGTAATTCTTATTTCCTAAAGTTATTGGTTACCCCTGTTCATTGTAAACTGATGTGATACTCACTTGAATGTCGGTATAGAAAAGTTCAAAATAAATAAAATAAATAAATCTAGAAATGGGAGGTCCTAGCAGCCCACTATGAGCTGGAATACTTCGTTTGACAATTCCCATTCTGGATCCAAACTATCTACTGAGAAAGTCAGCTCTTACATTTGTCTTTTCCTGCAATGTGTGAGGCTGAGATCTCCTGAAGATGTACTTCTGCCCATTCCATGATTTGGGCTATTTCCTGTGATACTTACTGGCTCTTGGTTCCTCCTTGGCAATTGATGTAAGCCACTGTCATCGTATTGTCCGACATTATTCGGACCATTCGAACCTGCAAGCGGTCGACGAATCACAAGCACGCCAACCAAACAGCACAGGCTTACAGTCGACTGATGCTCCACAGAGACTCTTCTGTGCTCCAGGGTCCCAGCACTGTCAACTCCTAATAGTGAGCCCCCCAACCTTGGAGGCTGTCATCCATCATGAGTAATAGTCCAGTGTTTGAAGGGGTATGCCCTTCCTTGGATGATACACTTTCAACTACTACTGCAGTTAGATGCTGATTTCCACCAGCAAGTGAAGCCATATCGAGTAGTCCTGACACTGGACTCCAACATGCTCGCAGTGTGCACTGAAGAGAATGCATATGTGCCTTTGCCCACAGAAGTGCCTCTAGGATGGCTGCCATCAACCCGAGCACCTGCAGTTTTCTGTCAATAGCCACACCTGCGTCATCATTTTCTGAATGTGGCTCTCTGGTAGGAACATCCTGCTTTGTTTCGTGAAGTTAATCACCCACCTAATTCCAGTAGCAAGGAGATCACCTTGTGCAAGACCTGAAGGTTCTCTTTCATACTCTTGGCCCAAATTAGCCAATCATCTAAGTACGGGTGGACCAGAATGCCATCTTTTCTCAACACTGCCGCTCCCAGCACCATGACCTTGGAGAAGGTTCTAGGTGCAGGTGCCAAGCTGAAGGATAGTGCTCAAAACTGGTAATGTCACCCCAAAACAGCAAAACGCAGAAATCATTGATGCTCCAGCCAGATGGGAAAATGCAGGTATGCCTCTGACAAATCCAGAGACGTAAGAAACACCCCCCCCCCCCCCTCCTCCGACTGTACTAAGATTTTCACAGAGCATAAGGTTTCCATGCGGAAACGAATCACTCGCAAATGACTGTTGACTCCCTTGAGATTCAGGATGGAGCAAAAGGAACCCTCCTTCTTGGGTACAACAAAATAAATGGAACGTCGGCCTGTATTTACTTGTGACTTGAGCACTGGAATCACAGCCCGCAGGCTGAGGAGTCTTGACAACGTACACTCCAAAAAATCCGAAATAAAATCCGAAATAAATAAATAGCCTGTCTCTTATCATAGAAACATGGAAATGACAGCAGAAAAGGACCAAATGGTCCATCCAGTCTGCCCAGGACGCTTATCATAGCATTTGCTGCGCAGTGTAGGTTACTCCCATGCTTATCAGTTTCCCAGAATGTAAAAGTCAGGGTCCTCGTTGGTTGCTGTTTGAATCCAATTCCTCGTTATGCCTTGCTGTTGAAAAAGAGAGCAATGTTGAATTTGTATCAAAGTATCAGGCTTATTGGTTAAGGGTAGTAACCGCCACATCAGTAAGTTACCTACATGCATTTGTTTCTTCTTTTCCATCCACTAGCCTTTAGGGATCCACAGTGCTTATCCTATGCCTCTTTGAATTTTTTCACAGCTTTCATCTTCCCCACTTCCTACTTGGAAGAGCATTCCAAGTAGGAAACCAAAAAAAGGGATAGAATCTCAATACCTTCAAATAATCTTTTTTGTATAAGTTTTTCAACAAAAGCCCGACTCAGGCCGAGTTTCGCCAAAGCGGTGACTAAGGGGGGGAAATGGCGCCGCGACCACGTGGGAGAAAGCCCTCCTGGTCTTCTCTGGGCGAACCGAGCATGGCCACACTGAGGAATGGGCTGATAAGCACTCCAATGACGGGGCATAGGTCACCAAACTTTCCTCCCTCAGGCAGGCAATTTTTTTTTTTTTTTTTTTGCCACATGCTGGCCCTGGGCCTGGGACGACATCCGCCCGCAGTCCCTGCAGGAGAACTGGTCATGCTTTGGGCCCAGGCAAAGATAACAATAATTATGCCCATCGGTGACGGATATAATTTTTCCACACTGGCAGTATTTGAAGCCAGGCGGTCTTGGAGGCATACTGCAGCACTGAAAAGTGCTGTTTGTAGCTGAAAAACAACTTTAGAATCTAGGAGATGAAAAGCTCCACGTGCAGCCTGCAACGCAGAAAAAAACAGACTGAGGAGAAAAACATGGCACAGTGCAGGAAGAGACGCGCAGCCGCACAGAGCAAAGCTCTGTGATCTTTGAGAAGCTCCACCTCAACCGCCCTGGAGGGATGTCCCAGACAACATGGCTAATTCAGCCTGCTTATCTGCGGGAAAAAAATTTGGATCTACATTAGTGATTACTCTTTTTATACAATCTTATAAAGAAATGATTATGAATTTGGTAAAGGAAAAATCATTTGCAGATGCAGTTACGTCATGATTTGTCTAGAACTATACAAGGCTGACAAAGAAAATATCTTGCAACATGCTCTATTCTATATTATAGAAACATAGAAACATAGAAATGACGGCAGAAGAAGACCAAATGGCCCATCTAGTCTGCCCAGCAAGCTTCACACAATTTTTCTCTCATACTTATCTGTTTCTCTTAGCTCTTGGTTCTATTTCCCTTCCACCCCCACCTTTAATGTAGAGAGCAGTGATGGAGCTGTATCCAAGTGAAATATCTAGCTTGATTAGTTAGGGGTAGAAGCCGCCGCAATAAGGAAGCTGCACCCATGCTTATTTGTTTTACCCAGACTATGTTATACAGCCCTTATTGGTTGTTTTTCCTTCTCCCCTGCCGTTGAAGCAGGGAGCTATGCTGGATATGCGTGAAGTATAAGTCTTCTCCCATGCCGTTGAAGCAGAGAGCCATGCTGGATGTGCATCGAAAGTGAAGTATCAGGCACATTTGGTTTGGGGTAGTAACCGCCGTAACAAGCCAGCTACTCCCCGCTTTGTGAGTGCGAACCCTCTTTTCTTCTCCCCTGCCGTTGAAGCAGAGAGCTCTGCTGGATGTGTGAAGTATCAGTTTTTCTTCTCCCCTGCCGTTGAATCAGAGAACTATGCTGTATATGCATTGAAAGTGAAGTATCAGGCTTATTTGATTTGGGGTAGTAACCGCCGTAACAAGCCAGCTACTCCCCACTTTGTGAGTGTGAATCCTTTTTTCCACATTTCCTCTTGCTGTTGAAGCTTAGAGCGATGTTGGAGTCACAGTAAGCCTGTGTATGTTTATTTAATAAGGGTATTGACTCCAGGCAGTAGCCATCATTCTGGCGAGTCACCCACTCTTCATTGGCAGCCTCTTGACTTTATGGATCCACAGTGTTTATCCCACGCCCCTTTGAAGTCCTTCACAGTTCTGGTCTTCACCACATCCTCCGGAAGGGCATTCCAGGCATCCACCACCCTCTCCGTGAAGAAATACTTCCTGACATTTGTTCTGAATCTTCCTCCCTGGAGCTTCAAATCGTGACCCCTGGTTCTGCTGATTTTTTTCCTTCGGAAAAGGTTTGACGTTGTCTTTTGATCATTAACACCTTTCAAGTATCTGAAAGTCTGTATCATATCACCTCTGCTCCTCCTTTCCTCCAGGGTGTACATATTTAGATTCTTCAATCTCTCCTCGTACGTCATCCAATGAAGATCCTCCACCTTCCTGGTTGCCCTTCTCTGTACCGCCTCCATCTTGTCTTTGTCTTTTTGAAGGTACGGTCTCCAGAACTGAACACAGTACTCCAGGTGAGGCCTCACCAAGGACCTGTATAAGGGAATAATCACTTCCCTTTTCTTACTCGATATTCCTCTCTCTATGCAGCCCAGCATTCTTCTGGCTTTTATTGAAGTTTAGGGTGAATTTAGGGTTTGAATTTAACTACTAATAAGTACGTGGTCTATCATGACGAACAAGCAAAGGAATTTTTAAATAAGTCAGCTGAGAAACAGGATATCATTTGCAAAATTCTTCAGATGAACCCCTCAAATTTATTCTCTAAATTTACAATATCTTTTGTGTATGGCACATGCTGATTTAGTATCCACTAGATACTATAATCAAAAATCAGAGGATCTAAGGCAATTATTCATGCCAATCTTTTATTTCCAATTGTTTTCAAATTATATAAAAACATTACTTTTTATGCAGGGACTCTATCTATTTAAAATAATCCAAACATGCTTTACCCCTCATTTACTACACTCCACACATACTCATTTCACATTCATACTTCATTCCTCAATCACACCTCACATAAAAATGTACAGTTTGAAAATATGCTTTGTAGCGTTACCAATACACCAATTTTCTACAAATTTAAACCACATGCACTGATATTTTCATGTTACATTCAAGGTATACTTTTGTTATAACACATCTAGTTCTATTTTTATATTAGAGCTTTACATCCAGTTAATCAACCATTTATGTTGCTGAAGGCTGTATTTGTTCCAAAAATATTTGTCCAACGAGAGCCTCCTTGAGAATGTTAGATTAGTGCGAGCCCTGTGGCTTGAATAATGGAGAATTATTCATTCACAGATGGTTGAAACTTATTGAACACAGCATGTGATATCTTGAGATTACAGTTTTGAAATGCGCCGGTAAAGATTGGGAGAGCTGCTCAGAATTATTTGTTAATAAGTCGTGAGAGTAATCCGGTGCAGATTTCAGTTGTCGGAGCAATGTTGGATACAGCAAGTGTTGGAAAGTGAGTGTTTACAGTGCTATTTCTTTGTTAGAGAGCAACACAGTTGTAATATACCCACTGCCCTCCTGTGTTACTAGGAGGTACCATATAAAAACAATTATATTTAGTAAAAAAATATTAATACAGTGTAATATGGGTATGTTAAAGTAAGGATGTGGATCAAAATGGATATAGGATGACTAAATTGGAAATATTGAGTTATTTTTACACTGTGTGGCACTACATATATTGTAATTGGATTTTGTTGAGTAATTGACTAAGTTGTAAAAATAGGGATTTGAATTATTTAGATTAGTTATGATTATATTGTTTATTATGTTTTAGATACGTGAAATGAAACTCATGTTATGCAGTGGACCAATTTTATAGAACACATGTACTAGATCCTACAAGCCAAGCAAAAAATGAGAAAGCTTTAATCGATGATGTCCCTGAAGAAGCCCTAGATTTAGGGTGAAACGAGGCTCTCTTTGGACAAATATTTTTGGAACAAATACAGCCTTCAGCAACATAAATGGTTGATTAACTGGATGTAAAGCTCTAATATAAAAATATAACTAGATGTGTTATAACAAAAGTGTACCCTGAATGTAACATGAAAATATCAGTGCATGTGGTTTAAATTTGTAGAAAATTGGTGTATTGGTAACGCTACAAAGCATATTTTCAAACTGTACATTCGCGCAAGAGCCGGAAGACCGGCTCTCCACAAGCGAGACGGAAATGAGAACGCGGCATCAAGGCAGGGAGCCGGGCGAGTGAGGGAGAAAAAAAAATCAGCTGAGCCAACAAGCTCTGGGGGAGAACTGCAGGAGATTGAACCCTGCACTCTCCAGCATCTGAAAGTACTGCCTTCAACTTTTATGACTTGAAAATTCCAATTTCTTAAATACTTCTGTATATCTTTATTTTTATTTTTATTTATTTTTTTATCACACAGGAGAATTAAGCATTCCTGTCACGGCACCCGAGGAATGAACGTCTCAGGGCAAGGCAGTGCGAGCAGGGGGCGTGACTGGACCACCAGTATCGCCCCAAACTATGCTGTTCACCGGGGAGAGGGCCTAGGCTGAAGGATTTTCAAGGGGCAAGCCCCCCTAGGCCCCCAAGAGCGAGGGAGACAAAAACTGTCTCCCTAAATACAGAGTTCTTCATATATATATATATATATATATATATATATATATTTATTTTTTATTTTTTTTTAAATTAATAACAAATTAAATACTTGCTTGAGCTTGCCCTAAGGAAGAAGAAAGAACCCCCACAGGGTAGGGGCAAGCTACTAAGGAAAGGGAACCGCAGGGTGAGCTGCCTGGCATCTGCTGGAGACAGACAAATACTGAAGGGCTGCAGAGTAGGCTCTGTCCTGATATAGGATACCCTTTCAGTTTTGGACTGTCTCCATCTGCTGGACAGGAGGCTCAACCCATGGTCTGGACTGATCCGGGTACGTACAGAGAACAGTGCATGTGGTTTAAATTTGAAGAAAATTGGTGTATTGGTAATGCTACAAAGCATATTTTCAAACTGTACATTTTTATGTGAGGTGTGATTGAGGAATGAAGTATGAATGTGAAATGAGTATGCGTGGAGTGTAGTAAATGAGGGGTAAAGCATGTTTGCATTATTTTAAATGGATAGAGTCCCTGCATAAAAAGTAATGTTTTTGGATAATTTGAAAACAATTGGAAATAAAAGATAGATTGGCATGAATAACTGCCTTAGATCCTCTGATTTTTTATATAGTATCTATTGAGTTTTCAGAGGTTATGCAGGTGTATGTTTACCTCATATGATTTAGTATCCACAACAGTTTACTGATTTGTTTTTAACTGATCAAGCTGTTAATCAATCAACATAGAAGTCAAAAGATTGTCGCACCAAAGCTTAGTTGCATTTACATAATCATGGATATTAAGCTATTTTTGTTCTGAGATCTCCATCAATTAAGAGTGAAAGTTCATTTTACTATTGCAATTCTGATGTATTAAAATGATATGAAAAGGAATACAAGGATGCACGTTCTGGTATTTACATATTTGAAAATTAAGAAAAAAAAACCTTGCAAACATCTCATAGTGAAATGCTGGTAAAGAGCCAATACAACCTTTACTGAAAAGAGTTCTTATTTATTTACTTATCTATTTATGAGTTCTTGGTGGCATATGATTTAGAGGATGGGACCAGCTAGTGTTGCCACTAAGCTTCTATTCAACTTCCTTCCTTTCTGCCAAAGCAACTGTTTTGTTTTTGAAACTCAGAAGCAGTTCTCAGTAGCAGAATTGTTTCTTCAGATTCTACCAATGTGTGTATGCAATTTAGAGATGTGAATCGGAACCAGAATCTGTTCGGATTTCAGTTCCGATTCACATCTCTAGTTATGCATAGTATATCCTCAAAATGTCATCTATTACAAACAGAAGCAGCATTCAGTCAGAGAGCAAGTGTAAATTACAGGATCAATCAGAAACTACACCACAGTTGCTCTCATCACCATTCCGTCCACACAAGTACAAGGAATGGAAGAAAAACTAATTTCTAATTAATGGCAGAGATGTGAAAGCCCAGAAAAAAATGGAAAAATTGGAGAAAAAAAAGCAAGTTTGTTTACTGTCAATGGTGTTCTCCACATACAGCAAGATGAATTAGTCATGACACACGGGTATTGTCATCCAGCGGTGCTTAGCTTAGAGATTTTGCTCTTGTGAGCATGTGCAGAAATTCTCACTCGGATGCTGCCTTTTGAGCTCCTCAGTTAATTTTAGAGCTAAGTTTTAATTAGGTAGTCAATTCTCCAGGGAGGTGGGTCGGTATTAAGCATGGCTAATTCATCTTGCTGTCTACGGAGAACACTATTTACAATAAGCAAACTTATTTTCTCCATCAACCAGCAGGGCTGAATTATCATAACACATGGGGAGTCCCAAGCTGAAGGTTGCAGCGATTCGCTTACTAAAAAAAGGTTCCTTGTACCCCACTGTGAAATGTGGACTAATGGGTAAATGGCTGTGCAAAACTACATGTCCAAATTTACTGTCACTTCTTCAAAGCGGGGAGTAGCTGGCTTGTTACGGCGGTTACTACCCCAAACCAAATAAGCCTGATACTTCACGTTCAACCCATATCCAGCATAGCTCTCTGCTTCAACGGCAAGGGAGAAGAAAAACTGATACTTCACGCATATCCAGCATAGCTCCCTGCTTCAACGGCAGGGGAGAAGAAAAACTGATACTTCACGCATATCCAGCATAGCTCACTGCTTCAATGGCAGGGGAGAAAAAAAACTGATACTTCACGCATATCCAGCATAGCTCTCTGCTTCAACGGCAGGGGAGAAGAAAAACTGATACTTCACGCATATCCAGCATAGCTCCCTGCTTCAACGGCAGGGGAGAAGAAAAACTGATACTTCACGCATATCCAGCATAGCTCACTGCTTCAACGGCAGGGGAGAAGAAAAACTGATACTTCACGCATATCCAGCATAGCTCCCTGCTTCAACGGCAGGGGAGAAGAAAAACTGATACTTCACGCATATCCAGCATAGCTCACTGCTTCAACGGCAGGGGAGAAGAAAAAAGGATTCGCACTCACAAAGCGAGGAGTAGCTGGCTTGTTACGGCGGTTACTACCCCAAACCAAATAAGCCTGATACTTCACATTCAACCCATATCCAGCATAGCTCTCTGCTTCAACGGCAGGGGAGAAGAAAAACTGATACTTCACGCATATCCAGCATAGCTCCCTGCTTCAACGGCAGGGGAGAAGAAAAACTGATACTTCACGCATATCCAGCATAGCTCCCTGCTTCAACGGCGGGGGAGAAGAAAAACTGATACTTCACGCATATCCAGCATAGCTCCCTGCTTCAACAGCAGGGGAGAAGAAAAACAACCAATAAGGGCTGAATAACATAGTCTGGGTAAAACAAATAAGCATGGGTGTAGCTTGCTTATTGCGGCGGTTACTTCCCCTACTACCCCTAACTAATCAAGCTTGATATTTCACTTGGATGCACCTCCATCACTGCTCTCTTCATTAATGGTGGGGGTGGAAGGGAAATAGAACCAAAGAGCTAAGAGAAACAGATAAGTATGAGAAAAAATGTGTGAAGCTTGCTGGGCAGACTGGATGGGCCGTTTGGTCTTCTTCTGCCGTCATTTCTATGTTTCTATAGATTATCCAGCAGACATGCACGTGAAAGTGTGAACTAACAACCAAGTTGCAGCTTTGCAGATATCAATTGGCACAGCTCGCAGAGAAGCCAGTGATGTAGACATGGCTGTTATCTGACTAGTTGGGGCGGTTCTATAAAGAAGCAGGGTGAGGCACCAACTTATGACGGTCGCCTCACTTTTTAATTCTTACCCTACTGTTGAGGCTACCATGTGATGACATGCTGGCAGAGCTCACCCTTCCCGCCAGCATAAGAAAGGCCCTGCAGCGGTGTGTAAGGAAGATGTGGTGGCGGGGTTCCCATTCCCTGCCAGCACTAAGAAGGCCCCTGCATTGGTGCAGAAAGAAGATGTGCTGGCAGGGTTCTCACTCCCCACCAACACTAAGAAGGTCCCCACAGCAGTGTGAAATGAAGATGTGCTGCAAGGTTCTCACTTCCCGCCAGCATTAAAAGGGCCCCTGCCGAGGAGAAAGAAAGATATGCTGGTGGATTTCCCAAACCCCGCTAGTAGTCAAAGGGTCCCTGCGCCGGTGCGGAAGGAAGAGGTGCTAGCGGGGTTCCCACTCCCCGCCAGCACTATAAAGGCCCCTATGGCAGTGCAGAAGACAGACATGCTGGCAGGGTTCCCACTCCCCACAAGCACCAAAGAAAAGCCCTTGCAGCAAAAGAAAAAGCCCTGCGAGGCTGCTGGCCTTTCCCCTGCTGCTGGTGGCCAAAGAAGAGTGAGAGGTTCAGCATGTGCCTTTGTGTGTATGTATGAGATAATGTATGTGAGAGTGCGCCTTTGTGGGTGAGAAAGTGACTGCTAGTGCCTGTGCATGCATGACTGACAGTGTATGAAAGACCATGTGACAGAGTGCTTCTGTGTGTGAAAAAGTGACTGCCTGTTTGTGCCTGTGTGGGAGGGAATGTCTGTGTATGTGAGAGAGAGAGTGGAGTAGAATAATGACATCCCGGCAAGTTCCCACATCTCCCAGCAATAGGAAAACCCCTGCAATAGAAGAAGAGGCCCTGCAGGGTTGCCAGTGGTCAAAGACGCCCTGCAGGCCACTGGCATTTCCCCTGCAGCCAGCAGCTGAAGAAGAGTGAGAGGTCAGAGAATGTGTGTGAGAGTGTCTCTGTATGTGAGAGTACCTGCATGTGTGTGTACAGACAGCGAGGTTACAGTTTGTGCACCTTCTTCCAATCTGCAACAGCCTGACTGAAAATCTAAAGTTCCCAAGTAAGAAGAGCGAGGTATTTTTTAAATCCTTATTAGTTTTAATTACTGGATGTCATGTGTATGCTGTTTTGAAATATTTTATTGGAGTTAGGTAATTTTTAAAACATTTTTGTTTTTAATTATTGGATGATGTTCTATTCATCAGCTAATCTGACATTCTTTTTATTGGTATGGTTGATGGTTTATATTTCTTAATGTTTGAATGACATACCGAGTCTGGCTTCTTGCAATTTCCAGTTCAGTTTTTGTCTGCACATTTCTATTTATATTTTGTGGTCTCTCTGTTTTGAATTTGGTGAGGGTCTGTGTTCTGCATGTGTGACTGAGGTCAGGTATTCTGCTAACAAATTTCTACCCAGAAACTATACAACAGCCTGGCTTGCTCTGTTTTCCTAACAGGAGGTACACTGGTGATTAAGGCCCAATGTAATATTGCAGAGTGGCTTTTTTTTTTTTTTATTGGTACAGTTGTTACTGTTCGAGTGCTAGCAGTTTTGGTATGGAAGCTTTGCTATACTGTAATTATAGGTTTTCTGCGAGCCATGTCCACACCCAGTGCGCTTTATGATAGGCCTAATACCATATGGGATCCAAGTGTCTTTCTTGCAGTGTATGTAAATATAATGTACAAGTTGTGATATTTTTACCTCAGAAGACTGTACACTGAATGTCCCTTCTCCATATAAAATCTCCCTTTACAGGTTGAAGATGCAGTTAAGAAAAATAAATGCATAATTTGTAAGTGTGTGGGAAGGGGAAAGGGAGCCAAAGGCTGTAAGGTTCCCCTAGGACATCTAAGACCCTTGCACGTGTGTGTGTGTGTGTGCACATAAGTGTGTGCACGTGTGTATGTGTGTGTGCGCGCGCGTGACCCTGTGTGTGAAACTGTGAGTCAGACAGGGTTTCTCAGACACAGAATATTAGCTAACGCTTCTTGGCACTGCTCGGATTGTCTGATCAGTAACAGCCTGTGTGTGTTCAGAGGAGCCTATGTGTCTCTCTTTGTTTATGTACATACCTGTGCCTGCCTCTGTACACATATGAGCCAGTCTGTGTTTCTGTGCGCTTGCGCTCGTTTGGATGCACACCTGTAAGAGTTTGCATGCATGCTTATTTGCACTTATGTGTATGTATCTATACCTACCTGTCCCTGTGTGTGAGTGTGAGACAATGCTTCGCAGACAGTAATATTAGCAAACGTTACCCAACATTGCTCGGGTTGCCTGGTCAATAACAGCCTGTGTGTGTGCGCGCACAACAGTGCTTTGCAGATAGAGCATATTGTCTCTGCACACTACACCTTCCACTGTTTCAGTAGCCACAGACAAAGCAGCATGACCAACACAAGCTTTTTTTTTTATAAAGATATATCTATCTATGTGTATATATATATATATATATATATATATATATATATTGTGATGTAGTGCAGCGCTGCCGGGGGCAGGAAGGGATAAGACACCATAAGGCGGCTGGCAATGCTAGAGCCAGCCAGCAGGGGGAGCAGGTGAAGGCGAGAAACTACAAATCCCAGGTTTCTAGAACCACCACCTGACCTGTAGGGAGAGCCTGGAGGAGAGCAGGTGGCAGACTCTGACACTAATGAGTCAGACACAGGTGAACCTAGGGAGCTAGAGGAAGGGGGCGTGCCTAGGTGGTGGCAATGGCCAGAAAAAGCCAGTGTCAGGAAGCAAGAGGAGGAAGGAAATGGAGGTAGGTTCCAGGGGAGAGGAATCCTCCAGCTGTCTCATGGATACAGCCTAGCCAGAAAAGGGAAATGTATAACCTGTACCGTAAGGGAAGTTAGGGCAGGGGTGTTTGCTGGTGAACTGGAGAGCCGGGGGGGGGGGCTCAAACAGTACCTTTGCTCCAGCCCGTGTGCTAAGGGATTAGAATGCTGGAGAGCAGGGGCAGGGTCATTTGTTCAGCTCCTGAGGGGACGGAGCCAATGTAACAGATTCAGCTACTTTGCTTTATAAAAATGCTTTGAGGAATCTGTCTCTCTCCGTGTTATCTTTGGGGGTTGGGGGACTGCTTCAACCCCACTCCCTACAAGGAGAACCCAGAAGCCCAGCAAAACCAGGGCCTGCGGAGACCTGAACCCAGGGAGTCCTGTGCGACTGAGGGACTCCAGGGATATCCAGGACTCGCGAGGGGCCTGAACCGGAGGCAGCGGAGCGGCACCCAGGGCAGCACGGGCGGTGAGCCTTCACAATATATATATATATATATATATATATAAAACTCCAAAAGAGTGGGGGGGAAAAGCACCTATACTAGTTACAATGTAGTTTATTCAAGTGAACAAAAACAAACCACTTAAACCTGACACAAGGTTATTCTGACATTCCCTTCGAGAGCATTAGAAACAATATGTCACATTTAACACTGTTGAATGTGTATACTTTGTATCTGTACAACGGTAAACCTAACCACATGGGATGGCTGATCTAAAATACAACTCATCAATAACAGCCACAGAGTGAAAAGACAAGAATACAGCGATATTAACAAAGCATTTGTACAAACAAATTATAATTTATAACATCACATATAATCAAGGTATGCTAACAAACGCACGCTAGAAAAAGGTGTTCCTTTGGGTATGCTGTTATAATGTCCTGACAAGGCCCTTGTTTCGCCAACCTGGCTTCCTCAGGGGGAACAAATCCTGATGATTTGGACATCCAAAAATTGCTTATTATGCTCCCTCCATGCCACCATTTATTTATTTATTTAAATTTTTTTAATATACCGATGCTCAAGACCAAGTCTTATCGTACCGGTTTACAATGGAACTGGGTGAAACCAATTAACAACTATATAGAAGGTAAAGTTACATTAAACAGGGAGCAAGAACATGGGAGTTGGAAGACAGGAAAGATTTTAAACAAATACAACTGGCGAGTATTAAAATAGTCAACGAAAAACTGCGTGATTTTTAAAAAAACAAGAGAGTAGCGAGACATATAAAGGTTGCTGAGATTGGCTGTAGATATATCATAGGCAATTTTTAACATATAATTTCCTGAGGAAGGGGGAAATATAGGGAGGTAAGCAGGGGGGGTGGTGGCAGAGTAGGGACAGGAGTGAGGAGGGAGGGAGGAGAGAGGGTAGGAAGGTGAGAGTCAATGTTGGTTGATGGAGGCTCCTTCAATGGTAAGCTTGTGCGAACAGCCAGGTTTTCAGTTTCTTTCTGAAGGTGAGATGGCATTGTTCCTGGCGTATATCTGGGGAAAGCGAATTCCAATGGAGCGGACCCGCTGTCGAAAGTGCTCGCTTATGAATGGAGCTGTGGACCGAGGATTTGTTAGGGGGGGCCTGGAGAGAACCTTGGTAGGCGGATCTGATCGGTCTTGCGGAAGTATGTATTTCAAGAGGGATGGTGAGTTGGAGTGTGGTTTGCTGGTAGACAGATTTGTGGATGATGGTGAGAATCTTGAATAGTATTCTATATTGGATAGGTAGCCAGTGTAGGATTTTTAGTATTGGTGTGATGTGGTCCTTACGACGTGTGTTTGTAAGGATCCTGGCCGCTGCGTTTTGCAGCATCTGTAGGGGTTTAGTAGAAGAGGCGGGGAGACCGAGTAGTAGAGCGTTGCAATAGTCGATCTTTGAAAACAGTATGGCTTGAAGGACTGAACGGAAATCCTGGAAGTGTAAAAGTGGTCTTAGCTGCTTCAGGACCTGTAGCTTAAAGAAGCATTCTTTAGTTGTGGTGTTAATGAACTTTTTAAAGTTCAGTCTAGAGTCAAGGCTGGCCCCAAGGTCTCTAACCTGGCTTGATAGTGGAGTAGTTGTGTTGTTGGCGAAGGGGTTGTTATTGCTGGGGGAGATAACCAGGAGTTCTGTTTTGGATGTATTAAGGACCAGGTTGAGACTCGAGAAAATGGAGGTTGTAAGCAGCTGTTCCAAAAATTTAGAGTAGTGGAGATGGAGTCCGAGATAGGGATTAGGATCTGCACATCGTCCGCATATATAAAATGGGTGAGGTTGAGGCTATTGAGTAGCTGGCATAAAGGGAGTAGATAGATATTAAACAGGGTAGGGGATAGAGAAGAACCCTGTGGTACTCCTTGTTTAGAAGGTACGGGGTGGGATTCTTTGTCATTTATTTTAACTTTGTAGTGCCTGTTGTTCAAAAAGGATTTGAACCAGAGCAGTGCAGAGCCAGAGATGCCTATTTCCATTAGACGGTTGATGAGGATAGAATGGTTTACCATTGATGAGGATAGAATGATTTACCAATGGTTTATCAATGGTTTACCAATGGTTTATCAATTTATCAATGGTTTACCATTGATGAGGATAGAATGGCTTACCATGCCACCGCAGGGGGAGCTGAAGATGTAACTAAGTTTAAAATGCTCCACAGCTAAATAAACCAGTTAAAGTGCCGTTGGAGTAAAGGATGAAAATCACCATCAAGCCGATATAGTAAAGTACGCTCCAGCGGAGTGCAGTGTTAGCCCGCGTTTGGCTGCGTGTTTTCGAGGTGCTATTTTTACCCCTTATACAGTAAGGAGTAATAGAGTGTCGAAATCACGCAGCCACACACACACACACACACCCCACCTCCCCCCGAAACTAGTAGCGCCCGCAACATGCAAATGCATGTTTATGGGCCTATTAGTCATTCCCGCGCGATACAGAAAGTAAAATGTGCAGCCAAGCCGCACATTTTACTTTCAGAAATTAACGCCTGCCCAAAGGCATCGGGGAAGTGTACAGAAAAGCAGAAAAAAATGCTTTTCTGTACACACATCGACTTAATATCATAGCGATATTAAGTCGGAGGCCCCAAAAATAAAAAAAAAATCAAAAATTAAAAATCTGCCCGCAGCCCGCGGGTTGGAAGACGGACGCTCAATTTAGCTGGCGTCCGTTTTCCGAACCCATGGCTGTCAGCGGGTTCGAGAACCAATGCCAGTAAAATTGAGCGTCGGCTGTCAAACTCGCTGACAGCCGCCACTTCTGTCAAAAAGGAGGCGCTAGGGACGTGATAGTGTCCCTAGCGCCTCCTTTTACCGCGCGCCCTCATTTGCATACGGGCTGATACTGAATCGCGCGCCCAGGACACTGGCCTGAGCGCTCGCCGGCTCTCCTGCGCTTCTTTCTGTATTGGCCCACATGCTGGCTGTAGCATCTATATCAAAGATGCTTCCCAAATCGTAAAGCGGTTTATACAAGAAATCCTTTTTCCCCACTCCTTTTGGAGTGTTTTTTCTTCGTGTATCATAAGTACTAGTCAGTACTGCCTGATTGTTTGTTCTGATATATATCTACATATATATATATATATATATATATAGAGAGAGAGAGAGAGAGAGATGTATGTATATATTATTTAAAAATGTTTAAGGCATATACTGTTTCTGTCTCCATCACCTCTACTGGGAGGTTATTCCACAAATCCACCACTCTCTCTGTAAAGAATTATTTCCTAAGGTTACTCCTGAGTCCAGCCCCTTTCACCTTCATCCCATGACCCCCCCCTGTTCTAGAGCCTCTTTTCCGTTGAAAGAGGCTCGCCTCCTGTCGGGAGCAGCGAAATGCCTTTCTGGTTTGGGGGGGGGGGGAGAGCAGTGTATCACAGTCACTACCTAATCTCATTGATCTGGGACAGCATACAATGTTTTGTAAGTTTTCTCATCTGTCTGTCTTTACCTGGTGTGTTGTTGCTTACAGCAGCTGTGGTACTGGGCAACACAGGCGTGAGAACGGGTGGAGCAATCCCAGCCGCCATATCCAGAAGAGGCTGGATAATTTCACTCTTGAACACATTGTTCTTCTGCCACAGATTTAGTACTCTGACAACTTTACTCTAGTTGGGGAAAAAAACAAGGGGAAAGAAGGAAAAACAGAATGCTGAAAGCTAATGACTTCCATCAGGATCCCCATTGCAATGATATACAGAAGGGAAAAAGACTGTTAACATCACAGAATACACAGCTCCTCTATACAATCAGCTATCCTCCCCGGTCTCTCTAAAAAAATTTAAAAAAAGTCAAAAGGACAAAATGCAGTACAAATGCATTTAGAAAGCCCAAAAGTGAAAGGCAACACCATGTGTTACTTTACAGTGATACAGCAGACAAAGGGTTAAGGGGTGGGACAACACTCCTTAAACAACAGTCACACAAATCTGATCCACAAACAGATTTGGTTCTCAGGATAACAAAAATATGCTAATTATAATTTGGAGAAGTTCCAAATGAAATCAAAAGAACCAAATCAGCGGAAGCCACTTCCAAGATTTCTCTCTATGCAACATGAGAGATTTTTTCTGAATTAACACAGCAAACATGAATACCTTGTCATCTGAAGGGCAACGGTACAGGTTTTGGAAAGTGTTGATGATATTGTTGCTAAATCTAGGAGCAAACACATCCTTGTCCTGACCAAACTGATGGCGGGACTGCCGCACAATTGAGTCAATTACATATAATCCAGGAACCTTGTATTCTGGTTTACACTAAAGAAAAGAAAAATAAATACTTAAATGTTATATTATTAGATGTTTAAAGCAAAATACATACCATTAAATATTAACTTTGTATGGCTTTCCTTTTTTGTTTCAGTTTTAAATCCTTTCATTGAAGCTTCAACCATTCAATACATGATTGTGAGAGAATATACCACCACTAACTGAATCTACAAGATTATGCAGTAGACATTCCCATTGTCACAATGTACAACTTTTCTACTAATTTTCATTTAGAAATAATATTAAACAAAATGAACTATATTTTCTCTGAGTTTTCATTGCCTATTTTTACATATATAACCATATTTACTCACCTCTATCTGGGTGACAACCAATTTGAAAAGTAAATCCTCGTAACAGAATTATCCTCCTCCGTGAGACCAGAGCCATTTCATCAATCCCTTAGCATGACTTCATCCATTCTCTTCCCCCCACCATTATAGAATCAATACACAGACAATGAAAACAGAGCCCACAGTTTAAAGTTAACAGAGAATCCTGAAAGGCAAGTACTCATAAGGGCAATCAGGGAATTTTACAACTGCCTTCTGTTGGTCTATTTCTAAAACAAGAATGGGATCTGAACTCCACATCCCAGCCTTGCATACAGTGCCCTATAAAAGTACTCATACTTGTCCATTTTTCAGATTCTGCTGCCAAAAAAAAATACAAATCAGAATGCATTTCACTAAGAGCATCCTTATAACATGCTCTACACTTTCATTGTGAAAGAATTATTCCTAACAGAAATATTCCAAAATAATGAATTAAAAAAAAAAAGTCTTGATTACATAAAGTCTTCACTCAATATTTGGTGAAAGCCTCTTTTACAGCAGCAACAGCCATGAATTGTTTAGGCTAAATGTTTACCAATTTTGCATGATGGGATGGAGCAGATTTTGCTTATTTTCCTTAACAGAACTCAAGCTCTTTTAAGTAGGCTAGCGATCATCTGTGGAGTGTAGATGAGTGCATTCAGGTCTGACTTGACCACTCAAGGACATTCACTTTCTTCTTGCTGAGCCACTCCATTGTTTCTTAACAACACTGTCCTGCTGCAAGATTATATCTTCTCCCCAGTCCTAGGACTATGGCAGTGGAACAAAATTTTCCACCAGGATCTGCCTTACTTTGACCTATTCATCTTTCCTACCATCTTCACAAGCCTAACTGCGCCTGCTGTTGCAAAGCATCCTAACATAATGCTGCCACCACCATGCTTTACTGTAGGGATGGTGTTAGGGTGATGTCCTTGGTTAGATTTACGCCATATATATCACTTAGCAGAAAGACCAAAAATGTTCCACTTTGATCTAATCAGACCACAAAACCTTCTCCCATATGTGTGTAATGTCCCTTTGAAAATGCTATGTGTGGCATATTATAAGGTTTTTCTTTAGCAGTGCCTTCCTTCTTGCCATCCTCCCATACAAGATATTATTGTGGAGAAATCTCGAAATAAATGAAGTCAACATTTTCTCCAGTCTCAGTCAGAGAGCTCTGTACTTCCTTTAAATGTTTGTATGCTAATGCCAGAAGTCTAAGAAGTAAGATGGGAGAATTAGAATGTATAGCAGTGAATGATGACAGACTTAATTGGCATCTCAGAGACATGGTGGAAAGAGGATAACCAATGGGACAGTGCTATACCGGGGTACAAATTATATCGCAATGACAGAGAGGAGCACTCGGGAGGACGTGTGGCGCTTTATGTCCGGGATGGCATAGAGTCCATCCTGCATGAGACTAAATACAAAATTGAATCTTTATGGGTAGAAATCCCTTGTGTGTCAGGGAAGACTGTAGTGATAGGGGTATACTACCGTCCACCTGGTCAAGTTGGTGAGACGGACAGTGAAATGCTAAGAGAAACTAGGGAAGCTAACCAAATTGGTAGTGCAGTAATAATGGGAGACTTCAATTACCCCAATATTGACTGGGTAAATGTATCATCAGGACAAGCTAGAGAGATTATGTTCCTGGATGGAATAAATGATAGCTTTATGAAGCAATTGGTTCAAAAACCGACGAGAGAGGGAGCAATTTTAGATCTAATTCTCAGTGGAGCACAGGATTTGCTGAGAGAGGTAACGGTGGTGGGGCCGCTTGGCAATAGTGAACATAATAAGATCAAATTTGATTTAATGACTGGAAGAGGAACCGTGTGCAAATCCAAGGCTCTCGTGCTAAACTTTCAAAAGGGAAACTTTGAGAAAATGAGAAAAATTGTTAGAAAAAACTGAAAGGAGCAGCTACAAAAGTAAAAAATGTCCAAGAGGCGTGGTCATTGTTAAAAAATACCATTCTAGAAGCACAGTCTAGATGTATTCCACACATTAAGAAAGGTGGAAAGAAGGCAAAACGAATACCGGCATGGTTAAAAGGGGAGGTGAAAGAAGCTATTTTAGCCAAAAGATCTTCATTCAAAAACTGGAAGAAGGATCCAACAGAAGAAAACAGGATAAAGCATAAACGTTGGCAAGTTAAATGTAAGACATTGATAAGACAGGTTAAGAGAGAATTTGAAAAGAAGTTGGCTGTAGAGGCAAAAACTCACAGTAAAAACTTTTTAAAATATATCCGAAGCAGAAAGCCTGTGAGGGAGTCAGTTGGACCGTTAGATGATCGAGGAGTTAAAGCGGCACTTAGAGAAGATAAGGCCATCGCGGAAAGATTAATGATTTCTTTGTTTCGGTGTTTACTGAAGAGGATGTTGGGGAGGTACCCGTAATGGAGAAGGTTTTCATGGGTAATGATTCAAATCCCGGTGAACCTAGAAGATGTGGTAGGCCTGATTGACAAACTGAAGAGTAGTAAATCACCTGGACCGGATGGTATACATCCCAGAGATCTGAAGGAACTAAAAAATGAAATTTCAGACCTATTAGTAAAAATTTGTAACCTATCATTAAAATCATCCATTGTACCTGAAGACTGGAGGATAGCAAATGTAACCCCAATATTTAAAAAGGGCTCCAGGGGCAATCCGGGAAACTACAGACCGGTTAGCCTGAGTTCAGTGCCAGGAAAAATAGTGGAAAGTGTTCTAAACATCAAAATCACAGAACATATAGAAAGACATGTTTAATGGAACAAAGTCAGCATGGCTTTACCCAGGGCAAGTCTTGCCTCACAAATCTGCTTCACTTTTTTGAAGGAGTTAATAAACACGTGGATAAAGGTGAACCAGTAGATGTAGTATACTTGGATTTTCAGAAGGTGTTTGACAAAGTTCCTCATGAGAGGCTTCAAGGAAAAGTAAAAAGTCATGGGATAGGTGGTGATGTCCTTTCGTGGATTGCAAACTGGCTAAAAGACAGGAAACAGAGAGTAGGATTAAATGGACAATTTTCTCAGTGGAAGAGAGTGGACAGTGGAGTGCCTCAGGGATCTGTATTGAGACCCTTACTTTTCAATATATTTATAAATGATCTGGAAAGAAATACGACGAGTGAAATAATCAAATTTGCAGATGACACAAAATTGTTCAGAGTAGTTAAATCACAAGCAGATTGTGATAAATTGCAGGAAGACCTTGTGAGACTGGAAAATTGGGCATCCAAATGGCAGATGAAATTTAATGTGGTTAAGTGCAAGGTGATGCATATAGGGAAAAATAACCCATGCTATAATTACACAATGTTGGGTTCCATATTAGGTGCTACAACCCAAGAAAGATCTAGGCGTCATGGTGAATAACACATTGAAATAGTCAGTTCAGTGTGCTGCGGCATTCAAAAAAGCAAACAGAATGTTGGGAATTATTAGAAAGGGAATGGTGAATAAAACGGAAAATGTCATAATGCCTCTGTATCGCTCCATGGTGAGACCGCACCTTGAATACTGTGTACAATTCTGGTCGCCGCATCTCAAAAAAGATATAATTGCGATGAAGATACAGAGGTACAGAGAAGGGCGACCAAAATGATAAGGGGAATGGAACAGCTCCCCTATGAGGAAAGACTAAAGAGGTTAGGACTTTTCAGCTTGGAGGAGACGGCTGAGGGGGATATGATAGAGATGTTTAAAATTATGAGAGGTCTAGAACGGTAGATGTGAATCGGTTATTTACTCTTTCGGATAGTAGAAAGACTAGGGGGTACTCCATGAAGTTAGCATGGGGCACATTTAAAACTAATCAGAGAAAGTTCTTTTTTACTCAATGCACAATTAAACTCTGGAATTTGTTGCCAGAGGATGTGGTTAGTGAAGTTAGTATAGCGGTGTTTAAAAAAGGATTGGATAAGTTCTTGGAGGAGAAGTCCATTACCTGCTATTAAGTTCACTTAGAGAATAGCCACTGCCATTAGCAATGGTAACATGGAATAGACTTAGTTTTTGGGTACTTGCCAGGTTCTTATGGCCTGGATTGGCCACTGTTGGAAACAGGATGCTGGGCTTGATGGGCCCTTGGTCTGACCCAGTATGGCATTTTCTTATGTTCTTATGTTCATAGTGACCTTGCACAGCAGGTTCCTTAACCCATGGCTAATGCTTTGGAGGGACAGCTTGATCATGGCATTGTCTTTGTGGTACCAAACTGTTTCCACTTTACAATGATGGACCTGATAGAGGCCCCCCAAGAGATATTCAAAACATTGAAATTTTCTAATATCTCTTCCCTCAATTAGTAGCTTTGAATAACTTTATCCCAGAGTTCTTTCAGCAACTTTTTGTTCAGCATGTTTTCACCTTTGCTTCAAATTCATTTCATACAACAGAAAGATTAATTTTTCATCAAGGATTATTTGAATCAGCTCAACCTCTGTGACTGAACACAGGTGAGCTCTATTGGCGAAGAAAGCAAATAGAATGCTAGGAATTATAGGAAAGGAATGGAAGATAAAAAAAGAGAATATTATGCTGCCTCTGTATCGCTCCATGGTGCACCCACATCTTGAGTAATGTGTACAATTCTGGTAACCGCTTCTCAACAAAGATCAGCAGATTTAGAAAAGATACAAACAAAATGATAAAGGGGATAGAACAATTCCCCTATGAGGAAAGGCTCTTCAGCTTAGAGAAGAAACTGCTAAGATAAGATATGATAGAGCTCTATAAAATAATGAGTGGAATGGGTAAGCGCAAATCTTTTGTTTACTCTTTCAAAAAGTACAAAGACAAGGGAACACAATTAAATTATACATTTAAGACAAATAGGCGAAAGAATTTTTTTTTTTTGCTCAACGCATAATTAAACTCTGGAATTTGTTGCCAGAGGATGGGGTAAAAGTTGTTAATGGGTTTGAAAAAGGTTTGGCCAAGTTCTTGGAAGAAATATCTATAAACCATTACTAAGGTGGTCTTGGGTAAATCTACTGCTTAGACTGGCTTCTGGGGACAGGGAACTATCGACAATACCTGACTGTAATCCCCTCTGAAGTGGCTGAAAAGCAGAATAAAACAAAAAATACATGGGATAAGCAGCATGAAATCTATTGACCTTTTGGGATTCTGCCAGGTTCTCGTGATATGGATTGGCCTCCTGCTAGAAACAGGATACTGGGCTTGATGGACCTTTAATCTGACCAAGTATGGCAAATCTTATCTTATTGTTGTTAAAGCAATTTTTTGAACCGGCGCTAATTTGGGTTTGTTATGATAAAGGGTATAAACCTCTAAGCAATCAAGATTTTGTGAGTTTATTTATTCTTGGAATATTTCTATAATTGGAGTAGCAGTTACAACCCTAAACATTTTTCTGGGCAGACTAGATGGACTACAAGGGTCTTTTATGTTACTATATATATTCTTTCACCTTAAAAATGTAGAGTTTGCTGCCTAGATTAGTGACACAAATTCCTACTTATAATACATTTTGATTTCTATTTTTTAGACAGAACTGGAAAAATACACTAGGGTGTGAAGATTCTACAAGGCACTGTATGGTATGTATCAAGCAAAAATTAAGGCAGTTGGCAAAAGAAGAGGATTCACTGTTCATTTGTAGTGGGACAGAATATCCAAAATTCTAGATTAGTGGGGAAGGCATTACAAAGATTTCTGTAAATAATTTTATTTAAATGCTGGTATTCCACGTAACATGATTTTTACTACAAGCTAAAAAAAAGAAAACATCTTATCAAATAGTAAGTCTGTAGTCTGACTCAAATATTGAGCCCTACTGATAGGGTCTCTCGGAGGAATTCTGAATTATGAGGCCCTCATCTCCTTCTACAATTTTATTTTTATTCCCCGATGCCCTGACTCAAATATTTAACCCTACTGATGTATGACTACTGTGAAATCCTCTGCACAGTGTGCAGCAGTGGCCAAGAAAGCAAACAGAATGCTAGGAATTATCAGGAAAAGAATGGAGAATAAAACAGAAAAATAACATAATGCCTCTGTATCGCTTCATCATGCAACCACATTTTTTTGTAGTGTGCGCAATTTTGGTCACCGCAACTCAAAAAAGATATAGCAGAATCAGGAAAGGTACAGAGAAGGGCATCAGGGAATCCGCTATGAGGAAAGGCTCAATAGGTTAGGATTGTTCAGCTTGAACAAAAGATGGCTGAGGGAAGATATGATACAGGTGTATAAAATAATGAGTAGAGTGGAACATGTAAATGTAAATCTGTTTATTCTTTCAAAAAGTACAATGATTAGGGGACATGAAATAAAGTTACTAGATAATATATTTAAGGCAAATAGGACATTTTTTTTTATATAACACAATTAAATTCTGGAATTCATTGCTGGAGAGCATGGTAAAAGCTATTAGTGTAGCTTGGTTTTAAAAAAGTTTTGGACAAGTTCCTGCAAGTAAAGCCCTTAAACCATTATCATGCACTTGGAGAAATACACTACTTATCTCTTGGATAAGCAGCATGCAATCTATCAGCCTTTTGGGATCCTGCCATTGTGAAATGGATTGGCCACTGATGGAAACAGGATACTGAGCTTGATGGACCTTTGGTCTGCTTCAGTATAGCAAATCTTATGTTATGTTCAAATTTAATGCATTGACTCTAAACCTATGACAACCTTATTCCTAATAATGCATGGCTTTTTTTCACACTGGTAAATTATCTGGTAATTCTGTGCCTTGTTTTAAGTAATCCAATAATGAGCGAGTAAATTTTTACATAGCGCCTTCAGAACAGGTTCATTAAAAATGTTTAACTGGCATAAGCAAGCAATAGAGGCAAGAGGTAAAGTTATGCTATATTTTATATATATATATATATATATATATATATATATATATATATATACACATATACACACACACACACACACACATATCATCATAGCCTTACTGTTGTATGTGCTCGTCTACCTTGAATATGATCTAACACATATGGGTGGGGAAAATAATCACTGCAACCATGCTACTTTGTCATTGATTACTTTTTCATGTTTTGCAGCAGATATATTCCAAGTATGCATCCTAGACAGCAACTGACCTTCACTTTATACTAAAACAGGTAGGCAATGTGTACTGTCACTGGTTTGAAAGAGATTTGACAATGGTGTTCTTAAATAAAACAAACTCTGCCCTAATTCCACCCCACGGCTGTCCATTTTCTCTGCTGATACTAAATCACAGACAGATGTATATTACTTAACCATAAGGTGTCCTTTCGTAAAGAATGCCCGAGGATTGATAACATCTAGTGAGACAATAAAAGCAGCAAAATGTGCCTCCATTTACCAAAAACATTCACCAGGCTAATTATCTTATGTCATTTTTCATGTAACATCAACCACAACTAGAAACTGCCCAACATAAGTTCACAGCATTTTAATAGTAATAAATATATACTTACCTTCTGAATGAATTTTTCAACACTCTGCACCACATGTTTATAGAACTATAAAGATAAAAAAACAATGAAAATATTTACATAAATACTTTTTCTCCATTCCAACTGAAGTGACTTCTAAAACCTCCAATGTCCAATACATCACATCTTAAAGAGCAACATTCAGAAGTTCCTTTTTATCATAAGTAAATGTGAAAATGAATTTGTTCTACATTTTTTTTTTAAACATAGGAGATGCAGTCCACGCTTATTGTACAAGGATCTTTTTTAAACATATTGTACAGAGGACTAAGCTACAGGGAAAACACAGCTTTTAGAAAGGTAACGACCTCTTTATTTTAGCTGTTCACATGAAATAGCAACAGCAGTCTCCAGAAGCAACCCTGGAGCTGACAGCAAATAGCATGTGTTTCCTTCCTGGTTTCCACTGGTGAAACATCCATTGGGGGTGCTGTTAGGCCCAGGACAAAAGAAATAAAATCATTTTTTCTCTTGCTAAAATCTTGTGTACTACCTCTTTTTCTTTGTTGCTTTGCTTATTAGAGTGGTGTAACAGCACACCCAGCTCCCAGGTGATACAACAATAAGCTTAGTTAACTGGTATTTGAAGTCAGAAAGAAAACAGGCCAAAGTGTAACAAGGAGTCAAGTAGATATCTATGTGGGGTTCATCTGTGCTACAGATACTGCATAAAGCCAACATAAAATGTAACAAGCACCAGAAAGCAGAAATATACACAGATTCTTTACTAGGTTTGTATCAAACAAAAACTTATTTTTGGAAAACTTGACCTACAATGTATCTTCAAAAGCAAATTGTGAAACTATTGGATAAGTAAATTTGACCCCCTAAAAAGTCAGCAGATTTGTATGGATTACTAATGACACTTATACAGATTTGTTCCAGACAGTATGCTTATTGTAAACCTGTAAGCTCTTAACTAAATTTTCAAAGCAACAATTCATTATTTCTCTGCATTTTTTTTAAATAAAATTAAACTGAAAAATATTGCTTGCATAAGTATTCAACCCCTTCAGACTAGTATGGTCCCAACACAGCTATGTTTCAGCGCAAATCCAGGTGTTTACTTCAGAGAAAAAAACCAGACAATTTTGTGACAGAATTATCATCTGTGCTCCAACCTTGAGAGACATGTGCTAATTTATTTTATAGCCCCCCTCTAATCATTAAGACACATAAGGAACCTAACCAATCTTGCAGTCCCATCTCTAATTGACAAATCAAACAATCCCCATGACATATAAATGAATATAAGGAATTTCATCCTAAATAAATATTTCATGCAGAATTTCCATTCTATTTCCCTATAGAGCCCTAAAAGATACCCTGTTCACATGTTAAAGAACCAGTATTGCTCTAATATACCAATGGATCTTTCCACCTTTCCATGAGGTGCTACAATAGAAACCATTTGAATTCTTCAACTATATGCAACTTTTGAATATTTATTTATTTATTTATTTAGCAGTTTTATATACCGAAATTCTTGTAGGGGGTACAAATCAGTTCGGTTTACATTGAACAAAAACAGTGCTTCAAAAGTGCAAGCAATTACAATGAACATTAACAGAATTTCAAAAAAGAACAATTGAGAACAATTACAGAGAACTCTGGATTCCAAACAGAATAATATATTATTAACCAATGAACAAGCAGATGCCATTTAAAACTTTTTAAAATTTATAATGAAACAGTGTTTCGGAGAGGAAAATATAATACGCACGTGATAGCTGAGGCTAAGATCTTGAACTACGAAGCAGAAGAAGAAGGGGTTGATACAAAAATGGAATGCACAAAACTAATGGAGAAATTACTTACCTGATAATTTCATTTTCCTTAGTGTAGACAGATGGACTCAGGACCAATGGGTATTGTGCTCTCCTGAGAGCAGATGGGAGACTGAGTCAGATTTCAAAGCTGACGTCAGCCTACATATACCCGTGCAGCATGCTTAGCTCTTCAGTATTCTCCTCGATAAGCCAGTGTGGATATATGTTGCTTGATACTTGATTACACTTGATTGGGGAGCTGGGATTCTAAGGAATCAGAACCTCTGCTGAATCTAAGTGCAATTTTATTTTATTAACTTGTGCTTTAATGTAACAGAGCTGTTTATTTGCCAAAGTTTGTGCCTTGTTTTGTTTGTAAGGGGCAGAATTAATATTGAAACCTGAAAGTGAGCTATTTTGTCCCAGGGGTCAATCTGATACTTTGGGCTGTGCTTAACCAGGAGACAGGAAGCTCTAAAGCTTCTTGTGTCCAGCAAAGTAAAAAGCTTTATCTTAGTAAGCCAATCAGGGGGAGGGTCTTATCCAACTCAATTTCAGACACAGAGCCCTGAGAACAACCTTTACCAAGAGTTAACTCCGGAAGGGCATTCCAGGCATCCACCACCCTCTCCATGAAGAAATACTTCCTGACATTAGTTCTGAGTCTTCCACCTTGAAGCTTCAACTCATGACCCCTGGTTCTGCTGATTTTTTTCCAACGGAAAAGGTTTGTCATTGTCTTTGGATCATTAAAACCTTTCAAGTATCTGAAAGTTTGAATCATATCACCCCTGCTCCTCCTTTTTTCCAGGGTGTACATATTTAGATTCTTCAATCTCTTCTCATAAGTCATTCGATGAAGACCCTCCACCTTTCTGGTCGCCCTTCTCTGGACCGCTTCCATCTTGTCTCTGTCTCTTTGGAGATAAGGTCTCCAGAACTGAACACAGTACTCCAGGTGAGGCCTCACCAAGGACCTGTACAAGGGGATAATCACTTCCCTTTACTTACTCGATATTCCTCTCTCAATGCAGCCCAGCATTCTTCTGGCTTTTGCTATCGCCTTGTCACATTGTTTCGCTGACTTCAGATCATTAGACAGCCGGGGATGGTTGGCCTGGACAAAGGTTTGCAGCCCTTTGAAAAATTCCACCCAGGAGAAGGTTCCTGGGTCCATGTTGATGCCAGGAGGGATTGTAGTGGTAGCCCCGGAGGAACCTTCCTGTGGGGGTGCCGAGTTGGACATAGTTAGGTCCAGGGTGCCATCATCAGTAGCTCCGGATCCCGCTACTGGCTGTGGGAGGTCTTGTTTGGGCTCTCCCTGGTTCTTTTCGCACTGCTGGCACAGAAGGGATTCTAAATCAGGCTGCGCAGCTTTCAAGTGGCAGGCTGGGCAAAGGAAGGGTCCCTTGGCCTTCTTGGATGGTGGTGCCATGGTTTGTGCGCGTGTAGAGCTTGAAAACTCGTCCGTGTGAGAGTTATGCGCGCGGATGCTCTTAGTTGTGCGCATCGGGAGTGCAGAAGTTATGCGCAGTACGTACGCACAAGTTCTCCGTGCAAGTAGCAGATTTTGTGCACGTGGCACAGTTATGCGCGCAGCCTAGTTGTGGCGCACCCCCCACCCCCCGGAGGGTCTCCACGTGTGTGGACCCTCGAACCGATCGGGGCCCAGCCAGAGAAAGGCTGCTCAACCCGATTTAAACCTCATCAGAGGAAAGTTGGTACAGCTGTTCGAGCCTTGGAGACCGGAGGCTCCAAGGCTCGAACTGGTCTCGGCGCTTACCGGTCGCGTGCCGGGCGGTCTCCAGCTGCAGGGGGAGAGAGAAATACCTTCACCGCCGTGTTCGAATCTGCACCCACTGCCTTTCAGCCACCCTGGGGGCAACGTCCACGCCGGGAATCGGTCAGCGGGCTCACCACTGAGGGACATCGAATCGACCTCAGGAAAGTCTCGACTGGGGGAGGGACCGTTAGGTTTCACCGCAGGAGAAGCGGGGCTCTCTTCTTAAAGGTAAATTTTCTTCTTTCTTGTAAATGTTACACTATTCTTTTGGATAGTGTCCACATCTGCTATGGGAGACTGAGAAATACTGCACGGGTATTTTGAAATCTGACTCAGTCTCCCATCTGCTATCAGGAGAGCACAATACCCATTGGCCCTGAGTCCATCTGGCTAAACGCTAGGAAATGAAGTATTAAAAGTGCATCAATTCTGCCAGTTTTGATAAAGCTACAGTGTTCAATGATTCTTGTTTTAACCAAACACTTTGTTTTGCCCACATACAAGTCTGCATGTACACTATATAACAAATTACAAAAGCAGATTGACAATTAGTAGAATGGCATAACCAGTAAAATTTCCCCATATACAATTGACAAAAATATTCATGGTGTAAAGGCACACCAAGAAATATCCATAATTCAAATGTCCTTTAATCACTGGTTGTAAAAAAACAAAAAAAAAAAAAGAAAAAGTCTAACATACTGAAATGAAGTTTCGGGTCAGCAGAGAAAATTCATACCAATGTTCTGTCCCTATGAGACTGCAATAATGGATGGAGGAATTAAAATTGGATGAATGCTCAAACAAGCCCAATGCTGAAAAAGAATACTACAAATCCAGGCTGCGGGAGGGGTTTGAAGAACACATACTATTTTCTGATCATCTTAAGATAGTTTGATAGCTTTCTGTTGAAGTAAAGAGCAATTTATCGGAATACAAAACTCTTTTGTAAACAACTTCAATACCCCTCTAGTTAGAAACCTCTCACACATATCTCTTGCTTTTAATTTATATTCAACTATAGTGGAGCAAATCTGATAAAAACAAAAAAATGAACTAGCAGACAGATAAATTTAGTTTAAAGGAAGTAGGATGACAACTAAAAAATTGGAACAAGATGTTTTGATCAGTCTTCTTCCAAACCAGTATAGTGGAAAAGTCATATAGAAATTTATTTATTTATTTATTTAAAGGCTTTTATATACCGGAGTTCATGCACTTGTGCATACCACTTCGGTTTACACAGATCAAGCAACAGAAAATTACATCAAACAGATTGAACAATTAAACAAATATACAATTACATCCAACAATTGGGTATAAATAACATGGCTAACTTAGTAGGAACTTAAGAGTTTGAGGTAAAGGAGAGAAATAGTACCAAGTGGTAAAAGAACAATGTTAATGGCTAAATAATAAATATAAATAGTAAATGCAAATTCTTATAATAAATACAGGTGTTTACAGATTACAGTCTTCCTGAAAAGTTTACGTCTACAGAATAGGGTTAAGTAAATAAGAACTGGCGGTTAATTCTATAGGAGTGAAGACTTCAAAAACTGAGGTTACATCTGGATTAAGAGGTATTGGTGTAGCATGCTCAAATATTTAATGATTTGGAATTGTGAGACCAAGGATAAAATTAGGAGTTGTTTGATATGATTATAAAAGCGAGAATGATTCAAGTTCTGGGATGTGGTTCTGAGCTAGACCTTTAAGTGTAGGCTTTTGTAAAGATATATACTTAAATACTCAAAATACTTAAAAAAATAAATAAATAAATAAAAAGTGTCTTCAGAGAATTTTAATGAAAATCATAAATTAGGATCATATATTTTCATTCATCTATGAAACTACAGAATATATTGATTCAATCTTGACATAATAAATACATCATAAAAAGTTGCTAATTAAAAGGAGACAGACAAATATGTCCACATATAAATTGGCTAAATCTAGGGGGTAATAGCCATCCCCATTGCTATACTGTTTGTTAAAAGAATTATTCATCAATATTGACAAAATATGAAATAAGCTTGGTTCAGGTATTCAACAGGCAATCTTAAATAAAGGAAAACCTTCCAATGTGGTATGAATGGCATCTAAAGCTGCATCTTGAGAAACATTTGTGTACAATGCTTCTATATCCAGACTGTTAAATTACTGTATATACTTACAATGTTACAATGTTTGAGACAATACTGTTAGAAATAATATGTCAATATAAAGTTATTATTACTTTGTTTAAAATGTTACAATTTAGAGACCATACTGTTAAATTAATAATGTTACAATGTAAAGATAATATGACCCATTGTCATACTATCACACAAGTTCCCATGTAAACCGATGTGATACACACGGCTGAATGTCGGTATAAAAAAAGCAAAAAAATAAATAAAATATCCACGGTAGCCAAAAGCATCAAGGAGTCAAATGTTATTTACATATTCCAAAACTGTACTCATGTAAACAGAATCTCTCCCATAACAAGCAGTCTTGAGTACAACCAATTTCAATAATTTATCTTAAAAAAAAAATGGGTTCCAACAACGATCCAATAGAGGATACAACTGATCCCCCTGGAGAACATAATGATGTATATTCAGAACATATACAATTGGAACATGGGTATGTTTTAACTTCAAGGAACTGACATTCACATGAAGTAAGAAAACTCTTTTCTCTGCCCTCCTGTTACAAAGATTTAATCCTAGATTGTAATATGGTGAAGGGATCCAGGTCCAATTTATGTAATATTTCACATCACCACATAAAGCAGAGTTGCATACCTGTAACAGGTGTTCTCACAGGACAGCAGGATGGTAGTCCTCACATATGGGTGACATCATCAGGATGGAGCCCAATCACGGAACACTTTTCTCAAAGTTTCCAGAACTTTGACTGGCACCTACTGGGCATGCCCAGCAATGCACTCACCCTGCATCCAGCAGGGGTCCCCCTTCAGTCTCGTCTTATAGTAAAAAGTACGTACGAAAAATAAAATAAGAAAACGTAAACGAACTCAATTCCACAGGGTGGCGGACAGGTTTCATGAGGACTAACATCTTGCTGTCCTGTGAGAACACCTGTTACAGGTAAGCAACTCTGCTTTCTCACAGGACAAGCAGGATGGTAGTCCTCACATATGGGTGAGTACCGAGCTGAGGATGCCCGAACAAAGCAGCCAAAGACTTGCAAAAGGCACAACAGGGATGGAAATTTGGTTAGGAGGGCTTTCTGAACGGTGGAAGGATTTTGGGAAGTTAAACTGAAAACAAGTTGCGTAGAATAGACTGGCCAAAGATGGAATCCTGTCTGCCAGCTTTATCTAAGCAATAATGGGCTGCGCCTGTATGACGAGAACTCCAGGTAGCAGCCTTACAAATATCAGCAAGCGGCACCAAACGGAGGTGCGCTACTGATGTCGCCATGGCCCTGACAGATTGTGCTTTTACACGGTCTTGCAGCGCAATGCCTGCTTGCTAGTAGCAAAAAGAAATGCAGTCCGCCAACCAGGAGGAGAGGGTCTGCTTTCCCACGGGATTTCCCAATTTGATGGTATCAAAAGAAACAAACAATTGAGTGAATTTCCTGTGGGCCGACGTGCGGTCCAGATAGAAGGCTAGAGCATGTTTGCAGTCCAAGGAATGCAGAGCCTATTCTCCTGGGTTTGAATGGGCCTGGGAAAAAAGGTAGGTAGGATAACAGATTGGTTAATAAGAAATTCCGACACTACCTTCGGTAAAAATTTAGGGTGAGTGTGGAGCACTACCCTGTCATGCAGAATTTTAGTGTAAGGCGGGTAGGTAACTAATGCCTGCAATTCACTAACTCTGCGACCGGACGTGATAGCGAGAAGGAAAACTACTTTCCATGTGAGATAATGGAGATCACAAGAGTGCAGAGGCTCAAACGGAGGTTTCATGAGCCATCCCAAACCTACATTAAGGTCCCAAGCAGGGGCCGGAGGGCGCAGTGGAGGTTTTAAGTGGAGCAAGCCTCTCATAAAATGTGTTACTAAGGGTTGAGTCAAAATAGGAACATCCTCCATGCCTTTATGAAACGCGGCTACCACACTGACATGCACCCTGATGGAGGAAGTTTTCAGGCCTGCCTCTTACAAGTGCCAGAGATAGTCCAGAAACTTCGCCGTGGAACAAGTGAAGGGGTCTAAGGACATAGATGTACACCATACTGTAAACCTCTTCCATTTGGAACGATAAGACCTTCTCGTAGAAGGCTTTCGTGAAGCTACCAGGACTCGGAATACTGACTGAAAGGTTAAGAGGTTGTAGTATTAACCTTTCAACATCCAGGCAGTCAGAGATAGGGCCTGGAGGTTGGGGTGGTTCAGGCATCCGTTGTTCTGAGTTATCGGAAGCGGATCCTTCCCCAGAGGAATGTGGCGGTGTACTGATAAATCCTGTAAAATTGGAAACCACACCTGGCGAGGCCAGTGAGGGGCTTTCAGAATCATTACGCCCTTGTCCTTCCGTAACTTCAAGAGAGTCTTTGATATGAGTGGAAGTGCAAGGTATGCATAGAGGAGACCGCTGGCCCACGAGAGGGCGAAAGCATCTCTCGGTTGCGAGTGGTGGCTGCGAGTGAGGGAGCAGAAGTTTTCTACTTTGCGGTTGTGGACTGACGCAAAGAGGTCTATGTGAGGGTAACCCCAACATTGGAATATTGTGTCCGCTACCATGGGGTTGAGAGACCAGTCGTGCTGAAGAAACGTGCAGCTCAATTTGTCCACCAACACATTGTCCACGCCCGGTAAGTAGGTAGCTGTGAGAAACATTGAGTGTGAAACGGCCCACGCCCATATCTGTGCAGCTTCCTGACACAGGAGGTAGGAGCCTGTTCCCCCTTGCTTGTTGATGTACCACATCGCCACCTGGTTGTCGGTTTGAATCAGGATGGTCTTGTTTGAGAGGCAATCCTGAAGGACTCTGAGGGCATATCTGATTCCCCGAAGCTCCAGGAAATTTATCTTGTGTTTGGCTTCCTCTGGAGACCAGGTTCCCTGAGTCTGCAGGTTGCCGACAAGCGCACCACACCTTAGGTTGAAGGCGTCTGTCGTCAAGGTAATTTGAGATTCTATAGCCTGAAATGGAAGGCCTTGAGTTAGATTGGAGTGTTGCATCCACCAGGCCAGCGATAGTCGGAGCTGTGTGGTAACGTGAACAATGCTGGACATTGGCTGACAAGCTTGAATCCACTGGGATTTTAGAGTCCACTGCATGACTCTCATTGCTAGGTGGGCCATCGGCATGACATGTACCAAGGATGCCATGTGGCCTAGCAGTATGAGGAAGTAATGAGCAGTTCAGGATACTCAAGTCTGTAAAAGATACGCCAGAGAGGCCAGGGTGAAAGCCCGATCCTGAAGAAGGAAGGCTTTCGCCTGTATAGTGTCTAGGTCGGCCCCTATAAAAGATGGGATGGAACTATCTTGGATTTGGGATAGTTGATTAGAAACCCTAGGGAGATCAGGGTATGGAGAGTGAGACGCAAGGACGCCAATGTGGCTTGCTGAGTCGGGGTTCTTATCAGCCAATCGTCAAGAAAAGGGTAGACATGGACACCCTGACTCCTGAGGAAGGCTGCGACTACCACAAGGCACTTGGTGAATACTCGTGGAGCAGACGCCAGGCCGAATGGCAGTACATGGTACTGGAAATGACGAGGGCTGACCAGGAATTTGCGATGAGATGGAATAATTGAGATGTGTGTGTGTATGCTTCCTGGAGATCTAGAGAGCATAGCCAATCTCCTTTCGGAAGAAGAGGAAGTAGAGACCCCAAGGTTACCATCTTGAACGTCTCTCTTTGCAGATACTTGTTTAGGGTGCAAAGGTCCAGAATTGGACGAACGCCACCTGACTTTTTTGGGATGTGTTTACACCGGGAATAGAATCCCTGCCCCCATTGGGAGAGGGGCACTGGTTCTATTGCCCGGGACTGGAGGAGGGTTGAAACCTCTGTCGTGGTACATGTGGGCACCAACGACATAGGAAAATGTGGGAGAGAGGTTCTGGAAGCCAAATTTAGGATTTTAGGTAGGAAGCTGAAATCCAGAACCTCCAGGGTGGCATTCTCTGAAATGCTTCCTGTTCCACGTGCAGGTCCCCAAAGGCAGGCAGAGCTCCAGAGTTTCAATGCGTGGATGAGACGATGGTGCAGGGAAGAGGGATTCAGCTTTGTAAGGAACTGGGGAAACTTTTGGGGAAAGGGGAGACTTTTCCGAAAGGACGGACTCCACCTTAACCAGAGTGGAACCAAGCTGCTGGCACTAACTTTCAAAAAGGAGATAGAGCAGCTTTTAAACTAGAACAAGGGGGAAAGCCGACAGTCACTCAGCAGTGCATGGTTCGGAGAAATGTATCCTTGAAGGATACTAATGAAACAGGAGAGTTAGGGCATCCCAACAGAGAGGTTCCATCAAAAGCAAACATAGTTCATATGCCTATATGTAAAAAATCACCAAAGCTAATGATTACCGAATTATCCCAAACAACTGAAAAGCAAGTTGTTAAACCAAGCAAAAACCACACTTTGAAATGTCTGTATGCCAATGCCAGAAGTCTAAGAAGTAAGATGGGAGAGTTAGAGTGTTTAGCAGCAAATGATGAGATTGACATAATTGGCATCACAGAGACTTGGTGGAAGGAGGATAACCAATGGGACAGTGCTATATCAGGGTACAAATTATATCGCAATGATAGGGAGGATCAACTTGGTGGGGGTGAGGCACTTTATGTCCGGGAGGGTATAGAGTCCAACAGGATAAAGATCATACAAGAGAGTAAATGCTCAGTAGAATCTATATGGGTAGAAATCCCATGTGTGTTGGGTAAGAGTATAGTGATAGGAGTATACTACCGTCCACCTGGACAAAATGGTCAGACAGATGATGAAATGCTAAGAGAAATCAGGGAAGCAAACCAATTTGGCAGTGCAATAATAATGGGAGATTTCAATTACCCCAATATTGACTGGGTAAATGTAACATCAGGACTTGCTAGAGACATAAAGTTCCTGGATGTAATAAATGACTGCTTCATGGAGCAATTGGTTCAGGAACCTACAAGAGAGGGAGCTATTTTAGATTTAATTCTTAGTGGAACGCAAGATTTGGTGAAAGAAGTAACGGTGGTGGGGCCACTTGGCAACAGTGATCATAACATGATCAAATTTAAACTAATAACTGGAAGGGGGACAATAAGTAAATCTGCAGCTCTAACACTAAATTTTAAAAAGGGAAACTTTGATAAAATGAAACATACATAGAAACATACAAAGAAATGACGGCAGAAGAAGACCAAATGGCCCATCCAGTCTGCCCAGCAAGCTTCACACATTTTTTTCTCTCATACTTATCTGTTTCTCTTAGCTCTTGGTTCTATTTCCCTTCCACCCCCACCATTAATGTAGAGAGCAGTGATGGAGCTGCATCCAAGTGAAATATCTAGCTTGATTAGTTAGGGGTAGTAGGGGCAGTAACCGCCGCAATAAGCAAGCTACACCCATGCTTATTTGTTTGTTGGTTGTTTTTTCTTCTCCCCTGCCGTTGAAGCAGGGAGCTATACTGGATATGCGTGAAGTATCAGTTTTTTTCTCCCCTGCCGTTGAAGCAGAGAGCTATGCTGGATATGCGTGAAGTATCAGTTTTTCTTCTCTCCTGCCATTGAAGCAGAGAGCCATGCTGGATATGCATTGAAAGTGAAGTATCAGGCACATTTGGTTTGGGGTAGTAACCGCCGTAACAAGCCAGCTACTCCCCGCTTTGTGATTGCGAATCCTTTTTTCTTCTCCCCTGCCGTTGAAGCTATGCTGGATATGCGTGAAGCATCAGTTTTTCTTTTCCCCTGCTGTAGAAGCAGAGAGCTATGCTGGAAATGCGTGATGTATCAGTCTTTCTCCCATGCCGTTGAAGCAAAGAGCCATGCTGGATATGCATGGAAAGTGAAGTATCAGGAACATTTGGTTTGGGGTAGTAACCGCCGTAACAAGCCAGCTACTCCCCGCTTTGTGAGTGTGAACCCTTTTTTCTTCTCCCCTGCCGTTGAAGCAGAGAGCTATGCTGTATATGCATTGAAAGTGAAGTATCAGGCATATTTGGTTTGGGGTAGTAACCGCCGTAACAAGCCAGCTACTCCCCTCTTTGTAAGTGCAAATCCACATTTCCTCTTGCTGTTGAAGCTTAGAGCGATGTTGGAGTCACAGTAAGCATGTGTATGTTTATTGAATAAGGGTATTGTGTCCAGGCAGTAGCCATCATTCTGGCGAGTCACCCACTCTTCATTGGCGGCCTCTTGACTTTATGGATCCACAGTGTTTATCCCACGCCCCTTTGAAGTCCTTCACAGTTCTGGTCTTCACCTCATCCTTCGGAAGGGCATTCCAGGCATCCACCACCCTCTCCGTGAAGAAATACTTCCTGACATTGGTTCTGAGTCTTCCTCCCTGGAGCTTCAAATCGTGACCCCTGGTTCTGCTGATTTTTTTCCTACGGAAAAGGTTTGTCGTTGTCTTTGGATCATTAAAACCTTTCAAGTATCTGAAAGTCTGTATCATATCACCTCTGCTCCTCCTTTCCTCCAGGGTGTACATATTTAGATTCTTCAATCTCTCCTCATAAGTCAATTGATGAAGACCTTCCACCTTTTTGGTCACCCTTCTCTGGACCGCCTCCATCTTGTCTCTGTCTCTTCGGAGATACGGTCTCCAGAACTGAACACAATACTCCAGGTGAGGTCTCACCAAGGACTTGTACAAGGGGATAATCACTTCCCTTTTCTTACTCGATATTCCTCTCTCTATGCAGCCCAGCATTCTTCTGGCTTTAGCTATCGCCTTGTCACATTGTTTCGCCGACTTCAGATCATTAGACACCATCACCCCAAGGTCTCTCTCCTGCTCCGTGCACATCAGCCTTTCTCCCCCCATCGAATACAGTTCATTCGGATTTCCACGCCCTATATGCATGACTTTGCACTTCTTGGCATTGAATATCAGCTGCCATATCTTTGACCACTCTTCCATCTTCCTTAAATCCCGTCTCATTCTCTCCACTCCTTCCGGCGTGTCCACTCTGTTGCAGATCTTAGTGTCATCCGCGAAAAGACAAACCTTACCTTCTATCCCTTCCGCAATGTCGCTCACAAAGATATTGAAAAGGACCGGTCCCAACACCGATCCCTGCGGTACACCGCTTAAAACCGCTCTCTCTTCAGACAGAGTTCCATTTACCATCACACATTGTCTTCTGTCCGTCAACCAGTTTGCAATCCAGGCCACCACCTCGGCACTCACTCCTAAGCTTCTCATTTTATTCACCAGTCTCCTGTGCGGGACAGTGTCAAAAGCTTTGCTGAAATCCAAGTAGATGACATCGAGTGCTCTTCCTCAATCCAATTCCTTGGTTACCCAGTCAAAAAAGTCAATCAGATTTGTCTGACAGGATCTTCCAATGGTGAATCCATGCTGCCTCTGGTCCAGCAATTCTCCCGACTGTAGATAGTTCACTATTCTCTCTTTCAACAGTGACTCCATTACTTTTCCCACCACCGAAGTGAGGGTAACCGGTCTGTAGTTACCAGCCTCTTCTCTGTTCCCACTCTTGTGAAGTGGAACCACCACCGCTCTCCTCCAATCATTCGGCACCACTCCCGTTTCTAGGGATCTATTGAACAGGTCACACAGCGGACCCGCCAGCCCATCTCTGAGCTCCCTCAGTATTCTGGGATGAACTTCATCAGGCCCCATGGCTTTGTCCACTTTCAGTTTCACCAGCTCTTCCCATACATTTTCTACTGTAAATGGAATTACATCTACTCCATTCCCCTCCAGTTTCTTGTTAACTAGTGACGGTCCTTCTCCAGGGTCCTCTTTAGTGAACACCGAACTGAAGTATTCATTTAATATTTCTGCCATTTCTTCGTCTCTCTCCACACATTGATCCTTTCCACCTTTCAATTTCACTATACCACTTTGAACTTTTCTCTTTTCACTGATGTATCTGAAAAATGTTTTGTTACCACTCTTTACCTCTTTGGCAATCCTCTCTTCTGCTTGACTTTTTGCCATCTTGATTAATTTCTTAGTCTCTCTCAGTTCTACCAGATATTCTTCTTTGTGTTCCTCCTTTTGGGATCTTTTATATTTCTTGAACGCTGTTCTTTTAGCCTTTATTTTGTCAGCCACCTCCTTTGAGAACCAGATAGGTTTCATTTTTCTTTTGCTTTTCTTTACTTTTCTAACATATAGATTAGTTGCCTTGGTAATTGCTCCTTTTAGATTGGTCCACTGTTGATCCACATCTCTCTCGTTTTCCCAGCCTTTTAGTTCTTCCTCCAGGTACTTCCCCATTTCATCAAAGTCTGTGTTTTTGAACATCAAAACTTGGGTTTTTGTGCTTCTTTTCCGTGTCCTTTTTGTGATATTAAACCATACCGTTTGATGATCACTGGTGCTGAGGTGGGCACCCACCTGGACGTCTGAGACATTATCTCCATTAGTGAGCACTAAGTCGAGTATAGCTCCTTCTCTCGTGGGTTCCATTACCATTTGTTTGAACAAAGCTACTTGCAGGGCATCTACTATTTCTCTACTATTATTAGATTCTGCAGATGGGATTCTCCAGTCTACATCTGGCATATTAAAGTCTCCAACGATCACCACTTCTCCTTTCTTTGCTATCCTGTGGATGTCTTCAACCAGATCTCTGTCCAGCTCTTCCTTTTGGTTTGGAGGCCTGTAAACCACTCCAATAAAAATGGATGCCCCATCTTTTTTTAAGTCGGCCCATAGTGCTTCTTCTTTGCCCCATCATCCTTGCAGCTCAGATGCTTGGATATTGTTTCTGACATATAGAGCCACTCCTCCCCCTTTCCTATCCTCTCTGTCCTTCCTTAACAAGTTATAGCCTGGTATTGCCGTATCCCAGTCATGAGATTCCGTAAACCACGTTTCCGTGACAGCAACAACGTCCAAGTCCGCCTCCACCATTAGGGCTTGCAGCTCTGGGATTTTATTACCCAAACTACGAGCATTTGTGCTCATAGCTTTCCAGCTTTCTTTGCTCAGGTTACTGCTGTTCCTGGACTCCTTTTGTGTCCTATTTAGTTGAGTTTTGTTATCCACTTTTCTCTTTGCATTTGTGCAAGGGAAGAGATTAATGCCTCTGATGACAGAGTCATCCATCACCGTGAGCTTTTTCCTTTGGTTTCTGATTTGGAATTTCTGTATGCATTGGGTTTTTTCTCTCTTTTCCGATAACATTTCAATCTTTTTCTCAAGGACTTCTTCAGAATTTAATACAGAGAAGGCATTTTGTACTTGTTGCACTTGATACAGTGTGTGTCTACGGAACACAGGTCTTATTCTACCAGAGCCCACTGAAATAGTTTTAAAGTTCCTTAATGGCCTGTGTGAGTGGTGGGATAGAGTTGTGGGTTGTACAGCTTTCAATAATGGGTGTCTGTGGGTTACAGGTCTTATCCTACCTGAGCCCACAGTAAATCTCTTTTTTCTTGAGTTTTGGTTATTCAGTGGTAAGTGAAAATTATTTCCTGAATAATGTACCGTGGCTGAGACTCTCTTTATTGAAGCTAATTCAGCTTTAAAGTCAACCAGCTCCTTTTCCAAGGTAGAGAGTTTTGAACAAAAGGGGCAAGCCTTAAGTTTCCATATGATTACCCTCAATATAAAGGCTCCACAGCAGTTGCATTGAATAGTACTCATTTAGGTAAGTTATTTGATTGGTGCACCTAAGGAATAATCAATTTACTAATTTATCTGGTTGCCTATTATGAAGTTAGGATGACTACATTAGAAATACAAACCTAGGGGTGGGTGGGCAGAGGGGTAGGGTGGGAGGGAGTTAAACAGTTTATACCTAGGTCAAGCAGGGTAGGGCAAGACACTTTCTGAAAGTTTACTTGTCCTTTAGCTAGTAAAAGATCCCACAGCACTTATATCCCAATTTGAAACAGATTATATGACAGCTATACAATTAGAGGGATACTGGGAATTTATTTTTTTTGTGGGTTTTTTGAATCTTACAACAATCTAATATCAAGAAACCAAACAGATTAGTATACAATATAATCAAGAAACCAAACTGATTAGTATACAACACTGGAATAGAAAGGGATTTGAAATCACAGAGCAGTTTTCTACACAGAAGCAAACTTTGATAAAATGAGGGAAATAGTTAGAAAAAAACTGAAAGGTGCAGCTGCAAAGGTTAAAAGTGTTCAACAGGCTTGGACATTGTTTAAAAATACAATCATAGAGGCGCAGTCCATATGTATTCCGCGCATTAAGAAAGGTGGAAGGAAGGCAAAACGATTACCGTCATGGTTAAAAGGTGAGGTGAAAGAGGCTATTTTAGCCAAAAAAAATCCTTCAAAAACTGGAAGAAGGATCCATCTGAAGAAAATAGGATAAAACATAAGCATTGTCAAGGTAAGTGTAAAACATTGATAAGACAGGCGAAGAGAGAATTTGAAATGAAGTTGGCCATAGAGGCAAAAACTCATAATAAAAACTTTTTAAAATATATCCAAAGAAAGAAACCTGTGAGGGAGTCGGTTGGATCATTAGATGACAGAGGGGTTTAAAGGGGCTCTTAGGGAAGATAAGGCCATTGCAGAAAGACTAAATGAATTCTTTGCCTCCGTGTTTACTAATGAGAATGTTGGGGAGATACCAGTTCCGGAGATGATTTTCAGGGGTGATGACTCAGACAAACTGAACGAAATCACTGTGAACCTGGAAGATGTAGTAGGCCAGATTGACAAACTAAAGAGTAGCAAATCACCTGGACCGGATGGTATGCATCCTAGGGTTCTGAAGGAACTAAAAAATGAAATTTCTGATCTATTAGTTAAAATTTGAACCTATCATTAAAATCATCCATTGTACCTGAAGACTGGAGGGTGGCCAATGTAACCCCAATATTTAAAAAAGGCTCCAGGGGCGATCTGGGTAATTATAGACCAGTGAGCCTGACTTCAGTGCCGGGAAAAATAGTGGAAACTATTCTCAAGATCAAAATTGTAGAGCATATAGAAAGACATGATTTAATGGGACACAGTCAACATGGATTTACCCAAGGGAAGTCTTGCCTAACAAATCTGCTTCATTTTTTTGAAGGGGTTAATAAACATGTGGATAAAGGTGAACCGGTAGATGTAGTGTATTTGGATTTTCAGAAGGCGTTTGACAAAGTCCCTCATGAGAGGCTTCTACGAAAACTAAAAAGTCATGGGATAGGAGGCGATGTCCTTTCGTGGATTACAAACTGGTTAAAAGACAGGAAACAGAGAGTAGGATTAAATGGTCAATATTCTCAGTGGAAAAGGGTAAACAGTGGAGTACCTCAGGGATCTGTATTGGGACCGGTGCTTTTCAATATATATATAAATGATCTGGAAAGGAATACGACGAGTGAGGTTATCAAATTGGCGGATGATACAAAATTATTCAGAGTAGTTAAATCACAGGCAGACTGTGATTTAATCATCTCTTGTGAAGATTCAAGTAAAGTGGTAACATCAGGTAATAAATGTTCTTCTATATTTCCACGATTAGAATCTGCAGTTGGTAAATAGTAAGCTTTTGTCACAACAGGTTTCACCTCTTCAGGCATTTTCAAAATCTGTGATGTATATAGTCTAAACAACTCAAGTGGAGAAATATTTCTCAAGACTGGGAAATTCAAGGATCTTAGATTATGAGATCTCAAAGAATTTTCTATAGTCTCCAGCCTCTTGTTAGTAACAGATTCACTCTGAATTAAATTTAATTGTATTTTTTCCACTTCCTTTAAGCGTCCATCCCTTGTTTGTATTCTTACTTCTTGTTGTGTTAGTTCAATTGCATTCTTAGTTACTTGATTTTTAACTTCCCGAATTTCTTTAGTAAGACCCACTACTGCTTTTTCCAATTCCTGTAATGCATTCCAAATCATTGTTAAAGAAATTTCTGTAGTAGGAATTATGACTCTCTCAGTCTTAGGTGTCTCTTTTCTCTCATCTCCTCTACCCACTATATCCCCGGCACCAATATCCAGGCTCGGAGTACCAAGCCTAACGGCTTTTTCCAGTCCCAGGACGCCATTACCCCTCTGGGGCTGTACCTTTGCCGTTTGCTCTAGGTTTCCATAACCTTCCGTTGACAACTCTTGTCCAGCTGTGCCTTCCCTCTCCTGGGGGGCTGCAGCTTCCACCAATACTCTCCCTTCAACGAGACCTGGTGGTGCCGGTCTACACGGAGACCCGGGGCTGAGAGATGTTTCAGATGTCAGGGAGAGCAGATCACGCTCCATTTCCGCTCCCACAGCAACATGCTCTCTGGGCGTTCCAGGCGGCACCGCCGCGAAAAAGCTCCCGATGCGGGGTTGACTTGACTCTAGCGGGGTGGATGTCATCTCTATCCCCCGTACACTCGCCTTTCTTTTGGTATGGGGCATAATGGATCCTCGGAAAAGCAATTTTGAAGGTAAAACTCGGGAGCTTCTCACAGACACGACTGCTCAGGCGGCCATCTTGTGGGCATCTCAGTTATGGATTTATTGGGGGCTGGGGCAGTCTATGGAACAGTAAAAAGCTCTTTGTCAAAGATGGCTTACATCTGTCTGTGGCAGGAAAAAGGATCCCAAGAGATAAATTGAAATCCTATGTCATAAGGCATTTAAACTAGATGCCGGGGATGGCGGTAAGAAATTAGAATGTCACCCCCCAAATAGAAATGCAATGTAAAAGGGTGAAGTGGATAACAAAACTCAACTAAATAAGTAACAAAAGGAGTCCAAGAAAAGCAGTAACCTGAAAGAGAAAAGGTGGAAAGCTATGAGCACAAATGCTCATAGTTTGGGCAATGAAATCCCAGATCTGCAAGCCCTAATGGTAGAGGCGGACTTGGACGTTGTTGCTGTCACAGAGACGTGGGTCACGGAATCTCATGATTGGGATACAGCAATACTGGGCTATAACTTGTTAAGGAAGGACAGAAGATAGGAAAGGGGGAGGAGTGGCTCTTTATGTCAGAAACAATATCCAAGCATCTGAACTGTAAGGAAGATGGGACAAAGAAGAAGCACTATGGACCAACCTAAAAAAAGATGATGGGGTATCCATTTTTATTGGAGTGGTTTACAGGCCTCCAAATCAAATGGAAGAGCTTGACAGAGATCTGGTTGAAGACATCCAAAAAATGGGAAAAAGAGAGAGAAGTGGTGATTGTTGGAGATTTTAATTTGCAGGATGTAGACTGGAGAATCCTTTCTGCAGAATCTAACAATAGAAGAGAGATAGTGGATGCCCTGCAAGGGGCTCTGTTCAAACAAATGGTAATGGAACTCACAAGGGAGCTATACTCGATTTAGTGTTCACTAAAGGAGATAATGTCTCTGATATGTCCAGGTGGGTGCCCACCTCAGCACCAGTGATCATCAAACGGTATGGTTTCATATCACAAATAGGATACGGAGAAGAAGCACGAAGACCCGAGTTTTGCAGTTCAAAAACACAGACTTTGATGAAATGGGGAAGTACCTGGAGGAATAACTAGAAGGCTGGGAGAACAAGAGAGATGTGGAACAACAATGGACCAAACTAAAAGGATCAATTACCAAGGCAACTAATCTATATGTTAGAAAAGTAAAGAAAAGCAAAAAAAAAAATGAAACCTATCTGGTTCTCAAAGGAGGTGGCTGACAAAATAAAAGCTAAAAGAACAGCATTCAAGAAATATAAAGGATCCCAAAGGAAGGAGCACAAGGAAGAATATCTGGTGGAACTAAGTAATCAAGACGGCAAAAAGTCAAGTGGAAGAAAGGATTGCCAAACAGATAAAGCGAGGTGACAAAACATTTTTCAGATACATCAGAGAAAGGAGAAAAGTTCAAAGTGGTATAGTGAAATTGAAAGGTGAAAAGGATCAATGTGTGGAGAGACACGAAGAAATGGCAGAAATATTAAATGAATACTTTAGTTCGGTGTTCAATAAAGAGGACTCTGGAGAAGGACCGTCGCTAGTTAATAAGAAACTGGAGGGGCGTGGAGTAGATGTAACTCCGTTTACAGAAGAGAATGTATGGGAAGAGCTAGGAAAACTAAAAGTGGACAAAGCCATGGGGCCTGATGAATTTCATCCCAGGATACTGAGGGAGCTCAGAGATGTGCTGGCGGGTCTGCTGTGTGACCTGTTCAATAGATCCCTAGAAACGGGAGTGGTGCTGAATGATTGGAGAAGAGCGGTGGTGGTCCCGCTTCACAAGAGTGGAAGCAGAGAGGAGGCTGGAAACTACAAGCCGGTTAGCCTCACCTCGGTGGTGGGAAAAGTAATGGAGTCACTGCTGAAAGAAAGAATAGTGAACTATCTACAATCGGAAGAATTGCTGGACCAGAGGCAGCATGGATTCACCAGGGGAAGGTCCTGTCAGACAAATCTGATTGACTTTTTTAACTGGGTGAGTAGGGAATTAGATCGAGGAAGAGCACTCGATGTCATCTACTTGGATTTCAGCAAAGCTTTTGATACTGTCCAGCACAGGCGGCTTGTGAATAAAATGAGAAGCTCAGGAGTGAGTACCGAGGTGGTGGCCTGGATTGCAAACTGGTTGACGGACAGAAGATAATGTGTGATGGTAAATGGAACCTACTCTGAAGAGAGAGTGGTGTTAAGCAGAGTGCCGCAAGGATCGGTGTTGGGACCGGTCCTGTTCAATATCTTTGTGAGCGACATTGCGGACGGGATAGAAGGTAAGGTATGTCTTTTTGTGGATGATACTAAGATCTGCAACATAGTGGACACGCCAGAAGGAATGGAGAGAATGAGACGGGATTTAAGGAAGCTGGAAGAGTGGTCAAAGATATGGCAGCTGAGATTCAATGCCAAAAAGTGCAGAGTCATGCATATGGGGTGTGGAAACCCGAAAGAACTGTATTTGATGGGGGGTGAAGGGCTGATGTGCACAGAGCAGGAGCGAGACCTTGGGGTGATAGCATCTAACGATCTGAAGTCGGCAAAACAATGACAAGAAGAATGCTGGGATGCATAGAGAGAGGAATATCTGGTAAGAGAAAGGAAGTGATGATCCCCTTGTACCGGGCCCTTGGTGAGGCCTCACATGGAGTACTGTGTTCAGTTCTGGAGACCGGATCTCCAAAGGGACAGAGACAGGATGGAGGCGGTCCAGAGAAGGGCAACCAAAAAGGTGGATGGTCTACATAAAATGACTTATGAGGAGAGGTTGAAGAACCTAAATAGGTACACCCTGGAGGAGAGGAGGAGCAGGGGTGATATGATACAGACTTTCAGATACTTGAAAGGTTTTAATGATCTATGGTCAACAACAAACCTTTTACATTGGAAAAAAATCAGTAGAACTAGTGGCCACAATTTGAAGCTCCAGGGAGGAAGACTCAGAACCAATGTCAGGAGGTATTTCTTCAGGGAAAGGGTGGTGGATGCCTGGAATGCCCTTCTGGAGAAAGTGGTGAAGACTAAAACTGTGAAGGATTTCAAAGGGGTATGGGATAAACACTGTGGATCCATAAAGGCTAGAGGATGGGAATGAAGAGAAGAGCTATGGGTGTGGATTACTGGAGTGGAGGCTACTGGTGATACTACCCTTACTCAAATAAGCCTTCGCACAGTTAATGCAACTCCAACATTGCTTTCTGCTTCAACGGCAAGGGGAAATGTGGAAAAGAAGATTTGCATTCAGACAACAACAAGGACAGAACTTCACAATTTGGGTAAACAAATTAGCTTGGGGGTAGCTTGCTTATTACGGCGGTTACTACCTTAAACCCAAACCGTAGAAATCGAAAACCCTGGTACACGCCTGAGCTCAGGGATCTTAAAACCCATCTCAGAGCTACAGAAAGGTCCTGGCGTAAGCACCAATCCCCCGCAACCAAAACAATATACTACCAACGTATGCATGAATATAGAAAGTCCATACTCCAAACCAAACGAGAATATTACGCCAAAAAAATACATGGTCTGCAACACAATCCCAAGGCCCTCTTCTCCATGGTTGCCGATCTAACCTCGCCCTCCCTCACACAACAACCTGCAATTTCCTCAAAAAATCGGTGCAATGAGCTTGCACAATTTTTTAAAAACAAGGTATCCTCCATCACAGCACAATTCTCTCGCAACAGCTTCAAAATCTGTCTCCCCTCTATAAACTCACCAGTCTCCCTCTCCACTTTTGATTCCTCTTCCTCCCTGGAAGTTGAGAACATCCTAAAAAAAATGAAACCCTCTTCACATCCCTCTGAAACTATTCCTTCTAAACTCTTACTATCTATACCCAAAGTGATCGCCAAACCTTTATCGAATATTCTTAACTGTTCCTTAGAGCATGGCACAGTCCCTAATTTTCTCAAGCAAGCAGTAGTGAAACCGCTACTCAAAAAACCCAATCTTGACCCTGCCACCCTATCTAATTACAGACCCGTCTCCAATCTACCCCTCCTAGCTAAAGTCCTGGAAAAACTAGTTAATTCACGCCTATCTGATCACCTAGAACAGAACAATATTCTCCCATCCACCCAACACGGTTTCAGGAAGCATTTAAGTACTGAAACCCTACTGCTCTCCCTACATGATACCCTCATCAGAGGAATCGACTCAGGATCCTCTTACCTGATTGCAATGCTTGACATTTCTGCTGCATTTGATACAGTCAATCACGATGTCCTCCTCAATATCTTGAAGAGTATCGGGATTACTGGCAATGCCCTCACCTGGATTCAATCGTACCTCCAAAATCGCTTCTTTACTGTTTTAGTGGACAACAATGAATCTGACCCCATCAGTCTCCCTCAAGGTGTGCCCCAAGGATCCTCTCTCTCTTCTACCCTCTTTAATATATACATGCTTCCCCTTACCACGCTTCTCACTAACCTTCACATCAAGCATTTCATATATGCTGACGATGTGCAACTCATTTTCCCATTCTCTGACTCTCTACAAACTGCGCTACAGAACTGGGAATCCTGTCTCTCCTCTATCAACCAACTTCTCAATGACATGCAGCTAGCTCTAAATCCCAACAAAACTGAACTATTAATCATATCTAACAGGCATCCGCTCCCAGACATTCCTTTTGCATACTCATCTACCACTTTCCCCCCGCACACTCGCAACCTAGGTGTCCTTATTGACAATCATCTCACCTTTAAACCATTCATTAAATCCATCCTAAAGGAATGCTACTTTAAGCTGCAAACGATAAAAAAACTCAGACCCCTGCTTCATTTCTCCGACTTCCGCACAGTTCTCCAGTCTATCATTTTGTCTAAAATAGACTATTGTAACGCTCTCTTCCTCGGCATCCCTGCAATACATACCAAGCCTTTACAACTTTTGCAAAACGCCGCCGCTAGGATTCTGTCAAACACAAGAAAAAGAGACCATATTACCCCCACACTTATAGAACTACATTGGCTCCCAATAAAATCACGAATTCTTTATAAAGCACTCTCCATCATTCATAAAAGTCTGTTAAACTCCAACCTCAACTGGATCAACCCCCCCCCCTCCTCCCCCGCACCTCCAACAGACCCACCCGCACAGCCCTTCAAGGAACCCTTCGTGCCCAACCCATCAAAACTTTCAAACTCTCCTCTACTATTAGCAGAGCTTTCTCCCTCGCCAGCCCCACCTTATGGAACTCCCTACCCCATGATATACGCCTAGAGACACATACACCCAAATTCAAAAAAAAAACTGAAAACCTGGCTTTTCCAGCAAGCCTACTCCATATCCCCCCCAACCACTTAGAATTTCCCCCTTTAGAGAATTCCTCTATAATATATACTCTTCGAGCTATGACTATGAATGCCTTCGATTTAAGACTAAGAATTTGCCTGCTGTTTTTGTACTTTGAACTCTCCTATCTGTGTATATAGTTGGTTTACTCATATTGATTTATATTTATATCTAGTTTTCACCCCCCTGTTTAATGTACTCTATTGGTTATACGTAAGGGCCCAGCCCAAAAGTTAATCGTGTTCCGCTGTTATATGTAAGGGCTCCGCCCAAAAGTTTTTGTTTTTTGTAAACCGATGCGATGTGTCAACGGATGTCGGTATAAAAGAGACCTTAAATAAATAAATAAATCAATTAATTAATTAATTACTTTGAATGCATATACAGCGTTGCTCTCTGCTTCAACGGCAGGGGAGAAGAAAAAAGGGTTCACACTCACAAAGCGGGGAGTAGCTGGCTTGTTACGGCGGTTACTACCCCAAACCAAATGTTCCTGATACTTCACTTTCCATGCATATCCAGCATGGCTCTTTGCTTCAACGGCATGGGAGAAAGACTGATACATCACGCATTTCCAGCATAGCTCTCTGCCGTCAACTGGGGGCGCCTCACCTAGTTATTAGTTTTGATGCCGAAAAGGCGTTCGACAGAGTGGAGTGGTGATACCTTTTTACTCTTTTGGAGGACATGGGATTCGCGGGATTTTTTCTCCAGGCGGTGCGTTTACTATATGCTGACCCGAGGGCGGTTATATTGTTAAATGGAGCTAGTTCCGCACCGTTTGTGGTATCCCGTGGGACGAGACAGGGCTGCCCCCTATCGCCCCTGTTATTCATCTTGCAATTGGAACCACTGCTGATAGCGATTCAACAAAAGAGGGCGATCCGGGGCGTAAAAATGGGCCCTCGGATATTTAAGGGCGTTGCCTTTGCGTATGACCTGCTAGTGCTTGTTACAAATCCCCAAGTCTCGGTTGCAAGTTTATTATCTTTGATAAGGTCTTTTGGGGTATTTTCTGGCTTGAAGCTGAATGAAAATAAGTCCTCAGTGATAGCATACCCACCGGACCTCCCGACTCAGTGGCAGGGTGAGTTTTTGCTACATTGGGCTCAGGGCCCTCTCCGATACTTGGGGGTGAATATTCCAGCAGACCAGGATATGATCTATCAGGGGAACGTTCCAGGGCTCTTGTGCAGTACGATAGACAGTCTGACCGCATGGAGAAACATACAATATGTGTCTTTTGCCTAAGTGGTTGTACTTCCTGCAGCATGTGCCAGTTCTTTTAAAACGAGTGGATTTGCGGAGATTGGATAGCGCACTCCGTAAATTTCTGTGGCGGGGAGGGCGCTCAAGGATCTCCTTGTCCTGGCTCAAGGCTAAATGGGGTAGGGGTGGGCTGGGATTACCGGACTTGACCCACTACAATTTAGCATGTAACATGCGGCTTATTAGGGATTGGGTGTTGGATGTGGGATCCTTTACCTCCATGTATTCCAAACGGGCGGTGATGGCACCACTAGCCCCAGCCTATACATTGCAAGCGACAGCGGCCAATCTCCCCACATTTTTGATACATGCTCCCCTGATACGCCCGATTCGCGTGACCTGGCGGAGAATGACGGCCAAATTGAATATTTCGCCTCACTGCGCATATCTCCTCCCGGTGTGCGGCAACGCCGAGTTTACACCGGGATCTCAGTCATCAGGTTTTCGGATATGGCAGACGCGGGGCATCACGTACCTGGGACATTTATTCACCTCAGAGGGGAGGATTATTTCCTATAAGGAAATCCAAGAAACCTATGGGTTGGGTAGCGCGCATACGTTTTCTTACTTACAAATACACCATTATCTGCGTTCCCTCCCGGCGGAACATAAAAGCCCAGCCCTGTTTCATTCCATAAATCAGGTATTTCAATTGGAAAGTCAAGTGGCCCCGTCTTTGTCCTGTTATTATGCGCGGCTGCGACAGGGAGCGGAGGGAGACATGTGTGCCACCCTAGCTTTAAGGTGGAATAAGGATGGGGAATTTGCTGTGACTCAGGCAATATTGAAGAGGTGTTTTCGCCGTGCAGCCAAGATCTCGATCAATCAATACTATCGTGAACTACAATATAAGTTTTTGAGTCGGGCGTATGTGTCCCCTCAAATAGCATATCACTTGAAAATAGCGCCTAAGCCAGGTTGTTCCAGGTGTGGTCACGCCCTTGGCACTTTATCACATGCCTTTTGGGCCTGTCCACCGATACATCGTTTCTGGCGACTTATTACTGACTATCTGGTGGATTTGCTGGATGTAGCCTTCCCGGTAACCCCACTATGGCTGTTATTTGGCTGTATTTCTCCAATATGGATCCGCGATCCTGGCTCACGTATGTTCCTGGCTAAAGCTTGTCTTGTAGGGAAAAGAATCATCTTAGCTGGCTGGAGGACAACAGATGAACCCTCCTACTGGGCCTGGAGGAATAGCTTACACTCGATGATGAACATGGAAAATATGGCGTCTCGGCAATCCTTCAATACCAGGAAGCGATTTCTTTCTGTATGGCACCTGTATATCCAAACTCTCCCGCATCGCACTCGAAGTCTTCTTCTCAATGCTTGAGTGACTGGAACTTGGGATTGGTTACTCCATGGACTGTGTGGACTGTGCAGTGCAGTGTATTTCGTATTTCTGCTGTTGGCTCGCTTATTGGGGTGGGGGGGAGAGGGGGGGGAGCCGGAGTTGAACTTTTGTAAATGGTACTCATTGTTAATGCGCTTGGGGAGGGTACAGGAACCATTCCTCCTCAGGCTTGTTTTATGTTGTTATTGTAAAAACCAATAAAAACAGTTTAAACATAAAAACAAATCTGCTTCATTTTTTTGAAGGGGTTAATAAACATGTGGATAAAGGTGAACCGGTAGATATAGTGTATTTGGATTTTCAGAAGGCGTTTGACAAAGTCCCTCATGAGAGGCTTCTACAAAAACTAAAAAGTCATGGGATAGGAGGCGATGTCCTTTCGTGGATTACAAACTGGTTAAAAGACAGGAAACAGAGTAGGATTAAATGGTCAATTTTCTCAGTGGAAAAGGGTAAACAGTGGAGTGCCTCAGGATCTGTATGAGTGAGGTTATCAAATTTGCGGATGATACAAAATTATTCAGAGTAGTTAAATCACAAGCAGACTGTGATACATTACAAGAGGACCTTGCAAGACTGGAAGATTGGGCATCCAAATAGCAGATGAAATTTAATGTGGACAAGTGCAAGGTGTTGCATATAGGGCAAAATAATCCTTGCTGTAGTTACACGATGTTAGGTTCTATATTAAGAGCTACCACCCAGGAAAAAGATCTAGGCATCATAGTGGATAATACTTTCAAATCGTCGGCTCAGTGTGCTGCAGCAGTCAAAAAAGCAAACAGAATGTTAGGATTAGGAAGGGAATGGTTAATAAAACGGAAAATGTCATAATGCCTCTATATCGCTCCATGGTGAGACCGCACCTTGAATACTGTGTACAATTCTGGTCGTCGTATCTCAAAAAAGATATAGTTGTGATGGAGAAGGTACAGAGAAGGGCAACCAAAATGATAAAGGTGATGGAACAGCTCCCCTATGAGGAAAGGCTGAAGAGTTTAGGGCTGTTCTTGAGTCGATATGGACGGCCTCTGCTTGTGTGTCGGATATTCCGGCGCCGCACTCCAAGTTTCATGCACCGCGTCAGTGTATCTTGCGTCGGTGGCTCCGCGGGCAGGCTTTCCCTTCTGCCCCGGCTTATGCAACTTTTCCCGGCTTCGGCCTTTGTCGTGGGAGGGATCCCGACCTCTGGAGGCCTGTGCCTTAACTGTTCTTTGGCTCTCCGCAGAAGGTCTGGAGGTAGGAGGCTCCACGGAGGCAGCCCGATGCTGCAGGGGCGGCACAGCCGTGGCGGGCCCCAGGGAAGAATGGGCTACCGACGGCGGGGCATAGGAACTGGTCCTCGCTATTTTAAGGCGCTTAATTTTCTCCCCTCTCTGATGTCGTGCCCTTGGGGACATCCGGCCGCAGTGAGGACATGACTCTAGCGAGTGGTCTGGGCCCAGACATCTGTAACAGCGGTCATATCCATCCATGATGGACATGACCTTCCCGCAGAGGCAGGGTTTGAACCCTGAGGGCCGGGGAGCATGTTTCCTACAGTTTTCTTTCATTTTTTGTAGCTGCACTTCTCGGAAGAAAAACTTTAGCTGAGGAGGTCTGGAAAAACAGACTGAGGAGAGTCGTTATCAGCGCAGGAAACCACGCGCAGCCTCAGAGCAAAGCTCTGACATCACTTAGGAAGCTCCGCCTCCCGGGCCTGATGGACAGTTCCCCTGACAGCATAGCTATTTCAGCCCTGCTATCGACGGGAAATACTAGAAACTATAAAGAAAGGAATGGAGAATATAATGCCTCTGTATCACTCCATGGTGCGACCACACCTTGAATATTGTATGCAGTTCTGGTCACTGCATCTTAAATAAAAAACAAAAAATAGCAGAATTAGAAAAGGTACAGAGAATGGTGACCAAAATGATAAAGAGGATGGAAATATTCCCCTATGAGGAAAGGCTAACGTGGTTAGGGCTCTTCAGTTTGGAGAAGAAACAGCTATAGAGATATGATTTATCTAGTAAAAATCGACAAGTACGAATCCTCACGCATATCTATCACACAAGATGTCCCCCAAGGCTCATCACTATCCTCCACCCTCTTTAACATCTATCTCCTACCCCTATGCCACCTCCTCTCCGACCTAGGCCTGAAATTCTTCCTATATGCAGATGACGTGCAGATCCTCATCCCGTTTCAAGGGTCCATAAGCGAACCTTTGCAACGCTGGGAATCCTGCCTCGCCACCATAAGCACCTTGCTATCTGAACTCCACTTAGCCCTAAATACTTCAAAAACAGAATTACTCGTTATCTCTAATCAGCCGGAACGTTTCACCCTCCCCACGCGACAAAACACCCCCCAAAATACAACTACAGCCCTCTCTCAGCCCCAGTCTGTAAGAGACCTAGGCGTCTTCATAGATCAACACCTAAGTTTTAAACCCCACATCAAAGCTCTCCTAAAGGGAGGTTTCTATAAGCTAAACATCCTAAAAAAAACTCAAACCCCTCCTCCACACACACGATTTCCGCACAGTCATACAGACCACTATGCTCACGAAACTAGATTATTGTAACTCCCTGCTTCTAGGACTCCCCGCCACCACCATCAAACCCCTTCAGATTCTACAAAATTCCATGGCGAGAATCATAACCAGTACGCGTAAAAGGGACCACATCACCCCCATCCTAAAGGACCTACACTGGCTACCCATTTCCTTCCGCTCACAATACAAAACTCTCACCATCCTTCACAACTCCCTACATAAATATAATCACACCTGGCTCAATGAAATGCCCCGTTTCCGCACCTCTGACCGCCCCACAAGAACAACCCAGACAGGCACTCTCCACACCCCGTCCCTCAAATCAGCACATTCAACTCACACCAGAGGAAGAGCTTTCTCCGTCGCTGGCCCTACCCTCTGGAACTCCCTCCCCACCCTCCTACACCAAGAAACATCCCTCCACATTTTCAAGAAAGGAGTCAAGACATGGCTCTTCCGACAGGCCTACCCCGACACTAACCAAACTTAATTTCTCCCTCCAGCTCCACCCGCCCGACCTTTCACCCCTACTCCCACATCTCAGCTCACCCCTGCCCACACATCTCCCCCATCTCCCCTTCGCCCAACCCATCCCCTTCCCCCTCTCCCCCCCACCTAGCCTTCCTTAGATCCCTGGGCCACCCGGCCGCTACCTTCTCCCCCGGTACTCCACCCTCCCTTTTCACCCCAGTTTCCCGTTAAATAATCTATATCCTAGTGAACACCGTCGCCCAACTAACATGGCCGGTTTTCCAACTCCACCGTAGTACTACTTAAGTTAATAGTACCTGTACATTTTTCTACTGTACATAGTCTCCCTCTAATCTATGTTATCTTTTGGCTTTTATGTTATACTTCATCTAGATATGCCTTTTCCCCTCCCGCACCCCCATCCCCCTCCCATTCCCCCTACCCCTACCCTCCCTCCCTCCCCTTGACCCGCCCCACCCTCCCCTACCTCCCCATCCCCCCTCCTTCCCCTCTTCTATTATTCCTCGTTTGCTATTGCTCCTTTTTTGGTTCATTTTGTACTCTGAATTTTGACTCTGTTATTAATGTTATATTGTTACATTGTTATATTGTTTTATTGTATTTTCCGCCTGAGTTCTTTGTAAACCGGTATGATGTGTTTCACGAATGTCGGTAAATAAAAGTTAATAAATAAATAAATAAATAAATAAATGATAGAGGTCTATAAAATACTGAATAGAGTGGAATGGGTAAACACAAATCAGCTGTTTACTCTTTCAAAAAGTACAAAGACTAAGGGACATTCAATGAACTGACAAAATAATAAACTATGGAATTCATTGCCGGAGGATGTGGAAATCTGTTAGTGTAGCTAGATTTAAAAAGGGTTTATTCAAGTTGCTGTAAGAAGAGTCCATAAACCATTATTAAGGTGTTGAGGAAATCCACTGCTTATCCATGGGATAAGCAGCATGGAATCTATAGACCGTTTGGGATACTACCAGGTCTTTGTGACCTGAAGTGGCCACTGTTGAAAACAGGATACTGGGCTTGATGGACCTTTGGTCTGACCCAATATGGCAAATCTTAATATACATAGGAAAAACTGTATTGTGAAAATCTTATAGTCTCTGTCTGTTTATTGACAAAGTCAAAACATCTTGCTTGAACTGTTCAAAATTTATTAAACTACTATGATTTGTTATAGATTTCTTAGATGAAATGGCATCTATTAACCCCTATTGTTTTTCCAGAATGAGAATAGTCCCATGGTTTTCCACTGATTTAAGAAAGTATAAGGCCATTCTTCGAAAAGCTGAATGAAAATGATGTAAATGCCCATCTGGCAAATAAATAGTCTTACAATGATACCTTGAACCCTTACAGAACACGAGTGATCAATGCCAAGAAAAAATATATTGGCACTTCTATCCAGTCTGCCATTAATAATTCTAAAGTTTTTGGGGTTTTTTGTTTTTACAGTAAATAGATTAACTAATCCCAGATCTTCTCCACAGAAGATCTACACCACAAACTTTGCAAATTATTTTCAAAATAAGATATCGGCGTTTAGAGCTCCTTTGGCCAATCTCCCAAAGCCTAGTGATTTATTGACTCCAGTGAATCAATATGGTCCATCCACCTTTGAAGAAGTTAGTAAAATAGAAATTCTGTCAGCAGTAAAACATATGAACACAACTTGTCCATTATATCCTTGTAGCACCTCTATAATGAAGGTTCTAATAGAAGACATCTCAAGACCATTAACAAAAATGGTAAATCTGTCTCTTATTTCACATTTTTCCCACCTATTTTCAAAAAAGCTTTTATCTGTCCACTTCTCAAGACGACAAATGAGGATATTAACTATGAATAATTACAGACCAATCTTATCCCTTACCTTTTCCTGCCAAGTTAATTGAAGGGATAGCATTAAAGCAACTTTGTGAAGGTTAATGTTTACTAGACATTCCCAGTCACAAGCTTGTTTGTCTAGCGGAAACCAGGGATTGCATGCTTTCTATAGCAGGGACATCACTCTGGAATCAAGTACCAATGGCCATCAGAAGACAGTCTAATTTAAAGATTCCAAAAAAAACCTGAAGACACATCTATTTAAACTGTATACAACGCACCATTTTGTTTCAATACCTGTTGTCCACTTGGTGGGCTTAGGCAGAGGCACTGACTGCTTTACATTTCTCATTCATTGTTTAATGTCATTAGTGGTTCATTATTATGTCTATAGTATGTTGGTTGTGTTTTATTTTCCTCTTTTGTTTTATAATTTTATGTATTTTCATTTTATTTTAAAATTATTTATGAATATAACTTTGAAAGCTGCCCAGGACTTGAGATGGGACAGCCTTAAAAAAAATCAAATAAATAAATAAATAAATAATAAAATATAATCACAATGGATCTGTCCCCCAACATTGGCCATGTTTCGCCATTCGGCTTCGTCGGGAGGGACAATTTATAAACAAATAAAATGAAAATACAAACAGTAACGAACAAAAAATATCAAAGACTACAGCAGCAAAAGCATAAATATGAAACTACTGATAACAAGAAAATGTACCAATCAAATACATACCGAAAGATCTCAATACAAATTCTTAATACAGAGATCACAACATCTTTTCATACTTATGTGAGCAGCCTGGAACAGCTAGTTAAAAGTTTCAGAATCACGTGACATAAAACATCCAATCAAAACAGTGATAGGAGGGCAGCACAGTACAAAATGAAAACAGCATATTAGAAGTAAAAAGGAGGAGCCAAGGGACACTTGGAATAGTATAAGCCAAAATCAAATAAGATGCTGTGCATAAATGTCCTGAAACAGCATTTTAAAAAAAAAAATAATTTTAAACCTTGCACCAAAAAAATAACATGATATGAGATGTCCAATCAAGACAGTATTCAATGAAAAACACAGTACCCAATTAAAACAGTAAGTTAGAAGTAAAGAAAAGGATTAGAGGTACATAATAATGTATGAGCCAGAAGCAAATGGAGAGGGAACAATGAAAAGATGAGACTAGGGCTTAAAAAAAGATGACCAATCAATCTACCGCTTGAGGCCGGTCGGTGTAAGGGTCTTCCAAGATGTATATCCACCACTGTTACCTGTGGACAAGCTGTTCAGGGAAGTTTCCTCCTCGACCCCGACAACAGATGCCCTCAATCATGAAAAACCTCAAACTGAAGATAAAGTGATCATATTTCAACCAGTGTGAGACTAGCAGAGCTTCAGACCTAGATTGCCAAATGCAGCTACAATGTTCAGAGATTCTGATCTTCAACAACGTTAGGGGTCAATTTTCAAACTTACGCATGTGCGTTCATGTACGGAAAGTTCCCAGCACGTGCACATGGACGCGGCTATTTTATAATATGCGCGCGACAGCATGCACATTATAAAATACAATTTCCAAGCGCGCATGTGTGAGCGGATGGACCCTCCTGCACACAACATACGTGCGGCGACACAATAAGGCCTTCCCCAGTTCACTCCAATTTGGAAGCGAACTGGGAGGAACGTCCCTATCCCCCTAACTACCCTTCCTACCTCTTCCCTGACCCCTAACCCCTACCTACCTACCCTTTCTTTTTTTTTTTTTTTTTTAATAGTTTACCTGCTCCTTTGGAGCAGAAGTAAGTTATGCGCAGGATGGCTGCCTGCACATGCATCCCTGGGTCAAGACCTAATGGCCACTGACCCAGCCGGCATAAACTTGTTTTAGCATGCGCAGCCCTTTGAAAATTTGGCATTAGTGTTTTCCCCACGTACAACAGAGTATGTGAGAAGTTGAAACAAATCAAGCTAAAGAAGTTCAATTGCGATGAATTAGATTATTTTCAAGGATATGCATATCCATGGTGTGATAACATTTGAGGATTAGGAAGTTAATATCTTTTGAATCCTTGTCTGAAGAAGAGACTAATAGACTTTTTTTTATGTATGGCCAACAGGGACCCAGACGTCCGTCAGGATATCAAAGCGTTCGGATTTTTCGAACTCACAATCCAGTACAACTGTGTGACCAAACTTGTGAGATATGTGTTCCTCGAATTTGGTTGGGAATCTATCTTCTCAAAACCTGTCTCCAGGAGAAACTCGTGTTTGAATTTAGGTCTCTCTTTTGCTTCTACACCATACTATGATCCTTTTCAGCTACAAGTATCTTTACAAAAATTCTCTGACTAATCCGTTTGAAAGTTCTGTTTTTTGTTTTTATTTAATTGATAATTTTTATTAACACAAAACTTCCAACAGTTAGAAAATAAGACAATCAGCACAATAATGATAACTTTACAAGATAAACAAATGACTTAGCAGTCTGATATCCAGCTTGACATACTTTCTTTCCTCCATTACTCACCCCCAACACCCTAAATCCCAAAGCTCCCCCCCCCCCCCCCCCCCGCCCCCCCCTGGAGCTTTAGGAGTGCAGCCCTGACCACTCCTCCACATCTTATGCAGGAGTCCATAGAGTTCGCGATAAAGCCAGGACTTGAGAAAACCTAATCTAAGGGAAGGTAGGGGGACTTTGTAAGGACTAATATCCTGTTGTCCTCAGAGAACCTATTATAGATAAGATGGCAGTACTCACACATGGGGAATCCCATGCTGAACCCAAAAAAAAAAAAGGAAAAAAAATATAACCCAAAACAGTGCCAATGGGCATGTCAGCTTTTGGTGGCGAGAAGCCATAACTTTTTTTTATACAGCAGTCTGGAACCAAAATAACAGGCCTAGGAGGAGTGGAATTAGATTCTACACCTCAAAGAGACTCTTTAGGACAGACTATTGAAAGCCCCAGTCAAAAACAGTAGTAAGATGTGAACATGTAGAGAGAACACGACGGAGCAGCTTTGCAGATCTCATCCAAGGAGAGCTACCGACATAGCTAACTGACATACCCCACCAGATCCAAGACTGCCTGGGTTTAGCAGGAGTTGACACAATCTGCTAACCAAATAGAACTAGAGCCCTTGGCTATTGCAATTCCAGGCATACTGGTGTCAAATGAAACAAAATGCTGGGTGAACCATCTGAGGGCTTTAGTCTGCTCAAAATAGAAGGCTATGGTTCCCTTGCAAAACCTACGAAGTCCATTCAATTTTGGGGACTCTGACACAGACAGACAGACACAGAATGCATGTGTAGAACCCACTGTATTGTGAACAAGTTTGTATCAAGTGGATAAGTCACTTCCGTAGGACCTGCAACTCATTGACTCTGTGTATCGATGTGACCGCCAAAAAAAATAACCTACCAGGTCAGGTACTTCAACTTACTACAGTCCAGAGGCTTGAAAGGAGCTTTTATCAACTGAGTGAGTGCCACATTGAAGTCCCAGCAGGAAGCTTGAAGGAAGGCTTCTACTGTAATAAACCCCGTATAAAACAGACAACTGTAGGCTGTACAGAAATGGATTTATCATTCTTCATGGTGGTAAGCTCCAACTGAACAAGGGTGAACCCTAAATTAGTTCTCAAATCCAACTCAAAGTGATGTGCAAGATACTCGCACAATTTTTGTTTGGAACAGGAAAAAGGATTTAAGACCTTTTCCTCACATCATATAGCAAAAGTCTTCAACTCCAACCCATAGATTTCCTTGAAAATTCTCTTTGGATCCAGGAGAATATAAGACACATCACTAAACAAATTCAGAGGTTGCAGGGCTACCCTTTCAACATCAAGGTTTTGAGAGCCAGATACTCAATTTTGAGATGGCAGAGCAGCCCCCAATCCAGAGTGATCAGCGTTGGGGAATTAGCCAACCTGATTAGATCCGTATGGTCATCTACCGAAGGAGCAAATGAAATGTTGGTGGTAGTTCTTCATCTCTCAACTGCCTTTGATAGCATAAACCACAAAATCATGTTGGAACATTTGCAGGTCCTTGTTTATCAAGGGTAATAAGCTGAGATGCTTGGCATCCTTTTTGGAATATAAACGCCAAAGAGTGAAGGTTGGGAACTCTTGGTCTGTCCCATGAGAATTTCAATTTGCAGTTCCCCAGTGATCAGTATTGTCACCTTTGCTGTTATACGCCGTCCAACTTCAAGCACTTACCTCCTTAATCCCATTTTAAAGCACTTCAGTGGATTTCCAAGTTAACTTCTTGGCTGAAGGTAGAATAAAAGTTAATTAACATTTCTGGTGGCCATGATATTTTATTGCTGTGCCCTTGTCGTAGTATTTAGCTGTACCTACCACACTGGGCACAGCAATAGAATAACTGTGGCCATCAGAAATGTGAGTTTACTTCACCTTGGATGAAAGGAGTTACATTTCTAGCATAAGCTCTCTGGGGCTACCACCTATAGCTGAACAAAACATATGGACTTTGTTGAAGGCACCTTCAGCTGAATGCCCTTCCAGAAGAAATGGTGAGGGAGAAAACAGTAAATTAATTCAAAAGGGCATAGGATAAACACTGTGGATTCCTAAAGGCTTGAGGATGATAATGAAGAAAAGGATGCATGAAAGTAACTTGCTCGGAGCAGCAGTTAGTACCCTTAACCAGAAAGCATGGGGGATTAATACAGAACCAACTAGCCTTGTTGATTTTGACATACCTGCAACATCGCTCTCCGCTTTGACAGTGGGGTGAGGAAAGCAGAGTTGCTTACCTGTAACAGGTGTTCTCCTAGGACAGCAGGATGTTAGTCCTCACATATGGGTGACATCATCAGATGGAGCCCGGCACGGAAAACTTATGACAAAGTTTCTAGAAACTTTGACTGGCACACTGAGCATGCCCAGCATGCCACTATCCCTGTGTCCATGCGGGGTCCCTCTTCAGTCTCGCATAGAATTACGAAAAAATAAAATAAACATGACGAAACCCAACTCCACAGGGTGGAGGGCGGGTTTTGTGAGGATTAAAATCCTGCTGTGCTAGGAGAACACCTGTTACAGGTAAGCAACTCTGCTTTCTCCTAGGTCAAGCAGGATGGTAGTCCTCACACATGGGTGAATTCCTATCTACAGCTGTCCCCGAAGACAGAAAATCCAACAGACCACCTAACACATGCTAATGCGCACAACAACAGTGCTGCTGTTGGTAAAAGAGGGAGAAAGCCTCAACCTGAAAAAAGGGCCATAGGTAGGAAGACTTGGGTTTTACAGCTGAAATACATTCCTGAGGATAGACTGGCCGAATCTGTTATCGCATCCACCATCCCTGTCCAGACAGTAATGAGAGGCAAAAGTGTGGAGAGAACCCCATGTTGCAGCCTTGCAAATCTCATCCACAGGGACTGCTTTTAAGTGGTCCACTGAAGTTGTCATGGCTCTAACAGAATAAGCCTTGACATGACCACCAAACTGCAGCCCCGTCTGAGTATAACAGAAGGAGATACAATCTACCAGCCAGTTGAACAGGGTCTGCTTAGCAACCGCAACTCCTAATCTATTCTTGTCAAAAGAGATGAAGAGTTGCATAAATTGCCTATCGTTTGCCATTTGCTCCAAGTAGAATACAAAGGCTCTCTTACAATCCAGACTGTGCAGAGACTGTTCGCCCTGGTGCGAAGGAGGCCTGGGTAAAAAAAGGTAGGTAGGAACTTAGGGTGCGTGCACAGAACCACCCTAAGGCCTGAAGCTCACTGACTCTGCATGCTGATGTAACCACGACCTAAAATATGACCTTCCAAGTCAGGTGCTTGACGTCATAAGAAGGCAGAGGCTCAAAAGGAGCTTTTATGAGCTGAGCCAACACCACATTAAGATCCCAGGACACCACAAATGATCGCAGGGGAGGCTTCAACTGAAGCAGACCACACTAAGTGACCTACAAAGGGTTGCACAGAGATGGGCCTAGCCATTCACACTCTGGTGGCAAGCACAGATTGCACTCAAGTGCACCCCAACAGAATTGGTCTTTAAGCCAGCATCCAAAAGGTGCAGGAGGTAATCAAACAGCATCAGTGTAGGGCAGGAGAAAGGATCCAGGCTGCGATGCTCACACTAAATGGAAAACCTCTTCCACTTCAGGCCATAAGACGTCCTAGTGGAAGGCTTCCTGGAAGCCACTAGGACTCAAGACTCATCACTTTTTTAAGTTAAAAAAAAATAATAAGTTGCGTTTTACATATGCGGTCAAAACGAATGCACACCCCTAATATCCACTCCCGCAATGGGCCTCAACATGAGTGCCTGTTCGCGGGAAAGATACACTCAGCCCTGAGCCGTGTCCAACCTGGCACCAATGAGGTCCAACTGAGGCAACGGGCTGAGATGAGACTTTGGGTAGTTGATAATCCCCAGGGACTCTAACATCCGAACCGTCAAGCACAGAGACCATACCGCCCCCTCCTGGGTGGGGCTCTTGAGGAGCCAATCATCCAGGTAGGGGAACACATGCACCCCTAACCTGCAGAGATACGCACCCACCAGAGTCAGGAACTTGGTGAAGACATGTGGAGCTAAGGCCAGGCTGAACAGCAACACCCGCTACCGAAAATGCTGCCTGCAGACTATAAAGTGCAGATACTTCCTGTCAGCATGGAAGATCTCGTTGTAGGTGTAGACATTTTTTAGATCGAGGGAGCAAAGCCAATCTTCTCTTTGTAGGAGAGGAATCAGGATACCCAGAGAAACCATCTTGAACTTTTCTCTTTTAAGAAACGGAGTCCCCCTGTTCTCTTTGGAATCAGGAAATATCAGGAGTAGAATCCCCCCCCCCCCTTCTAATTCAGCAGAACAGACTTGACAGCACTAGCCATCACAAGGGCGGTGAGCTCTGCCAACAGTATTTCCTGATGCGAGGATTGACCCCCAAGAGGGGCAAGAGGGAGAGTCCGGAGGGACAACCAGAAAGTTTAGCCAGTACCCTCGATGCACAATGGACAGAACCCACTGGTCTGATATAACTCTGGGCCAACAGTCCAGTAAAAAAACTTAGTCGGCCCCCAACCAGAGGGTTCTGCATCGAGGGTACAAGCAGTAGGCTTATGCTCCCTTGCAGTCAGTCAAAACCCCGTAGCGGGACTGGTCTGGGGCACCGCTGCTGTCTAGAGCGGCTCCTACAGCCTACCCGCTAGCTTGGGTGCGAGAAGCAGGATGATAGTATTTTCTCTGGTGGTAGAAGGATCTCCTTGATCTTGTGATACTGAGGACTTCCTGGCTGAAAATGGCAGGTCCAACGAACTGGCTGAGAGATGATGCAGGATCTCATGATGATCCTTCAACTGAGCCACAGCATCCCACACCTTGTCACCAGAAAGATTGTCGCTAGCACAGGGCAGGTCTGCGAACCTCTCCTGCACCTCCAGGCGTAGGTATGAGGTCCTAGGCCAGGCCATCCAGCCTGACTAATTTCTGCGGCCGCCATCTTCGCCGCAGTCTCAAAAAATTCATAGGTGGAACGTACCTCATGCTTGCTGCATTCCAGACCCTGCTGCATGACCGCTAAAAAAGCGTCCTGCTGCTACTGTGGTAGGTGCAAAGTCAGCTCCTGGATCTGCTTCCATATAAAGCTGGTAGGAGGCGATCCAGGTAATGAGCATGGCGCCCTGAAACACCTTCCTACCTAACGCATCCAGCACCCTGTGCTCCCGGTCCTGGATGGGCGAAGATGTGGGTACGAGAGCATTTGGCCCTCTTTAGGGCGGGCTCCACCACAACCAACTGGTAAGGGAGCTGATGCATCTCAAACCCTGTAGTCTGCTGTATCAAATACATGGCATCAGCCTTCCTGTTCACCAGAGGCAAGGAGACTGGGTGTTCCCAAATCCTAAGGAGCAACTCCTTGAAAATCTCATGGACGGGAACTGCCACCACCTCCTTTGGAACATCCACAAACTGAAGAATCTCCAACATCTTCTGTCTGGCATCCTCCTCCATAAAAAGTTGGAACGGAAGGGCCTCAGCCATGGCACAAACAAAACCAGCAAAGGTTAAGTCCTCAGGCAGGAACCGGCGTCGCTCCTCTGAAGGAGATGGGTCCAAGGGAAGATCACCAGAGTCATCAGAAGTTGATGCCAAGGTATCATACCACCTACGGGTGATAAGAAGCATCATCATTGCTAAGATTGCCAGGAGATGCCCATAGGGGAGGCCCTCCCCGGCCCAACGGCTTGGGCACCAAGGACCCCAAAGAACCCAGAGCCAGTCTGGGTAATGCTAGCCACAAAACTGAGGGCCTTCACGGCCCCTCTGGCTTCGAAGGCCCCTCCTTCCTCCAAAGACCCCACAATGGGGACAGCATCAGAAGGCGGCGGCACCGGTGGCCACTGGGACATCGATGGCACCTGGCCACTGGCATCGGCTGCATGGGGAGAATGCCAAGCAGAACACTGAGGCGCTCCAGCAGCGGTGCCAACATCGAAGGGGCAGGCTCTGGCACTGGTGGAGGCACTAGTGGGGTTGGCAGCTCAATGCCCTGCAGGATTCGAATAACTGCCAACTGCACTCTGCATTCAAATTCCTCCTCAAAGGCCGCTGAGAACAGGACAGCCTGAGGTGGTAGCAGCATAGCCAGATCCCGCTCGGGGCCCCAAGGGGAACGAGCACCCGGCACTGGAATTGCTGGGGAACGCCTCATACCCCCGGCATCGATGGAGGGCAATACCTCCTCACCATGGGGTTGCTTTGCAGGCATCTCAGCAGGCACTGGCGCCAACCCGAGCCCAGCACCATGCAAGGAAGGAGACCAGTGGCAATGTTTGAGACTTCCCATGGTGCTCCACCCATTCTTTCCCTGGCTCCAAAGATGAAGGAGATGACCCGAAGTCCTCGAGCGAGAGGAGGCCAATGAAGGCCAATCTCCGGCACCCCTCTCCACCAGAGCCCCCGGAGGAGGGTTGGACACTTGGGGATCGATGTCCATTTGCTCTCCTCGCCCCTTCGGTGTCGATGCCCCCAGTGCCGGTGTTGAAGGTTTGGACATTCTAGACCTGAATAGCTTCTCCATCTTATCCAGGCCGGCCCTTAGAGGTCATCTGGTCGCAAAACTCCCCACCAACCTATACGAAATCACATCCGTCCCTAGAACCAAAAAGAGAGGAGGTGGCCTCCTACTAGCAACAAAGAAAGAGCTCCACATCAAACTGATAACCACCCACTACTCGGCACCCAACTACGAAATTGCATACTTCAAATCCAACCAAATACAAATCTGCCTAGTATAGACATCCCTAAGTATCCTAGAATGCGACCCAACCCCCCTCATAGAATTCATCACAGAAAACATCAACATTCACTCACCAGCTATCATCCTAGGCGACTTCAACCTTCACGTTGACACCTTCCCAATAACCCCCTCCTGCGAAGCAGTCCTCGGCTCCCTCTCAGCCATAGGATTCAAGCAAATCATCGACTCCCCCACACACAAAGCAGGACACTCACTAGACCTAATCTTCATAAACATTCATACAAACCACAAAACCCCCATCTTATACCACTGTTCCCTGGTCAGATCACTCCCTAATACACCAAAACTTCTCCATACTTGCACCCACCCGCCCCTCCCCCAGTCACATCACCACCATCCAATTCAGGAAACCATGCAAAACAGAGGACCTGATCGAATCACTCCCACCCGCACTTAACAACCTAGACCTAACCAACACTGAAACCGCCCTTGCTTCCTGGAACACCATCACACATAACATTGGTTATTAGGGGGCATAGTTGGTTGGCAAAGACATACATCCCCCCCCCCCACCAAACATAATAAAAACCCATGGTGCTCTCCCAAACTAAAAAAGCTTAAACAAAACCTTAGAAAAACCGAAAAACTGTGGCAAATCTCACGCTCCCCCAGCCTACTGACCACCTACAGAACTAACCTACACAACTACAGAACAGCAATACTCACAACTAAATGCAACTTCTACTCCAAAAAAATACATGATCTCCAATGCAACCCCAAAGTACTTTTCTCATACATCACCAACCTCAAACGACGAATCCGAATCCAAATGCAATGAACTTGCCCTTTTCTTCAAAGATAAAGTCTCCAAGATAATGGCCAAACTCCCCCCATCCACAACAAACACAATCACCCTACCCAAAATCCCGGACACTACCCTCAATGAATTCGAAAGCATATCCACCACAGAAACGGAATCACTCATTAGAAAAATCAACCCTGCAGCTCACCCAGCCGATTCAATCCCAATCAAACACTTAAAATCCATCCCCAACCTCATAGCCAAGCACATCACCAACATCATCAACTCATCACTAGCACAAGGACATGTACCAGCTGACATTAAGCAAGCCCTGGTCACACCCATCCTAAAAAAACCCCAGCTCAATCCCTCTGAGCTTAACAACTTCAGACCTATATCCATCCTCCCCTTCCTTGCAAAACTCTAGAAAAAGTAGTCAACTAACGGATCACCTAGAGAAACACAATATATTACACCCCTCCCAATTCGGTTTCCGCAAATTCTTCAGCACGGAAACACTACTACTCTCCCTCACCGACTCCGTCCTCAAAAGCCTAGACAAAGGACGATCCTTCATCCTAGCAATGCTAGACATCTCTGCAGTCTTCGATACCATCAGTCACAACCTCCTCATAGACAGACTACTGGAAATTGGAATATCAGGCATAGTTCTGCAATGGTTCATCTCATACTTAGAGAACAGACAATTCAAAGTTAAAATTGGCAAGACAGAATCCAAACCCATCAACCTATCCCAAGGCGTCCCACAAGGCTCCTCGCTTTCATCCACGCTTTTTAACATATACATGCTCCCCCTATGCAAACTCCTTACTACCCTTCACCTAACCTTCTTCATATACACCGATGATGTACAAATTCTCATTCCCATCCCCGAATCCATCAGCAAATCCCTACACACCTGGGAAAACCACCTCACATCCATTAAACAACTTCTAAATTAAATGAGCCTCTCCCTCAACACGGACAAAACCGACTTATTAATACTAAACACACACAGAGGCTTGATCCTCCTCCCCACATCGTCCCCTCAAACAAATCCCCGATTATCAAAAGAAGTCAGAAACCTAGGCATCACCATTGATAATGAATTAAACCTAAAGAAATTCATAAACGCAACTACTAAAAACTGTTTCTACAAACTCCACGTGCTAAAACATTTTAGGCCCCTCCTCCATCACCACGACTTCAGAACAGTCCTTCAAGCACTCATTCTATCCAAAATAGACTACTGCAATTCCCTACTCCTAGGACTCCACGCCACCTCCATAAAGCCCCTACATATGCTCCAAAATGCAGCAGCCAGAATCCTCACAAACACTAGAAAGAATGAACACATCACCCCTATACTGAGAAACCTCCACTGGCTCCCCATACTCTTTAGAATACGCTTCAAATGTCTCACACTAATCCACAAAACACTATACAATCAATCAATAACTTGATTCAACACCTCCCTCCACTTCTAACTCCCCCGAAGACCAACAAGACCTGCCAATAGCGGCACCTTACCTATAACTTCCCCCAAACTCACAAACCTAGCAGCAACACGAGAACGCGCCCTGTCTCTGGCCGGACCACAATCTGGAACACAATGCCCATCGATTTAAGATTTGAACCAAGCACAAACAATTTCAAAAAGAAACTTAAAACTTGGCTCTTTGAACAAGCCTACCAATAACCCATTTACCCTCTCACAGCCCTTCGCCCTCTCCTACCCCCCCTCGAGTATGCCACAGATCAAATACCCCCCCCCCTTACACAAACCGCCCACTACCTAAAGAATTATCGTTACCCGTTCCTCTCAGCCTTTTGTTCTCCTTTAGTTCCTTCTTGCTTTTCCCCCCCTTCTCGTTACATACATGTTATGCATTGTTTCTTATCCCATAGTTAAACACCATTTAATTTAAACTGCATTGTACACGATAACTTTTTTTTTTTAACATACAGCACACAAAAAGTTATAGGAAACACGGGTCCTGATACATACATATGTGAATATCAAAGTCATGCATGCATGCACACCTTTGTAACGTGTTTTGAAACTAGACTGAGAACTAAAGATTTACTCAACAAAGTCACTGGATATTGCAAAAATGACACCAGGCGGGGGGCATTTTATAGAGTAACCCATTTACTGAAGCATTAGCTTTCGAGGACAGAGTCTACTTCATCAGATGCACCTGTCCTTAAAAGCTCATGCCTCAATAAATCGGTTAGTCTATAAGGTGCCATCTGCCTGATATTTTTGCTGCACTAGACTAACATGGTTATCCTTCTGAATTACTGGATACTGCATTGCTTCAACGAAACACAAAATTCAAGGTGCTACACCAAAAAGGCAATAATTTTCTAAGGAACTCAGCATTCATGACACTCTTTTGAGACCCATGAATTCTCCAAGACCTATGGATGCTGAGACATGCTCTAAGAGCATGAGTGCCTCAAGGACCACAAGCACCAGGTGTACTCTAAGAAGATATGATGTATACGGCAAGAGAGTAGTTGTCATAATGCACTTCAAACTCTAAAAAGGCCACAATGCACCTTGAGGTCAGCAGACACACAATGCACCCAGGAATTACAACCATTACCAGAAGTCTCAAGGACTATTTTTATATACCGAAATTCTTGTAAGGGGTTACAAATCAGTTCAGTTTACATAGAACAGCAACAGTGCTTCAGTAAATGCAACATGTCCAGAAAAGTACAGGTACCATGCTGTAGCTGATGTTCTCCCTTCCTGTGTATTTTTAAAGTTGCCATTAAGGATCAGCTAATATAATTCCAAACCCATCAACACTTGATACCTCCAGAAATCCCATATGATGTAAATTTCCTTATGATATCCCCTCAAGATATATATACTTCCTTTCATCTTTCAATCACATTTGAAAAGGGAACTATGTGGTCTTACAAACACAAATAGTATATCATCTCTGGATTATTCTTACACTGATCCAAAAAAAGTATCAAAACTTACAAAGAATTTGTTTTACTGCTTATCCTTCATACTTACATTTTTTTTTTATGAACAGTAAGATATTCACCTGTTTGCCACAAAATTTACAACTCAATATCAGCAGATACACAAAAACATTTTCCATGTCTTGCATTTTACTGTTCAAGATAAAAGTAAAGCCTTGAGGAGACCCTGTAGCTTATACTGCAGTATCTGTGTACTGGGTTAAATCCCTTGTCCAATGCCACTGGCTGGGCATGCTACAGAGGCAGCAAGCACAAGCCAAAGGGAACACTGTCTGCTGACTTAGGACCTGATTCTAAAAAGCATTTACTCACTTAAAATTGGGTTTTGTGTGTGTAAATGCACTTTACCCAATTAAGTGGGCTTTTTAAATTGCTACAATATATTTTACTGAATTGTCCATAGGATATTCACATAGAAGTCCATTTTACAAGCATAAATGGCTTTTTTAAATTGCCTGGTATTATAATTATCAACAATACTACTATAGAACCACATGCAAATTGTAATTAATTTTGTGCTTGTAGGATCTCTGGTCTACGTGAGTCTGTAACACATCCAGACCCATTAGTAGTTTACAGGTTCAAAATTACTTTATTAATCACGAAACTACTCTTTTTTTGAAAGAATTTTTTTGAGTTTTCTTTACTTTTTTTAAGTTTTGGCTTTTATGTAAAATATTTGTAGACCCCGATTATTAATTAATGCATCACCATGTCACAATTTTTGACAAAGTAAAGCTCTCACGTTTGCTTAGTCAATCATTCATAGTACTCATAATCATTCATGCAAAGTACTCATCTATTGTGAATGAATCTTTGTCCTGTTGAGGTAAAATTTGTATCCAGTTTGGTGACTTAGCTCATAATGTCTCAGTAGATTCATTTCCTTAGCTATAGATATTTATTCTACACATAATGATGTACATTTGTTTCAAACACTCTGCGTTTGGACATCACTGTATACACCTCCGATGAAACGGGAGTGTATTTTCGCTGTTCTGCACATCACGAAATGATCAAATTGAATACTTGCTATAACTTTTTCGTCCTGTTACTTCAACCATAATAGAGGACGACGCAATTGAAGCCTTTAACCCAGTGCTTGAATATATCTTTAATGAAAAAACACGACCTGATAGAAGACTGAGGTTGGCGAGACCGGATGCCGGCATTGCGTATTTAAACCGGAAGAGCTGCCATGCTTTGGACAAAATGGCCGTCGAGGACGTCGACCGGAGATAAAACCAAGCACAATAAATGGAACTGCAAGAACAGCCATTGTTAAAGACCCGTTCTTCTTGGCTTAAACGCTACCCCTGAAGCAGGACCAGGATGGTCCGAAACACGATCGTGTCGGGACGATGTCAATGACGAATAGAGCGTTGGGAACTTCACAATAGATGAGTACTTTGCATGAATGATTATGAGTACTATTAATGATTGACTAAGCAAACGTGAGAGCTTTGTCAAAAATTGTGACATGGTGATGCATTAATTAATAATCGGGGTCTACAAATATTTTACATAAAAGCCAAAACTGAAAAAAAAGTAAAGAAAACTCAAAAAATTCTTTCAAAAAAAGAGTAGTTTCGTGATTAATAAAGTAATTTTGAACCTGTAAACTACTAATGGGTCTGGATGTGTTACAGACTCACGTAGACCAGAGGTCCTACAAACACAAAATTAATTACAATTTGCATGTGGTTCTATAGTAGTATTGTTGATAATTATAATACCAGGTACCTTAGCTGGTTTGATGTGTGTGTGACAATTTTGAAGGATCTGGAATAAGAGTATTTGGGCATATTGTATGTGATAGATATCGTTTTTTAAATTGCTACAATACTATGTTAGATTTACACGTGTAATGTCTTAAAATTATCTTCCTAGTGAGAGCCCCTACCAGATATTGATTGGAGGCGAGGGTGAGCCTTGGAAGAGATACCCCTTCAGTCCTGAAGCCAGCAAGGCTTACCAGCACTGCTCAATATGCGAATAGGTTCAAAAATTGAAAGCCTCCCCTCCCCCCACCAAAAAATAGCCCATTCTGCAAATCATTCACTCAGGGCTAGATAAAAACATTCATATCAACTACAAAGAAATTCTGACCCTTCTATTCATACTGGCAAATTTAATTTTCTGTATTCAAAATAATCAAAAAAGATGTGATTTTCTAATGTGAAAACTATATTTGCCGTAGCACACAGAATCTGGATTAGACTTTTCAGGGATTATTTCAGATCAACTGAATGAAAAAAGTCAGGAAAGTGAAATGTTAATGAGAAAATAAAGGTAAAATATAGCATTACATATTTGTAAAAGAAAAGATATTTTGAATAAGAAATTATTCTCTCTTGTTACCCTACAGCTCTCAGCAACAGTTCCTGGCATGTACCCATTATGAATTACAGGGCAGAATTATTTGTGTTTTTTTAATTATAAAGTTAGCTTTTTTCCTTAGCAGAAATATACACCCTCACAGAGGGGCCAATGTAAAAAGCTGTGGTAGACCTGCTGTGGGTTTGTGTGCGTGGTGTTACGCGCATTCTCCCTCACTCATCTTACACATGTATATAATAATGTGATTAGTGTGGAAAAAATGCACACACAAACCCACTTAAAAAGCCGCGGCTGGTTTAGTGCAAATCCATGCTAATGTCATGCAAAGGAGACAATTATCTATTAATGGACAATGAAGAGAGCTGCAATGGCATTCATATGGGTTTTTTAGCATCTGGGTTAGGGCAGAAATGTAAGTGTCTGTCTGAAGGTTGAAAAATTAAGAGCAGAAGACAGAAGAGAGTTTAGAGAGGGAACAGGCCCGTCAGAAATACTGAATGCTTTTATAGCCCCTTCCAAATCTCTGCTGCATTTCCCCTGCTCACCAGCATCTGCCATTACAGCTCCCACCCGTCGGTGACAGATCATGAAAGGGTTAGACACTGCTCCCCTTCCACACCAACTCACTACGGTCTTCAAGGCTTTCAACCGAGACTCAATCACAGGTGACCACACTAATGAGGGTTTCTGCACGGTTTATTACATAGGGCCTTCAGCGCACGTTTTAGTGCACATATCTGCATGAATATTTCTCCACTTATTTCATTTACATGCCGTACTCTTATTATATCCTATGGAGTTGCCTGCTTTTGCTGCACATGCTAAAAGAAATATGCACAGACATCTAGCACAGATTTCACCACACGTCTTCTGTAAAAATAGTAGAGACAAAATTAAATTTAAAAAACAACAGATTCTCACCTTTATCGCCTTGATAGCTGCTTTAGTTATCTGTGTCATTTTAGCCTTGGAAATAGGTGGCTTGTAATCATTTAGCGAATACAACTAAAAAGAGAAAAAAAAGACAACTTAGCGAAGGCATTCTTATTTTTCATGTTATGGATCTTCAGCATTAATAAAATTAAAGGTTAAAAAAAATGTTTGGGGAGGGGGTTGATGTTTTTGTCGGTATCACTTATCTTCTTCACAAAACTCAAGTTCTCCATTCACTAGAGAAATTTTGCAACACAATATGACATTTTATTAGAGAATCTAAATATGCATGCATAACACAGAAAGCTGAACAGCAGCTTTATTATCCAACTAAGAGCCAGATTCATTAAGGCTCTTCTCCCATTTTGTGTCTATGGGAAATACCCTTAGTGATTCAGGTACTAAATTTTAAAACATTTATAGCAAGCAGCACCTTGGAGAACTTTCAGCTTGTTTTTAATAAATGAACAGTACATGCCCACACTTGAACTTCTGAACAGACGACAAAAACTGCTTAAATGAATGCTAGATGCTAACCCAGTTTAAACTGGAGGCAAGCATATGCCCGAGTTCTATTGCATTTTCTCACAAGAATTTCAAAGGGTTAACATAATATCCACAGGCTAAGAAAAATATAGCTTAAGTTGTATATATGATTATTCTTACGCTCTTAGTCCCTAGAAACATAAAATAACCACTGCGATCTCTCAAGCAAGTCCTCCTCTCCCAAGAACAAAACCGTCCAGGCCCCCTATCCCCTAAACATATCTCAAACAGCTGGTGAAGCCCTATGTGCCTAATTGGAGCTTACATTCGGCACAGGGAGCTCTTTTCCTGTTCCTACTGTTAAAGAGGTGTGTACAATGGGGTATAAGAAGAGAGTTATTGCTGTGAGGAGCCCTGAATTATGGAATTGTCCCACTGGATGTCTGGCTTTAGTCAAATTATCTGGCTTTTAGGGAAAGGGTAAATAAAAGCCTGGTTATTCCCAAGGGGGGTGGGGGTAACATTAGGTGATAGCAGGCAGGTCCTGGCTGTCTTTTAATTTTAAATTGGGTAGAGTACGCAGCTGTATTTTGAATGTACTTTAAGGGTGATTTTATTGTATCTGTGTATTGTATATTTCCTGTTTTATACAGTATATAAAAGTTAGAAATCAAATAAACATTCATTTGAGCTGAGCTTACATCAGGGGTGGGCCCAAGGGCCAAACACGGCCCGATGGCATTTTTTTCCGGCCCTCCTCCTCCTCAATTTGCCCTCTTATCTCCGGACCTCCAGCACCTTGCAATAATGTCAGCAACAATGGCCTGACATCGCAGGCCTTTGTTGAGGACTTCAACCTTGATGTCAGTAACCAGAAGTGAAGTTCCCAGTGTGGCAGGAAGAAGAGCATCAACATCCAGCTGCAGTCAGTTATGTCAGGCACCAAGTGGACCCCATCCAACCAGCAGCAATGAAGAGAAGACCAAGAGGCCGCCAGTGGACCCAATCCCACTGGCGGCGAAGAAAAGACGAGGCCACCGGTGGTCCCAATCTCACTGGAGGCGAAGAAAAGAAGAGGCCAACAATAGATCTCAATCCCACCGGCAGCCAAGAAGAGAAGAGGGCAAGAGGATGCCGGTGGACCCAATCCCACCGGTGACAAATAAAAGAGGCCTCTCTCTTCAGTTCGCCCAGCAGTGCAGAAACTGTGCATCTGCACTACCGGGCGAAATGAGCCAGTCTGTTGTCTCTGCAGGCCTTGTGGTATTAAAAGCTCACAAGGGCAGCACTTTCTCTGTGCTGACCGCATGATACCTGAGATCAGCATGGAGGAAGATGCTCATCTGTGAATTTTTAATACCATGGGACCTACAGAGAGGAGCAGTAGCAAAGCGGGCTTGTGGCTCCATCCCAACTGGCACGCAGTTGTAGTCACAGCAGCAGAGGAGGATTAAGAGAGGCTCAGATGCTGTCTTGTGTGTATGTGAGAATGAATGGGAGTCTCCCTGGGCTTATGTGTGTGTGTGTGTGAGAGAGAGAGAATGAATGGGTGAATGCCAAGGGGCCTCTGTATGTGTGTGAGAGAATGAATAGATGCCTGCCTGGTATGTGTCTATGTAAGATTGAAAGGATGCCTGCCTGCGGCTCTGAGTATGGGTGTGAGAATGAAGGGGAGTCTCCCTGGGGTTATGTGTGTGTGTGTGAGAGAGAGAATGAATGGGTGTCTGCCCAGGGGCCTCTGTATGTGTGTGTGAGAATGAATAAGTGCCTGCCTGGTATGTGTCTATGTAAGATTGAATGGATGCCTGCCTGGGGCTCTGGAGTATGGGTGTGAGAATGAATGGGAGCTTGCCTAGGGGTCTTATGTGTATGAGAGACAATGAATGGGTGCCTGTCTGTGGGCCTCTGTGTGTGAGAGAATGAATGGATGTCTGTTTTGAAATATTTTATGGGTGCTTGGAACATTTTTTTCTCACAGGACAGCAGGATGCTAATCCTCACATACAGGTGACATTATCAGGATGGAGCTCAATCACGGAACACTTTTGTCAAAGTTTCTAGAACTTTAACTGGCACCTACTGGGCATGCCCAGCATGGCAGTAACCTTGCATCCTGCAGGGGTCCCCCCCCTTCAGTCTCTTTTTTTCCACCCAGCAGTAGCCACGCGGGTTAAGGAGCTCTCTAGAGATTCCTGACAAGAATTTTCCTCACGGAACTTCTTTCAAAAAATTCTGCCCCATAGGGGTCCCCCTATCGATTCCGTACTCCGCGGTCGAAAGGTAAGGCTTTACCCTAATTTGCTGTCGATTCCCGTCGAGTTTTCTCTTCGGAGCCTATTGGCCATCAACCGCACCGCAGCTAAATTTTTGTCGAAGCCATGGCGTTGGGTTTTTGTCAGTGCCCCGACTGTCCTCGGACAATGTCCATCACAGACCCGCATAGGGTTTGTGTATTGTGTTTGGGGTCCAACCATGAGATCCTAATTTGCACCAAATGTGCCCAAATGACACATTTGAGAAGATGGAGTTTCTTTTTCAGTCAAAACCCCCGACTCCATCGACCGCTTCGACAGTCTCAGCCGATGCCATCGACCTCTCGCCAGCAGTGGGGAAACCGGTATTGCCAGGCCAGCATCGACTACTCCAAAGGTGTCGATGACTTCCTCATCGCCCCAGGAGAAGGACCGAGGAGAACATCATGAAAAGCGTTGACACCATCATCGGAAGGCTCGGTCCGCTGATCCGGGCAAGCCCTCGGCATCGGCAGAGCCACCGGCAAAGAAATCCTGTCCAGAGAAGGCCCCATCACCGAGGCGCTCCCCACCTTCATTGGTGCAGATATCTCCTCAGAGTCTTTCAGGATTGCCTCTCAAACAAGACCATCCTGATTCAAACCGACAACCAAGTAGCGATGTAGTACATCAACAAGCAAGGGGGAATGGGTTCCTACCTTTTGTGTCAGGAAGCTGCACAGATATGGGAATGAGCTCTTTCCCACTCAATGTACCTCAGAGCGACCTACTTGGCAGGCTTGGACAATGTTCTAATGGACCAACTGAGTCGAACCTTCCATCCGCACAAATGGTCTCTCAACCCTACGATAGCAGACACCATCTTCCAACGTTGGGAGTACCCTCACATAGACCTCTTTGCGTCCATCCACAACCGCAAAGTAGAGAACTTCTGCTCGCTCACTCACAGCCGCCACTCACAGCCAAGGGACGCTTTCGCCCTCTCGTGGTCCAACCGTCTCCTCTATGCGGACCCTCCACTTCCACTCATATCGAAGACTCTCGTGAAGTTACGAAAGGACAAGGGCTTAATGATTTTGATAGCCCCTCACTGGCCACGCCAAGTCTGGTTCCCCATCCTCAAGGACCTATTAGTTCGCTGGCGCATCCCTCTAGGAAAGTATCCGCTTCTGATAACTCAGAACAACAGGTGCCTGCGCCACCCCTATCTCCAGACCCTGTCGTTGATGGCTTGGATGTTGAAAGGCTAATACCTCAACCCCTTAACCTTTCAGAGTCGGTATCCCGAGTCCTGGTGGTTTCACGAAAGCCTTCCACGAGACGCTCTTATCGTTCTAAGTGGACGAGGTTTACTGTATGGTGCACGTCCATGTCCATAGACCCCTTCACCTGTTCCACTGCAAAGTTTCTCTATCTCTGGCATCTGTCAGAATCAGGCCTGAAAACTTCCTCTATAAGAATGCATGTCAGTACGGAAGCCACTTTCCACAATGGAGTAGGAGATGTCTCTATTTGAACACAGCCCTTAGTCCTACGCTTCATGAGAGGTTTGCTCCACCTGAAACCTCCATTGTGCCCTCCGGCCCCTGCTTGGGATCTTAATGTGGTCTTAGGGCAGCTCATGAAACTCCAATTGAGTCACTCCACTCCTGCGATCTCCGCTACCTCACTTGGAAAGTGCTTTTTCTTTTCGCTATCACATCCACTCATAGAGTTAGTGAGTTACAAGCATTAGTCACCTACCCGCCTTACACTAAAATTCTACGTGACGGAGTGGTCCTCAGTATACACCCTAAGTTCTTACCAAAGGTAGTGTCGGAATTTCATCTTAATCAATCCATCATCTTACCTACTTTCTTTCCAAGGCCCCATTCCAACCCAGGAGAAAAGGCTCTACCATTCCCTGGACTGCAAACTTGTCCTAGCCTTTTATCTGGAGCGCACGTCAGCCCACAGGAATTCCACTCAATTATTTGTTTCTTTCGATAACATCAAATTGTTCTATGTAAGGGCATTCCCAAACTAGTTATAAGTTATATGTAAACCGATACGATGTGCAAACAGTTGTCGGTATATAAAATTCTCTAAATAAACTGGGAAATCCAGTGGGAAAACAGACCCTTTCCCTCCTGGTTTGCGGACTGTATCTCCTTTTGCTACCAGCAAGCAGGCATTCCGCTACAAGACCGTGTGAAAGCACACTCTGTTAGGGCCATGGCAACCTCAGTGGCACCTTCGATTGGTGCCACTTATTGATATATGTAAGGCTGCAACTTGGAGCTCTCTCCATACATTCGCAGCCCATTATTGCTTAGATAAGACTGGCAGACAAGATTCCATTTTTGGCCAATCTATTCTACGCAACTTATTCTCAGCTTAACTACCCAACATCCTACCAGTGACCCGTTTAGGGTTTTCAGGATGCCCAACTACCCAAATCCACCCCTGTTGTTGTGCCTGTTGCACATCTTTGGGTGCATTTTGTGCATTGCTCAGGCATCCTCAGCTCGCTACTCACCCATATGTGAGGACTGCCATCCTGCTTGTGTTGTGAGAAAGCAGAGTTGCTTACCTATAACAGGTGTTCTCACAGAACAGCAGGATGTTAGTCCTCACGAAACCCGCCCGCCACCCCGCAGAGTTGGGTTCGCTTGCGATTTATTTTATTTTTCGCATTTATTTCTTGCTATACATGAGACTGAAGGGGGACCCCTGCTGGATGCAGGGTTAATGCCATGCTGGGCATGCCTAGTCGGGTGCCAGTCAAAGTTCTAGAAACTTTGACAGAAGTGTTCCATGATTGGGCTCCATCCTGATGATGTCACCCATATGTGAGGACTAACATCCTGATGTCCTGTGAGAACACCTGTTACAAGTAAGCAACTCTGCTATATGTGTTTTCAACTATTTGAATTTACTCTATTTGTTAATGGTGTTGAATTATTCTTTCATTGGCAAGTTATATTAGAACAACCATACCTAAAAATACCAGTCCTTTAACATCTAAGGCATTATAAACTGTCCAATATGTATAAATTCCTACAAGATCATGCCGATTTTAAATAAGCTGGAGTGCTAAACAAGTGGGAACAAAACCTCAGTGGGAGAATAGAGGAAGATGATTTAAGTGAAAGTTTTATAGTAAATTACAAAACTTTGGTATCTGCCAATCTAAGGGATCAACATTTACGAATAGCACATAGACTGGTAGTGTCACTTATGAAGGCATTTACAATGGGTATTGCTGATTCATCTAAGTGTCCTAAATGCTATCTCCATACTTTATTTGGAACTGTTGATGTTCTGTGTGTGTATGTTGGTAAGAGTTTTGGAATGTTTTCAAACTCTATAAACAATTAAAATAATCGAAATGATTTGTGTTAGCACAATTCCCAGAAGATTTCTCATTAGGGAGGGGCAGAGGGATTGGGAAAGATAAGGGGTAAAAGGGAATAATGTTAGAAATAAGATAGATCTGTTTCTTTTCTTATTTCTGTAACCAATTTCCTGTTGGATTGTTATTAATGTTGCAAAAGCTAATAAAAATCATTTACACAAAATCTTATTTTGGAAGACTGACTTAACCAAGATGCTATGTTTTTTGGTCATAATTCATTCACAAAGTACATAAAACAAATACATACAATGTGACATCCAAGGGCGTAAAAACTGTAGGAACCACTGTGATTACAATTTAGCTCCTAGCACCTGGCTCCAAGAAACCAAGTGGAGAAAAGGTAAGTTGGATGGATGGACGGACAGCAGGAAACAATACATGCTTGCTCACTCCTAGAAAAGGTGGTGATTCCCAAATCAACCTGGCTAATCATTGTTAATGAACCTATCCTCTAGAAATTTGTCCAAACCTTTTTTAAACTCAGCTATACTACTAGACTTAGCCACAATCTCTGGCAACAAATTCCAGTTTAACTGTAGGTGAACTGAAAAAATATTCTCATAAATGTGTTTTAAATGTGCTCTTAGTTTCGTAGTATTCCCACTAGTCTTAGTACTTTTTGATAGCATAACAACTCCCCTATTAACTACTTTCACCTCCTAATACAGAATCCAGCATATTGTTTGTTTGTATATGTAGTTAAAATTTTTCTTTTGTATATGTATCACTTTGCACTCATTCACATTAAATTTAATCTGTCAATTAGTTGCCCAGTTCCACAGATTCATCACAATTAGTTCATGTTTTAACTACTTGAAATGATACCAATGAAAAGGCATGAATAAAAAAAAAAAATTCAGCAAATTTTGTCACCTCAGTCACTGCTTCCTTTTCTAGATCATTAATGAATGTTAAACACTTCCAGTACAGCTCTCTGGGGCAATCCACTTTTCACTTCTCTCCATTGGGAAAACTAATCATTTAGTTTCTTATACTTAAATATGATGTTGCCTCATATCCTATAACTTTTTTTTTTAATTACTTCAGGAGTCACCTCTGGCAGACTTTGTCAAATGACTTCGGAAAATCCAGAGCCTGAACCACCGATGTATTCTATCTACTGAAGGTGCTATTTCTCTACTGCATGAATGCTATAATTTTTTGACCTACTTTCCAATCTGCTACCAGCTGCGTGGTCTCACGTCCACGGCTCTGAGAGCGACATCATCATTGTGCATCTTAACCCCATGTATAAAGAATAGGCCCTTTAGGCCACCAAAGACAGCCTGAATCTCTGATGTGTGCTTCTATCTGCTGAAGATACTATTGCTTTCCTGCACAACAAGCAAGTTTGCTTACCGTAAACAGTGTTTTCCGTAGATAGCAGATGAATTAGCCATGCTGTCTGGGAGTCCCCAGATTAAGTATTGAGCGTGTATTTATATGAATACTTATATGTAATTGAACGCTTCCTGTAAGTGAGCGAAGTAGAAGTGCTCTTCGCTAGGATTATCCACCCCATCTCTGCATCGTCTTTCGTCTGTTTGTCTAAACAATAATGAGATGTGAAAGTGTGCAGTGATGACCATGTGGCTGCTTTACAGATATCTGAGATAGATATATGGTGAAGATGTGCGATGGAGGCAGCCATTGCTCGCACTTGATGGGCTTTGGGTGTGGAGGATAAGGTTTCAGAACGTTTTTGGTAGCAGAAATATATGCAGTTAGAAATCCAGGATGATAAAGTTCGTTTGGAATCGGGAAGTCCTGGAGCGTTTGGATTGATGAGAGGAAAAGTTGTGAATGTCTGTTGGTAGATTGAGTTCGTTTCTTGTAATATGCAAGTGCATGTTTGCAGTCCAATGTATGGAGACGTCGCTCACTGTCATTTGCGTGCGGTTTGGGGTGGAAAGTTGGTACGGTTATGGTCTGATTTAAGTGAAAGGTGGAGACCACTTTTGGAAGGAAATTAGGATGTGTACGTAGTGTCACCTTGTCATGGTAGAATTCAAGATAAGGCGGGTAGTATACCAGTGCTTGAAGTTCACTGATTCACCTTGCGGATGTAAGGGCGACTAAAAATAGCACCTTCCAAGATAGGATGGCAGCTGCCAATTGGTTCGAAAGGTGGTAACATGAGCTGTTCCAGAACTGGGTTGACATCCCATGGCACTGGTGGTTTCTTTAAGGGGGGTTGTAAATATAGAACATCCTTCATAAAGCGAGAAATAAAAGTATGACAGGCTATTGATTCCCTGTTTAGAGGAGTGTGGTAAGCTGCTATCACACTAAGGTGAACACGAAGAGAGGCAGCGGCCAGTCCCTGAGTATAAAGTAGATGGAGGTAACTTAGAAGACGTTCCAGTGGACACGTTAGTGGGTCTGCATTCGTTGAGGAACAACAGGATACGTAATGTGCCCATTTGCGTTGGTAGTTTTGTCACATTGATGGTTTCCTGGATGCGATTAAAATATCTTCCAGATGAGGTGAAATATTCAGATTTTGGAACGTGACCCTTTCAATCTCCATGCAGTGAGATTCAGTGATGTGTGCAGTGGATGGAGCATTGATCCTCGTTTTTGGGTGGGGGCATTCCCTAGAGGTAACGGTTTGCAAATTGATAGTTATAGAAACATAGAAACATAGAAATGACGGCAGAAGAAGACCAAACGGCCCATCCAGTCTGCCCAGCAAGCTTGAACTAGGTAGCTGTATCACCGTTGACGTGGCCATGCTGGAGCGATGATCAGATCCGAACTGTCCTCGATGCACCTCTGAATTGTGCGTGAAATCAGTGGAATAGGAGGGAATGCATAAAGGAGGTCCTGAGACCAGTCCAGGAGGAATGCATCTTGTATGAGTCGGTGCTGGGGTATACTGAGCAGAACAGATCGAGTTTCTTGTTGTGCTCTGTTGCAAAGAGGTCTACTCAGGGGAGACCTCAAACAGAGAAGAGTCGATTGGCGACACTTTGATCGAGCTCCCATTCCTGTGGGTGAAAGATTCTGCTTAATTTGTCTGCTCTGGAATTGTGGATTCCGGGCAGATATGTGGCTTGTAAGGAGATTCCCTTGGAGTGGCCCCAGTCCAGAATCTGTATCATTTCTTTGCAAAGGTTCCATGAACCAGACCCTCCTTGTTTGTTGATGTAGAACATTGCTACTTGATTGTCTATATGGATCATTACGACGTTGTGTAGCAGGCTGTGTTGGAAAGCCTGGAGGGCATTCTTGATAGCTCTCAATTCTAGAAGATTTAATTGACAATTGCATTCATGGGTGGACCACAATCCTTGAGTTTGTAGGTCTGAAAGATGGGCTCCCCAGCATTTGGGGGAGGCATCTGTGGTGGGAATCAGTTGATGTCACAGGGGTCTGAGCAGTGAGCCCTCTGTCAATGCCTGTGGGGTTAGCCACCAGCGGAGGTCTACTCTCATGTTGGTTGTTAGTTTTATAGGGGTTGATAATGGACTTCGGAATTGAGACCACTGGGTTTTTAGGCCCTTTTGTAGACGACGGATGTGTAGTCTCGTGTGTTGGACCACGTAGATGCATGCTGCCATGTGACCTAGTAAGGTTAAGACTTGACAGGCCAAAGTTCTTGCAATTGGTAAGAGACGTTTGGCCAGTGTGGTGAGAGCTAATGCTCGAGGTTGCGGCAGGAAAGCTCTGTCTTGAATGGTGTCTACAGAAACCCTATAAAGTCTAGTGTTTGTTTCAGGTGGAGATACAACTTTTCGTAATTTATGAGAAGACCTAGATTGTCTAGGCAGTTTATTGTTTGAACTAAATTGTTCCGTAGAAGGGTTGGATTGGGGGCTACTAATAGCCAGTCGTCGAGATAGGGAAATATTTGAATCCCATCGTCGTAAGTGTGCCACTACTACTGCTAAACATTTCATGAATACTCTGGGTGCGGAGGAGAGATCGAACAGAAGAATTTTGTATTGGAAATGTCTCATGTCCGCCTGAAAACAGAGGTAAGTCCAAGAATTGGGATGCATTGGTATATGGGCGTATGCGACTTTCAGATCTATGGAGCACATCCAGTCTCCCGGTTGTAGGAAGGGAAGAATGGATTTGAGAGAAGTCATTTTGAATTTCTCCTTCATTATGAATTTGTTGAGGGAACGTAGGCCTAGAATAGGGCGGAGTCCCCCCAATTTTTTGGGGATGAGGAAGTATTGTGGATAGAATCCCTTCTGGTATCGGGATGGAGGCAATTCCCGTATGCAGTGTTGATAGAGGAGCTGGTGTACTTCCTGAAGGAGAATTTCCCGATGAAGTCCCTGGTGCTTGGGTGCCATTGGATGTGGTAGTGATGGAAGGGATATAAAATTGAGAGAGTATCCGTCCCGTATGATAGTTAGGACCCATGAGTCTGATGTTATGGGTGCTCCATTGAGAAAGAAAGTGGGACAGCCGTCCTCCAACTTTCTGGTTTAGTAATGGTGGTTGTGTTAATTCTAAAAACATTTTGGTTTTTGGGTGGTTGAGGATCTGCAGACTGGCGAGGAGCGCGTGGGCACTGACGAGAATCTGGCTGCTGGTAAGGCTGTTGGCAAGGAGTTTGATACTGTTGTGGTCTATAGACAATATTGTCACCTGGGATAAGGTTTTTTATAGGAACCAAAGGATCGCCTAGAGGATGGCGTCCCTTGCTGGGTGAGAGTACTACTACCTTTTGTTCTTTTAATTTTGCAACAGTCTCCATTAATTTATCCCCGAACAAGTTGTCTGGTCGACAGGGAAGGTTTGTTAGTTTTTCATGCTCGTCATCATGTATGTATGTCTGCCCGTAACCATGCCAGTCGCCAAGCTGCAGTGGCGTTAGCCATTGTTTTTGCAGGTTTCAAATCCCTCATAAATTGATCGTACGAGATGGCGAAGGCCTTCTTCCATATCATGGAATTCAGGTGGAGGGGTGTTATCACCCAATCCCTGTTGTAGAATAGGTTTTAAAGATTGCAGACATTCAAAGAGATATTGCGCCACATAAAACTGATGGTTTTGTATTTTGGCGTTAACATCTAATTGATAAACTTTTTTTGCGACAAAGGGGCATGCCCCTTTGTGAGCCCCAGGATCAAGAAAACAAGAAATGGATACAAGTTCTGAATTAGATCAATTTTATCAACCAAAAAGGATTCCTGTCTTGATTAATCATAGAAAATCTGATTTAATTTATAACTCCAGACTACTCAAGAAATCAAATAGGAAAATGGACCAAAATCAAAATAAAATTAAGATAAATACCAATAGTTTGAACATATTAAGCAATTGCTTATTGTTATCCTTTATTCTGATAAATATTCAATCTATCACAAAGAAAACTCCCATAATTGATGATATATTAAGAGATTCTTCCTTAGATTTTATTGCCATTACTGAGTCATGGCTAAGAAAAACGGATATGGTGATGTTAAATGAGACTGCTAATGAGAAATATAATGTCATTTCAGTTCCTAGGCCAAAACGAAAGGTGGTGGTCTACTATTAATTAGCAAAAAAAGCTTAAAGTTAAAAAAAACGCAATGTGATGTACCAGAAAACCATGAACTTGCTGTATTTGAGTCTGATAACTTACAAATGTGTTTAGTTTATTGTCCACCTGGATTACTTGAATCTAATATCTCACCTATCATAGAATTTTTATCAGTAACATTAAGTTCAAGAAATCCATCAATTTTGCTTGGTGATTTTAATCTTCATATGAATTGCACACCATGATCTCTTGCTTGTAACACCTTAATTGAAGCATTACAGGCATTGGGTTTTAATCTAATTTTTTCCAAAATTACTCACAAAAGCGGTCATGCTTTACATTTGATTTTTACTAACTCCAAAATAGCAGAAACACAAAGGTTGGATATTAATCCAGTTCCTTGGTCAGACCATTTTTTAATACAAGCAGATATAGTTTTTTCAGGCCATGATAAAATAGAAATGAATAATAAAATCACATTTCAATATAGAAAACCATATGACATAAATCTTTTGTCTAATGAATTAGCAGAAGCCTTTGTTAATGCCGATATAAGTAATATTGAAACTGCGACAAACACTTGGTATAACATTATGCATGACATAGCAAATAAAATAAATCCTCAAAAAACCAAAGTGATAAAAGATACAAAAAGACAGAACCCATGGTATAACAACGATTTGAGACAAATTAAAATTGTATTAAGAAAGGAACGAAAGTGGCAAAAAACCCAATCCATAGTAGATCTAACTAATTATTGAGTCCATTTGGCCTATTATAAAAAATGATAAATAATTCAAAAAACAATATTATAATTCTAAAATTCAAAGATTTGCTAATAATCCTAAAACTTTATTCGACATTGTATCTAGACTCACAAATGATCCTTTTAGAGGGGAATCGTTATCAGAATCACGTTGCAATGAAGTAGCTTTATTTTTCAAAACTAAGGTTGATAATTTGATTAAGACATTAGATCAGTTTCCTACCCAAAATATCAATATGCCAAAAAGGGAGTTTACACAATGGACGCATTTTAAACCTATAACAATTGAAATTGAAAATCTGATAAAAAATATGAATCCTGCTAATCATCCGTTAGATATAATAAATACATCTACACTTAAACAATGTTTTGAATCTATTAGTACAACTTTACTGGCTATAATTAACCAATCTCTTTCCGAAGGAATCATACTAACTTCTTTAAAAAATGCTGTAGTTAAACCTATTTTAAAAAAATCAGAATTAGACCCCTCTGTTTTAAACAATTATAGACCAGTCTCTAATTTATCTTTTCTAGCGAAACTAATCGAGAAGGTAGTAAATAAGCAACTAAGTGAGCACCTTGAAAATAATGAGATTCTATACAACACTCAGCATGGTTTTCGTAAACTATTTAGTACTGAAACATTGTTATTATCTTTGACAGATTTGGTTCTTAGGGGCTTTGACAGAGGTCAAAGTTATGTACTTGTATTGTTGGACCTTTCGGCAGCGTTCGACACAGTCGATCATAATATCCTCCTTCAGAGACTTTATGATATAGGTCTAGAAGACATCACTTTAAAATGGTTTAAATCTTTTCTAGAAAACAGAACATATACTATTAGGATTAAAGACACTATGTCAGATAAGATAGCGCGTAGCGGCAGTAGCCACTGAGGCATTCACGGAGCGGGATGCCGGTGGCCAGTGGTTGGTGTTCCACCTTCACGGAGCGGAAGGATGGAGGGCTGCCATCTCAAAAAATAAAAAAAAAAAACAAACAAGCAAACAAAACAGGGGTGGGTAAGGGGCAGGGGTGTGGCCTGCTGGTTGCGGCAGTTGCTACCCCTGATTGAGCTGGATGTTCACTAGGATGGCGCTGCTCTCTGCATTGGTGGAGGGGTGGAAGGGAATTGGGGCCGGAGGGTGCTGGAAGCCAATAGAGACGGGTGGGAGGGTCCATACCAAACCCAGGGATCATCGGTCTGGCACCCACTGAGTTGCCCTACCCTGCTGACGAACCAATTAGGGGAGTCTCAAAACCAGGCAAACCCTCTGCTAGATCCCCCTCCTGTAACCTGCTGTGAAGGGCCAGGCTCAGCAAAATCAATTGGAGACAAATTGCCCTGAGCCTCCCACAAAGATTAGAGGGGACCCCAGGCTATGACGCCCAAATATGAAAAGCAGTGCAAATCGCAAAGCGCTTAGGCTTCTTTGCTATTGGCAGCATGCTAAAAAAAACAACAAAAAAACAAGCATTTGACAAATGTGTGTCCAACAGTGCGTCCGTACCCAGCAAGCCAGGACAGGACGCCTAAAAAACATACGCCCATAAGCAGGATGCCTATAGATAGATGGATAGATAGAAACTCCGTTGAACACTGGTACTACAAATGCCCAAAATCTGGATGTCCAACTACGTGGTCCAGATCGATACTGAAACCGGATGCACAGGTGCCAACCCTCAGGTACTGCGCTCACGGGCAACTTATGCAAAGCAAAGCATGCAAATGCCTGCGAGCGGGGCCTAGCCCAAAGGATCACTCAACCCACCAAAACTACGACACTGCAGATCCCCACGGAGATGGGAACACACATCGGATCAGTGCACTGAGACTCAGAGACCAGCAACAGACGAGGAGGGAATCCCTAAGCCCCTTTTTTTTTTTTTTAAACTTTTTTCCATCCCGGCTGGGTATAGTCAGTCTCCAACTGCGGGGGGAGAGCACTAATGCCTTCACCGCCATGCTCAGCTTCCTGCACCCGCTAGCCTCTCAGCTCAATTTTTCTTGGCATTTAAGCCCACGCTGGAACATCAGCTACCAGATCGAGGCACTTAAATGAGGGAGGGATCACCAGATATCACCTCAGGAGAAGCAGTGCATTATCAATCTTCTCTCCTTCTTTCTTTTATTTTTTTTTAACAAGTAATCCCCAGATGCACGTCCATCATCTGCTGGAGACGGAGAATACTAGCAGGCTGTCAGAGCAGGGGTATGTAGTCAGTTTTGCTTCATCTCCATCTGCAGGTAGAGGTGCATAGCCTACTGGTCGTAGAATAACTTGTCTGAAAGCTGAGAAATGTGTCATCTTCAAATATGATCACCTCACTCGCTGTTCCCTCTTCCAGATCATTTATAAATATATTAGAAAGCAATAATCACAGTACAGATCCCTGGGACAGTCCACTGTTTACCTTCTTCCATTGAGAAAACTGGCCATTAAGTCCCAAAATTCACCCATGAGCATATTAACTGGTTCTACCCATTTCAATCATATTAGTCCAGTGCTATGTGCTTTACATTGGCTCTCTAGAGAACAGCATATTCAATTTAAAATGTTATAGAACCAGGGAATCAAAAAACAAAATAACCAGCAACTTAGTGATACAACACAATACCAATCATTAGGAATCACTAACATTACATAGATGAAAATAGAGAATAGTGATCTTCATATACTCAGAGCATAGTGTAGGAGCACTGCACTATTATTTACGATACTGCCTCCTTTATCATGCTCTCGATAAAGGAGACATTATCATAAATAATACTGGTGCAATGTCCTAAACTATGCTCTGCGTATATGAAGAGCTCTAGTCTCTATTTTCATGTGTGTAAGGATAGAACCTGGAAATTTAAGGTTCAAAATCCAACAGCCACTTCTTGTGACTTCACCCTCAATTGCCTCAGGGTCATTCATCAAAATGCATTATGGCATTAACGCATGCGATAATAGCAGTAGCGCATGGTGCAAATGCAAATTTTGAGAAGGGGGTGGCATTAGGGAGGAGTTTGGGCAGGAGTTATGAAAATATGGGGCAATATCGCACCGTGCGATAGCATAATGCATGCTATTGCACAGTTTTAACGCCAGAAATAACTACATCTTTTTCCTGGCGTTAAGCTGTGCAATAGGACTGAAACTGGACCATAACGCAATTCACGATAAATTTTTTGAATTGCATTTCAGCCATTTCTGGGCTTTGGAGAGGGGAGGGGGGGAGAGAGAGAGAGAGCACCTCTGGGGAGGCCTTCACAGTATGCATCTATTTATATGCCTATAGGACAGGCAGATAATAGATCGAGGTGAGTTGAGGTGGTGGTGGTTTAGGGGCCAGGTTTTCATGCATAGTGAGACGTACAAATAGCACAGTACACCTCGGTGAAGATTTGATGTCATTTGGAGTGAGGAACATCTCATAAAGATGAAATTTTGTACTATGTTATCTCGCCCTAGCTTGATGATACCCTGTTATAGAGTTCATCAAGCTATAGAGATATAAATACTTGACTACTATGAAGGCCTTATACATAGGCCCTCTCTCTCACAGCACAAGATGCAAAATAGGAAGTGTCGCAGGGTGCAAAACGTTTACCATATCATGCGATACTACCTATGTGAAGCGCTATGTTACCGCGTGGCGCAGTAACTCTAAAATTACTCTAAACATGCCCCTTTTCCTTATCGCGGGCATTAGGCCTGCGGTATTACCGCATTTTGATGAATCCAGGGGTTAGACTGTGAGCTCTCTGGGGACAGAGAAAATACTGTAACTATTTTTATTTATTTTATTTATTTAGAATTTTTTTATATACCGACATCTGTTTGCACATCGTATCGGTTTACAGATAACTTAACAACTTTTAGGCATTACCTTTACATGGAACGATAACTATGAGAAAGAAACCATAAAAACTAATAAGTAAACAGAGTAACTAGATATAGCTCGCCTTGAGAAAAGGCATGAGCTAAATGCGCTAAATTAAATAATATTGTGTATCGGTACCATCTCGGAGCCTAAGATCTGAAAATCAATGTCTGCTGAACATTCTAAGCCACAATGTGATCAGACTCTCAGAAATACATGATAAATTACTGTTTGTGGCAGGCCCACAATTATGGAACCAGTGCCTGCTAGCTTTGAAAAAGCAGGAATGTGGCACGACATTTAGAAAGCTTTTTAAAGCTCATCTATTCAGACAAGACTTAAAATGATATGAAATGTAATAACTTTACACCAACTAGTGCTTGTTCTGCATCAGTAAGATTAGAAAGTATGGTAATTCTCATCACTGAAAATCAAGACAAGCCTAATACATAATTGTCTTGTTTACATATAAATTATTTTTCATATACATTCTCTTATTATATTTCTTATGTAAGCTGCCTAGAACACAGAAGATCATAGCAAATACGTGTTTTAAATAAAATGAAATACAAACACTGTTTCCTATCTTTTAACCAATTTGCAATCCACAAGAGGACATTGCCTCCTCTCTTATTACCTTTACATTTTTTCATGAGGGACTTTGTCAAACGCCTTCTACATATACTATATCCACCAGCTTATCATTATCAGCATATTTATTAACCCCTTCAAAAAATGTAGCATTGTGGCAAGACTTCCCTTATGTTCTCTGATTTTGTTCTCTCAAATAGTTTCTATGATTTTTCCCAGCACTGAAGTCACACTCATTGAGCTATAATTTCCCAGATCACCCCTGCATCTTTATAAAAATCAGTGCTACATTGGCCACCCTCCAATCTTCAAGTACAATATATGATTTTAATGATAGTTTACTAATTACTAGTAAGAGATCTGCAAATTCATTTTTAGTTCTTTCAGAATTCTGGGTTATATATTATCTGGCCCAGCTGATTTATTATTCTTTAATTTATCAATCTGCCCTATTACATCTTCCAGGTTCACCGTGATTTGCTTCATTTCCACCGAATCATCACCATTAAATACTGTTTCCAGCACAGGTATCTCCCCAACATCCTTCCTCAGTAAACACCAAAGCAAAGAATTTAGTTTTTCTGCTTTGACCTCATCTTCCCTAAGTGCCCCTTTTACCTTGGATCATCTAATGGCTCAAACAATTCCCTCGCAGGCTTCCTGTTTCAGATGTATTTGAAAAGCTTTTATTTACAGTTTCTACCTCTATGGCCAGCTTATTTTCAAATTCTCTTAAGAACATAAGAACATAAGAACATGCCATACTGGGTCAGACCAAGGGTCCATCAAGCCCAGCATCCTGTTTCCAACAGTGGCCAATCCAGGCCATAAGAACCTGGCAAGTACCCAAACACTATTCCATGTTACCATTGCTAATGGCAGTGGCTATTCTCTAAGTCAACTTAATAGCAGGTAATGGACTTCTCCTCCAAGAACTTATCCAATCCTTTTTTAAACACAGCTATACTAACTGCACTAACCACATCCTCTGGCAACAAATTCCAGAGTTTAATTGTGCGTTGAGTAAAAAAGAATTTTCTCCGATTAGTTTTAAATGTGCCCCATGCTAACTTCATGGAGTGCCCCCTAGTCTTTCTACTATCCGAAAGAGTAAATAACCGATTCACATCTACCCGTTCTAGACCTCTCATGATTTTAAACACCTCTATCATATCCCCCCTCAGTCATCTCTTCTCCAAGCTGAAAAGTCCTAACCTCTTTAGTCTTTCCTCATAGGGGAGTTGTTCCATTCCCCTTATCATTTTGGTAGCCCTTCTCTGTACCTTCTCCATCGCAATTAAATCTTTTTTGAGATGCGGCGACCAGAATTGTACACAGTATTCAAGGTGCGGTCTCACCATGGAGCGATACAGAGGCATTATGACATTTTCTGTTTTATTCACCATTCCCTTTCTAATTATTCCCAACATTCTGTTTGTTTTTTTGACTGCTGCAGCACACTGAACCGTCAATTTCAATATGTTATCAACTATGACGCCTAGATCTCTTTCTTGGGTGGTAGCACCTAATATTTATTTACATCCTTTTACTATACAGACGTTCAAGATGAAGATTCTTATCACACCGGTTTACATCGAACCAAACCATGGAAAAGTTACACATAACAAGTTAGCATCGAACCAAATCTGGGAAAAATTACATATAAAATTATATATAAATGTATAGAATAAAATAACATAACAAGGGTAATCTGGATAAATACAGCAAAACCTAGTATGAGGATATAGATAACTTCGAACTTAACTCCGCACTTAACTCAGATCTTAAGGAGGAGAAGGCTGTCAGGGCGGTGGGGCTATGCAAGGAAGGGAGGGAGATAAAGCAACTAGGGATTGGGTGAGGGAAAGAAATTATAGCATTATTATAGCAAGTTTTGAACGATAACTGCATCAGGAGTCAGTATTTGTGCTGCAGCAGATTAAGGAAAGGCTTGTATGAATAGCCATGTCTTCAATTTCTTTCTGAAGGTAAGCGGGCATTGTTCCTGGCGTAACTCTGGGGGTAATGCGTTCCACTGGGAAGGTCCGGCAGTAGAGAAGGCGCGTTTCCTTATGGAGGGGTGGAGCGTAGACTTGGTGGGGGGAGCGTGGAGAGTACCTTTGTAGGCTGATCTGATTGGTCTCCTGGAAGAGTGTAGGTGGAGCGGTATTTTTAGCTTGAGTGAGGACTGATTGTGGATGGTTTTGTGTATGATGGTGAGGGACTTGTGAAGGATTCTGAAATTGATTGGAAACCAATGTAGATTCTTGAGAATGGGGGTGATATGTTCTCTTCGATTAGAGTTGGTTAGTATCCTTGCGGCGGCGTTCTGGAGCATCTGCAAAGGTTTAGTGGAGGTTGCAGGGAGGCCAAGGAGTAGAGAGTTACAGTAGTCTATTTTTGAGAATAGTGTGGCTTGGAGAACTGTGCTAACATTGTGTAACTATAGCATGGGTTATTTTTCCCTATATGCATCACCTTGCACTTATCCACATTAAATTTCATCTGCCATTTCAATGCTCAATTTTCCAGTCTCACAAGGTCTTCCTGCAATTAAGAACAAAAGAACATAAGAAATTGCCATGCTGGGTCAGACTAAGGGTCCATCAAGACCAGCATCCTGTTTCCAACAGAGGCCAAACCAGGCCACAAGAACCTGGCAATTACCCAAATACTAAGAAGATCCCATGCCACTGATGCAATTAATAGCAGTGGCAATTCCCTAAGTAAATCTGATTAATAGCCGTTAATGGACTTCTCCTCCAAGAACTTATCCAAACCTTTTTTGAACCCAGCTACATTAACTGCACTAACCACATCCTCTGGCAACAAATTCCAGAGCTTTATTGTGCATCGAGTGAAAAAGAATTTTCTCCGATTAGTCTTAAATGTGCTACTTGCTAACGTCATGGAATGCCCCCTAGTCCTTCTATTATTCGAAAGTGTAAATAATGGATTCACATCTACCCGTTCAAGACCTCTCTTGATCTTAAAGTACACTACATCTACCGGTTCACCTTTATCCACATGTTTATTAACTCCAAAAAAGTGAAGCAGATTTGTGAGGCAAGACTTGACTTGGGTAAAGCCATGCTGACTTTACCCACTTCTGGAATGTGCGGGAAATGAGAGGTATTGGAAGGAAAGCGTAGAGTAGACCCTCCGTCCAGTCTATTAGGAATGCCTCCTGTGCTAGTCAGTGGTAACTGGGATACACCAAGCAAAAAGCCTCAACTTTTCTGTTCTGCTCTGTTGCAAAGAGATCAATTCAGGGATGGCCCCAAGTGCAAAATATCTGATTTGCTACTTCCTGATGGAGTTCCCACTCCTGGGGGTGAAATATCCTGCTCAGTTTGTTAGCCCTAGAGTTGTTGATCCCAGGTAGGTAAGTGGCCTGACGAGAGATGCCCATTCCAGGATCCTGATAGCTTCTCTGCACAGGTTCCACGAACTGACCATCCTTCTTTGTTGATGTAGAACATGGAGACTTGATTGTCCTTGTGGACCATGACGGTCTTTCCGCGGAGGGTATGCTCGAAGGCCCGAAGAGCATTCCGAATGGCACGGAGTTCCAGGAGCTTAATTTGTTGTGACTGTTACCAGGCAGACCACAGGCCCTGAGTCTGTAGGTGGGTGAGGTGGGCACCCCACCCCTTGGTGGGGTGCCCACCTCACCCACCTTGGTGGAAGCGTCCGTGATGAGGACAGTGTGATGCACAGGGGGCCAGAGAGACGAACCCAACGTGAGCATCGATTGTATCAGCCACCACTCCAAATCCCTTTTTATGCTGGACGTGAGGGTAACAGGAGTGGAGAAAGGATTGAAGAACTGGCTCCATTGAGACTTCAGGCCCCATTGTAAACGTCACATATGCAGTCGAGAGTGAGGTATGACATAGACCGAGGCAGCCATGTGACCAAGAATGGTGAGGAGTTGGCGGGCCAGGGCAGTGGTGGCTGCTTGGAGGCGACCAGCAAGTGTTGTCAGGGGAAGCGCCCGGGACTCCGGAAGGAAGGCTCTGTCTTGAATGGTGTCAATATGAGCCCCAATGAACTGTAAGACCTGGATGAGTTGTAGATTTGATTTCTCATAGTTGACGAGTAGGCCCGGACTGTCCAGGCAAGATATGGTACGGAGAACATTGCTTCGTAAGGTGGATTGGTTGGGGGCCACCAGCAGCCAGTCGTCCAGGTAGGGAAATATCCCTGTCGATGGAGATAAGCCACCGCTACCACTAGGCATTTGGTGAAAACTCTGAGCGCAGAGGAGAGGCCAAATGGAAGAACCTTATACTGGAAATAGCGGCCATTGACTGTGAAGCATAGGTATCGCCAGGACGAAGGATTCATCGGTATATGAGCATATGCTTCCTTCAGATCCAGTAAGCACATCCAATCTCTGGGGCGGAGGAAGGGTAGGATGGACTTGAGGGATGTCATCTTGAACTTTTCTCTCATCAGGTATCTGTTGAGAGAACGCAGCTCCAGGATGGGAAAGAGGACACCCGATTTCTTGGGAATGAGGAAGTATTGGGAGTAAAAGCCCTGGAGGAGCTGCGAGGAGGGTAGCTCCCGAATGCACCATTGCTTGAGCAGATGGTTGATCTCCTGTAGCAGGAGTCTGCAGTGCGCACTGAGATGTTTCTGGCAGACCAGGTGTGATAGAGATGGAAGAGAATGAAAACTGAGAGAGTATCCTTCCCATATGATGCGCAAAACCCAAAGGTCGGATGTGATGGTTTCCCAGGCTGGAAAGAAAGTGGGAGAGCCTGCCTACCACCGAAGGCAGCAGTAGCGATGGGGACAAATTCCTTAAAAACCCTGAGGGGCTTTAGGGGGGTGGGGGTCCGGAGATGGACGAGTCTGTCGAGGGAGGTGATGACGCTGCCACGATCCCTGCTGCTGTGAAGACTGCTGACTTGGCTGGTATGAAGGGGGCCGGTAGGATGGATACAGCCAGTATGAACGACGTGGGTAAAACAGCTTTTTGTAGGAGAAGGAGTGTCTTGATATAGCTGCTTCGGAGGGAGCGGTCAGGGACATGACGGCCACTTTCTGCACCTTAAGCTGTGCAATCGTTTCCCTCAACTTATCTCCAAATAGGCTGTCCAGGAGACAAGGTAGGTCTGCCAGCTTCTCGTGGACGTCGTCACGAATTGCGCTCACCCGCAACCATGCCAAGCACCAGGCCGCAATAGCATTGGCGGTGGACTTCGTTGAAGTATCGAATCCTTCATACACTGTACGGAGGTGTCATAACCCTTCCTCGATGTCATGGAACTCCTGGGGAGGTTGGTCTTCCGGGGACGCAGCCTGGAGCAGGGGTTTGAGAGATTGAAGACAGTCGTACAGGTACTGGGTAACGTAAAATTGGTGCTGCTGTATCTTCGCGTTCAGCATGCCGGATTGGAATGCCTTTTTGCTGAAGTCATCCAAATACTTACAGTCCTTACCAGGAGGGGCATTTGAATGGAGTCTGGACTTTTTGGCTCTCTGCATCGAGGATTCCACCACAACCGAGGCGTGAGGGAGCTGCACCATGGAGTAAAAGGGTGACTGTCGCATCCGGAATTTCAAATCAGTTTTACAGAAAGTTGGCTGCCCCGTAAAGGGGGTTTCCCAGGCCTTGGTCATTACAGCATCCAGAACAGCATGGGAAGGCAAGGCCATAGGCTCTGCAGGTGTATCAAAGATCTTAAGAATCCCTATGACCTCCTGCCTGGGATCAGGAATTTTCCGAGTCTCTACACCGAGGCGTTGCCCCACCTTTTCCACGGAATAGGAGAGATCTTCCAGCGGAGAGACAGGTTCAGGTGGTATCTCGGCAGGGTCCAAGGGGTACCCCGTGGAGGAGCCCGGCAAAGTGGACAGCTGGGGGGAATCCTCTGCAGGAGGAGACTGCGGCGGAGGCTGTGGGCTGGGGCTGTCCCGTGGTGACATGGGGGCGTCCAGGGACCTGTCAGGTGGATATTGACCCTGTTGCTCCACAGTCGTGAGAAACTGTGATAGTATTTGAGAAATTTGCGACACTGCCTGAGAGGCCAAGCTGGTCTGTGGAAGTTGCTTTGGTTGTGCTGGAGCGCCATTCAGAGGCACTGCCGCCAACAGAATGTCGCTGTCCGGACTCCTGGGTCGAGTGATGTCCACAGGAAGCCGCCCCTCCTTTTCCCGTAAGGGTTCCTGAAGGCCTGATTTCTTTCGGTGCTGGGAAGCAGTGGAAAGGCCCGAGATGATGTTGGACGAGGCTGAAGAACTGTGGGAGACATCTGGTGAAGAAGGTCCCACATCTGAAACCACCACCAGAAGGGGGAGAAGGCTCCCTGGACCACTAATGCCCGAGGCACCATGCGTCTGATGCGTCAGCATCGCCGAGCTTCGGTGGCTTGGGCGCCGATGGTACATCGTGGGGACAGCTCTTCGATGCAGGTGCGGTGCAGCATCGGTGCGGTGATACGTCGGCGGTGTCTTCGGTGCCATCAACATCTCCAGTGCTGTGCTTTGGTGTCACATGAGCTCGCTTCGGCGCCGGCCCAGACAAACCAGGAGGCTCGACACTGGGAGGATTCCTTGGAGGTCCTGGGGGGCTCCCGGAGAGGATTTTGCAGAGTCCTCCAAAGGGGCATAGGAGCCCGACGCTGTTTCCTTTAATTGAGTGATACGGGCAGCCCTCTGCCGCTGGGCCCGGGGGGGGGGGGGGGGGGGACCATGCGGCCGCAGTCCCAGCAGGTGAATTGATCATGACAAAATTATACATTACGACAGCCGCATTATTTAATATTTAACACCACTATGTTGGTTACTGGCGAGTCTCGGGGTACACTATAAAGTGTATGTGGATGACAGGGGTTTTTTTCCCTTTTAGATCTTCTTGGGTGCTCAATGAACAATTAATTTCACTCTTAACTATATACAAATGGCTTCAATAGAACAAACTTTCTCTGAACATTGGAAAAACAGAACTCATGATCCTCTTTCGGTATCCCCATTCAAACCTCCCAGATAAATTCTCATTCAATGGTCATATCATTCCCATCACAAACTTGGTGCACAATCTGGGGAGTCCTTACGGATTCTTCTTTATCTATGCAAAACCAGATACAATTTATAACTCAGTCCTCCTTTCATAAGCTTCATCTACTCCATCATTTAAAACACATATTGGATCTCCCAGATTTTTGCACTGTATCCAAGCACCACTTTTTCTGGTATGGACTATTGCAACTCCCTTTATATTGAACTCCCCCACCTACATCATCCATCCAATTACAGCTAATGCAGAATTCTGCAGCTCATCTCCTTACCAATACTCCAATCTGGAAACATATTACTCCTATTGTGTTCTCACTGCACTGATTTCCAATTTCACATTGAATACAATATAAAATTGCAACTATTAATCATATGTTCAACATCATGGACTACTGCTACACAAACACTCCATTCCAAGTTACTTCGATCTTCAAATCAAGGTTTACTTGGCATGCCATCTTACAAATATGCATCTTTAGATGAGACGTGTGGATGCACATTCTCCACTGAAGGCCCCATTCTACGGAACTTTCTACAGGCTGATCCGAGATTCATAAGGGATGCAAAAATGTTTAAAAAATGCCTAAAGACCCATCTTTTTCAGCTTGCATTTAAAGACCTACTAAGACTGTTTGATCCAAGGAAATTTGTTTTAATTAATTGTTTAATGTGTGTCTCAATTTTATGAGTGTTCTTTGTAACCTGCCCTGAAATCCCACAACAGGAAAGAAGTAGTTTTTTTTACAATATAGGCTCATAATTCTGCTTCTCTATTACAGCTTTTCCTAGAAGCTTTGAAAGCTCTCTCATGTCAATTTACTGTCTGTTCTCACCTCAGTCACTTCATCTTCCCTGACACCAAGTTTTATGTTTAAATATTCTTTTATTGATTTTCAAACAAAACAAACACCATACAATTAGTCAAACATATCAACTAGGAGCACTGGTGGCTCCTTCCAGTGTCCCCAACCATCACAAATCGAGTCCCCCATCAACACCAAGTTTTAATCTGTGTTGGAAGTGAATCAGTTCAGCACTGTCACATGCAATCTACAGCAACATATCATCAAATACAACCTGCCAATCATTTTTAATTACTGCTTTTACTAGTTTAAATAATTTCGAGCCATTACAAAAGGTTATTTAAAGAAGCAGTGACTAAAAGCTAGTAGTCTGGTGAAACATACTGCTGCAGAAAGAACAATGCCACACTGCATTCTGTCTAAAGGCTTATTTAACACAGGAGCTTATAGCAAAAATAATACTGGAAGGTTTCAAGTAATTCAAGAGCAATCATCATATATCAGGTGCTAAATTAAAAAACTCCAGGTATCCAGTCCCATTTTAAAAGACTTGTTAAAAGAAAACCTTACCCTCTGAACTGTACAATGTTCCAGAAGGCCAGTAAAAAAGTGTAGACCAGTCATCTTAGTTATCAAATAACATTTCAGAGTCCAAATAAGAAAGAATAGTGTTAATTCCAATGATGAAAACAAGGTGTTTGTAATCCAAAGATTCTGACTCTAGCCAAGTTTCGCCTATGATATGGGCTGCATCAGGGACTTATTATAGTGACATGTACAGTTATCTTGGTCAGTCAATATAATATCATTAAGTTTAGGCTCTTTGCTGTAGCGGTTAGATGTACCTCAGAAGTTATTTAGCACGTTGTCCTCAATTCAACATAAACTTCAGTTGTAAAAATAGTGCCACTTAAAATTTTAACTCATAATGCTTCCTAAATCGGCTGTGATTGTTGCTTCATATGTTGAATTTAAGACAAACATGCTAAATAACTACTGAGGCACGTCTAACCACTACAACAAAGATCCCAATGATATTATATTGACTGCCCAAGATAACTGTACATAAGCCCCTGATGCAGCCCATATCATAGGCGAAACTCGGCCAAAGTCGGACACTTTGGATTACAAACACCTTGTTGGCTTCATTGGAATTAACACTATTCTTTCTTATTGAACTCTGAAATAAATGTTATTTGATAACTAAGACAACTGGTCTACGCTTTTTTGTACTGGCTACCTGGCTTTTATAGACTGTCTCCAATTTTGCTGTTTGGGACCACCAATGTTCTAGAAGGACATATTGAAAATAATGGCACTTGCCACAAAAACATGATTAGAACAAAACTCAAGAGGTTATCTGGTTCTAGGGCATCCACTCAGACTGGTTTTCAGGATATCCCTAAGAAATATTCATGCGAAAAAATTATATACATAGAAGCGCCAGTATATACAGTTCGTTCATATGCATATTCCAGGAGTGGCCCAATTTCGGCCCTCAAGAACAGGCCTAGTTTTCAGGATATCTATAATGAAGCATGAGATATCTCTGCATACAATGGAGGCAGTGCATGAAAATCTATCTTATCCATATTCATTTAGGACATCCTGAAAAAAAGACCTGTTTATGGCTATTGAAGACTGGAGTTGGCCATCCCCTGGCATATTCATTTAGGATACCCTAAAAACAAGACTGGTTAGGAAACGCCCTGGGACTGGTTTTACAATCACTAGATTAACATCATCATTTGTATACCAGAAGAATCATCTGTATGACTCTAGGCAAGATCCACTATACCTGTTTATCTCCTCTTCCCTGAACTTAACTCTTAACAATAAAATATTTTACTGCCAGGTCTTTACTATTAAACGACTAATATGCAAAATCATTTACTCAACTCACAGCATTTTTATTCCTGCTGACTACAAGATATATGGGCTGGGTTGGGGGATCCTCAACTCTGTTCAATGGACACTTATTCCTGTACATAATTTTTTGCACATCTTTAAACTATGCAAACAAAGCCCAAGTCCTTGAATTGCTCTCCTACAATGGTCCTGAAGCTTTTATAAAGGTTATGTTTGGAAATGTGTTGCAGATTAGCACAGTGGAATGAGATCAGACTAGTTTCCTTACAATCCATGAGATAGTCTTGTCGATCGCTGGCCCCACCCACTGGAATTCCCTACCTGTCCATCTCCGCCTGGAGCCATGCCCCCTAAAATTCCGAAAAATGCTAAATACATGGCTTTTTCACCAGGCTTTCCCAGACTAATTTCTCACCGACTCCTGCCCTCCCCTTACTACCGATGTAACCCTCATTGTTCCAAAGAAACCTGTTGAATCGTGTAATTATGTACGCTCGCTGCATTTTGTAAATTCTCTTTTTCCATCTTATTTTTATCACTCTTTATTGGTCTCGTTCTGTTAACCTGCTTCTTCCTTGCTTCCATTATCTTATTTATCGGTTGTCCTGTTTTTCCCCTCCCCTGTTCTTTGTAATTTCCATTACTTTTTGTTATAATGTAAACCGATATGATGTGTATTTTAATGTCAGTATAGAAAAGCTGTTAAATAAATAAATAAATAGTCAATTCAGACATGAAGGTCGATATAGACTACGTGGATCCATAAAGTACACTGTGGATCCATAAAGTCAAGAGGTCGCCAATGAAGAGTGGGTGACTCGCCAGAATGTTGGCTACTGCCTGGAGACAATACCCTTATTCAATAAACATATACATGCTTACTGTGACTCCATCGCTCTAAGCTTCAACAGCAAGAGGAAACGTGGAAAAAAGGATTTGCACTCACAAAGAGGGGAGTAGCTGGCTTGTTACGGCGGTTACTACCCCAAACCAAATAAGCCTGATACTTCACTTTCAATGCATATACAGCATAGTTCTCTGCTTCAACGGCAGGAGAGAAGGAAAAACTGATACTTCACACATCCAGCAGAGCTCTCTGCTTCAACGGCAGGGGAGAAGAAAAAAGGATTCACACTCACAAAGCGAGGAGTAGCTGGCTTGTTACGGCGGTTACTACCCCAAACCAAATGTGCCTGATACTTCACTTTCGATGCATATCCAGCATGGCTCTCTGCTTCAACGGCATGGGAGAAAGGCTGATACATCACGCATTTCCAGCATAGCTCTCTGCTTCAACAGCAGGGGGAAAAAAAAAACTGATGCTTCACGCATATCCAGCATAGCTTCAACGGCAGGGGAGAAGAAAAAAGGATTCGCACTCACAAAGCGGGGAGTAGCTGGCTTGTTACGGCGGTTACTACCCCAAACCAAATGTGCCTGATACTTCATTTTCGATGCATATCCAGCATGGCTCTCTGCTTCAACGGCATGGGAGAAGACTGATACATCACGCATTTCCAGCATAGCTCTCTGCTTCAACGGCAGGGGAGAAGAAAAACTGATACTTCACGCATATCCAGCATAGCTCTCTGCTTCAATGGCAGGGGAGAAGAAAAACTGATACTTCACGCATATCCAGCATAGCTCTCTGCTTCAACGGCAGGAGAGAAGAAAAACTGATACTTCACGCATATCCAGCATAGCTCTCTGCTTCAATGGCAGGGGAGAAAAAAAAAACAAAACTGATACTTCACGCATATCCAGCATAGCTCCCTGCTTCAACGGCAGGGGAGAAGAAAAACAACCAATAAGGGCTGTATAACATAGTCTGGGTAAAACAAATAAGCATGGGTGTAGCTTGCTTATTGCGGCGGTTACTACCCCTACTACCCCTAACTAATCAAGCTACATATTTCACTTGGATGCAGCTCCATCACTGCTCTCTACGTTAATGGTGGGGGTGGAAGGGAAATAGAACCAAGAGCTAAGAGAAACAGATAAGTATGAGAGAAAAAATGTGTGAAGCTTGCTGGGCAGACTGGATGGGCCGTTTGGTCTTCTTCTGCCGTCATTTCTATGTTTCATATAATTCTCTTATGTAAGAAGTCTCTCTAGGATACTGAAACTAACTAAGTTAAGAGATAGCTATCCCCTCCTTATCAATTGAATCCTTCCCTACAGCCTTCTTATTTATTTATTTATAGTTTTTTCTAGACCGACATTCGTAGGGAACATCACATCGGTTAACAAAGAACATGAAAAGCAGCTTAACTAAGGCTTTACAAGGAACTGAGTTTAAACCATGCAAGAACAGAAATTATAATACAATACTAATGCCTGGCATTACTGAGAGCCTCCCTAACCTTTTAAACATTGTTTCAGATAATAAACACTTAAAACACAGGAGCAGTTTCTTAATGTGTATACTCTAAGACCAAGGGTGTAAAATGTTTCTGAAAACTTTGGTGCCAACCAAAACCTTTTTAGGAGCTAGGATAATTTTTCTCCCCACTTTTTTTGCTTTTACGTTTTGTTTAGATTTTTTTTGCTTATTTTACTCTTTTCTTATTTTTGTATGTTTTATTTTGCTCATTATTTTGGGGTTTTTTGCTCATTATTTTGGAGTTTTTTTCTCACTATCTTTGTTCTCCTTCCAGGACCTCTTCATACTCTTTAGTTTATTATTAGATATGATGGATAGCCTTGCTTTACAGTTACATACAAAACAGTGATATACAGTAAAAAGAATACAAATTCCAAGAGAATAAAGAAAAAAAACAAAACAAGAGTGAAGCTAAAAACAAATTAAACTAAAAAGAAACCAATAAAAATCTATGAAAAATAGTTCAGCTAAAATTAAAATAATACCTAGTAACGATGAGGAAAATGCTACTGTCCATTCTTATGAACTCTTCGGAAAAGCATCAGTGAACTGATAGATGTCATAAATTCTTGTAAAAAGCCAGGTTTTAAGGCCCTTTCTGAATTTACTGACCACAAAGCTAATGGAAGAGCTATTCCAAAGGCAGGGAACTGAATAAGAGATACTCAATTCCCGAGTTCATTCAAAATCAATTTCTTTGGGCGATGGTAATCTAAGTAATTCTAATCGTGAGGAACAAAGTTCTTGCTGGTTGATTTGGAATCAGAAGATTCACTAGGTGTGAGGGAATTCATCACCGAAGTGCCTTGAAAGTTATTCCAAAAATTTTGAACTGGATACAACAAAAGATGGGGGAGCCAGTAAAGATCATGTAAGCGAGGAGTGATGTCAGATTTCTTTTTTTCCAAAAATCAGTTTAGCCACAGTGTTTTGTAAGATCTGAAGTTTATAGGTGAGGCTACACGAAAGGCCATGGTCCAGAGAAATATAGTAATCTAAAAAGCATAAGTTGAGTATGTAAGGGATTTAAGATCATGTACTTCAGGAAAAGATCTAATTCATCAAATTAGTCATAAGAAGCAATATGATCATCGCACAACATTCAAAACTTGAGATGCAAAATCAAGTGTGGGATCCAACTTGATTCCTAAGATGGAAACACTGTCTGTAGGACAGCTATCAAGGGAGAGAGAAGGGTTCCTGGTAAACCGCATAGTATCTTATTTCCCAGGGTTGAGCTTCAGTTTAAATGCCCCCTTCTTCTCTCAGTCCCCAAGCTTCATTAGCTCTTTCACTGATCAGGGACAAAAGCAGCAGTAAAAATATATCCTTAGCTTGGGCTGGTGGTGGCAGCAGCAGAATATTTTACTAGCCCTGTGCTGCCACTGGCAGCGGCCTCTCTTCATGGGCCTAGGCTGGGGCAGCAGGTCCCAAATTCTAGGCATCCAGACAACCTGGTGCCAGGGATTTTTCAGCCCTTCCTAAACATACCTGTCCCAAACTACATGTATACCTCATGGGCCTGCCTCATCCTACTGTATCCCCATACCACATTTGTACATCCAGCACACTATCTCTGTAAAATCAAACTAGAATGGTCCTAAAGATGCAGTTATGCCAAAATGTTTTTCTTTATATACTTTATAAAAGAATTCTGAAATCTAAAAACCTCTTAGTAATGCTATTGTCAACAATGGAGGGATAAAGGGCAGTGAACGGGGGAAAGAGTTTGGTTATAGGGAAGAGGATACTGCTTCTTTAACAGTACCAATTAATACAGAGTGAATACTGCTACTTGTGTGTATTTTTGTAATACTGCATAACAGGGGGTATAGTTGTCTTTTCATGTAGTTCTAGAGCTCTCATTCATACGTAGAAAAGCCCTGAGAACACTATTCATCCTGGGCCACTAGCTTGATTTCTTATAAACCACCATATGCAGATTCCCAGTAAAACATCTCACCATAAGGCAACATGGCCATCTTAACCTTAGGAGTCACTCCTGACAGATCAACACTTACAACCTTGACAGCAGCTGCAGAGTTCCCAAAGGTAAAAGTCACAAACTAAAAATGAAAACCCTTTTTAACACGATATATTCCTGACACACTCAAGTCTTCCTTATGGGTCTGTTAATTCAGTTTCCTAAACTTTTCAAGCCCACAGAACATTAGTTTAACAAAAATATTGTGTGGCGCACCAACCTGACAGAGCAGGCAATCAGACATGGAGAGGAACCATATAGCCAAAAGAAGCGCTAAGGAAACAGTGAAAGCCCAACCAGTCCTCTTTCATCCCCATCCCGTGACTCCTCGTTCTAGAGCTTTCATTTACTTTGAAAGAGACCCACCTACTGTGCATAGAAACCTTGGAGGTATTTACATGTCTCTATCATATCTTCCCTATCCCTCCTGTCCTCTAGGGTATACATGTTTAGAATCTTTAGTCTGTCTCATTTAGAACAAAAGTCTGTCTCATTTAGAACAAAAACTTCTGATCACTTTAGTAGCCACCCGCTGAAACCAATTTATATCCTTTTGAAGGTGCAGTCTCCAGAACCATGCATAATATTTCAAATGAGGTCTCACCAGGGACTTATACAGAGGCAATATCATCTCCCTTTTTCTGCTGACCATTCCTCTCCCTATGCAGCCAATCGTCTTTTTGGATTCTTTCACCTTATCCACCCAACTACCTTAAGATTATGAGATATGATCACCGTCCCAATCCCTCTCTTCTTTTATGCTTAGAAGAATTTCATCCCGTATACTGTACCTCTTAAATGCATAAACTATATTTTTGCGCAACCCCCCTTTTTATCCCAATTTGTTCACACAAATGTACTTCTATGAGATCCTGATTTTTTTCTTCCTATTTTCTTCTGTATTTTATTATGTTTACCCCACCACTTCGTGATTTTATTTTTCTAAAAAAATTTTTAAAGATGGAGGTGGATGTCTCAGTCAATGACTCACTCAATTAACTTCAAATCCATTAAGTTAATGTTGGTCCAAATCATATATTGTAATCATTGACATTCCACCCTACCATTCTCTTTTTTATTCAAAAATCCTATTTATTTCTTTTAACTTTATTTCAATCTAGCAAAAATGCTTAGTTAAACTTCTTCAATTTGTTTCCCGTCATTTACTTAGCTTAGTGCTGTATCATCTCTGTTCAATGTCCTCCCTACAAGGCCTTGTTTCGAAACATCCAAGTTTCTTCTTCAGGGGAGATAATGATACGATGTTCCTCCTTCAAATGTTCTCGGAGAATGAATGAGACATCCACCTCCATCTTTAAAAATGTTTTTAGAAAAATAATAAAATCACGAAGTGGTGGGGTAAACATAATAAAATACAGAAGAAAATAGGAAGAAAAATATCAGGATCTCATTGAAGTACATTTGTGTGAACAAATTGGGATAAAAAGGGGGGGTTGCGTGGATATTTTGCATTACAAAGTGGAACAACCCCTTTGAGTGGAGATTTATACATAAACTATACTTTTAGCATTAAATCTTAGCTGCCAAACCCTAACCATTCCTCAAGCTTAGCTAGAAGCTTCCTCATGATTTCCACACCTTCCTGGCTATATACCCTATTGCAGTTTATTATAGGATTTCTGATGTATTTCCTACACATATAGGGGCGGATTTTCAGAGCCCTGCTCGCGTAAATCCGCCCAAAACCGGGCGGATTTACGCGAGCAGGGCCCTGCGCGCCGGTGAGCCTATTTTACATAGGCTCACCGGCGCGCGCAGAACCCCGGGACTCGCATAAGTCCCGGGGTTTTCGGAGTGGGCGTGTCGGGAGGCGTGTCGGGGGCGGGGCCGGAGCGCGCGGCGTTGCGGGGGCGTGTCGGCAGCGTTTTGGGGGCGGGTACGGGGGGCGTGGCTACGGCCCGGGGGCGTGGCCGCGCCCTCCGTACCCGCCCCCAGGTCGCGGCCCTGCGCGCAGGAGGCCCGCTGGTGCGCGGGGATTTACGCCTCCCGGAGGGAGGCGTAAATCCCCCGACAAAGGTAGGATGGGGGTTTAGACAGGGCCGGGCGGGTGGGTTAGGTAGGGGAAGGGAGGGGAAGGTGAGGGGAGGGCAAAGGAAAGTTCCCTTCTAGGCCGCTCCGATTTTGGAGCGGCCTAGGAGGGAACGGGGGTAGGCTGCGCGGCTCGGCGCGCGCAGGCTATACGAAATCGATAGCCTTGCGCGCGCCGATCCAGGATTTTAGTAGATACGCGCGACTACGCGCGTATCTACTAAAATCCAGCGTACTTTTGTTTGCGCCTGGAGCGCAAACAAAAGTAGGCTGTTCGCGCTCGTCTGAAAATCTACCCCATATTGAATTACTTAATGTATGTATAAGCTGTTGTATGCATTTTATATATACAAATATTACACAAGATTTTATATATTTGCTGTATTTCTTGTATACATTTCTATTTATTATAAGCACTGTAATTTGAGATGCAGTGATCTTGCCAGATTCACAGATGGATATCTTAATGTACCGGGTTCAGCAGCACCTCCTGAGAATGCAGGCAGAAAGATGGCAAAGACACTAGAGTTTCTGGAGATGTCTACAACTTTAACAGAAACCATAAAAGATAACCACAGTATGTCTGTTTCAAGTGCAGGCTTAATTTTAAAAAATTAACTGCTTTAAAGCAGCAGTATAAGCTAGATTCTTCAAATATCAACACATCTATCCTAGATCATTTCTCACTTTATCAGAATTACAGATATGCACCATTTACTATGGTTTCCTCTTTACACTGTATCAGTGACATGGTTGCACAAAAGACGATTAAGAGGCAGCACACCCTCTTTCAAGCAGAATCTTAATAGTGGAAGTAGCCAAGTTGCAGCAGCTTTCAGAAATAGACACTACTCATATATCCTCAAAAACCAAATAAAATTGTAAATGAAAAATGATTTTGCTCATTTTAACCACTAACTAAATTATACCAAAACTGCTCACTGGCACTGTTTTCATAATGCTTTGGGAATGGTAATCCTCAGAGCTCAACAATCAGCTGTGTGAAAAGATGCATGGAATCTACAATTGAATATTTCTCCCAAAGAGACGGACTGAGGAAAAATCTGCATTATATGTGACCCTAAATGAGTGAAGGTCCTCCATTTCACTAGGACTACTTTTGTCACCAGAACACCTAAATACAAAAACATAGCATACTATTTGCTTATTACAATCATAGTAAATTTCTATTTTTCATTAAATAATCCACTAATTTACAATAGCAGTTTCTCCCAGTCTGTGCTCCAAACTCTCCAAACCTAATTCCATAAAAAGGTATATGCCAACACATACTGATGCCATCACTGTATGTTTGACATAGAAGAAAACCAACTATAGAACGCATTTATTTTTGTATCAAAGCTGTTCTCTGTTACTAGCTCGTTCATATCTTGATTTATTAATCGAGTTATGGTTAAAATATAGTTATATGAATGGATCATGGCTGAGCTCTTCTGCTGTTAGAATGGAAGATTATTTTCTCCGATGATGGGGGCTGTAAAAATTCTAGAAACCAGATCATCTGTTGCCTAAAATTCAGAAAACCAAAAGCAAAAAAATAAAAAATGTAGAGAAAAATAGATAAAACAAAGAAAGCCAAACAAGCAAAATATATTTTAAAAAAAAAGGAAAAAAAGGGGAAAAAAAAAAAAAGACAACTTTTTCCAGCCTCCCCTTAATTTTTGACTGCATCAGTTTTATAAATGTATTTCTATCTCTGCAAATGATCTTCAATTAATATTTCTATCTAGATTATAGCAATGGAAACTGGATATAACGAGCTAGTAGGAGGATCAGACGACAATTAATGCAATGTAGTTTCACAGCTCAGTGCCATTCAGTTATACTTCCTGAGAACTTGCTTTCCAATACAACAGAAGAATTATAAACACTTCTGCAGACCCTTACTTGGGTTCTGGCTTTTTGTAACCAACAAGTGGTAGTGGATGAAAATCAATTGATTAGAGCTGTCACTCCCAGCATGTCTCAGCTCTTATATACCGCTCACTCAGGTAACCAGACCTGGCCAGTACGGTTTACAACAAAAAATACAATTCAAAATACTATACTTAAAGAAAATTACATTAAAATAAATGTGTGTTTCTCCATAAATAAGAAGCTCACCAGGAGTGGAGCAGCCGCCTAGTGGTTAAATTAGCAGGCACCAGGGATGCCAGGGTTCAAATCTCGCTACCTCCCCTTATGACATTGAGCAAGTCACTTCACCCTCCATTACTTCAGCTACAAACTTAGGGCCTGATTTACTAAGGCTTTTCTCCCATTCTGTTTCTATAGGAAAAATGTTTAGTAAATGAGGTCCTTAGACTGTAAATCTTCTAGGAACAGAGAAATACCTGAATGAAATCTGCTTTGAAGTAGCTGACTAGTCAAAAAAATTAAAATTATCCTTCAGCAATAGAGTCAACAAGGGGAGGAGGAGGTATGAGGTTATACAGAGTGCAGGCAAGGCAAGGAAAATAGCTGGAAGGCATGAACACAAATGCTCATAGTCTAGGCTGGGGTAGGCAACTCTAGTCTTTGATTGCCATAAACAAGTTGGGTTTTCAGGATATTCACAATGAATATGCATGAAACATACTGCATACAATGAAGGCAGTGCGTGCAAATCTTATTCAGGCATATTCACTACGAATATTCTGAAAACCCAACTCAATATTCTGAAAACCCAACTACATTGGCGTAAGGATCCCACACCCACCTCGCAAGCCTCCTACAAAACATGCATGAACCAATATAGGACCACTATTTTACACACCAAGAAAGACTTCTTCGCCAAAAAAATCCATAGCTTTCTCTATGACCCTAAGGCTCTATTTTCTTATGTCTCAGTACTCACTAAACCGATCCCACCAACCATCCCAGAAGAAGCAGCCCAAAATAAATCCTCGGAATTGGCCATATTCTTCGAGAAAAAAAATCAACAACTTACTAGCACCACTGATCATGTCAGCCAACCAACCTCCTCCTGTATACAACCCACCCCTATCTACCCAAAAACCGTCACTCGAATCATTCGAACTCACATCTTCCCTGGAAATCGAATCCATACTCAAGAACATGAAGCCTTCGTCCCATCCTTCCGACCACAATCCCACTAAACTCTTACTTACCATTCCCAACACCATAGCCAAGCCTCTAGCAGATATTATAAACTGCTCCCTTTCCCAAGGATCTGTCCCTGACTCCTTGAAACTTGCATCACTCAAACCTCTACTCAAGAAACCCAACCTGGATCCAGATAACTCTGCTAACTTCCGGCCCATCGCCAATCTACCATTTATCGCCAAACTAATGGAAAAAGTAGTCAATCAACTCTCCGATTACCTCAATGTCCACAACATTCTCTACCCTTCCCAGTTCAGATTCCGGAAACACCTAAACACGGAATCCTTTCTAATCTCGCTTACAGACAACATCCTAATGTGCCTAGATAAAGGCCAATCCTATCTATTGTCTCTACTCGACATCTCAGCAGCATGCGACACCGTGAACCACTCAATTCTCATCAACCGACTTTCGGACATCGGCATCTCTGGCACCGCCCTCAGCTGGTTTAAATCTTTCCTCAATAACAGGATCTACAAGGTCAGAATAAACAATAAAGAATCCCACCCTGTTTCTGCCACTCACGGAGTACCTCAGGGCTCGTCTCTTTCCCCTACTGTTTAACATTTATCTGCTTCCCCTTTGCTAGCTTCTATCAACTCTTAAACTGATCCACTTCATCTACGCTGACGACGTGCAGATCTTGATCCCCATCTCAGATCCCATCACCGAAACCCTAAATTTCTGGAACAGTTGTCTTCACTCCATCAAGCATCTCCTCTCCAGCCTCAACCTTGTCCTCAACACTTCCAAAACTGAGCTTCTTTTCATCTCTCTCCTAACGACTGCAACCCCCTCATCCCATCAGTGAACCACGTGAGAGACCTAGACACCCGAATGAATTTCAAAAAATTTATAAACAATACCACAAAAAAATGCTTCCATAAGCTACACGTGCTAAAACAGCTCAGACCCCCCCCTTACACCATCAAGATTACCGCTCAGTCCTCCAGGCCATACTGTTTTCAAAAATTGACTACTATAATGCTTTACTCCTCGGCCTTCCTGCCTCCACAACTAAACCATTACAAATAATACAGAACGCCGCAGCTCGGATCTTAACCAATTCCAGGCGAAGAGACCATATCACCCCTATCCTCAAGAACTTACACTGGCTTCCCATCAACTATAGAATCCTGTTTAAGACCATGACCATTATCCACAAAACCATCTACCTTCAATCTACACTCCAACTCAAAATTCCGCTCAACCTTCACTCCTCTGCAAGACCGATCAGAGCGGCATATAAAGGATCTCTACACGAACCCCGCACGAAATCCTCACTTCACCCCTCCATTAGGAAACGTGCACTGTCCACTGCCGGTCCCTCCCAATGGAACTCATTACCACCAGAGCTTCGACAGGAACAATGCCCTTTCACCTTCAGAAAAAAACTAAAAACATGGCTTTTCAAACTAGCCTTCCCCTAACCAATGCATAATCCCCTGTCAGTTCTACTCTGCTACATTATAACTTCAGTAACTCTGGCTACCCTCCAGCTCCTACCTATTATTAGGCAAGCCACCCCAATAGATTCGCAGCACCTCCCCCCCCTCACACATCTCTGATGAGTGGCGGTATATAAAAAACTTTAAATAAATAAATAAATGTTCTCTCTCCCCCCCCCCCCCGCCCCCACCCCATTATTTCCCTTCCAACCCTTAACACCACCCCATCAATCCTGTGTAGATTTATGCACCCCGAAGAACTGTTTGATCTCCTACTTGGTTACTTGTCAAGTTAAGTTTATAATCTACTTACTGTTTTCTCTATATTAACACTATGTTTAGCCTACTCTTCCTTTGCTCTCCTGTCTCCAACTGCAACACCCTGTTTTTTGTAACTTCCTCCTACTCGTTTTGGTTATCCCCTGTTATGCTGTAAACCGGTACGATAAGATATTTATCTTGAGCATCAGTATATTAAAAGTTTCTAAATAAATAAGAACCAGAGTTGCCTACCACTAGTCTTGGTGATAAAATTCCAGATCTGCAAGCCCTAATCGCAAAAGAAGAAATAGATATTGTTGCTATTAGATAAATGTGGTTCAATGCATCCTATGAATGGGATACAGCCATACCATGTTCAGGAAGGAGAGGAACAGCAAGAAAAAAAAAAAAAAGATGTAGCTTTTTAGGTACAGACAAAATATCAAAGCAACTGAAATACAAGGCGCATGAGGAAAGGAGGAGGTGCTATGGGACATTTCTGAAAGGGGAGGGCAGATGTGATGCTGATGCTTTTAGAGTTGGAGCCTAAGATGGAGATAAAGTCAGGGTCTAAGCCAGGCAAAAGCGAGGTTGATAAGAATCAGAGCCCTGGCTGGGGTGAGGCACTCCCGCTGAGGCCACTGAAGAGTAGGAAGGAAAAAAGAGGGAACAAGGATGACTGGGAACGATACTGCAAAAAAAACTACAAATAAAGGAAAATAATTCGGAGTGGGGTAGGTTCGGGGGGGGGGAGGCAGTTTTACATACACAGTCAGAGGTACGAACAACAAAGATTTTCTCTCATTTGGAGCGAGGAAAGGTAAGAGAGTTGATTTGTACAATGCACTCGCTACCTAGCTTGATTGATGCAGTAATGTGATGAAAAGATGTTAAAAGATGACCAACTAACAGCTTTGCATATGTCTTTTTTTTTTTTTTTTTTTTTTTTTAATGTGCTACTTGCTAACTTCATGGAATGCCCCCTAGTCCTTCTATTATCCGAAAGTGTAAATAACCGATTCACATCTACCCGTTCTAGACCTCTCATGATTTTAAACACCTCTATCATATCCCCCCTTAGCCGTCTCTTCTCCAAGCTGAACAGCCCTAACCTCTTCAGCCTTTCCTCATAGGGGAGCTGTTCCATCCCCTTTATCATTTTGGTTGCCCTTCTCTGTACCTTCTCCATCACAACTATATCTTTTTTGAGATGCGGCAACCAGAATTGTACACAGTATTCAAGGTGTGGTCTCACCATGGAGCGATACAGAGGCATTATGACATTTTCCGTTTTATTAACCATTCCCTTCCTAATAATTCCTAACATTGTTTGCTTTTTTGACTGCTGCAGCACACTGAATTGACGATTTCAATGTGTTATCCACTATGATGCCTAGATCTTTTTCCTGGGTGGTAGCTCCTAATGGAAGTGGCCCTGAAATAAGCCAATGAAGTCACCATGGCTCTCACCTGATGAGTCTTGAAGTCTAAAATCTCTGTCAGCTAGTGCATAACAGTTGATATACAGTATGCTAGCCAATTGGACAGAATTTGTTTGCCAATTGCCATTAATTACCAAGTTATTGGGATCAAAGGACAAAAAACTATAGAAAAGCTTGGTGGTGAGGTGGACTCCTCTTTAGGTAATAAAATAGGGTTCTCCTACAGTCCAAAGAGTAAAGAGCCATATTCTCCCTTGTGCACATGCAGTCTTGCAAAGACATTAGGTAGCACAACAGCTGGATTAATGTGGAACACAGACACCATTTTCCGGAAGAACTTGGGACAAGTTTGTAGAAGCCCCCTATTATGAAAAAACTGAAGTTATATTAAATATGAAACCAAAACCTGTATTTCACCTACTCTTCATGCTGAAGTGATAGCCATGAGAAACAACACTTTCCAGGTGAGAAACAAATTCATCAACTCGAGATATTCAAAAGAAGATTTTATGAGTTGAGCTAGAACTACATTGAATCCCAAGGCTCTGAAGGTTTGCTGACCAGAGATCTGGAATGTCATAGTTCTTTCATCAACTTTGATACCAAGAGTTGGGAAGAGATCAAAAGTCCCTTCCACTTGCTGGCAATATGCCACAATGGAACTGAGCAGAACTTCGACTGAAGAGATACTAAAGTTCAAAGAAAGGCAGAACAGGTACTAATGCAAGACCCTCAGGTCACAGAAGAGATCCAACGGCTAGTCCTATACCATGTTGAAAACTTCTTCCATTTGAAACTGTGGGATCTTCTAGCTGATGTTTTTCTGGCAGAAATCAGAAAATCCTCCACTGCTTTGGAAAGCAATAAGGAGAAAATTATTAAGTGTTCAACATCCATGCCATAAGGCCCAGCGATGGCATGTTTAGGAGGCAGAACCAGTCTTCCTCCTATGTGATGAGAGTTGGAGACAATTCCAATGAAATCAGAGACTAAACTGACAGATGGAAAAGATATGGATACCACATTTGCTAAGGCCAGGCTGTTGCTATAACAATTATCTTCACCTTGTACTAAAGGACCAGCTGGATCGTATGGTAGATAGAGGAATCGCTGGGTACACAGTGTAGATCTACACTCCAGTCTAGCACAAAAGCATCAGGAATTTATGTGTAGATGCTCAGATAAATGGAGTAGAACTTTGACCTATTTTCTTGAGATGAACAAATCGATCACTGGCTTTTCCTAGTGACTGAATAAGTTGTCTGCAATTCCCTGATCCAGGGATTACTTGTGCGGTTGTAACGTTCAGCTGAGATGTTCTGGAATCCCAAAAAGTAAGATGCCTAAGATGAACACAGATGTCTTACCCATGACCAGATTCAGATGGCCTCCTGACAGAGGGTATAGGAGCCCATACCTTCCTGCTTGTTTATGTAAATATGGACACTTACTTGGTTGTCCTTCTGGATCAAGATTTTCTTTCCTGAAAGCAGGTAAGAGAGAACCCTTAGACAGCATAGTGGATGGCTCTCATCTCCAGTTACTTGATTTGTGAATGACTCTCCACTGGGAACCACGACCCTTAGGTCCACACTGCACTGGTGTGCACTCTCTCTCGGCCACATCCTGGTGGAGGCATTAAGAGCCACCAAATGTGCTGGAATGTGCAATGAAACATCCACATTTAGAACACTGAAGGATGGCTCTCATTCCAAGGGTCACTGATATATGGTGAGATAATGGTCGATACAGTTAATCCCACTGGCTTCGGAGGCCCCAATGAAGACCCTGCATGTGCAGACGAGTCAGAGGAACTACATGCACCACAACAGCAATATGTCCAAAAAGGAGAGAATCCACCTTGCTGACTCTCGGTCCTATCAAAGGAGAGACTTTACCAGGCCCATCAGCAATGCAGCTCTTTCAACGGGGAAAAATATCCAGGCTCCTATGAACTTTTTTTTTTTTTTTTAATTGTAAAATCTGATTTAACTTGACAAAGTTGACCAGGAAGCCCTGGTTCTAGAGGAATCATATGGTCTTTCTGAATGACTCAAAACTCACAATGGATACATCACCAGCAAATCCTCTAAGTATGGGAACACGCAGACTCCCTGCCAATAAACCTCTGCCACCACTACTGCAAGGCATTTTGTGAACACCCTAGGGGCCACATGAAAGCCAAAGGGGAGTAACTTGTACTGGTAAATGTGCGTCGTTCACCACAAAACTGAGGAACTTCCGATGGACAGAGTGAATAGAGATGTCAGAATAAGTCTCTTTCATATCCAGAATACACATCCAATCCCCTGGTTGAATGGAGAATCATTTAGAGGGAATTCATCTTGAATCTCTCAAACACCAACAACCTATTTAGTCTCCAAAAGTCCAGTTCAGGTCTTAATCTCCCTGACTTCTTAGGGATTAGGAAATACCTAGCATAACATTGTTAATATAGGTGGAAAATAAGTATTTTAAAATAAATAACTACCTGGCCACATCCCTGAGGAGAGACAGGTCTGACCTTCTGCTGAAGAAACAACTCCACTTCCAGTTGCATTTGGTTGACTTAAATTTTCAGCTCTGCTATTTCTCAAGTTTGTGTCATTGAAGGGTGGTAGAAGTGTAAGCAGTAGCCAGCCATACTCCAAACTTTTCAAGACCCTAACGATATGGAGCCAATCCAGGAGGAAGGACTGAGCGCCCCCAACCCCCACAAGATATTGCGGGTCTCAAAGTCATCAAAAACTGAAGGAATCCTGCAGACCCTCCTGTCCTGACCATAGGGGAACAGTATGCCTCCACTCCAAAGATGACAAAGGCAACTGAGGGGACATCCACTAGTTTGAGGGAGAAATCTCTTAGTAAGAACTGAGAATTAGCAGGGTCCATCCCAACTCCTGAAGCTCTTGAGAGACATGTATGGGTGCTAGACTTTGGGTGGTCCAACTATGTGGGAAAATTTCCTCCATCTTTGACCTCTCCCTCTGGTCTTCAGTGCTTTCAGAGGCAAAGAAATTCTTCTCTAACTTCATGGGATGGGGGACCCTCTGCTCTGGAGTTGGCCAAACATCCTTTTCAGAAACCCAGATTGGTTCATCATCACTAAAGGATGTTTATACAGCTATGGTGGAATTCTGCAACATAGCTGCTGCCTTTGCCATGGCAAAGGCCAGCTCTGAAGCGCTCCAGAACAGTTGCATAAGCACTTCTCTTCAGTGTCTTGGTCCATGAATGGCACCAGTCTCGCCTCCTACCACATACTAGCCTCGGTAGCAGGACTGCGCCATCACGACCAGAGCTTTGGCATACAGCACCCAGTGGGTCAACTGCACCTTAGAGTGCGAGCTCTGTGCCAAGCACATGGGCAGCACCCTAGTCAGACCCAGGTAAAACAAATAACTTGGTGCAAAAGAATCTTCCTCGCCATGAAGGATGATGAGAACTGTGCTGATGAGGCTATCTCCCACCTTGGCTTCGAGGAGGATCCCAGTCTGGCAGTGCCAATCTTTTCTACAGCCCCACAAACAATGGCCTCAAAGGCTTGCATTGTTTGGGTGCTCTTCTCAGAGCCTCATCCAGCTTCACAGACTTTTGCATCATGCTCAACTCCTGACCTGAGACAATTCTAGGAATAGACGTTAGTGCTTGTGGGATTGAGATGGAGAAGAATCCTGTCTTGACTTCCTGCACCTAGTAACGCCTCGTTCCACTGCCCAGCCTCACAACAAAGTTTGAACTCTTACCCACCAGTGCCTTCTTTATGGCCTCCATCATCCAAGTACAGTAATACTATGCCCTAGAGGATATCTGACCACAGCTGCAAAAGTTACAAAAATCATGGTCTGGGCCCAGTCTGTGACAGCGGACAGCATGTACTTTTGCCGAACTGCTTTTGATTTTATGTGATTTTATAATATTGTTTTTATCATTGTGAAGCTTGTTATGCCTTTTATATAGTTTTAGCATGCTGTATTTATTCATGTGTTTTTTTAGTATGCTGTATCTTTAATGTGTTATTATGTATGTATGGTTGTGAGCCGCACCAGATACGCTCGGCATATAGTTAACCATAACCATGCTTAAGGGAATCCAGCACCCACAAATGCAAACCCTGAAGTTGTTGACCATGGGCATCTTGGCCTTTCCCATACTCATCTTGATTTTTTTTTAAGATCTGTTTTAGGGGTTGCTAAGGCAGTGGCAAAAAAAAATAATAATAATTAAGATACAAAGCGGCAATGACAAGGCACAAAGCCAAAAAGTTGCAAAAATTTTAAGATAGAGGCTGGGACACATCTGTGTTGTGCCTCAAAGACAAAGGGGCTCATGAGACATATGGGAACTCCCACACATGCTCAGTAAAGTCTTTTTTTGAGCTGAGAGAGCTGGGTTTGTGTTGGCACCAGCGGATGATGGTACCATGTGTTATAGCTAACTCATGTCTGCTTGTCAACGTAGAAAGATGACTGATCTAAGAAAGTGTAAGGAATAGCTGACAAATTTAATAAAATGTAATGCACAGTAATGCATTTGCAGTATATGAACCAAGGGTATAGTAATTTGTTTTTTTATATTTTGCTTTTCAGCCACTTCAAAGTGGATTACCTTCAGGTACCATAGGTTTATGGTTGGACTGAGGTACTGATATGTAACAGGAGTCTGGGGATGATCGTAGCTGATGACCTCAAAGTCATATACCACTGACCATAGCGAGAGCTGGCGGAATAAGGTATATACAGTGGCTATAGAAAGTTTGCACTCCCTTGAATATTTTCGCTTTTGTTGGGTCATTACATTAGACTATGAAATGAGGAGGTTTTCTCCTTACACATCAATACACCACACTTAATACTTTTCACAACCAAAAATGTTTTGTCCCCCAATAAAACATTTGTATAAACAAAACTGAAATAAACAATTAGAAAAGTCTTCATCCCTCTAGGTCAATACTTTCTGAAAGCGCCTTTGGCAGCAATTACAGTTGTCAGTCTGCTAGGATACTTCTCCACATTTGCACACCTATATTTGTCAATATGAGACCTTTCTTCTTTACAAAACTCTTCAAACTCTATCAAGTTCCATTAGCAGCACTAATAAGACAGTAATCTTCAAGTCATTCACAGCTTTTCAACTAGACTGAGTTCAGAGCTCTGACATTTACGCTTTTATGTTCCTTAGCCACTCCGGAGTAGCTTTGGCTGTATGCTTCAGATTATTGTCATGCTGAAACGTAAATTTCTGTCCCAGGTTCAACATTTTTGCAAAACTAGGTTTTCCTTAAGAACTTCTCTGTAAGTTTCTTCAGTCATTGTCTCTTCTATCCTGACAAGTGTCCCAGTCCCTGCCAATGAGAAATATCCCCATTACATGAAGCTATCGTCGCCATGCTTCACAAGAGGGATGGTGTTCTCTGGTTTATGTGCTGGGTTTACGCCAAATGGAAAGCTTTGCATTCAAGCCAAAAGTTTCATCAGACCAAAAAGTTTTTTGCCACATGCTTACAGTATCCCCTCAATTTTCCTCCGCATATTTATTTATTTAAAATATTTGTAGCCAGCCTATTCACTATTTTAGGAAAGCTGCACAAATATTAGCCACAGAAACCAGCAAACTTCAACAAGCAATAAAACAAAATTATAAAAACAAGCAAAAACATCAAGATAAAACGTAAAAACGTTCTAAAAACAAAACTATATCAAAAGTAATTACATGATAAAACAAACATCAAAAACCCTGCATTTCTAGTGACTCCATTGCCTTTATAACAACCAGATAAAAGCTCCAATCACATTGGACTCCACAGATCAAACTCACACGCTAGTAAGTACCCCCACTTTGCGCCATTACATTATCAACCCACTACTCATAACAAGTACTCCCATTTTACCCTGTTTCTTTGCCAACCCAATTAATCATAAACCTATCGGAACATATAGGCTTTCAACATCTAGTGAAACCTGCCCACTTCAAATGGAATTCAAGGTGAGCATTCTTGAGTAGTGGCTTTCTGCTGCCGCCCTACCATACAGTCCAAATGTTTGGAGTGTTTCGGATACTGACATATGCACACTTTGACAGTCTTGGCTACAGAAACCTGCAGCTCTTTCTAAATTCCCACTGGCTCTTGGTTACCTCCCTAAGAGTCTCCTCCTTAGTCAGTCATCCAATTTTGAAGGACATCCTGAATTAGGTGGTATCTCAGGGGTGCCATACATCTTCCATTTCTTAATAATCACCTTGACTGTGCTTTCAGGGATATTAAAGGACTTTGTACTTCTTTTATACCCATTCCTAGATCTGTAACTTTCCACAACTTTGTCCTGGAGTTGTTTTGACAGGTCCTTGGTGCTCATGGTTCAGTCTTTGCTATGAAATGCACTACCAGCAGAGTAAACCAATGGGAATTGCTGAACGTATCCTGTCATCATATTAGTCAGTAAAATTTAACACAGGTAGGGCCAATTCGTTTGGTATGTGCTTTTGAAAGCAGCTGGTTACACCAGAGCTTTAAATATTTAGAATTGCTACACATGTACAAGGGTGGGTGGACACTTATCCAACCACACTGTTCCATGTTTTACTTCAGTTTCTAATGAATTATGACATTTTTCACCTGACAGCTGTGGAGCAGGATGAGTGGATACATGGAACAAGCACTAGTTTCATGCATTTTATTTCCACGCTAAGATAACAAAAGGTGAACGTTTTGGAAGGGTATGTAGAATTCCTATAGCCACTACAGGGAAAGATATATAACCTGCACAGGAAAAAAAAAAGAGGTGATAATGTCTTTATACAAATCACTGCTAAGACCTCATCTCATGTATTGCATCCAATTCTCGACAAATCTCCAAAAGGATGTAGCCCAAGAAGGGCTACAAAAGCAGCAAAGTCTGGAACATAAGCCCTGAAGAGGACCTATATTCATATATACTCAAATATTTCAGAGGTATAAACAATGAACAATAGATGAGCATTTTCATTTTAAAAGGAAGTTATAGAACAAGGAGATCAAGATATGAAGCAAGAGGTTTGACTCAAATTACATAACGAATTTTTATTTTCAATAAAAGGGTGGTGGATGCATGGATTGGGCTCTCAATAGGTGGAAGTGGCAAAAAAAAAATATCAAAATTCCAGTACGTATGAAACCACCACAAAAATTTAGTAGAGAAGTGAGAGTAGTCAGAGATTAAGCAGGCGCTATGTTGCAACAGAAAGAACATAAGGGTAGACTATATATGCTCTGCAAACATTATCTACTGTCATATTCAACATTTCTTCCATTGATAATCTAATCTACCAGGTAATATCTCCGAAGCTGCTAAAGGTTAGCATTTTCCAGCAAGATGTGCATCTTATGTAAGGCTTCTAATGGAACCTGGACCCTGCAAGGCACACTATGTTTTAAAGGGGGACTGCCAGACAAGTTTTTGTAAGGGTAAATTAACACTAATTACTGACCACATGAGACTGCAATAAGAACATGCCATAGTGGGTCAGACCAAGGGTCTATCACGCCCAGCCAATCCAGGCCATAAGAGCCTGGCAAGTACCCAAAAACTAAGTCTATTCCATGTTATCATTGCTAATGGCAGTGGCTATTCTCTAAGTGAACTTAATAGCAGGTAATGGACTTCTCCTCCAAGAACTTATCCAATCCTTTTTTAAACACAGCTATACTAACTGCACTAACCACATCCCTGGGCAACAAATTCCAGAGTTTAATTGTGCGTTTATTAACTCCTTCAAAAAAGTGAAGCAGATTTGTGAGGCAAGACTTGCCTTGGGTAAAGCCATGCTGACTTTGTTCCATTAAACCATGTTTTTCTATAAGAACATAAGAACATGCCATGCTGGGTCAGACCAAGGGTCCATCAAGCCCAGCATCCTGTTTCCAACAGAGGCCAAACCAAGCCACAAGAACCTGGCAATTACCCAAAAATCAAATCTATTCCATGTTACCGTTGCTTGTAATAGCAGTGGCTATTTTCTAAGTCAGCTTAATTAATAGCAGGTAATGGATTTCGCCTCCAAGAACTTATCAAATCCTTTTTTAAACACAGCTATACTAACTGCACTAACCACATCTGGCAACAAATTCCAGAGTTTAATTGTGCATTGAGTGAAAAAGAACTTTCTCAGATTAGTTTTAAATGTGCCACATGCTAACTTCATGGAGTGCCCCCTAGTCTATTATCTGAAAGAGTAAATAACCGATTCACATCTACCCGTTCTAGACCTCTCATGATTTTAAACACCTCTATCACATCCCCCCTCAGCCGTCTCTTCTCCAAGCTGAAAAGTCCTAACCTCTTTAGTCTTTCCTCATAGGAGAGCTCTTCCATTCCTCTTATTTTGGTTGCCCTTCTCTGTACCTTCTCCATCGCAATTATATCTTTTTTGAGATGCGGCGACCAGAATTGTACACAGTATTCAAGGTGCGGTCTCACCATGGAGCAATACAGAGGCATTATGACATTTTCCGTTTTATTCACCATTCCCTTTCTAATAATTTCCAACATTGTGTTTGCTTTTTTGACTGCCGCAGCACACTGAACCGATGATTTCAATGTGTTATCCACTATGACGTCTAGATCTCTTTCTTGGGTTGTAGTACCTAATATGGAACCTAACATTGTGTAACTATAGCATGGGTTATTTTTCCCTATATGCATCACCTTGCACTTATCCATATTAAATTTCATCTGCCATTTCGATGCCCAATTTTCCAGTCTCACAAGGTATTCCTGCAATTTATCACAATCTGCTTGTGATTTAACTACTCAGAACAATTTTGTATCATCTGCAAATTTGATTACCTCACTCGTCGTATTTCTTTCCAGATCATTTATAAATATATTGAAAATTAAGGGTCCCAATACAGATCCGAGGCGCTCCACTGCCCACTCCCTTCCACTGAGAAAATTGTCCATTTAATCCTACTCTCTGTTTCCTGTCTTTTAGCCAGTTTGTAATCCACGAAAGGACATTGCCACCTATCCCATGACTTTTTACTTTTCCTAGAAGCCTCTCATGAGGAACTTTGTCAAACGCCTTCTGAAAATCCAAGTATACTACATCTACCTTTATCCACATGTTTATTAACTCCTTCAAAAAAGTGAAGCAGATTTGTGAGGCAAGACTTGCCTTGGGTAAAGCCATGTCTTTCTATATGTTCTGTGATTTTGATGTTTAGAACACTTTCCACTATTTTTCCTGGCACTGAAGTCAGGCTAACCGGTCTGTAGTTTCCTGGATTGCCCCTGGAGCCCTTTTTAAATATTGGGGTTACATTAGCTATCCTCCAGGTACAATGGATGATTTTAATGATATGTTACAAATTTTTACTAATAGGTCTGAAATTTCATTTTTTTTGTTCCTTCAGAACTCTGGGTTGAATACCATCCGGTCCAGGTGATTTACTACTCTTCAGTTTGTCAAACAGGCCTACCACATCTTCTAGGTTCATCGTGATTTGGTTCAGTCCATCTGAATCATTACCCATGAAAACCTTCTCCAGTACGGGTACCTCCCCAACATCCTCTTCAGTAAACACCGAAGTAAAGCAATCATTTAATCTTTCCACGATGGCCTTATCGTCTCTAAATGCCCCTTTAACACCTCGATCATCTAACGGTACAACTGACTCCCTCACAGGCTTTCTGCTTCGGATATATTTTTTTAAAGTTTTTACTGTGAGTTTTTGCCTCTATGGCCAACTTCTTTTCGAATTCTCTCTTAGCCTGTCTTATCAATGTCCTACATTTAACGTGCCAACGTTTATGCATTATCCTATTTTCTTCTGTTGGATCCTTCTTCCAATTTTTTAATAAAGATCTTTTGGCTAAAATAGCTTCTTTCACCTCCCCTTTTAACCATGCCGGTGATCATTTTGCCTTCTTTCCACCTTTCTTAATGTGTGGAATACATCTGTACTGTGCTTCTACGATTGTATTCTTTAACAATAATCTTTCTACCTACCTCTTGCACTTTTTACCTTTGTAGTTGCTCCTTTTCAAAGTTTCCCTTTTGAAAGTTTAGCACGAGAGCTGTGGATTTGCTTACTGTCCCCCTTCCAGTCATTAATTCAAATTTGATCATATTATGATCACTATTGTCAAGCGGCCCCACCACTGTTACCTCTCTCATCAAATCCTGTGCTCTACTGAGAATTAGATCTAAAATTTCTCCCTCTCGTCAGTTTCTGAACCAATTGTTCCATAAAGCTGTCATTTATTCCATCCAGGAACTTTATCTCTCTGGCATGTTCCGATGATACATTTACCCAGTCAATTTTGGGGTAATTGAAGTCTCCCATTATTACTGCACTATCAATTTGGTTAGCTTCCCTAATTTCTCTTAGCATTTCACTGGCCATTTCACCATCTTGGCCAGGTGGACGGTAGTATACCCCTATCACTATAGTCTTTCCCAACACACAAGGGATTTCTACCCATAAATATTCGATTGTGCATTTAGTCTCATGCAGGATGTTTATCCTGTTGGACTCTATACCATCCCGGACATAAAGCGCCACACCGCCTCCCGGGTGCTCCTGTCATTGTGATATAACTTGTACCCCTGTATAGCACTGTCCCATTGGTTATCCTCCTTCTACCATGTCTCTGAGATGCCAATTAAGTCTATGTCCTCATTCACTACTTTACACTCTAATTCTCCCATCTTAGACTTCTTGCATTAGCATACAAACATTTCAAAGTTTTTTTGTTTGTATTTGCATTCTGCTTTTTAATTGATAGGGATAAGTTAGAATTTTTGTAGCTCAGGTGAGTTTTTAGTTACAGGCACTTGGACTACTTTTCTTATTATTGGAACCTCACTGTCGGGATGCCCTAATTCTAATGCATCATTAGTATCCTTTGAAGATACCTCCTTCCGAACCATGCGCTGCTGAGTGACTGTCGGCTTTCCCCTTTCTTCTAGTTTAAAAGCTGCTCTATCTCCTTTTTAAAGGTTAGCACCAGCAGTCTGGTTCCACCCTGATTAAGGTGGAGCCCATCCCTTCTGAAGAGACTCCCCCTTCCCCAAAAGGTTCCCCAGTTCCTTACAAAACTGAATCCCTCTTCCTTGCACCATCGTCTCATCCACACCTTGAGACTCCAGAGCTCTACCTGCCTCTGGGGACCTGCGCGTGGAACAGGAAGCATTTCAGAGAATGCTACCCAGGAGGTTCTGGATTTAAGCTTTCTACCTAAATTTGGCTTCCATAACCTCCCTCCTACATTTTCCTATGTCATTGGTGCCTACATGTACCATGACAGCCGGCTCCTCCCCAGCACTGTCTAAAATCTTATCTAGGTGACGCCCGCCACCTTTGCACCAGGTAGGCATGTTACCAGGCGATCCTCACTCTCACCAGCCACCCAGCTGTCTACATTCCTAATAATCAAATCACCAACTATGACGGCCGACCTAACCCTTCCCTGCTGGGCAGTAGGCCTTGGAGACGCATCTTTGGTGCAAAAGGAAATGCACCACCTGGAGAGCAGGTCCTTGCTACAGGATCCTTTCCTGCTGCACCAGATTGATGCTCTCCAATCATGAGACCTTCTTCCTCCAAGACAGCACCAGGGCTGCCAGTCTGAAGTTGGGACTTGGCTACTATGTCCCTGAAGGTCTCATCTATATACCTCTCTGTCTGCCTCAGCTCCTCCAGGTCTGCCACTCTAGCATCCAGAGATCGGACTTGCTCTCTGAGAGCCAGGAGCTCTTTGCATCGCATGCACAACTTCTCACTGGATGGTAAAAAATCATACATGTGACACTCAATGCAAAAGACTGGGAAGCCCCCCTCTTGCTGCTGGACTGCTGCCTTCATCTCAAATTTGTTCAGTTCCTAGTTAAGTTTTAGGTTGCTATGGGAGTAGGAATGTGTCTAATTAACGTCCTTTAAATGTATTAGTGAATTCACTATATGTCTGGTAGTGGCCTAAAGGGGAATGATCAAACACTCAATAAGGTGTTGGTTTTTTTTTTGGGGGGGGGGGGGTTTGTGAAAGTGGCACCTGACTATTATTTATTTATTTATTATTTAACATTTCTTATATACCGATGACCGTTTGCACATCGCATCGGTTTACAGTGAACAAAAAACCATTGGGCAGAGGCCTTACAAATAACAGATAATATAGTAACTAGGTAACATATAAAAATAGTTGGGAGGAGCCCTTACATGAGATAACTATAAATTAAAGGATGAGCGAGGGGTGGAGGGTTGGGAAATACAAACAGTCTAACTTCAGCTAGTCAGCCAGAGTGATTCACTGCTCTCTTGATTAACAATGCTGGTACCTAATCAAACCAAATCACACTTCCTTAACACCTTTCCAAGGTGAGTAACTGAGCTGAACTTTTCAACCTTTTTACTTAGGTATACACTGCTCCTAGCTTATTTCTAGCTTCTGGCTTTTTTTTTTTTTAATATACAAACACTAACTTCTGCTTATTTGCTGCCTTACTATTTAAAAATACAGTCTAACTTCAGTTTAATCCCTGCCTTACTATTAAAAGCACAAACTCACACAATAATATTCCCAAATAGCTATCTTCGTCCCAATACATTTAAAAAAGAAAATTTCCCAAGCAAAAACTTACGGATTCCTTTCAGCCACCAGCAAGGTCATCCTCTCCTCTCAGTGCTCCCACATTTTGAAATATCTGTCATTTTTATACCATTTTACAGGATACTTGTAACTGTTCCAATGATACTATAATAGTGGAAATTTGGCTTCTGATATCACTGCAAAAATTGAATGCCTGTTGTCATATCAGAAGCCAAGTTCCCATTACTGCAGGACCATCCTCCCCTTCTTATCCAATCTCCAACTCTTAGATTTCCTAGAGATGTATAATATCATACATCGGTACCAATCCAAATTCAGGAAATTCATGGAATAGAATTAGTTCTGTTGGCCATCGCAAACAGTATTCACCTTCATGCGGATCAAGGTGGTGACTCCCTTTTTATCTTATTTGATCTCTTGACCACATTTGATACAGTTGATCACCATCTCCTGATCCAGCAACTCCATGTCATCGGAATGGATGGCACTGCCCTAAAGTGGTTTGAATCATTCCTTAGCAAAACGGGACAAGGTGGAAAACCAAACCAATAAATCATGGACTGTGTTTTGAAAAACCGTGTTGAGAGGGCCCAAATCTTAACTTCAGCAGGTCTGCATTAGGAGGGATCAAACTTTAACTTTAGCAAGTTTTTCGAAAGGTGGAACATGGGGGACAATCAGTTTTGCTCTTGGAGTATATTTTGGATTATATGAATTTAATAAATACATATATTTGAACAGCAACCTCTGGACAAGTAAAGTTTGTGGCAAACCTTTCACTTGCTTTCTCTTGGATCATTCCTTAAAAACAGAATACAATTGGTTATATGGGCAAACAAATCATCCTGCCCTAGAGAGCTCACCTGTGGAATGCTTCAGGGCTCAATCCTCTCCCCAATACTTTTCAACATCCACATGTGTCTTTATCTGCAACCTCATCTAGTCCTTCAATAGAGTGCCATCTATTTGCGGATGACATCCAACTCTGCATCAAAATGGAATCTGAACAAACTCTATCCATTACCAAACTTAGTAACTGTCTTACAGTGGTAGCCCAATGACTTAGTAAACACAAAGTCAGCCTAGACCCATCTAAATTGGAACTCTTCTGACTCAGCTGCCAAAGTCACCCTCTAAAATCGCTTCTCTCACTATCAGGTACTGCCTTATATCCTAAGGAGTCAGTATGAAGCCTAGGGGGTTCAACTCAACCCCAAATGTCTAAAGTAGTTAGGGTCCTTCATGTGTTTGTGTCAGATCTGCCAACTAGGTATTTCCTTGATAAACACAATCTTGCTACTATAATCCATGCATTAATCACCAGCCAAATCAATTACTGCAATTCCTTATGCAGCGGCATCTCACAATACTGTCTGAAGCGCCTCCAGCTACTACAAAGTATTGCCACAAGAATTTTAGTAGATGCAAAATAAACTTATATCAAGCCTAATTCTACATCATCTTCACTGGCTTCCAGTAGAAAGCAAGATAAAATGTAAAACTCTCTGCTTTGTCCACAAATGCTTGAATAAACAGGCCCCAGCATACATCTCTCAACTTCTCTCCCCTTACATACCCTCAAGGGAACTCCAGGCCACCAAAATAGCTCTTTCCTCTTATCCTCTGACTGCTGCCAGATTGTCCTGCATGCTTTCATCTATTACGCATCAAAAATTTTGGAAAAAAAATACTAACTCTGCACCTGGAGCCATGCTACCTTAAGTTGAGGAAAAAATTTAAGGAATGGCTTTTCAGCCAAACCTTCCCCTAAGATCCACATCTTTGACCCAACTTCCTGAACCCTCTATGAAGGACTGTGTTATACACATCAGGAAAACAACTGGGTATTGAAAATATTCACAAATGGGATTTCCTATACTGGATCCTAATGCTTCATTAACTGCAAATTCTGATTTGATGTCGTTCTATTGTCTCAGTTCATTTACATGTGAAATTTACCTTAAGAGCAACTTTGGAAAAAGGCAGAATATCAAATATTCACAATAATAAAAATATTTTACATGGCCTAATTGTTAAAAGCCAAAGTTTTCAGCCTTCACAGCCTCCTGTAAGTTATTATTGCTCATTTACAGTATCTGCGACAGTCCTCAATTAATCTGCAATATCAGTTTCATCCAAGGGATCTTTCCCTTCCCAAATGTGGCAGTAGAAAAGTTCTCCATGCCATGAACTTTCAAGCTAGAGAAATTCAGAAGCCCATAACATATGTCCTCCAAGTGTTTAACTATATGGATCACATTATTTCACTACAGCTATGGCACATGAACACCACACATGATAACCATGACAAAGGTATGGCACAACCATGCAGCAGCTATTGCTATTCTGCTGTTCATTATATAAAATATAATGGATTTCAAATTTCTTTAGCCCCTGACATGAGGCAATAGGAAATACCTGCCTAGTACTAAATTTGGAGTATTATTTTATTTAGCAAAGACACTCAATGGCTTTGCTGTGGATCTGTCAGAGTTTCTAGATAGATATTTCACTAGAAAGGGCTTACAGGAACTCCAAAATGGTATAATTCCATGATCTCCAGGCATCGAGTTTTTACTTTCAATCAGTATGCGTTTTAACTAAGATTAGGTATTCACTGTAATTTAAATAGGAGGGAGCGTTCAGGTTTGAGAGCACCAAGAGTGTATTGCTCTTTTATATGGAAAGCATGGAGATGGGATGAAACCACCAGCGCATCTCCAACCGACTCCTTCGTACCGCAGCTGTCAAGTTTCCTTCCTGGACACTGCTGCCCGTTCCTTCCTGCTACAAGATAAAGACCGTTAAAGAGAGGAGAAAAACTGCTGGGGCCCGTGTGTACGGCGGCCTTCGGCCCAAGCCCAGTTGGAGGGAGACAAGAGCGGCACAGTTAGTTATTTACATGCACTCGGCTTTCATATCTGGCAGGACACTGAAGCTCCCTCTCTTTACTTCGCCCGGGCGGCCTTTTGTCTTGCCGGGAGGAGGGCGAGAAAGAGATGCTGCAAAAAAAACAACAAAAAAAACAAAAAAAACTCGAGGTGTTCAACAAACGGGGGGAGGGGGGGTTACCCCAAAATAAAGCGACTTTCTTCCGACATCCAGGGAGGCGCCTGCTCAGAGAGAGAGAGAGAGAGACTGGGATTGAGCTCCTCCCCGGGAAGAAAAGGTGCTGGGAAGTAACGGCGAGCCCGGCCCGGGAGCCAGGCCCCATGTTTACCCGCCACCCGTTCCCCTCACACACACAGACGGGCAGAAGCCACCAAGCGAGCACAGCGCCCCGCGCCCCTGCAGGCCCCAAACCGCGCCCGGCGGCGAGAACCGGGCCCCCCTCCTCCTCCTCCCCACACAGCCCGGAGCCCGGCGGGGCAGGGTCGCGCTTGTCGGGGCCGCGCTACGCACCTCGCTGTTGAAGACTTTCACGGCCTCCATGGCGGCAGCAGCGGCGGCCGCCGGCCGGGTCCCTGCAGTGCGGGGAAGGGGGGGGGGGGGGGGAGGCGGCGGCCGCGCTCCGGAGCGCGGGTGTGGCGGGGGGGGGGGGGGGAGATGGGCTGAGAAGCGCAGTCACTCGGCTCCCGGCTCTTGGCGCGCTGCGGCAGACGCTGCTGCTGCTCCGCTCGCTCTCACACACACACACTCGCCAACATGGCGGCCGATGGGGGGCAGCGAGGAGCCGCGCGCCAGCGACCCCTGGCGGCCGGAGACCCCCCCAGCGCCGCCAACGGCGACAGCGAGCCCCCCCCGGCGGCCGCGGGCGGAACTGCGAGCCTCGCTGGGCCCCTGGCAACTGCTCCTCTCCTCCTCCCCCCCCCCCCCCTGTTGTCAAGGGAGGGGAGGGCGGCGGGGAGCCCGCCTTTCCCATCCTTCTACTTCATGGGCTCCAGTTTTGCGCCACCATTTCAAAAAAAAAGCGAAACTTTGATAAAGACTTCTCTTAATGTTGGAGGCGAGCACCCTCCCTAAGCCCAGAGAGATGAATGGAAACCTTCCCTATTTTAGTTTTTATCAAATCAACTTTTACTGATGGAAAATAAAAATATTGTAATAAAGGGGTTTACAAAATGTTGCCCAGTTAGGACGTAATAAATCCTTTGCTACAGTATATGAGGAATTCCTTACGCATTTGTTAATTTATGCTCAATAAAAAAATATTGGAACTACAAATGTTACAGTAACAACTAATTCACTGTGAGGGATAACAATGCAGGTATAAAATGTACAGTTCACTGCTTGCATGGCAAGATTATATAATAAAACTGTTATATGCTGGAAGATTTAAACACTGCTATTGTATAAATAGAGTTAATTCTAGAACAGCAATCAATATCACAGCATGGGGTGCATTGCAGTTATGAAAAAATGTCCACGTACTTTTATTTTTATAGAAAATGTTAGTATTTTGTAACTAAAGCCAACTTATTCTAGAAATGTTCGACCCTCATCTTCCTCCTTGGGTCTGTCCATGAAGTAGTCACATAAAAGCAGTCATCCTAGAAGGGGTCACTTGTTCCTCTTCTCTTTTGAAACTTGAATTTCCTATTGCTTTAAACCTGACAGAAAGATCAGGACACAGCTACAGGCTGTTCTGTAAGAGAGAAAAGAAAACATCTTTGCAAGAATCACTCTCTTATAGCCCCCACAATCCACCTAAAATGTGTTTTATGTTAATTCATGAAAGTGAATTATTAAGATATTTCCTAGTTTTATTTATCAAATCTTCCCCTTAAAAGATTTTAAGTGTTAAAATATGAGTATCTAGTTTTTTTGTCATAAATGCAATAACATGCACATTGATTCAACCCTGGCTCATTTTGGCCTCCAGAAGGTGAAAAACAGTTGAATGCTACTTTTTTCCAAATATCAACTGTCATATAGAAAATAATCAGCCACTATTCAGGTTTTGTTTTGAAATTTTTCAAATGTTATTTGCAAAGGCCTGGAAGCAGATATTTGGAGCATTCAAGAGGTGGAGTCCATCTGAATCAAAGCTTCCCAAGTTTACCAGGGTGACCCCCACAGCCAGATGGATTTCAGGATATCCACGCTGAATACGTAAGAGATATAATTGTGTAACCCCACCTGTGGAGCTATAAAAGAATTTGAGTTTGGCTCTTCAGGGCTGGAACCCTGCTATCTCTTTTTCCCCCAGGCGTAAGTTCTTTGCTGGGAGGGGGAAAGGGTCCTGAATTGCAACCAACAAGGACTGAATTGCACAGGCAGGGTAAACAAGCGAGGGAGTAGCTTGCTTATTACGGCGGTTACTACCCCAAACCAATTAGCTAGATACTTCACTTAGATTCAGCTCCAGCACTGCTGTCTGCATCGATGGTGGGGGTGGAAGGGAATTGGAACCAAAAAGTGACCAATAAGGGCCCTGACCTCAGCGGTCAGAGTAACAGATAAGTATGAAAACAATTAGGTCTGAAAGCTTGCTGGGCAGACTGGATGGGCCGTTTGGTCTTCTTCTGCCGTCACTTCTATGTTTCTATGTTTCTTTCAGGGCCCTGAGTACTAAAGGTGGTTGGTAACTCTATATCCCTGGGAGAGGAGTACCGATTTCTGGTTATTCTGTGGACTACACATGCCAAAATAAATACTCCAGATTTGGTATTGTGTCCAAACCAACTGCTTACTGATAGTAAGTCAATGAGTAACTGTGCAAACAACTTAGTCCTCAGCCCCACAGGATAGTGACTCCATGACTGTTTCTCCTCTCAATATGTGCAGTTTTCCTTGCAGGGACCTGGGGTATCTCCACCCTCCAGGGTGTGATTTATTTATTATTTTTATATACTGACATCTGATCTGAGATATCACATGGGTTTACATTCAGGGACTGTAGGTATTTCTCTATCCCCAGAGGGCTTGCAATGTAAGTTTTGTTGTACCTGAGGCAATGGAGGGTAAAGTGACTTGCCCAAGGTCACAAGGAGTGACAGCGGGTCTCAAACCCTGGTCTCCTGGTTCATAGCCCCCTGCTCTAACCACTAGGCTATTCCTCCTCCCCAGGTGGACAAAGTACTCCCTTAGGGGCAGATTTTAAAATCAGCGCGCACGGGGTACATTTGTGCGCACTACCGGGCGCGTACAAATGCACACTCAATTTTATAACATGCGCGTGCTGCCGCGCGCATGTTATAAAATCTGGAGTCGGCGCGTGCAAGGGGGTGCACAATTGTGCATCTTGCGCGTGCCAAGCCCTAGGGGAGCCCCGATGGCTTTCCCCGTTCCCTCCAAGGCCGCTCCGAAATTGGAGCGGCCTCGGAGGGAACTTTTCTTCCACTCCCCCCCACCTTCCCCTCCCTTCCCCTATCTAACCCACCCCCAGCCCTACCTAAACCCCCCTACCTTGTTTCAAGTATTTACATCTCCCATCTTGCGTGCGCCGGCCAGCTGCCGGCGCACCATCCCCCGGCACAGCCACTGTGCCGGAGGCCTCAGTCCCACCCACAGACCGCCCCCGGACCAGCGCCACGCCCATGCCCCCACCCCCTTCCCGCCCCTTTTTCAAAGCCCCGGGACATACGCGCGTCCCGGGGCTTGCGCGCGCCGCCGAGCCTATGCAAAATAGGCTCGGCGCGCACAGGAGCAGGTTTTCGGGGTTACGCGCCTTTCGAAAATCTACCCCTTAGTGTGGCAAGGATACCTCTCCGACCCTGGACCTGCGGTGAGGAAACAGTCTTTGCACAGAGAGTTTAAAATTCCTCTCTCTCCCTAGGGGCAAAGATTCCGGATGAGTGTCCTCGAGGATGTCAAAAAAGTTCTTACTCCCAGTTAGCAGTTCTCACTACCTCCCTTGATCTTTTCCTTTCTCTCTTGTCCCTTGTGGATCCCAGATGGGGGAGATCCTCCTGGAAAGAGCAGCTCCAGCTGTTCCTCAATCCAGGCAGGAAGGTAGGTCAAAATCTTCCTTCTGGGCTTCCAGATAAAATCAAACTCCTCTTGACCCCATAAAATAATAAGACCGGAGTTTTTCCTTGCATCGAGTCACCACCTCCAAGGGCAGGTCTTCCCCATCCCTGGGCACCCCAAACACAGGGACCCTACGTCCAGGCGAGGCCCAGGTGTCTCACAAGGATCCTACCACAAAAACGTTTCAAAGTCCCAAAACCTAACCCAGGACAACCACCCTGCACCTATGGAATGGGTTACAGAAGAGGAGACCCCCAACCAAGCCCCAAGGGTCCCAGGCAGGAGAGAGTCCAGGCCTCCAGCCAGGCCGGAAATCCAACTTTTCTCCAGAACAGCAAATTGTACCTGCCACCCTGAGCTCCCTCTACAGAAAGCCTGCTTACAAACCCCACAGAAGGGGGCGGCCCTCCCAGCTCCCTCCCCTCATCATCCCTCACTCACCGCACTAGCTGAAATAAGGTTTCACACAGGAGGGTCCCTTACAGTTGCATGCGCTGAAGACCCAGTCTGCACATTCATTGGGAACATACTGAAAACCTGAGGGGTTGAGGGGTTTCCGGGACAGGTTAGGAGAGCCTTGATGTATACTTTCTCCTGTCAGGCTCTTATCCGCCTCCCCCCTCCCAGCTATTGATTCACCCCCTAAACAGGTGAAGGAAAAATCTCGACAGACTGGATGAGCCAATTTGGTCTTTTCTGCCATCCTTTACTAAGTTACTGTTATTCATCTTCTAGAGTCATCGACCCTCAAAATCTCCCAATGTATCCTTATGGGAAGAAAAAGTACTTATTTTGCTTTCCCTCCCTTGGAAAATCATGTGAACACTGTTGTCTATGTCCATTACTCTGTCTGATTCCATTGAATGGAAACTATAAAAAGATTTAGGAAAAAGTTTAATAAAAGAACGGTTTACAGTCCATTTCTGGCTGCATTTAAGGAGATAGTGACACGATCTCTAAAACATTTGGTTAAAAGGTCAACAGTGACAGTACCTATGTGCAGCAGTTTGTCCTGCAAGCAATGAGAGGAGCCGCTACATTAGATCTGGTTCTCAGTGGACCTATCGCATGGCACTTAACGATGAAAAGGGAGCCAGTGAGAAAATTAGGCTATTTATTAGAAAAGCATTGAATGAAGCAATCCTTCAGGTTAAAAACTTGCAGGAGGCATGAATACTGTGCAGGAAAAAAAAATGTATTCTGTGCATTAAAAAAAGGTCAAAGGAAAACCGAACAACTGCCAGTGTGGTTTAATAGTGAAGTCAAAGGGGCAATTCAAGCCGAAAGGGCATCATTCAAAAAATGGGACGAAGACTCAACTGAGGAAAACAGGGAAGAGCATAAGCACTGGCAAGTTACATGTTATTAAAAGAAATACAACCTTTTTCAAGCACCTTTGAAGCAGAAGGCCTGTGAGGGAGTCGGTTAGGCTGCTGGATGGCTGAGAGGTAAAAGAAGTGGTCAGGGCAGACAAGGAACTATCAGAAAAACAAAATTTATTCTTTGCCTCCGTCTGTACTGAGGAGGATGTCCAGGTCATACCCATACCAGAAACAGTTTTTTTATGATGATTTTATTTATTTATTTAAAGGATTTATATACCGGAAGTTCCTGTATAATATACATATCACCCCGGTTTACAAGGAACAAAAACTATCGCTTCATTTAGCAATTTACATTGAACAGATTAATCAAAGTAACAAATTAGTAAATATTGCTAAACAGTTAATAAATAACATGCAAGTTAATAAATAAATAAAATGGTTATATGTTTGTCAACATGATTATAAGTATATATGATTATATAATAAATAAATAACATGATTATATGATTAAGTACAATTCAATATTGATCTCTTCAGGAAGTTATATGCTAGGGGCTGGGGAAAGAACGAATAATTTGAAAATGTCTTTCTTCCTGCTCTTAGCTCTCAGGGAATGCTTGTTTGAGCAACCAAGTCTTAAGTTTCTTTTTAAATGTAGCGTGGCAAGGTTCAAGGCGAAGGTCTGGAGGTAGTGAGTTCCAGAGTGAAGGGCCCGCTGTGGATAGTGCGCGTTTCCTCAGAGAGGATTTCGCCGGTTGGGTGATTAGTCTGTTCTGATACGCACTTCTAGTCGGTTTCACGGATGTGTGTAGCTGAATTTGAAACGTTAAGTTGAGAGGAGCGATGTTATATAAGGCCTTGTGTATCATCATTATGGACTTGAATTGGATCCTGTATTTAATCGGAAGCCAGTGGAGATGATGAAGGATTGGGGTGATATGATCTCTTTTTTTGGCGTTTGAGAGAATTCTTGCCGAGGCATTCAGGACCATCTGAAGTGGTTTGGTGGTGCATGCTGGTAGGCCTAGGAGGAGAGAGTTACAGTAGTCCAGTTTCGGGAGTATGATGGCTTGTAGCACCATGCGGAAGTCTCTGTATAGAAGGTCATCATCATCATCATTCTCTGTATAGAATGATGATGACTCTGAGTGACTAGATGCGTTGAGTAAAAAAGTATTTTCTCCTGTTTTGTTGCTAATCCGCTCGTGGGAGGGCCCCGTGAGCGGCATCACTCACCTTCCGACTCTGCCCGTGCCGCCGTCGCTGCCTGGGCCTCGCTGCCAATGCTACCTGCTTCCTGTGCGGCCTCTCGAATACCCGATGCCGCTCCTGCTTCTTGCGTGGCCTGGGAGGCTGCCGACATTCTCTGTTGCGGCGAGCTGCCTCTCTAGGTGCGCACGCGCGCGCCCCTGCTTAGAATTTAAAAGCGAACACGGCGGGAAAAGCCCTGCAGCCCCTCCTGATGTCATTCTTCCTGCAGGCCTATAAAAGGGCTCTTCAGTAACTTCTCTGTTGCCTTCACAAAGGTCTGCTAGCACTTTCAAGGTTCTCCATGTTTCCTGGCTCATGTTCCTGAACTCCCGGTTCCTGTGGTCTCTTCATCTTGTTCCTGAATCCAACTCCTTGCCTTGTTACTGGTTCCAAGCTTTCATCCTGTATAGAGTCTTCAGAGTCTTCATTGCTGGTTCAAGTCTTTGCATGTCCTTCCTTGGTTTTAAAGTCTGAGTTTGAGTCTGACTCCAAATTCCTGAGTCTCAGTTCCTAGTCTGAGTTCCTGAGTCTGAGTCTGAATCTGAGTTGCTGAGGCTGAGTTACGACTTCCTGAGTCCTGTCCCTGATCTTCGAAGTTCTTGTTCCAGCTTATTGCGACAGTGGACCCCTGAGCCGAGACGAGTAAGGCCTACCTGAGAGGAGACTTCCAGGCTCTCGTTGTCAGGGAGACGGATCTCAGTACCAGTCTGGGTAGCGGTCAGTAGCTGACAGACGGATCCAGATATTAGTCCAGGGTCGAGGCAGGTAGCTAGCAGCGGAATCCAGTACACAGTCCAAGGATCAAGGCAGGCAGCAAACAGGCATATCTGGGGAATAATCCGAGGTTGAGACAGGTGGCAAACAGCAGAATCCAGTAACAATCCAAGGGTCAAGGCCAAGAGACAATCCAGGAGGTGAGAAGTGGGGTAGGAACGGAGAGAAACAGGAACCAGGGACAAGGAGCAGAATAGCGCAGCCAGCAGCTTCAGGAGACCTGTTGCAGAGGCAAGGCTGGAGAGCAGGGACTGGGTTCAAATAGTCCTTGCTGGATGACGTCAGTGAGAAACCACGGGAACTTTTCCCGCTGTGGTTACTTTAAGACCTGATATGGGGCATGCGCACGCGCACCTAAGCCACAGCCAACCTCGGAGGACTAGCGGCGTTGCCAGCGGCCTTGGGGAATCGCAGCAGCATCTTCCTGCCGCTGCAAGAGAGGGAGGCTCGTCTCCAGGGTCCCAGTGGGTAAGAGAGGCCGGCTGTGTGTTGCTGTGGCTGGCAAACGTAACAGTACCCCCTCTCTTACGTTCCCTACCTGGGGATTTAGGTTTCTTGGGGTAGCGGGCATGGAACTGCTTAAGCAGTTTTTTATCCAGAATGTTCGAGGCTGGTTCCCAAGTGTTATCCCCCGGCCTGTAACCTTCCCAGGATATCAGGTATTCCATCGATGGACATCTAGAACATCCTTGACTTGGAAGAGTTGATCCTCGGCTGAAGAGACCCTTGAGGGGTCTGGAGCCTTTCTGGTGGGCCAGGATAGCACCAAAGGTTTTAGAAGGGAGACGTGGAGAACATTGTGCATCCGAAAGGTAGCAGGCAAGCGTAGCTCATAAGTGACCAATCCTATCTGTCGGATAATGGGAAAGGGCCCAATGTAACGTGGGGCCAATTTCATGGAAGGCACCCTGAGATGGATGTATCGGGTACTGAGCCAGACCTTATCTCCGCACTTGAATTGCGGGCCTGGTCAACAATGCTTATCCTTGCTCTTCTTAGCCCTGAGGCCAGCCTTTTGTATCAGAGACTTCGTGCAGCCCCATAGGTTCTGCAGTTCCTGAGCTGTTAGCTGGGCAGCAGGAGAGGCTACTGATAGTGGTAGGGGTAGTGGGGGACTCGACTGTTATCCATACATTACTTGGAATGGGGAGGTTCCAGTAGCAGATTGAAGTGGAAATTATGGGAGAATTCCACCGAAAGCAATAAGGCTGTCCAATTATCCTGTCGTTCATTGACAAACATATGTAAGAATGTCTTCAATGTCCGATTTGTGCGTTCTGTCTGGCCATTGGCCTGGGGGTGGTAGGTGTTAAGCTCGGGTTTGTGGACCCTTGGGCCGACGGGAGGATGGAATACCTTGGGGAAGACCCGAAGGTTCTCCCGTCGGGTGGCAAGGCGGGAACCGAAGACGTGTCCGGTGGACCCTTGGCACTGGAGACTGCGGCGACAGTGGAAGCGGAGGAAGAGTCGAGAAGAGGAGTGGTGTCTTCACCCCTGGAAGTCTGCGGTTCCCCCAGGAGGAGCCCGTAGGAACCCAGACTCCTGGGACTTAGGTGGACCTTTGAGAGGTCAGGTGACAGTGCAAGGGCCGACTAGAGCTTCACCCTGGAAGCCCGTGGTCCCCCCGGGAGGAGCCTGTAGGGACCCGGGCCGCTGGGACTTAGGCGGGCCCTTGGAGACGGTAGTCTTGAAGAAGTCCTAGGTCGAGTGCCAGAGGGTCGTCGCTCACCAGTCCGAAGTCGTACGCCGGAGAATCACCACTTGCCAATCCGAAGTCAGGAACCAGAGAATCACCGTAAGCCAATCCGAAGTCAGGAACCAGGAACACGAAGACGAAGCAGGAACCAGAAGCCAAGCTCGAGGAACTCACTGAAGCAAGCAGACTAGACAAAGCTCACAGGAGACGTTGCCAAGTCAAGGAATGGTCAGAGGAAGTCTCCCTTTATACTTCCTCTGACTCTGGAGATAGGAATCAGCTGAATCCACTTAAAGGGACGAGGTCCCTTTAAATCAAATGAAGAGGCGCGGCCTCATGCCTAAGGATGGCGATGGCCATCTTGTATCTGGGCTGCGGAGGAGAGCAGTGGCAGCCGCAAGGGAGGAGCAGGAGCGGCTCCGATCCCGGCGGTCAGCCCGGGGACTTGCGCTGCCGTGCGGAGGTGCCGGGCCCGGCGCTGGGCAGTCGGCCCCGCCGTGGTTGGAGGACGAGGTAGGGGACCGCACCCATGGACGGCCACGGGCGCGGAACACAACAGTAGGCTGTGGTAAAGTCCAAGGTGATGTTGTATTTTTTGCAGAGCGATCACCAATATTTTGTGGTGAATTGAGTTCCTCTGTCTGAAAGAATATGTCATGGTTGTCCATGTAAACGGAAGATATGTATGGTAAACAGTTCCAGGGAGGAAGGGAGTCCAGGAAGGGCCACAAAATGAGCCATCTTGGAAAAACGATCAATGACCACCCAGATGACTCGACAGCCCTCCGAGGGAGGAAGGTCGACTATGAAATCTGGCTCCTGGGGTGCCGGTAAGGGTTGTAGTAGGCCGTAAGGTTGACTACCAGAGGTTTGTTTTGAGTGAGAATGGGACAAGAGTTCACATAATTTCGGACATCCTTCTTCACTTGGGGCCAGCAGTAAAAGAGGTAACTCTTCAGTGTCTTGTCCACATCTCCAGAGTCATCTTTGAGTCCTTAGCCTCTGTCTGTCCTCACACACAAACCACTTCGCAGCTTCAGTTTGAAAGGGCTTTCGAGTGGCTAGAGGCTCGTCTCCAGGGTCCCAGTGGGTAAGAGAGGCCGGCTGTGTGTTGCTGTGGCTGGCAAACGTAACAGTACCCCCTCTCTTACGTTCCCTACCTGGGGATTTAGGTTTCTTGGGGTAGCGGGCATGGAACTGCTTAAGCAGTTTTTTATCCAGAATGTTCGAGGCTGGTTCCCAAGTGTTATCCCCCGGCCTGTAACCTTCCCAGGATATCAGGTATTCCATCGATGGACATCTAGAACATCCTTGACTTGGAAGAGTTGATCCTCGGCTGAAGAGACCCTTGAGGGGTCTGGAGCCTTTCTGGTGGGCCAGGATAGCACCAAAGGTTTTAGAAGGGAGACGTGGAGAACATTGTGCATCCGAAAGGTAGCAGGCAAGCGTAGCTCATAAGTGACCAATCCTATCTGTCGGATAATGGGAAAGGGCCCAATGTAACGTGGGGCCAATTTCATGGAAGGCACCCTGAGATGGATGTATCGGGTACTGAGCCAGACCTTATCTCCGCACTTGAATTGCGGGCCTGGTCAACAATGCTTATCCTTGCTCTTCTTAGCCCTGAGGCCAGCCTTTTGTATCAGAGACTTCGTGCAGCCCCATAGGTTCTGCAGTTCCTGAGCTGTTAGCTGGGCAGCAGGAGAGGCTACTGATAGTGGTAGGGGTAGTGGGGGACTCGACTGTTATCCATACATTACTTGGAATGGGGAGGTTCCAGTAGCAGATTGAAGTGGAAATTATGGGAGAATTCCACCGAAAGCAATAAGGCTGTCCAATTATCCTGTCGTTCATTGACAAACATATGTAAGAATGTCTTCAATGTCCGATTTGTGCGTTCTGTCTGGCCATTGGCCTGGGGGTGGTAGGTGTTAAGCTCGGGTTTGTGGACCCTTGGGCCGACGGGAGGATGGAATACCTTGGGGAAGACCCGAAGGTTCTCCCGTCGGGTGGCAAGGCGGGAACCGAAGACGTGTCCGGTGGACCCTTGGCACTGGAGACTGCGGCGACAGTGGAAGCGGAGGAAGAGTCGAGAAGAGGAGTGGTGTCTTCACCCCTGGAAGTCTGCGCTTCCCCCAGGAGGAGCCCGTAGGAACCCAGACTCCTGGGACTTAGGTGGACCTTTGAGAGGTCAGGTGACAGTGCAAGGGCCGACTAGAGCTTCACCCTGGAAGCCCGTGGTCCCCCCGGGAGGAGCCTGTAGGGACCCGGGCCGCTGGGACTTAGGCGGGCCCTTGGAGACGGTAGTCTTGAAGAAGTCCTAGGTCGAGTGCCAGAGGGTCGTCGCTCACCAGTCCGAAGTCGTACGCCGGAGAATCACCACTTGCCAATCCGAAGTCAGGAACCAGAGAATCACCGTAAGCCAATCCGAAGTCAGGAACCAGGAACACGAAGACGAAGCAGGAACCAGAAGCCAAGCTCGAGGAACTCACTGAAGCAAGCAGACTAGACAAAGCTCACAGGAGACGTTGCCAAGTCAAGGAATGGTCAGAGGAAGTCTCCCTTTATACTTCCTCTGACTCTGGAGATAGGAATCAGCTGAATCCACTTAAAGGGACGAGGTCCCTTTAAATCAAATGAAGAGGCGCGGCCTCATGCCTAAGGATGGCGATGGCCATCTTGTATCTGGGCTGCGGAGGAGAGCAGTGGCAGCCGCAAGGGAGGAGCAGGAGCGGCTCCGATCCCGGCGGTCAGCCCGGGGACTTGCGCTGCCGTGCGGAGGTGCCGGGCCCGGCGCTGGGCAAGAGTTCACATAATTTCGGACATCCTTCTTCACTTGGGGCCAGCAGTAAAAGAGGTAACTCTTCAGTGTCTTGTCCACATCTCCAGAGTCATCTTTGAGTCCTTAGCCTCTGTCTGTCCTCACACACAAACCACTTCGCAGCTTCAGTTTGAAAGGGCTTTCGAGTGGCTAGAGGGCTACCCCAGAGACCAGCATGGGTTGCTGGTTCTCAGTTCCTGGAATGTGTTGGAAGTCCAAGTGTTCCTGTTCCATGTCAAGTGTTCCTGGTTCCAAGCCAAGCATGTTCTTGTTTCCAAGGGAAGAGAATTTCCTGTTTCAGCTAGCCTGTACTCAGATGCGCTTGCCCGCTTCTGGCAGGCAAGCACATCCAGGGTTATATTGGTTGCTTTGCGGCACAGGGGCTCACACTCTCAAGTGCCCGTCCACTCACAACAGATTGTGAAGGCCATGAGCTTGGTGAACAGGTCCTCAAGATGGGCCTTCCATGCTTTGATTCTTGTTCTTTCCTGAGTTTATTTTTTTTGCCTACGATCCACAGAAGGCACTTGCATTCAGATTTTTGTTCAAGTTCTTCAGCCTTGATTCAAGCCATGTCTTTGTCCAAGTCTGCAGCCATATCCTCATACAAGTTCTGCAGCCATGTCCTTCGTCCAAGTACTGCAGCTAGCTAGGTCTAAATGAAATCATGATCAAAGACCGTTACCCCTTGCTGTTAATCTCGGAGATGTTTGAAAGGCTGCATGGGGCCAAGATATTTGCAAAGCTTGACCTGAAGGGGGCCTACAACCTCATCCGCATTCGAAGTGGCGATGAATGGAAAACGGCCTTCAATATGCGAGACGGCCATTTCGAGATTCTTGTAATGCCATTCGGGTTGTGCAATGCACCTGCTACATTCCAAAATATGATGAATGACATCTTGCAGGACCTGCTATACAAGAACGTGGTGGTCTACCTGGATGACATACTAATCTCCCAGGATGTGGAGACCCACATTACAAATGTCAAGCAAATGCTCTACCGTCTCCGCGAACATCAGCTATATGCCAAACTCTCGAAGTGTGAATTTCATAAAGACTCAGTGCCTTTTCTAGGCTACATCGTGTCTAAGGAGGGTTTTCAAATGGACCCTCACAAACTTGAAAGTATCCAGAATTGGTCTCAACCCACCAGCCTGAAGGCCTTGAGGAGATTCCTGGGGTTCACCAATTATTATCGCAGTTTTATTAAGAACTATTCTTCTTTGACTGTACCCTTGACTGCGATGACCCATAAGGGTGCCAACGATTCAAAATGGTCAACGGAGGCCATTTCCGCATTCGAGAAATTGAAGACTGCCTTCTCCACTGAACCGTGCTTGTGGCATCCAGACCCCAACAGACTCTTTATTGTCGAATTTGAGCTGTGTTGAGCTGTGTTGAGCCAAGCGGGAGACTCAAAGACCTTACGACCCTGTTCATTCTTCTCACGAAGATTTTCTCCAGCCGAGAAGAACTACGGAATCGGTGACAAGGAGCTCCTAGCTCTAAAGCTTGCATTTGAGGAGTGGCGGCCATGGCTCAAAGGCACTCAACATTAAATACCCGTCTTCATGGATCACAAAAACCCTGCGTATCTCCGCCATGCACAACGTTTGAATTACAGACAGGCCAGGTGGTCTTTATTCTTCAACCGTTTTGATTTTGTGCTTAAGTACCGACCAGGAGATCTAAACACCAGAGCAGACGCGCTGTCATGCTCATTTCATTCAGAAGATGTGCCTGATGAACCTCAGCACATAATAGATCCGAAGAAGATATCCTTAGCAACCAGCCAGTCCGTTTCCGCTGGTAATGCTACCATCTCTCATCCAGCATCATCTACTGGAAAGTTATCTTTAGAAGTGGATTTTGGACATTCTTCAACATCGCCATTTCCACTGAATTCCTCAGTGACGTCCACAGCAGCTCTACCCATTGCTGCTGATATCATCAATAACACTCTGAAAGATTCTTCCAAATCTCAAGATCCATTTGTCACCATTGCAGAAGACGAATTAGAAATCAAGATCTAAGAGATTCTGGATGTTCGCTACGGAAGCAAGACTATTGAATACCTTCTAATTTGGGAAGGCTTCGGTCCCGATTTGATCGCTTGGGAGCCTGAGACCAATATCTTGGATATAGAGATGCTTCATCAGTTTCACCTCGCGCATCCTTTGAAAACCAAGCCTGGTACCCAAAAAGGAGATCGGCCTTTAAAGGGGGGTACTGTTGCGTCCATCGCTGCTCGACGCCCTCACTCTGCCCTCTTTACCTCTGTGGCGACTCCCTCCGGGTCTGATGGACGGTTAGCAGCCGGACTGGCACGACGCTGTGGATCCGCCATGTTTGATGATGTAGGGCGTGCGTGCGTGCTACGATTGAAGTACCAGCAAGGGCAAGAACCTCGGGGATGTCCCCCTGAGATGATGCCATCTGCTTCCAATATAAAAGGTCTCAGTATTCGCTAACGAATTGAGTTAGCAAGGGGATTGCTTTGGTTTTACTTCCAAGCAACTCTGCCTCCTCGGACTTACCAGGGGTACCCGCTCCTCGGGGGCCTCACTCTCTTTTCTTTATTTCAGATTGCAGATAGGAACCGGTACTCGCTCCTCGAGGGCCCATGTTCCTGAACACTCTGAAGATTCTCTACTGCCTGGAAGCTATCACAGATACAGACATTTGTGGGTTACCATCGCTCTCTCAGAGCTTTCCCTGGAACCAGGTACTCACTCCTCGAGGGCGTAACCCTTTCCTGCTACTGAGCTTCCTTAAGACCTTATGTGAGTTTTGTCATCCAGTTCTGGCTATGTACACAGCATACCCTGTCTACTCACTATCTATAGTTTCTCTATAGCTCAGCAACCCTGGGATCGCTGTTCCAGTACCTGAGGGACTTCAGCCCTACCGGGCATATCAGCTCACTACTGCCACCTCTGGTGGTTCTACTAACCTGTCTAATAAAAGAATTATCTGTGTCTCTCTCCATACCCAAGCCTAGCCTTTGGTCCCTCTCAGGATATCCTCTTGGGGGTGCAGTCATCTGCCATCGGCCCAAGGATCTTCCTCTACAGCTGAGTGCCCTCTCCAAGCACTCCTCTGGTAACAGATTGCTACTCCTTACCCATCAGGAGCCTTCAGCAACAGATTCATAACAGATTGCAACTCTGCAGTCTATACCTTAACGAATTGTTAACTACTCCCTCTACAGGAGCTGAGCATATCAGATTGCTAACTCCTCCTTCCACAGGAGCAGATTAATTACAGATTGCTAACTCCTCTCTTCTTGAGGAGTAGAGCATAACAGATTGCTAACTCCTCCTTCCGCAGGAGCCGATTCATAACAGTTGGAGTCCGAAGAGGAGTTCCAGAGGATAGAGAAGAGTAGAGCTGAAGCCAGGAGGCCAACTGGAACTTCACCGCTGGAAGCCCATGGTCCCCCCGAGAGGAGCTAGTGAGGACCCGAGCCGTTTGGACTTAAGCGAGGTCTCCTGGATGAAAGCCGGAGACAGGAACCAGTGGACGAAAGCCAGAGTCAAAAGCCAGTTGTTCAGAATCTGCTAGGGAGTTAGCAGTCTCTGTTATAGTTGTGGGTGGATATTTGGGCCGGTGGCAGATGACCACGCCCCCGGGGGAAGATCTGAGAGGGACCACCGGTCAGGCTCAGAGTTTGGAGACAGACACACACTAGTTCTTTTATTAAACAATATATTGAACTACCAGAGATGGCAGTAGTGAGCTGGAAAGCCCAGCTGGGCTGTAGTCTCTCAGATACTGGAACAGCGATCCCTGGAGGCTGAGCTGTAGAGAAACTGAGATATAGTGAGTAGGCAGGGTATGCAGATGGTAACACTCACACAATGTCCCAATAAAGCCCAGGCGCTGGAATGTATAGGCCCTCAATGAGCGAGTACCTGGTTCCAGGGAAAGCTCAGAGAGAACGATGGTAACTAACTGATGTAGCTGATATAATTGGTAGTGATGACTTCCAGGCAGAAGAGTATATGAAGCAAGTCTGGAAACAAGGGCCCTCGAGGAGCGAGTACCAGTTCCAGACTGTCACCTGAAAAACAAAGGAGAGAGCAAGGCCCCCGAGGAGCGGGTACCTCTGGTAAGTCAGAGGAGGCAGAGTTGCTTAGAAAGACAAAAGTGAGTCCGTTGTCAATCCTTGCTAACTCGATGTGTTAGCAAATACTGAGACCTTAAATATCCGTCATGGGAGACATCATCTTCGGGGACGCCCCCGAGGTTCGCACCATTGCCGGTATTTCAGTCGGGGCTGCAGCATGCGCGCGCCCCTAGGCCTCCAGGAACATGGCGGATAGCAGCGTCGAGCCGGTCCGGGAACATCCAAAGACTTGTGGCAGAAGGACGCCGCGGCAGCCAATCTTCCCACAGTCGGAGAGGGAAGCCAATCTTCCCGCGCTGGCCCTTTTAAATCCTGAGCCCCCGCGTGCGTGCCTAGGGGGTGGGGCCAGGTGCAGAGGATTGACGGCGTCTCCCTCGAGGAGAGATCGCCGAGGCAGAATCCGGGATGGGCCTTGCCGGCCGGGGAGGCTTTTCAACAGCCCGGGCAGGCCCCGAGGTAGGTGAAGGGACCGGGGCACGGCCCAGGACCATAACACTCAGAGCCTTCATCATGTTTCCAAGTTCCAAGCCTTCATCATGTTCCAATTCTTGAGTCTTCGTCTTGTTCCAAGACCTGAACCTTCATCATGTCCAAGTCTTCAGCGACTTGTCCATGTCTCCAGAGTCATCTTCCAGTCCTTTGCCTCTGTCTGTCCTCATGCACAAACCACTTTGCAGCGGCAGTCCAAAAGGGCTTTCAAGTGGCTGGAGGACTACCTTAGAGACCAGCATGGGTTGCTGGTTCTCAGTTCCTGGAGCGTGTTGGATATCCAAATGTTCCTGGTTCCAAGCCACGCGTGTTCCTGTTTTCAAGTTAAGAGAGTTTCCTGTTTCAGCTATGCCGTGCCCTGATATACTTGCCCGCCAGTGGCATGGACCATGACTAGCCTCGGGGTGGTGTTGATCACATTGTGGCATGGGGTTCATGCTCTCAAACTCCTGTCCGCTCACAACATATTTGCCTTAAATGTATCATCTAATAACTTCATTGCATGTCTCCTAATCTTTGTACTTTTTGAAAGTGTAAACAATTGATTCACGATTACCCGTTCCAGGATCAGGTCACAGGGGTTTTGGAGAGATTAGTGGCTCGGATGGATGCTTTAGCTATCGCTGTTCCCTCAACTCCTCCGCCTCAAGCCTCAAGCCTCTGTGCTACGTCTGCCACCCCCTCCCCGTTTTAACAGAGACCCGAAACTGTGCCGGGGATTTTTTAATCTATGTAAAATGCACTTCTCATTACAAGCTCCCTTGTTCCCTTCAATAAAACAAAAGTGACATTTATTCTCTCACTCCTGGAAGGATCAGCATTAGCATGAGCCTCCCCCTTACGGGGATCCCCTATTGAATAATATGGAACAATTTCTCAAAGAATTCTGTTTGTTTTTTGAAGAACCTGGTCGATCAACTTCTGCAGCAGCTGAGCTTCAAATATGACAAGACACCAGGTCAGTGGGCGAGTATGCAGTACAATTTTGGACCGTTGACACAGAACTCGCCTGGGGAGAAGAGAGTTTAACAGCCATCTTTCACCAGGGGCTCTCAGATCCCATTAAGGACAAACTAGCTGGTCGAGACCCACCAGACCCTTTGGAGGAGCTAATTCTGTTACGCTTGGGCTGAGTTCAGGGGTAGTGAACACCACCCAAAGGGGTGGCTCCAGGTGGAGAGAGACAGGGATGGCTGGAAACCGTGGCTGGGTCAGGGCAGACAGCAAGAAGCAGTGTCTGGGTCTAGGCTGGGTCAGGGCAGGCGGCAGAGCAAGGCAGGTCAGAAGGCCCGTAGGCCACACACACACAGACGGCCCGTAGGCCAGACACCGTAAGCGGGGCAAGGCAGGTCAGAAGGCCCGTAGGCCACACACCGTGAGCGGGGCAAGGCAGGCCAGAAGGCCCGTAGGCCACACCCACACAGAAGGCCCGTAGGCCACACACCTGTAAGCGGGGCAAGGCAGGTCAGAAGGCCCGTAGGCCACACACACACACAGAAGGCCCGTAGGCCACACACCGTAAGCGGGGCAAGGCAGGTCAGTAGGCCCGTAGGCCACACACACACACAGAAGGCCCGTAAACCACACACCGTAAGCGGGGCAAGGCAGGTCAGTAGGCCCGTAGGCCACACACACACAGAAGGCCCGTAGGCCACACACAGTAAGCAGGGCAGAGAGCCCGTAGGCCAAACACACACAGACAATAGAGCAGAGGGCCCGTAGGACCGCATGCACAGTAAGCAAGGCAGGGCAGGGCAGAAGGTCCGAAGACCATACACAGCACAAGGTAGAAGGCCCGAAGGCCGCGCAGGGCAAGGCAAGACAAGACCGAAGGCCCGAAGGCCACCAAGACTAGGCTAGACAAGACAAGGTAGAAGGCCCGAAGGCCGCGCAAGGCAAGGCAAGGCAAGACCGAAGGCCCGAAGGCCACCAAGACTAGGCTAGACAAGACAAGGTAGAAGGCCCGAAGGCCGCGCAAGGCAAGGCAAGGTAGAAGGCCCGGAGGCCGCGCAAGGCAAGGCAAGACAGAAGGCCCAAAGGCCGCGCAAGGCAAGGCAAGACAGAAGGCCCGAAGGCCGCGCAAGGCAAGGCAAGACAGAAGGCCCGAAGGCCGCGCAAGGCAAGGCAAGACAGAAGGCCCGAAGGCCGCGCAAGGCAAGGCAAGACAGAAGGCCCGAAGGCCGCGCAAGGCAAGGCAAGACAGAAGGCCCGAAGGCCGCGCAAGGCAAGGCAAGACAGAAGGCCCGAAGGCCGCGCAAGGCAAGACAGAAGGCCCGAAGGCCGCGCAAGGCAAGGAAAGGAAAGGCCCGAAGGCAGGGCAAGGCAAGGAAAGGCCCGAAGGCAGGGCAGGGCAAGACAAGGTAGAAGGCCCGAAGGCCACGCAAGGCAGGCTAGAGCAGGGAGCCCAGGTGAGCTCGATGCCGAAGCACCGAGGCAACTGTCAGGCAGGGTTATAAGGGCACACCCAGAGCATAGAGTGGACAGAGGAGATGGACTGGGCCTGTCAGGAAAGCCAGCTCTAGAGGGACCCCTGGTGGTGAGGCGGTTGCACAGCAGCCACAGCCGTAACAAATTCAATTAGTGGTCCGTCTAAACCTCTGATTCCAGGAACGATCCCAAGAAAGGGCTTCTGCATGTTGTCCAATGCGTCTAGCACCTGTTTTTCAGCATCCCTTCTTCTCTCCAAAACCCCAAGAATTGTTGACTACGCACGAGGAACCCATGCAGATTGATCGGTTCCAAATCTCCCCAAAAGAGTGTCAGAGAGGTCATCAAGAGAATCTGTGTCTATATTGTGCAGGAACTGGACATTTTGCTAAGACTTGTCCCATAAAGTCAGGAAACTCCCGGACCTAGGACTGTTGGGAGAGACCTCCCTAGGTCACACTACATCCTCTCCGCAAATACTAATTCCGGTATCCCTGTCTCTGGCCAAGTACCTAAAAACTAAGTCTATTCCATGTTACTGTTGCTAGTAATAGCAGTGGCTATTTTCTAAGTCAACTTAATTAATAGCAGGTAATGGACTTCTCCTCCAAGAATTTATCTAATCCATTTTTTTGGGGTGGGTGGGGGGGCATGGAAAGATTTTATTTATTCAAAGCAGGATGTGAATTTTTTTTTTAATGTAAGTTTTTTATTGACCAATATAAACACTAAAAAATGTAACAATAATACTTTTAGGCCAATACAGTTATCACATAAGAAGCCCCTGTAATCCCCTCCCTCCCTCCCCCTCTTGTCTCTTCGTTGAAACTGACAACATGGTGACCATTATTTCAGCAGTAAACATAGTGACCAATCAATCAGGTAACTAGAGCATATGACAAGGTGACTGGCTCTTAATACGTATTTGAAAATAAAGTAAGTGAAGTCCCAAATTCGGCTCCTGATGTTTATTTGAAAGTAAGAAAGTAACCAGATGATATAAAGTCTATCTACAAGCTTCCAGCCGAAGATTGAGCGGTTATCCATTTAATAAAGGGTTCTCACGACCGTTGAAAAATGGCTATATTATCCTGTCAAATTGCAGTGAGATGCGCCATATGGTAGCATGAGTGGAGTCTATGTATCACTGCAGGGAGGGGTCGAGATTCAGGCAATTTCCATGCCTTAGCAAGTTCACACTGAGCTGCTATAAACACTCTTTTGCAGAGGCCTGGACACTCGCATAAAAGATGAGCTGGCTGCTCGTCAGACACCTGACTCGCTGGAAGAATTGATATCCTTAGCCACTCGAATTGACTGGCGGCTTCGAGACAAGGTGAAGGAACTCCGGCCTAAGGTGTTACCTGGGTTAAAACCAACCAGTGCTCCTGCACTAACAAGGGGAACAGCACCTCCTGCTGTGGATAAGAAAGAACCGAAGGAATCTGGCCGTGGTCACTTGACGTCTAAAGAGAGAAGATATAGAAGGAAGAACGGCCTGTGCATGTACTGTGGTCAGCCAGGCCGTGATGTTTCTGTTTGCCCTAGTCATCCGGAAAACAGACAAATCTGAGTCCCGCAGGAGGACTTTTCTTGTGCTATACAGCAATATCTCCTCCACTCTCTCATCCAGTCTCGATGAACCCTGAACCAGTGACGGTTCAAACCTCTGCCCTAAAAGACTCAAGGGCAAGACACGACGATCATCTCAGATGTTTTGTGGAATACCTGAGGAGTCCATGAGGTAAATCACAAGATCCAATATTGTATCACACTTTGAAGTGGGCCTTGGACGATTCTTTTCACCACCACTTCTTTTGAGGATCTTATCAACATCACCAGCAGTTTTTCAAGTTCTTGCTGGTAGTCATAGTGGTTGCTATGCACGCCATAAGCTAGGTGGTGCTCTTCATCTACAATGTCTTCTTGGATTACAAATTGAGAATACTACTACATTCTACCTACTTGGAAGTCGTACTGAAGAACAACAGCACTGTTGATTCTGAAGTAGAAGTCATCTCTACCTCTCAATTTTGTGATGATCCACTCGGAGGTCGTGCTGGAGGTTTACAGCACAGCTGATTCTGACATAAGAAGACATTCCTAACTACCAGTTTTTTGATTGGCCTATTCGGAAGTCGTGCTGGGGTACAGCACTGTTTGATTCCAAAGAAGAAAAAGAAGATATCTCTATTCATCAACTTTACTTAAGGACCACTCGGAAGTCGTGCCCATAACTTATGGCACTGGTTGATTCCGAGGAAAAAAGAATAAGTTTCTACTCATCAACTTCATTGGATCATTTGGAAGTCGTGCTGGGGTACAGCACTGTTTGATTCCAAGGATGAAGATTATCCATCCATCAGCCTGTTCGTCTTGCTGGTATTATCAACATCTCTCTTCCAGCATCTTGTGGAAGAGCTACATCAGAAGTGGATATGGGACCATTTCTACATCACCACTTCCACTGAAACCTCAGTGATGTCCACGGCAGCCCATCTCATTGCTGGTGACGTCATTATACATTCTACTAGATTCTTCAAATCTACATCTATCCGTGTCATACGAACTTGAACTCAAGCCTTTGAGACTTTGGATGTTTGAACAGAGACTGAACCTTGTTGACCTGAAAAGGCTTCGACCCCAAGAACCATCTTTGGGATCCTTAGACCTAATGGATAAGAGATGCTCATCAGTTCCACCTCGCGTATCTCTGGTACATAAACTGGTACCCGAAGAGGAGATCGCTGTTTGAAGGGGGGTACTGTTGTATTCGTGCCTTTTCTCTCCCCTCGCTCCACCCTCTCTACCTGGGATGTGACTCCCTTCGGCTCTGACGGACAGTGCAGTCGCGGCTTCTCTCCGCCTCTTGGTCCCGGTTCCCCCGGGCTGGGCTGACGCTATGGATCCGCCATGTTCCCGATGATGTAAGGGTGCGCGCTCCAGACTTTGGCCCAGCAAGGGTGCGAACGTCAGGGGCGTCCCCCCGTAGTGATGTCATCCATCTGCACTTTAAAAGGTCTTTGTTTGCTAACCTCTAACGAGTTAGCAAGGAACTCCAATGGGACTTGCTTCGGCAGTCCATGATGCTTGCACCAACGATCCGAGACAGCCGGGGAACCCATCCCCACTGCTCGGCCTTTTCAAACTTACCAGGAGTACCCACTCCATGGGGGCTCCACTCTCTCTTCTTAATTTCAGATTGCCAGAACACTCGGAAGACTCCTCATTTCCTGGAAGCGATCGCAGACATGAACACAGTGATTTCTATTACATAGGAATCTGTACTCACTCCACGAGGGCCTACATTCCTATTGCTCTGAAGACTCCCTTCCGTCCAAGACGTTATTGCAGGTACAGAGATCAAGAGTTACATTGGCAAGATTACAGATAGGAACCGGTACTCGCTCCATGAGGGCCCATGTTCCTAGAATCTTATACAGACTCTCTTCTACTCTAGAAGTCATTTCATATACAGCAATTGTGAGTTCTTATTACAGACTGTTTGTGGGAACCAGTGCTCGCCTACGGCTCCTGTTCCTGAATGTACTGAAGACTCTCTGTGGCATAGAGACCATTGCAGACATCTAGTATTGTGAGTGTACCATCTTGTATCCAGTATACCCTGTCTACTCACTACTTCTAGTCTCTCTCTACAGCTCAGCGACCCAGAGATTATATTCCATTATCATAAGGACTTCACCCTTGCCGGACACAGTGACTCACTACTGCCACCTCTGGTGGTCCAGCTTCCAGTCTAATAAAGAACTAATGTGTTTATCTCATATTCTAGCCTAGCCAGTGGTTCCTCTCAGGATCTCCTCCTGGGGGCGCTGTCATCTGCCATCGGCCCAGGGATTCACCATTTCTTTCACTATTGTCACCTTGTGGGAGCCAACCACTACAGACCACTGACTCCACTCACAGAGGTATTATATAGACAGCTACTCCTCTTTCTCTGAGACTTGCCAGCAGCTTATATATATATATATATATATATACAGATTGCTACTCCGTAGCGGGGGGCATGATAGATTGCTATCTCAATAGCGAAGTACTATATACCTATTGCCAACTCCTCTTCCTTGGAGAGTTGATCCATAACCGATTGCTACTCCTTAGCAGATTGTACAGCTTGCTACTTTCTTTCCTTACAGGAGCATCTAAGAGCAGTTCGCTAACAGAATTACAGATAGCTAACTCCTCCCCTTTGGAGGAACAGGTCATGTCATATCGCTACTCCATCCCCTTTCAGGAGCACAGCAGAACAGCTTGCCAACTCTGCCCTCCTGGCAGAGTGAGCGACAGCAGATTGCTAACTCCTCCCCTCTGGAGGAGGTGAGTGTAACAGATTGCTAGCTCCTCTCCTTTGGAGAAGGAGAGCGTAACAGTGAGTTCTCGCAGCCATGTTCGCACGTTATCCCAAAAAGGGACCATGAGAGGACATGTCCACCATACGTGTAAGTACGAGCCCACCTGACCACATTGTCTCCAACATTTATCAGGAACATTGGGATACATAGTGTGTAATCAAACCGGGGTCCAATGCCTTCTGTATAGTAGCTTATATCAGTGCTCTTGGATGGCTGCAGAGATAGAGCTTTTAGCTGTTTGCTGAATCACAATATCCCAATCTTCCTCAGTCAGTGCACCATCCGAATTGGCCTTCCAAGCCCAAATATGTGTAAACGCATATGGAGAATTTGTATTAAGAAGAGTATACAGTTTAGATATAACTACCTTAAGCTTATCAGCATGTTCACAATATGTCTCGAACAAGGATTTGGTAGGGCGAATCGTTTTAGCATCTTTAATCTGCTGCAAAAAATGTCGAACCTGTGCAATCCCCATTAAGTCTTGCATTCCTCCCCTAAATCTGTCCTGGAGATCATAAGATGACATTAGGTCTCCCTCCTTCCAAAAATGACTAATGTTTACTATCCCCTGGCCAGCCCAGTTTTGAAAAACCTGGGAATGAAGGCCCGCTGGGAAACACGTGTTGTGAGATAAATGTGTCAGTTGGAAATATTGGAAAGAGCCCACAACCTGACCCCTCCATTGAAACCATATGGCAAGTGTGGTCTGCAGTGCAACTGGTAGGAAATCTAGATGTCGCCATGTACTTTTAGGCTGCCAGAATAACGCCGGTAATGGCATAGCTCCTATCATTGCTTGCTCTAAACAGACCCACTGCTTAGTATCGTTCTTATTGTAAGTGTATAAATTGCCCTCGTGTGCACTGCTCCATGATACCAAGTTGTTATTGTTTGTAAGGTTTTGGGTGGACCCTTGGACACTGTGGCAGATGACCACGCCCACGGGGGGGAAGTCCCATGAGGGGCCACAGGTCAGGCTCAGCTTAGGACATATAACACAGAATTATCTTTTATTAAACAGAGTTGAGAAGCCACCAGAGGTGGCAGTAGTGAGTAGAGATGAAGCCCGGCTGGGCTTGTAGTCCCTCAGGACAATGGAACAGCAATCCCTCAATAGCTGTGATGTAGTTGAGAGAAACTGAGATAGTGAGTACAGTGGCGCATACTTAGGGTTCAGTATAGAGCCTCGTTGGTAGATTACTCACACAGCGGTTTCTCCTGGAAGGTAACACACAGAAGCTGGAATAGAGGCAGGCCCTCGAGGAGCGAAAGAAAGAAGGTATTAAAATGTTTTGCCTCATCTTCGGACATCAAGTATCTTCGACCTTAAATTCTAGGTCATCTTCTGCATTGATGGCAGATCGTTCCTGAGTCCTGGAAGAGAATTCACTGCTATTAGGAACGGTAACATGGAATAGACTTAGTTTTTGGGTATTTGCCAGGTTCTTATGGCCTGGATTGGCCACTGTTGGAAACAGGATGCTGGGCTTGATGGACCCTTGGTCTGACCCAGTATGGCATGTTCTTATGAGTATGAGAGGTTTCAAGAGTGAAACGTGAAAAGGGTTGTGGATGTTTAATCCGGGTGGTAGCTTCAGACTGTAAGTGATGTTGCCAAGACGTCGGAGGATTGGAAATGGTTGACAATAACGAGGAGCAAAACAAGTGGATGGAAACTTCAGTCTGAGATGTTTGGTAGATAACCAGACTTTGTCACCAGGTTTGAAGACAGGCGCTTGAGAATGGTGAGCGTCATAAAACTTCTTAGCACGGTCACTCACTTTAACTAGCATGTCTTTCGTCTGAGTCCACAGATTATGGATTTCATCAGCAGTAGATTGAGCTGCTGGGGACGTCACTGAGAGCTTCAGTGGAAGTGGCGGTGTTGGAGAGCATCCATATACCACTTCAAAAGGTGTTGATCCAGTTGATGTTGCTGGATGAAAATTGATGGCGAATTCAGCCCAGGGTAACAGTTCAGCCCAGTTATTCTGACGGCAACTCACGTAGGCTCGAATGAACTGTTTTAAAGTTCTATTCATCCGTTCTGTTTGGCCATTTGATTGCGGATGATAGGCTGAAGTGTAGTCTAGAGAGATGTCGAATAACTTGCACAAGGCCCTCCAGAATCTTGCCGTGAATTGAGATCCTCGGTCTGAAACAATGTGTCTTGGTAGGCCGTGAAGGCAAAAAATGTGCGATATGAAGAGCTTCGCAAGCTCTAAGGCTTAAGGTAAGCCAGGCAGCGCCACGAAATGGGCCATCTTGCTGAAGCGATCAACTGTTACCCAGATGGTATTCATTCCTCCAGAAAGGGGTAAATCAACTACAAAATCAGTAGCGATGTGTGACCAGGGCTGTTTTGGAATTGGCAGTGGTTGCAGCAATCCCCACGGTTGGCCAGAAGCAGGTTTGTGTTTGGCACAGTTGGTACAAAATGCCACGTAGGTGTTGCATTCATGCCTATTCTCGCCCTCGCTCCACCCTCTCTGTGTTGAAGCAAACCAGTGCTCCTGCACTTCGAGGGGGGTACAGCACCTCCTGCTGTAAAGAAGAAGGAACCGAAAGAATCTGGTCACGGACACTTGACTTCTAAAGAGAGAAGGTATAGGAGGAAGAACGGCCTGTGCATGTACTGCGGTCAGCCAGGTCATGATGTTTCTGCTTGCCCTATTCGTCCGGGAAACGGACAAGCCTGAGTCCCGTGGGAGGACTGTTCCTGGGCTATACAGCAATATCTCCTCCACTCTCTCATCCAGTCCTGGTGAACCCTGAACCAGTGACGGTTCGAACCTCTGCCCTGAAGGACTCGGGCAAGAGACAACTCTAATCTCAGATGTTTTTGTGGAATACCTGAGGAGTCCATGTGGTAAATTTGCAGATCCACTATTGTATCACAATCTGAAGTGGGCCTTGGACGATTCTTTTCACCGCCACTTCTTTTGAGGATCTTATCAACATCACCAGCAGTTTTTATTTATTCCTGCTGTTTTACATAGCGGTTGCTATGTGCACCATAGCTAGGTGATGCTCTACATCTTAATGTCTTCCTGGACTACTAACTGAGATATTCACCACGTTCTATCCACTCAGAAGTCATGCTGAAATGCGCAGGGCCAGGCCCGGAATGGCCTGCAGGGCATTGAGCTGTGCTGGATCCATGGAGTTAGCAATCTGTTATTTTTTATAAGGTTTTGAGTGGACCCTTGGACACTGTGGCAGATGACCACGCCCACGGGGAGATGTCCCGTGAGGAGCCACAGGTCAGGCTCAGCTTAGGACACACAACACAGAATTATCTTTTATTAAACAGAGTTGAGAAGCTACCAGAGGTGGCAGTAGTGAGTAGAGATGAAGCCTGGCTGGGCTTGTAGTCCTTCAGGACACTGGAACAACGATCCCTCAATAGCTGTGCAGTAGTGGAGAGAAACTGAGATAGTGAGTGTTACGTAAGGGGGTGTTTAGTGTGCCCTTGGGCCTCAGCCCGACCCCAGACGTGTCCAGGACTGACCCGAGGGTTGACGGCGTGTCCCAGCATGGCTAACAGTCTGACCCTCTTCCAGGCCTGCAAGCTCCTAAGGCCAACAACAGGATGATGTTGGAAGTTGAATGGTCCTCCGAGCCCTTTCGGACTGCTGCGTGGAACAGCATGGAGCAGCATGCCTGGCCTGAGGTTGAGGGCAGATGCAGGCCTTGACACATAGACAGGACTATGATCGATGCGACGGCATCACAGACGAAGACACTTGGGTTGATGCAACGGCATCACAGACGAAGACACTTGGGCTGATGCAACAGTATCAGAGACGAGACTAGGAACTTGATAACAGCTGGGAGGAAGGGCATTTTCACTGTCTCTCAGGGCACCCTACTCAGCCCACCCGCGGGACTGAGTCGCAAACCACCCTGTCCTACTGCTCGCCCTACACAGCCCTAGGAGGCTGGTCATGGACCACGAGGAGAGCGGGACAAGCGCAGGGAAGATCCAGGCGAGGAGGAATGATGGAGCCGATGTCATCCAAAGCTCCACCTATGGCTGGTGGGAACAGAAGCTCAGGAGCACAGGGACCAATCCCTCCTGCAGACCACTCCATTCTCGGGCACGACATCATCCGAGAACCACAGCTCTACAGGAACAGAAGGCTCAGGAGCACCAGACAAAGTCGCAGGGAAGAACATCCGGATAGGCAGGCACATCAGGATGAGAAAGATCATGACGGGACATCAGGACATGGAAGATCATGATGGAACATCAGGACATGGACAGGGACCTCAGGCAAGACATCAAGATATGAAGACGTAGTACGAAGGCAAACAAGACGAGACGAGGAGCTCCACGAAGAACAGGAGACCTTACAAGGCTCTGGCAGGCAGGAGCCTCCAGAGAGATGTCACTCCAATGCAAGGCACCGACAGACTGACGGAGCAGCCGTTTTATAGGGCTGGTAAAGGAAGTCCACTCCCTAGGAGGGGCCAGCACACTTCCCGGAGAGATAGGTCCGGCAAGCTCTTTGGCATAGTTTTGAAACAGGAGAGCAAGTAAGCGGTGGAAATATCCATCATCCCCATCTCTGTCCAATACTGCGCAAGATATGAGATATGCCGGGCTGTTCGGTACGTTTTACCCATCTCGCACCATCCTTTGATGGAATTCTGTTTTAAGGCGACATCAAAGAAACGTTGGGAGAAGTGACGCTCCCGTCTATACGCGACAAATAATGACGGGTTTGTAAGAATGCAAAAAAATGTTTAACTGGCAAGTTATAATCTGTTACCAGCGATGCAAAGTCTCTCACCAGCGGTACGTCCTCTGAGTAGAATTGGAAGATGAACGGAAGCCCCTTTTGTAACCAGTCGTCAAAAATAGCATACTGTTCACGCCCTGGAAGGAAATCCCAATTACCCAACAATGGCATTAAAAGAGAATCCAGGCCAATCATACCTCCCTGTGTTCAGATCCATCGCCAAGCCTGTCGACATGGGTGGACCAAGCTACGTGGGATTTGTAGAGTACGATATATGCTATTTCTAGCTTGCAGGAGATATAATGGAGACCACGGGGAAACCATGCTAATAACTAGCCCATACTCACAGTAATTGTATCGATCAAGTAGCCATTCGTCTACAAATCGTAATTGACATGCTGCATTAAAAAGGCGAATATCTGGCAACCCTATGCCTCCCCCCCCACCTTAGAGTAGGTCAAAACTTTATATTTCAGCCGGGCCCTCTTCCCAGCCCACACAAATTTTTGGAAAAGAGTTTGTAACCTAGTGACATCTCTGCCAAGTAGCTAGCAAGGTAGCATGTGCATCTTATATAATAACTTAGGCAAAAGAACCATTTTAAGCAAAGCACATCTACCAAAGAGAGAAAGGGGCAGAGTCTGCCACGACTGGAGTTGGGCAGCTAAAGCTGCTATAGTGGTAGTAATATTCAACTCATACAAGTCCGCAAGATTTCATGGGATCCATACCCCTAAGTATTTTATTTTGTGTGGAGCCCAAGTAAAGGGGAAAACTCCTAACCAATTACGTTGTACACTGGGGTTTAACGCTAAAGCCTCAGACTTGGCGAAGTTAATTGTCAAGCCCGCTATGCTATGGAAAGAGGTAAAGTGGCGGATAATAACTGGGATACTTTCTTTCGGATGACCAACAAACAATAAAATGTCATCAGCAAACATTGCCAATTTCATCTGATGTCTCCCCAAGCGTAGGCCCTTGAACTCGCCATCCAGCCGTAATTTAATAGCCAAAGGCTCTAAGGCCATAACAAATAATAGAGGTGAAAGAGGGCAACCCTGTTGTACGCCACATTGAATAGGAAAGGATGTAGATAAAACCCCATTTATAAGTAGACGAGCACTAGGATTATTGTACAGTGCCTGCAACCAGGTGAGAAAAGGACCCGAAATGCCATAAGTCTGTAGAGCCCAAAATAAATATTTCCAGGAAAGGGAATCAAAAGCCTTCTCCGTGTCCAGCCTCAAGACCTCCGATCTGTTGTCTGATGGAAATTTAAAAGGCCAATCAGGCGCCTCACATTTTTTACACCTTGTCTCCCTTTGATAAAACCCGTTTGGTCTTCATGAATTACAGAGGGTAGGAGGGAGTTTAATCTAGCAGCAAGTGCAGCAGAGAGGATTTTCAGGTCACCATTAATAAGAGAAATAGGCCGATAAGAACCGACCTCCTGCAAATCTTTGCCAGGTTTCGGCAGTAGAACTATAGTAGATTGATTTTCCATGGGATTAACAGTCGTCCCCTGAATCAAACCATTATAGTACTGCTTCAGCATCGGCAGTACAGGAAATTTTAAGATCTTGTAGAATTCAGGTCCTAATCCATCAGGCCCCGCCACCTTACCTGTTTTCAAACCATGTATGACCGCATGAATTTCTGCATCAACTATTGGTTTATTTAACATGGTCTATCCCCATATAACCTACTGTAATACTCCTGAAAGCGATCTGCTATCGCCTGCGCTGTAACGCGGCAAACCCCAGCTTGATCCTTAATACTAGTTATGAAAGATTTATGGCCACGAACCCCACTAGCCCAGTTAACAATTTACTGGGTCTATCGCCATAGCGATACAACTGAAACCGGTAGTATCTCAAAGACTTGGATGCCCGTTGATGCAGAAGCGTCTGTAACACTTCACGAATACTCTCCGCCTCCCTTTTACTAGTCTCAGTCATCGCCTGTATATGGCAAAGTTGGGCAGCTTTCAACGCTACAGTAAGTCTAAGTATTTCAGCATTTCTAGCCTTATTTTGGGTGGCAACATATGCTATAATGTGTCCGCGCATTACCGCTTTTCCCGCTTCCCAGAGAATCCCAGGCTCTACATCAGGACTTGAATTTAAGAGTATATATTCCTCCCAGCACTCCTGAAGGAACCGTGAGAACTCCTTGTCCAGGAGTAATCCAGGGGGCATACGCCATGAAAAGGGGGGTTTCGGGGTGTGGCCCAAGGTAACAGTGACTGATACCGGAGCATGATCGGACAAGGCTATAGTACCTATGGTGGCAGTTGACGTTTTGGGAAACAAAAATTCCGAAATTAGAAAATAGTCCAATCGAGAATATGACCCGTGCAGGTGTGAAAAAAATGTGTAATCTTGTTCACCAGGATGCAAAGTCCGCCAAATATCTAATAGGCGTAATTCTTGACACAAAAAATTAGGTCCCTTTTGAGTATCCCTGGGCTCTACAGACTTAGGCAGCCTACAATCTTCTCGTTTATTGGCCACATAATTGAAATCTCCCCCCACCAACATTGCACAGTCTGAGAATTCCCCCAACCTTCCCAACAATTGTGTGAAAAAAGCATGATTATAAACATTTATAAAGCATGATTATAAACATTTATAAACATTTATAAACCCTCTCCACCTACCATTCCTGACGATCTGGCTCAATCCAAAGCCAATGATCTCGCACTCTTCTTTCAGGACAAAATTGTAAACACACTAGCGCTTCTCCCTACTAACCCAACTCCACCTGCTCTAAACTTCACCACCACATGCTCCCCCAGAGCTACCCTTGATACCTTCGAGCCCACCACCCCTCTGGAGATAGAATCAACTCTCAAGAAGCTGAAACCATCCAGCCACCCATTGGACCACATCCCAACGAAACTTCTGCTCCTTATCCCAGGCATCATCTCCAGATCTCTGGCCGACATCATTAACTGCTCCCTAGCCCAAGGAGTATACCTGGATGACCTTAAAACAGCATCTATTAAACCTCTTTTGAAGAAACCCAACCTGGACACTAATGAGCTCTCCAACTTCAGACCCATATCCAACCTCCTGCTGCTAGCAAAACTCACCGAGAAGGTGGTGAACACACAGCTACCTGGAGGAACACAAAATCCTAAACCCCTCCCAGTATGGCTTCCGCAAGTCTTCCAGTACCGAAACCCTCCTCATTTCGCTAACAGACCACATCCTCATGGGCCTAGATAAAGGGATTTCATTCCTGCTAGTACTCTTAGACATCTCCGCGGCATTTGACACTGTGAACCATAGCATCCTCCTCAATCGTCTCTCAGACATTGGTTTATCTGGACACGCCTTCCAATGGTTCAGCTCATTCCCCAATAATAGAAGCTCCAAGATCACAATCAATAATAAAGAATCTCCTAACTTCAAATCTACTCTAGGTGCTCCCCAAGGCTCCTCTCTATCCCCCACCCTCTTCAATATCTATCTACTGCCTCTCTGCCAGCTCCTCACAAACCTTAACCTAATTCATTACTTATTATTATTATTATTATTATTTTTATATACCGATGTTCCTGTAAAGAATACATATTGCACCGGTTTACAAGGAACTGAACAGTCGCCTCCAGGGCGGAAATACATTAAAACAGTCGCCTCAAGGTAGAATACATTAACACAAGTATACACAAGTGTATACTTGTGTTAATGTATTGTGTTAATGTATACAAGTATACACAAGTATTTACTTATATGCTGACGATGTTCAGATCCTGATCCCAATAAAATAATCCCTTCCAAAAACGCTCTCCTTCTGGGAGAACTGCCTCAAGTCCATCAACCACTTACTCACCAGCCTGAACCTGGTCCTCAATGCAGCCAAAACAGAAATCCTTCTCATCTCCGCTGATCATTCTACCAGCCATGATCAGACAACCTCTATCCCTCAGACCATTCAAGTCAGAGATTTAGGAGTCACCATTGATAACCATTTGAACCTAAAAAAATCAATCAACAATATTACGAAGGATTGTTTCTTCAAGCTCCAAGTAATGAAAAGACTCAAACCCTTCCTTCATCTCCAGGACTTCAGAACTGTCCTGCAGTCAACAATATTCTCCAAAACCGACTACTGTAACACTCTCCTCTTAGGACTCCCGATCTCTGCCACTAGACCACTACAGATGCTCCAGAACTCAGCAGCCAGGATATTAACCAACACCAACCGGAAAACTCATATCACTCCTATACTTAGAAACCTACACTGGCTACCTATTAAATACAGAATTTTACACAAAGCACTCACCATTATCCATAAATCCATACACAACCAACTACCTTTAGACCTTTAGACCTCATTGCTCCACGGCTACTGGATCCTCTCCATTCCAGATAGTATATGGGAAACAGCCACATCCGCCGCTGCCTGTCCCCATCTCTGTGATATCCCCGGTAGCCCAACTCTCTGCGCTTTGGCCTTCCTGTTATATGGTTATGTTTCAGTTAACCCCTAGTTTTATGTAAACCGGCCTGATATGAAGCTTGTCATGAAGTTCGGTATAGAAAAATGTTAAATAAATAAATAAATATACATTACAGAGTACCACTTTTTGCTGGTTACACAATCCCTGGACAATGATGTAACGACCTTCCAGGTCTTGCCATACCTTCTCCGATTGGAAAGACAATTGTTTATGAATTAGTATGGCAACACCATGTCTCCGTGAGCTGTATGAAGAGAAAAAACATTGTCCCACCCATTCTCTCTTCAGCTTAGCATGTTCACCTGCTGATAAGTGGGTTTCCTGAAGGAATACCACCTGTGCATTCATTCGCTTGAACGCCATTAAAAGCTTCTTCCATTTGATTGGGGAATGAATGCCATCTACATTAAGAGAAGTAAATTTTACCGCTGCCATGACACCAGAGCCCTATAGGCCAGGCCCAAGCGGGCTACACAAAGAGATATCCGTTTTGAAAATCCCTTGGCTCCCCAGCCTGAGCCTCCGGGATCATATGGAAACAACCTGAGCCTTACTTCATCAGTGTCCAGTGTGAATTGTTCCCCTTCCAAAAATGCATACACCTCTCCTAGGGATTCCACCTTTCCCACCCTAGTCCCCAACAGCCACCCCCATACACACCATGCACACAATACACTCCAGACATACTTCCATTCATACTCACGACTAGTGCCCTGCAACCTTAGGAGGCCCAGAACTCCAACATACCCCCTGTTCCAAGTCATGCCGAAGTTCCCCTCCGCCCCCCCCCCCCCCCAATGAACAGTGAAAATAGAAGAATAATAGCACAATTAGAGACCATTACTTTACAAACATGTAACTTTTGAAAACTAGATCTGAAAGCTAAAACTCCAATGCTCACATGTCACGAGCTCCCTCTTGGAGCCAATCTTCCAGGAAGATATTCGTGAATCAATACTACACGAACAGGAAATGCAACACTGCGTATAAGAATGAGGGAACCAAAAACCCTGGCTCCAAGCCAACTCAGGCAATAAACTGTCTCTGGATGCATAGTTCCCAATGATTGTCGAGAACAAACAAGGAAGGACAAAAACTCTCTTGCGAGTGATATCTGCTAGTCCACCCCCGCACCAGGAGGTGCCGCCGGAGCTAAGGTCATCAGGAAGACGGATGCATCGTCAGGCTTAAGAAAGAAAAAAGTCTTGTTATCATGATGTATCCGTAGCTTAGCCGGATAAAGCAATGCAAATGAGATGCCTCTCTTATGCAGCTCGGTACACATGGGAGCCATTGCTCTCCGCTGTGAAGCAACCACCGTGGAAAAATCATTAAAGAGCAAAATGCAGTTCCCTTCGTATTCTATCACCTGATGTTTTCGACATTCACGCATCAGCTGCACCTTATGGAACCAGTTCAGGATACGCGTCATGACAGACCTTGGCCTATTATCCCTTTCCCGGTGAGGACCCATCCGATGAGCTCGTTCGCATCATAATTGGCCCACTAAAGAAGTCAGGCCTAGATAGTTAGGAAGCCAGTCTTCTATGAGATGGTACAACACGGATTCTTTTACAGTTTCTGGAATTCCAACCAGCTTGATATTGTTCCTTTGGTTTCTGTTCTCCTGATTGTCTATCCAAGTTAGAAGTACAGCCTGTTGCTCTGTGATGTTGTACCTGTCATTCTGCAGTGACCAGCCGGTCGTCCTGATCACTAATCCTTTGCTCCACGCCATCCATCCGCTTGGCCTGCCCCTCCAAAGTCCCCTTAATATCATCCATCATAGTCTGCAGTCTGATAAGCCTCTCATCCAGAGCCCCTGAGACCCAAGACGAGATTTGCAGTAAAACATCCTCCGACACAGAGGTGAGCTGCTTCAAGCCCTCTGCATTGGCCGCCATTTTGGTTACGGGAATCCCTCGCTCAATGCTAGCCCGGGAACTCCGATGGTGCATTCCATGACTTCCCCCACTCTAGGCTTGCCAAAACGCAACAATTTATCTTCACAAGTGTGGCAGAGCAGCTCACAGCTATACACAATGAAAATAGCAGACGGTTCCACTGATAAGATTAGAGTGGGAGAAATAGAATTGGGTACTTGCCAGATTGTTATGGCCTGGGTTGGCCACTGCTGGAAACAAGTCGCTGAGCCTGATGGACCCCTGGTCTGACTCAGTGTAGCATATTCTTATGTTCTTTAAATAAGAAGGGCAAAACTCGTTGTGCAGATGTCAGGCGAAGGACGCCGATGGATCTGGACAATTGGCATTGACACGCAGCGGAATCAGCAGGGGTGCTGCGGATGGAAGAAGATTCCTAAGCAGAACAAAGGGCAATACTTGTTGTGCAGCCTTCTAGTAAAGAGGCTTTACCCCCACGAGCGCGCTCAGGCTCAGCTAAGCCTTCCCTTACTGATATTCCTGAGCCATAGAACCAAAGCTCACACTTCCATAGGTAAACTGCATTCCCACATCCGCCATCTTGACCACGTGGTTCAAATTAAATTTTTGCTCTCCTGCCTATGCCCCCCTTCGCTTCGTCCCCGATCTCCTGGTACCTCAGGGCTTCCAAAACTGCCCGATCACAGCTCTCACCTGCTCCAAACCGCATGGTCAATCCACCTCAAAATCGCTGTTGTGTTTCATTTCTAGATTAATTCATTTTAAACAGGCGGCCGCCATTTTCCCGGCACAGGATGGTGAGCAGATTCGCGCCATTCCTTCTACCGGCACTCAGGAAATCCAGCGCACCAAAGAGCCTGATCAGGGGCATTGTGGCATGAGACGTCCTCCCCAAGAAACTCGCTCAAAATCGCCGCAGTTTCAGCAGATTATGGGGAGAAGTTCGGAGGGGAGCTACGGAGCTCACACTTCCTACTCCCGTTCAGATGACGTCATCACCGGAAGTCCTCTTGTCTGAGTCTTGTTTGTTGCTTGTTGTGTCTTGTTCTTTGTTTGTTGCTCGTTTGTCCTGTTCTTTGTTTTTTGTCTGTTTTGTTTCCCGCTTGTTGTTTTCTGCTTGTGTGTTTCCCATCCTCCTCATTCCCGTGTTTCATTCCCTCGTTTCCCTTCTCCCCTCTTCGCCCTTCGCTCGTTCGCTTTCCGCTCTCTCGCTCTTTGCGCTCCCTTGCTCTCCGCTCCCTTGCTCTCTGCTCCCTTGCTCTCCGCTCCCTCGCTCTCCGTTCCCTTGCTCCCTCTTTTGTGTTTTTTTGTATTGTCGGTCGCGTGGTCACCGTTCGCCCAGTCACTGCTCGCACGGTCACCGTTCGCTCGGTCACTGCTCGCTCGGTCTCGTGTTCCCTCGGTCTCGTCTGCTCTTGGTCTCGTCTTCTTTGGTCTCTCGTCGTTGTCTTCTTGTGTCTTTCGTGTCTTTGTTGGTTTCCTGTTGCTTTGCTCTGTTTCATGCTGTCCCTGGATTTACCAGCTTCCATTTTTTGGACCCTCGAATACCTCCATCCGGAATGGACTGATATCCTCGTGGAGAGAACCAACCAGACACTAAAACAATTCCTCCGCATTTATGTCAACAAGAAACAAGATGACTGGACTAGCCTGCTACCCTGGGCCGAATTTGCTCTTAATTCTCATTGCTCCACGGCTACTGGATCCTCTCCATTCCAGATAGTATATGGGAAACAGCCACATCCGCCGCTGCCTGTCCCCATCTCTGTGATATCCCCGGTAGCCCAACTCTCTGCAGACGAGCTACACTGCCTGTGGATATCCACACAGCGTGCCCTGATCAAGGCCAGTCAGGCGGCTAAGAGGTATGCTGACCAACGAAGTAGACCATACCCACCTCTCAGGCCGGGCCAAAAGGTTTGGATGAGCACGCAGTTCATCCACCTGAAGCTACCATCAGCGCAACTAGCCCCACGTTTCATCGGGTCATTTCCCATCATCCGGCAGGTGGGTGCTGTCTCGCATCAACTTCGTCTTCCGCCTTCCCTTAAGATACACAACACGTTCCATGTGTCCCTCCTGAAGCTTCTAGTTTTATCATGGCCTTCCAGCGCGCCTCCGACTCCCCAACTTGTTGCCTCCGAAGATGACCTCACCTATCAGGTCCGAGAGGTCTTAGATGTGAGAAAACACTGGAAGAAGTGGGAGTACCTGCTAGCGTGGGAGGGCTTCGGTCCCGAAGAAAACTCCTGGGAGGGATTGGCTAGCATCCTGGATCTGGGTCTAATGGAGCAGTTCCACAAGGACCACCCGGTTAAACCCAGGCCTCCGGGGAGGCACCCTAAAGAGGAGGGTACTGTTGTGTTCCGCGCTCGTGGAAGGCCACGAGCACGGCCCCCTACCTCACCCGCGACGGCGACCCACAGCGAGAACTCCGGGGGAAACCCCTGACCCAATGCCTGCCGCTTCGGCGTGGGCTCCCGCCCTGGCCGCCGGGTGGGGAGCTGTCCCTGCTCCTCCCTCGCGGTGTCCGGCTGCATTTCATCCGCGGAGGAAATCCAAGATGGCCGCCGCCATCTTTAGGCACGAGGCCGTGCCTCCTCATTAGCTTTAAAGGGACATGATCTCTTTAACCAGGTTCAGCTGTTCCCTATGAGCTAGAGCAGAGGAAGTATAAAAGGATACTTCCTCTGCTCATTCCTCGACTTGGCAACGTCCTTCGTTCGTCAGGTCTGCTTGCTTCAGTGAGTCTTCCTGTGCTTTGGATCCTCGTTCCTGTCTTGTCTTGGAGTTCCTGACTTCGGATCGGCTAGGGGTGATTCCTGGTATTGACTTCGGACTGGCAAGCGGTGATTCTCTGGTGTGTGACTTCGGACTGGCAAGTTGTGATCCCTCGGTGTGTGACCTCGGACTGGTAAGCGACGACCTTCTGGCACTTGACCTCGGACTCCTTCTTGACCATCATCTCCAAGAGCACGCCTAAGTCCCAGCGGCTCGGGTCCCTACGGGCTCCTCCCGGGGGGGGGACCGCGGGCTTCCAGGGGTGAAGCTCCAGTCAGCCCTTGCACCGAACTTCTTGACCTCTCAAAGGTCCACCTAAGTCCCAGCGGTCCGGGTTCCTACGGGCTCCTCCTGGGGGGACCGCGGACTTCCAGTGGCGAAGACACACTTCCTTTCTTCAGCTCCCGACTCTTTTTCTGCCTTCACAGTCGCCTCTGTCTCCTGTGCCGAGGGTCAGCTGGTCACGTCTTCTGTTCCTGCCTTGCCACCCGACGGGAGAACCTACGGACCATCATCCCAAGGTATTTCATCCTCCCGTCAGCCCAAGGGTTCACAAGCCTGAGCATAACACACAAGCTAACCTCGCTAGCTATAACCTCTTTCTTTTTACTTTTTTTTTAACCTTTAAACTCCACTGAAGAAAGGCAAAAAAACAAAAACAAATAATCTCCCCCCCCCCCCCATTTCCCTGCATAAGAGAAGGCAGCAGGCTCAGCAGACCCTTCAGGAGGAGAGGTAACTGGCCCCACAAGTTTTCAACCTCCGGCGACGAGGGACAGAGCAAAGTTCAGGGTTCCCAAGCCCCTGCTCACCCAGCCTAGGACCAGGAAGGATTTATTTTTTTATTTATTTATTTTTGTATACCGACATTCGATGGAGATATCACATCGGTTCACGTGTAACTGAATAGTAAATAAGGCATGGGCTGCTTATTTTCACAGTGTAACTTACAGAATGACTTAGAAAGGTTAACATTTTAAAATGAGATTGTTACGTAGGGCCTCGAAAGGCCTTGCATTCTGTTGAGAATGGGGGTGTTTAGTGCGCCCTTGGGCCTCAGCCTGGGCCCAGAACTTCAGGGCTGAGCCAAGGGTTGACAGTGGCTCCGCATGGCTGACGGGCTGACCCTCTGCCAGGCCTGCAAGCTCCCAAGGCCAACACCCAAGGACGTTGGACGTTGAATGGTCCTCCGACCATTCTGAGCCCTTTCGGACCTGCTGCGAACAGCATGGAACAGCAGGCCTGGCCTGAGGTTGAGGGCAGATGGAGGCCTTGACACGTAGACAGGACTATGATGGATGCGGAGGCATCTCGGACGAGACTAGATTGATGCGACGGCATCACAAGCATGACAAGGAACTTGATCCAAACAAGACAAGACATAGGGCAGGAGGACATTGGCACTGTCTCTCAGGGCGCCATACTCAGCCTACCTGCAGGACTGAGTTGCGGACCACCCTGTCCCAGGGGAGCGGGACAAGCGCAGGAAAGACCCAGGCAAGGATGAACTCCAATGACGAAGCTGGTGTCATCCGAAGCTCTCTCTAAGGCTGGCGGGAACGGAGGCTCCGGAGCGCAGGGAGCAATCCCACCTGCAGGCCACTCCATTCTCGGGCACGACATCATCCGAGAACCACGGCTCTGCAGGAACAGAAGGCTCAGGAGCACCAGACGAAGACGTAGGGAAGAACATCCTGGCAGGCAGACACATCAGGAAAAGGAAGATCATGGTGGAACATCAGGACATGGTCAGGGACATGAAGACGTAGTATAAAAGCAGACGAGACGAGGAGCTCCAGGAAGAACAGAAGACCTTACAAGGCTCTGGCAGGCGGGAGCCTCCAGAGGAAAGTTACGATGATGCAAGGCCAAGACTGACTGAAGATGAAGTCCTTTTATAGGGCTGCAGACCGGCAACTCCCTGGGAGGAGTTTGGCAGGCCCACACCTAGCTTGCCGTATAACTACGGAGAAGTGCTGCGGGCCGGCCCTTAGGGAGAAGGGCGTGGCACAAACCAGGAAGTCCATGCAAACACAAGCAGCCTCAGGCAGGCCCCAAGGACATCGAGGCCCCCCAGGCCCTGGAGCAAATCCTGGACAGTTCGCAGGCGAGACGCTGGCTTGGAGTGGCCTCCAGGAAGAGGTAAGGAGCCTCCCGTAGCACTGCTACAGGAGGGTTCATAACAGTGATATGGAACATTTAACTATTACAGTGAAAATTGGAACATCTAGAACAGTGTAATTTACAGAATGACTTAGAAAGGTTAACATTTTAAAATGTGATATGGAACATTTAACTATTACAGTGACAATTGGAACATCTAGAACAGTTTAATTTACAGAATGACTTAGAAAGGTTAACATTTTTGTTATGACTGCAGCTGTCCGCGGGTTTCCCTGCGAGCAGGCACACTCACCTACATGCTGATCATCACCCGATGCGGCAGGACGCTGCCGTTGGGCCTCCCCATGCGGCTGGAGCCGCGCTCTGCTTCTCTCCCTTGCGGCCCGGAGGCTGCCCCAGATCTGCTCCTGCTCCGCGGTCAGAGCCGCGGCTTTTCGGCGTCTCTCACGGGGCTGGGACTGCCCCTGACGTTGTCTCCATCTTCGCGGCGCTAGGCCGCAAGCCCCGGTGCCATCCGGCGGCTGGAGCCGCCCCTGGGGCTCCCCGCAGCGGCAGCAGCCGCTGCCAACGTCAGGGCCTGCTCCTCAGGCCCTGCCTGCGTCTGCACGCTGTGCGTCGGTGCAGGCTGCTGTCCGCGGTCTTGCACAGCTTCCTGCTCTCCTTAGGCGCCAGCGCACACCTCTCTTCAGAATTTAAAGGGCCAGGCACAGGAAGTGTGCTGGCCCCACCTCTGTGACTATTTCCTGCACCAGCCCTTTAAAGGGCTGCTCCGTCAGTCTGCTCTTGGCCTTGCATTGAGGTGACTTCTCTCTGGAGGCTCCTGCCTGCCAGAGCCTTTGTAAGGTCTTCTATTCTTCGTGGAGCTCCTCGTCTCGTCCATTTGTATCATCTCAAGTCTTCGTGCCTGAGGTCCTCGTCCAGGTGTCCTGATCTTCATGTCCTGGTGTCTCGTCCTGATTCTCTGTTTCCTGATGTTCCAAGTTCCGGGATGTTCTGTTCCTGAGTCTCGTCTTTGCTCTCGAGTCTTCTGGTACCGGTAGGCCAAGGGTCCCTCAGTTGATGTGTGCCTAAGTGGACTAGCCTGCTGGTGGACGTCTGTTCTGTGCTCCTGAGCCGTCATGTCCCGCCAGCCATTGTGGAGCTCCGGGCGACTTATGGCTCCGTTGTCGTAGTTCTGCCGTGACTGGACTCTTTCCTGCATCTGTCCCGTTCTTCTCGTGGTCCGTGACCAGCCTCTTGGGGCTGTGTAGGGCATGTAGTGGACAGGGAGGTCTGCAACCCGCCCATTGGGTGCACCCGTGAAGGTGGGCTGAGTAGGGCGCCCTGAGAGACAATGCAAATGTCCTTCCAGCCATAGTCAAGTTCCAAGTGTCTCGTCTGCTATGCCGTCTGCATCGATCCCAAGTGTCTCGTCTGTCATCTTCGCAGCCAGAGGCCGCAAGCCCCGGCCTGGATTAGCGGCTGGAGCCGCCCTCGGGGCCTCTTGCAGCGGCTGGAGCCACTGCCGTCATCGGGGCCTGCTTCTCAGGCCAGCCCTGCTTCTTGGCGACCTGGTGAACTTGATTTTACATTCTACTCTAACCCACATCAGGTTTACTCCCGCTTGGACTATTTGCTTGTGTCTGATAGGTGGTTTGCCAGGGTGGAGGAGGCGTCCATAGGTGTACGATCGATCTCTGATCATGCCCCAGTGTCTGTCTTGTTGCGGAGTGATATGGGAGAGAGGCCCCCATTCTCATGGCGTATGCGCCCTGACTTGTACTATGATGAGAAGTTTCGGGAGCACTTACAAAGGTGTTGGAAGGAGTATGTCACACACAATTCTACTCCGGATATTACCGCGGCTACCTTGTGGGAGGCCTGGAAAGCGGTGATGCGCGGGAAAATCATTGCGTACATAGCCAAGATGAACCGTCAATGGAATGCTGAAATAGTCCGCCTTACTCAGGTCCTTAAAACTGCACAACAGCGTCACGTGGTTGATATGATCCCAGACGCTAAGGGACAAGTTGACCAGGCGCGAGCCATGTTAAACTCTTTGCTACATCAACGGGCGTCCAAATCACTCAAATACTACCAATACCACCTTTATAAATATGGCAATTGGGCCGGTCGGTTGTTGGCTCACTTGGTTCGTCCTAGGGGCCAGAGGAAGGTCATTGTTAGTATTAAAGATAGCCGGGGCGTCCGTCAGACGTCCTCTGGGGATATTGAGGCTAGGTTTCTAGAATACTACCGACATTTGTATGCGGAGCGCTGCAGTGATTCGCAGGTTCGGGAGGCTCTGTTCCAACCGATCGAATGGCCGAGGGTGACTCTAGATCAGTTGAACGCTCTTAAAACTCCTATTATTGACCAGGAGGTGCATCGGGTTATTCACACTCACAAGTTGGGCAAGGCTGCGGGATCGGATGGGTTCGGATCCGAGTTTTATAAATTATTAAAATTCCAATTGCTTTCCCCACTTGTGGGTTTCTATAATGAACTGTTGGAGGCGAAGGCCCTCTCCCCTGTGCTCAATCACTCGGTTATAGTTGTCCTTCCTAAACCAGGTAAGGATTCGGAGGAGGTGGGGTCCTATCAACCCATCTCCTTGATAAATGTGGATATCAAGCTCTTAGCGTCTATTCTGGCTGCCAGACTTAGTGTTCTTCTTCCCAAACTCGTTCATGACGATCAAACTGGTTTCGTCCGGGGTCGACAAGGGGTTCGGAATGTGCGCCGCCTGATGGCTTCTCTTAGTTATTCTGCTGGGGCGGACGTGGTTGTTCTGAGTCTCGACGCGGAGAAGGCCTTCGACTCATTGTCTTGGGACTTTCTCTTTTGGGTGCTGCGCCAGTATGGCTTTGAGGGGGCTTTTGTACAGTGGGCGGAGGTTCTTTATAGCAACCCCAGTGCTAGTATTTTATTGAATGGGGCAGTGTCCTCCCCGTTTATTTATTTATTTATCATTTTTTATATACCGCGGTACGTAATGCACATCACCTCGGTTTACAGTAAAACAGTAATTCAGCCACAAAAGGCTTTACAATGAACATATATGGAAAGAGCAAAGTGCTAATTTAAACAGAAAAACTAGGAGTATACCTATCAAATACATATTTGTAACAATATTAGCAAAAAGTTTGTCTTGAAGGGAGTTATTTGTAATGAATAAGGAGGGTAAGGGAAAAAGGGGAGGAAGGAAAGGGGAGTCAGGGGGAAAAAAGGGAAAGGCGGGGTAGAGTAGAGGAGTTCTGAGTAGGTTGAGAAGCGAAGAAGTAAATGCATGATTCCCATCCTTCAAAGAAAGGCTTTTCTAAACAGCCAAGTTTTTAGGTTCTGTTTGAATTTTCGGTGGCAGGGTTCTTGGCGCGGATCTGCAGGCATATTATTCCACATTTTGGTTCCTGCTATGATGAGCGAACGTTCTTTAGTGGATGTAAGTTTGGTTAGTTTAGGAGAAGGGATCGGCAGTCTGGCCTGATGTTGGGATCTGATTGGACGGTTTGTTTTTTTGAAATACAGGTGCTCAGGAAACCATTGCATGTTTTGGTTATAGATGGCCTTATGAATTAGAGTAATCGATTTGTATATGATCCGGGAAGCTACGGGTAGCCAGTGAAGTGATTGAAGCACAGGAGTGATGTGATTTGCATTTGATTTGCATTGTGGAGTCCGACAGGGTTGCCCCCTCTCTCCCTTGCTTTTTGTTTTAGCTCTGGAACCATTGGCCATTCGGTTGAGGGAGGAGCCTCAGATTTGGGGATTGCGAGTGGGCCAGCAGTCCCTTCGTACCGCTCTCTTTGCTGATGATATCTTGCTTTTCGTCGGCAAGCCACAAGCCAGTGTTCCAGTCATTATTAATCTTTTTGACCAATTTCGGGCGGTGGCGGGTCTACAAATTAATTTTGGGAAGTCGGAGGCGATGGCCTTGAATCCCCAGCTGCAAACTTCATGGGTGGGCTCTTTTCCATTTCGATGGGCGCCAGATAGGCTGAAATATTTAGGTATTTGGATTCCGAGGGATTTAAGGCACTTGTATGAGTTGAATGTTACTAGCCTCTTGGAGCGGATACTCTCACAGTTGGAGGCTTGGGCCTCGCTCCCCTTGTCCCTTTTTGGTCGCTGCGCTCTTATTAAAATGATCATAGCCCCTAAGATATTGTATGTCCTGTCTATGGTTCCCTGTTGGTTACGGGATAAGGACTTAAAAGGGCTGTACGCGGCCATTCAGCGCTTTCTTTGGAGGGGAAGGAAAGCCCGTCTTAGTTACATGACTATGACTTATTCATGGGACCAAGGGGGATGTGGCCTGCCTGATTTTCGTTTGTACAACGCTGCATGCCAGCTGCGCTTCATAGGGGAATAGCTTACGGGGGACTATAAATTTTGTGCACAGGGGCTTATATCTGGCATGGCTGCCCCTTGGTCGCCCCTGAGTCTTATCCAGTCCAGCATAGTGGAGCGTCGTAGGCTTGAATACCCTAGAGTTTTGCTATCTCCTTGCATTGCGGCCTGGCGGTGGTTACGGGGGCTGAGGGGATTGGATGGGGTGGTTTCACTACTATTGCCCTTGACTGGAAATGTGGGATTTTTGCCGGGAAGGGACTGTGAGGCTTTGTTTCATAAGTGGGCGTCTAATGGAGCGATGTTTGCTTTTCACTTCTATGACACTGACACTCATATACTGTTGGATTTTGCTACTTTAGCTAACACTTATCGCCTACCGACTCATCAGTTCTTTGCGTATCTGCAAACCAGGCACTATTTGACCTCCTTTCACTGGACATCGGACAGGGTAAGCTTGGAATCCTCCTATGCTATCAAGATATTTGACACGGCTAGTCTTGCCAATACCATAACGGGTTGGGCTACGCTTGGCAGATCGTTGCGTCCAACCCCGCGCTTGGATGTGCTGGCGGTAAAATGGACTGCTACTTTTGGAGAACCCATTACCGTGCAATATTCGGCGACATGTTTTGCAGCGGTACACCGTCAGCTACCGGACATTGGACTGCGCGAAGTACAGTTTCGCATACTTCAGCGGATATACTGTGACAATGTGCGACGATTTAAGATGGGGAGAACTGACTCTCCTCTCTTTATTAAATGTGGCCAAGAGGAGGGCACTTTGGTGCATCGACTGTATTCTTGCCCTACTCTCCACTCTTTTTGGGCCACAGTGGTGGGAGTGATTTCTACGTGCACTGGAGCGCCGCCGCCCACAACAGGAAAGTTTCTTCTCTCTAGCCCACAAGCTTGCACTGCCGAGGTCAGCCGATCAAAAGACCGCTTTGGACGCATTGCGGCCATGCTGGCATGCCGCACCATAATGTCCGGATGGGCGGAACCCGTGACGGCCCCCACTTCAGTAGCGTGGTTCCAGCATATGGCCTTGGTTTTGCAGATGGAACGCTTGGATTTTTTGAAAGGCCATCGAAAGACTGATAAACTGTATGGGGCTTGTTGGGCTCAATGTGTCTTAATGTTGCCGGCCTCAGTCCAGGCCGGTCTGCGGGAGAGTGGGTATACTAATGATTGGATCCACAATATGGTCTCTGGGGGGAAGGGGGTGGGAAAAGGGGGGGGGGTGGCCTGGTGTGACTGAAGTGTGAGTGGGATGGTTGTGGGGTGGTGAGGGTGGGAAGGAGGGGGGAGGGGAGGTCAATTCAGAAATAAGTAAAGGGCAGAGAGCACCTACTGGCCTAGGCGGCTACTGCTATCTGGGAATGTCATATGCCTTCTTGTTGCAGTTCCCTCATTGTGTGGGATTGATCTTGTTATGTTATGTTCCTTACTTGGCTGGTTGGTTGTGTTTTCTGCCAATAAAAATTATTCTGAAAAAAAAAAGAATCATGGAGGGATGAGGATTTACTAACATGAATGGCCCCCAACAGGACCTACCAAGCTCCTGGGAGGGAACATGTCTCTCTTAAATCCTTTTTTTTTTTTTTTAACAGGCACAGACTGCAAGTTTTGCATCTCTACCTTCTGCTGGAGACAGAGAAACACTGGAGGACTGCAGGTGGCACACTGGGTTATATGCCAGTGTCAGTGAAACTTTCTCTGTCTCCACCTGCTGGAAGGGAGGCAAAACCTAGGAGTCTGGACTGAACTGGGTACTTAGAGGGAAAGAAACAATAGAGAAAAATATAGCAAGGTAAAGAAATATTACAATAAAAAATTCAAATGAGGGATTGCAAGAGGATTCCTTCTTCTCTGAAAGAAAAAAATGGACATCAGAGCACCGCCCCGCCAGAGCCCTACTCTATTATAAAACGGAGGAGCGGGGGGTGGAGCCCAAGGCGGCTCCGCCCCTCTTTGGATGTTAGAAAACCGCGGGAGCCCTCTCACGATCCTCCCCGTTCGGAGGGTGAGGGGCGGGCCGGTACCCGCCCCCTCCTCTTTCTCCCGCCCCTTGGAGGGAGGGAAGGAGACCCAAGCTTTCCTTCATTTACATTCTGGAGAGGATCGGGGCCAGCGAGCAGCCATGAGCGCCGGCTCGGATCCGGTGGTGATCGTGGCTGCAGCCAGAACTCCCATAGGTAAGCGGCGCCCGGGGCTCCCAGCTCATGCAACAGGAAATGGCCTCCATGCCAGCTTACCCTCTGCTGCCCCTTCCATGACCCCGGCCCTCAGAAACTGCGTTCTGGCTCGGGGGAGGTGGCTGGCGTCCTAGCAAACGTTTCTAGGTTTATTGTGGGGCAGATCTCTCCTCCGAGATAAAGACTGTTGGCGGGCGCTAAGAATTAGGGACCGAGCGCTGTGAAACTTGTTTTTAAAAAGACTGCTCTTATGGCTGCCTGCCTGCCGTGTGAACGTTGCATATAGTTGGACAGGTCGGTGGAAACGCATCCGGAACGTGCATTTTCCAACGCCTTGTGTTTTGCACTTTGGTAAGTCCTAGTAAAGAAATCTTCTACTGCATGCAAACGGCTGTAAGTAGGGCAGCGATTCGTTTCTGCTGCAGGGTTAGAAGGCGCTGCGCGCAGATCCTGCAAGGGGGAGACCGTGGCGTTTCTCCAGTCAGGCGAGGCTCAAGATAATAATTCCCGACTTGAAAACGAAACAGTTACGCCATGGATGTCGTTTTTGCAGCTTTGAAGTTTGTTAGTGGGGTTTTTTTTTTCGGGGACGTCGGCAGGAGCGCAGGGTTCAGTGACTGCATCGATTTGCTCCGCCGGCGGGAGTAACAAAACAAACTTCCGCCTTTGCACGCTCATGGTGATTGGCTAGGAAATGTAGAACCATAGCGCACGAGTGTGTCCTGATTGGCCGGCGTTTTTTTTCCCTTTCCTCTGATTGCTTGACGGGTGTAGAGCCAGAAAACGGAGCTGCTTGTCGATTGGCTGCGGTCGTGTGGCGCCCGTAATGACGCTCCCTCTGCGCGGGCAGTACGCGTGCGGCTGCATTGGGGACTCGGCGCCTCTAATTGCGTCGCTTGCAGGGTTTAAAGCCCAGCGGTTTTATTCCCTGCGTTCAGAACTAGCGGCCACCGAGCTCATTTAGAAACTGAATAGGAGGAGGGTGAAGTCCATGCAGTGCGCCCGGACGCTTCTCTTATAACGCTGTCCCGGAGTAATCCCGAGTGGCGCGCTTTATTCCAGAATTAACGTAGGGAAATTAACTCTGCTTGGAGCTAAAGACGGAGACCGTGTGAGTGAGGGGGCTCCTTTAGCCACGGACGTGGGGACTGGGGGCGCGTGCTTGAAAGTAACTTAGAATAGCTGCCGGTACCAGGATCATTAGCCAGTGACTCCAGGTGGATAAACCATGTCAATAGGACAACTGACTAATCAGATTAAACTTCTCTCGATTCACCCTTACAAAGTTAATAGAATTTCATCTTCACTTTATCTTGAATTCATTACAGGTGCATTCCTGATAACTATTTTGTAAGTTAAATAGGGTTGTGGGATTGCAAGAATCCTACAGCAACACCTGTGTCACTACATGCTGTTTTACTATACAATATTTGATCATTTATTTTATTTATTTATTTATGATTTTTATATACCGACGTTCATTTCAAAAAGAGATATCACATCGGTTTGCAATAAGGTACAATAGGTAATTCACTATTCCCTAAAAGGGCTGACAATCTAAAATTTTTGTACTTGAGGCTAAGAGATTACAAAAATAAAACCATCAAAATCAAAGTTCTTAACAATTAAGCAAAAGGTATAACAAGGAGCATATTAAAGAAATAACACAAAGGGTTGCACGATCATCAGTTACAATATAAAATGATAGGCATACAGTGCCAGGATGTGAGTGATTAGTCTATTGGACTGTCTCACACAGACGCCCAGGCCCGGATGTAGGCATACACAACTGTCTGGAGTGTCAAATTTCCAGGCCAAAGAGGATCCTGTTTCTGCTTGCTTTAGGGCCGTATGCCAGCACAGCTTCAAATGGGTGCCGCCATGGAAGACCAAGCCATCAAGTAGAAGCCAAATATCATAAGGGATTGTCGAGCAGTAAAGTACCCAGAAAATCTTTTATTTAAACATTCGGGTAGGTGATTACATTTCAACAGTATGTCACAAGACACTGAAATTCGTACTCCATTCCTCACGGTCCGCTCATGTGGTCTGTGTTTCACTTAGCTGCGTCAAACAGGATCTGATAAAGGTCCCTCTTGACATAGCTTGGTCTACCCGAATGTTTAAACAAAAGATTTTCTAGACACTTTACTGCTTGACAATCCCCTGTAATATTTGGGCTTTGTGTATGGGTGCCAAACCCTTAAATCTGGTCCTGCAGAACCATGGTTAATGTCTTGGAGTGTAGTTCTTTTGTGTAAATGTCTCACTGCCCTTCTTGTGTGAGAATAGAGCCAGTGAATGAATTTGCCTCATTTCCCTGCCCATAGCGCTCCTCCCTTTTTGGAACATTACTATGTAGTTACAGGTTTTTTGGAATGTCGCTCAACTGGGCTGTTGCAATGATCAGTTTTACTTGTTTTGGGTTATCCTTTGTCTTATGACTCGCAGGTGTCTTGTAGACTGGCAAGGGTTCATGATAGATCAGAGTGGGTTCTGTTCAGGTTGTGGCTAGAACTCTGGTTTTTTGGGCTTGCAGTTGGAATGCATTTAATCTTGCACTCTGGACCATGTCTCTTAGACAAAGGATTGTCACTGTAGTGAATAGACTATTGATGGGGTGGGTCTTCAGAATACAAAGCCAGCCCCTCAGTTCTATCACTATCAAGCATCAGGAAACTGTTCATCTATTTAGCTGATATGCCTCCTGCTTTGTGCACAGTCATATACCTGCTCTTTTTCTATAGAAAGCTACACTTTCCTGTTCTTTTCTGAAACCTACCCTGTTTCTATTATACCCCCTACTTTTTCTTTCTTCCAGTAGGGTTTGTGTTGCAGGCCCTGTACCATTTTAAGTCTCTCTTTGAACCAATGTCCTTATAAAAGTGTGGTTTCAGAACTGTACATTAGTATTTAAAGTTGGATGTCACTAATGACCTATAGAAGGGCAGTATTACCTCATTTTTCCTGTACTTGTGATCTCTCCCCAAAGTGGATGTTAAAACAGGTCTGTCCCTGAGGACGCAGCAGCTAAGGAATTCCCTTTGCAATCCAGCACAAGTGAATTTGTGAGCCACCCATAGATGTCGTGTTTTTTTTTTGGGTTTTTTTATTTATTTATTTCATTTATTAAAATTTATTGATTGCCTACCACAGAGAGGCCTAGGCGATTTACAGCATTAACATACATAATGAAAACATAAAAATAAATACAATACCACACAAATTACGTGTATTTCATATAGACAGAAATAACCAGTCTCATATAGACAAAATAAATGGTCAATCACCCACAATATGTAACAGGCTTCTCACATCTGTAGAGGTATTCTGCTAGCAGCAATCTAGAATATGTTGTATGCACGATGGATAAGGTGCTCTTTCAATAACTGTCTGAACTTTTTTGCATCATCCAAAGACCTGAGCTCAAATGGAATAAGATTCCATTGTGTTGGCGCAGCAATGGAAAAAGAGGTCTCACGAGTACTATATAAATGAGCATGTTGAACAGAAGGAACTTCTAGTAAATTCAATTGAGAGGAACGTAGACATCTTAATGGTTTATAAATGTGTAGAAGAGCATTTAGCCAGTAAGAGGAATCTGAAGTTAACAACTTAAAAACAATCATAGCTATTTTTTGTAAGTGATGCGTTCAGTTATTGGTAGCCAATTCAGATTATACAGGACTGGAGAAATATGCTCACAATGCTTTGAATGGGATACTAGATGCGCAGCCGAGTTAAGCAGTAATTGTAGCAAATGTAATGTCATTTTAGGAAGACCGATAAACAAACTGTTGCAATAATCTAAGTGAGGAAAAATGATCGCACGAGTTACAATCAGAAAATCTCGATCAAATAGCAATTGCCTTAATCCTGCAATAAGACGAAGTTGGGGTTTATTTCTCCCCCCTCCCCTCAACCACTACTGCGTTTTTCTTGCTGTATAGCATCCCCAGTAAATGGCTGGCCTGAGGAACTAGTTGGTCAAGAAATCTAATCTGGATCAGCCACAACTAGCATGCAGCACTGCTACAGTCAAAATGGCAACTGTTAGGTTTATTAAAATTTAATCTTCTCTGTATTGCTAAAGGTCATTCTCCTAGGACAAGCAGGATGGTGGTCCTCACAGGTGGGTGACATCATCGGATGGGACCTGGCAGAGAATGTCAGTTTCTAGTACTTTGACAAGGCATACTGAGCATGTCCTATACCACGTGTCTGTCCACGCGGGGTCCCTCTGCAGTCTTCCTCCCCCCCCCCCCCCCCCCCCCCCGAGCTTTCACCTCGTGGTCACTGAGCTTGTGCTCTTTTTAAGAAATGTTGGGAAAACCTTTCGCCGATCGCTTTTTTTTTTCTCTCGCGTCTCTCTCAGTGCAGGTCCCTCTCTGGTTCCCTCTTGTTTTTTAGTCATTTGGTAAGCTTTTTTCTTTCTTTCACTTCCGTCCCCCTGTGGCAGCGATGCCTTGGTGCTCGCCGGTGTCGGTCGCACGCCACCTCCATTGTTTTTGCCTCTTTCAGTTCCTATCGTCATGGCCTCAGGTTTTCGTTGGTGCCCAAGGACTATGTCTATTACGGACCCACATGATGTGTGTGTATCCTCTGCTTGGGGGCATCACACAATGTTCGAGGATGCTGCCTATGACACCAAATGACTGTTTTTTCTGCTGTGCTCACTTTGGCATCCATAACAGCCAGCAGATATAAACGTGGCACATGTTGAGGTTCTTGGGCCACAACCATCCATGTTACTCCGTTGGCACGCTTACACATGTGCAGAGCTCAATGGACCTTGAGGTCACAGTGACGTCAGAGTTTCTTAGTGCTCGTGGTGCATACCTCAATGATGTAGGTGATACACACATCTCTCTACAACCTATAGTGCTATGGTTCATGCAGGGCCTGCTTCAGTTGAAGCCTCCCCTGAGGCCTCCCACTGTTTCTTGGGACCTCGATGTGGTGCTAGTTCAGCTGAGGGAAAACTCCTTTTTGAGCTGCTGCACACCTATGACCTAAAGTACCTGACCTGGAAGGTCATATTTTTGGTGGCGGTCACTTCAGCGCACAGGGTCGGCGAGCTCCAGGCCTAGAGACTTATAGACTTTATACCAAGTTTCATCATGACAGGGTGGTCTTATGGACGCACCCTACGTTTCTGCCTAAGGTGGTGACGGATTTCCATCTTAACCAGTCAATTGTTCTGCCAACTTTCTTTCCCAGGTCCCATTCACATCATTGTGAACAAACACTGCACAATTTGGATTGCAAGAGAGCCTTAGCCTTTTACCTGGAGTGGACCAAAACCCATAACAGTCCACCCAACTTTTCATTTCTTTTGACAGGAATAGATTGGGAGTTGCTGTTGCCAAACACACTATCCAGTTGGTTAGTAGATTGCATCTCCTTCTGTTATGTCCAGGCGGGACTGCATCTTGGTACAAAAACTTAGATTGTGAGCCCTCTGGGAATAGAGAAATACCTACAGTACCTGATTGTAAACCGGTGTGATATCTCAGATCGAATGTCGGTATATAAAAATAATAAATAAAATAAATAAATCTTGGTGTCATGTCAAGGCTTATTCTGTCAGATCCATGGCAATGCCTGTGGCCCACTTGTGAGCAGTTCCCATGGAGGAGACCTGCAATGTGGAGTTCTTTCCACACATTCACATCTCACTAGTGTCTGGATAGGGATGGCTGATGTGAAAGTAGGTTTGGCCAGTCTGTCCTCTGGAATCTTTTTGAGGTGTAGAACCTAACTCTCCCTGCCTAGGGCCCATTGTTTGGGTTCAGGCTGTCTCCCCCCTCTTTATTTATTTATTTTATTTAGAATTTTTATATACCGACATTCTCGATAGACATATCGAATCAGGTCGGTTTCCATAAAACAAAACAGTCGCTGATAAGGCGTTACATAGAACATAAGAACGTAAATATAAAAATACAGTTTCTGAACATAAGAACGTGGCTATTAGATAAATATAAATAACAAGTTAAAGCAACTCAAACAAGTTTCTGAGCATGTCAAACAAAGTTTCTGAACATGAGAACGTGACTATTAGGTAGATATTAATAATATGACAAAACGGATTATAAATGTTGCAAGAATAATTGTCTACAAGATAATGCACTAATTGAGTGTATCAGTTAATAGTACAAAGTTGGGTGAAATGATCAGAGCATGACACTAGTTGATGTACTAGAGCATCAACAGTGGTGTCTTTGGTGACAGTCCGTATGAGGAGAGATTAGTTCACGAGGTATGTGATGTTCTAAATTGCCTGTTGACCAGTGTCTGAGTGTTGCTTCAGTTCCGGGAAGGCTTGCCAGAAGAGCCATGTTTTTAAGTTTTTCTTAAGGTTTGATGGCATGTTTCTAGTCTGAGTTCTGGAGGTAGTGAGTTCCAGAGGGTGGGCCCTGCTGTGGAGAGTGCTCATTTTCTTAATAGGGATTTGATTGGGGGGGCATATAGAGATCCTTTGTAATTGTATCTGATGGGTCTTTGTGATGTGTGGGGGCGGAGTTGCGTGTTTAGATGAAGGTGGGCGATGCCCATGATGTCCTTGTGGATCATCATTAGTGTCTTGAAGGTGATCCTGGATTTTATCGGAAGCCAGTGTAGGCCGAGTAGAATTGGTGTGATGTGTGTTCTTTTGTTTGTGTTGGTGAGTAACCTTGCCGCAGCATTCTGCACCATTTGTAACTGTTTTGTGGATATGGCTGGGAGACCTAGTAGAAGGGAGTTGCAATAGTCCAGCTTTGACAGAACTATGGACTGAATTACTAACTGAACTATGGACTGAATTACCAACAGCACTGTGGGTGTTGTGGCCGTTGGCACCTGGTTGGTGCTTGTTGGTCCCCCTTTTGTGTTGGGGGGCAGCCTCTAGCTAGGGATTCACCCATGTGTGAGGACTACCATCCTATTTGTCCTTAGAGAAAGCAGAGTTGCTTACTTATAACGGATCTTCTCCTAGGACAGCAGAATGTTAGTCCTCATGAAACCTGCCCGCCACCCCATGGAGTTGAGTTTTCTTATTTTTATTTGAGTCTTATTGTAATTCTATGTTACAAGACTGAAGAATGATCCTGCGAGGACATGCCTAGTCAAAGTTCTAGAAACATATGTCAAAGTTCTAGAAACTTTGACATATGTTTTCCTTGCCGAGCTATATCTGATGTCACCCATGTGTTAGGACTAACATCCTGCTGTCCTAGGAGAATACCTGTTACAGGTAAGCAGCTCTGCACAGTTTTTGAACCTGTAATGCTTGGGTTTGATGCCTCTTGGTTCTTTGTGACGTCTAGGTTACATCTGTTTAGCTTTGTAATTAGAATTTTTATTTTTATCCCCTTCATTCACTGCTGAATGGATTTTGAGTTTAGGTTGAGTTCTCCTGGCTTGTGTCGTCATGCAGTGATCTGCCTTTTCCTTGATGTCTCCAGCAGAGAAGGAAAAAAAGGAGCAAGAAAAACAAACCATACAAAGATGAGAGCTGTAAACAATAAACTACTTTTTAATACAAAAATGAATTATATAACAAGACATAAAATTAAGTTACCATTCCTTGAATTCAGCCATTCCGTAATACCAATATATTAGCAGTGTGTTTCACCATAGGAGTACATTATTGGGTTTCTTCTTTAAAACTACCAACATATAAATTTGTTAAATTAAGAAACTTGGGCCCTATAACTATACTCAATTTGTTTATAAAACCTCCCTTGAAAAGAGAAATTCTCATTAAGGGATTATATATCTTCACTAGTTCGCTGGATTTTTCTTATGATACAATTACTTTATATGAATATATCATTGAGTTACCAAGAAAAGGTTGGCCACATATATTTAGAAAAATTCTACATGAGTGGTAATGCACCGCCATGTTTTCATTTTACTTTTGTTTTTAGTTCACATTTTGATTATGTATGTCTTGTGTAAACCGCCTAGACCTACCTAAATTGTATAGGTGGTATACAAAGGATTTTAAATAAAGTGAATTCCAGTAATGTACTCCACTTGGGAACTTTTGGATAATTCCTGTCCATTGGTTTATGGTTGAATACAAGAGATGGTAACACATTTTCAAATGAATAAAGCTGAGCTTGATGGACTTCCTCAACTAATTGCCACGTCGATCTCTCACGTTTTATTAGCAGCTAGGTGTGAAATGGTGGTGATTGGGAAAAGAGGAAGCCCCTGGAGATCTCGGGCTGTATAAATATATATTATGTGCTATGTGTTACCATCTCTTGTATTCCATATATATGTGGAGAGAGGCTACCATTGTTTAAAAGGAGTTGTGGGCCCTTTGATAAACGGGTAGTACAGGAAAATAAGGTGGTTGTCAGGGGTTGGGGACATAATAAAACAGAGGATTGAATAAACTGTACTTGTACAAAATGCGGGGATGTTAAGCAGAGTTGCTCTGTATATCTTCTGATTTTATGTTTTTTCATGAAAACTTTTCAATAAAAATGTAATTACCAAAAAGAAAATTTCAGATGAATATGAACCATTATGAGATTTCCTTTCAGATATTCTGATTAGGAAGACAAATACTGCAGTCTGCACAGCTGTTTACAGGCAGCCTACATACACAGATTGTGGGGGGGGGGGTTTTGTTTTTTTTTACTGCATCGCTATTGCAACTATTTTTAACAATTTGAGATTCCTTCATTTTATATACATTTTTTTTTATTTTTCATGCCTTTTAATTAGTTTTTGCATTAACGGTGATTTATTGTTTAAATCTTGTCTTTTAAGAAGACCAAGCTTGTGCCAGATCAGTTTTTTTTTTTTTCAGCCATACTGTGGTTCTAGTATTAAAATTGAGTGAATCTGACCTGGAAATGTTTATAGCCAACAAATCTTTCAGAGTATTCTTTAGTGACATGGAAACGTTTTCAGGGGTAATTTATCTTTCCCTTTCAGAGAAACAAGTACTGAGTTCTCCAGAAACGTATTTCCAATGAGTGTGTTTGTCTGTCCAGGTTCCTTCAATGGCGCCTTAGCTGCCTTGCCAGCCCATGAGTTGGGCTCTGCTGTAATCACGGAGGTTCTGAAGAGGGCGCGCGTCGCTCCAGAGGAGGTGTCGGAAGTTATATTTGGACATGTTTTGACTGCAGGTATGTTGTCGAATTTGATAATATTTAATCCCCTGTGGAGAATGTTCATTGTGCGAAGACAACAGAAATGAACTAAAGATCCCAAAGAATCATCCTTATTTTTTATTCTTTTTCTCTAGAAATGACCTTTTTATTCAGAATGAGCCATTCAAGGTTCTGGTGACACCACTGTCCTACATGTATTACCAGATCTCAGTGGATTGCTGGACAGGCTATTAGGAAATTACAGCAAACTAAATACCTGCAATTTTTTTTTAGGCCAGTTCTTGTAGCATTCCTATGGCCCTTCTTTGATTTAATGCTATAAGTGCTGCATGCTGCCAATTCATGGGTGGGGGGCAGCACAGGGGGTTCAGTCTCCTTAGTTTTTTTGTTTTATATTCAGGCTGGAAAGATAGTCTAGACCGGGGGTTGGCACACGTGCCACATGGTGGTATGCAAACCTGTTTTTCTTAGCGTCCAGTCAAATGAATCCAGAACCAGTGGGTTATGCACTTCTACCAGCAGATGGAGACAGAGGAAAGATGACATCACAGTATATATATACTCCTGCAGTGACATCAGACCACCAGTATTCTCAGTCTCATTCTTATGGACATGCATTTTACTACTGGGGATTGTTTTGAAGTTTAGGAGAAGAATAATTCAGCCCGCTCTGCTGTGGTAATACTTTAAGCTCCTCCCTCAGTTGAGAATTCCTGACGTGATTTCCATGGTGCCTCAGGTGAGTTCCTTGGTCCGGTAGCTGGTGTGGACTTAGCTGTTAAAAAAAAATGCTGAAAGGCAGTGGGTGCAGGAAGACGAGCGTGGTGGTGAAGGTATTTACTCTTTCCCTCCACGGCTGGAGACCGTACTTGTACTCAGCTGGGATGGGCTGAGCTCAGGTAAAAGTTTTTAAATTGTTTGAGAAGAGAAGTGGAGTTGATTAGAGACCCTTCCCCTCCCCTCTTCCCGGACTCTGCTCGACGAGCGATCAGACGGCTGTTCCCGCCTCCGGTGATGTTTGGGGATTGGGGGTTGAGCAGCCCTTCAGGCTAGGCCCCACTCTGAGGCTCGGCTGGTTCACAGCATGATGGACAGTGGCGGCGCGTTGGTGCACTTCTTGTGCGCTGTATATTGCCCTCTTCAGTTCTGTTGGATCGTGACTTGTGCGCCCGACTGTGTGGCCTGTTGTGCGTCTTGGTTGTGCGCCTAGTCACTACATCAGCTTTCATTATTATTAAGGTGTTCTGATTGGGATGTAGGACACTCCTCTGAAGCAGAAATACCTTGGGTTTTTTTCCTCTCAAGGTGCAGTTGTTTTTTTGTGCTTCCTGCTTTACTGCCGCATGTTTTTCAAGTCCAGCTTCTGTCCCGTGTGCCGGCTATGGAGGCAGCACGTACAGCTCTTTGCTGGCAGCTAGCATACACCTTAGGAATAATAACTGACATAGTGACTAGATAAATGTATGCCCATTTTAGGCACTTGAGCTTACATGTTTAGTAAAATTTAAACTATTCCAGTCTCTGATCAGGAAGGTAGATCATTAATAGTTTAAACTGGACTTTGAGCATTCTACTTTGCTATGTGAAATAGCTTATGATGATTTAGTAACTGTTAGGCTCAAGTGATCCATCTGGTCTGCCCAGTAAATTTATTTATTTTTGAAGTGTAGTAACTACTGCTCTGTATAGACTACCTCTTTCCTTCATTTCCTTTTTTTATCTACAAGGGGATCCTCCTGTGTTTATCCCATTACTATTACTCTTGTCATTACTGCCTCTTCCAAGGGGGCATTCCATGCATCCATCACAATTTCCTGAGTCTACCCCCTTGGAGCTTCGTATTATGTCCCCTGGACCTAAAGCTTTCTTTTCATTGGAAAAGATTTGATTCCTGTGCATCATTAGTTCCTTTCAGGTATTCAAAGGTCTGTATCATATCTCCCCTGTCTCTCTTCTCCAGGGATTACATGCTCAAGTTCTTCAGTCTCCTCTCATATATGGCTCTCGATGCAGACTGTTTCTATTCTGTCTGTCCTTCTTGATTTGGTCTCCAGAATTGAGAATAGTATTGCAGGTGAGGTCTCACCAAGGACCTCTACCAAAGGCATGACGGCCGCCGCCTTTTTCCTGTTGGTTATGCATCTATGCAGTCCAGCATTGCACTGCTTTTGGCCACCTCCTTGTCACACTGCTTCACTGCCTTCAGATGATCGGACATTAGCACCCAGAGGTCTCTTTCCCTGTCTGTGCATATCACATTTCTGCACCCCAAATGCACGACTCTGTACTTCTTGGCATTGAATCACAGCTGCCAAATTTTCGACCATTCCTTTCTTAGATCGCTTCTCATTCTCTCTGTTCCTTCAGGTGTCTGCTGTCCTCTGCAAAAAGACAAATGTTACCTTCTAACTGTTCTGCAATATTACTCACAAAGATATTGAACTGATCCGTGAGGCAATCCGCTTATGACTTCTCTCCTCAGAGTAGGTTCCATTTACCACCGCTCAATGTCCTGTCTTTTTTCCAACCAATTTATAATCCATTTTATCGACTTGGGATCCACTCCGAGGCTTTCTCTTCATGAACCTCCTATGTGGGAGCTGTGGTACCTTCTGATGCTCCAGCGGAGAATAGCCCAGACCATGGCTGTCTTCCCATCTGATCGGTGGAGGTTGACTATATCAGAGATGCCTTCTGCTTGATTTCTCTACTGCAGTAGGCTAAAGAGGAAAGACAGTGGTTTACACACATAACTTGCAATTTTCATTTCTGTCTGAGGCATCTAGGGCACATCTGCTGAAATAGCTTTCCACAGTCCTAGTGGCTGCTGAATAGGAGATTATACTTATTCTCTAATAACAATTCTGGTAAGGGCAACATCTGCATTAGCTGTAGCCAGAAGGACTCTGTGGCTTAGAAAGTGACAAATGTTCAGCGCAAGTAATGGGTAATTAATCTGCCCCTTTAGAGGAAACTTAATTTTTTTTGGGCATTGTGTATCTTAGTGGTTTGTTCAGCCACTAAGATACAAATTTAATAATTTTCATAAAATTAGAATTTATTATTTTTTTTAGAATCTTAAGGATGTAAAAACCATATCACTTTCATTGCAAAGATCAATAGTAGCTTCAAAAAGAGGCTGGAGACTTCGTGCTTTTAGAAAGATTAGGGCCGCCTTTCTTCAGAACTGCGAATGAGGGAAGAAAGTGACTTTCTGCAGCAATAGGCTCACGCAGTGTCAGACAACAGGGCACTAAAAGTAGTGAAAGTATGATATTTAATAGAATTTAACTTCATTCCGCAGTCATTGTGGTTTATCCAGATGTAAACCGATGTGATGTTTCGACTAATGTTAGTATAGAAGACCCTTTAAATAAATTCCTTTATGGGAAAAAAAACCCAATGGAAAAGTGCTTAAAAACTTGGTGCACGTTTCAGTTTTAGCCCTCCCAGCTCTCTTTGAAGACGGTAGTGGTGATAGTTGCTTGGTTAAAGGAGTAGGCCTAATTTCTTATTTGACCTTTGCTCCACTGGTGTGGCTTTTTTAATCAGCCAGTCATCCAACACAAGAAATACAATTTTTAAGAGTTGTATGCAGTATGAGGTAAACTTCAGTGTCATTAACCTTAGAGCATTAAGAAGATGCTGGAAGCCAAATAATGCCAGTTCTGTAGGGGATGGCTGTAAGGACCTGCTGGGCAGCCTCTTACATACTCTGCTTGGTCCTCACACGTCCTGCTGATAGCCCTCTTGTTCTGTCTAGACACTTAGATTCCAGGCTCATAGTAAGTACTTTGGCCAGAACTTGGTCTTGCATTTCGAGTTCCTGTCTGCTCCTAGCTTGCCTCATGTATTTCAGTGGTCCTGCCCTGCTTCTGCCTGTATCCTAATGTCTCCAACTTTGGGGTCTTCCTGGTCTCCGTATGTGCTTTGTTTCCTCTTCTCAAAGTCCTGCTAGACACCAATGCCTGAGGGGAAGGTGGCCATTGCAGGCAGAAGATGCCCTGCCCCTGCTCCAATTAGAACCCACCAGTGACGTCTCTGTGCACCACCCACTTCTGCCTTTGCAGGTCTCGCCTCTTGCAGGCTATGCCATCACAATTGGAAGACCATGTCTGCTAGTTTTTCTATGACTGATTATTAATCCCAGCAGATGCAATATGAAGAATAAGACCACTACAGTGTGGATTTTTTTTTTCTCCTGTTCACTTAGTCCAGATCTGTTTTCCTTTCCTAAGGCAAAGAATTCTGTGTACAAGGGCCAGGTGTTCACATCTGTGGTGGGAAAGAAAAGAAAATGAAGCCTTTCTTACTGGGGAATTTTAAATCCCAGCACACGCCAATACTGACAGATATGCGCGTGGCCGGGCCTCGCATACAGAGCAGAGTGGCCTGGCCACCCGCATACCTGCCAGTATGCACAGAAGTACTGGGTCCTTAAACAGGGTCAGGACTGGGACGTTGTGCGCTGGTAGCCAGCCAGTGCGCAGAACTTCTTCTGCTCAGGGAAACAAAAGAAATGAGGTTAGTTAAGGTGGTTTAGGGATCGGGGCGGACAGGGGAAAAGGGAAGGTTAGATAGGGGGTTAGGGGAGTTCCCTCCCAGTCTGCTCCTTTTTCAGACTGGGGAAAGGCCTGATTGTGTTGCTGTGTGTTGATTACAAAATCCCCCTCCCCCCCCCCCCTTGCGTGCGCAAGTCATCACCCGTGCGCACAGATATAAAATCGGTTGTGCATGTGGGTTGCTGATTTTATAACATGCGTGCATATGGATGCCCGCACGTACTTTTCCAACAGGTGCCAGCATGCATAGAGAGGATTAATCAGTAAGAAAATGGCAATGATGCCCTTATACAGGTCCTTGGTGAGGCCTTTCAGCCTCCAGAACTGAACACAGTACCAGGTATCTCCAAAAAGGATAGAGATAGGATACAGGCAGCCCAGAAAAGGGCAACCAAAATGGTGTGGGGTCTATATTGGAAGACTTATGGGGAGAGGCAGCTTTCTGAGCAGACTGGATGGCTCATTTGGTCTTTATCTGCCATCATTGGTAGGCTACTATGTAAAAAAAATTCCTTTTCTTTTTCTTTTCCCCATTTTTGTGTTCACTGTAAATCCTTGTTGCAAGTCACTTTACTCTCCATTGCCTTGGGTAAAAACGTGCTGAATACCTGGAAGATCACAAAATCCTCGCCCCGGCTCAGTTCGGATTCCGTAAATCGCTGAATACGGAATCTCTTCTAATCTCCCTCACGGATACCATACTTTTGGGCCTCGATTTAAAAAAAAAAACCCAACTTTTTTTCTTCTGGCGCTGCTCGACATCTTAGCGGCATTCGACACAGTGAATCACTCTATCCTCATCAACCGTCTTTCAGACATTGGCCTCTCAGGAACTGTCCTCAACTGGTTTAAATCCTTCCTCTGCAACAGGAATTTCAAGGTCAGAATAAGTAACAAGGAATCTCACCCTGTCAGATCATCACTGGGAGTCCCACAAGGATCCTCGCTTTCCCCTACGCTTTTCAACATTTATCTCCTCCCGCTCTGCCAACTTCTCTCAAATCTAAAGGTAACTCACTTCATATACGCAGACGACGTCCAGATTCTTATCCCAGTTAACGAATCTCTCTCAAAAACCCTCGACTTCTGGAATGGTTGTCTGCAGTCCATCAGCCTCCTATTCGCCAGCCTTAATTTAGTTCTCAATACCTCAAAAACCAAACTTTTGATCAACTCTCAGGACAACAATAATCTGACCACCTGCAACCCTCTCGCCCATCATCCAGGTGAGAGAACTCGGCGTCATTATCGACAACCGCCTGAACCTAAAATCATTTATCAACAATACAACAAAGGAATGCTTTTACAAGCTTCAAATCCTAAAAAAGCTTAAACCCCTCCTACACGCTCATGACTTCCGCTCGGTACTCCAAGCCATCATATTTTCAAAAATAGATTATTGCAATTCCCTTCTACTCGGCCTTCCCGCATCAACCACTAGACCCTTACAGATGCTACAGAACTCCACCGCAAGGATCCTGACCAATACCAACAGAGGAGAGCATGTGTCCCCCGTTCTTAAAAATTTACACTGGCTCCCCATTAAATTTAGAATCCTTTACAAAGTTCTTATGCTGATCCACAAGACCATTCACATGCAATCCTCTCTCGATTTAAAGTTCCCTCTTCAACATCACACATCTGCCAGACCATAAGATCAGCTTACCAAAGGTTCACTCTACACACCCCCGGCCAAGTCCGCCCTTAGAAAACGTGCTCTCTCCACCGCTGGTCCCGCTCAATGGAACACTTTACCACCTGATCTTCGCCAAGAATCCTGCCAACGGACGTTCAGGAAAAAACGTAAGACTTGGCTCTTCGGTCAAGCGTTTCCCTGAAGATCCGAAGCTCGCTCTCAGACTTTATTCCTCATAATCATTCATTAATATAATTTAAAGGCCATTTACCCAATCTTTATGCTTTTACATATGGTTGCCTGGCTTTCTCTCCGTTCTCCCACCTCATGTTATTTTTTCGTGATTCACTTTATACGTTCACCCTGTTTTTATCCTGTTAAAATCACCCTGTTCGATGTATTTTCTGATCTTGAGTTATATGTAAACTGATGTGAGATGTTTTCATGAACGTCTGTATATAAAAGCTTATTAATAATAATAAATTGTAAGCCCTCTGGGGATAGAAAAATACCTACAGTACTCTGAATTGCTGAAAAGCAGAATATAAATAAAAATAAAATAACACAGTTTATTAGCACTGTTTTGTGACTGATTAATGACCCTGGCAAATGAGTTATTTTATTTACTTAACCTCTTATTGTTAAGAACATAAGAAATTGCATTGCTGGGTCAGACCAAGGGTCCATCAAGCCCAGCATCCTGTTTCCAACAGAGGCCAAACCAGGCCACAAGAACCTGGCAGTTACCCAAACACTTTGGGTAACTTTGCATGCTATTGATGCAATTAATAGCAGTGGCTATTCCCTAAGTAAACTTGATTGATAGCAGTTAATGAACTTCTCCAAGAACTTATCCAAACCTTTTTTGAACCCAGCTACACTAACTGCACTAACCACATCTTCTGGCAACAAATTCCAGAGCTTTATTGTGCATTGAGTGAAAGAATTTTCTCTGATTAGTCTTAAATGTGCTACTTGTTAACTTCATGGAATGCCCCCTAGTCCTTCTATTATTTGAAAGTGTAAATAACCGATTCACATCTACACGTTCATGACCTCTCATGATAGTAAAGACCTCTATCATATCCCCCCTCAGCCGTCTCTTCTCCAAGCTGAACAGCCCTAACCTCTTCAGCCTTTCCTCATAGGGGAGCTGTTCCATTCCCCTTTATCATTTTGGTTGCCCTTCTCTGTACCTTCTCCATCGCAACTATATCTTTTTTGAGATGCGGCGACCAGAATTGTACACAGTATTCAAGGTGCGGTCTCACCATGGAGCGATACAGAGGCATTATGACATTTTCCGTTTTATTAACCATTCCCTTCCTAATAATTCCTAACATTCTGTTTGCTTTTTTGACTGCCGCAGCACACTGAGCTGACGATTTTAAAGTATTATCCACTATGATGCCTAGATCTTTTTCCTGGGTGGTAGCTCCTAATATGGAACCTAACATCGTGTAACTACAGCAAGGGTTATTTTTCCCTATATGCAACACCTTGCACTTGTCTACATTAAATTTCATCTGCCATTTGGATGCCCAATCTTCCAGTCTCACAAGGTCCCCCTGTAATGTATCACAATCTGCTTGTGACTTAAATACTCTGAATAATTTTGTATCATCTGCAAAATTGATAACATCACTCGTCGTATTCCTTTCCAGATCATTTATATATATTGAGAAGCACTGGTCCATGTCAAAGCAATTTATAAACAAAACATGCATACTAAATATAATATACATAATAAAACATTAGGGAGAGGAAAAATGCAGTTTTATGGATAAAATTTAGGAGTGTAGGGGGGGGAGCGTGACGTCACGCTACGAGATGGCTGCCTGATCCCAGAGCTCCCGCCGCCTCCCCACTAAATCTATCGCAATCCGCATCCTATTTGCCTAATTCGTTCCGCTTTCGACGCAGGAGAGTGCAGTTTCCCGCACGATGACCAGCAGGAAAAAACCCGCGGACCTACAACGCTTTTCTTATCAAAAGGATGGCGCCAAAGAGGTGAGCGCCTCCCCTATGGATGAGGATGGTGGCCAAGATGGCGGTGCCTCGGGGGCAGAGTTCACAGACCCCGCTATCGGCGCGAGAGAAACCGCGGACGATGCCCTCTCTGAGCACCCGACCCGTGCCGAGTTCCGGGAGTGGTTTGCGGGGATCAGGGCTGATATTAAGGCGTATCGGCAGGACCTGCTTACCCGTGTGGAGGAGGTGAAAGAGGATCTTACGACCCTGGGCCATCGCGTCGGCGATATAGATGTGCGCGTAGAGGGACAGGCCGAACAAATTAATGCTAACACGACCTCTTGTTCTTCACTGCGGGCCGAGAATGCTCTCTTGACAGCAAAAATTGCGGATCTGGAGAATAGAGCTCGCCGGAGCAATCTCCGCTTCAGAGGCTTCCAGGAGGCGATGGGGCCCGAGGACTGCCACGAGTTGGTACGTGAATTTTGTGTCTCTATGCTCCGGGAGAGCGATACCACGGAGGCCTTCGATCCTCCTGATGTTCAATTCGAACGGGCGCATAGAGCTTTGCGAGCTCCCCAACCCAATCGACCACGCGACATCATTGTGTGCTTTACATCTTTTAAACTCAAGGAGAAGATCGTGGCGGTGGCCCGGACGAAAAACGAATGGACATGGCATAATCAAACCATTGCTATATTCCCAGATTTATCCCAAGCAACATTGCAGAGCAGGCAGGCCTTTCAGGAAGTGACCACGTTCCTCCGCGCTAAAGAGATACGTTACCGTTGGCTGCATCCTTTCGGCCTCTCGTTTTCTCACGAGGGCGTTGCCCATAAATATGGCACCCCGGAGGAAGCTATGCCGAGCATTACTGCTATGGGCCATGTGAGGTTACTGGAGCCCCGTACGACCTCCGGCTCTCTATCTGCTCAGGTGGCTACACCAACGTGGCAGCGGGTGGGAAAACGGAGCAGCCGGCTCCGGAGACCAACAGGGGGCCCCACCTCTGATCAGGGTTTGACCTGATTTCTCCACCTGCGCTCGTAAGCTGGTCTACTTCTCCTTCTGAGCGACGAAAGACTTCCTACTGCTATATTTGCTTATAAATGTTTTCAGGTTTGGGACACTTCTGCATATGCGGATGCATGGTTCATTTTTTATTCTGTGTTTACATTGTTGGGGGGGGGGAGGGGGGTGGGCGCCATTTCTTCCTTCAGTGATTTTACTCACTTCCCCTATTTGGGTTGGGAGATAGTCTGCTAGGAGGCTATGGCAGGCGTTATTTTTGGGGGCCACAGCAATGGCTGGGTCCACATAGGGGTCATGCCATTTCTTGTTATTTCTGTGGTTGTTGATGCGATGTTCCTCCATGCTGCATATTTTTTGCTAATGGTGGGTTCTTTTTTTCCTGGGTTCTCCTCTGTCATTTTTGCTTTTCTCTCCCAGAGGGTTGCGCTGTCCTCAGATTCTCTTTGGACATTCTTAGTTACCATTGCTGGTATCTATTGTTATGCTGGGGCCGTAGGTTTCCAGTGGCAGGTCTCTTGGGGGGTTTCTGACGGTTTACATGGCTGGGTTTAAAGTTTTGTCCCTTAATGTTAAGGGACTCAACTCCCCTCAGAAGTGCTCTCTTTTTTATAGGGAGGCAGCCGTTTCTAGGCCCGATATCATTTTTGCGCAAGAGACACACCTCACGCGTAGATATGAATCCCTCATGAGGTCCTCTAAATTCCCTACTCAGTTTTTTGCTGCAGCAAACAAAAATGCTAAGTATGCAGGAGTGGGCATCTTCTTCGCCTCCCATGTAGTGATTGAATGCAAGAAGGTGGTTGCTGACCCACAGGGTCGTTACTTACTGTTGGTGGTCACGATGTTTAACCAGGAGTTCACTCTCCTTACAGTCTATGCCCCGAACAGGGAACAGGCAGTCTTCTTTGGGCATCTTCACCATATTCTTACTCAGCATGCACAGGGCTCCCTGATAGTGGGCGGCGATTTTAATGTGCCGCTGTCTCCGACCCTTGACACCTCTAAGGGGATTACTCATACCGCCAGGGTGCACACTAGGGCCCTCGGAGATCTTTTTCAGAGCATAACTTGGTTGACTCCTGGAGAGCCACTTACCCTCACTCTCGCTCTTACTCCTTTTATTCCAAACCTCACGACTCCTACACTCGCATTGACTACCTGATGGTAGATAAAACCTTGTTTCACCTGACTCGCTGTCCTGAGGTTGGGGTGGTGACTTGGTCCGATCATGCCCCTGTCTCTCTACAAATTCGTACACCGACCGGGGATCATGGTTCTAAGTTCTGGCGGCTCAATGACTCTCTTCTTCAAGAGATTCAATTTACGCAGACCACCACGCAGGTGATTAGAGATTTTTTTCTTAAATGCTGGGTCTGTCCCTTCTCCGGTTACTGTATGGGATTGCTTTAAAATATACCTCAGGGGGCATTTTATTTCTCATTCCTCTTATGTTAAAAAGAAAAAGGAAGAGGCCTGCTCTACCCTTAGGGCCAGAATTGTGGATCTTACTGCTCAGCACAGTAAATCTGGCTCTCATCGTCTACGGACGAGGCTCATGCAATCCAGGGAGGAGCTTCACAGACTTGAGCTCGATCATATCACTCATGCACTCAACCTCACCAGACAACTCCATTTTGAGGGTGGTAATAAAGCGGGCAAGGTACTAGCTCACCAGCTGAAAAAACAATCCTTTCAAAACCACATTCTTAAAATTAAGAATGATCAGGGGCAGGTCGAAACATCTACCGCAGCTATCACCCGACAATTTCTTCATTTCTATCAGACTTTGTACTCCGCTGAATCCCATATTCAGACTGCGGATATTTGTCAATATCTCCGCGCCCTTCCCCTCCCCAGACTCACGCAGGATATGCACGATACATTGAATGCGGACATCACGACCCCCGAGATTCTTGCGGTCATTAAGACTCTTAAGGCGGGTAAGGCCCCGGGACCCGATGGCTTGACAGCCGCTTTTTACAAATCATTTAAGCATGTCCTGGCACCCCACCTCCAGAGCCACTTTAACTGTCTCAGAGGAGGGGGTAAGTTAAATCCAGACTCCAATACTGCAGGCATTACTATCATCGCCAAACCCGGAAGAGATCCAGCACTGTGCGCCTCCTATCGGCCAATTTCCTTGATTAACCTGGATCTAAAAATTTTGGCTAAAATTCTGGCAGATAGGATTAACACTTTTATTATGCATATCATCCACCCAGATCAGGCTGGCTTCATCCCAGGCTGAATGGCGAGTGACAACGTCCGCAAAATTATTAATATAATTTGGGGATCCATGCAACGCCGGGATGCCCATCTTCTCCTGGCCATAGATGCGGAGAAGGCCTTTGACATGGTACATTGGCCTTTCCTGTTTACTACCCTGCAAGAGATGGGGTTTGGCTCCTTTTTTCACAATTGGATTCAAGCCCTATATCATAATCCTTTAGCGTGCTTAAAAATTAATGGCAGATATACTGTCCCCTTTCAAGTCCAGAGGGGTACCAGACAGGGGTGCCCCCTGTCACCTTTACTTTTTGCCATTTTTCTCGAACCCTTGGCCATTTCTATTAGAAACAATGCAAAGATACAGGGTTTTCCCATACGTGCTTGTGAGCCCAAACTGTCACTTTTTGCTGACGATATTATTTTCACAGTTGGTAATCCTATAGCATCTCTCCCGGTGCTGGAGTCTGAACTGTCCCACTTTAGTGCCCTTTCGGGCTTTAAGATAAACTGGGACAAGTCCGAGATTCTAAATCTTACTTGCTCACCTGATATAGTAGATCACCTACACAAAGCTCATGCATTTCGATGGGCAACCACCAAACTTAAATACCTGGGGGTGTACTTGAGTAATGATATATGTGATCTGTATAAGCTTAATTATCTGCCTTTGCTTCAGAAAATGGATTTTGACGGAGAGGTGGGGCTCCCTGCCGCTTACGTGGCTTGGCCGCTTGGCTACCATCAAGATGAACCTGTTGCCTCGGCTCCTCTACCTCTTTCAGACACTGCCAATATCACTCTCTCGTGCCACGTTGCTTCAATGGCAGCGGAAGCTGCTCCGTTTCTTGTGGCGCCATCGACCTCCTCGCGTGGCCCAAACTATTCTCTATCAGCCCAAGTTGACGGGCGGTCTGGGACTTCCTAATTTGACATGGTATTATGTGGCTGCCCAACTTCGGCCCATTATTGATTGGCACTGCACCACGGCTGTGAAACCTTGGGTAGCCCTGGAACAGGCGTGGCTTACACCGGTACCTCTGACCTCTCTCCTTTGGCAACCTGCTACCACGTGGAGGCCTCTTCTGCAGCTTACTCCTTGCACCAGACATACCTACAATATCTGGAAACAGTGGAGACACCGGCTGGTGGGACGCTATGCTTACTTTCCCCTCACTCCCTTATTCCACAATACTGACTTCCCGGCTGGTCTCCCCAACAGAGCATATGATCTTTGGAAGGCTGGAGGTGTCTCGTGTCTTTCTCAAGTCATGCATCAGGACCGACCCTTGCCCTTCACCACTCTCTCTGTGCTCAATATCACTTACCGGCCACGGAATTTCTGTCCTACATGCAACTCCGTCACTTTTTACTATCTGTTCAATCCCGGGGACTTATGGCTCCTTCACACTCCTTATTTGAGGGATATTGTGTCTCGTCTAAGGCCACTGGAGGCCTTATCTCCAAACTTTATAAGCAACTACTGCACCGTCCGTTTAGCAAACATGCCCACATGAAGGCTTGGGAAGCTGATCTTCACACATCCCTTTCGGAAGAGGACTGGATTTCCATATTTTCTAAACTATCTCGTGGGAATGTGTCCACCCGATTTATAGAAGCCAATTACAAGGTCATCTACCGGTGGCATTTAACCCCGTCTCGGCTCCATCGCTACTACCCGCACGTGGATCGTCAATGCTGGCGGAATTGTCATCAGGACGGGACTTTTCTCCATATGTGGTGGAACTGCGTTTTTATTAGTCCCCTGTGGTCGTATGTTTCACGGCTGCTCACTGACCTGTTTCACACTCCCTGCTTGCTTACGCTGGAACAGGCATTATTATTTTTTCCCTGTGATTCTCTACCTCCATATGCTCAAATCCTAGTGCAACAAGTGTGCACGGCGACTAAAATGGAGATCGCCTATCGTTGGAAGCGTCCACACCCACCTACTTCTGAGGAGCTGTTGAAACGTCTGGATGGTGTCTGCCTTCTTTATCGACTCACGGCGCTGAAATATCAACGACTTACCAAATTCAACCGGATCTGGGAACCTTATATTACATGGAGACCCTTAACTTTCAAGCTTTTTTGAGCAACCACCTGACTTATTTTTCTTTATTTTCTATACCTACCACTTAATCATTCTATGCTTTGACTTCGAGATGTTGTAGTCTGGAGTAATACATTTTTGTTCACGACTAATTGGACTCTCAATGGCATGTTGGGGGGGCGGGGGGTAGGGGATCCTTATCGAAATTTTGCTGTTACTGTATAAGGCTGTTTTTATGTGTTTTGACATCTGCTTTCGATGATGGTTGTGTTATACCAGCTGCTGTACTTGTTTATTGTGTATCACAGCAATAAAAAAATTTCCAATTAAAAAAAAAATAAAAATTTAGGAGTGTAATCAGTACCAAATGCCTGGCTATAAACCCAAGCTTTAATTCCCATTTCAAATCTTAAGATAGTTATTTCTTATCTGAGTTCCAATGACAGTGTTTCAAAGGAAAGGGACCAGATAACTTAAACTAAATTACTATTTGTTTCCACCCCAGAGTTACTAGTAACTTATAACCCATCATTAAATTCATCTATTATACGTGAAGACTGGAGGGTGGCCAATATAACCAATCTTAAAAGGGCTCCAGGTGTGATCCAGGAAACTATAGACTGAGTCTGACTTCAATGCTGGGGAAAAATTGTAGAAACTATTCAAAAGAACAAAATCACAGAACATATATAAAAAAGACATGGTTTAATGTGATACAGCCATCATAGATCTACACCAGGGAAGTCTTGCCTCATCAATCTACTACATCTTTTTTGACGGGGTTTATAAACGTGGATAATGGTGAGTTGGTGAATACAGTGATTAGATTTTCAGAAGATGTTTGACAAAGTCCCTCATGAGACATTACTGAGAAAATTAAAAAGTAACAGCATAGGAGGCAGTGTCCTATTGCAGATTGCAAACTGGTTAAGATAGGAAATGGAGAGTAGGACTAAATGTAATTTTTCTCAGTGGAGAAAAATAAAATGTGGAGTGCCTAAGGGATCTGTATTGGGACTGGTGCTGAATGTATCTATCTCTCTATCCTATAATCATTGCCAGACTGGAAGATTGGGCATCCAAATGGCAGATGAAATTTAATGTGGACAAGTGCAAGGTGATGCACATGGGGGGGGAAAAGCAACCCATACTATAGTTACATAATGTTAGGTTCCATATTAGGAGTTACCTCCCAGGAAAAAGATCTGGGCATCATCATGGACCATACTTTGACATCCTTGGCTCGGTGTGTAGCAGTACTCAAAAAAAAAAAAAATCCACACATGTTAAGAATGATCAGGAAAGGTATGGAGAATAAAACGTATGTTGTCATATCTATTGCTTCATGGTGTAACTCCACCTAGAGTACTGTGTGAAATTCTGGTCATCGCATTTCAAAAATTACAGAATATAGTTAAACTGGCAATGGTACAGAGAAGAGTGACCAAAGGGAGATGGAATGGTTCCCCTATAAGAAAAGGCTAAAGAGGTTAGGACTTTTCAGCTTGGAGATGAGATGTCTGAGGTGGGATATATGAGAGAGGTCTATAAAATCATGAGAGGTCTAGAACGGGTAAATGTGCATTAGTTATTCAATCTTTCAAAAAATAGACTAGAGGATGCTCCATGAAGTTAATAAGTAGCACATTTAAAATGTATCTGAGAAAATTGGAGGTCAGATGATGCTGTGAGCAAGGGAGGATCCAAATCTCTCTCCTTTTTTGACTATATATCAATTCCTCAGTGGCCGTTGAGTCTCATTCTGCAAGCTGTGGGTGGTGTGCCACCGTGATATGTCCACCTGACTAACAAAAAGGGAGAAGGAGAAGTTGGAGCACAACAGAGGGGAAGATGGCCGCCGTGAAGGACCCCGCCTCAATGGTTGTACTTAATGCTGCTGCTGTTTCTGACCTTACCTTGGCCGTGGTGGTGGCCTTAGCATCTCGATTTGATGAATTATCTGCCCAAATCATGGAAATACGACACTCTCTATCTGATTTTTGCACACGCATTAAAACTGTAGTAGGCCGGGTTGGCCTAGTGGAGGATAACACGCTCACATTTACCTCTAAGGTGGAAAAGCTAGAAAAACTGGTAGGAGCGCAAGAAGCCAAGATCGATGATTTGGAGAACTGCTCCCATTGCTCTAACTCAGGCTTTGTGGGCTTTGCCAATAATATTTCTTGTGGGAAGCTTCAGGAGATTTTGGTGGAACTGGGCCTGGAAGACCTCCCTGGCCGTCTGCGGATCGAACATGTGCATGGCAAGGGCTCACTTTCACAGTCGAGACACAACTCAGAATTGTTCTTGCAAACATTCTGAATTTTTTTTCTCAAAGCATGTGTATTGCAAGAATATCGGAAGTGTAAAGAGGTCACGTATGACAGTCGACGCGTTATGATTTTTCAAGATTTCTTGGCACAGGTCTCAGCTTTATGCCATGAATTCAGGCCAATCTGTGCAGCTCTTGCACAAAAGATGCAGCGATTTGCCTTGGTTTATTCTGCTAAGCTAAAGGTTTAGACCGCTCAGGGGATTTGTTGCTATGAGTCCATATAGGCAAACCCAAAAAACAAAGATCTGAGAATTCTCTCACTCAATGGAAAATGAAGTTCTGGAATTCATTGCTAGAGGATGTGGTAAAGGCAGTTAGCATAGCTGGGTTTAAAAAAAATGTTTGAATAAGTTCCTGGAGAAGTGCATAGTAGCAGAATGGGATCTATTTAGTGTTTGGGATCTTGCTAGGTACTTGTTGCTTGGCCATTGTAACTGCATCCTGGGCTTGATTGACCCGCAGTCTGATCCAGTATGCCAATTCTAATGTTATGTTCTAAGTCCCAATTTTCCATCCATATCAGGCAATGTACCTTTGATGTCATCTTTTGAAAAGAAGACCATAGTACAGAAGAGATTTTCAAATAAAATAAAAAGACTATACATGTATTACAGTTAAGGAAAAATCTACCAATATGGACAGTGTTAAGTGGGGTAGTACAAAAGGATTTTCCCCTCACAGCAGATATTTCCTAAATTTTAGACTTTTGAAGATGAAAATTTCAGGTCTTTACTATTCACACAGTACAATATGGGGGATCTCTGGGACACATGGATACTAATTTTCACGTTAGATTCTTGAAGGCAGGAATTAAAACTTCTACAAAGCTTGATTTAAAAAAAAATAAAAAAAATCCATCCAAATATGGTTTCAGTGGTGTGATGGAGTCTCTTCTGGAACTTTTAAAGTGTATTTTTATTTTTGGTAGTTATTTCATTAGTGAGGAGAGAGCACCTGAATTTCTCCCAATCTTGCAAAGGGCTATATTTTGAGATTTTATCAGGGGAAAATGTTCTTAGAATTTAGTTTATTCCCAAAATGGCAGCATTGCTGAGTTCTCCTCTTTTGAATTCAGTCCCTTTGAGACTTTTAAATTACATATCTTAGATATTAAGGGAGATAAGCAGATTTAGATTTTTAGGATTGGCCCATTTTTTATAAAAAAAAAAAAAAAAAAACTGGACAGGATATGTTTTAGTTTGGGATCAAGAAAAAGGACGTGTATCTTCCAATCTAGTGTTACCTCGGTGGCTTAAAGGAGGCTCGTGGAGCTTGGGGGGGTAACTTTTTTTTTTTTTGTAACAGGCCACGTAAATTTAAAGGCAGCTACCTACACCTGGCTTTATACCAGCTTTTTGAGAGGTAAAGTATTTACGTGCTTCGTTTTCTGCACATTCTCATCACTGTGTGCACACAACCATACCCGCTAAGGCGTGTGTAGATTGATTGATTTTTGGGCGAGGGGAAAAAGTTACATGCAAATCTTGTCCACCCTGCCCCGGGAACACTTTCTGCTGGCTGCAGCTAAACTTACATGCATACAGGCCATTAGCATGTTTTAAGTGCCTGCCTGATAGGCAGATAAAATTTTGTAAAAGGTAAATTATGCAGATAAAGCAGTCTTTTATCTGTAGCAATGGCTTTGACAGTTACCTTCCCTGTGTCGAACTCCTTCAAACTGGCTCTGCGCTCCTTCTGTAAAGAGGAGTTGCATGCAGGGCAGAAAACGTCCAGTTCCACTGGAGATGGTTGTCAGGCAGCGATGTTGTCTTCCACGTATGCATTCATGAAGCGTCACTGTTCCAGTGTTCAAGTTTCTTCTGATGCAGTTTGGCAGGTGCCTCCTTTCTGCAGTTGTAGAGGAAACATCCCCTATTGATGCTTCATGAGTTATTGCTCCTGTATCTGGGCTTTCTCTGGTGAAATGTTAAAGCCCGGCCTGGAAGTGTTTAGGGTAGGTACTCGATATAAATTCCCTTTTTCCTTTATCTCAAAATGTTTTAATTGTATGGTAAGGAGAGGCGCAGGGACGAAGGATAAACCTTTATGCAGGAGTTTCCCTCTACCTTCACCTAATAAATGAGATTCAATGCCAAGAAGTGCAGAGTCATGTATATGGGGTGTGAAAATCCGAAAACTGTATGTTATGGGGGTGAAGGGCTGTTGTGCACGGAGCAAGAGAGGGACCTTGGGGTGATAGTGTCTGAAGTCGGGAAAACAATGTGACAAGGCGATAGCTAAAGCCAGAAGAATGCTGGGCTGCATAGAGAGGAATATAGAGTAAGAAGAGGGAAGTGATTATCCTCTTGTACAGGGCCCTGGTGAGGCCTAACCTGGAGTACTGTGCTCAGTTCTGGAGACCGTATCTCCGAAGGGATAGAGACAAGATGGAGGTGGTCCAGAGAAGGGCGACCAAAAAGGTGGAAGGTCTTCATCGAATGACTTATGAGGGGAGATTGAAGAATCTAAATATGTACACCCTGGAGGAGGGGAGGAGCAGAGGTGATATGATACAGACTTTCAGATACTTGAAAGGATTTAATGATCCAAAGACAACGACAAACCTTTTCAGCAGAACCAGGGGTCATGATTTGAAGCTCCAAGGAGGAAGACTCAGAACCAATGTCGAAGTATTTCTTCACAGAAAGGGTGGTGGATTCCTGGAACGCCCTTCTGGAGGAAGTGGTGAAGACCAAAACTGTGAAGGACTTCAAAGGGGCATGGGATAAACACTGTGGATCCATAAAGTCTAGAAGATGTGAATAAAGAGAGGGTGGCTTGCAGGAAAGACAGCTACTACCTGGAGATGATACCCTTATTAAATAGATACACACGGTTAATGTGACTCCAACATTGCTCTATGCTTCAATGGCAAGAGGAAATGTGGAAAAAAGGATTTGCATTCACAAAAAAGTGGGGAGAAGCTTGCTTGTTACAGCGGTTACTACCCCAAACCAAAAATGCCTGATACTTCACTTTCGATGCATATCCATAATCCAGTGAGGCTCTCTGCTTCAACGGCAGGGGGGAATGAAGAAAAGATGATTTTATATTCAAACAACCAACAAGGATTGAATTACACAGGCTGGGTAAACAAATATATGTGTGGGAGTAACTTGCTTATTGCGGCAGTTACTACCCCAACCAATTAAGCTTGTTACTTAACTTAGATGCAGTTCCAACACTGCTCTTTACATTAATGATGGGGGTGGAAGGGAAACAGAACCAAAAGGTTACTAAGGGCCAAGTATGAGAGAGGGGGGAAAAGTGTGTGAGCTTCCTGGGCAGACTGGATGGGCCATTTGGTCGTCTTCTGCTGTCATTTCTCTGTTTCTATGTTTGATAGGATAACCATGGTCTGGGCTTCTGCTGGAACTCTGAGATCTCATTAGCAATTAAGATGTTTCAGTTTCCTGATGTTTCCATTTTGTAGGTGGTGGTCAAAATCCTGTGCGCCAGGCAAGCGTTGCTGCTGGGATCCCCTATGCAGTGCCAGCTTGGAGCTGTCAGATGATTTGTGGTTCTGGACTGAAAGCTGTGTGCCTTGGAGCTCAGTCGATCATGACGGGAGAGTCCAGCCTGGTGGTGGCAGGAGGCATGGAAAGCATGAGCAAGGTGAGATGGATTACCCTGCCAATATTATCTGTGTCTTGAGAGATGTGAATGTTAATGCATTATCTTCGGAGTTTGTTTTTTTGCTTTGTTTTTGACCTGGCAGTTTTGTACTCCTTCTGTAATTCCAGCTCAGTCTGAACAAGGGCTGAGATTGTTAAAAAGTTCTGTCCTCCGAACTGGTACTTGGGTGTGCCACTTTGCCATTTGTAAGTGGCACAAGAGGGAAATGAGAAGTATGCCTGAAAAGAAGACCAAAATGGAGAAGGAAATCCCCAGAACCCTCTGTGTGTCTTTGGCCTGCCTGGGCTGAATGGACTCTGAGTGACTTACAGAATGTCTCTGGATATCTGAGGAGGCAGACAAGCTGGCACCAGACAGGTGATGTCTATTCATAGAGTCACCACAGGGGAGCTTCAGGCAATATTCTCAGGAGTTTGTAATCCACACAGTTACAGACGTGTTGATTGTCTTGACCAGTAAGAGTTTAACCAGAACAAAGAAAGTCATGGGAAATGGGCTACACATCCTGGGAAGCCAATCAGAATAGTTAGCGATGATTTAATCATGCAGTTGACATCACAACTTATGTAAATGATCCTTTGGGCAGTCATGCAAGTCCCTAGAACCTTCTATCATTTTCCTCTATCTGAATGTTACCTATAAAAGAAGGATCACTTCCTATATCCAGGGAGATGCTGGTCAGATTGTAAGACTAAGGGCATCCAGAACCCAGCATCTCCCAAGAACACTTATATTGACTAATAAATACATTATACTTTTTACTGAGTCTAAGTGTTCTTGTGTCCCTGGCCATAAGCATAGAGTAAGCTTAACAAGATCTAGTGCAAAGAACCTTCATTTGCATCTGCCTGGAGATTTTTCCCCGGTTTTATAACCCACCCCCAACATAACTAGTTTGGTTACTACAGAAATGGTCCTGGACTGGGGCCCATGAATGAGGCTGCCTTCTGGAATCCTGCAGTCCAGCCATCAGGTGTCACCTTTACACAGTGACCACAACTCCATCCCCTTGGGCAATGTTATCGCTGACTTTTCAGCATCCTCAACTCCAGCCAATTTGAGGATTGAGCTGGCACCATTCCACATGGTAGTTCACAGCACGAATGCATTATCTTTGTTTTAAATTTTCATATGTTGTCTATTTTTTATATATTTACATATTATGATACTTATGTTTATGATTTTTAATTGTATACATTGTAAGCAATTATACATAGCTTAGAACAGGAGTGAGCAAACTGGGAGATAGACCCCTGGGGGAAGGGGCTTGAACAATCCTGAAAGGAGGCACATTGGGCAGCCAATCATGAGAGAAAAATGGCTTTTCCTAGCACCTAGCCAGATAGGTTCAGGACCATTGGGTTATGCACCTCTACCAGCAGATGGAGACAAACTGACGTCACAGAGGGATAATGCAGCAGCTAAGCTCATAAGGAGTCATGGATCAGCCAAGGGAGTCCAGAGGTCAGAAGGACCCCCACGCTTGGAAGAAGGGGGGGCAGCTTGGCAGTACTCCCCCCCCCCCCCCCCCGAAGAAATGGGGAGGGGGAAAAAGACCTGCAATGTGACAAAGACCCGCTACATGATTATGCATGAGCTTATGCATATTTATCAGCTGGAAAGTATAAGACGGGAGGCAAATAGAGAAGGGAGCGAAACCAGAAAGGACCCTTGAAATAAAAGGAACCAGAAGAGAAAAAGGGGAGTCTGAAACAGACCAGCAACCCCTGCTATTGAGGAGGGAGAAGACTGGGTGTGGGCAGGAGAGAGGAGAATCCCTGCTCAGGTTCAGAGAGTAACACTGAGTCTGAGATGAGGGGAGAGAGCAAGCCCCAGACAGCCCGGCAAGTACCAGAGCCTGAAGAAGTCTCCTTCCTAGACTGCTGCCAGCTCTGTCAGTACCGAAGCCATTTTATTTTTTATTTAAAAATAATTTATATACCGGAGGTTCCTGTATAATATACATATCACCCCGGTTCACAAAGAACAGTAACTATCGCTACAAATAGCGGTTTACATAGAACAGAATAAAAGAAGTTTTACATTGAAGCCATGAAGCCAGTCTCCATCCCGGCACACATTCTCCAGACCTCCAGCCAGTGTGTGCTTCAGAGGTGATCAGAGGCAGGTCGCCTGAAGTTGGGACCAAGGGTAAGTATGTTGGCCATAAGTATTAACATATTAAGCAGGCTAAGGTTTATGGCATGTTTGTGATCACCCATGGTACAGGACTTTCTTTAGGGTAAACTGGTGCTTAGTGGCCAGGATGTTAGAGACAGGAATTTACCTTCTGTATAATTGAGGCAGTTTGCATGCAAACCTCTCATTCATATTGATTAGAGATCCTGCAAACCTGACCAGAGCAGTTCCTGAGTTAACGACTTGTTTTGATAAAGGCTCGCTGGGGGGCATCCACTTTATCCTGCAGCAGCTTGGGTTATGACTTCTGGTGATAATGGAGGTGTAAACCCGTGCCAGTCTTTGTGTCATCCAGTGGCCCTGTCTATTTTGAAGTACTGCAGGGCAGATACAGGTGTGAGAAGGTGGCCTCTGCATGTTTTTGCTTGCAAGAACAGTATTTCTGAAATCCATAGAATATTATTTTGCACACAGGCACCTCACATACTGGATATGCGAGTTGGATTGAAAATGGGAGATGCCTCGTTGCAGGACACTGTACTCTGTGATGGTCTTATAGACGCCTTCTACAAGTACCACATGGGCATGACAGGTAAGCCAGAGGCATTACAGTAAACAGCATGGCAAAATTAATAACACACACAAAACAAGTATCCCGGGTCAGTACGAATCTCTCTTCCCTGGGAGGCTGTGCAAGGGTCTTTTGCATGTTATGGACTGGCTTCAGTATCCCTGCCAATTTTCCAATTCTGTCATTTTGGAGGACACTTTTCAAAACAATTGACTAAATTGCCCTCCGTCCAGTTCAAAGCATGCAAGGGCTTCCATAGCCTCTGGACTGCAGAAGGCATGTCCTGAGGCATGTCGGGGGCAGTGGGTGGAAAATACCCATAATCTGCCTGCATATAAGAGCCGATGCAAAGTATAACACCCGTACTTATTATTAATATTCAGACAGAAACCGCCCCTATTGTTTCTTTTTAAAACCTGGCCTAACGTATGTGCCAGTGTGCTTCAGTTAAGTGGACTTGGTCCTCTGTGTACAGCATTAATATGATAGAGGGGTTCCCGAGTTTTTCCTCCAAATTCATGTTGCAGAGTTAAGTTTCTCTGGTGTGTGGGGACTCGTGGAATCCCTGAAGTTACCTAGAACCTTTAACCCCTATGACCTTACTGTATTGGATCAGAAAACTGGAAGAATCTGCTGTTCATCTGGTGGAGCAACAACAAGAATTGGTTCATACTAATTTTAAAACTGTTGTACATTTTTCTCTTAAATCCTTTTGAGAAGGGGAATTTATAGTTTGTCACTCGTAAGACAATATTCTGATGTATCATATCAAGGGAGACCCCCTTAATATATCTGTTTGGTTTGAGCCCACTTGCTAATGTAGGAAGAGCGGGATTAAAGATAATCTCATTCCTCTAAATAATGAGGAATTACCTGATCCAGTACTATCAAGTTTTAAACATACAGGCATTTAATTATGCGATAAACCAAATGCCAAACTGCAGTGAAAAAAGCAGCACTTGATCCTACCAAATGCTGTCTACATGTGGGCTTACGCATCTGAAGAAGGCATCGCAACGTTGGACGCAGCTTTTTGAATTGACGACAAAACATTTATTTATTTAATGTATTTATATTCCACGGATTACATTCAGGTACTGTAGGTATTTATATGAATATTAACTAGCACCTTCCCTTCTGTAAAACCGCTCTGATCTCGGTGGCCCGAAGAGCTGAGACAGGCTTCTAGCCTAAATTTGAGAGACTTGCTGTTCGTATTAAGATTGGTTCTCCGCATTTCTAGCTTTCCTACCGTCCTTTTGGCATTTCAGTGCTTGTGGCCTAATGTGGGTAATAAGGAAAGTGAAGTGGAAAGCCAACTGCACAGAAACAGCAAATCACAAACATAGCTGCATGAAACTCAAAAATATTTAATATAAACAGCTGAGACTTAAATTGTGATTCAGTTTAAAGGCGCTGATATTGAAACGGGGGTGATGGTTCGAATGTTGGCCGAGGGGCGGGTTTCTTCTGATGCTTCTGCAGGGGCTGCTAAGTCATTGTGGGTAGCTCTTATTTATTAATTATCCACAGATGGGGGTCTCAGACTGTCCACTATTCTCCATTGTTCCCTAACGTTTTGCGCTCTGTTGGCTTCATGCCCGTTTTTATGCCATGTTTCATATCTTCTGCTGGTTTTGTATTGTGACCGTATTTCTCCCTGAACGATTTGTGCTCTTGATGCTGTTTTGATGTTATGTGTTGTATTGCATCAGACTGTTAACCTCTGCTGGAGGCAGCGCTGCCAGAACATGGCCACGTTGGGTCTTTGGACTTCCTGGATTAATTTTGTTCTGTGTGTTCTCGCCACTTGAATAAATGTGCAGATTTTTGCCTTGTGCTCATTCGGATTATTGCAGCTTTTCTGCTACACCATATAAAAACGTGTGTCAGATTTGGGGCATAGCCCTCTCGTAAGGATTTATATAAGTCAGCTGCAAGGAAGGCTGGCCTCCAAGGTTTATTTGTAAGAGATTTGTAATATTTCTTCTTTAACCCGAACCAGCCTTCTTAAGTGAATCACAATAAAATGTTAAAATCAGTATTCCAGTAAGACATTAAAACAAATGACCATACCTATATCACATATACATAACATTACAGGAAACCTGCCTGCTGCAGAGACGACATTAGTATGAAACAAAATGGCCTGTGCTTAAACAAATGCTTTCTGAAATGATCCTGACTGTTTGCAGAACTTGTAAAGCTCGAATTTGGCCTTTAAACGAGCCAATAAGAGAATTCAATAAATCAGCTGTTAATGCAAAGACCTGCATCACTATCCAAAAAATATATTTTAGATGGTATAACAGCTGCAGCTTCTAAACTCCAGCCGTCAGCGGGGACTTAATATGAGCTTTCCTTCAGCTGAAGGGGTTTTTCTCCCTTACCAGTGGCTGGAGATATGGAAGGAAAGCTTCTCTGTGCTGTTGCTACTTCAGTCACTGTGCCAGCCGCAGTTGCTCAGTCTTCTGTCTCCAGCAGATGGCGGAGGTGCAAAATGTGTCGTCTGACCTAGAGGTTAAATTACTCTTAGGTTCTGATTCGGGGATCATGGCCCATTTGTAGCTTGGACCCAGTCCTGGAGGAAGGTTTTTGAAGCCACTGGTTCTAGCTCCCTCAGACCCCAGTCTTGCCTCTCTCTTGCTCTCTCGTTCTTCCTGCCTTCCTTAGACTCCAGAATGGAAAGTATTTCCTTTAGTTTTCTTTTTGGTTCTTTGTGGGGGAGGGGGGAGGCTGGTCCCTTTTTAAATATAAGCTGCAAAAAAAAATCAGATGTAGGCAGCGGCTGAACAGCTGGGTGTGTTTCTTCGGCCTTCAGTGTTCCTGAGGGCAGGGAAGTCCTCTGGCCTTCTGCCTGTACTGCATCCTGGGATCAGATTGGTGTGAGAATCGCAGAAAGAGCGAGCCTATGGCTGTGTTTTGGAGCTGTCACAGTTCTGCCTGCTATGCATCCCCCCAGCTAACAGAGGTGATCGGCGAGCCTTCCTCACGGCTGCTCTAGGGGCCTTCTCACTGATCGCATGAGATGGCGTTTCCAGCCCTACTTAACCTAGCCTGACCTTTTCTCCTTGCCTCTTGAGTCACATCTGCTCCTTGACCTAGCCATTCTTGCTTTATCCTCGTTCCTTATGGTCTCTCTTGGCCCTCCTGTCCTACCTTGTGGCCTTCGGACCTTCTAGGTTAGTCTAGCCAGCCTTGTGGGTTGTTCAGGCCTTCATTGCTTGATTGTTCTAGTCTGGTCCTTGTACTGTCTTCAGTCCCACCATTGTTTCCTGTTCTAGACCTTGTCTTCAGCTCTGCCTGCCCACCGTATCAACTGTTTCCAGCCCAGCCTGTTCTTTCTAGCTCAGTCTGTACACTATTCCAGTTCCAACCATTCCTTCTTTTAGTGCTGCCTGCCTCCAAGACACACCATGTCTTCTGCTTCTAGACCCAGCTTGTCTGGTTCCTCCCAGCCACCAGAACCCAAAGGCTGAACTTCTAGGTGAGGTGGCTTTGCCTTGTCTAGAAGTCCTGTGATATCCCTGAAGGGGTTAGTCCTAGGCAGTTGTGACAGGAGCAGCAGCGTGTGTTCAAGATGACTGCCCCTGCTATGTGCTTGGTTTGCAGGGATTGCAGAACTGAATTGCAAGCTTCTGGTATATAACTGGGCTGTGTAAGAGGTGGGGAGAGTTCGGCAGGAGCCTGCTCGTTGGTCACATAAGAGAGAAAATTGACTAAGTTGCACTCCTGCAGCCCTGATTCCTTTAATGGAGGGGATAAAGCAGCATGGGAATGGCTGTGGTGCTTTTTCCTGTGATTGGGGTCTGGGTTTCCACAGGACAACAATACGGGCAATCTTGGGACTTCTTCTGAGGATTGTGATGGCTTTCCATGTGCAGTTGAAGTTGCTGTACCTGGTCTTTAAAACTGTCCACAATCTTACTCCTTCCTGTCTTGTCTCAGTTCAAAGATACTATCCTGGATGATTTGTACACTCCACTTATAAAAACCTTCTTGATATACCATCTCTTAGACTAACCAAACTCTCTCTGACTAGAAATAGGATGTTAGTGTGGCCACTCTTGTACTCTGGAATGAGCTACCTAAGTAGATTAGGGCAGAGTCTGACTTGCTCTGGTTCAGGAGACTTTTACAAACTCGCTTGTGATTGCATGAAATGTTCCAGTAGGGTAGCCTCAAACTTGAGAGGCAATGCTAATGCTATTTGTTTTGTTTGTGTCTGACCTGTTTTTATTTTAGTATGTTTTATGGTATGCCCTAGATTGCATGTGTTATGTTTTATGTGTGTTATGTAATCCACTGTGCTTTGTGGATCAGTAGAATAGAAATTATTTAAATAAATGAGATGCTTTTTCTGCTAATTTTTGCATTTAATATACAATACCTTTTTGAAAAGAGCTGGGGCCCAGAGAATCTCTAAGGGGGGTGGCGGTGGTTTTGTCCTGCTCCAAAAAAGAGGAGAATGGACTCTGATCGGTCTGGATTTTGGGTCAGCTGCAGTGGGAGAGGACAGTGAAGTGGATCAGGAGCTTTTGCTGGCTGAAGGACAGAATTGCCCACAATGTCTTGATGGAGCTCGGGATAAAGGAGAAGCAGGCGGAGTCAGAGCATGAAGGCGAGGATCAGATTGCCCGACCACCTCAACAAATGGCAGCTTGAAAGCATCAACTGAGACCAACACAAGATTCTAGGACGGGTTTACAGAAACCCACAAAGCTTCAGTCTTCATCAAATTCAGAGTTGATTGACTTTCTTTCCACTAGGAACGAAGCCCCTGACAAACATTTGGTAACTCAATTAAGCTATGCATTAATAAAGGGAATATTGAAAGCATCTTCCTATGAAACATTTGGGGAAGGAGGGGGACAAATAGTTCTCCTAGCTCCATGGAAAATCTTTTCCCTTGATAGTGATGATTCTGATGTATATATACAACCTTATCAGCATTGGTAAAGGCCTTTAACATAGAAACATGATGGCAGACCCTGTGGCCCATCTAGTTGGCCATTCGTTTTCGTCTTCCCATTCCCATCATGCCCTCGGATCTCCTGTATTTATCCCATGCTTTTTGAATTTTGCCTCCACCACTTCCACTGGGAGGCCGTTCCATGCATCTACTACTCTGTAAAGAGAGATTTCCAAGATTTACTTCTGGGTCTGCCACCTTTCCATTAAAAGAGCTTTTGCCTCCTGTGAGAGAGATAAATGTCTTTCATATCTCGCCTTTCCTCAAGGACGTACATGTCTAGATCTTTGTCTGTCCCCTTATGCTTTAGAACCGAAGACTGACTCCAACCCATTTTATATCTGTTGAAGGTTCCCGCTCCAGAGTTGTACTCACAACTCCAAATGAGAAGTTACTTTTTCAGGCTTTTCTTCTCCAGATGCCATTATCGTAAAAATGTCACTAAAGACAGAGTTGCAAGAACTGTTAATCCATCTTGCAGCTGACCTTTTATGCAGTCTCCGGGTGTTTTTAATTCTGCAGTCAGAGCTGAAAGGTATTTTTATTTTTTGTGCAGTCACTGATGACGAAATCTTCCTCCTATGTTGTATGCATGGCGTCTTCCATTGCTGCTTGCGGGTGCTGGCCCTGATTCAAACACGTTCACAGTGCACCCCTTAGCCTGAATACAGTCTGTGATTAACCTCACCATGCAGGCTTTGTTCTGACTGCCAGGGTTGTTGTTTCTTTCCGAACCAGCTGAAAATGTGGCCAAGCAGTGGCAGATCACACGAGAGGAGCAGGACCGGTTTGCCGTTCGGTCCCAGAACAGGACAGAGAGTGCCCAGAAAGCCGGCTACTTCGACAAAGAGATCGTACCTGTATCCGTGCCCTCCAGGAAAGGTGTGTGCCTCTGCAAATTAACTTAACAGAAAATATTTTGAATAAATTACCTGTGCCCTCTTAGTACGAGTCACCAGAAGGAGCTTGTGTGCCATGGCCTGCTTTGATCTTACCCTGCCTGTATCCTGTTCTTGCTATTTGCAGAGGTTTTTTTTTCTTTTTAATTTACTTTTAGAAAGTAACTGGTTAAAGTTTTTTGAGTTTGTTTGCATTTATTTTATGTGTTTTACATTTATGGCACACTCTGTATTTAAATAAAATTGCTGAGTGAGGAACAACGATCATAAGTTACGTTGGTAACATCTACATATGAGGATGATCCATAAACCAGCACATTCCATCAGTCTAAGATAAAACTTTATAAACCCCTTCAAATTGATGGAGAAAAGGAACAAGTTTTGGAACCTTGGGCAAACTTCTTGTTTAAAAAGGCAGGTAATTCCCGATAACAAATAAGTGTGAAGTTGTATCTTGGGTTATTTTGGAGGTTAAGTCCTGTTTACTAGAAGGCACGTGGTGGGAAACGCTGCAGCCGTGTATAAAAATTATCCAAAATTACAGTGACAAAAAAGTAGTGTTCCAGTCCTTTAAGCATCGGGTTGGAGAAGTAACCAGCTACCATGTTTAGTGAGCAGGGGAGAGGGGTCTGTGAGTCTGGATCCCTGGTCTCTCTGGGCACGTGGTGGAGGTGCAGAGCGTATGCTCAGGCTTGGGAAGGGAAACGAGGCGGCTGCCATTACTCTGGCACTTCCTGCCCCTTAACCAGAGGGGGCGCATCTTGAAGGAGGTGACCCCTGTACCCCTGGGGCTGCCATTGGGGATGGGGAAGGAAATCAAAGAGGCAGGGGAAAGAGAGAGAGAGAGCAACTAATCACACATAACCAGTTACTCCATAAACACTGAGGGGGCCGGAGCAAGAAATGAGCAGGGAAGACGGGGGCTTGTGTTCAGCACCCCCTTTCCTAACGCGCGTGCCCAGCCACCTCTCCCGGGTGCACGGATTCAATGGTCATAGTAAAAAGGAGGCGCTAGGGACAATAGCGCACCCCTAGCACCTCCTTGGCAGTGGGCACTCAGGAGGTGACTGTCAGCGGGTTAGGAAAATGGATGCTCAGTTTTACAAACGTCCATTTCCCTAACCTGACAGCTGGCACTTAAAGTACAGAAAACACTGCTTTTCTCCATCCTCTGACTTAATATTTATTTATATATATATATATCTTTTTTTTTTTCTGTACATTTTATTTTGGGCTGCTCAGAAATACGAATCGCAGGTGATGACCGCTTTCAGTTTTGCAGGGGCTTGGCCGTGCTAATCCCCTTTTAGCATAAGCGTCCATAAGCGCAGGTTAAACCCTGTGCTCAGCTGAGCGCACTGTCTTGCCTCGGCCCCCTGAGTGTGCGTGTGTGTTTCTATGTTTGGCTAAGACGGTAGGGAGATGATGGCATGGCGGTTCTTTACGTGTAGGTACCCAAGTGATCCCCAGACGCAGCCCAAGAAATATTAAGCCTGCATCAACTAAAGTTTAGCCAACAAAGCACACACCTGTAAAGCTGCGGAAGGACTTGCATAAGACTTGGCAGGGTATGTAATAACTTATAATCATTGGTGCCAGAACCTCAATTATTTTGATATTTGCATTTAAAAGTACGTAAAGTCCATGTGGACGTAAGATTAAAGATATTGAAAGTCCCACCGCAGCTTACACGTGCATTGCTGGCTGAATACCCATTAATGGCGGATGAAAGCTTTAATATTTTAAGTACGGAAATCTTACCCTTTCTTTCAGAAGACTGCTGAGCCATGGCTGCCTACTCCCCCCGTCCCCTGGTTGTGCTGAGCTGCCTCCCACCTCTCCTTCCTGCTCGGCCTCTGCCCTCTCCCTGCTTCCTGCTGAGCCGTCACTCCCAGCCCTCCTTCATCAGCCTTTTTCTGGTAATACTGTGCGGTTCTGAGAAGGACAAAGTCTTAGCACAGTTCCTTATTAGATCCCTGACCTGTTCTCTCAATGAATCCCCTGGGGACGGGAGCAGAAACCAAAGGGTCAAAAGGTTACAGTGGTAAACAGGATTCTTATCTCGCCCCCTATCTCTGCATGAGCGCCTGTTCTTGATCAGTTGGGTGTGGGACGTAATCTGTTGCAGAACTACCAATTTACAGCCCAAAGAAAGGGGAGAAACCTGCCTCCACTCTTCCAAACCTTTTTGTCAGAGAGAGAGAGAGAAGCGCTCTAAGACATTGCTGTGGCCTGCTTTAAAGCTGCTGAGCACCTGCCTGTAAATGTTCCCCATTCTGTGCTCATAACCTTGCACTACTCGATTAGGGTAACTTTGGAAATGTTTGTGCTAGAGATCTTATATTTATGGAAAGTCGGTGCTTCATCGTGAAGTGTTTTTGTTTTCCCTTCATAACTTCTGCAGGTCCCATAGAAGTGAGAACGGATGAGTTCCCTCGCCATGGAAGCAGCTTCGAAGTAATGGCAAAGCTGAAACCCTACTTCCTGAAGGATGGGACCGGCACTGTCACGGCAGCAAATGCCTCAGGTTTGTGACTGAGGCAGTGGAAACACAAGCCCCGCTGTCATGGCATACAGGGCTCCCTCTATGCATATGACTGAATCTGTAAACCTGCCATGTGAAGCAGAGGTCCCGACTGCTTTCATGCTGCTCGCTGCTACACCTTTTTAAGGAAGAAACTCAAATATGTGGCAACTCGTGCTTTAAATTTAAGCTGCGAGTTAGATCTACCCAGGATCCCGGTGCATCTTTCAGTTTACTGGTTCAGGGGTACTCAAACTGCTCCTCGGGCTCCCCCTTTACCCCAGCTAGTTGAAGTTTCAGGATATCCCTAAGGAATGTGCATGAGAAATATTTGCATACACAGGAGGTAGCGCATGCAAGTAAATCTCATGCATATTCATTAGAGAGATCCTGAAAACGTGACTGGCTGGTTTGAGCACCCCTGTATTAGTTCATAACCATGCATGCCTGGAGATCTCACAGCCAGTCGGGTTTTCAGGATATGCATGAGAGAAAGCTGCATATCAAGGAGACTCTGTGTATGCAAATCTATCTCCTGCATATTCATTGTGGAAATCCTGACTGGCTGTGCGGTCCCTAGGCCAGGCTTAGGAAGCTATGGCCTACCGATGTCTGTCTGTCTGTCTCTGTCTCTCAAACCCAGCACACCCCAATCACATAACAGAACAACCAGATTCGAGAGGAAATTGAAAGGATCCTTTTATGCAGACCTGTATGGCTAGGTGCCAAGAACCTCCTATCCCAACGATGGGGATCATTTATCATCGTACTACTAATTTTGCTAGCACGGTTGGTGAATAGCACTATGCTGGTTTGATTAATTTAGTGCTAAGGTATTACATATCACCCAGCTTTTAGTTTTTGGTCATTGGCAAAACTGCCACGGATTGGTGTGGGCCTAGAAGTGATCCCTTGTAGAAGCTGCAGGTTTTGCAAACTACTATAAAGCAGCAATGTATTAAAAGAGGGATCAATTTACCATCAGGTAGGAAAAATGTCTTTTGAAGGAGGTAATACCCCACGGGATCCAGGAAGGAGAGCTGGAGAAGAACCCATGTCGGAGATGTGTCCTACGGTGCTTGCTAAACCTGGGCAGCAAATCTGGCTTCTGGTTTTCATGGGCTCTTATGGTGTCCTACAGGACAGTGTAAATGGGAAAAAACTGATTATTCCTGTATGATGACTTAAATGGTTTTTCCTATCTTGTCTCCAGGGGAGAAAATGCTTAGAATTTCTGGTCCCCTTCATTTTGCTACTTAACAAATTAGCACTTGAATGCTGATCACTATAAAGTATTCTGCACAGTGAAAACAATAATACGTAATGGACTCTCCAGTGTCCAAGGGCAGGTGTCTGGACTGATCCGTGGTACTATAGGAACAAAAATTAGCAGGTAAGAACCAATTTTCCTTTCCCTGTACATACCAGGATCAGTCCAGACTGCTGGGATGTACCCAAGCTGCCCTAAATGGGGTGGGACCTGGAGAGTCCCGCTCGAACGCTGCTACCGAAGCAGTCGACATCCAGATCACGGACGTCCACATGGGAATGCTTAGCAAAGGTATGTAACGATTTCCAGGTGGCCACTCTACAAGTCTCCTGCAGCGAGACAAACTTGACTCTCCACCCAAGATGCCACCTGAGATCTGGTGGAATGCGCTTTCAAACCGTCCGGTATCGGGCGCTCGAGACAGATATATGTGGAGGTAATGGCCTCCTTCAACTACCTAGCAATAGTCGCTTTGGTTGCCTTCTGACCCTTCTTATGACCACTCCATAAGACGAACAAATGATCAGACTGAAAGGCATTGGTCACCTCCGGATAGCGAAGAAGAACCCATTGCACATCCAATTTACGCAAATCACGATCCTTAGGAGCATCATGATCCAAATTCTGGAAAATAGGCAACTCCATTGTCTGATTCAAATGAAATCCCGATACCACCTTTGGCAGGAAGGAGGGCACTGTCCTAAGGGATACTCCCGAATCCGAAATACGGAGATAAGGCTCCCGACATGACAATGCCTAAAGTTCCGATACCCACCTTGCTGAGGTGATCGCCACCAGGAAAACCGCCTTGAGAGTCAGCTCTTTCAACGTGGCCCACTTGAGAGGCTCAAAGGGAAGACCACACAAGCCCCGAAGAACCGAATTTAAACTCCACGAAGGACATGCTTTCCTGACCGGAGGATTCAAATGCTTAGCGCCCTTCAGAAAATGTGACACATCTGGATGAGCTGCAAGAGAAATAGTCAACCTTGCCCCGCAAACACCCTAGGGCCGCGACCTGCACTCTGAGAGAACTGCACGCTAATCCTGTCTTCAGGCCCTCCTGCAAAAAAGCCAGAATATGAGCCACCGAGGCTAGACGTGGAGACACATTCAACCCACGACACCAAGAGTCAAACTTTCCAGACTTTAACATAGGCAAGCGAAGTGGATGACTTACGTGCCTGCAGGAGGTTGGAAATAACTGAATCGGGATATACTTTCTCCTCTCATAAGCGATCCGCCTGATTGAAAAATACTGGACCTTGCCAAAGGAGATTCAGAAGATGATTGAGACGCACCGGACTGTCTACTGCTAAGTTGATCAGATCTGCGAACCATGGCCTTCGTGGCTACTCCGGGGCCATGAGGATAACAGACCCTGAATGAGTCTCAATCCCACGTAAGACCTTGTCCACCAGCAGCCAGCGAGGAAAAACTTAAGCAGAATGTCGCGGGGCCACGGTAGGACTAGGGCATCCACCCCCTCCGACCCGTGTCCCCTCCAGCGACTGAAAAACCAAGCTGTTTTGAAGAAATTAAGACCCCTATTACACTTCTCTGTAATTGCTTGGGGAGGGGGAGTAAACCCTTAATTTGTTTTCCCCCTTAACTTTTTTTTTTTTTTTCCTCCCAGTCTTCCTGGGCTGGTCTGGTGCCTCAGTGTCTGGGCTGCAGAGGGATCTGGGTTTGATCCCCTGGCTTAGGTCTTCCAGTTCCTGGGCCAGCTGGGGAGGGGAGGGGGGGGGGGGTTACTGTGGAGGTACCTCTCATTGTCCCTAGGGAAAGGGAGCCCCAGTCATTGTGCAGTGGTGACACCTAGTGGCCAGGTTAAGAGTCCATGATTGCAGGGCTCCTGTTTGAAGACACTCGCTGCAGTGTCTGGGCTGACCTAGGTTGAAAGGGAATGTAAGAATCTCTGGGTAGTGGTGAATGAGGGGTCATCTTTCTGATTGAGGTGGAAGCACAAATGAACAGCTGGAAAGCTGTTGGGTTAAAAACCCAAAGCAAACCCCTAATCCTTCTGGACAGGTCTGACTTTGAGAAACTGCTTTTGTGCTTTTCAGGCATCAACGATGGAGCTGCTGCAGTAATTCTCATGAAGAAATCCGAAGCCAGCCGACGAGGTCTTGTTCCCTTGGCACAAGTTGTATCCTGGGCTCAGGCAGGCATAGATCCCTCCGTGATGGGAGTGGGACCAATCGCAGCAATAAGGAAAGCGGTACGTCCTCAAACTTCTGCTTGGGTGCTCTAAAATGTAAATATTTCATACTCTGAACTGTTTACAGCAGAGCTGAGGACCGAACGGCACTTTTAAAGGGCCCGATAGGGTGCAGAGATTTCACTTCTTGCCTCTGCTGGACTGGCAGGGTGCGTTGCAGGCCAGAACCCCTTACCCTCGCGTCATTCTCCGTGAGATAGCACCGCTCCCATGAGTGACTCTTGTACCCGAGTGCCAGCAGCTCTGCTGATTCCTCATAGGAAGCAACGTGCCTGCTGTTTGGCGCTCTCTCCCAGATTTTTCCCTTCAGCCTCTTCATTTTTTCCTGAGACTTGTGAGTATACATCTTTTATTATGGCCACAAGCTCTATTGCACAGCAGTAAAAGGGGGAAATTTTTTAATATTTACATCCAGGTCCATAATTAGTCATAATAAAACTTCTAATCACCAGGCTTTGCTAAAAGAGTAAAAAATACCCTAGAAAAACAAACCCAACACACAAAAATATTGAGGACCTCTCCAAACTGCTCAGCAGAGTTGTGGTAATTTTTCCTGTGAGCGGAAGCGACAGGCAGGGCTTTAGAACAGCAGCCGCCTTCTCGAAGCAGAAAATGATGGAAGCTCCATCTCGCAGAGAAAATCTCTCCAACCTGATCTGCAATGTCTGATCCCTTCCACTGTCAGTACGGCACTTGGCTCTGCAGACTGAAGACCTGTTTTCTAATACGTCCATGGGCGACGAGAACATTTTTTATTCCCTAGCAGTCCACATGCATGAACATCATACTTGATTCACTTCTCAGTATCCTCACTGAAGCCCAGAACAAATCCTTGAATATCATCTTAGCTAAGCAATGTCTGAACCTTCCCTTCTGTTGTGAATCTTTCAAAATCAACCTCACTTTCCTCCTTCCTCTAAGAATATTGCAAAACACTGCAGATTGCCATGCTTTCTTCTGTTTGACACCATCCTAAGTGCAAAACACTGCTCCAAATGGGATCTCTGATAGTGAAGCTCTTCTGACATTGGGTCCTTCAAAGCTTGGAAGCTTTTTCATGAATTCTCTGCTATATTGGCATTTCAGATGATACATTGATTCATAGGCAAGAACATAAGACTTGCCATACTGGGTCAGAACAAATACCTGGCAGGATCTGGGTAGATTCCAAGCTGTTTATCCCAAGAATAAGCAGTGGATTTCTGCAACTCTACCTTAATGGACCTTTCCCTGTACGTACCGGATCAGTCACAGGCTGTGGGTGGCACCCTGGTATATATAGGGGGAGCCTGACAAGTTTGGCTCTGTCTCCATCTGCTGGTGCGGAGGCACAACCCAGGAGTCTGGACTGATCCTTGGTACTACAGGAACGAAAATTATCGGAGGTAAGCCCTAATTTTCCTTTTCCTCCAGGAACTTTTCTAAACCTTTTTTTTTTTTTTATGCAGCTACACTAATAGCTTTCACCACATCCGCTGGCAATGAATTCCAGAGCTTAATTATGCACTGAATAAAAAAAAAAATTTTCTTATCTGTTTTAAACTGAGACTGGTTATACCCAACTGTACAATGTTTCAGAAGCGAGATGAGAAGAACAGATGTCCAGCAGCAAACCATTCTTGTACTTCTCCAGGAGCCCAGCTTCTCTGGAATCTTATCTGGCTTCTTGCACAACGTGGTTGTCAAACCAATCATTGGGAAACTTTTCGTACGCCTGCTTGTTGGTCTGATTTCAATATCTGAGAATACTTTTTTATGTTCTTGAAAGCATGTGGATGGTACATTACCAGTGCCAGGCAGTTTACACGTGTGTTTCCCCAACTGCATTAGAACACATCAAGAAAGTTTGCTCCTGGCTGTTACGTTTTGCAGACCATGGGACATCCTTGTGAACTACCACGCTGACAGCCTCCTCCCATGACAGACCACGCGCGCTGGCAAGGCCCTGCTCTCTTTGCAATTCCGCCATCTGCACGGTATCCTGCTTCGGCCTCCTCCTGGACCCCCCTTAGGCGTGTGCATAGATTCTTAGAGCCCGCGGTGGGGGAAAAGCCCTGCGGTGCCTTCAGGTGACGACACCCAGCCACTCACTGCCTCAGCAACGGGTCTCCTGCCTTAACCAGTGCGTGTTGCTCCTGCGTTCCTGATTGCCCCTGTTTGTTCCTGCATTCTTGTCTCCAGCCTTGCCAGATCCAGCCTGTCTTGTCCAGCGTTGCCCTGCCCAGCTGTCTCATCCAGTAACTCGTGTGTCTTTGTCCATCCTTGGCCTGACTTCCTGATTCTGACCTCCTTGCCTGCTGCCAGGATCTGACCTCTTGCCTTACACCTGGCTATGCTTGCTTCCTGCCTGTTCAGTCCCTCCAGCTTGCTGCATGTCCTGACTCCAGTGTGTCCTTGGACTCTTGCTCTCTCTGCCACCCCAGGGACCTGTCTAAATCCTGCCAGCTGCCATAATCCAAGGGCTCAACCCATGGGGGAGACGGCTGATTATAAACAAAGCTCCAATTTGTTCCTCTTCAGGGTCCATTTGCCAGCTGTCAGCGTGGGCTTTGTAGTTTTGCCTATGAAGCTGCATCAACTACAGCATAGCCCGGGTTCACTCCATGCCACTCACACTTGCTTTCTTCCACCTTGTGTGGATTTCTCATCGCTGTAAACAAGGAGAAACTGGGGTGCTCTGGTGAGGTTCGTGTTCTGCAGTTTAGTTATCGGCAGGGACCAGCTGAGCTAAATCTTTCACATTTGCTGTAACCTCAGCACCTGCAGACAGCTTTTCACTTGCAGCTCTGAGGTGACTCGTACCGTGATCAGTGTTTCTCAACCTTCTCGATGCTAGAGACCAGTTGACTGACTACCTAAACTGATGTGGTCCAACTAGTTTGTAGGGTTTGGGGAGACCCCTGAAGAGTGGGGAGCAGGAGTTCCCTCTTATTGCTGAAGAGCATGGAGGTTGGGAGAAGTTTAAACCCCTTCCTCAGTCTCAGCCCAGGCACCCCTATTGTTTTAATTATAACATTTATGATAAAAGAGCTGTGCCTCTTGTACCCAGAGCAGAGGAGGGAAAAAATCAGGTCTCCTTATTCCAGAGGATAGGGTAGCCAGGGGCTACAACTCCCTAATACTGGTGGCAGTGGGGGTAGATGTGACCCTTTCAGGGGCCTGGTGCTTGGAGCTGCATTCATGGCTACTTAGCAAGCAATCCACTGGAAACTTTTGGTTATTTACAAAGCCGGAGTGGGGTCAGTCTGGGGCTTAGCTGAGCCCAATGTCCATATTTAGTTTTCTAGCCTGATCAGCCACCGAGAGTGAAGAGCTGGGGAGTGCTAGCAGCCTGTCCCCACTCCCAGAAGCAGAGCTGTGTTCAGTTCTGGGGGGGGCCGTAGAGAATGTCCTACTTATTTATTTATTTATTTAATTTATTTGCATTTCTTATATACCGGCATTCGCGATGGGAGTCGCATCATGCCGGTTTACAGTTAACAGGGTGTGACACAAGAAGAAATACTTAGCAAAATTAACATGTGATAGAAGAGGCTGCAGGTGACCAGATGGGAGCCAGATATTGGGGGGTGCCCCAGTGGGTGACTCTAGTTGGTCTGTTTCTTCCTGCAATGACTGCCAGGGACTGGTGCCAGTCCAGGGACCAATGGTTGGGACTCTAAGGTCTTGAGTTACTAAAGCTTTTCTCCCTTTCTGCATTTATGTGGAAAGAAAAAACCTTAGTAAATCAGGTCCTTAAACTCATGAAGCCATGTTGGGGCTGCAGCAACTCTGCCTTTAGGCACCTTCTGGTATCCTTAGAACTGCCAGTCCATCGATGCCTTAAGGCACCGGGGTCTCTTATCGGGGGCCACCGGGCTGTTGAGGTCCATGGGCACCTGTGGCGCTGGGGATGGCACTAGATACCATTGATCTGATCAAGGTTTGGTCAAACGCCATCTAAGCCCTGGGTGCAGTGTCATCTGGTGCCCTTGATGTGATCCATCGTTGGTGAGCTTGAAAGTGCTGTAGGCACCACAGGCATTGTCACCACTGTGGGCGTGGATGCGATCGGATGCCACAGGACATGACTGTAGAGCACCATGCGCACAGTCTGTTGCCATAGGCTTCGCTGCTGTCGTTCCATGAGGGAAACAGCGGTGAGCCATTCCTGGCACAGTTTTTCAAGAGCTGTGTCCAGCCTCTTGGAGCATTATCAGGTACTGGAGGGGGTGACGCTATGGAATGCCACCCACTACCATGTCATACTCTGAGCCCCAGTGGTACTGAGGATGCTGTCATCACTGTGTCTATTCAATCCACTGGGAGTTACTGTGACAGTGGAGTACGGCAAAGCATCCATTCCAAGAGCCTCGTGCGATGGCAGATAGCATTCTCCCTGCTGTGCAGTTCTCAGCCATGCCGGGGTTCTTCCATCATCTCATCAAGGTCTCAGTCTCCTCGTCAGTTCTGCACCACAAAGTGCTGGTGAGCACTGGCAAGGAAGGCATCATCACAGTGTGACGTTTTGAACCCAGCTACACTAACTGCACTAATCAAATCCTCTGGCAACAAATTCCAGAGCTTTATTGTGCATTGTGTGAGAATTTTCTCAGATTAGTCTTAAATGTGTTACTTGCTAACTTCATGGAATGCTCCCTAGTCCTTCTATTCGAAAGTGTAAATAACAGAGTCCCATCTACTCGTTCAAGACCTCTATCATATCCCCCTCTCAGCTGTCTCTTGTCCAAGCTGAACAGCCCTAACCTCTTCAGCCTTTCCTCATAGAGGAGCTGTTCCATCCCCTTTATCATTTTGGTTGCCCTTCTCTGTACCTTCTCCATCGCAACTATATCTTTTTTGAGATGCGGCGACCAGAATTGTACACAGTATTCAAGGTGTGGTCTCACCATGGAGCGATACAGAGGCATTATGACATTTTCTGTTTTATTAACCATTCCCTTCCTAATAATTCCTAACATTCTGTTTGCTTTTTTGATTGCTCATAATTGAATGGCCTGCGACGATTCACTGGGCATTGAGAATGCTGGGATTGACCTCCCTCCTCAGCCCCAAAGGGCTGGCTAGGATTGCAAGACTGTAAGGTGTGAGGCCTTCACACCTTTGCTAGACTGCACCTCCTGGAGGGTGGTCTGAGGAAAGTGGATGTGTTTGAGCTGAAATCAAGGCAGGACAAAACTCTGAGGAGGAGAGAGAGAGGTTAGGGCCTGGTGCCTTGGACAGCAGTACTTCAGGATGGTCTGGTGGTCCTAGACATCTAATAACATGCTGTGATTTGAGATTGTCCTCTGTACCCAGCAGATACAGGTGCACCTTATTTGATGGACGTTTTTATGTCGATAGAAGCACACCACATATCCTGTGGCCTCTTATCGGGTGGGGGAAGGAGTTGTCACAGAAAAGAAAGTTCTCAGTGTATAGGGCATAAGGCAAGGAAAGAGAAAGGGATAGGAAAAAAAGACAGCTTAAAGTGAAACCCATGTATTTCTTGAGGGAACCTCGTGTGCTCAGAGCACAAACATTTTGCTTCACCGCTATGCACTTCTGATATCACCCACAAGAGTGACTGACTTTTCTGCTTGTCCATGAAAAATAAATATTAAATCACAAAAATGGAAGAGTTGTCTGTACAGCTGCTGCATAGGGTCCTGGAGCAAACTGCATTCTTTGTTAGTTTCAGAACATGTTGTTGTTTTGAGACCAGATTGCAGCCTGGCTTCAGATAGGTTTATTTATTTAGTTTTATATACCCTCACTAGGACGAGCCATCGTAACGGTTCACAATGTAATACAACAACAATCATTATTACAATGCATTTATAATCCTCATAAATATGAAAACTATATTTATTTATAGAAAATAAGATATGGCCTAAATTTGTAAAAATAAATAAATATCATCATAGGAACAATAACATTCAAGGGATAGTAGCATTCTTCTAAAAATAAAGACTAGCGTATAACAGTAATATCAGGTCAAATAAAATGTACATAATTAAAAGTAAAATCATTGGAAACCTTCCAAAGTGGGGTAAAATAAAAGCATAAAAAAAATAAAATCTGAGCAAAAAGGTTCTCCCTTTTGCTGTAATTGATCTTTAAAGCTCAGATCTTTTGGCTTCAGTGAATTTACAAAAAAATCAAATCATTCTTGTCTAACAGATCTTCCTAACCTGTGGCTATAAACTAACTTTCATCTCAAATAATTGTGCTTTCTGTCACTCAGGTTGAAAAAGCAGGATGGACCTTGGATGATGTTGATCTGTTTGAAATTAATGAAGCTTTTGCAGCTCAGTCTGTGGCAGTGATTAAAGATCTAGGATTAAACCCAGAGAAGGTAAGAGGACGTCCTCAAAGCAATCTGATCTGGTATGTTTGCATTCATTCAGCAGTGGTGACCCGGCAGCGCTCTGAACATCTCACCGCATGGGGTGTCTCTTCCCTTATGATGCTCTTCTTCAAGTCCTGTGAAGTTTCAAAATCTCACTTAAACAATAAGCGCTGCACTTTTCCATTACATGATGCTTGAAGGCTCGTGCCGTTTTCCTTAGTTTATGATCAGTGTCTCTCATGCAGTTAGCAGAGGATATCTCAAGTTCCTGTTGGCACTAAAAGATAAGTCACTATATTTTCAGCACATGATGTTTTACTTTGTACGTCACCTGGGGATTTGGTAGCAGTGGCTCAGTTACTAAATAACCATTAACATAAAAAGAAATGGCTTTTCCAGAGGCACTGTCTGCACAAATTGGCTAAACATTTTTGGTGGCAGCAGGAATTTGTTAAAATTCTCCTATTGGGCGACACCAACTGCACTAGTCAGGAAAATAAAGCCCCATGCAAGCTGGGATCTATAAGGAAAGGGTGTGCAGCTGACGCGGTGTGGAAAAGCATGGTTTTTTTTTCTCCTACTATCTAGTATCCAGACTGCTATCAAAATGCAGCAGGAAAATTAAAATACACAAGGAGAAAACAATTCACTTTACTAATACCTTCCGTTAAGTGGCACGTTCCTCACCACTACCTACTGTGCTTCACAAAATAGAATGTAAAAGAAATAGACAAAATAAATTGAGGGGGGTTTGACAGTTTGTTTTGTAAGGAAACTGTATAGGAAAGACTTTTCCAGAGAGATGAAGCACTCAAAATGCAAACACCAGAGGAGCATGGAGAATACTGATGTTTCCTGTAACATAACATAGTAACGACAGCAGAAAGACCAAATTTATTTATTGTTTGTTTGTATGTTTTTCTATACCAAAGTTTGGTACAAGCCTTCACTCCAGTTTAGATATAACAACTATTACATTGAAGACATAACAATATTGTGAATTAACAGATACATTTAACTTTGCTAATGGTAGCATGGTCACACTTAACATTACTGACATGTACGAAGTCTAGTGATTAGTGTTTTGAGATTGTTAAAATTGATTTTCCAAGTCATTTGATGAAAAAGGATTCTTGATGTGTATAATTGGTGAGGAATTTACTAACGGATGCCCTCTTTCTAAGTTTGTTGAAATAGCCATGTTTTAAGTTGTTCTTTGAATAGTTTCGTGTCGTTTTGTACCCTTAGGTTTTCAGGTAGAGAGTTCCATAGTGAGGACTGGCTATTGAAGCTGCTTTTTCTGTAATTGTTGTGAGGCTAGTAGTTGTGATTGATGGGATGGCAAGTAGAGCCTTATTAACTGATCTGGTGTTGTGTTGTGGGATATGTTTTTGGAATAAAGTATTTAGGCATTCGTTTTCATTGTTCTTTGTTTTTGTGTATTATGGAAAGTAATTTGTATTCTATGTGTTTCTCTATGGGTAGCCAATGGAGTTCCTTTAGCACTGGGGTGATGTGTTCCAATCTTTTGTGATTGAGTATTCTCGCTGTGGCCTTCTGTAGTAGTTGTAACAGGGCGTGTGGCTGATTTGAGTGTAGTCCTATTAGTAGTGAGTTGCAGTAGTCAAAGGTTGTGAATATTAGGGATTGAAGAATGGTTCTGAAGTCAGGTTGGTTTAGAAATTGTTTTAGTTTTTTGAGAGCTTGTAGAATCCTTCTTTGGTTTTCATGGCTATATGTTTTTGAAGCTTACTTCAGGGTCTAGCCAAATCCCTAGGTCTTTTACATTTTCACTTAGTTTGATCATGGTGGTGTCTATTTGGATTGAGTTCTTTGGGTTGTTTAAGTTGGCTTTTTCTTTCTAGTAATATACATTTGGTCTTGTCCATGTTGAGGCATAGATTCATTGTGTTGAGATGGGTGGCGGCTAGTTTGAGAACATTTTCAACGGTGTTAGTTTACGGGGATGAGTAGTTGAATGTCGTCTGCGTCTAAGTAGTAAGTGATGAGGCTTAAGAGTAGTTGGCATAAGGGGAGAATGTAGATGTTGAACAGAGTGGCAGATAGGGCTGAGCCCTGTGGTACTCCGGTTTCTAGAGGAATTAGATCTGAAAGGGAGTTGTTGTTTACCTGAAATGATTTCTTTAGAAGGAAAGACTTGAACCAGTTAGACCAATTTCAGATAGTCTGTGGAGAAGTGTTTGATGGTCGACAGTATCGAAGGCTGCGGATAGGTCTAGAAGTATGAGAATGTATTGTCCTTTGTTGAAACCCTTTAATATTGTGTTGGATAAGTTGAGAAGTAGTCTTTCTGTGCTGTGATGTTTCCGGAATCCATGTTGTGTGGGGTACAGAATGTTTAGATCTAAATGTTCATTCAGTTGTTTCAGGACCACTTTTTCTGTTAGTTTGGCCAGGAAAGATAAGTTTGATATGGGGCGGTAGTTATTGAGCTCAGTGGAGTCCAGATTCTTTTTTTAATGAGTAATTGTTGCCATTTTAAGGGTGTCTGGAAGATCATCTTCGAGTGATTTGTTAATGATTGATGGTGTGGGATAATTTTTTTAGGGTTCGTGTTGGTATTCTATCAAGATCGTGGCTCGCTGGGTTAAGGGTTTTGATTAGATTCTCAGTTTTGATGGACGAGATGGTTTCAAATGACCATGGGGTTATGTTCTTGTTGCTTAGTTGTATGTTTTGCATGGGGGCTTTGATTATGCTTTTAGTAATTTCACTGATTTTGTTTTTGGGTGGGTGTTAGTGTTCTTGTCTGAGGTTAGGTTTTTTACTATGTTGAACAGAGCGTTTGGCTTGTTTGCGTAGTTATGGATTTTTTTTTTTACTGTAGAAGTCTCTCTTGGTATTTACCAGGTTTTTGTAGTATGCTAGGTAAGTCCAATATCTGGCTAGCATTAGGGGCATTTGTTTTTATGACATTCTTTCTTTTTTTCTTAGTGTTGATTTGGCGTCTTAGATCTCTATTGGTATTTGCCAGGTTCTTGTGGCCTGGTTTGGCCTCTGTTGGAAACAGGATGCTGGGCTTGATGGACCCTTGATCTCACCCAGCATGGCAATTTTTTATGAACCATGGGCTATCATTTCTTTTGTTGTACATCATCTTTGTTCTTATAGGGTTTAGATTATTGGCGATTTCCAAGGTAACTTGTTGCCATGAGTGTGGCGGCGTTTTATGCTGGATAGGTCTATTTTCTTTAGTTGTTTTCAAAGTTCTTCTTGAAGGGGTTCTAGGGGGAATGGGGGTCTGTATTTGAAGGTGTATGGTTTGTTAGGTTCCAGGTTGATGCGCGATACAGTTTTTGTTTTACAGTTTGAGGTGGTGGTCGGACTATGGGACAGGTGTACATTGTACTGTGGGGTTTGTTAGGAATTTATAGTTGGTGAATATCAGGTCTATTGTGTGTCCTGCTTTGTGCGTTGGTTTGGTTTGTTTACTAGTTGTGTGAAGTTAAGTGCGGTTAGGATATCTATCAGGGTTTGGGTGTGGTGGGATTGGGGGGTTTCATTGGCGTGTAGATGAAAGTCTCCAAGTAATACTATCTGCAATGTTATGGCTTATTTCCTTATTTATGATATGCAACGTTTGACTCTAACAAAGTTTAACTATCATCTATATACCCATCCAAGTTCAGCATTCACACTGTTTAATGTATTTCCCTTCTGTCACACGTTACATGTAAACCGATATGATGTTTCGACAAATACCAGTATAAAAAAAACTTTGTAGGTTTTTTTATTTGATGGTAGACGTGAGGAACTCGAGTAGTGGAGAAATATTCTCAAGTAGTTTGGGGTGGCAGTATATCAGGCATATTTGGAGCTTATTAGAATCAAATAGGGCTATTTCGTATTGTTTGGGAAGTGAGTTAGGTATCAGTTTCATAGTAAGATTTTTTTTTTTTTTTTTTTTTTTTTTACTATCAGCTTTATTCCGCCGCCTCTACAGTTTTTCCTGGGAATTAATGTTGTATGCACTATTGGATAATTGGTTTGTTAATTGTCTGTACTTTTTAGCCATGTTTCAGTTATCGCAATGAAATCAGGTTTTTGATCTTGAGGCATGTCTCTGATTAGTATGATTTTTTTTGTGATGGATTGGGCATATTTTAGTATGAAAGTAAGTATATCAACTATTTGAGAGTCGTTGATGGTTATATTTATCAGGTTTTGTTGTCTCATTAACGGAGGTTTTGAGGTCTCGTGGATCATCATTGGTTTGAGTAGATGCATGTTGTCTGCCTTCGCTCTTTTGGGTTTGGTTTATCTTAAGATGTTAGGTTTGTATTTGAGATGAGAGTCCTAGGGGCGCTCCAATGGTCAGGTTGTGTGGTTGCACTCATTGGGCGTGCTATTGTCTGTGCATGTAGCTTGCGGCCTGCGTCTGTCCTTAAGGGCTCATCGAGGTGCGGGGGGTGAGGCCGGCGGGTGGGTCTCACCTCGGAGGAGTAGGGGCACAGGGCGTGGATCCGAGATTTGTTGAGTGCTTGTGAGATGTAACGCTGGGACTGGCGGGGCTCTGGACACTGACGGGTCAGCGCCGGTTGCACCGAGCATATGTTGCGGTCGGGGTGATCCGTGGCGAGATTCAGGAGTTATTTTAAATGAAGGGGTTGGACAGGAGGGGTTTCAGGGGTTCTGGTAGAGGAGATAGCAGCTTGAGGGGCGGCTCAAAGGGGCACACCCCTTTGTCTCGCTCCTTAGGAGTGTGATGTCTGTGGGCCGCATTGAGTTTTTAAATGGCCCCAGTTGCATTGTATCGCTGTCGCGGATGGGCGGTGCTTACCGTCATGCGGTCGCCTGGCTGTGTCGTTCATCAGCAGGGGTGTTGGCGTGCCTACGTGTCTATGCTGATCACGAAGGCGGATGGCGAGCAGTGTTGAATTTTTAAATGGCCTCTGCTAGCTAAATGACAGACTGATGTAGAATGTTTCCCAGTAAGGGGTCGATAAAAGGAGTGCCCGGTGCGTGCATAATAGGCGCGCCGATTTTATAACATGCGTGCACAGACATGTGCACGACCATCAGATTTTAACATGCACATGTGTGGGTGGCGCGCTTGGGGGGGGGGGGGAGAGACTAATTTTCCCTAAATACCTAATTTTCTTTTCCCTGTACGTACCGGATCAGTCCAGACTCCTGGGCTGTACCAGACCTCACTACTTGGGGTGGGAAACGGAAAGGCCTGCTCTGAAAATGCCCTCCCTGGAGTCCTGTACATACAGATGATGCCGCGCGAACGGGAGTGAGCCTTCAGGCCCAGAGGCAAGGGTCGACCACTCAAAAGGTACGCAGAATTTATGGTTTCCTTCAACCACCGCAAAAGGGTTGTCTTAGATACCATACTACCCTTTTTGGGACCCTACCAAAGAACAAAGATGATCAGAGCCAGGAAAACAATTACTGACCTCGAGATAGCGTAAAGGTACCCTACGCACATCCAATTTCTTCAATTCCCTGGAGGGAGGATCAGAGCTGTCAAGATGAGAAAACACTGGAAGCTCCACAGACTGATTCAGATGAAAAGAAGACATGACCTTGGGGAGAAAAGGAACTGTGCTAAGACTAACTCCAGACTCATATCTGCAAAAAAGGTTCCCTACAGGATAGGGCCTGAAGCTCAGAAAACTTCCTGGCCGAAGTAATGGCTACCAGAAAAGAGACCTTAAACGTAAGATCATTCAGGGTGTCTCTTCAGTGGTTCGAACAGGGGTGCACAACACTGCCTTGAGTACAAGATTTAAGTTCCAGGAAGGACAGGGTGTACGTAAATGTGTTGCCCCCTTCAGGAATCTAACCAGATCAGGATGGGAAGCCAAAGTCCCCCCCCCCATCCACCGAACCACACAAGCAACCAAGGGCAGCCCCCTGTACTCGAAACGACCTACAAGACAGACCCTTGGCTAAACCCTCCTGAAGAAAAGCTAGAATATCGAGAATGGAACCCAGAGTAGGCCAAATCGCCAGAAGCACACACACCATGACTCAAATACCTTCCAAACACGCATATATGACCTCTAGGTCGAGGCCTTTCGAGACCGTAGAAGAGTGGACACCACTGTATCAGAATAACCTTTGCCCTTCAACCGGTGCCTTTCAAAAGCCATGCCGCTAGACAAAAGTGATCTACCTGATTGAAACAGACAGGTCCCTGATGAAGTAGATTCGGTAGCGCTGGGAGACTGAGGGGCTCCTCTGCCAGGGTGAGGAGATCTGCAAACCACGGCCGTCAGGGCCATTAGGATGACCTCCGCAGGATGACTTTCTATGTGACGAAGGTCCTTGCCTAAGAGAGGCCAGGGGGAAGAGACATACAGAAGGATTGACGGCCAGGGCAGCGCCAAGGCGTCCACTCCCTCCGCTGCCGGTTCCCTGCAGCGGGCGAAGAAACGTGAAGCCTTGGCATTCTGGAAGGTCGCCATCAGATCCATGGCGGTCTGCCCCCACCTGTCGCAGATGAGCTGGAAGGCATCGTCCGCCAGCTCCCATTCTCCAGGGTCGAGCTGATGACGACTCAAAAGTCCACGTGAACATTGTAGGGGGTGGACAATGTGAGATCAGGCGATGCTGAGCAGGTGCTTTTCCGCCCACTGCATTAGGAGCTGAGCTTCCATGGCCACTGGAGGACTCCGGGTCCCCCCCTGCCGCTTGGTATAGGCTACGGTAGTCACATTGTCGGACAAGACCCTGACAGACTTCCCTTGTACCAGTGGCAGGAAGGCCCGGAGCACCAGACACCGCCCTGGTCTCCAACCGATTGATTGACCAGCAAGCCTGTCGCGGACCAGCAACCCTGAACTGACTGCTGAAGACATACCACCCCCCCCCCCCCCCCCCAGAGAGGCTCACATCTGTGGTGACCACTGTCCAAGCTGGAGCCACAATAGATACCCCCTGGAAGACATTGTCAGAGTGCAACCACCAACCCAGACTGAAACGCGCCACGGCCGTCAGAGGTAACTGCTCCGAAACCGGGCTCCAGCGGGAGAGTAATGCTGATTGCAAGGGATGCATGTGCGCAAAAGCCCACCTGGGACCAGTTCCAGGGTAGAAGTCATGGAACCAATCAACTGCAGGTAGTCCCAGACTGTAGGGGTCTGCCTCCGCAGAAGAGCCTGGACCTGGCCTCAATTTGCGACTGCAGTCTACGGAGAGGAAAACTTTGCCTTGCCGCATGTCGAATAACGCTCCCAAAAATTCCAGAGACTGAGAGGGATTGAGGTGACTTTTGGTTGTATTGACCACCCATCTAAGAGAATGCAACAATTGTAGAACTCTCTGAATCGCCAACAGACTCTGCTCCTCCGGATTTTGCTCTGATCAACCAATTGTCCAAATACAGATGGACTAAGAGGCCCTCTCATCGCAACCGACCCGCCACTACCACCATTATCTTGGTGAAAGTTCTGGGCGCTGTCACGAGACCGAAGGGTAACGCTTGGAATTGATAGTGTGGTCCCCAGTACAAAGAACCTGAGAGATTTCTGATGGTCCTTCCGGCTCCCGATGTGAGATCCGGCAAGGCCAGGAACTCCCCCGGCCATATGGAGGTGATCACGGATCTCAGGGTTTCCATGCGGAAGTGTGGAACTCACAGGCAGCGATTGACCTCCTGCATGTCGAGAATGGGCCGGAAGGTGCCTTCTTTCTTGGGAAAGACAAAGTATATGGAGTAGTGTCCTCTTCGTTGTTCCGTGGCAGGAACTGGGACAATAGCCCCCAGTTCTGACAACCGGACCAAAGTGAGCTGAACCGCTGCTCGATTGTCTGTGCACCCGCACGGTGAGAAGAAAAACTTCGGATTGGCAGGGCAGGCAAAATCTAAAGTGTAGCCGTGCTTTATCACTGATAGTACCCACTGATCTGTCGTGATGGTGGTCCATGCCTCGTAAAAGAGGGACAGCCTGCCCCCTACCTTCGGGACCAAGGGATGGACTGGCAGGCCATCATTGAGACTACTTCCCGCCCGAGGCAGAAGCAGGTCTACCAAAGCGCCTCCCTCGAAAGGACAGAGTCTGCTGACAACCTCTGCCTGACCGAAAGGAAGATGAAGGGGTACTAGGACAAGGAGAATAAGACTTACTACTACTCCGAAACCTAGACCGAGAGGAAAAGGAACCCTTAGACCACGACCTGTCTTCCGGTAGACGGTAACCTTTATTCTTGCCAGGAAGCTGGATCATATCATCCAGTTCTTTTACAAGCAGATTGTGATAAATTGCAGGAAGACCTTGTGAGACTGGAAAATTGGGCATCTAAATGGCAGATGAAATTTAATGTGGATAAGTGCAAGGTGATGCATATAGGGAAAAATAACCCATGCTATAATTACACAATATTGGGTTCCATATTAGGTGCTTCAACCCAAGAAAGATCTAGGAGTCATAGTGGATAAGAACATAAGAAAATGCCATACTGGGTCAGACCAAGGGTCCAACAAGCCCAGCATCCTGTTTCCAACAGTAGCCAATCCAGGCCATAAGAACCTGGCAAGTACCCAAAAACAGTCTATTCTATGTAACCATTGCTAATGGCAGTGGCTATTCTCTAAGTGAACTTAATAGCAGGTAATGGACTTCTCCTCCAAGAACTTATCCAATCCTTTTTTAAACCCAGCTCCACTAACTGCACTAACCACATCCTCTGGCAACAAATTCCAGAGTTTAATTGTGCGTTGAGTAAAAAAGAACTTTCTCCGATTAGTTTTAAATGTGCCCCATGCTAACTTCATGGAGTGCCCCCTAGTCTATTATCCGAAAGAGTAAATAACCGATTCACATCTACCCGTTCTAGACCTCTCATGATTTTAAACACCTCTATCATATCCCCCCTCAGTCGTCTCTTCTCCAAGCTGAAAAGTCCTAACTTCTTTAATCTTTCCTCATAGGGGAGTTGTTCCATTCCCTTTATCATTTTGGTAGCCCTTCTCTGTACCTTCTCCATCGCAATTATATCTTTTTTGAGATGTGGTGACCAGAATTGTACACAGTATTCAAGGTGCGGTCTCACCATGGAGTGATAGAGGCATTATGAAATTTTCCGTTTTATTCACCATTCCCTTTCTAATAATTCCCAACATTGTTTGCTTTTTTGACTGCTGCAGCACACTGTACCGATGATTTCAATGTGTTATCCACTATGACACCTAGATCTCTTTCTTGGGTTGTAGCACCTAATATGGAACCCAACATCGTGTAATTATAGCATGGGTTATTTTTCCCTATATGCATCACCTTGCCCTTATCCACATTAAATTTCATCTGCCAGTTGGATGCCCAATTTTCCAGTCTCACAAGGTCTTCCTGCAATTTATCACAATCTGCTTGTGATTTAACTACTCTGAACAATTTTGTGTCATCTGCAAATTTGATTCTCACTTGTCTTATTTCTTTCCAGATCATTTATAAATATATTGAAAAGTAAGGGTCCCAATACAGATCCCTGAGGCACTCCACTGTCCACTCCCTTCTACTGAGAAAATTGCCCATTTAATCCTACTCTGTTTCCTGTCTTTTAGCCAGGATAACACATTGAAATCGTTGGTTCAGTGTGCTACCGCAGTCAAAAAAGCAAACAATGTTGGGAATTATTAGAAAGGGCAGGGTGGGAGGAGGCGGGGAATTCTGGAATGGGATCACCTTTGGGGTCCTACAGGGATTAAATCCTTTGCCGATCTACAGCGTCAATATAATTTACCTGATTCAGCTTATTTCCCCTATATGCAGCTCGCGCATTTTGCTACCCCCACCCAGATTGGTCCACATTTGGCACTTGGTCCATCCTCTTTTGAAAAATTATGTAAAAAAGCTGATACTTCTAGTCAGTTGGCGTTGGGCATTTATCAACTTTTGGCAAGGGTGGATGGGAAAAAAATCGAACTACCAACTTGCCTGGGAATGTGATTTGGGGATGGATATCTCTCCACTACAGTGGAAGATGATATTACAAGGTTGTGGGAGAGGTTTTATTGCTACCTCCCTGATCGAAAATGCTTATAAGGTTTTATATCGTTGGTATATGTATTCCCAACAGTTACACAAATTTATGCCCCGGGTCTCTGAGCTTTGCTGGAGGAATTGCGGGCATGTGGGCACTTTTATACATATGTGGTGGGAATGCCCTGTTTTACGGTCCTTGTGGATGACTGTGCGACAGTGGTTGGGGACATGATGCCGGGTTTCCCAGTCTTCGGTCCAGCTCAGGCCTTACTTGGGCTCAAGTGCGTGGGTCTGTTGGATGCTTGCAACAGGTTGGCTCACTATGTAATTTTGGCCACCCGTCTGGCCATTGCAAGGACATGGAAGGATACCCGGGTCCCTACAAAAGCAGTGATACAACAGCATGTAGATAAAATTTATTTGTCTAGAATAACAGCTTTCCGACATAAAAATATGCATAAATTTGACACATGGCAGGCTTATTCAAGCTGGAAATCCGCCCAATCCCTTGATTCTCCCTGATGCACCCTGTGGCCTTTCTTGTAGACTATTTTCATTCCTCTTCTGGGGTGCGATTAGGCGGCAGTTTGAGGTATTCACACATTTCACCAATTTTTTCTTCAGCTTTACCGATGGAGATGGAGGGAGGGGGGGGGGGTCACAGGTGGAAATCACAGTGGTATTTTTCTGGTATATACTGATTATTATTGCACTCAGTTTCTGGGTATAGTTTACTTTATTATTCTGTTGAGTTCTGTATACTGATTTCAGTTCTGTGAAACCACTTGTTATCATGCTTGTTGGTTTGTGATTATACCACTGTTAATAAAACTTTAAATGATAAAAATAAATAAATAAAAAAAAGGGCATGGTGAAAACGGAAAATGTCATAATGTCTCTATTGCTCCATGGTGAGACCGCACCTTGAATATTGTGTTCAATTCTGGTCGCTGTATATCAAAAAAGATATAATTGTGATGGAGAAGGTACAGCGAAGGGCTACCAAAATAAGGGAAATGGAACAGCTCCCCTATGAGGAAACACTAAAGAGGTTAGGACTTTTCAGCTTGGAGAAGAGATGGCTAAGGTGTGGGATATGATAGAGATGTTTAAAATCATGAGAGGTCTAGAACGGGTAGATGTGAATCAGTTTACTCTTTCAGATAGTAGAAAGACTAGGGGGCACTCCATGAAGTTAGCATGGGGCACATTTAAAACTAATCGGAGAAAGTTCTTTTTTACTCACACAATTAAACTCTGGAATTTGTTGCCAGAGGATGTGGTTAGTGCAGTTAGTGGAGCTGGGTTTAAAAAAGGATTGGATAAGTTCTTGGAGGAGAAGTCCATTACCTGCTATTAAGTTCACTTAGAGAATAGCCACTGCCATTAGCAATGGTAACATGAAATAGTCTTAGTTTTTGGGTACTGAACAGTAAATAAGACAATGTGCCCGGCTGTCAAGGCCATAGTGAGTCACAAAAGTATGAGTGGACTTCCAGGTAGCCACCCTACAAATCTCGTGCAGCAGCACCTGTTGACATTCTGCCCACAAAGTCGATTGCGAACTTGTAGAATGAGCCTTAAGCCCGACCAGAATCGACCCGCCCTGTACAAGGTATGCAGACACGATAGCCTCCTTCAGCCATCAGGCGATAGTTGCCTTGGAAGCCTTCTGACCCCTTCTGGGTCACTCCATAAGACAAAAAGATGATCCAGACGAAAAGCATGTGACCTCCAGGTAACAATACCCGTTTCACATCAAGCTTATGCAAATCTCTGGTCTCTGGCAAAGAGGAATCTAAACCCACAAAGGAAGGAAGCTCCACAGACTGATTTAAATGGAAAACAGCCACCTGTGGGAGAAAGGATAGAACCATGCTCATTGAAACACCCATGTCCAAAATCCTTAAAGGCTCTCTGCAAGATAATGCCTGGAGCTCTGAAATGCACCTCGCTGAAACAAGTGACCAAAACCACCATTTTCAAAGTGAGAGCCTTCAGGGTCGCCCACTTCAGAGGCTCAAAGGGGGCCGAGCAAAGGGCACCGAGGACCAAATTAAGTTTCCAGAAAGGATGGATTCCGAACTGGAGGGAGCAAGTGCTTAACCCCTTTCAGGAACCTAGCCACATCGGGATGTGAAGCAAGCACTACCCCATGCACCTTACCTAACACCACTACTTGAACTCTTAAGGAATTAAAGGCCAGACCCTTGGACAAGCCCGCCTGAAGGAAATCCAGAACTTCCGGGATTGAGGCCTTGTCAGGACGAATGCTGCGTTCCACACTCCAGGACTCAAACACCCCCAGACCCTAACATAGGCTCTGGAGGTAAAGGTTTTACGGGAGTGTAAGAGCGTGGTGATAACCCCTCGAACTTCGCTTCTGTCTAGTGGCATGGCTTTTGAAAGGCAGAAGTTATCGACCTGCTAAAATAGACCAGTCCCTGGCACAGTAGAGTTGAGGACAGAGGAAACCACAGTGGACAGTCGATGGCTAGAGTCAGAAGATCTGCAAACTACGGACACCATGGCCATTCCGAAGCCACTAGAATCACTGTACCCGGGTGAACTTCTATTCGGTGCAACACTTTTCCAACCAATGGCCACTGAGGAAAGACTTACAACAGAACGTCGCTTGGCCAGGGCAGAACCAAAGCATCTACGCCCTCCGCTCCCAGTTCTCGTCACGGACTAAAAAAACGAGGAGCCTTGGCATTGCAGTACATTGCCACGAGGTCCATGGATGGCCTGGTCCAACGCTGGCACAGAAGATGAAAGGCCTCCTCTGAGAGTTCCCACTCCCCTGGATCCAACTGGTTTAGACTAAGAGTCTGCCTGCACCTTGTCGACCCTGACGATGTGGGAGGCCACAATCTTGTAAAGGTGCCCTTCCGCCCAGGCGATCAGCAGCCATGCCTCCGTCGCCACAGGACAGCTCCTGGTTCCTCCTTGACAATTAATGTAAGCTACCGCTGTGGCATAGTATCCTCACCGACCACCCTTCCACTAAGGAAAGAAGGGCCTGCAATGCCAGCCAAACAGCCCTGGTCTCCAAGCAATTGATGGACAGGAGGATTCAGTCTTAGTCCATTGGCCCTGCACCACTGCTCCCCTATACACCGCCCCCCATCCAGAGAGGCTGGCATCAGTTGTGACCACGATTCACGTGGGAATCTCCAAGTCCTCTCCTTGATGCAAGTTGTCTGGACACAATTACCAATGTAGACTGGCACACGCCACGTCAGTCAGCAGTAATTGAAGCTGGAACTGCTGGGAAAGTGGACTCCAGCGGGAGAGCAACACAGACTGCAGAGGATGCATATGAACAAAGGCCCACGGAATGAGCTCGAGAGTGGAAGCCATCTACCCCAGGACCTGCAAATAATCCTAGGCTGTGGGCTGAAGCATGGAACTGAATAAATCCACCTGAGAAATAAACTTGGAAAGTCTCTCCTGTAAAAAAAAAAAAAAAAAAACCCCCCAAAAAAAAACCTTGCCCGAGGCCATATCAAATCTGGCTCCCAGAAACTCCAAGGACTGAGAAGGAATCAGATGGCTCTTGTCAGGGTTTACCACCCAACCTAAGGAAGTCAGCCTCCGGAGGACCCACTGGACCGCGGGGTCCCTGCACAATTCCTCAGACTTTGCACGAATCAGCCAATCGTCCAGGTAGGGTTGAACCAATACTCCCTCGCGCCGCAGGGCTGCTGCTACCACCACCATCACCTTGGTGAAGAACCTTTGTGCTGTCGCAAGGCTGAATGGGAGTGCACAAAACTGGAAATGTTGGCAGAGGATCACGAACTGTAGGTACTTCTGATGATCTGGACAGATGGGAATGTGCAGATAAGCCTCAGTCAGGTCCAACAAAGCCAGAAACTCTCTCCCTTGTGGACGAATGCTATCACGGAGCACAGTTTCCATCCGAAAATGAGGCACCTTCAGCTTCCAATTGACCTGTTTCAGATAGAGGATGGGGCAAAATGTTCCTTCCTTTTCGGCACAATGAAATATATCAAGTAATGCCCGCGCCTGAGTTCTCCAGCTGGAACTGGAACTATTGCGCCAATGTCTTGTAAGCGCAGCAGGGTCTCGTGTACCGCTAGTCTCTTTTGATGGCACGCACATAGGGAAACCATGAAGCATCGCGGATTGGCCGTGCAAAATCTAAAGCGTAGCCATGTTCGATTATGCTGAGGACCCATTGATCCGACATTACCATGGTCCACTCCTCCAGGAATAAGGACAGCCTGCCCCCAATTTTTGGAACAGAGGAGTGAACCGGCCGCACTTCATTGTGAGGGCTTGGGGCCCCCATGAGACTGAGGTGCTCCTTATCTGGAGGGCCGCTGGCCTCGAAAGGACTGGGGCCATGTATTTTGACGGCTTTGTCCCTGACGAAACGAGGAGCCCGTGGATCGGGAGGAGCAAAAATGTTGATTCCCCCGAAATCTTGCTCTGAGGAAGAGAGCCTCTCGCCCTGGGCCTGTCCTCAGATAGCTTGTGTTTTCCCCAAGTGACTTGATCATATCTCCAATTGCTGTCCGAACAACAATCTGCCCTTGAAGGGCAGAGAACTCAAATGCGACCTGGAGGAGACATCTGCCGACCAATTCCGCAACCATAGGAGGCAAAGCGCCGAAACCGCTGAAACTATTGCCCTTCCTGAGGTCCTCAAAAGATCATACAGTGCGTCCACACTGTAGGCCACCGCAGACTCCAGTTTCCCAACCTGTTGTGACTGGGCATCTAAGTTTCACAGATGCTTGGAAATCCTGGATCCAGTGGAGACTGGCCCACTGTGCAAAGCTGCTGCAGATGGCAGCCTGGACTCCCAGAGCTGACACAAAGATTTTCTTGAGATGTACTTCCAACTTGCGGTCCCTGCAGATCCTTCAAGGCTGCAGCTTCTGTCACTGGAATAGTCTACTTTGTCATTGCTGAAACCGCTGCATCTACCGTAGGCACCCTGAGAAGATCCAGCATGTCCTCTGGGAGCAGGTATAACATCCATGGCCCTGCTCACCTTTAACCCCAGATCAGGAGTGTCCCACTCCTTAAATAAAAGGTCAGACACCGAAAAGTGGAACGGGAATGAATGCGCTGGACCTCAGAGTCCCAGCACCACCGGATCCCCAACCTGGAATCCTCCTGAGGGGGATCCATTCCCAGTTCGCCTAAGATGACAGGAATAAGGGGACCCAGTTCATCCTTTCGGAACAAGCAAACCATCTTGGGGTCATCCCCATCCACCGGAGGGGATCCCATGTGCTTGGATGGAGGAGCCTGGGCATCTGGTTACACATCCTGACCTTGAGCAGGAACCGGGCACGGAGAGTCCTCCTGATCTGAAGAAGAGGATGTGCTGTCCCTCGGCCAGACCATGGAACAAAGCGGACATTTCTCCTTGGGCGCTCCATCAGCCCTCTGTGGCTAAACCCTCCTTCGGGCCTCAGAGGAACCTTGCCCTGGCCCTACTAGCACAGCTGCTCTGCGAGCTACCTTGTGCCCCTGCACCTTACCAGCCCTGTGCGCCTTAAAAGCACAAAATCTGAGGTGAACGAAGACGACCCTTCAGAATCCTCCCCTTTGTCATCCTCCCCTGCAGCGCTAGCCAAACAAGCCCCTCCAGGTGCACAAGGCTGTGGTGAAAACGGGGGAAGCAGAAGCCCATCCCCCATAGCAGCTTTTTCTTGCTCCACTTGGTCCTCAAAATGGCTTCCATTCCCATGCTGAGCAGGAACGGAACCAGGGCCTGACAAGGCAAAAATCAGGGTGCTGATCCCAACGCGGTCGCGAATCACCCCCTGCCGATTGCTGTTTCCATTTCACATGCTCTCTCATTATGGAACAAAACACTTCCAATTCAAGTGGGTAAATAGGTTTAGTGACAATATGACTACTTCCTTCTTTCCATTACTTCAATTATATTCCAACTATAGCAAAGAATTTGTGCTAAGCTGATTACAGCTTTAGCAATTAAGTTTCAACAGCCAGTGTACAAAAAATCCTTTTAAAGGTACTTGTAAAAGTTTACTGTAGCAAACATCCATCTTCTATCAGATATAAATTTGTTTTTCAAATTGACATTTTCCCCTCCAAGCATTCATATAGCATTACACCCTATCTTACTTACACTGAAGGGGACCAGTTTGTGCCATGTGTCAGTCAATGTGAACCAATCAGATCCAGTGACTGGGCATTTTGTGCACTGCTTGGGATCAGGTCTACTTGATACGAAATAATGGCATTCAATTCCAAGAGTGAATTGTTTTTGCAGTATTGTACAAGACATAACTTGATTATGAAAGCTTAAGTGATCATTTTTTTAAATTAACTTTCAGGTCAACATTCAAGGTGGAGCCATAGCCCTTGGTCACCCTCTTGGCATGTCAGGTTGTCGTATTCTGGTTACTCTTCTGTATGGACTGGAGCGAATTAATGGAAAGCATGGCGTGGCTGCTCTCTGTATTGGAGGTGGAATGGGAATAGCAATGTGCATCAAAAGAACTTGAAAACGCAGACTACTAATGCTCATTTCATGATTTTTTGCAGCTGTGTGTTCACTGTTTCCTGCATTAAAGCATTTTAGTACAACTACATTTGATAGTAAAAGTTGCTTTTCCAATTCTCTGGGGGTGAAGAGGCTCTGATAAAATGATTGAATAACTGTAGTGCTGCTGAATTACGGCTAAACTCAGGTGGTTTTTAGAATTTGTGTAAAATGAAAACATGTAAATGTTTGATATATAAATAAAAGCTATGCCTCACACTTCTTAAAATTTTTGCTTACCTATTCCCCTGCAGCCTGTCTCCCCCACCTTCCTCCTGTCTACTCTCAACTCAGCCCTAGAAGCTCTTTTCTTCATGTTCTCTTCAATCCCAAGCCAGGGACTTGGGATATTTTCTAACCCTGCGATACACGGGAGGAGTTTGACATAGCTTAACTTCATAACTCATACAAGGAGCACAGTAATTTGTTCCTCAACATCTGCTAACTGCTTGAAAGCACTAATTAAGAAAAGGAAGACCACTTTTAATTAACTCCTGTAAGAAAACAAATCACTTCCATATAATAGACAGTATGCTTTATTTAAAGTATGTCAGGTGCAAGGTAAAACAAATACAGCAACTCTTGTTATAAATAGTGAACTAAGCCAGTTTTACATTGATCCAGACTGAACTGCATCTTGGTAACCCCTTCCTTTATCATCTTTGCTCTCTGGAAGCAATTTAATTAGGTCATCAATTCGAAGAATAGTAATTGCAGCCTCTGTGGCAAACTTCAAGCTCTTTGTTTTAACCATGGTGGGTTCAAAGACACCAGCTTGCTTACTATCTCTTGGCTTTCCATTGATTAAATCCAGACCAATCCTGCAAGTCAAATTTGAGTATAAATATAAATTAACAAGAAAAGTCAGTTTTACATTTGAAAGGATAGATGGCTAATGACTGCTTGGTTGCTTCCTATTTAAGCAAGTATCCCATGAGAGAGGCTTGATTATCCAGAGTTTTGCATTAAGCATTTACAGATTAATTTTATTTATAATTTACGTGGAAGTTGCAGTTGCTTATTAACTCTACTCCATATAATTTGACACTTTAGGTTACAACACAAGAGTAGAAACCCCTTTTTCCATGCCAGGGACGGCCTCCTTGGAGACGTGTTCTGGTTTATATTCTGAAACCTTCTGTTTTGCATAATCTGGAATTCCTTTTAAGCAGAGCTTTGCATTGCCACAATCAGGAAACTAATTACAAACACAGAATTTTGGCCAGCAATAGTGCTATATTCGAAGCCCCCTCCCCCACCTATGAAAGCAGTTAAATTACAAACCATGAAATAGAGGTATTCAAGACATTTTCAACTAATTCTGTAGGCTGCATAAACACAGCACATTTTGCTTGAACTTCACCAATATAAATGTCCAATATAAGCTACTGTAACTTATCAGGTGTTATACTATGAGCTTTAAACATTTGTGTCTTCATTTATCACTGCTGTTTCTTGTAGAAATAGGGGACTATTATAAATTTAGAAATATTAGCTTTAGTGTAAGATTTTAGTTTTTCACATTTAGAAGTTTTGCTTCTACATTGTATGAACAGCAAACGTGGTGAAATTTTAATCCCCTGGCTTCCTTAGGGCAGGGATGAGCAAACTGAGCCACAGCCAACCTTCCATTCATGCATTTGGTTGAGGACCGATGGATATACACACCAACAACCAGCAGCTGAAAGTTGCTGGAATAAGCGCACACATGAGCCCAGAGAGACAGACATCCCATAACCAGACACCTCATATCCAGTCAAACAGATCCCAGAACCAACATCCAGACAGAGTAACACCATATCGTCACTGATACACACATACCACACCTACAGGCCAATGCAATAAAGTGCATTCAGCAGAAGGCACAGTTTTCCCCTTAGTTGTGTGTGCATAAGTCTTACTGATGATGCAGCAAGGAATCTTCTGCATGTAAAACTGTGTCCTTGCATGGAAATACTGTCTAAATAAAGGCATATCCTCTGATAAGGGCTTAGCTCAGGGTTTCCTGGAGCTGGAAAGTTTACTCCTGATCAGAGATGGAGTAACGCTTCCAGTTCTGCTGTGCGTCTGGGCTTGCAATAGCAAAAGGATTTTAGTATGGGGAGACCCCCCAGCAGGGTAGGAACTCAATACAAGCTACCACACTCTCATTGTTAAGCACTCTCTGGACTAACTTCCTGGAGGTCTCATTTATTAAACTGTGGACCCATACAAAGCCTCTATATTCCGGCCCAAATAGGTCCCCAAATACTTAAGATTGCTGGGAGGCTCATTTGAAAAGAAATGCTGCCACTGTAGCAGGAACAAAATGGTTCGAGGCAATTTGGTGCAATACACAGGTCCCTAGTTTTATACTTGCCATTTCAGATTCTTGCGTTCTGGGTTAACCTGGGCTTCGTTATGGAATGCTCTCAGCTTGGCAACAAGATCTGTGGAGTCCTGAGCAGCATTCACTGCCAGGGTTTTGGGAATTACCAACAGAGATCGGGCAAATTCTGCTATAGCCAGCTGTTCACGGGAGCCCTGAGGGGAAAGAGTAGGTGTTAGGTTACTTTCATTTATTCTACTAAAGTATGTCAACAGAACAGCATCATAAACACGCAGGAGGCATTTCTTCCTTACAGTGGGGGTGCCTTGGGAGGATTCTGAGACACTTGGGATGGCAAAACCTGATCTCTAGGTGCAGAGATGAGATACTTGGCTACTGACCACACACTGATTTGTCTACATTAAAGTAACAAAATAACAAACAAGCAAAATTTTACCAACACTTAACACCCCAACTCAAAGTCTTTTTCCACTGTAACAGAATGAGTCAATCAGCATTTGAAAAATATTCCTTCAAAATATTTAAGAAACAGTACCATGACTGCCAAGCTGCATAGGACACCAACTCTACAAAGAAAGAGGCTTGCTATTTTAAGACAGCAAATAATACAACTGCTTTCTATTACCCTATAATCACTTCTAGTCGTATTTCTTTATAAATACTGAAATGACTGTCTCTTGTAAGTACTAAATGTGAGCAGCTTACTTGTGCAACTACCAAGAGAAACAAAAAATAATCAAGTTGTTCTTGCTTTACTTATTTAAAAAAATGTATAACCACCTATCCCCAACTTCTGGACTGCCTACAAGAATAGATGTAAACATCTTCTGTTTTTGCTCTACTGCAAGGGTAGCCACAAAGTCAAAGTTAACCAAAATTATCCAAATAGCTGATGAATATTCTTGAAAACCTGACTTGTTTGTAACTCAAGGGCTGCAAGTGCCTATCCTGCAATTTTTTGTTCTTATTTTTCAATTTCTTTTTCTGTCCTTTACATATGCACGTGTCTGAAATAAGGTATGTGCACACTATAACAGCTGGAGCACACCATGCTCCAGCTGTTATACCTTCCGTTTATTTACTTAGATCCAACTTGAAGGAGGATGAACACTTGCTAAACTTTTCATATTTGGTGACTGAGCAAATATTAACAAAAACATTTACAACCATTAAAAACACATTTGCCTCACATAAAGTGTCTGAGACAAGGAAACACGCAACTGTCAGCTTATGGTTTACATTAAGATGTCCAAGGCAAATTTATTCTTACCATGCTGGTTGCATAATTTTCCAGATAGATGGACAGTGCTGCTTCCACAGCACCTCCTCCCGGGACCAGGGACTTGGACTCCAGTACTCTCTTCACCACACACAAAGCATCGTGAACAGAGCGCTCCATTTCATCGCACATAAAATCATTCGCACCACGCAAGATGAGAGATGCACATGTTCGAGCCTTAGTGCTGGTTAAAAAAAAAAAAAAATTGGGAAAAGTTGGCCATAAGCTTAGTTAAGCTAAAACACCTAATACAAATGTTTCCTGAAATTGTCATGTTAAAAATTTAAGAGACTGAGTATATGTGATAACTGGATCAGGTACATGTAGAGAGAAAAGGTTCTCTGTGGGCAGTAAGACACCACTAGCCTCAAAAGTGGGTGCTGTCATCCAATGAAACTGACATGAACGCACTCTCTAGAACTCAAAGCATTTGAGGATGTTTTCCAGCTGTCACTTAAGCCTTCTCAGTTCCTTTCCTAGCTAGATTTCAATTTCAGGGGAGGAGGATGGGAACGTGAGGCTGGTTGTCTTCCTGTCTAGAGAGAAAGCGCAGTTGCTTACCTGTAACAGGTGCTCTCCTAGCACAGCAGGATGTTAGTCTTCACATGTGGGTGACATCAAATGGATCCTGACACGGAAAACTTGTCAAAGTTTCTAGAAACTTTGCCTGGCAGACTGAGCATGCCCAGCCTTTTGCTATCCTCGCATCCACGCGAGGTCTCCCTTCAGTCTCATAACAGCAAAAATTTGAGCGAGAAAAATAACAAACCGAAGGTGAACCCAACATTGCAGGGAGGTGGGCAGGATTCCTGAGGACTAACATCCTGCTGTCCTAGGAGAACACCTGTTATAGGTAAGTAACTGCGCTTTCTCCTAGGACAAGCAGGATGGTAGTCCTCACGTGTGGGTGATTACAGAGCTCCAGACTGCCCCCTGCGATCAGAAGGGCCCACAGTAGCCAAACAAGGTGCCAACGGGCGCAACACAACTGTGGTGCTATGGGAAAAACAGGGACAGTCTGGCTCCATAGAGAGCACAATGAAAACAGTTAGGTTCAAGACTGGAATAGATTGCGGAGGACACTGACCAAAAGTGCTGTCCTGGAGACTATCCCTGTCGAGGCAGTAGTGAACCGTGAATGTGTGGAGAGAACTAGAGGTCGCAGCCCTGCTTTGGGTCACTAACTGCTCACTCTCTGCCGTCTATGGCAGCTTCACCCTGCCAGCCAGCTGGAGGCCTGCCTGCTCGTAGAAGGCGGCAATGCAATCCGCTAGCCAGGTGCATAGGGTCTGCTCCCCCACAAACAGCTGGGTAGACTGTTTATAACTCGCTGTATGGACCAAGTAGAAAGCGAGTGCCCTCTTGCAGTCCAGGGTGTGAAGAGCACGTTCCTCCAGGTGGGAATAAGGCTGTGGGAAGAATGATTGACTGGTTGATGTGGAAAGCAGTCACCTCCCTTCAGTAGAAATTTTGGATGTGTGCGTAGCACCACATGATCATGGAAGAATTTCGTGTAGGGAGTGCACGTAACCAGGGCCTGGATCTCACCAACCCTGCGAACAGAAGTGATCACCACCAGGAACATAACTTTCCAGGTAAGGAACCTCAGGTCACAAGATTTCAGAGGCTTGAACGGATGCCGCATGAGCATCACTACAACGTTGAAATCCCACAGGGTTGCCAGCGGGAGAAGCGGGGGCTTCAGCTGAACCAGGCCCAGCATGAAACGCCTGACCAGTGGCTGGACTGAAATGGGTTCCCCAGTGACCCCCTGGTGGTAGGTGCTGAGGTGTATTCAGACCGAGCTGGTCTTGAGGTCAGACTCGGACAGGTGCCACAGATAATCCAGCAGGCGGGGCAGTGGACAGGAGAAAGGGTCCGGTTGGAGGCTGGCACACCAGGTGGAGAAATGCTTCCACTTTGAGCTATAAGATCTCCAAGTGGAAGGTTTCCTGATTCAATCAAGACCCTGGAAATACCATCCGAGAGCTGTAAGGGCTGGATTTTATCATGCGCTGAACACCCATGCCGTGAGGGCCAGGGCCCTGGTTCTGAAATAGGAGGTTGGGAGCCGTCCCTAGCGGAACCGGTGCACTCATGGATAGGTCCTGGAGCAGAGGAAACCACATCTGCCTTGGCCAGGAGGGTGCCACCAGGATCATGGTTTCCCCATCCTCTTGAGAAGCGGAATGGGGGGGGGGGGGGTAAACATGCATGAGAGCTCGTCCCCAGTGAAGGCAGAATGCGTTGCAGGCCAGTGGTCCTTCCCTGGAATCAGGGATCAGAACATGCTCACCTTGTGATTGTGGGGAGAGGCGAACAGGTCCAGGTCCGGTGTCCCCCAGCAACAGAATAGGTCGGCTGCCACCGCCAGTTTCAGGGACCACTTGTATGGCTGGAAGGTCTGGCTGAGGCGGTCTGCCAGCGTGTTCAGGTGGTCCGGCAGGTAGGTGGCCCGTAGATACATCCCCCTGGAAAGGGCCCAATCCCAGACCTGTATCACTTCCTGGCAGAGGGGGAAGGAATCTGTGCCGCCCTGCTTGTTGATCTATCACATCACCACCTGGTTGTCCGTTCTGATGAGGACGACCTTAGAGGACAGCCTGTCCTGGAAGGCCCACAAGGCATACCGGATCATCCGTAGCTCCAGGAAACTTGTTTGGCAGTGGGACTTTGCCGCAATCCAAAGGGCCTGGGTATGCAGGCCATCCGTGTGGGCCCCCCCCCCGAGGCGAGGCATCGGTGGAGAGGTTATCTGGGGTGTTGCGGGCTGGAATGGGAGTCTGATTTCCAGACTGGACCGGGCCTCCCACAAGGTCAGGGAAAGACGAAAAGGGTCCGTGACCGCTACCTCCAGGTTCTAGGATACCTGCCGCCACTGGAGCTGCAAGGCCCACTCTGGATCCCTCATGCAGAGGCGGGCCGGGGGGGGAGTTCACATGGACCAAGGCCACCATGGGCTCAGCAGGAAGAGCAGCAGACAGGCCAGTACCCTCCTTTCTGTGGTGAACGAGGGTAGCCAGGGAGGAGAGGGCGACTGCTCGATCCCTGGGCAGAAAAGCTTTTGCATGTGTCGTATCTAACTTGACGCCGATAAAGACCAGCTGTGGAGATGGAGTGAGACGTGACTTGGGGAAGTTGATAACGAATCCCAAGGGTACCTACTGGAGGAACCGAATGTGAAGGAGGATCAGACGCAGAAAAATCCCCGAAAAACCCCCCAGCAAAAACACTTTCAAGGGTTTGGAGCTCCACAACAATGAAGCTACTGCAGCGCGGAAGAAGAGACTGAAGGGAGACCTCACGTAGACGTGCAGATAGCAGCAGACTGGGCATGCTCCGTCTGCCAGTCAAAGTTTCTAGAAACTGACAAAAGTTTTCCGCGCCAGGCTCCATCCAATGAGGTCACCTACATGTGGGGACTACCATCCTGCTTGTCCTAGGAGAATACCCATTACAAGTAAGCATACTTTGCTCTATGGAGCAAGCAGGACAAATCCAGCCACACTAATAGGGGCTCCCAAAACTAAGGATTGTAATGAAACAGTTGATACAAATAAAAAAGAAAAAAAAAAGATGGCGAGAAGAGTAGCTAAATCACAGACTGCAATACATTACAGAACCACCTTGCAAGACTGGAAGATTGGGCATCCAAATGGCAGATGAAATTTAATGTGGACAAGTGCAAGGTGTTGCATATAGGGAAAAATAACTCTTGCTGTAGAGCCACAATGTTAGGTTCCATATTAGGACATAATAGGAGCTACTCCCCAGCAAAAAGATCAAGGCATCATGGTGGATAATACTTTAAAATCGTCGGCTCAGTGTGCTGCAGCAGTCAAAAAAGCAAACAATGTTAGGAATTATTAGGAAGGGAATGGTTAATAAAACGGAAAATGTCATAATGCCTCTGTATCGCTCCATGGTGAGACCGCACCTTGAATACTGTGTACAATTCTGGTCGCCGCATCTCAAAAAAGATATAGTTGCGATGGAGAAGGTACAGAGAAGGGCAACCAATGAAAGGGGTTGGAACAGCTCCCCTATGAGCAGGGGTGGGCAATTCCGGTCCTCGAGGGCCACAAACCAGTCTGGTTTTCAGGATATCCCTAATGAATATGCATGAGAGATTTGCATGCACTGCCTCAGTTGTATGCAAATCTGTGTTATACATATTCATTAGGATATCCTAAAACCTCGACAGGTTTGTGGCCCTCGAGGACTGGAATTGCCCACCCCTGCCTATGAGGAAAGGCTGAAGAGGTTAGGACTGTTCAAGCTTGGAGAAGAGACGGCTGAGGGAGGGGGGGGGGGGGGGGAAGGATATGATAAAGGACTTTAAGATCATGAGAAGTCTTGAACGAGTAGATGTGACTTGGTTATTTGCACTTTCGGATAAAAGAAGGATTAGGGGGCACTCCATGAAGTTAGCAAGTAGCACATTTAAGACTAATCGGAGAAAATTCTTTTACACTCAATGCACAATTAAGCATTGGAATTTGTTGCCAGAGGATGTGGTTAGTGTAGTTAGTGTAGCTGGGTTCAAAAAAGGTTTGGATAAGTTCTTGGAGAAGTCCATTGACTGCTATTAATCAAGTTTACTTAGGGAATAGCCACTGCTATTAACTGCATCAGTAACATGGGATCTTCTTAGTGTCTGGGTAATTGCCAGGTTTGGCCACTGTTGGAAACAGGATGCTGGGCTTGATGGACCCTTGGTCTGACCCAGTATGGCATGTTCTTATGTTCTTATGCAGCAGTGTAAAACAGATTTACTTGCCTCAATCACAGAAGTAAGGGATGATTTGGCTGCATTGGGGCATCAAGTGGACGAGCTTGATTCTCATACAGAGAATCATGGAGCAGCAACGAATACCCTGAGTGCTCAGCATACAACCTTGACTAAGGAGCTCTCTCTACTTGCCAATAAATTAGAGGACTTGGAAAACTATTCACAATGCAGCAACCTCCACATTAGAGGCATCCCTGAAGTGAGGAGTTTATTGATTGCACAGACACGACGAGAGCAATGTGTGTCCTTATTCTCAGTAGCACGGATAGTATGATGGAAGAGCTTGCTACCATTACCCGTAGTATGAAGATAGAACAGATGCATAGGACTCTGGGCCCCAAGCGGGATAATCGTCCTAGAGATATTTGTCTTCATAGCTTCACTCAAAAATCAAACATAATTGAGACGGCTCGGAAAAAAGCAGCTTGGTTCTGCAAAGGACACAAAATTACCATTTATAATGATCTGGCACCAACCACGGTCTGTAAGCATCCTGAGCTCTGAGAAGTCACTGGAGCGCTGACTAAGGAGGGACATAGATACCACTGGGCCTTCCCTTTTGCCCTTCAATTTCTACATAAAGGGATATCTTATCACTGAAGCTCAGTCAGTATGCAAGCAAGCAGGCTTATCCATTACATTTTCAGCTCCAAAGGAGGTTCCGTGCGCCATGGTATCAATTTGCTTCCAAGATGGTGGCAGGCGGGCCAAGGAGGATGGCATTCTGAAGATTCATGATCAGCTCTCAGATCAGGGCTGAGGACTTGTCTCCTACTCAGACTGTTGCGCTTTATTTTTCTTTTTTAGCTGCTGCTGTGATTTTTGCCTAGTAGTGCAATTTTTCTACGTGTTTGCACGCATGCAGTTGTAAACACGGCTGTGCGTGTAGTGTGCGCGCCAGGTACACACCGCTGTGCGAGCGTGTGTATTGGACGCGCGCAAGTTAGGTGCATCGGCCGCCTGGCCTGCCCCGCCGGTGAGAAGGGAAGATGGCGCCGAGGATCTCCACATATGTGGACCCTTGCACCGGATCAGGGCCCAGCCTAACCAAGGCTGCTCAACCCGATCGGTGCTCCCTTCTAACCTCGCCGTGACGGATTCGGTACAGCAATCCCAACTGTGGAGACCAGAGACCTGAATTTAAAGATTTTTTCTTACCTGGTCTTGCTGCTTACCGATCATGTGCCAGACTGTCTCCAGCTGCAGGGGGTGAGGGGAAATTACCTTCACCGCCGCCCTCTTTTCTGCACCCGCTGCCTTTCAGCCACACTGGGGGGCTAAGTCCACGCCGGGAACCGGCTACCGGACCAAGGCCCACCTCTGAGGGATAACAGATCAACCCCAGGAATTCGACTGGGGGAGGGACCCTTAGGTATCACAGCAGGAGAGCGGGGCTCGATCTTCCTTAAGGTAAATTTGGTTTCTTCTTTGCTTAAATTCTTAACACTAATCTAGTGTGTGGGATAGTGTCCGCATCTGCTAGGAGACGGAGAGATACTGAAGAGCTGAGGTTACTGCAGGGGTATATCTAGACTGACCTCAGCTTTGAAATCTGACTCAATGTCCCATCTGCTAGCAGAAGAGCACAATACCCATTGGTCCTGAGTCCATCTGACTACACTAGAAAATAGCTCTCTGGCTGAACACTCTTGCCCACCCTTTTCCATATACTGCAGCAAATGGCAGATAACATTCATAAAATTATAAATCTCATGTTATGGGTTGATTGGGAACATATTCCTTGTCTTATTGTCCGATGCTGAAAAGGCGTTTGATCTTTTCATTGGCCTTTACTACTCAAAACATTACAGCAAATGGACTTTGTTTCATTATCGACTGAAGGAAGAAAAGCCCAGTCACCTGTGGCAAGAGTGATGGTAAATGGAGGGTATGGAAACAGTTTTAGCATTGGTCAGAAAACCAGGCTGGGGTGACCGCCTTTCCCACTATTATTCGCACTATTCCTGGATCTCTTTGGCTCTAGAGTTTGTTCAAAGTTTCGGACTAAGGTAAACCTTGATAAGTCTGAGCTGTTAAATATTAATTTAGCAGATTCTGATGTATCTACGGTAACAGCAATTTCCATTCAAATGGGCCAAAGTGTCGCTTAAGTATCTGCATGTATATTGGTGCTTGGACCTCAGAGCTTGTTAATCTTAATTATGTTCCACTTCGGGGGGGGGCCAGGGCAGTTTCTCCTGGCTTGGTAGGATTGCCATAGTTACAATGAATCTTTAACCCCGATTGTTATATTTTTATTTATTTTATTTATTTCAAATTTTTATATACCGGCATTCGAGACAGCAGTCACATCATGCTGGTTCACATAGAACAGGGGTGCATAGTAAACATAACTATAACAATGGTGCTGAAAAGGCAGTTACATATAACAGGGTGTTAAGAACTTGGCTTAGAAGAGAAAGGACAGGTTATTATTCACACGAGTAACGATAGAAGATAAGGTTAACCATGGTGTAGGTGGAGAATGGGGGTGGCTTGGAAGAGTTAGATCAATTAGCGTCCGGGAAGGCTTGTATGAATATCCAGGTCTTTAGTCTTTTTTTGAAGGTTGAGATGCATGGTTCTATTCTGAGATTTGAGGGGATGGAGTTCCATAACGGTGGGATGGCTGTAGAGAAAGCTCGGTCTCTTAGTGTGCTGTGTCTGGTGGATTTGGGCGGTGGTACCTGTAGCGAACCCTTGTATGCATCTCTTGTTGGTCTTGACGAGTTGTGTAGTCGGAGGGGGATCTGTAGGTCCATAGGAGCCAGTTGGTGGATGTTTTTGTATGTGGTAAGAATGGCCTTGTATATAATTCTAAAGTGTATAGGTAACCAATGGAGGCTCTTTAAAATGGGGGTTATATTTAATCACTCTCCCCATTTTCATTCCTGCCGCTCTTGGCAGAAGAAAATCTTTGATTTTATTTGGAGGTGTCGTGCCCCGAAGGTATCCCATCTAGTTTTTTTTCAGCCAAAGTGAGAGGGAGTCTTGGGGTCCCTAAGCTGCCTCACAGATTAGAATACAGATTTTTATAGACTCAATTATGTTAAACAATAAGTGGTCAGTGAGCAGGCGATGCTGGCTGTGATGCAAATATTAACTTTACCATGGCAACCTCGATCCTCTTGGCGCCCACTGAAGTGTTTCCTGACGACTCTTTGCACTGTCATGAAAGTCTGGGTTCAATGGAAGACTAAATTGGGAGGCTCATATTTTTTCCCAGACATCCCTTTTCCATAATGTTCATTTCCCATTAAGTTTCCAGTCAACTCTTTTCAATAACTGGAAAGAAGCAGGGGTTATTACTATTGGGCATTTGCTTGGGCACGGAAGTTTACTATAACTGCACTTGGGCAGATGTACTCTCTGGGGTTTGTGGCCTATGCTCAGGTTAAACATTTTTTTAGATTCTCAGCAAAGACTTAATACACTGAAACGTTTTGTGCTCAAGGAGACACGATACGTGGTCAAGTGTCTAAAACATACATACTTCTTAATGGTCCGGTGTCAGACCCCTTTATCCACACTCTGAAATGGGATATAGATCTTGGGAACCCTCTCGGCAAAGACTGGGACATTGTTTACTTTAATGCCAGCAAATGCTCTATTTCAGCTCAATTACAGGAGAATTGCTTCAAGCTTTTATATCACTGGCACATTACCCCAGTTAAGTTCCACAGATTACACCCGTCATTCTTTCATATCTGGTGGTAATGTGATAAAATTGTTCCTTTTTGGAAGACAGTTACCGATTGGCTAACTACATTGCTGAAAGTACCAGTAATTCCAGGGGCAGAGACTGTGCTATTAAATTTGCCTGTTCCTGGTTTGAACAAACATTAGCAACGTTTTTGCCTACAGGTTTTCATTGCAGCATGCTGTGTGGTTGAAGCAAGCTGGCACTCCATTTTCTCAGGTCCTTGATCAATTATATCTCCTTTGCTGATTGGCTTCCTTAATGGCTGTCCAGAATAACCACATGGCTTCTTTTAAAGTAGTGTGGGGGGACCTTTTGTGGATGCCTTTGTATGAGAAACATTTTACCTCTTATGTGACCCTTGCACTGAATGTATTGGTGGGTGGGGGTCTTATACTTTGTGCCTCCTTACCCAGCTTCCAAATACCTGCCTGTCAAAGTGGGATCTAGGTAAAGGATTCTCTTGAATTGTCTCACTGCGTTGGGAGTTATACAATGTAATATAAGGGATAGAAGAGAACTCCGGGAGGGGATTGGGGGCAGGGTAGGGATTCTGGGTTATTCTTCTGCTATATATACACACTTCAGAGATGTCGCCTAATGTTGTATGCTCTTTTTTTGAAATTCTCAATAAAAGTTTCAATTTAAAAAAAAGCAAAACCCTTTTTACTTGCTAATTTTTTTCCAGGAGTTGTTTTGGCATTCTTTAAGGCTGCTTCCATAACCACCAAATCATGAGGGAGTTGCTGGACTTTATATTTCGTCGTCTTATCTACTGGTGGTGTAATGAAAGACTCTTGCAGAGCAATTGAAGACCTTGCACAGGGACAGCCATTGTTTGGGCACCGTATAAACCAGAGCATTCCAGGAAAGTGATGAATAACTTTTCTCCAGATAAAATGGCGGGGAAGCTGCCATCTTTCAGATAAAAGTTGGGTAAGACTTTTCTGGCAGAGTAACACTTGCTGGCCCTGAAGAAGGGTCCGATAACTAGAGAACATGCAAGGGAAAGAAAAAGGCTTTCAAATTATGAAAGTGTTCTTCAGAATCAGATCAGAGCTGGAGTTTTTCTTTCAATGCCTGCTTCTCTCTTGATATCACATTAAAAGGTTTTTTGTCCTGCGCGTCCAGAGGCCTTTAATAAAGAGGGACTGTTGATACAGTCTGCATGTCAAACATTTCCAAAACAGGCAACATTATTGTTGGATACGCAGAAAAGTGTTTAACTGGATAAAGACCATCCACATCTTCTGAACAAAAGTTATGCACTTCTGAAGCAGCATCTTATTGTGGAATTAGAGCCAATGAAGAAGATAGAGGAAGGTTCTCTGTGCTAAATCATTGTATAGGTACCAAAGGTTATCTGATCAAGTGGATTGTACTAATGATTCAAGGATGTTTGACACAGAGGTAGATAGCACAGATACCTTTGGCACTGTGAGTGTCGATACGTTGGCATGGTCCTTCTTCAAAAATAGCGGCACCAGAGACCTCTTTCTAGAAGTCTTGTTCTGTGCAGGAAGTAGACAAGTCACAGCAGTGGATTCTAGAAGTCTGACCTTTTTTAAGCACTGGTCTATCCAAGTTTTTCCTTTTTTGCCTCAAGACAGATACCTGACTAAGCTCTTAATCTGAGAGCATTTAGGGAAACAATTTTTCCAGATGCAGAAAAATTACCCACATCATGCTTGGGTCTAAGGCATGGAAAGCAGACAATGAAGATCAAAGCTTGACATCTTGTGACTAACAGCATAATTTTAATGGTATTTTACCTGACCTGGAGCTTTTTCTGACATCACTGAAGAAACTACAGAAACTCCCCACCCCCACAGAAGAATGAAAAATGAAAACTACATAAAATAAGTGAAACAGCACAAGAAAGATATAGAAAAATAGGAGCAGCTGAAAAAAAAAGCAAGAACATGTTTTTGCTTTGGCAGAAGACTGAGGATGCTCATGTGGGAACACTTGAGCTCTAGATAGGCGGTTCCAAGAAAGCACCATATGACATTCACTTATGTGTTTGGATTTGTCCAGCTTGTCCAAGGGGAAAAACTACGTTATCTATACAAATCATGAAACATTTATGCATCCATTATACTTATTCTTTTTCTCTGTAATAGACAAAGAAAAACAACTTCCTAAGATTTGTGTCCATCTAACCAGAAGAAAAAAAGAAGTTAACATATCCTAAATGAGCCCTTTCCCTTACCCCAAGGACTTCCAGTTTTAGAATTACAGAAACAATGGGAACGCCTCTATATGAAGTCCTTCTGTACTATCACTGATACAATAATGAAACACTGGAAGATTCATCTTAACTTCTAAAAAAAATTCATCATGCTTTAAACCATGTGTAAACTGCTCATACTACTTATCCACTTCATTTTGTGCATCTAGAGCAAAAGCTAAGAATATTAATAATTGAATTAGCAGGAAAATCTTACTTCTTGACCAGGATCAGTTCATCATCACATATTCTCTCTTGGACCACCTCTTCTGCCTGTCCTAGCATTGATGCCTCAAAACTCTCTTCACCCTCCAGATTTGCAAGTGTTGCGCAAACAGTGGCTTAAAAATATGAAATAAAAATTACACTGAAATAGCCATCTCAAACCAAAAAAAAAGTTTTCAGATTTTATTCAGGCTTTTATACCACAGCTGTAAAAGGCATCTATCTGCTATAGCTGTGCAAGTCTTTGATCTGCTGTTTTGCTGCTCAGGTTATTTTGCTCAAAACAAAATATGAATGCTTAAATTTTCTGTTGCAAGATCATTTAAATATAAAAACAAAAACCATTTAAAAATCAGAATTTCCTAATACTGTCCACACTCCAAAGAACAGACTAGATTTTATAAGTATGAAAACCCATTTACCTCCAGTAGCCTTAGCAATGCGTTTAAGGTCCTTCTTTAAGACTCTACGCACGGCCATTGCACCTGCATCCACAAAATACTTCAGACACATGTCATCAATGCTGCCAGTGGTTAGCACAACGTTAGCACCCGTGGCAAGAATCTTCTGAATCCTCTCCTTCGTGATATCCGATTCTCTACAAAGACAACAGTATGACTGAACATGAATTGCGCCTTTTGGTATATGTTTTAGCACAAGCAAATACTTGCCCATCACATAAAAATTATAGTAACAAAACAGACAATGCATGTGTAGTCCTCTGATGAAGATGAAGCATTAGTTCTATTTCACCGTAACTTGCAGTGGACGTCTCATGCTCTATCCCATGCGTATAACTACACATACTACTCAATCAGTATGGCAGCAAATAAATGGGAAGCTACTTACATTTCAGAAACATTTACTTATAGCAAGAGAACTTTTCCAACATGTATATTTTTGTATCTAGGTTCTACATCGTACATTATTTCTGCACATAAAACTGAAGCCAGGCTGCAACTATTCAAGAAAAATGTCTTCATGAAAAAGCCCATCAAAAATGACAGGGTAAAACACCAGTATCTTTCCTACTGGCACCACCCTTCCCCTTAAGCTCCCCTCAAGACAACGTAAAACCCAATCCCCAACCCAAAGCAAGGAACCACATGCCCTCCGGCCCATCCCCCACTGGCACAGAAATTCAAAATGGCAATGCTCGACCTTTGCTCCTCTGCAGGACAAAGGGAAAGTACTGCTCAGCTGGCTACTGAATTTTGGCAAGGCAGGAGCAATTGGGATCACTCCTGCTGAACCCTTCATCTTGACCTGGGGACAAAAGTTACTTGAATTAGGGGAGTGGGGGGCAGGTTTACTTCAGGTGACTGTGCATGCTGTGTCTCCAGCACATGCCCAGTACTGAGGACAGACCAAATACCATCAGTCCAGACGCACGGATTTCCACGCACTACCAGCACACCCCCCCTTTTCCATGACATCAGTATAAAGAATGGCAAAAGCCTGAATTCTTAAAGAAGTAAAAACTCTCCCTAATACTAACCTTCAACAATTACAAAATTAAATATAGCAGGAATCCTCCAGGAAAAAACACTCTTCTCTCTTAATCCCAACTGGGGATAAGAGGGAGAGACACGATAAAGGTAGAGACAAATTCTCTCCCCATAAAGGAGTAAAAAAACAAAACAAACTTCTATAAGACCCAAGATGTACAAATCAAGGAAAACAGCACTGGCCCAGTGAGTCCAAGACAGTCCTGGACTGCTATAGCTTGATTCAAGGAAAGGAAATTCACAGATAAGGAAGAAAGTTTAGTCTCATCATATTATTCCAATCCAGACATCTGGGAGGTACCCAAACCTATCCCCACATGACTGGAAAGAAGCCAGGGCTGTCCTGAAAACACCTACTCCAAATGCTGCACCTTCAACCTGCAGGGTTTAGCAAATGACCAAGTAGTTGCCTTAAAGTTTCCACATGCCCTCTGCCCCGGAAGACATCCAAGTCCTCATGAAATGGGCCCAAAGGTCCTCTGCAGCCTGCTGACCCTTCAGCAGGTACGCTGAGGAAACTGCCCCCTCAATCAGGCTGAGGAACCTGTTCAATGCCTTTAGGCCTAGGATGGGACCGAGTCCTCCCAATTTCTTTGTAGGAGGGAAACATTGGAGTAAAATTTAATTGATATTCCTCCTTTCAGGCACTTCACAGTGGATTACATTCAGGTACTGTAGGTATTTCCCTATCCCCCCAGAGGGCTTTCAATCTATGTTGGTACCCGATTCAATGGAGGGTGAAGTGACTTGCCCAAGGTCACGAGGAGCAGCAGCGGGATTTAAATCCTAGCTGCCCTTGTTTAAAGCCTGCTGCTCTAGCTGCCCTCTATTAGGGAGGAGAACTCCATTTACAGCAGTTCCTGATAAGGAGAAACTGAACGGGAACCCCTCCAATAAGCACAGTCAGTACCCTTTTCATATTGTGTCGCAATCACAAGGGTTCAAACTTTTATTTATGGCTTTTATATACCGACTTTCTTGATACAAATCAAATCAACTCGGTTTACATCGAACTAGGCAGTACATATAACCAACCAAACAAGAGATCTGGGCCATGATCTCTACGATTGAGGCAAATTCTCTGGGATGCTGGTTGTGGCTTTTGAGCCCTCTTCTGCTGATGGGACAGAGGAGGTGTAGGTAAACACAGCGGCAGATTCCCAAGGAAGACCGGCCCGGGGACTCGCTGCCCAGGACGCATCACGTGGTCTGCTGAGCGCGGCTCCGTCACGGCCGCGCACGGCAGACCACGTGACTGGAGCGACCGGCCCACCGATAGGCCAATCCACCCCTGGGTAAACATCTCCTCGGCTGAAAGAAATGTTTCCTCAAATGCTCCTCTTGCTTGAGGCGAGTGGGGTTTGAAGCATCCCAGTCTTTAAACCAAGCCACTACCTTCCTTGATCTTATAAAAAGATCTCCATAGATTCTCCCCACTGCAGGGCATAAGTCTCCTAGCTATCAAGTCAGAGGTCTGAGGGCCACAGCCAGGTGAATCTGCGAGTACCAATACCCACTCTTAATGAAACCTTGGGAAAAAAAAAAAAGTTGATTTGACCGAGAGTTTTCCCACACATGCCATAGCAGGCTTACCCTCGGTTTGAACATGGTAAACTATCTCCATTCATCCATTAGTATCAAATTTCATTAGAGGCTTGTGGCATTTTAAACCACCAGTTTTAAAATCTCCCATTCCATGGGATCTGAATATGGTCCTGGCACTGCTGATGAAGCCATCCTTTGGACCATTGGAAATGGCTTTTCTTAAGTTTCCAACATGGAAAGTAATATTTGTTTCCTGGCTGACATTATTAGGTCCTCAACTGCTCTGAGAAAGAACAATTCTTATTAAGAGATGGAAGGTTAGAATAAAGATCCTCCTTTTTGAGGAAAGTATGGATCTGATCTGAGAGGTATCAGAAGATGACTTGATACCTAGATCTGACCTAGGTATCAGAAGACTCGACAGCACGAGCGTAGCATCCATAGTGCACAGTGGTGCACATGCATCACCAACTCAAAAAAGGTGTGCCGTGCACTGCCAACAAGGGGCATTGTTAGGGCCTGGGCATCTTCAAATTAATAGTTTGTGGCTCTCATAGTAATCCTCTGCCGGCTATTGTGAGGGTTGCTGAGGCAGCGAGGCGACAAATAGAAGTATAAGATATTCACCAAAAAGAAATGGGAGAGTTACTTATTTGTGCTGGTGCTCAGATGAAAAAAAAAGACTGAAGGGGCTCATGAGGCAACACTAACAGGAAATCCCACACATACTAGCTATCACAGAAGGATCCAATCAGTGCCACCAGATGACAATCACCCACTGGTAATTCAGTCCTCCCTATCGACAGAAAATGTCCCCGGGTCCCAGCATCATGCTGGGGAGATTGATGCAAATAATTCCTGACCTTCCCCTAATGTTCACTGGAGCTCTGCAATGTCAGGCTGGCATCCGTGGTGAGTAGTATCCAGGTTGGTGAGGATAGTCTCGTTCCTTGGCTCAGATGGGCTTCTTGTAGCCATCGTAGTTGGGCCCGAACTCTGTCCAGGAGCTAAAGCCATACGGTGTAGCTCTGGGACAGTGGATTCCATCGTGATAGTAGTGAGCGTTGTAGGGGTCTCATGTGAGCTCATGCCCATGGGACTACTTCCAATGTGGATGCCATGAGGCCAAGAACTTGTAGGTAATCCCATGCTGTGGGGCGAAGTTCGCTCAACAGGGTTCGTAACTGGGTCATCAGTTTTGATCTCGGTGTCAGGATGATCTTGTCTTGTTTAGTGTCGAAGTGGACTCCCAAGAATTCTAGAGATTGGGAGAGCTGCAGGCAGCTCTTGTTTGTGTTGACCACCCACCCAAGGCTCTCCAGTAGAGTTTTGACTCTGTTGGTTGCCTGGTGGCTTTCCTCTGGGGATTTCGCTCTGATCAGCCAATCGTCTAGATAAGGGTGTATGCGGATTCCTTCCTTCCTCAGTGTTGCTGCCACCACCATGATCTTGGTGAACGTCCGGGGTGCAGTGGATAACCCGATAGGTAGTGCCTGGAACTGGTAGTGATGGTCCAGGATCAAGAAGTGTAGAAAACGCTGATGCTCTTGATGGATCAGAATGTACAGGTAGGCTTCCGACAGATCCAGGGAGGTAAGAAACTCTCCCGGTTGTATCGCCCTTATTACCGAGCGTAGGGTTTCCATGTGGAAGCGAGAAATCTTCAGGTGACTGGTGACTGCCTTGAGGTCCAGGATAGATCTGAACGTTCCTTCTTTCTTGGGGACGATAAAATAGATGGAATAATGGCCAGTATTTGTTGTGGAGGCACCGGTGTTATAGCCTCTAAGGCTAGTAATCTGGTCAGTGTAGCTTCCACTGCCATTCTCTTGGAAGGGTCATGGCAGGGAGATTCCTCAAGCTTGCCCGGAGGGAGGTGGTGGAAATCCAGGTAATATCCCTCTCGAATGATGGATAGGACCCACTTGTCCGAAGTTATCTCGACCCATCTTTGGTAGAATAGGGCAAGTCTGCCCCCTATGGCTTCTTTCTTTGGATGGGTCGGCTGATTTTCATTGTGGGGTGCGGCTGGGGCCTGGCCCCGAGCTGGCTCCCCTCTTATTGTGCTTGTTCTGAAAGGACTGGCTACGGCCTGTGGGGCGGGCCGCTTGGTATGAGCTTCTATTTGGGTTGAAGCGCTGTGATCCTCTGCCCCTGGAGGTCTGGGGGAAGGATCGCTGGTTTCTCTTATTTCTGTCCTCCGGTAGCTGCGGTAGTGGGAACTCGCCCCATTTGTTGGCTAGCTTTTCTAGTTCGCTTCCGAACAGGAGTGTTCCTTTGAAAGGCATCCTTGTGAGTCTCGTTTTGGAGGATGCGTCGGCTGACCAGTTTCGGAGCCAGATTTGTCTTCTGGCTGCCACGGCGGATGAGACTCCTCTAGCTGCTGTGCGTACCAGATCCGCAGCGGCGTCCGCTCTGGTGTGCGAAGTTGCGCGTGTGGGTTTGGTGCGCGCATGCAGGGAGATGTGCGCACAGGTCGAAATTATGCGCCCAGCACAGTAAGCGCGTGACTATGCGCTTCGCTAGAGAGTGCAACATTGTGCACACAAGGCATTTGTGCGCACGGCTCGTTTCTGTGCGCACGGATCGATATGGTGGACAGAGTGGCTGGGGTCCGGTACCAGCAGGGGAGGGCCATGAGTTAGGTCCCCTAGGGCCTCTTTGCACTGTATACACAAGGCTGTGGCCACCTCATGCTGTGCAGCTCTAATGTGGCATGCTGGGCAAAGGCCCTGAGCTTTGAGTTTATTTTCAGGTGGTGCCATGGCTTGTGCGCATACAATACAGTTATGCGCTCTGGTGGACAGAGCGGCGAACAGAGCCAAAACGGTGACGGCGACCACGCTGACAATATGGTGACCACCTCGGAGGGTCTCCACGTGGGAGGACCCTCTGATCTGACCGGGGTCTAGCCCTGCTAGGGCCGATCAACCCGGTGGCACTGGTCCCGGCTGGTGACCAGTGCGTCTCCTCGAGCTTCTGAGACCGGAGACTTTTAAATAGAAATCTACCTTACCTTGTCTTGGCACTTCCCGGTTTCATTCCGGGCGGTCTCCGGCTGTAGGGGGAGAGGGAAATTACCTTCACTGCCTCGCTTGAGGTTGCACCCGCTGCCTCTCAGCCGCATCTGATGTCGGGGGCTAGGTCCCCGCCGAGGGTCGGCTGCTGGACCGAGGCTTACCTCAGAAGGATCGCAGAAATCACCTCGGGAAATCTCAACTGGGGGAGGGACCCAACGGGTGTAACCGCAGGAGAGCGGGGCTCATCTGTAGAGCTAAGATTTCTTCTTAATTTGATTTTCTTTGGTAAAATTGCTCTAATGCTGTGCTAGCATGCATAGAGTCATTAATTGCTATGGAGACGGAAAATACTGAGGAGCTGCACTTCCTGCAGGGGTATATGTCAGATTGAAATCTGATCCGTCTCCAACTGCTAGCATGAGTACACTATACCCATTGGTCCTGAATCCATCTGCTACACGCTAGGAAAGGGGCATTTATTGAAGCCACTGGCTGCCTTCTCCGATAAGGGCACTTGGCAAAAAAGTAAACAGCGAGAATGACTCATTGATAAACTGCGACCAGTGCTACTGCAGCTGAAAAAAAAAAATCTGAACAAAAAAAAAAAAAAAAAGACACCTTAGGTGACTACTGGGAAAGAATGAAATCACACAGCCCCAAGAAAAGATTTATCTACTCCCTTTAAGGTTTGCTAATAGCAGGAGAGAGAAAAAAAAAAAGCACTTCCCACAACCTATGGACTTTGCCAAAATGCTGAGACTGAAGGGGCCCCTATGTGGATGTGTGGCAGTCTAGTTCAAGCTTTCTAGAAACTTTGAAATGAAATTTCCATGCCAGGCTCCATTTGATGTCATCTGTGTGTGAGGACTGCCACCCTGCTTGCGCCTGGATAAAGTTTTACTAACATATAAAGACAGCTTATCTACTTCAAATGTTACTGCTCCTGGAATGTAAACTTATTTTAACCACCACATCCATAAGATACTCCTGGGGGAATTCTGCACACACAGACTTAAAATTCTGCAAACTTTATATTGGTCAAAGTAACAATTTACATGACAGTCTTTAAGTAATTAATTTTCTGTATTAATTTAAAATGTATTAGAGATGTATTACTCCCCTGGCCACTTTGCCCACTCAGGCCCCAACTCCTCCACCTGCCACTATCTGTGTCCCCTCCACCTCTAGGCTCAACCCCTTCCACTCTATCGCCAGTCCCAGAGTTTGACCCCATTCTCAGTACTGCCCCTCACACAGGCTCCCTCTTGTCCATCCCTCTCACACAGGCTCCCTCTCTCTAGTACACAGACATATCCTCATACAGGCTCCCTCACTCTCAACACACACACACACATCCCCTCATACAGGGCCCTCTCTCTTGCATACACACCCACACAAGCTCCCTTTCTCTCTCACACATACATCTTCACACAGGCTACCTGTGTCTCTCACTCACCCCTTCACACAGACTGTCTCACACATACACAATCCTTTCACACAGGCAAGCAGCCTCACATACACACGAGCTCCCAATCTCTCACATACACTCTCCTTCACAATCTCCTCATATAGGCTCCCTCTCTGAAACCCATACTCAAGCATCCCCCCCCCCCATGCTGGGGCCATCTTCGCACACTCTTACCAACCAAGCTGTCTCTCACCCTCCCCTACACCCCCTTTCCTCACACACAGGCTCCCTTCTCTCTAGTACAGACACACCCTCATACAGGGCCCTCTCTCTTGCATACACACCCACACAAGCTCCCTCTCTCTCTCACACATACATCCTCACACAGGCTACCTATGTCTCTCTCTCATGCACCCCTTCACACAGGCTACCTATGTATCTCTCTCATGCACCCCTTCACACAGGCTCTGTCTCACACATACACAATCCCTTCACACAGGCTCTGTCTCACACATACACAATCCCTTCACACAGGCTCTGTCTCACACATACACATAATCCCTTCACACAGGCTCTGTCTCACACATACACATAATCCCTTCACACAGCCTCTGTCTCACACATACACATAATCCCTTCACACAGCCTCTGTCTCACACATACACATAATCCCTTCACACAGGCTCTGTCTCACACATACACATAATCCCTTCACACAGGCTCTGTCTCACACATACACATAATCCCTTCACACAGGCTAGCACCCTCACATACACACGAGCTCCCAATCTCTCACACTCCTTCACAATCTTCTCATATAGGCTCTCTGAAACCCACACTCAAGCATCTCCCCCCCTCTCACCCCCTCATTCACTCTCAGCAGGACCTTAGTCTTCACCACAAACGGAGCACATTCCGTTCACGGCACACGGGGGCTTTCATTTTCGTGGCACACCGCACACATCCTGTGGCACCAGGGGCCTTAATTTTCACCACAAACTGCGCACAGAGGCCTTCATCTTCGCTGCGAGTGGAGTACATCCCGCAGCATGCCGGGGCCATCTTCGCACACTCCGTTTTGTGGCATGCTAGGGTCTTCTCTGCCATTTTCTGGGCAGAACTGCCAAATTCTGCGAAGATGGCAATTCTGTGCAAATTCTGCGCTCCACAGTAGCGCAGAATTCCCCCAGGACTAATAAGACCATTAAGCCAGGAATCTAGTTACAGAATCAATACTAGTTAGACTTCCCTGCTTTCTTTTTGCTTTTCTGCATCACCTTGATATTTGTTTTAATGTCAATAAGGTGTTTTGCTAGTACTGCTTTCAACCTTCTACTAAAATATATTTCAGTATTTAAAATTTACAACAGTCCAAAGGGTCCTTTTTTCTACACCACGAACAGTGATGTGACTGTATTTACAATAAAAGTATGTCATTATGTATTGACCAGTGAATTATGTTTGCCACACATTAACTAACTGTATCTTCTGTGTGTGTGCTGCTTACTCTGCCCTCTGTGAATATTTAAAAATTTAACATACCTCTGCCTAATTTGATCCAATTTTTCCACATCTGAAATGACAAACTTGCACCCCCATCTTCATTTTGGTTTTCTGCAAACTGAAGTCCAGGCAGGCAATTTTCACATTGACTAGCCTCTTTATCATCCCTAAAACGAATGGTTTCATATATTCACAAGAATTGCACACATTTTCACTTAATTCAGATATTTAAAATATGGTTTCGCCTAAAAGTTCAAACAGTTGAGCTGTTCCCTTAAAAATCACATTTAATGCTAAAATGCAGAATAATGCTAGCAAACTAAACATTTTTTCACACAAACAGAAAGAATGTTTTAGTTAACTAATTTCTTGGAAATTTCTTCTCTCTCAGATCCTTCACCCTAGATTGTATGCCAGGATGGCAAAGACCCTCACCAATCAAAGGCAGGAAGCAATTCTCTTTAGAAAATATTCCTGGGGTACCACTCAGTAGCCAGCAGGGGTCACAGTAGTGGCAACCATCTTTCCTCCATCTCAATGCTTGTGTACTAGCTAACCAGATTTTCACTTTTTCAGTTAGGGCCAGATTTTCCAACCTGCACGTACAAATCTACGCCCGATTTTATAACGCGCGCGCACAGCCGCGCACATGTTATAAAATCCAGGGTAGGCGCATGCAAGGGGGTGCACATTTGTGCACCTTGCGCGTGCCGAGCTCTAGGGGAGCCCAGATGGCTTTCCCCATTCCCTCCGAGGCCGCTCTGAAATCGGACCGGCCTCTGAGGGAACTTTCCTTTCACTCCCCCCCCCCCCCACCACCTTCCCCTAACCAACCCGCCCCCCAGCCCTACCTAAATCCAGCCCTACCTTTATTATTTAAGTTGCGTAGGTTGCACATGCCGGCCAAGTGCCAGCGCGCTATTCCCCTGTCCTAGCAGGCCTCTGGCCACGCCCCCCGCCATGCCCCTTTTTTCAAGCCCCTGGACATGCGTGTTTCCCGGAGCTTGCGTGCGTCGCCAAGCCTATGCAAAATAGGCTCGGTGCGCGCAGGAATGGGTTTTTGGGGTTACGCGCGTAACCCTTTGAAAATCCTCCCCTCCGTCTAGATTCTCAGCTGGCAGAGCTAAAAAGAGTACTTAAACAGCTAACATCTTCAGCATGTCTAAAGTCAAAAGTGATGCAAGCTGCGGGCAACATTCTAGCCTCCCTTCTGGGGCTCAAAGCATCAAACCGCTGGTCAGGGTGGCCAGAGATCTCCCGTAATTCACTCCTGAGCGCACATAAAACTACATTTAACATACACTTGGCATTCTTACCTTGTGAGCCTACCACACAGTTCAACGCATAACCATTGATAAGAATGCTCTCCTTCTGACTACGACCATGTGCCTTCAAAACATTAATGGAGTTGACTGGATATCGAGCCTGTCCCTTAGGATCTGTGAATTTGACTGCCAGTGCAGCATCCACTACCATGTTGGCAAAGAAGTCACCATCGCTAAAACAACAGTCAAGGTCAAACACTTTGGTTTGCAAAAAAGAGAAGGCAAGTCACATCTAATTTGTTCTTAAAATTGCATATTAACTTAATTATACTCTTTTTGGGGAATGGCTATTCAAGCACTGATCCCAATGTAAACTAACTAGTGAGTTATACAGAAAAGAATAGATAAGGTGCACAAATCTCAGTATTTATTCAGGCATTGGGTGTATTGCCACATGACAAAACAATACTCCAATTGATTTTGCCTAACAAAAGTTGATAAGCTTGGCAACTATCTTTTAAATAACACAGTGACAAAGCAAGCGAGGGCAAATAAAAACCTAAATGGTCTATTCCAGTCTACCTAGCAAAGTGTTTAGGTTACTAACTGCTGCTCTGTGCAGATTACACTGCAGATATATAAAGTTCGTAAATAAAAGATCCATGGGATGCCATAATCTCCCATTCTGAGGCTTGTGTTTTAAACTCTTAAAGTTTATCTAAAAATAAGGGTTTATAGATTTTATGGCGATGATGGATTTAAAAAAAAATATATCTGCATATCTATAAACAGATTTAAACAATATCAAAGAAATATTACAGTTAGATAATTTTTTTTTAATTTTTTTTTTACACTTTAACTACAATCACATCCAGTATAAGCATTGCCCCACCAGCAGGATAAGGTTACTCCTAAGCTATGGTCCTAATTTGTCAGCAGTATCACCAAGACCTTTCAGGATGAGAATGTGGGTACAGTCAGGGACTCACAGCAAAGAAAAGGTTATGTGGGTATAACGGCAGAAAGGAGGTTTTCTAAGGGAAAATCTCACTCGTTAAGTAAGCCCTGGGAATAAAGAGGCCTGTGATAGCAAGTCAATTGTGCATAGACAGAAAGCCAATCAAACCATATATATATATAAAATGGTGAACAGAAAAATAAGCAAAGCCACAGCAGGAAAGCAGTACTTTGTGTGGCTGCTTATTCCATATACACAAAACATGCAAAATGATTTAAAGCCAGATTGTAGTGTAATGACCTATGGTGTTTAGAACGAGTGCACTTTTAGGGAGTGGGGAGGAAGCAGGGATGATGCCACTTTGGGTCAGCAGCAGCAGCAGCAATGTAACCTACAATTCATAAAATGTAAGAGGAACTGTGGAGAAAAATAGACACAGCAAGACTAAGGAAAAAGGATGACAAACTGAACTAAGGCAGCAAAAGCACAAGGCTGACAAAGCATTAGGCAAAGTGTACAGAGACAGGAGCAGGACAGGAGAAAAGTAATAAAGAGAAACTGATGGAAAAATGTTCACGAAGACGACAGGCAAACAAAGGAAGAAGAGAAGACGGAGGACAGAGGGGTGCAAAAGCAAAGCTGCTTACCTGTCACAGGTGACTGAGAAAATAGCAGGCTAAGTCACTAACAATGGGCGATGTCATGTGATGGCAGAGACAAGGATGGGCTCCCGGATAATTCCGAGAAGCTTTTTCTGGTATGTTTGGTAGTTCTTGTGAGCACCAACACCATAGAACACGGCTTCCCAACCCTGTCAGGATCCCCACACTGAATATGCATGAGATATTTCCATATACTGAGTCTCCATGGTATGCAAATTTATCTCCTGAAAACCCGACTGGCTGTGGGGTGCCCAGGACAGGGTTGGGAAGCCCTGCCACAGGAAGAGGATGGTAGATATGTACGGCTAATCCTGTTGTCAGGAAATGCCTATTACAGGCAGTCACAATCAGCCATCCAAGTGGCAGTTCCTAGCTAAGACTTGCCCTCCAACAAAACAGGGGGAAAAAAATCTAGCTTGCCAATAGGATGAAACAGGATGCTGGGCTTGATGGACCCTTGGTCTGACCCAGTATGGCATTTTCTTATGTTCTTATGTTCTAGATCCCCTTGTTAAGACGGGCATGTCCACAGAATACTCATTGTGCCATTTCTGTCATATGCTCTGCTCCCAGAATTGCACTCCTGTTCAGATAATGTAGCTTTCCGTAAGCAAATTTAAGACAGTTTCAGTAAAGGTTCAGATATTGTTAATTTTAATTATGAGCAGATCATTGTTAGAATGTCCGTTTTCTTTTAGTGTGTTATGAATGTATAATTGTAATATACCCAGTACAGTTTTTCACTCATGGGAGGAATATAAATTTCATAAACAAAAAATGATTTATATTCTGCTTTTTCCCTATCACCAGAGGGTTTCCAATCTAAGTTTGTACCTGAACAAATGAAGGGTGAAGTTGCTTGCACAAGGGGGATTTGAACCCAGGTTTCCCTGATTCATGACCCATTGCTTTAACCACTCGATGGGATGTAAATGCATAGTCTCAATGAAGGCTGATTTTAAGTGGGTCACTGACACTGCCATGGCTTTACCTAGGAGTTTTGGCACACTTTTCTAGGGTCCAGCCTGCTTGGGTATTAAAAATAAATAAAAGATACAGCAATCTGCTATCAAGTTAAAACAGAGTTCAATTGAAAATAGTCTCAGGCCTGTTTTAGGATAAAAGGAATAAAAGTTGGATGGACTTTTAATTAGCTTTAGTCAATGCCAGCTGGAAAGCAACAGCTCTATTGCAATCCAAAGTGCACATGGCTTGTTCAAGTTAGAGCCTCAAGCCCAGCAAAAAAAAAAAAAAAAGAGGGGGAGGGTAGTGTTAGGATGAAAATCTGACACAACCATAGGTAGGAACTTAAAACACCTGCACGACACCACTTTCATAATGAAATTTAATATAAGGTGAAAAAATTACTAGGACTTAAAACTGACAAAAATATGGCCTTCTAGATTAGGTGACTGAATCCATATGAGTACAGAGGCTCAAATGGAGCTTTTGTCAGGGGACAAGAATCACAGTGAGGTCCCATCACACAGGGGAGTAACATGATGGGAGGTTTCTCTTGAGGCAAGTGCCCCATACATTTAAGTGCCATATAAAGATGGGGGTTAAGAACATAAAAACATGTCATACTGGGTCAGACCAAGGGTCCATCAAGCCCAGCATCCTGTTTCCAACAGTGGCCAATCCAGGCCATAAGAACCTGGCAAGTACCCAAAAACTAAGCCTATTCCATGTTACAGTTGCTAGTAATAGCAGTGGCTATTTTCTAAGTCAACTTAATTAATAGCAGGTAATGGACTTCTCCTCCAAGAACTTATCCTTCTAAATCTAAATCTCATCCACTACTTATACGCAGACGATGTACAGATTCTAATCCCAATCACTGAATCTCTCCAAAAAACTCTGGACTTCTGGAATAAATGCCAACAAGCCATCAACAACTTACTCACAAGCCTAAATCTTATCCTTAATCAAAACAAAACAGAATACCTACTCATTTCTCAAAATGGAACCTACTCACTTCCCAGCACCAACCTCCCTACTCAACTAACATTGTCACCACAAGTCAGAAATCTCGGAGTTATACTTGATAACCAAATGAATTACAGAGCTCTCATCAATAATATAGTAAAGGACGGATTCTTCAAATTACAAGTCTTAAAAAGACTGAGACCACTCCTCCATTTTCAAGATTTCCGATTGGTTCTACAAGCAATCATACTCACAAAAATAGATTACTGCAACTCTCTTCTAGTGGGCCTCCCCGCAAACGCCATAAAACCATTACAGATGTTGCAAAACGCTTCGGCAAGGATTCTAACCAAAACCAACAAAAGAGACCACATCTCACCCATCTTAAAAAACCTACACTGGCTACCCGTCAATTTCAGAATACACTTCAAAGTGCTTTCATCAATTCACAAAGCACTAAACAACCTGGCCCCACTCGAGCTCAAAATTCCTCTCCAACTCCACACCTCTACTAGACCAGTGAGACAAGCCTACAGAAACAACCTCCAGATTCCACCAATGAAATCAGCGTTAAGCAAAAGAGCATTCTCCACAGCTGGTCCCAAAATATGGAATTCTCTCCTGCCGGATCTCAAATCAGTGCAATGCCCCATTATTTTCAAAAAAAGACTTAAGACTTGGCTCTTCCACCAAGCTTTTCCATAACATCAGTAGGCTATTTTCAAACAACTTACAAGAGAACTATACAAGAACTAGACAAGTTCAACTCTAAAATTACTTGAACCCCCTAAGAATACCCCAAAGAATAACACAAAGAATTCCCCAGAACTCAATTAACTTCAACTCCTTGGCAGTCCGAAACTCAATACCCAACCCTCCTGACAGTACTAAATTCTATACCCAACCCCACGCCTATGTTTTGACACCTCTGCCTACATTAGGCTATGTATACTGTTCTTCTATGTTATTTGCAGTGTTATTAACCCCATATATTTATTTCCAAGTTATCTCTACCTGTTCTTTGTAAGACATTTACTTGTCACTGTTATTGTTCAAAATGTAAACCGAATTGATCAGTAATTCTGTTATTGGTAAGTCGGTATAGAAAAGTTCAAAATAAATAAATATCCAATCCTTTTTTAAACACAGCTATACTAACTACACTAACCACATCCTCTGGCAACAAATTCCAGAGTTTAATTGTGCGTTGAGTAAAAAAGAACTTTCTCCGATTAGTTTTAAAGGTGCCCCATGCTAACTTCAAGGAGTGCCCCCTAGTCTTTCTACTATCCGAAAGAGTAAATAACCAATTCACATCTACCCGTTCTAGACCTCTCATGATTTTAAACATCTCTATCATATCCCCCCTCAGTCGTCTCTTCTCCAAGATGAAAAGTCCTAACCTCTTTAGTCTTTCCTCATAGGGGAGCTGTTCCATTCCCCTTATTTTGGTAGCCCTTCTCTGTACCTTCTCCATCGCAATTATATCTTTTTTGAGATGCGGCGACCAGAATTGTACACAGTATTCAAGGTCCGGTCTCACCATGGAGTGATACAGAGGCATTATGACATTTTCAGTTTTATTCACCATTCCCTTTCTAATTCCCAACATTGTTTGCTTTTTTGACTGCCACAGCACACTGAACCGACGATTTCAATGTGTTATCCACTATGACACCTAGATCTCTTTCTTGGGTTGTAGCACCTAATATGGAACCCAACACTGTGTAATTATAGCATGGGTTATTTTTCCCTATATGCATCTTGCACTTATCCACATTAAATTTCATCTGCCATTTGGATGCCCAATTTTCCAGTCTCAAAGGTCTTCCTGCAATTTATCACAATCTGCTTGTGATTTAACTACTCTGAACAATTTTGTGTCATCTGCAAATTTGATTCTCTCACTCGTCGTATTTCTTTCCAGATCATTTATAAATATATTGAAAAGTAAGGATCCCAATACAGATCCCTGAGGCACTCCACTGTCCACTCCCTTCCACTGAGAAAATTGTCCATTTAATCCTACTCTGTTTCCTGTCTTTTAGCCAGTTTGCAATCCACGAAAGGACATCGCCACCTATCCCATGACTTTTTACTTTTCCTAGAAGCCTCTCATGAGGAACTTTGTCAAACGCCTTCTGAAAATCCAAGTATACTATATCTACCGGTTCACGTTTATCCACATGTTTATTAACTCCTTCAAAAAAGTGAAGCAGATTTGTGAGGCAAGACTTGCCCTGGGTAAAGCCATGCTGACTTTGTTCCATTAAACATTGTCTTTCTATATTGCTCTGTGATTCTGATGTTTAGAACACTTTCCACTATTTTTCCTGGCACTGAAGTCAGGCTAACCGGTCTGTAGTTTCCCGGATTGCCCCTGGAGCCCTTTTTAAATATTGGGGTTACATTTGCTATCCTCCAGTCTTCAGGTACAATGGATGATTTTAATGATAAGTTACAAATTTTTACTAATAGGTCTGAAATTTCATTTTTTAGTTCCTTCAGAACTCTGGGGTGTATACCATCCGGTCCAGGTAATTTACTACTCTTCAGTTTGTCAATCAGGCCTACCACATCTTCTAGGTTCACCGTGATTTGATTCAGTCCATCTGAATCATTACCCATGAAAACCTTCTCCATTACGGGTACCTCCCCAACATCCTCTTCAGTAAACACCGAAGCAAAGAAATCATTTAATCTTTCCGCGATGGCCTTATCTTCTCTAACTGCCCCTTTAACCCCTCGATCATCTAACTGTCCAACTGACTCCCTCACAGGCTTTCTGCTTCAGATATATCTAAAAATGTTTTTACTGTGAGTTTTTGCCTCTACAGCCAACTTCTTTTCAAATTCTCTCTTAGCCTGTCTTATCAATGTCTTACATTTAACTTGCCAACGTTTATGCTTTATCCTATTTTCTTCTTCTGTTGGAACCTTCTTCCAATTTTTGAATGAAGATCTTTTGGCTAAAATAGAAGAAAATTATTCCTTACCTGCTAATTTTCGTTCCTGTAGTACTTAGGATCAGTCCAGACCGTGGGTTATGTCCCCCGTCCAGCAGATGGAGTCAGAGCAAACTTCCAGGGGTGCTGACATATAAGCCTGTGCACCCCCTAGGGATCCTCAGTATCGAGAATATCAAAGCCCAGAGCCAGAAATACTGGACAGGAAAGTAGGAAGGATCAAGCGCCAAACAAATTGTAACCACAGAACAAATAACCAATGCAACTTGCAATGCGAACTGTGAAAGAACTAAGTAACAACACCAACATCAGGATGTAGAAATATGAGAGACAGAGGGATAAAAAACATACACGAGCAGGTGTCTGACATGAATTTAGAAAAAACCCCGGGCGGGCGTCTGGACTGATCCTAAGTACTACAGGAACGAAAATTAGCAGGTAAGGAATAATTTTCTTTTCCCTGTACGTACTAGGATCAGTCCAGACCGTGGGATGTACCAAAGCTTCCCTAAACCGGGTGGGTCCCTGAAGACCCTGCTCGAAGAACCCTGTCTCCAAATGAACCCGAATCACCAACCGGTAGTTGTAACCGGTAATGCTTCGAGAAGGTATGCAGCGACTTCCATGTCGCCGCGCGACAGATTTCCTGAAGGGGAACATGTTGAGACTCTGCCCGGGACGTGGCCAGGGCACGTAACGAATGAGCCCGGACTCCCTCCGGGGGCGCCTTCCCGGCACCGATGTAGGCCGAGGAAACCGCATCCTTGAGCCAACGTGCGATAGTCGTCTTAGACGCTTGCCGTCCTTTCTTATTGCCGGACCAGAGCACGAAGAGATGGTCGGAAGCCCGGAACTCATTGGTCACTTCCAAGTAGTGCAGCAAACAGCGCTTCACATCGAGACGCCGAAGGGCCTGAGGCGCATCCGACGGGAAGGCCGGCAACTCCACCCACTGGTTCAGGTGGAAGGACGACACCACTTTAGGTAGGAAAGAAGGCACCGTACGAATAGAAACTCCCGAATCCGTGAAGCGTAGAAACGGTTCCCGGCACGAAAGCGCCTGGAGCTCGGAGATGCGTCTCGCGGAGGCTATGGCGACCAGGAACACCGTCTTAAGTGTGACATCTTTGAGGGAGGCCTGCCGCAGTGGCTCGTAGGGAGCCTGTCCAAGGAGACGGAGAACCAGGTTGAGATTCCAGGAGGGAAAGGGATGCCGCACCGGCGGCCGCAGGTGTTTGACTCCCTTGAGGAAGCGCGAGACGTCCGGATGAGACGAAAGGTCAGATTGTCCCGTGGTACGAGCCAGGGAGGCTAGGGCCGAGACTTGCACACGCAGGGAGTTGTAGGAGAGACCTTTCTCCAAGCCCTCCTGGAGAAAGGCTAGGACCTGACGGAGCGAAGGTGTGGTCGCGGATGCTCCGTGCCCCGCACACCAGATCTCAAACACCTTCCAGACCCGTACATAGGCGACCGAAGTGGAGGTCTTACGAGCCTTGAGCAGCGTGTCTACCACGGTTACTGTGTATCCTTTGCGCAGGAGACTCTGCCTCTCAAAAGCCAAGCCGCGAGACAAAAGTGTTCCGCCTGGTCCGAAAATACCGGGCCCTGATGGAGCAGCCGCGGGAGGTGTGACAACCGTAGGGGTCCGTCCACTACCAAGTTGAGGAGATCCGCAAACCACGGACACCGTGGCCACTCTGGCGCCACCAGGATGACCTGCCCTGGATGATCCTCTATCTTCCGCACCACCTTGCCCACCAGGGGCCACGGAGGAAAGACGTACAGCCGAAGACGAGGGGGCCAAGGTAGAACCAGGGCGTCCACTCCTTCCGCCCCGTGGTCCCTTCTGCGACTGTAGAACCGCGGGGCCTTTGTATTGCAAGCCGTCGCCATGAGGTCCATGGCGGGCGTTCCCCAGCGCCGAGTGATGAGTGACATTGCCTCGTCGGAGAGAGCCCATTCCCCTGGGTCCAGCGTCTGCCGACTCAGGTAGTCCGCCTGAATATTGTCCATACCTGCGATGTGGGAGGCCGCTAGGCGGTCGAGAAACTGCTCCGCCCAGGCCATGAGACGAGCCGCTTCGACGGCCACACCCGGGCTCTTGGTGCCTCCCTGACGGTTGATGTAGGCTACCGTGGTCGCATTGTCCGAGAGAACGCGGACCGCCCGCTGTCGGATGAGGGGCAGAAATTGAATGAGAGCCAACCGGACTGCCCTGGTCTCCAGGCGGTTGATCGACCAGGCTTTCTGTTCCTGTGTCCACTGCCCCTGGGCCGAGCTTCGAAGACATACGGCCCCCCAGCCGGACAAACTGGCATCTGTAGTGACCACGATCCAGTCCGGCGACTCCAGGGGGCACCCCTGTGCCAAGTTCCTGGGGTCCAGCCACCAACGAAGGCTGAGTCGGGCCGCCGGCGGAAGGGGTAGAATCGCCTGATAGTCCTGCGAGACCGGTTTCCACCGCGAGAGTAGCGCCATCTGTAGGGGCCTCAGGTGTGCGAAGGCCCACGGCACGAGGTTGATGGCGAAAGCCATCGATCCCAGGATCTGCAGATAATCCCTCGCTGTTGGAACTGGGAGAGCGACAAAGTTGCAAATCTGCTCTCTGAGCATCTGGGCCTTGTCCGGTCGCAAGAAGACCTTGCCTTGAGCGGTGTCGAAGTGCGCGCCCAGGAAGTCCAACTGCTGCGACGGAAGGAGACTGCTCTTGCCGAAGTTGACTACCCAGCCGAGAGACTGCAGAAAGCCGACCACCCTGTCGACTGCTTGCTGCCCTTGAGAGAAGGTCTTCGCTCGGATGAGCCAGTCGTCCAGGTATGGATGTACTAAAATCCCCTCTCTTCGGAGCGCGGCCGCCACAACCACCATTATCTTGGTGAACGTCCTGGGCGCCGTTGCCAACCCGAAAGGGAGGGCCTGGAACTGGAAGTGTTGATCCAGTATCTTGAAGCGGAGGAGCCGGTGATGGACCGGGTGGATCGGAATGTGTAAGTAAGCCTCCGTCAAATCCAGGGAGGCCAGAAACTCCCCCTGATGAACCGCCGCGATGACTGACCGAAGAGTTTCCATACGGAACCGGGGTATCCGGAGGGCCTTGTTGACTTCCTTGAGGTCTAAGATGGGACGAAAGGATCCATCTTTCTTGGGCACCACGAAGTAAATGGAATAATGACCCGAGCCCACTTCTCCGGAGGGGACGGGTGAGATGGCCCCCAGGGCTAGGAGACGGTGCAGTGTGCTTTGTACTCCCGCACGCTTGTGACTCGCCCCGCAGGGTGAGAAGATGAATCTGTCTTTGGGAGGATACCGCAAATCCAAAGCGTAGCCTTGCCTTAGAATGTCTAGGACCCATTGGTCCGTGGTGATGTTGGCCCACTCCTCGTAAAACCAGGCTAGTCGTCCTCCGATCCTCTGGAGGGGGGAGTGAGCCGGCCTGACATCATTGGGTAGACTTGCCGGAGGAACCCGGAGCCGAGGAGTCCCTGGGTGGTCTGCGGCCCCGAAAGGACCGAGTCCATGACTGAGACCTGTTCGAGGGATTTCTCGGCCCCTGAGACCTGGGACCCCGAAATCGCCGTTGAGAGCGGGACCGATTCCTGGAGAAGGAAGTAGCCGGACGATACGACCGCTGGCGGTCCTCGGGCAACCTGTGTACGGAATTTTCCCCTAGGGATTTGATGATCTGGTCAAGATCCTCACCGAAGAGGAACCTACCCTTGAAAGGTAGCGACCCTAGGCTGGATTTGGACGAAGCGTCCGCCGCCCAGTTACGAAGCCACAGCAGGCGCCTGGCGGAAACAGCCGAAACCATGGTCCTCGCAGTAAATCGTGGAGGGCATCAGCCCCGTAGGCAATGACGGCCTCCAGCCGGTCCGCTTGCGCCGCCTCTTCCGGTGGTAGTTGCTGTGAAGTCAGGAGCTGCTGTACCCACCTAAGCCCGGCACGCTGGGTAAGGGAGCCACAGATAGCCGCACGGACCCCTAGCGCCGAGACCTCGAAAATCTTTTTGAGGCAGACTTCCAGCTTTCTGTCCTGTACATCCCGGAGGGCCGTTCCCCCTGTCACGGGAATTGTGGTCCTCTTCGTGACGGCAGAGACTGCCGAGTCGACCTTGGGTACTTTGAGCAGATCCAAGAAATCGCCGGGAAGAGGGTAAAGTTTGTCCATCGCTCTGCCCACTCTGAGCGAGGCCTCCGGCGTGTCCCACTCCCGCACCAAAAGATGAAGGAACGACTCATGAATCGGGAACGTTCGCGCCAGAGGACGTAAGCCCGCCAGGACCGGGTCCCCTTTTGAGCTAGCGGAGGCTACGGAGGGGGCTGGGGGCCCTGGCGGTTCGACGGGCGGATCGAGATCCAATTCCTGGAGGACGTGGGGGATGAGGTCCGATAGCTCCTCCTTACGGAAGATCCGGAGCACCCGTGGGTCGTCACACTCCAGGTGCGCTGCCAGGAGCGAGTCATCATCAGCCGTGGAGGCCGGATCATTCCCAGGGTCCTGCGTTGGGTCCACTCCGCTGGGTGGGAGAGCCAGGAGCGTCTTATGGCCAGCCCCAGATGGCGCTGGATTGGCCCCCCCCCCCCCATAAGTCGGGGAATCTTCGCGGGCGTGGGGTTCGCTGGAGCACCCCCTGGGGATCCCCCCGCCGGCTGCAGGCTTTGGAGGTACGCCTGGTGCATCAAAAGAACAAAGTCCGCCGTAAACCCCCCTGCCGGTGGAGGGACTGCGAGAGAGAGGTCCGTGGAGGGGCCCGCAGCAATGGAGGGAGACGATGGCGCTGGTATCGGCCTGAAACGCGGCGAAAAACCATGTTGGGACTCCTCCGCCTCCGAATCAGCCGCGCTCTCCAGCTCTAAGATGGCCGCCGCTCCCGCCAAAGAAGGGGGCGGGGCCTTTCCCCTGGAGCCGCGGCGATCGGAGCTTGCCGGCGAAAAGGTCGGGGAAGCCGTTCCGGTCTCTCCCCCGGGGAGGCCAACCCCGGAGAACCCGTCTCGCGATGCGCCCTGCCCCGGGTCGGGGCCGGGAGACCCCTTAGAGCGCTGCATGGCGCGCGGCCGGAACGACGATTCCCCTCAGCGACCGCCCCTAGGCCGGAGCTGAGCACTGCGCGCCGCGGGAGGAGCGAGCTCGTCCGCCCAGGCTCAACCAGGCACCCTCCCCGTAGGAGCAGCAGGGGAATGAGACTTCCCTGCTGCCGCGGCCCCGGGGAATGAACGTCGCGGGGCCGAGAGGGGGGGGAGTGCGAATCGCGGCGCGCCGGAGGGGAGAGGCTGGCTCCACCAGCATCCACCTAAGCCATCCGACGGCGATCCTGTAAGGAACAAAAATTTTACACAAAACTCACCGCCGGAAGGAAGGAGAAGAGGGAGAAACAGGTAGGCAAGAACAACATACCCAGTCCCGCTGGCAAGCTGACTAGGACAGGGAGGCCCGGGCAGGGCTCCAGGCTCCCTGAAGTGAGAGGAAAAGAAAAATTTCCCTTCTATTTTTTTTTTTTTTTGTTTTTCTATTTAATAAATTTAGCAGCCCAGGTCCGCTTGATCCAGTGAAAGAAGAAATAGGAGAGAGAGAGATGTAGCAAAGCCACACACTGGGGAAGCAAAGGTTCCCCCACTCACATCTGCTGGAGTCAGAGAGATACTGAGGATCCCTAGGGGGTGCACAGGCTTATATGTCAGCACCCCTGGAAGTTTGCTCTGACTCCATCTGCTGGACGGGGGACATAACCCACGGTCTGGACTGATCCTAGTACGTACAGGGAACTTCTTTCACCTCCCCCTTTTAACCATGCCAGTAATCGTTTTGCCTTCTTTCCACCTTTCTTAATGTGTCTGAAGTCCCAGGAAATTGATGTGTTAAAACCTCTCTCTTGAACAGACCATGGCCACCTCTCTCCAGTCCACATTACAAGCATCAGTTAGAGCAATTTGGAAAGGCACTCCTTGGGTAAGACTACAAGAGTGGCCAAGATAGAGTCTTTAGGCTTCTCTGTGACACTGATGCATCTCTTTTGCTCGAGTAGCCCCAATCCACTGGGACTTTTAAGGTTCATTGGGCTTGTCTCATATAAAGTGGCATGGGGGCAAAAGGATAACCTGTTGATACAGCCTAACATTTTCAGTATGTCCCAGGTTGATACGTTGATCCTGAAACACTTTCACTGTGGACACCTGGTGATCATGATGAGTGGGGAAAAAGGTTTGACTAGTCATGGCTTGCAGAGCCTCAAATTCCAATCAAAATATGTGCTTGGATTTTTGATAGTTTATGATGAATTCTAGCAACTAGCAGACAGTATTCTAATTTGGGTCAATTGCTTCAACCAGCTAATTGTCCAGACAGAGCAACACAAACTCCCAGGCTGCAGAGAAATAAAGTGACTACCATACATTTCATGAATCGTGGAGCCAACACTTGGTCTAAAGGCAATACACTGTACGGTACTGGAAGTGATGGCTCCCTACTACAAATCTGAAGTCAAGTCACAGGAAGTCTCAGTATGTAGGCATCTTTGAGCTTCACAGAGCATAGCCAGTGTTTATTAAAAAAGGGAATCACAGAGCCCAGGGAAATCTTGAATTTTTGTATTTTATTAAAAGAAATATGCTCAAGGTTGATAGGATTATAACAGGACAGGATCTGCCAGCCTTTCCAGGGAGATGAGGAGTAGATTAGTCTTCAGAACCAGATCCTTTAGCATCCTGATTGGAAACTAAGGACTTTTCAGATTCAGCATCCAAAACTAACAGTGGAAATGAAGTCTGAGAAGGCACCACCACTAGAATAATATCCTCAATAGGCACTCCTGACTTTTGAGCATCAGAGTCCAATGACGATGCAAGGCAGACGTATGTCCTCTCTCTGAGGTTTTTTGTTTTTTTTTTATATACCGACATTCGATCTGAGATATCACATCGGTTTACATTCAGGTACTGTAGGTATTTCCCTATCTCCAGAGGGCTTACAATCTAAGTTTGTACCTGAGGCAATGGAGGGTAAAGTGACTTGCTCAAGGTCACAAAGGAACGACAGCATGCGGGGACTAACCCTGGTCTCCTGGTTCAGAGACTCCAACACTGTTAACTGCATCAACTCAAAATTGAAACCCAAAGTCAGCATCAATATGCTCTATGCCAGACAAAGGTCTTTTACACTGGTTCAATTGACACCATAGTCTATATTGAGGTGTTCAGTACCAGCATCTACAATTCTAAAGTCATTTTGTCCAACTTTTTCTCAAAGACCACTGATGCCAACAGTAGCGTAGCCTCTGTAGCATAGGAAACAGCTTGGTTAACTAGAAGGGATATACCAATGGCAATGGACTGGATGCCTGGTTACTTCTGCATCTGGGCCTCCTGGAGTGAAATGACCTATGCTCCTAATGCAACCACCTGGAAGGGGGAATAGATAGTCCAACCTCCTTGTTTAGAGCCATGCACCAAAATGATTAATGCTGATGCTGTCAGGCCTTCCTTCAATGACCAGTGCAGTGTCTCCCCAAGCCATGGCTCAACTGAGGAACCCCTCAGGTGCTGATTGTTAAGAGTGGGAAGATTCCTTGCTCCTGTGCTTATGCTTTAACCTCTGTGCAAAAGCAGGAAAGGTTCCCTCTGTGCTGAAGCATTACCAGTGGATGGTGCAGTTATCTCCACTGGTGAAGGACCATACTAAGTTTAACAATAAAGATGTCCTGTACTGTCCATAAGAAAATTATTCCTTACCTAATTTTCGTTCCTGTAGTACCAAGGATCAGTCCAGGCAGTGGGTTCTCCCCCCCCTTCCAGCAGATGGAGTCAATTAGAACTTTGAAGGATGCTTACTTATAAGGTAGTGCACCCTCTACTAATCCTCAGTATGGAGTAAAGCAAAGAGGAAAATCAAGATGGATCAAGAACAATAGAATTAACAAATAACAGTGTGCAAAAGGCACAAAACAGTGTCAAACAACAAACTTGCAGAATGAACCATTAATCAGCCAAAGGAAAAAAGGCAGTGAAGAACAATTTGAGCAGAGAGGCAATCCCCAACACAATAAAACAGTCAGGGAGGGCATCTGGACTGATCCTTGCTACTACAAGAACGAAAATTAGCAGGTAAGGAATAAATGTTCTTTTCCCTGTAGGTACCAAGATCAGTCCAGTCAGTGGGATGTACCAAAGCTTCCCTACGTAGGGTGGACCCCGGAAAGCCCTGCTCGAATGACCCTAGAGCCAAAGGAACCAAAAGTAGGCGACTATGTGTAGACGATAATGACGAGTCAAGGTATGTAATGATTTCCAAGTTGCCGCTCGACAAATCTCCTGGAATGAGGCAGTTTGCATCTCCGCCCAGGAAGCAGCCTGAGATCGAAGGGAATGGGCCTTGACACCCGCCGGAGGTTGTCAACCCGCTCCAATGTAGGCCACCGATATCGCCTCCTTCAGCCAGCGAGCAATGGCAGTTTGACGCCTTGGCCCCCCTTCCTCAGACCATGCCGGAGAACAAAAAGATGGTCCGACAAGCGAAAATTAGTGTCTTCCAGATAGCGAATGAGGATACGCTTGACATCTAGCTTGCGTAGATCCGCAGACACGTCCGCTGAGAAGGACGGAAGCTCTACCATCTGATTCAAGTGGAACTTGGAAACTACATTGGGCAGAAAAGCAGGCACAGTGCGCAAGGAAACTCTCGAATCCGTAAAACGAAGGTAGGGCTCCCTGCACGAGAGTGCTTGAAGCTCTGAGATTCTGCGGGCAGAACAGATAGCTACCAGGAAAACAGTCTTGAGAGTGATATCCTTGAGGGTTGCGGAACGCATGGGTTCAAAGGGTGGACCGACCAAGATTCGGAGAACGAGATTGAGACTCCTCGAAGGATAAAGAGCGTGGACCGGGGGTTTCACATGCTTCACCCCCGAGGAATCGAATGATATCCGGGTGAGAGGAGAGGGACGTTCCCTCTCGTTGATGAAGTAAAGAGCCTAGGGCAAAGACTTGCACTCTCAGCGAGTTGTAGGCCAGACCCTTGTCCAGTCCCTGTTGAAGAAAAGATAGGATATGAGCCACCGAGGCGGTCCGTGGCGATACAGGTATGGAGGCACACCAGTTTTCAAAAACTTCCCATACCCTGATATAGGAGATGGAGGCAGACGTCTTTCTAGCCTTGAGGAGAGTCGAGACAACGGCCTCTGGGTATCCATGCCGTCTCAGCCGGCGCCTCTCAAAAGCCAGGCCGCAAGACAGAAGCGATTGGCCTGGGCGAAAGATACCGGACCCTGATGCAGCAAGTGTGGAAGGTGACCCAGACGAAGAGGTCCGTCCACTGCGAGGTTGATCAAGTCTGCAAACCACGGACGACAGGGCCATTCCGGCGCCACCAGCATTACCGGACCCTGGTGGGACTCTATCCTCCGAAGCACCTTGCCCACCAGAGGCCAAGGGGGAAACACAGAGGACAACATGACAGGGCCAGGGGAGGACTAAGGCATCCACTCCCTCTGCGCCGTACTCTCTTCTGAGACTGAAGAACCGAGCTGCCTTGGCATTCCGGGAGGTTGCCATTAGATCCAGATAGGTGGTCCCCCATCTGTGGAACAGGAGATTCACCGCCTCCTCTGAGAGTTCCCACTCTCCGGGATCTAGATGTTGACTGAGAAAGTCGGCTTGAACGTTGTCTACGCCTGCGATGTGGGAAGCCGCTAGGTGGGAGAGATGAGTCTCTGCCCATGCCATCAACAGTCTGTCTCCCGAGACATGCCGGCTCCTCGTGCCCCCCTTGGCGATTGATGTAGGCCACAGTGGTCGCATTGTCTGAGGGTATTCGGACTGCGCGATAGACTAGAGGTAGGAAGAGTTTCAATGCCAGACGCACTGCTCTGGTCTCCAAGCGATTGATCGGCCAAGTTGCTTGGGACGGCGTCCACTTCCCTTGCGCAGAACTGACACACCGCTCCCCAGCCAGAGATAAGAAATAAGTGGTCACTGAGGGTTATTGAGTGTAAATATATTGTTCAATTTGAGTGTCCAAAAATCGAAGTGACTTGGTTTGAAAAGAAAAAGCAGCTGCCATATTTATAACGAAGGACTATTTAGTGGTAATTTATCAAACAGGAATATAAGAGCAATGCACTTTTAAAGTTAATGATACATCTATAATAAGCAATGAGATATGAACTTTATTGAAGCATAAGCAGCGTTATCGACTAATCATTGGAGTTTAAACACAAGTTAAATTAGACGGGTTAAGATACACAACATTCACAATTTATGAAAATATTTTTTCACATGAAAATAGCTATGATCAAAAAAATTAATAAAAACAAATTACAGGTAGGAGGGAGGTTGGTTCATGATTACCATTAACAAGACACTGCTTATACAAGGCCATGGTGGCATGTTGCAGATGTATGAAACCTTCCTCTCCCTACTTCAAATTTATGCCAGATGTGTGGCCAATTGTTCTTGCTGGTCTACAGACAATAGGCTTAATGCTGTGTTCGTTCTTTAAGCACCACCCTCACAATTCATAGGGAAAAAAGAAATATTAGCTTAGAGAAGGGGTTAAATGGTGTTAAGCAACTTTCCTGATTAGAGAGATAAGCAATGGGAGACCAAGATGGCTGTGTGAGCCGTCACCCTGACAGGTCGTGCACACCAAGAATTCTACTTGTTTCTTTCCTGTTTTGATGGTCAAATGGCAGGCCAATATGTAGGGGGGCAGTCCCTCCTTCTCTCTCTGCCATTCCACCTGAAGCAAGCAGCGATGTCAGAGTTTAAGAGTCCCCGGGTCAGTTGCGGTTCCTGATGCATCTGCTGGGAGAAGACACTAATGTATCCCTCAGCTCTGACAGCAGACTTCCTCCTCTTTCACCCTTTGCTGCGACAGCATCTCGGGTGTGTGTTCCAGGTCTATCTGAGAATGACCTGGATGGAAGCACAGGGGGGCTAAAGATGGGGGAAGATCATGGTAATACAAAAAGTTTAGCAAGTATATTGTCTGCTAGTGGAGATTGTTCTATTGGCAAGACCACATCTTCGAGAAATTGTTTCTCTCTCCACAGAATTAGCCGGCTTTGCTACCTTTGGTGAAATCTAGTACTCCCCTGGATGATATTTGGACTTTCCTTTCTTACATGGAGCAATCAGACTTCGACTCTTCCATTACTAACACTTTCTCTGATTCAATCAGAAGAGGCCTCTGTGGCTTCCCATTCCAAGGACATTCAAGTTCTTCAGCATTCCATAGGCAGACTATCCACAGTTCAAGCCTCTCTGCTACAAGAAAGCAAAATTGCTTACCCTGTCCTGGGATAACACCTATTACAACACCTATTCCCGCACTAGGGCTCCGTTGCTGACGTCACCCATATGTGACATCAGCAATGGAGCCCTAGTGCGGGAAAACTTCTGTCAAAGTTTCTAGAAACTTTTGACTGGTAGCCTGGGGCTACTGGGCATGCCCAGCATGCCATGATATTCTCTGCCACAGGGGTCTCACTTCAGTCTTGTATGTAGCAATAAGCATTAGCAAAATAAAATTAGAAAAATAGGAAGGCCCAACTCCGTGGGGTGGCGGGTGGGTTCCGTGAGGACTACATCCTGCTGTCCTGGGATAACATCTATTACAAGGTAAGCAATTTTGCTTTATCCCAGGACAAGCAGGATGCTAGCCCTCACAAATGGGTGACTAGCAAGCTAGAGGCTGAGTCATTTAATATGAAGGCAACAGTGATGTGTTGTTGTGGAAATGAGCCAGCCGAAGAGAGCAGTAAATTGGTTGTAGGAGGAGTTGGGATTATACTGGAAACAAGTTCTTTAAGACAGATTGTCCGTAGGCCGAATCTTGTTTTCCTTGCTTGTCCAAGCAGTAATGAGCTGCAAAAGTGTGAAGAGAAGTCCATGTTGCTGCTTTACAGATGTCAAGTATTGGCACTGAACGGAAGTGTGCTACTGAGGTTGACATTGCTCTTACGGAGTGTGCCTTCACTCGTCCTTGGAGAGGAAGGCCTGCTTTTTCATAGCAAAACTGTATGCAATCTGCTAACCAATTGGATAGAGTATGTTTACCCACTGCTTTACCTGGTTTGTTTGGATCGTAAGATACAAAGAGCTGATTGGATTTCCTGTGAACTGCAGTGCAGTTTAAATAAAAGGATAGAGCACGTTTACAGTCCAAAGTATGCAAGGCTGCTTCTCCTTGGTGAGAGTGAGGTCTTGGAAAGAATGTGGGTAAAACTATGGATTGGTTCAAATGGAATTCCGTAACCACTCTGGGAAGGAATTTTGGATGTGTACGGAGGACCACCCCTGTCAAGGAAAAACCTTGTGTAGGGTGCGTACGTGACCAATGCCTGTAATTCACTAACTCTTCTAGCCGATGTAATGGCTATGAGGAAGATAGTCTTCCATGTGAGAAATTTAATGTCACAGGAGTCTATGGGTTCGAAAGGAGAACGCATAAGTCTTGTTAAAACCAGATTCAAGTCCCATTCTGTGACTGGAGGTCGAATTGGTGGTTTGAGTTGAGTTAAACCTCTCATAAATCTGCTGACGAGAGGTTGTGTGGAAATTGGTGCATCTCCTACCTTGTTATGGTAAGCTGAGATTGCACTTAAATGAACTCTTACCGATGAAGTCTGAAGACCCGAGTCTGAAAGATGGTATAAGTAGTCCAGTAGCGAGGTAATGGTGCAAGTGAAGGGATCAATGTTGTTTTGCTTGCACCAGCAGGTGAATCTTTTCCATTTGGAAGCGTAATTCTTTCTTGTGGAAGGTTTACGTGAAGCATGAGTTGAAAGATTGAGTGGTTGTAATATCAAACTTTCAACATCCATGCTGTCAGGGATAGGGACTGAAGGTTGGGATGTCGCAACCGGCCCTGATCCTGAGTTATGAGAGTGGGAGCTATGCCCAGTCGAATTGGATCTTTGACAGAGGTCCAACAATGTGGGGAACCATACTTGTCGAGGCCAATATGGGGCTATGAGTATCATGGACCCCTTGTCCTGTTGTAGTTTCACTAGAGTTTTGGTTATGAGTGATATTGGAGGATACGCGTAGAGTAGGCCTGAGTTGCAAGGGCGAGCAAAGGCGTCCTTGGCTGGCTGGTTCTTCTGTTTGTGTAGAGAACAGAAGTTGTCCACTTTGTGATTCAGATGTGACGCAAAGAGGTCTATTGTTGGTTGACCCCAACATTGGAATATCCTGGTCGCTACTGCAGGATCCAGGGACCATTCGTGTGGTTGGAATTGACGACTGAGCCGATCTGCCACTACATTGTGTATACCTGCCAGATAAGTGGCTCGTAGGAACATGGAGTGATTTAGGGCCCAGCCCCAAATTTGTGCAGCTTCCTGACACAGGAGATACAAGCCCGTACCTCCCTGTTTGTTGATGTACCACATGGCTACTGTATTGTCTGTTTGAATCAGAATAGTCTTGTGTGAAAGGCAATCCTTGAACACATGCAGTGCATAACATATAGCTTGAAGTTCCAGAAAATTGATTTGGTATGTTGCTTCGAGTTTTGTCCAAGTTCCCTGAGTTTGGAGATTGTCTATGTGAGCTCCCCAACCCAAGGTGGATGCATCTGTAGTTAAAGTAATTTGTGGAACTGGTTGTTGGAAGGGTAAGCCCTTGCGCAAGTTGTCTGTGTTGATCCACCAAAGGAGCGAAGAGTGTAGTTGGTGGGTTACTTGAATTGGAGAATGTAGTGGTTGAATGGCTTGGATCCATTGTGACCGTAATGTCCATTGGGTTACTCTCATGGCTAGTCTTGCCATAGGAGTGACATGAACTGTGGAGGCCATGTGGCCTAGTAAAATTAGAATACGATGAGCTGTCTGCGCGTTTGAGAGAATCGAGTGTGCTAGGGAGGTTAATGTTTCTGCTCGATCTTCGGGTAGAAAAGCCTTTGCAAGGACGGTGTTCAGCTCTGCTCCTATGAATTGGAGCAAGTGAGACGGTGTGAGGTGGGACTTTTGATAATTGATGAGAAATCCCATGGCGTGAAGTAGAGCAATTGTTTGATTGAGAGAATTGATTGCTCCATGTTGAGACTGACTCCTGATGAGCCAATCGTCTAGGTATGGGAAGACATGAACACCTTGCTTGTGTAAGTGTGCTGCTATTACTGCCAGACATTTTGTGAATACTCTGGGAGCAGAGGCAAGTCCGAAGGGCAGTACTCTGTATTGGAAATGGTGTTGACCTACCATGAAACGCAGATATTTGCGGTGAGGAGGAAATATTGGGATGTGAGCATATGCATCTTGAAGGTCCAGAGAACAAAGCCAATCTTCTTTTTGGAGGAGTGGAAGCATGGTACCTAGCGAGACCATTCTGAACTTTTCCTTTTTTAGAAATTTGTTTAGACTTCTGAGGTCTAGGATGGGCCGTAGGCCTCCTGTTTTCTTTGGAATGAGGAAATATCGGGAGTAGAATCCTCTGCCCTGCTGAGATTGGGGCACTGGTTCTATGGCCCTGGATTTCAAAAGGGTGGATAATTCTATTTGAAGTTGAGGAATGTGATTTCTGTTGGGAGGAATCAGAGGTGCTTGAAGCTCTGTAGGTACTGTTAGGAAATTGAGCATGTACCCCTGAAATATGATGGAAAGAACACATTGATCTGTTATGGTTTTCCATGTGCTGTAAAAATGGGATAACCTTCCCCCCACCGGTAAGTGTGAGTGAGGATTCAGAGATTGGCTGGGTTCTCTGGAGATGTTCTCAAAAACCAGCTGTGGGACCTGTTTGAGTGGCAGGTGCAGGTCTGGTTGTTCTTTGTTGGCGAGGTTGTGGCCTGTGCTGGGATCTTGGTTGGCGAGGCCTATTTGCCGGTGGATAGTATCTTTTAGGACGGTAATAGGGCCTGCGAATATCCCTTCGCTGGGTACGATGTACAGCGTGGGTAGTGGTATCATGAGGCATGGAAGATAACTGCTTTAAGTTCTCCGTATGCTCTTTTAGCTGAGACCGCTTCCTGAACTTTTGTCCCAAATAAGTTGTCCCCTGCACAGGGTAGGTCTACCAACTTTTCTTGGACCGCTGTTCTGAGGTCTGATGCTTTTAGCCAGGCCCATCTGCGAGCACTTATGCCAGAAGCTGCCACCCTTGAGGCTGTCTCAAATGAGTCATAGGCGGCTCTTACTTCATGTTTGCCGGCCTCAAAAGCTTTCTGAATTAGATTTTGTTCTGGCTCCCTGAATTCCTGGGGTAAAGATGGTATGAACTCCTCCATCTGCTTCCAAAGGTTCCTTTGGTACTGTGTGATGTACAACTGGTAGGCTGCAATTCTAGAATTGAAGATTGCACCTTGAAATACCTATTATCCTTCCCTGGAGGATTAGAGGAGTGCACTCTTGATCTTTTTGCTTTTTTCTGTGCTGATTCTACCACCACAGAAGAATGAGGAAGTTGGGATTTCTGGAAACCTGGTGCAGGTTGGAGTAAATAGGTGGAGTCCATTCTTTTATTGATGGGAAGAACAGAGCAAGGATGTTCCCACATTCTTTGTTGAAGTTGAAGAAGAATATCATGGATAGGTATTGCCATGACTTGCTTGGGGGGGGATCTACAAATTGTAGCACCTCAAGAGTTTGGTGACGGAGATCCTGCTCAGATTCTAATTTAAATGGAATAGAATCGGCCATCTCTTGGATAAAAGAGGAAAAAGTAAGGTCTTCTGGTGGAGACTGCTTTCTTGGATGAGGAGGAGACGGGTCAGACATGAAAGTTTCTGAGGTGTCAGATTGTGTGTCGCTCCAGGAATCATATTCTGGAGTATGAGGTCCTGGTTTTCCAGCTGGATGTGGAGGAGGTACACCAGAGAGTCCTGGAATGGGTTCTTGTGGAGAAGCCTCCTCTTCCACCGGATTGGAAGGTAAGGAATCCAGGCGATCTTGATATTTTTTCTGAAGTATAGAGTATAATCTTGCTTCAGATATGTCCACTGCAGAAGGAAGTGGCATCGTAGGTTTTGTCTTTGTCATCGCTGACATTGGTGTCTTTTCTCTCAATGACTGCTCAGTACCCATGGTGGGTATATACGGTGATGCCTGATGAAAGAGCAGGAAGCATCTATGGTATACTTGATGAAAAGGTATGCATCGATGAGGGCATCGAAGTTAATGTAGTCGTTCGCTCTGGAGGGAGGAACGAATCCGGAAGCTGGATGGGGCCTTGCGCTGCTATGGTTGTTGTCGACATGGCAGTGAGTGGCATAGATCCAGTGGCCGGTGTCGAGTAAGCCTCCGTTGTCGAGGCAATTATCTGCATTGGGCGGGTGCCCGGCATCGGGAGAGCTCCCGGCATCGGGTCGGTACCCGGCATCGGGAGTTGTCCCGGAATCGATGACCCCGTCGATGGAACAGACCTCGGTACCGATATCGGTGACGTCGATGTTAAAGGGGACGTCACCGGCATCAGCGGAGGTGCTGGCAGGTGTTCCTTAATCGCTTGTAAAACTGCCTCTTTTATGTAGGCTGTGAAGTCTTGCGGCATTGACGAAGGTGGTGCCGGTGGAAGTGTCGATGCCTCCGTATGCTGCTGAAGAGACGGAGTAGGCCCTTCAGGCACAGAGGCTATAATAAGTTTAGGCCGTTTCGGTAACGGTTCTCCTCGGGCAAGTGCCGACGGTGAAGCCGGGGCATGTCTGTGGTGATGTTTATGCTTAGGCCGTACGTCTACTGCCGAGTGTATCGAATATGTCGACGGGGTAGGGGAGGATTTATCTCCGGAACCGTCAGCTCGGCGCTTTAACAGTACCTTTTTCGATACTCCGGATGGTGAAGATTTCGAAGAAGTAGCTGGAGAAGGTGTCAGTTGTAAACTGAATAGCTGTTGGATCTTCTCCTGGCGGAGCTTACGGCCTTTTGGCGTCATTTCTTGACATTTCTCACACGATGAAATGTCATGTTTTTCTCCGAGACATCTTCGTGCGGATCGGTAACAGACATTGTGCGGTTGCAAGTCGGGCATTTTTTGAATCCTGAGGACATCTTGACATCAACGGCTGTCGATGACAGGAAATTGAATTTCGTTTTTTTTTTGTTTTGTTTTTTTTTTAAACGTAATTAATTCACCAGCCGATATGTGAAAAAATTTGAGACCCCTTAATGAAGAGAAATATATATTAGAAAAATAACGCTGAGGTAAACTCAGAGGGCTCCGGTATCCGTGCTGCTGTCCAGCTGCGCGGGAAAACGAAGACTGAAGTGAGATCCCTGTGGCAGAGAATATCATGGCATGCCCAGTAGCCCCAAGCTACTAGTCAAAAGTTTCTAGAAACTTTGACAGATGTTTTCCCGCACTAGGGCTCCGTTGCTGACATCACCCATATGTGAGGACTAGCATCCTGCTTGTCCTGGGATAAAAAAAGGTTTCCTGCAGGACTGAGAATTTGGAAAATTCTGTCAAAACTTTGAATTTACGTGTGGTGAATTTTCCTATCTTTTCTATGGTACCTCTAGCAGAAGAACTTAAAGCATATTTGCTGGAAATTCTGGGGATTTCACTGCCCTCAAGTTTCTATTTACTTATTAGAACTAGCTCCATTACTGGCGATACTAGCAAATCACTGGGACCACCAGAGCCTGTGCATTTAGATATATCTGCACATTTGGAATCTGTTGCAGATGAAGACCACAGGGCCACTTTCTTGGTAACTTTTGCCTCATTTATAGAGTGCGATATGGTTCTTGGGATTTAAAGTACAAAAAATAATCCATTTACCTTTTATGGGATTTAAAGTTTGAGTTTTTCCTGATTTTAAGGGCAACTCAACACAGAAGAACAATTTTTGTCCATGCATAATGAAGTTATTGATTTAGGAGCATGTATTTTTAATGAGATTTCCCTGTAAATGTTTAATTGACTTAAATTCTGAGAAATATATTTTTTGAACCTTCACAACTCAATTTTTTTTTTCTAGAATCCCAGACTCCAGGGAGAGGTGAACCAAGTTCTTCTGTCCCTTGAGTTGGGGAAGGTAATGGGGTAGGGGATAGATTCTGTGAATGTATAATCTGGGTTTTATCTTCTCAGAAGAGTTTTAATTCTATTTCTTTCATTTTCACTCCCTTGTTTTTTGGTATCCCTCTCATTTTGGATTGCTTTAGCATGGAGATGTATTATATTTTGTTTGGGGGGGTTTCCCTATTTACCTTTTCATATCTCTCTGGCTTAAATTGCTGTACCAAGTTTAATGTTTAGATATTAAAATATAGAGTTTTAAAAAAACAATATCTAAGTTTTGAGGAAGTTTTTTTTTGTCTTGTTCTACACTGCCTTGATTGAATCACTTCAAAGAGACAGCTAATAAGTCATAACAATTCCAATGAAAAAAAAGTTATACTTTAGTACATTTGGTATTTTTTTAAATCACCACAAAATCAGTGTATTACAAAAGAAAAAAGGATACACTCCTATGAGTTTGGAAGACATGGCTGTTTTGGCTGCATTGATTAGACATTCCCTTCCCAGTTCATCTGTGTTGATAGTAAGATTTTCATTGATGTATCTAACCGCTTCCCTGTAAAATGAAAATAAATTTGTTACTGTAAAGCATACAAATAATTTTTAGGTATGATTGCTCTTCCATGGTTGAACAGAAGAGAACTGTATTTAAGAATAAGTAAAACAGGAAGGCCTAAAATGTCCAAACATTAACATTTTATTTCAAATGTATTTCTTGAAGTCAGATCTTACTTGCAAGCTAGACGATATCCACCAATAATAGATGTGGGGTGAATTTTCTGTTTTACTAGTTCATCAGCATTCTTCAGCAATTCTGCAGCAATAATAACCTGTGTTAAATGAAAACAAAATGGAATTTAGATGTGCAGAATTCCCATGCACCATTCATTAAAATGGGAAAAGTATGTCAACTGCATCACAAGACAGGAAATTCTGTATTTCACTCCAAGGTCCCCCCAACAGACTGTTTAGCTGAGCTGTGTCAGGAGGGACCTTAAAATCACAGCATGAAGTCCTTATTTACACAGTAAATGGCAAGCCTAGGCCATTAACAATATTCATCAAAAGCAGCAAAATCCAGTTATCTGCAAATTCAAAATATACAGACAATTGAGGGGCAGGTCAATACTCCAGAAGTAGAGCAAAATGGAAAATTGGAGAAATTAATTACCTGATAATTTTATTTTCCTTAGTGTAGACAAATGGACTCAGGACCAGTGGGTTGTGCTCTTCTGCTAGTAGATGGGAGACAGTCAGATTTCAAAGCTGACGTCACCCTAGATTCACCCCTGCAGTGACCTCAGCTCCTCAATATCCTCCTCAAAAAGCCATTGTGGATATATATCTTGCATAAACTTGATTAAAACTGATTAAACCTGATTACACTGATTGAACTGGTTTCAGAAACTAGAAACCACCAGTGTACTCAACCAAATTAACGCCGACACCAGGCTAACTGCGGGTGTCCTGAACTAGGGGTAGGCAATAGCTTACCCGTATTTGTTTAATCTCGAGGTTCACTTTCCAAGGCCCTCTTTCTCTGGGGGCAGCCGTGGGTGTGATGCCGAGTCCATCTGATTACACTAAAGAAAACAAAATTATCAGGTAAGTAATTTCTCCATTTCTGGTCGCCGCATCTCAAAAAAGATAATTGTGATGGAGAAGGTACAGAGAAGGGCAACCAAAATGATAAAGGGGATGGAACAGCTTCCCTATGAGGAAAGACTAAAGAGATTAGGACTTTTCAGCTTGGAGAAGAGACGGCTGAGGGATAATAGAAGGACTAGGGGGCACTTCATGAAGTTAGCATGGGGCACTTTTAAAACTAATCGGAGAAAGTTCTTTTTTACTCAACGCACAATTAAACTCTGGTATTTGTTGCCAGAGAATGTGGTTAGTGCAGTTAGTATAGCTGTGTTTAAAAAAGGATTGGATAAGTTCTTGGAGGAGAAGTCCATTACCTGCTATTAATTAAGTTGACTTAGAAAATAACCACCACTATTACTAGCAACTGTAACATGGAATAGACTTAGTTTTTGGGTACTTACCAGGTTCTTATGGCCTGGATTGGCCATTGTTGGAAACAGGATGCTGGGCTTGATGGACCCTTGGTCTGACCCAGTATGGCATGTTCTTATGTTCTTATGTGTAGCCAGATGGACTCGGGACCAGTGGGATGTACAAAAGCTACTCCCAGACAGGGCGGGAGGTTGCCCGTGGCCCACTAAGTACTGCCCTTGTGAAGGCTGCGTCTTCTCGGGCCTGGACGTCCAGGCGGTAGAATCTGGAGAAGGTATGTAGGGAGGACCACGTCGCCGCTCAACAGATCTCAGCGGGCGACAGTAATTTGGCTTCTGCCCAGGATACTGCCTGGGCCCTAGTAGAATGAGCCTTAACCTGTAGGGGTAAGGGCTTTCCTGCCTCTATGTAGGTTGCCTTGATTACTTCCTTGACCCAGCAAAGTATCTTCGCTCGCGAGGCTGCTTTGCCTTGATTCTTCCCGTTGTGGAAGAAAAACAGGCGGTCCGTTTTGCGCACCTGTTCAGATTGTTCCAGGTATCCCATCAGGAGTCTGCAGACGTTTAGATCGCGAAGAAGGCAGTAGTCTTTCAAGTCGTTATGTTCCTCCGGAGATGGTAGGGAGATGGTTTGGTTCAAATGAAACTGAGACCACTTTCAGTAGAAAGGATGGGATGGTGCGAAGCTGTATCGTGTTCCAGGAGTGAACCTAAGGAATGGTTCCCGACAGGATAGGGCCTGCAGCTCGGAGTTGCACCAGGCAGAACATATTGCCACCAGGAACACCATCTTCAATGTTAAGAGGCATAGTGACAGGCTGTGCATTGGTCTGAAGGACACCCCCGCTAGAATGTCTAATACCAAATTGAGATTCTATAAGGGCACCGGCCACTTTAGGGGTGGTTGAAGTTGTTTCACCACCTTTAAGGAAACTGGCCAAGTCCGGATGCGCCGATAGACTTAATCCGCTCTGAAGCAGGAAAGGGCTGCTACTTGAACCTTGAGGAAGTTGAGAGACGACCCTTTCTTCATACTGTCCTGTAAAAATTCTAGAATCATGGGAATCTTGGCCGTCCACGGGGATACCCTGCGGTCCTCGCACCAGGCTTCGAATATTCTCCAGATCCGTATGTATGCCAGAGATGTTGAGAACTACCGTGCGTGGAGCAGGGTGTCAATCACGGCCTTCGAGTACCCGTGCATCTTCAGGCGAGTCCTCTCAAGGGCCAGACCGTAAGAGAGAATAGAGACAGATCTTCGTGAAGAATTGGGCCCTGCTGGAGAAGGTCCCTGTATGGAGGTAGGCACATAGGGCTCCCCGGCCAATCTGGGGCCACTAGTACCACTAGTCCCCTGTAGTGTTCTATCTTGCGGATGATCTTGCCCAGTAGTGGCCAAGGGGGGGGAAGGCGTACAGTAAGTTCTCCTCTGGCCAGGTCTGGACGAGGGCGTGGCTCTCGTCTTCAGCTGAAGAACCTGGGGACTTGGGCATTGAGAGAGGTGGCCAGAAGGTTCATGGTTGGGAGACCCCAGCTATTTACTATCAGCTGGAATGCTCTGTTCAACAGTGCCCATTTCCCCAGGTCCAGGCTTTCTCTGCTGAGGAAGTCCGCTGAGACATTGACTTTCTCTGCGATGTGAGAGGCCAAGATCCCTAGTAGATTTACCTCCGCCCATGCCATTAGAGGGTCTATTTCCGGAGACACCTGCTGGCTTCTAGTTCCTTCCTGGCAGCTGATGTAGGCAAGTTGTAGCGTTGTCAGACATTACTCGAATCGCTTACCCTTGGAGCCTGTGGCTGAATCGCAGGCACTCTAGACTGACTGCTCGAGCTTCCAGGCTGTTTTTGTTCCATCCCACCTCTTCCTTGTTCCATTGTCCCTGGGCCGTCAGTTCCTGACAGTGGGCTCCCCACCCTCATAGGCTCACGGCTGTGGTGAGCACGATCCAGTTCGGTGGGGATAGGCTTACTTCCTTGCTCAGGTGGTCTTCCTGTAGCCACCATTGAAGCTGAGAACGTAACTCTGCTGGTAGTTGTAGGCAAATTTATTTATTTAAAAGCATTTATATACCGTTTTTTTAAATAAATTTGTCAAAACGGTTTACAAGAATAAAATAAAATAATTGAGTAGTCCTGGGACAGTGGGTTCCAGTATGACAGTAAAGAGTACTGGAGAGGTCGCATGTGAGCCCTTGACCACAGAATGACCTCCAGGGTTGATGCCATAAGCCCGAGGACTTGAAGATAGTACCATACCTTGGGGCATGTACTGGTCATTAGTCATCCTAATTGTTTCATCAGCTTCCTCCTCCTTGAGGGAGGGAGGAAGACTGTTCTGTTTGGTGTCGAAACAGGTCCCCGGGTATTCTAGAGACTGAGAGGGCTGTAGACTGCTCTTGACCCATGTTCACGACCCAACCGAGTTCCTGCAGTAGGTTCTTGACTCTGCTGGTCACCTATCTGCTCTCTTCCGAAGACTTCGCCCTCATCAGCCAGTCGTCCAGGTAAGGGTGTACCAAGATCTCTTCCATCCTGAGTGTTGCCGCCACGACCACCATAATTTTGGAGAATGTTCTGGGGGGTGATAGCTAGTTAAGGGTAGCGCTCGGAACTGGTAATAGTCTCCCAGTTGTGCAAAGCGTAGAAAACGCTGGTGATCTTGGACTGGAATGTGGAGGTAGGCTTCGGAGAGGTCTCCTGGCTGTACTACCATTATTACGGATCGGAGAGTCTCCATGCGGAAGCGTAGTATGCGCAGATGACAGCTGACATTCTTGAGATATAAGATGAGTTGGAATGATCCTTCTTTCTTGGGGACGATAAAATAGATGGAACAACATCCCGTATTTTGTTGGGGCGTAGAACCGGAGTTATAGCCTTCAGACTGAGTAGTCTTGTTAGCGTGGCTTCCATTGCCAGTCTCTTGGTGTGGGAGTGGCAGGGTGATATAAATTTGTCCCAAGGAATGCTGCGGAACGTTAGTACCCATTTATCTGACGTGATCTCGACCCATCTTTGGTAGAAGAAGGAAAGCCAACCCCCTATTTCTGCTTCCTGTGGATGGGTCGGCCCATTCTCATTGGGGAGCACGGCTGGAGCCTGCCGCCGGGCCTGTTCCTCTCTTGGTTTGTCAGTTCCGAACGGGCTGTGACCTTCCTGGGGGACGAGGTGCCTGTAACTGTGAGTTCTTGTAGGGACGAAAGTGTTGAGAGCCTCTGCCCCTAATTCTTCTAGGGGAGGGGCGCTGGGATCTTTTATGCCTGTCCTCCGGTAGCTGAGGCACTAGAGATTCGCCCCACTTGCTGGCTAGCTTCTCCAATTCGCTTCTGAATAAGAGGGCTCCTTTAAAGGGCATTCCTGTGAGATTCACTTTAGAGGTCATGTCAGCAGACCAATTCCGCATCCATAACTGTCTTCTGGCTGAGGTATACACCATATCTGAGCTTGCGTCCGTCAGGAAGGCTACTGCAGGTTCCATCGTCTCACCGGTAAATGTTCCGGAGTTATCTGCCTCTCTTGCTCGAGAGGAACAAGCAGGAATGTGCCACCAGTGCGCAGCAGGGGGGCAATCTACAGTGTCATTGCTGTTGCGAAGGCCTGCTTAAGGATGGATTCTAATAGTCTATTTTGAGTATTCTTCAATGTAGCCCCTCCCTCAATGGAAATGGTTGTTCACTCTGAGACGGCACAGACCATGGTGTACACTTTCGGGAAACGCAGGCGTTCCTTGGTCGCTGGTTCCAGGGGGTACAAGGCTTCCAAGGCCCATCCTCCTTTAAAGCTGGCCTCCGGAGCATCCCACTCCAGGTCAAGCAGTTCCTGGATGGCCTCTATCATTGGGAAGTAGCATGAAGCCTTACGAAGGGATACCAAGATGGGTTTCTTCTTTGGTTCCGCCATATGATCCGTGCCTGGGATACCCAGGGTCTTCAGAGTCTGGGAAACAAGGGCTGGTAATTCATCCCTGTGGAAGAAGCGAAGCATGGTTCTGTAAGGTTCCAGGCCTGGAGGGATTTCTCCTTCCTCCAGAGAGCCATCTTCATCTGAGGTGTCCGGATCCCTGTCCGGGAAATTCTTGGTTAGGCGATGCATGTCCCAAGGCATCCGAGCAAGGCCTGGAGGATCTTGTGCTTCTGTCAGGGGCTGATTGAGCCTGAACAAAGGCTTGAAGCTTTTGGAAAAATATTAGCCAGGAGAAGGTCCCTGGATCCATGTTAGTCCCAGGGGGGAGTCTGAGTAGGGGCCCCTGAGGTGCCCTCTTGTGGAGAAACTATTTTGGAGTTGCATAGATCCGGGGTGCTATCATATGTAGTAGTTCTGGAGCCATCCTCAATGAGGGACCAGGCTTTGGTACCCCTTGGGCTTCTTCACAATGCTGACACAGGCAGGACTCCAGTTCAGGCTGCAAGGCTCTGATGTAGCAGGCTGTGCAAAGAGTGCCTTCTGGGCTTCTTGGATGCCGGTGCCACTGCCTCTGTATATAGGCACACAGGTAATGTGCTGTAATTTGCGTGCAGTTATTAGCTCGAGCACAATGTGCGTGTGTAGTTTTTAAGCACGGCTGTGCGTGTAGTTATACGCGCGTCTACATTGGAAGCGCACAAGTTGGGCGCATAGACCGTCCAGCCTGCCCCACGTGTACTGCCTGTCGAGAAGGGAAGATGGCGCCGACGCTCCCCGCGCTGAGAAGTATACCTGAACAGAAAACCAACATGGAGAAGGAAATCCCCAGAACCCTCTGCGTGTCTTTGGCCTGCCTGGGCTGAATGGACTCTGAGTGACTTACAGAATGTCCCTGGATATCTGTGGAGGCAAGCTGGCACCAGACAGGTGATGTCTATTCATAGAGTCACCACAGGGGAGCTTCAGGCAATATTCTCAGGAGTTTGTAATCCACACAGTTACAGACGTGTTGATTGTCTTGACCAGTAAGAGTTTAACAGAACAAAGAGAGCCATGGGAAATGGGCTACACATCCTGGGAAGCCAATCAGGGATAGTTAGGGATGATTTAATCATGCATTTGACATCACAACTTATGTAAATGATTCTTTGGGCAGTCATGCAAGTCTCTAGAACCCTCTATCCTTTTCCTGTATTTGAATGTTACCTATAAAAGAAGGATCACTTCCTGTATCCAGAGAGATGCTGGTCAGATTGTAAGACTAAGGGCATCCAGTACCCAGCATCTCCCGAGAACACTTATATTGACTAATAAAAATACATTATACTTTTACTGAGTAAGTGTTCTTGTGTCCCTGGCCATAAGCATAGAGTAAGCTTAACAGCACATAAAATGGCGCCCCTCCCAAGGTTCTCCATGTGTTCGGACCCCTGCACCAGACCGGGGCCTAGCCCAACCAAGTCTGCTCAACCCAATCGGTGCTCCCTTTTACCTCGCCAGATGAATTACAAATTCGGTACGGTACTCCGAGCCTTGGAGACAGGAGACCTTAATTTAAGGTGTTCAGCTTACCTGGTTCTTGGTGCTTACCGATCTCGTGCCGGGACGGTCTCCAGCTGCAGGGGGATAGAGTTTTTACTTTCACTGCCATGCTTGGTTGTGCACCCGCTGCCTTTCAGCCACTCTAGGGGCTAAGTCCACACCGGGCTGCTGGCTACCGGACCAAGGAACACCTCTGAGGGATCTTGAAATCACCTCAGGAATTCTCAACTGGGGAAGGGACCCTTAGGTATCACCACAGGAGAGCAAGGCTCTATCTTCAAGGTAAAATTTTTTTTTGTCTTTGCTGTACTCTATCCCACACACTAGCACAGTGTTAAGAGTGTCCGCATCTGCTAGGAGACGGAAAGGTACTGAGGAGCTGAGTTCACTGCAGGGGTATATCTAGGGTGACGTCAGCTTTGAAAGTTGACTCCGTCTCCCATCTGCTAGCTGAAGAGCACATAACCCACTGGTCCTGAGTCCATCTGGCAACATGCTAGGAAATTCTGAATTTGGAAGAAAGCTAGCAAACTACTGAATTCATTGATAAAAAGTAGGAACAGTGAATGGAAAAAGATTTGCAGCTAGTAACAGGTAAAATAATGAATAGCAAAGGTTAAAACACTTTTTCCTTGTAGTGAGTGCCTGAGAGCTTAAGGAAATGTGCTGTCTACTGGAGTTGGAGCAGAGTCTCAGCATAGAAGCGATCTGTCTGTATTCCCAGCCAAGGCTAGAGAATCTCAGTAACTTCAAGGCTAGTTCTCTATCTGAAGAGCCAATCAGGGTTCAAAGTATTAACAATCACTCTCTGACAAATAGCTTTCTAGTCAATGGTACTGCAGGATGTCACAGTATTACAGCTTCCTCAAGAACATAATTGCCTGCTTGGTCAGACCAAGGTCCATCAAGCCCAGCATCCTGTCTCTTACAGTGGTCAAGCCAAGTCACAACTACCTAACAGATTCCAAAAAGTAGATCTAATTCCTGGTTTCTTCAATAAACAAGCATAATTCGCTATTAAATATAGCACCGAATGGACTTCTCTTCAAGTTTGTAGAGCTTTGAGCTCTACTGAGCATATACAGGCATTTCTTGGCCAAGCTGAAGCATGGACAGGTCTCATAAGTACATAAGATTCGCCAAACTTGGGTCAGACCAAAAGTCCATCAAGCCCAGTATTTTATTTTATTTATTTAAAATCTCTTCTATACCTTCGTTGAGTTAGATAAGCATCACAACTGTTTACAAAAAGGCACGTTAACGAAAAATGAGTGGCATAGATTACAAATTAACCATGTGCCATCATAGAACGGTAACAATTTAGTGTCAAAAACTGTGTGTCAGTTAAGCTTATTTGTTCGGAACATATTATGCGGTTTTAATTTAACATTAAAATGCATTTTGTAGGTTAAAAGTATTAACTTCTAGTTTGGTGCGTCCTTATTCAACCTTTTTTCTTCTTATCTTTATCTTTGTAAAAGGCTTGTTTAAATAGCCAGGTTTTCAGATTAGTTTTGAATATTTTCAAATTTCTCTGCAGCCTTATTTTGAGTGGCATGGTGTTCCATAGCATGGGGACAGCCAGCGACAGTGCTCTTTCCCTTACTTGCGTGAAACGTGCTGATTTGACAGAGGGGACCGTTAGTAAAGCCTTATTAGCAGATCTCAGGTTTCTTTGCGTTACATGTACGCGCAGTGCAGTGTTGAGCCAGTCTGCTTTTTCATCATGGATTAGTTTATGAATTATACATAGTGTCTTATTTTGTTCAATTGGAAGTCAGTGTAAATCGGCGAGTGTTCCTGTAATGTGGTCATTTTCTTTTTCCAGTCAAAATTCTAGCAGCTGAATTTTGTAATATTTGTTGTGGCCGAATAGTAGATTGTGGTAGTCCTAAAAGCAGGGAGTTACAATAATCTGTACTTGCGAAGATCATTGCCTGTAGAACTGTGCGAAAATTGTTTAGTGTTAGAGGTTTTAGTCTTCTCAGGATCATTAGTTTTGCATATCCTTTTATATTCAGTGAGATGTGTTGTTTCAAGTTTAGCTCAGGGTAGATTATTACTCCTAGATTTCATACTTTTAATGCTAACTCAACGGTTTGAATATTATTAATTGTGATTGTTGGTTGTATATGATGTATGTTTTTACGTTCAAGGTGTACGAATTCTGTTTTGTCGATGTTTATTACCAGTTCCATCTGATTTAAGAGCTGTTTATTTCAAGATACATATTGCAAAGTTTCATTGTTTCTTCAATGGTGTTTACAATAGGTAGCAGTAGCTGTATATCATCTGTGTATATTCAATGTATGATTCTGAATCCTGCTAGTAGGTGACATACTGGAAGTAGATAAATGTTAAAGAGTGTTGCTGACAGGGCTGATTCCTGCGGGACACCGGTTTGTAGTTTGACTTTGTCTGAAAGTGTATTTTTAATTTGTACTTGAAAACATCTATTGTTTAAGTAGGACTCAAACCATTATTATTTTGTTAGTGAGTCCAATTTCTTTCAGCCTGTTGATTAGTATTTTGTGATTTATTGTGTCAAATGCTGCAGAGAGATCTAAAAGAACTAGAATGTAATGTGTTCCTGTATCGAAACCTCTTAAGATAGTATCTGATAAGGCTAAGAGCAAGGTTTCAGTACTGTAGTGTTTACGAAAACCATGTTGTGCTGGGTAAATTATGTTGTTGCTTTCAATGTGGTTTGACAGTTTTTGTACTGTTTTTTCAATTAGCTTGGCTAATAGGGGTAAGTTGGAAACTGGTCTATAGTTAAGATTTGGGGGAGGGGGAGGTTCGAGGTTCTTTTTCTTAATGATCGATTTGATTATGGCTCCTTTCAAGGTATCAGGCATTACTCCATCTAGTGAGAGGTTGATGATCTTAGCATTGGGGTTATTATGTTGGCTAGTTTTTTTAGTTCTGTAATGGGAATGGTGTCTATTACGTGGGTAGCAGGGTTCAATTGATTTATCATTTTCTTGACTTCAACCTGTGATACCTCCTCAAATTCTGACCAATTACTAACATCTCTAGTGGGCATCTTAATTTCTTGTTGAGTAGTAATAGGGATTTTTTTTCTCAGGTTATCAATTTTTTCTTTAAAGAATTGAGTTACATCATTGCACTGGTTCTCTTGTAGGGTTAAGTGGTTGATCGTATTGTCACTTGTTAGGTTCTTTACCTATGTTAAATAGGGTTCTGTTCCCATTAGTGTCCAATCCAGGTCACAAATACATTACAGGATCCCAAGGGGTAGATGGATTCCATGCTGCTTATCCCAGGGATAAGTAGTGGATTTCTGCAACACCACCTTGATAATAGTTTATGGACTTTTCCTTAGAAAATTGTCCAAAAACTTGTTTTTAATTGCAGCTACACAAATAGCTTTCAACTCGTCCTCTGGCAATGAATTTCAGAATTTAATTATGCACAGAGTAAAAAAAATTCTTTCGTTTTAAATACACCTAGTAACTTCACTGTGTGTCCCCTTAGTCTCTATACTCTTTGAAAAAGAGTAGACAACCAATTAAAAAGTTTACTCATTCCACTTCACTAATTTTATAGACATAAGAATATGCCATACTGGGTCAGACCAAGGGTCCATCAAGCCCAGCATCCTGTTTCCAACAGAGGCCAAACCAGGCCACAAGAACCTGGCAAGTACCCAAAAACTAAGTCTATTCCATGTTACAGTTGCTAGTAATAGCGGTGGTTATTATCCAAGTCAACTTAAATTAATAGCAGGTAATGGACTTCTCCAAGAACTTATCCAATCCTTTTTTAAACACAGCTATACTAACTGCACTAACCACATCCTCTGGCAACAAATTCCAGAGTTTAATTGTGCAGTGAGTGAAAAAGAACTTTCTCCGATTAGTTTTAAATGTGCCCCATGCTAACTTCATGGAGTGCCCCCTAGTCTTTCTACTATCTGAAAGAGTAAATAACCGATTCACATCTACCCGTTCTAGACCTCTCATGATTTTAAACACCTCTATCATATCCCCCCTCAGCCATCTCTTCTCCAAGCTGAAAAGTCCTAACCTCTTTAGTCTTTCCTCATAGGGGAGCTGTTCCATTCCCCTTATTTTAATAGCCCTTCTCTGTACCTTCTCCATCACAATTATATCTTTTTTGAGATGCGGCGACCAGAATTGTACACAGTAGTTAAGGTGCAGTCTTCACCATGGAGCGATAGAGAGGCATTATGACATTTTCCATTTTATTCACCATTCCCTTCCTAATAATTCCCAATATTCTGTTTGCTTTTTTGACTGCCGCAGCACACTGAGCCGACGATTTCAATGTGTTATCCACTATGACACCTAGATCTCTTTCTTGGGTAGTAGCACTTAATATGGAACCTAACATTGTGTAACTATAGCATGGGTTATTTTTCCCTATATGCATCACCTTGCACTTGTCCACATTAAATTTCAATAGATCTCTATCACATCTCCCCTCAGCTGTCTCTTCTCCAGGCTGGAGAGTCCCAACCTCTTTAGCCTTTCCTCACAGGGAGAAGTCCATAAACTGCTATCAATAGGGAATAGACACCAACTGCTGCTGGCATTAGCAGCATGGGATCTATTTAATGTTTTGGTACTTGCCAGGTTCTTGTGGCCTGGTTTGGCCTCTGTTGGAAACAGGATACTGGGCTTGATGGACCCTTGGTCTGACCCAGCTTGGCCTATCCTATGTTCTTATATTTTAACTCACCTCTCAGTTTTCCCAAGTCTGGTGAAACACACCTTAGAATAAAGTGTTAAAATATTTCAATTCTCTCATTCTTTAAAAAAAACAAAAAAAAAACAAAAAACTTTCAGGAAATGTAAGAAGAATCTTGTTAGGACCAATTAACCAAAATTACCAGCTCAATAACTGATGCACTGGACTCAAAGAATAAATGTATGCATTCTCTCCCTATTATGTTCCTATCACATAGCACAAAAGGAACTGAGAAAAAGTATTCAGTGTACAAGACAGACAAAAGAACATTACTAGACTTTAAAAACCAAGAGCTAAAGAACTCCTGCACATATGTAGACCATACTAACAGAACAAAAATGTTATACCTACCACGGAAGTGGTCCCATCTCCAACTTCTGTGTCCTGGAGGTCTGCCAGCTCACAGAGTACTTTAGCAGCAGGATGCTCCACTTCAAGCAACTTCAGAATTGTTGCACCATCATTGGTGATCGTAACATCCTAAAACACACATCCAAACCACAACACCAAATTACAAAGCAAAAAGTACTTGTCTCCTGTTATACTAAACAAATTATGTATGCAACTTTTCTGCTGGGATGGCTGATACACAAGTGAAAGGTTTAAAAAAAGTTAAGTGTTCTAAATTAAAACTTTCTTCAAGTTACAAAGCTATACAATCACAAAAGAATAAAAAAGCTTTATCATCACCACCACCAAAAGTGACGAGTACCAAATCTAAACCACAACATACGCTAATCTTTTTATTATTAAACTAATATGAAAAACAATTATGAGAATTTCTCCTTTGATCCGTGCTACGGTTCTCATGCCAAATTTGGCTCTAAATGAAACAAAGGGGTTCAACTAGCATGTTTGAAACTTATGAGCACTATTGCTGACTGGTGCTACTGCTCACAAGTTTTGTGCCCCTTACAGTTCTGCAGAATTGCAGCTCTATCACTCCATTAAGATCTGTTGTGTACTTTTTCCAAGCATTGTCAAGTTAAGTGTAAAACATTGATAAGACAAGCAAAGTGAGAATTTGAACTGAAGTTGGCCATAGAGGCAAAAACTCATAATAAAAACTTTTTTAAATATATCCTAAGCAAGAAACATGTGAGGGAGTCGGTTTGACCATTAGATGACAGAGGGGTTAAAGGGGCTCTTAGGGAAGACAAGGCCATTGCAGAAAGACTAAATGAATTCTTTGCTTCTGTGTTTACTAATGAGGATGTTGGGGAGATACCAGTTCCAGAGATGGTTTTCAGGGGTGATGAGTCAGACAAACTGAACAAAATCACTGTGAACCTGGAAGATGTAGTAGGCCAGATTGACAAACTAAAGAGTAGCAAATCACCTGGACCGGATGGTATGCATCCTAGAGTACTGAAGAAACTCAAAAATGAAATTTCTGATCTATTAGTTAAAATTTGTAACCCATCATTAAAATCATCCATTGTACCTGAAGACTGGAGGGTGGCCAATGTAACCCCAATATTTAAAAAAGGCAACAGGGGCGATCCAGGTAACTTTAGACCAGTGAGCCTAACCTCAGTGCCGGGAAAAATAGTGGAAACTATTCTCAAGATCAAAATCATAGAGCACACAGAAAGACATGGTTTAATTGAACACAGTCAACACAGATTTACCCAAGGGAAGTCTTGCCTAACAAATCTGCTTCATTTTTTTTTGAAGGGGTTAATAAACATGTGGATAAAGGTGAACCGGTAGATGTAGTGTATTTGGATTTTCAAAAGCATTTGACAAAGTCCCTCATGAGAGGCTTCTATGAAAATTAAAAAGTCATGGGATAGGAGGTGATGTCCTTTCGTGGATTACAAACTGGTTAAGAGACAGGAAACAGATGAGTAGAATTAAATGGTCAATTTTCTCAGTGGAAAAGGGTAAACAGTGGAGTGCCTCAGGGATCTGTAATTGGACCCGTGCTTTTCAATATATATATATATATATATATATATATATATATATATATATATATAAATGATCTGGAATGGAATACGACAAGTGAGGTTATCAAATTTGCGGATGATACAAAATTATTCAGAATAGTTAAATCACAAGCAGTCTATGCTATATTACAGGAGGACCTTGCAAGACTGGAAGATTGGGCATCCAAATGGCAGATGAAATTTAATGTGGACAAGTGCAAGGTGTTGCATATAAGGAAAAATAACCATTGCTGTAGTTACACGATGTTAGGTTCCATATTAGGAGCTACCACCCAGGAAAAAGATCTAGGCATCATAGTGGATAATACTTATCGTCGGCTCAGTGTGCTGCAGCAGTCAAAAAAGCAAACAGAATGTTAGGAATGGTTAATAGAACGGAAAATATCATAATGCCTCTGTATCGCTCCATGGTGAGACCGCACCTTGAATACTGTGTACAATTCTGGTCGCCGCATCTCAAAAAAGATATAGTTGCGATGGAGAAGGTACAGAGAAGGACAACCAAAATGATAAAGGGGATAGAACAGCTCCCCTATGAGGAAAGGCTGAAGAGGTTAGGGCTGTTCAGCTTGGAGAAGAGATGGCTGAGGGGGGATATGATAGAGGACTTTAAGATCATGAGAGGTCTTGAACCAGTAGATGTGACTCGGTTATTTACACTTTCGAATAATAGAAAGACTAAGGGGCACTCCATGAAGTTAGCAAGTAGCACATTTAAGACTAATCGGAGAAAGTTCTCTCACTCAACGCACAACAAAGCTCTGGAATTTGTTGCCAGAGGATGTGGTTAGTGCAGTTAGTGTAGCTGGGTTCAAAAAAGGTTTGAATAAATTCTTGGAGGAGAAATCCATTAACGGCTATTAATCAAGTTTACTTAGGGAATAGCCACTGCTATTAATTGCATCAGTAGAATGGGATCTTCTTGGTGTTTGGGTACTTGCCAGGTTCTTATGGCCTGGATTGGCCACTGTTGGAAACAGGATGCTGGGCTTGATGGATCCTTGGTCTGATCCAGCATGGCAATTTCTTATGTTTAGACAAGATGCAGGGCTCAATGGACTTGGCCCAGTACGGCACTTAATGTTAACATGACCAGAATACATAGGGGCTTGCAAAAATATTCAACCCCCCTAAAAAGTCAGATATGTGGATTACAAATGACACTTGCACAGATTGTTCTAAACAATATGTTTATAGCAAACCAGTATGCTTAATTTAAATTTTCAGTCACAATTTCTCTGCATTTTTTGTAGAATAAAATTACAAAATGAAAAAAAAGCTGCTTGCATACGTATTCAAACCCTGTGCTGTGGAAGCTCCAAGTTTATACAGATGAAAGATACTGCCCTAACAATTGGCCTCTACCTGTGAATCAAAAAAGGTCAGTTTTTTGGAAAAAGACCCCCCTAATTCCAGTACCATTGGTCAGACTGTGAATCTGAAAGAAAGCTGTGAAAATTAAGACCAATGAGCATTCTAAGGCAATTAAAAATAAAATTATATAGACATGCACAAGATAGGAAAAGGCTACAAAATAATAGCTGCGTGCTTGGATATGCCAGTGAGCACTATTAGATCAATTGTGAGGAAATGGAAGCTGCATTATACCACCCAGACGTCCCTCAAAACCCAGCATCAAAGCACGGAAGAAGTTTGTGAGGGAAGCCATAGCGAAGCCAACAATCACTTTGAAGGCGCTACAGATTCAGTGGCTGAGAGTGAATTGGAGGTGCACCAGTCAACCATATAAGTGGCCTGCATGGGAGGGTGACTAGAAAGAAGCCAATACTAAAGATAACCAAACCACCAGAGTGACCCAGCTAAAACATGGGATAAAATTGTGTGGTCAAATGAGACAAAAATGGAGCTTTTTGGCCAAAATTCTGAACTCTGTGTGGCACAAACCTAACACTACCCATATCTCAGCAAACCCCATCCCAACAGTACAGGGGTGGCAGCATCACATTGTAGGGATGCTTTTCCTCAGCGGGGACTGGGCATCTTGTTAAAACTGAAGGATGGATGGTGCAACGTACAGGGAGACACTGCAAGACAACCTGCTTCAGTCTGCTAAAACCTGGGAGAAAGTTCACCTTCCAGCAGGAGAATGATCCCAAGCATGAGGCCAAAGCAACATAGAGAAAGCTTAACAAGAAGATGAATGATCTACAATGGCCAAGTCAAAGTCCCGATCTCAATCCAAATCAGGAATCTGTGGCACTATTTGAAAACTGCAGTCCATAAGCATCATCCAAACCTAAACAATCTGCAGCAAATCTGCCAGGAAGAATGAGCAAAAAGGAAAAAAAAAAAAAATCACTCCCAGTGCCCAAAGCTGGTAGAAACTTACAGCTGTTATTGTAGTAAAAGCTGGTTCTACCGAGTACTAGTCTAAAGGGGTTGAATACTTATGCAAGCAGCATTTAAGTTTTATTTTACAAAAAATGCAGAGAAATAATGAATTGTGATTTTGAAAATTTACTTGAAGAGCATAATGGTTGTAATAAACACTGTGACCACAATCTGTAAACGTCATTTGTAATCCACACAAATCTGCCGACTTTTTAAGGGGCTGAATACTTTTGCAAGCCAATAATTTGCCTTTTCCTTTTTAAAATTGTTTAATTTTGTTTTGCCATTTCATTTAGGACAAACCAACTGTTTTCTCCTTCAGACTATGGCAATTGTTTCTCTATCCCATTAGCATAGCCACTTATTCTGTAAATCAAAAAAGTGGTACTAAAATGGGAGTCACTAGGTGGTAACATTAAATATTTTAATATAATCAAGCAAAACAAAAATTAAAAGGATTGTATAATTTGTGCCCAGACCCTACTACTCCTCCTCTATCTCAGCTAAGACAAAACAGGATGATCCTCAGACCAAATCTATGGACAGCAATGGAGTGTGCTGACTACTGGAAAAGATCATATCTACAGCATTTCATGCCAGAGTAACTAGATAGGAGCTTGACAGAAAAACATGGAATTAACTCAAACAGGTCTGGATAAAAAAGGCATCAATGCAATATATCATAAAATGAACAATCTGACAACCCCTGAATACTTGTGGTGTTGGGAAAAAAATAACCAGCATCTAATCTGATAACTGTCTCAGCACAGTGAACAATAAACAATTGCTCCTAGTTCTAAAAGCCGATAGCCAATGCCATACGCAAGATGTTCCTGTCAGATGAATACATATATTCAAGAGAAATGTGTGGTAACTAAATTATGTATCTTAACTTTACTTCTGCTAGACTAGTCTAACTTTAGGGATGCACCAAAGCTGATGTCCCTAAGGGCAGAAGACATGAACGCCGTTTCTACCACTAACCCCAAAGGGAGCATCTACCCTGGCTAGAAAGTTGATCCTATAATGTTTAGTGAAAGTGTTACTCCTGGGGGAATTCTGCACACAAAAACTGAAAATTCTGCAAAATCCTACAAACTTTATATTGGTCAAAATAACAATTCACATGACAGTCTAAGGAATTACATTTTAAATTACAGAAAAAAGTTATTACTTAGTTGCAGAATTTTAAATATTTTGAGCAGAATTTCCCTAGAAATTCACTGTAAGAGTGTCCCTTCCACTCGCTCTCCCTACTCCCCTGGCCAGTTTGCCCTCTCAGGCCCCCACTCCTCCACCTGCCAGTATCTCTCCCTTCCACCTCTAGGCTCAACTCCTTCCACTCTATTGCCACTACCCGAGTTTGACCCCATTCTCAGTACTGCCCCTCACACAGGCTCCCTCTGTCCCTCCCTCTCTCTAATACACATACACACACCCTCATACAGGGCCCTCTCTCTTGCATACACACCCACACAGGCTCCCTTTCTCTCTCACACATACATCCTCACACAGGCTCCCTCTGTCCCTCCCTCTCTCACACACACAGTGTTAAGCTTACTCTGTGCTTATGGCCAGGGACACAAGAACACTTAGTAAAAAGTATAATGTATTTTTATTAGTCAATATAAGTGTTCTCGGGAGATGTCTAGTACTGGATGCCCTCAGGCTTTCGAACTGTCTAGCATCTCCCCGTATACAGAAAATGATCCTTGTTTTATAGGTAACATTCAAATACAGGGTAGAAGGTTCCAGAGAATTGCATGACTGCCCAAAGGATCATTTACATAAGTTGTGATGTCAACTGCATGATTAAATCATCGCTAACTATCCCTGATTGGCTTCCCAGGATGTGTAGCCCATTTCCCATGACTTTCTTTGTTCTGTTAAACTCTTACTGGTCAAGACAATCAACACGTCTGTAACTGTGTGGATTACAAACTCCTGAGAATATTGCCTGAAGCTCCCCTGTGGTGACTCTATGAATAGACATCACCTGTCTGGTGCCAGCTTGTCTGCCTCCTCAGATATCCAGGGACATTCTGTAAGTCACTCAGAGTCCATTCAGCCCAGGCAGGCCAAAGACACGCAGAGGCTTCTGGGGATTTCTCCATTTTGGTTCAGGCATACTTCTCATTTCCCTGTTGTGCCACTTACAAATGGCAAAGTGGCACACCCAAGTACCAGAGGTGAAGACAGAACGGTGAAAAGTGACTATGGCAAATGGGCTAAATGTGTAAGCTAACAGCTAACCTTGTGTGTGTTATCCCTCTAGATCCCCCCTAAAAGTAAATGAGACTCATAGGCAGACATGCACTCTTGAATTGACAAATAATAACAGCATAACTAATTTTCACTAGGTAGCCATTAGTAGTGAAGCTGCAAGAATGACTACATTATAAAGAAAAGAAACCTTAAGATAATAAGACTACATGTTAACTTTCAGAGCCAGGTAATTATATAATAATGTTGCAGTAAAGATAAGAACAGAGAAACCAGTATGAAAGTATTATTTTTCTCATAATACTTGTTATACTGGGCATGCTTCTGCATGGAGTACTGTCTCATAATGAGCAGCAGAGACAGGAGTGGAAAGGTATAAAACAGCAGAAGAAGAAGAACAAGAAGTGCGAATGTATGATAAAAGAGAAAAAGAGCATTGGAAACAACAACCAAAAATCATAATTGCAAAAATAGCAAAGAGGAATATAAGCAATGTACGCAACCAAGAAAGTGAAGGGAGCCAGGAAAATAAAGAGGAAAACCAAGAGTCAGCAGAAGAATTCACACCACCTTGTGCATACATAATGAGAGATAGGTTACGGAGATGCTGAAGAACATAAGACATGTTATGGTCATAGGTAGCAGTGGGAATATAGGTACATCATGCAGTGCCAATAATAACACAGACACCTCCCTTTGAGGCAAGAATTGAATCTAAAGCTAAACGATTTTGCTGAGCCATGACGGCAGTAGCTTGTAGTTCAGAGTTGAGAGCATTAAGTCCTTCAGTAGTTAAGTTAATAAATTGCATAAATTGATAACGAATAGTTTGAATCCATTTGGCATTTGTAGCAGCTTGAACACCAGGAGTCAGCCAAGAAGCAAAAAAGATTTCAGTTCGGCTGAACAGTTTAAATTCATCAGGTACATCAGTTGGAGTAGATAAATAGGCAGAACGACGGGTATGAGTAGAAAAACAGAAGGAGAAAATATAGAAAGAGGAGAAATATATACTGGAGCGGCTAAAGTCACCATGGCGCAAGTCCCACGCCATCTGGATGGAAGAAATGAATAGACAGAAATACCACACTGCCAGAAAACATCCATAAGAGGCTGTGAACCATACTTTAGGTACATCCCATAATAAGTAGTGTTACAGGAAGAAATACCCAAAAAAGGTCCAGTTCCATTCTGTGAAAAACAAAAGGAGAAATATGTATTTGCATACACACCCACACAGGCTCCCTTTCTCTCACACATACATCCTCACACAGGCTCCCTCTGTCCCTCCCTCTCTCACACACACAGGCTCCCCTCTCTCTAATACACATACACACACCCTCATACAGGCTCCCTCACTCTCTCTCACACACACTCATACAGGGCCCTCTCTCTTGCATACACACCCACACAGGCTCCCTTTCTCTCTCACACATACATCCTCACACAGGCTCCCTCTGTCCCTCCATCTCTCACACACGTTCCCTCTCTCTAATACACATACACACACCCTCACATACAATATCCCTTCACACAGGCTAGCACCTTCACATACACACGATCCCTTTTTCATACACACGAGCTCCCACACACACACACTCCTTCACAATCTCCTCATACAGGCTCCCTCTATCTCTGAAACCCACAAAAGCATCCCCCAGCCCCCCTCTTACCTCCCATGCTCTCTCACCCGCCTCTCCCCCACATCCCCTCCCCTCATACAGGCTCCCTCACTCTCTCTCACACACACTCATACAGGGCCCTCTCTCTTGCATACACACTCATACAGGGCCCTCTCTCTTGCATACACACCCACACAGGCTCCCTTTCTCTCTTACACATACATCCTCACACAGGCTCCCTCTGTCCCTCCATCTCTCACACACGTTCCCTCTCTCTAATACACATACACACACCCTCACATACAATATCCCTTCACACAGGCTAGCACCTTCACATACACACGATCCCTTTTTCATACACACGAGCTCCCACTCACACACACACTCCTTCACAATCTCCTCATACAGGCTCCCTCTATCTCTGAAACCCACAAAAGCATCCCCCAGCCCCCCTCTTACCTCCCATGCTCTCTCACCCGCCTCTCCCCCACATCGGCTCCCTCTCTCTGAAACCCACACAAGCATCCCCCCACCCACCTCCTATTGCTCCAACCATGTGACAGGGGTCGACCAATGGCACTGGTAGCCCCTGTGACATAGTAATGGCAAAGGCTATCGGCACCATTTTGAATACCGGCAGCCAACGGCCCGAGTGCAGGAGATCGCTCCAGGACACCCGCTGGACCACCAGGGACTTTTTACAAGTCTTGGGGGGGGGGGGGGGGGGGGGGGGGTGTCGGGAGGGTAGGGGTTTTGTAATGATATGTTGCATTCATGGGGATTCGCCATACGTTTCGTGGACGCACGAATGCAACAAATAGGGGCCTATACGTTGCGGATTGAGCATTTGTTCAAAACCAATGCACATCCCTACTGAATACCACTGCTGGAGTAAAGTAAATGCAGAAACAGTCAACTGCCATCACAGTTCAAAAATACTCAATTTAGGAGCAGAGTTTTTGAGAGTCTCATTGCATACTACGTTGAAAACAAAGGACAGCTGAAATTCCCAAAATCGAAAGGTAATACAATAAGCAATTAGTGTTCACCTACAGTTAAGTCTTTGATCTTCCTTAAGGTCATCACAATGGCACAGTGTTAACAATAATGTTACAATAAATACAGTTTTAAGGGATGCCGCTTAAGCTTTCAGCACATTTACTTACACCAATATCATCCACCAGCATTTTATCCAAGCCAACTGGACCCAGGGAACTTTTCACAATATTGGCGATGGAAGCTGCTGCAGTAACTATTAAAAAGAAAAAGAAAGGGGTTTAAATCATGAAAAATTGTACAAAATATAACAATGCCAGTGACTTAAAAACTAGTTGCTCTGCCATTTCAGTTAGAAAGTATATGCCACTGCTTTTCTCCTTCATACTATTGCAGTGGTTTCTGTATCCTCAACATAGCAAATCAGTAAAAACTGGTGCTAAAATGGGAAAGCACTTATCCATTCTTCAAAATACAACAACTTCCAGCAACCCCAAGTGTTAGACAGCGACTTGACACTCCCATCTATGATAGTATGCCCTAAGAAAATGAGCAACATGTCATCAGGGGAAAGGACTAAGAGGTGGAAGTTTAACGATAGTAATATCAAATCATTCCAAGCAAGTCCACTGCGCCTACAGATTTACAGTTTTTACTAGAGAATCGATCACTATCGACATGTATTATCTATATATACTGTTTTAAATTTCAGAATAGCCAGAGGGCTCAATTTCTCTTTCATTTAGAACTCCACACGAACATGTATTGTCAGAGTAGGAAAAATATGGTGCCCCATATAAACCATAAAAACCCGAAATGGTGGGAGAAGTGACACACTTGCTTTTAATGGAAGCTGAATATCTAGTTCCCATGCAATGCAGCCTGATCAGCAATACTCGGTGAATGTTCAGAGACAAACCCCAAAAGTAAATACCACCTTGCCAGAGTTCTCACTGAAAAAATATTTCAAAACTGACGGATTCAATAAGCACAGCTACCATGCTGCTCTCAGAAAGAGGAATGAATTACTAAAAATTATCTGCACACTGAACAAAAAAAGTTAGCACAGGAGGGTTAATGCACATACTGTTAGGCGACCATGTCACTAAAATTGCTGGTTAGCTATGCTTTCATCATCTTCACCTCTCTATCCATGCTATAGGTTTTTTTTTTCATACTGTCCCTTAAAACTTGTGTTCTCAGGAAACCTGTGACTGCTTCAGCTCTTAAATGTTCTTTCACAACTGCAGTAGTACATCTGGATTAAAACTAGTATTATCCTGACGAAGAAAACCTAATTTTCAAAACTCAGCCTGTGTTGGTTTCTTTAAGAGCTGAAGCAGACATGGCAGCCTAACAATATGAGCTGATTTTACTAATTCACTGTTGGCCTTTTAGCTGATTGTGGATCTATTTTCTGGTAACTCGGAAAGAGAAAGACAGGTGACAATATCTAGAAAAGCTTAAGAGTGGGGCCTATCCAAAAGGGCTGCTCAACCTCCCTCGTGGGCAGGAACAAACATCGGATCGGCTGTGGGAAATTTTGAGTAGCAGCTTGCAGAAGAGTACTGTACCGCGATAGAAAGGAGAGAAACAGAGAAGTCGCTGATATTAGTATAATTGAGCTGTTCTGATTTTCCAATGCATTGTGTTCTCAGATCTTCAAAAATCTCACATCAGGAACTGTAAGGAAAGTATTGTGTACTTATTCTTTAATGCAAACTTTAATCTTGGATGCCTTTATTGCTTATCCTCAGACTTAAGTAAAACTTCTTTGCTTATAAATGTGTTTAGGACAAAATCACCAATTTTCCTACTCACTATGTTTGGCGACGAGGATTGGATTGGTTTTTATGTTGCTATACAGTTAGTAAGTGGCAGAGTATGACAAAATGAACGTGTCCCCTGTTTGCTGTTAATACTTGGATCATAGGTAAGTCTAGCAATGTTCCCATTGATTCGGTTTCTGGTACTGTTTCTGGCTGGACCAGTAACAGACTGAATGCTGCAGTACAGTTACTGAGCCAAACAGACAGCTGATGTGACAGAATAAAAGGGTTGGACAGAGCTCTGAAATAGTTACCTGCCCCTCCTGGTGTAAGTCGGAAGGTGTCAGGGAGTGTCTGAAGGCATCTTTGATGCTTTTGTCTGTCTGCCTCGTTTTAATTGTCAGGATACACTTAAGGGTGTAACTGACTTACAGCAGCAAGCTGAAGAAATGCTGTGAACTCTGCTTCAAATCCAGGAAGTTGTACTCAGTGACCATGTGCATTTGCAGCTGAAACTTAGTCATGCAGAAACTGGTCACAAAGGAATAAGAAAATCCCTCTGATACTGTAGAGTTGATTACCGGTGTTTTACAACCTGAAGAGATACAGGAAGCTGAAGAGTTAACTGATAAGGGGAATGAAGCCAGAGAGGAAGGACAGTGGGAGATACGCAAGTCTGACTGTTCCTTTCCTACACAAAAGAAAAAATCTGGTTTCTCTAGCACAGAACTGGCTTTTCTGTTTAAAAGTTATAAACAGACAGAGTTAAGAATGTCAGAACGTAAGCTGATTTTTACTGCAGATGAACTGAACTTAGTGAGTTCCCTATGTACTTCCAGCTCTGCAATTTGTCAAAGTGACAAGGAAGGAGATAAACCCCCATTAATGGCTTTCATAGAGTTTTTACAGAAACTGTACCTTAATGAGGGCTCCTTTCTTTCAGACACTTTTTATGAATTCTTTACCTTATAGTATTTTAGCCACACAACTGTTAGCCCTTCTATGTATTTTTATAGAGTGCAATCCCATAGAATGGATGTTAGACCATATAAAATTGCTGCTCACTTCAAAAGATGGATTACGATTATGCTGCTTAGACCAAAATTGTCCTAAGGACTGTGAGAGGCTCTAATGAGAAATATAGAGAGCAGCCTGCATTTGTTATTTTCTTTTGATTTATATATGTTTTGTTGACCCTTTTTTCCTATCTTTTTTTCATCTCTGCATCAGGCAGATGTGCTTATTAGTCTGAATGTCTAATTAATGCCGAGATCTCACTACAAGAAACAGGAGACAAGACAAAGTGCATGGTCCCCATCAGCTACAGCAAATTTCTCCATCAGACCAGAACATCTGGCACACAAGAACCATTGTGTTCATAAGTTTATTTTCTGTTCCTATTACTGTTTTTCTATATAGCATGAATTGCATAAGATGCAGGATATTTGCCTAGAAAGCCACAGAGAATAGACAAAGTTTATAAGTTTAACTTCAGTTTTATTTATTTAAGAGTTTTTATATACCGTCATTAAGTTATTTACCATCATAACTATTTACAATAAGGCACCTATAATCAAAGAAAGTGTAGATCCTAATTTACATGGATGGTGCCAATGTGATTCGGTAACAAACAATAATTAAGAATATGGGTTGTGCTCAGGAAATTACCTTAGACAGCCAGAGTGACTCGCTGCTCTCTTGATTAACAAATGTTGGTACCTATTCAAACCAAATCACACTACCTCAACACCTTTCCAAGGTGAGTAACTGAGCTGAACTTTTCAACCTTTTTACTTAGATATACACTGCTCCTAGCTTATTTCTAGCTTCTGGCTACTTTTGGGTTGGGTTTTTTTTTTTTTAAATGCAAACACTCAGTTCTGCTTACTATCTGCCTTACTGACTATTAAAAGCACAAACACACTAAATAATATTCCCAAATAGTTAACTTTGCCCCAACAAGTTAGACTGTATTTTTAAATAGTCAGTCAATAAGGCAGGCCATTGGGGTAACCTGTACTGAGGATGCCATGTGTCCCAGCAGGATGAGGAAGTGGCATGCAGTCGTGCGGTGCTGAGACTATAGCTGGTGTGCGAGAGAGATGAGAGTGAGAGCTCGCTGTCGAGGCAGAAATGCCTTTGCTTGCAATGTGTCCAAGCCTGCCCCTATGAATGATAAAGTTTGAGATGAGACTAAGGATTTCGATTTGACGAGAAATCCTAGCGAAATCAGAGTGTGTAAAGACGTAGGGACGACAGAGCAGCTTGCTGAGTGGAAGTCCTGATCAACCAATCATCTAGATAGGGGTAGACATGAATACCTTGCGTCCTGAGGAAGGCTGCTACTACTACAAGGCACTTGGTGAAGACTCATGGTGCAGATGCCAGGCCAAATGGTAGCACTCGGTACTGATAGTGCATGTGGCCTACCAGAAATCTCAAGAACCTGCGATGAGATGGATTTATTGCAATGTGTGTGTACGCATCTTGAAGATCGCGAGAGCAGAGCCAGTCTCCTTTTTGCAGAAGAGGAAGGAGGGAACCCAAGGTTACCATCTTTAACTTTTCTCGTTGGAGGTACTTGTTGAGGTCACACAGGTCCAGAATTGAACGAACGCCGCCTGATTTTTTGAGGATTAGAACGTACCGGGAATAGAATCCTAGGCCTTGGGAGTAGGGCACTGGCTCTATTGCTCTGGACTGGAGGAGGCGGGAGATCTCCTGCTCCAGGAGTAGTGAGTGATCAGATGTTCTCCACATCGGTAGAGGTGGGGAGTCCGGTGGGATGGAGATAAAGTTCAGGTGATAACCTTGAGAGATTATGGCAAGGACCCACTGATCTGAGGTGATTGTGTGCCACCTGTTGTTGAAATGGCACAATCGACCTCCCACTGGTATCTGAGGTAATGGAAACTGGCTGCCTCTCTCTATGCAGGAGTCAAAAGCCGGAAGCAGGGCCCGGCTGAGGAGCTGCTTGGGGCTTTTGTTTCCGAGGTTGACTAGACTCTGCCTTTTGGAAAGGTCTCGTGGAACTAGTCCCTAGAATGTGGTGGATAGGACTTCTTTGGACAGAAGAATAACTTTTTAGTATCCTTCCTGAATGGCTGTTTGGAAGAAAACTCAGAAGGCATCAGAGAGAATTGGCGAAGGGTCTCATGATGCTCCTTGAGTTCCGCTACCGTCCGTTGAATCTGTTCGCCAAACAGATTGTCTCCTATGCAGGGTAGATCAGATAATCTGTCCTGTACCTCAGGGCGCAAGTCTGAAGACTGAAGCAAAGCCCATCTTCTTGCTGAAATAGCAGTTGCAGATATCTTCAACACCATTTCTAAGGTATCATAAGAAGATCTTATTTCATGCTTCACTGTCTCAAAACCCTTGTGTACCAGGGTTTGAAGCTGTTCCCGGAATTGCTGAGGCAGGGACTCTGCAAAGACCTGTATCTGCTTGAACAAGACCCTGTTGTACTAGGTCATATACAGCTGGTAAGAGGCGATACGAGAGATGGGCACTGATCACTGGAAAACATGCTGGCCAATGACATCCAGGAATTTCTGTTCCGTACCTGGGGAAAAGGAAGAGTGGGGATTTGATCTTTTTGCCCTCTTTTGGGCAGATTCTACAACCACAGATTAATGATCCAGCTGGAATCCTGGGGCTGAGTGGACCAAATAAGTAGTATCAGCTTTTCTGTTGACTGGAGCAACAGAACCAGGGTGTTGCCAGTTCTTTTTGTGGAGATCTAAAAGAACCTGGTGAATAGGGATGGAGGTTATTTCCTTGGGAGCATCCAGGAATTGCAACAGCTCCATCATTTGATGCCTGTCATCTTGTTCAGTCTGTAATTGGAAGGGAACCAATTCAGACATTTCCTTCACAAAATTTATGGAGGATAGGTCCTCTGGAGGAGAATGCTTCCTGCTTTCAGTAGGAGAAGGTGGCGATGGCAAGTCATTGGTGTCTAGAGATAAATCATCAGTCCAGATATTATAGGGATCAGCACCTGTCCCCTTAGGAACCTGAGAAGGACAGGACGATGGAATTCCTGAAGGTCCAGGTCTAGGCTCTGAAGGCATCGAGGGAAGATCTAGAGGCACCATTGGACGCATCGGCAAAACTCCTAATGGAGGAATGCGGAACGGTGTTTCTCCATCCAATGACAGGGTAAGCAGGGAAGGCACCGGAGCCATTGATGACCCAGAACGCATCGGTGGAAAAGCGGCTATAAGCGCATCCATCTTCGAGAGCAGTGGTACCAATACTGCCGGAATGGGATCGCTGGTCGGTTCTGCAGCCGACACAGATATCAGTACCAGGGGAACTTGGGAGTCTGTGCAGCGCCTTACCGATGGCCTCAGGGACCATCCGGTCCAGTTCTTCACAGAGACCTGGAGCAAGCTGCCCCGGCTCTGGAAAGGAAGAAGGAGGCGGAGGCACAGCCGGAGGGACCACCATTAAAGGCGGAGTTGCGGCTCCCGATACCCATCAGGGTGAGTGTTGCCTCGGTGACCACGTCGCAGAAAGGGTCGATGCCTTTTCTGGACAGGGTTTTTTCCATGGAGGCTTGGACGATGACGGGGGTCGATGCCGATGTTTCTCTCTACGATCCCCCTCGGTCCTGGGGGGGTAGAGATAGTGAAAGGCCGAGAAGTAGTTTATGCCGGACGGTCACCGGCCGGTGGCAGATACTGGTGCGAAGTGGCGGTGCCGGTTCAGACGATGTTGATGCAATACACGGCGTTGGGGTTTGAGAACGGAAGAGAAGTTCCATTTTCTCCATTCTGGCCTTGCGACCTTTTGGTGTCATTAAGGCACATTTGGTGTAGGTCAAGACATCATGCTCGCATCCCAGACACATTACACAGACTTTATGAGGGTCTGTTATGGACATGGTACGAGTACAGTCCGGGCACCGACGGAACCCAGATGCCATGGCCTCTGAAAAAATTGAGTCATGGTACGGTCGAAGGCCAGTAGGCCGCGAGGGCCAAACTAGAGGGGAATTGACCGAAAATGGGTAAAAAACTTACCGGAGTAGCAGGGAGACAAAAATTTGAAGGAGGGACCCCTGTGGGGTATGAAAATTTTTAGTAACTCCGTGAGGAAAATTCCTGTCAGGAATCTCTGTGGAGCTCCTTAACCCGTGTGGCTGTGGCTACTGCTGCGTGGAAAAAAAAAAAGACTGAAGGGGGACCTCTGCTGGCTGCAGGTTTAGTGCCATGCTGGGCATACCCAGTAGGTGCCAATCAAAGTTCTAGAAACTTTGACAAAAATGTTCCATGATTGGGCTCCATCCTGTGATGTTACCCATATGTGAGGATACCACCCTGCTTGTCCTGTGAAAAAATTAAACACACCAAAATTTGGGGACAGTTTAGTGAAAAAGAAAAAGAGTACAGTATACACAGTAGTAACAAAAAGCAAGGCTACCGCAGTTGGTTAACTTACCAGACAATAGTATTTAGCAACAAATTTTAATATTGTCTTCTCTATTGTTATTTGTGTTACTTGCACAGGGGATAGCTCAAGGCTTGTGATTAGTAAAAATGTTATACTTGACATTCAAGGTTCTTACAAGGTAAACCTGATTATCTTTTTAATCTTATGCCATACAAGCCTTTTAGATTCTTAGTCACAATAAATCTTGGTATGATGAACGTTATCTCCTAAAGAAATATTACTTAAACGAACTAGAGATTGTACACTTCAATACCAAGCTCCCCTTATCTGGAATACTATTCCTCTTCCTTTGGAAAAAAACTATATACTGGGTAAATGTATCATCGGGTCACGCTAGAGAGATAACGTTCCTGGATGGAATAAATGATAGCTTTATGGAGCAATTGGTTCAGGAACAGACGAGAGAGGGAGCAATTTTAGATCTAATTCTCAGTGGAGCACAGGACTTGGTGAGAGGTAACGGTGGTGGGGCCGCTTGGCAATAGTGATCATAATATGATCAAATTTGATTTAATGACTGGAAAAGGAACAGTGTGCAAATCCAAGGCTCTCGTGCTAAACTTTCAAAAGGGAAACTTTGATAAAATGAGAAAAATTGTTAGAAAAAAACTGAAAGGAGCAGCTACAAAAATAAAAAATGTCCAAGAGTCGTGGTCATTGTTAAAAAATACCATTCTAGAAGCACAGTCCAGATGTATTCCACACATTAAGAAAGGTGGAAAGAAGGCAAAACGATTACCGGCATGGTTAAATGGGGAGGTGAAAGAAGCTATTTTAGCCAAAAGATCTTCATTCAAAAATTGGAAGAAGGATCCAACAGAAGAAAATAGGATAAAGCATAAACATTGGCAAGTTAAATGTAAGACATTGATAAGACAGGCTAAGAGAGAATTTGAAAAGAAGTTGGCTGAAGAGTCAAAAACTCACAGTAAAAACTTTTTTAAATATATCCGAAGCAGAAAGCCTGTGAGGGAGTCAGTTGGACCGTTAGATGATCGAGGGGTTAAAGGGGCACCTAGAGAAGATAAGGCCATCGCGGAAAGATTAAATGATTTCTTTGCTTCGGTGTTTACTGAAGAGGATGTTGGGGGAGGTACCCGTAATGGAGAAGGTTTTCATGGGTAATGATTCAGATAGACTGAATCAAATCAAGGTGAACCTAGAAGATGTGGTAGGCCTGATTGACAAACTGAAGAGTAGTAAATCACCTGGACCGGATGGTATACACCCCAGAGTTCTGAAGGAACTAAAAAATTAAATTTCAGACCTATTAGTAAAAATTTGTAACTTATCATTAAAATCATCCATTGTACCCGAAAACTGGAGGATAGCAAATGTAACCCCAATATTTAAAAAGGGCTCCAGGGGCGATCCGGGAAACTATAGACCGGTTAGCCTGACTTCAGTGCCAGGAAAAATAGTGGAAAGTGTTCTAAACATCAAAATCACAGAACATATAGAAAGGCATGGTTTAATGGAACAAAGTCAGCATGGCTTTACCCAGGGCAAGTCTTGCCTCACAAATCTGCTTCACTTTTTTGAAGGAGTTAATAAACATGTGGATAAAGGTGAATCGGTAGATATAGTATACTTGGATTTTCAGAAGGCGTTTGATAAAGTTCCTCATGAGAGGCTTCTAGGAAAAGTAAAAAGTCATGGGATAGGTGGCGATGTCCTTTCGTGGATTGCAAACTGGCTAAAAGACAGGAAACAGAGAGTAGGATTAAATGGGCAATTTTCTCAGTGGAAGGGAGTGGACAGTGGAGTGCCTCAGGGATCTGTATTGGGACCCTTACTGTTCAATATATTTATAAATGATCTGGAAAGAAATACGACGAGTGAAATAATCAAATTTGCAGATGACACAAAATTGTTCAGAGTAGTTAAATCACAAGCAGATTGTGATAAATTGCAGGAAGACCTTGTGAGACTGGAAAATTGGGCATCCAAATGGCAGATGAAATTTAATGTGGATAAGTGCAAGGTGATGCATATAGGGAAAAATAACCCATGCTATAATTACACAATGTTGGGTTCCATATTAGGTGCTACAACCCAAGAAAGAGATCTAGGTGTCATAGTGGATAACACACTGAAATCGTCGGTGCAGTGTGCTGCGGCAGTCAAAAAAGCAAACAGAATGTTGGGAATTATTAGAAAAGGAATGGTGAATAAAACGGAAAATGTCATAATGCCTCTGTATCGCTCCATGGTGAGACCGCACCTTGAAAACTGTGTACAATTCTGGTCGCCGCATCTCAAAAAAGATATAATTGCGATAGAGAAGGTACAGAGAAGGGCTACCAAAATGATAAGGGGAATGGAACAACTCCCCTATGAGGAAAGACTAAAGAGGTTAGGACTTTTCAGCTTGGAGAAGAGACGGCTGAGGGGGGATATGATAGAGGTGTTTAAAGTCATCAGAGGTCTAGAACGGGTAGATGTGAATCGGTTATTTACTCTTTCGGATAGTAGAAAGACTAGGGGGCACTCCATGAAGTTAGCATGGGGCACATTTAAAACTAATCGGAGAAAGTTATTTTTTACCCAACGCACAATTAAACTCTGGAATTTGTTGCCAGAGAATGTGGTTAGTGCAGTTAGTATAGCTGTGTTTAAAAAAGGATTGGATAAGTTCTTGGAGAAGTCCATTACCTGCTATTAAGTTCACTTAGAGAATAGCCACTGCCATTAGCAATGGTTACATGGAATAGACTTAGTTTTTGGGTACTTGCCAGGTTCTTATGGCCTGGATTGGCCACTGTTGGAAACAGGATGCTGGGCTTGATGGACCCTTGGTCTGACCCAGTATGGCATTTTCTTATGTTCTTAAGGAAAATGATCAAAAGCTGGCTGTCTAATCAAGTTTTTGATGCACACTGATTCTGGCTTAAATGTGACTTCTTGGAACATTTTATTCTGATATATTTGGTTTTATTATTTTAGTGTACTTGCTTTTGTTTTATAATGTAACTTGTTTTAGATTTTATTATGTTTTTGTGTATATATAGCAAAATTGCTTACCTTGTAATAGGTGTTATCCCAGGACAGCAGGATGTAGTCCTCACATATGGGTGACGTCACCGAACGGAGCCCAGGCGGGAAATCTTTCTGTCAAAGTTTCTAGAAACTTTTGACTGGCCCTGTGAGGCCACTGAGCATGCTCAGCATGCTATGATATTCTCTGCCACAGGTGTCTCTCTTTAGTCTGGTATATAGCATGAAGCGATAGCAAAAAATAAAATAATAAAAGGTATGAGACCCAACTCCGCGGGGTGGCGGGTGGGTTCTGTGAGGACTACATCCTGCTGTCCTGGGATAACACCTATTACAAGGTAAGCAATTTTGCTTTATCCCAGGACAAGCAGGATGCTAGTCCTCACATATGGGTGAATAGCAAGCTAGAGGCTGAGTCATGTTGTATTGAGGCAACAGTGAAGTATTGTTGTTGAATGAGTCAGCCGAAGATCCCAGAACATTGGATGTAGGAGGAGTTGGGATTAAACTGGAAACAAGTTCTTTAAGACAGATTGTCCATAGGCTGAATCTTGTCATCCTTCTTTGTCTAAGCAGTAGTGAGCTGCAAAGGTGTGAAGAGAACTCCATGTTGCTGCTTTGCATATGTCTAAGATTGGCACTGAACGAAAATGTGCTACTGAAGTTGACATTGCTCTTACTGAATGTGCCTTTACTCGCCCTTGAAGAGGAAGGCCTGCTTGTTCATAGCAGAACTCTATGCAATTTGCTATCCAATTGGATAGGGTATGTTTACCCACTGCTTTACCCGGTTTGTTTGGATCATAAGAAACAAAAAGTTGAGTGGATTTCCTATGGACTGAAGTACGGTTTAAGTAGAAAGCGAGTGTACGTTTACAGTCCAGGGTATGTAAGGCTGTTTCTCCTGGATGGGAATGAGGCCTTGGAAAGAATGTGGGTAAGTTTATGGATTGGTTCAAGTGGAATTCCGTAACCACCTTGGGAAGGAATTTAGGATGTGTACGGAGAACCACTCTGTCATGTAGGAATTTTGTATAAGGTTCGTATGTGACAAGTGCTTGTAACTCACTAACCCTTCTAGCTGAGGTAATAGCTATGAGGAAGATAGTCTTCCATGTGAGAAATTTAAGATTACATGAGTCGATGGGTTCGAAAGGAGAACGCATGAGTCTTGCAAGTACCAAATTCAGGTCCCAGCTTGGGACGGGTTTTTGAATTGGTGGTTTGAGGTGAGTTAAACCTCTCATAAATCTACTTATGAGAGGTTGTGTAGATATAGGTGCATCTGCTATCTTGTTATGGTAAGCAGATATTGCACTTAAATGTACTCTTACTGATGAAGTCTGAAGATCAGATTCTGAAAGATGGTATAAGTAATCTAAAAGAGAAGTTACGGGGCAAGTGAAAGGATTTATATCCCTTGCTGAGCACCACAAAGTGAATCTCTTCCATTTAGAAGCATAGTTTTTTCGTGTGGAAGGTTTACATGAAGCTATAAGCACTTGAGATATATGAGATGAAAGATTGAGTGGTTGTAAAATCAAGCTTTCAACATCCATGCTGTCAGTGACAGGGACTGGAGGTTGGGATGTCTCAACCGACCCTGATCTTGAGTAATGAGAGTGGGAGCTACTCCTAGACGAATTGGATCTCTGACTGAGAGGTCTAGAAGTGTGGGAAACCATACTTGTCGAGGCCAATGCGGGGCTATGAGAATCATGGCCCCCCTGTCCTGTTGTAGCTTCACTAGAGTTTTGGTTATGAGCGGTATTGGAGGATACGCGTATAACAGGCCTGAATTCCAAGGGCGAGCAAAGGCGTCCTTGGCTGGTTGGTTCTTCTGTCTGTGTAAAGAACAGAAGTTGTCCACTTTGTGATTCAGAGGTGATGCAAAGAGGTCGATTGTCGGTTGACCCCAGCGTTGAAAGATCCTGGTTGCTATGGTAGGATCCAGGGACCATTCGTGCGGTTGGAAATGACGGCTGAGGCGGTCCGCCACTACATTGTGGATGCCTGCCAGATATGTGGCTCGTAGAGAAATTGAGTGAGTCAGGGCCCAGCCCCATATCTGTGCAGCTTCTTGACAAAGGAGATACGAGCCCGTACCTCCCTGTTTGTTGATGTACCACATGGCTACTGTATTGTCTGTCTGAATGAGAACAGTCTTGCGTGAAAGGCAATCCTGGAACGCATGCAGTGCGTAACGTATCGCTCGAAGTTCCAGAAAATTGATTTGGTATGTTGCTTCGAGTTTTGTCCAGGTTCCTTGTGTGTGGAGATTGTCTACATGAGCTCCCCATCCCAAGGTGGAGGCATCCGTAGTTAAAGTAGTCTGTGGGACCGGTTGTTGGAAAGGTAGGCCTTTGCACAGGTTGTCCCTGTTGGTCCACCAAAGTAGAGACTATCTTAGTTGGTGGGTCACTTGAATTGGATAGTGTAATGGTTGAATTGCTTGGATCCATTGTGACCTTAAAGTCCATTGAGTTACTCTCATGGCTAGTCTTGCCATAGGGGTAACATGAACTGTTGATGCCATGTGACCTAACAGAATCAGAAACTGATGAGCTGTGGTTTGCGTCCGTAAGGAAATGGACCTCGCTAACTGAATAAGGGTTTCCGCCCGTTCTATGGGTAGAATGGCCCTTGCGAGGTTTGTGTTCAACTCTGCTCCTATGAATTGAAGCATTTGAGTTGGAGTGAGATGTGATTTTTGATAATTGACGAGAAATCCCATGGAGTGAAGTAGAGCAATTGTCCGGTTGAGAGAAGTTATTGCTCCTTCTTGAGATGGACTCCTTATGAGCCAGTCGTCTAGATATGTAAAAACATGGACACCTTCTTTGTGTAAGTGTCCTGCTATTACTGCTAGACATTTGGTGAAGACTCTGGGAGCAGATGCTAGTCCAAAAGGGAGAACTCTGTATTGGTAATGTTGAGGACCCACTGTGAAACGCAGGTATTTGCGATGAGGGGGGTATATCGGAATGTGAGCATAAGCGTCTTGAAGATCCAGAGAACAAAGCCAATCCTTTGCTTGAAGAAGTGGAAGTATGGTGCCTAGAGAAACCATCCTGAACTTTTCCTTCTTTAGAAATTTGTTGAGATTTCTTAGGTCTAGGATGGGACGTAGGCCTCCTGTTTTCTTTGGAATGAGGAAATATTTGGAGTAGAATCCCCTGCCCTTCTGCTTCCGAGGCACTGGTTGAATGGCCTTGGATTTCAGAAGGGTGGATAATTCTGTTTGTAATTGATGAAGTTGAGATCTTTGTTGTTGGCATGATGTTGGTGGAAATTCTGGAGGAATTGAAGTGAAATTTAGTTTGTAACCTCGGGCAACTATTGAAAGAACCCATTGATCTGAGGTTATGTTTTGCCAATTTTCGTGAAAAAGGGATATTCTGCCTCCAACTGGTAGGTTTGGTTTGGGATTGCAAGGTTGAGTCTGTTCTCTGGTGTAATCCTCAAAAGCCTGTTGCAGGCCCTGTTTGCGCAGGTGGTTGTGGGCGGGCAGGTCTGGGTTGTCTGGCTTGAGAACGCTGAGTTGGCCTAGTTGATCTACCTCTATTTGTTGGTTGGTAGTACCTGCGTGGTCTGTAGTAAGAGCGTCTTACATCTCTTCGTGGAGGACGACGAGAAGGTTGACTAGCAGGTTCTTGTGGGGTCTGAGACAGTTGTTTCAGTGTCTCCGTGTGGTCTTTGAGTTGTTGAACCGCTTCCTGAATTTTATCTCCAAAGAGATTGTCGCCAAGACAGGGAAGGTCAACAAGCTTATCTTGAACCTCAAGTCTGAGGTCAGATGCCTTGAGCCAGGCCCACCGGCGAGCAGTGATTCCTGCTGCTGCTGTTCTTGAAGCAGTTTCGAAGTTATCATAAACTGCTCTTACTTCGTGTTTGCCCGCTTCAAGTCCTTTTGATATAATTTCTTGAGCAGGTTCTTGGAATTGAGATGGTAAGGAAGTAACGAATTGTTCCATCTCTTTCCAGAGATTTCTTTGATGTTGAGTTATATAGAGTTGATATGCAGAGATTTTTGTACTCAGCATGGAACTCTGGTAAATCTTTTTACCTAATGTGTCCAGAAACCTGTGCTCCCTGCCTGGTGGAATGGAGGAGTGTGGACGCACACGTTTAGACTTCTTCTGTGCTGATTCCACAACGACAGATTGATGGGGCAATTGTTGTTTATGATACCCCGGAGCTGGTTGAACAATGTAAGTAGTTTCTACTCTTTTGTTTACAGCAGGTATGGAAGCTGGGTGTTCCCAGATTCTTTTTTGAAGTTCCAGTAACACCTCATGTACAGGTATTGCTAGTACCTGTTTGGGTGGATCCACAAACTGTAATACTTCGAGAGTTTGTGTTCTGGTATCGTCCTCAGCAGCCAATTTAAATGGAATGGAATCAGACATAGTTTGTACGAAGGATGAGAAGGATAGATCTTCCGGAGGTGACTTCTTTCTTCGGTCAGGAGAAGAAGGATTGGACATGAATTCCTCTGAGGAAAATTGAGAGGGTTCATCATCATCCCAGGATTCTTCTGATTCCTCTCTATAAGTTGTTGGAACTGGAGAGGCTTGCAGTCCGGAAGGTCCAGGTTGTGGATCATCGAGGAAAAAATCAGCAGATACCTTCTTTTTTGTAATAGGTGGTAATTTGTCGATGACTTTTTGGTATCTTTGCAGGAGACTATGATAAAAAGCTTCATCGCGGACCTCCTCCGATGGAATAGGTTGCTGCAGAGATGCAGTCGTTTGATTCGTCGATGGAATTTGAAAAATCATCGGCATCGAGGGCATCGGCATCGACATCGAGGGCATCGGCATCGACATCGAGGGCATCGGCATCGAGGGCATCGGCATCGAGGGCATCGGCATCGACATCGAGGGCATCGGCATCGACATCGAGGGCATCGGCATCGACAGGCCTGTCGGGAGTTGTTGCTCTTGAAGAGCTTGGAAAACAGCTTGTTTAATCATTGCAGACAATTCAAGCTGTGGTGTGAGCGAAGGAGCCGATGGTGTATGCGATGGTATTGCAACGACCATGGACGACAGTGTTGGTGTCGGTGGCGGCGGCGGCGAAGGCCCAATCACCGGCGTCTCTTGGTTTTTAGACCGCTTTGGCATCGACTCGTCCTGGGACAGTGTTTCGGAGGATGATCGATGGCGATGTTTAGTTTTGGAGCGTTCTGTTAACGTGGCAGAACGTACAGAAGATGGCGAGGATGAACGGTCCCCCGATCCATCCGGACGCGGTTTTTTAAGGAGGATTTTCTTCGTAGCTCCAGCCGGAGACGAACTCGGTGCTTTTGAGGAAGAAGGAATTAGTTGAAGAGAAAAAAGGTGTTCCATCTTCTCTTGTCTGGCCTTTCTTCCCTTGACCGTCATTTCAGCACATTTTTCACAGGAATTAACATTATGTTGTTTCCCGAGGCACATTACACACTCCGAATGGGGATCAGTAATAGACATAGTTCTATTACAGACCGGACATTTTTTAAAACCGGTCGCCATTTTCGATCGACGGCCGTCGATGAAACGAACGTGTGAAAAAATTTTCAGCCGAAAATTGTGAAATAGACAGTACTCACCAGCCGGCGAGGCAGAGAACTTCCCGTGACAGAGAATTTATAGAAAAAATTGACTTTTAGTCAAAAACGATATTCCCAACGGTAGGGCTATCGGTCCGCGGTGCGAACGGCAGCGCGGAAAAATGAAGACTAAAGAGAGACACCTGTGGCAGAGAATATCATAGCATGCTGAGCATGCTCAGTGGCCTCACAGGGCCAGTCAAAAGTTTCTAGAAACTTTGACAGAAAGATTTCCCGCCTGGGCTCCGTTCGGTGACGTCACCCATATGTGAGGACTAGCATCCTGCTTGTCCTGGGATAAATATATATATATACATACTGTATTTCTTGTAAATTGTTTTGAAATGTATTAACTTAAAATAAGTATACCAAAATAAATACTACCATTACTTAGATATATTTTAGACACCACATGCTGAGATTAGTGCAAGGGCAGAGCTGAGCTATTTGCCAAGTACTTAGACATGCTGTTCAATTCACTCTCCCCGCAAGTCTCAGTCCTCCAGCGTCCTCTCTGCTTTTCCCCAGTTCTCGGCATTCCATCTTGCTTTCTCTAGCTCCAATCTTTCACCCCCCACATACTCTTATAGTTTCACCCACACTCACCTCAAGCAATCTGTCAAGCTGAAAGCCCCCACCCACTTTTTCACTCTTGTAGACATTTTCACTTTCACTTACTGCGGGGGGAGGGGGGGGTGTCTGGCAAGCACTGTTTTAATGTAGTATATTTGCTTGATTACTGATTATATATCTGTATTTTTAAACCACTGTGAACCACCAAGATTGACAATATACAAATAAAATATTTCAGGCAGAGCACCCCAGGGTCAGTCCCAAACCACTTCACTCATTAGGCCAGACCTTTGGGGGGGGGGGGGGGGGGGAGTTTTAGTCAGGCCAGCCAGCTGGTTTAGCACCTGCCTCTGAGCAGGCATTACATTTCTTGCTGAAGTAGAGACAGGCTAAGCAGTCTTGTTTAGCCTGCCTCTTTACATTACAGGGTAATAGCTAATTAAGCTATGCTAATTAGGCATGTAACTGTGCTAAGACTGGCGCAGGTTTTTTTTTTTAATGCTAAAGCCCTTTGTATATACCAAGGCTACATTAGTGTGAAAATGTGTAGAAACATTTTTATCAAGGTTTTTTTTTTTAAACTCAAGCCTCTTCATTTGGTACCTCAAAGCAAGTTACATTCAGGTACAGTAGATACCGTCCTGACCCCATGGGACTTACAAGACTTTCAAAAATTGTTTTTCAAGAGTTGGCAACCCAGATTTCCAAAAGGCATAAAATCATAAAACAAAATTTCTTATGATAGTAAGAAATGGGGGATACCCCCATGTTTCTATTAAGGGTAGTAACTGCCACTCTATGCAAGTTACTCCCTATACTAAGGGTGTAATATGGACAATCAAAACCACAAATCTAACACAAAATTACTGAAAACAACATTTTCACAAGGCAAGAAGCCTTCTTGATAATTCAAACAATGCTGATGCTTGAATGAGCTTTGTTTTTGGACTTTGTCATTTAATCTGATTGTTTTATATTCTGCTCTTCAGTACTTCAAAGTGGAAAACAGGCCTACTTTGTTTTATGCTACTAAACATACACTTCGGGGGGGTGGGGGTGGTGAGCCTCTTTAGGCTCCCTAAATTTTTCTTTTTCATAAACTTGAACTGTCAGACTTTAAGAAACACATTTTTCTTCTGTGGCCAATCAGCTCAACCCCAACCCCATATGGCGCTGGGAAAGACCGCCAGATGACTCGCACCATAACTCATGAATCCTCTTCTGAGCCATTAAGACAGAAACCGGAAACAGCAAAGCCCTAGGAAACCGGTTTCCACCCGAATTCTCATAGACCATGAAAGAAAGCGCTAAAGCACGCGCTAGCGGCGTTAACACCACAAGCCAGGGTCCCAGGCCAGCCAGGAGCAGTAGGAGAGAGCCGCCTCTCCTCCCCACGAGAGACCCAAGCCGGCCCCACGCGCACGCGGCCCGGCCCCAGGCAGCGCAGCGCCGGGAACCAGAGCCTCAGCCTCGGAAGAGCCGCAAGCCGCCGCCCCTGCATTTTCAATTTACCATTCTGGCTCCGGACGGCTTCCCCGCTACTGCGCTCCCCGAGCACCGCCAGGGGCCCCTCCAGCGCCGCCATTTTCGCTCGGCAAAAGAGAAGGAAGGAACAATGTGCCGACACCACCTGATTACGCCCCTACGTAGCAACTGGCACCGCCCACTCTGAGCCTGCCGGGAAAAAAAATCTGTTCCCCTTTCAGGGCATCTCAGAAGCAACTCTGTGCGATGAGAGACTCCACCCCCTTCCTTCATTGTTCCTGAAGCCTTCTGGGAAAAACCAGGGCGCGCGCGCTGAATCTTCCAGACGTTTCAGTTTGGGGCGGGGTTAGAGAGCGTTTACGCCGTTTGTTGTCAGTTAAGTGCGTGAACCGTAAATGTGGGCTGAACCGTGTGGGGCGTCTTCGTAGAAGGCATTCGGTTAGCGTTTCGGGTAGAAAAGTTATATTTTACGGAACTTTTTAAGTGCTATAGATTTAACCATTAGCACACAGGATGAAGTTTCTCTCTTTTTTTTTTATAGACATTTAATATTCTGCTTTTTATAGCAAATGAATTACTGTACAATTAGTAGCAAAATTCACAATTGGGATAGCAAGAGTCCAATGGTGTATAACTTTAACGCGATTGAAAAGTATCACGCATCACAACGTTTCTTAAAGTCTTGACAACTCAAGTTTGTAAAAAAATAATTTTACTGAGACGGGTAGAAGGGACAACATTCAAACTCACTGGCTCACTCCATCCCCCCCCGAAAAAAACGTGGCCAAGTGATGTTAGTAGCATAAAAAAAAAGTAGGCCTGTTTTCTATGAAATACTGAAGAGCAGAATATAAAAAAAAATGATTAAATGGCCAAGTCCAAAAACAAAGCACATTCAAGCAGCAGCATTGTATGGCTTATCAAGAAGGCTGCTTGCCCTGTAAAAATGTTGCTTGAAGTAATTTTGTTATAGGTTTGTGGTTTTGATTGTTAATATTACTACCATTAGTATAAGTCTTGGGGTAACTTGCATGGCGCGGCAGTTACTACTTTAATAGAAACATGGGGATATCCTCCACTATTATAAGAAACTTACTGGGCAGCTGGACAGACTATTTGGTCTTTTTCTATCGGCATTACTATGTTACTGTATTGCTATTTTTAAATTATGCAGCAGTCTTATATATTTAAATATTAAATCACTGTTTATTGATTTCCAACAGATATATATTATAGGGATGTGAATCGTTTTTGAACGATTAAAATTATCGTCAGATAATTTTAAAATCGTCCAAAATAGTTAGAGTGCACGATACAATACAAATGCCCCCGATTTATCGTCAGGGGCATTTGTATTGTATCGTTAAATAGGGCACAGGAAAACCGGCACACCAAAAAAACCCTAAAACCCACCCCGAACCTTTAAAACAAATCCCCCACTCTCCCGAACCCCCCCCAAAAGTTTTAAATTACCTGAGGTCCAGTGGGGGGGTCCCGGCGCGATCTCCCTCTCTCTGGCCACGACTGCGTTAAGAGCAATGGCGCCGGTGGCCCTTTGCCCTTATCATGTGACAGGGCAAAGGTAGCGCCGGCGCCATTTTGGTTCCTGACTCCCGACGTCACGCGTGCAGGAGATCGCCGCTGGACCCCCAGGGACTTTTGGCCAGCTTGGGGGGGTCTCCTGACCCCCACAAGACTTGCCAAAAGTCCAGCGGGGGTCCGGGAGCGACCTCCTGCACGCGGGCCGTATTGCCAATCTTCAAAATGGCGCCGGCGCTACCTTTGCCCTCACTATGTCATATGGGCGACGGTAATTGCCAGGTTCATGTGGCCTGGTTTGGCCTCTGTTGGAAACAGGATGCTGGACTTGATGGACCCTTGGTCTGACCCAGCATGGCAATTTCTTATGTTCTTATGTTCTTAATACGGCCCGCGTGCAGGAGGTCGCTCCCCCCCCAGCCAAAATCGATCGTTAAGACGATCGATCACACGATTCACACCCCTAATATATACAGTCATATTTGTACAACAAACATAACAATGATTAAGAAAGATACATCGCCAAGAAATTTCCTACAACTATATAATACAATCGATTACTTCACCGTAACAGTATTTATAAACAAACAGGCACATACTTCATCTCTCCACTATTTTTTACTTCACACTTGCAGTTTTCCTTCAGGAATCATATTCTGCCTTAGCTTGCTGATTCTGCAATAACACAAACAGCACTTTTAAGTGCTACCAAATTAAAAACAGAGAAGAAACTTTCTTTCAGGGAATGTCAGGCCACAAGAAAAAATCTACAACTGTGAGTGGGTTCAAAATTTGCCTGTGTGGAAAGGTCATGTCCCTCATCATCGGTCATGTTATACAACTGCTGACTGGGACCAGACCACAACCAAAAATATATGAAGCCTGTGCACAGATGGCCCAGCACTCACAGTGCTCCAGAGCTTTTTGCATGGAAGAGCTTCCTAAATCTCTTTAAGATTGGCAGTAGATCTTCCTTCCGTAGTGCAGCAACATCTGCCTCCTTGGGAAAACTTTTCAGTCAGAGCTATTCCAAACTCTCCCATCTGCAAGGTGTGTGGTCATGTAGTCGAGTTCAGCTGTCCAGAACCATTAAGAATAAGAGACATCACTCCCTTGAGCCGACCTTATCTGCATCAAAGAAGCATAAGCAATCCTCATAAGGGGCATCGGCACCAATATCATCGGGTTGTCCCTTTTCGGTGCTACTCGCACAGGCTTTATCCCAACTTGGTGCTTCGAAGCACCAAAAGACGGATGCATTCATGCATGCCTATGCTGAGTCTTCTTACCCAAAGTTTCTACTGAAAATAGGTGAATAAGAACCATCCAGTTTTGACAGAACGGTGAGTATGGAGGTTAGTGGATGAAAGCCTGGAGTTCGCTAACTCTTCTTGCCAAGGTGATAAGCAATGAGTACAAGTACTTTCCAAGTTAAGAACTTTAAAGGTGCTGACTCCAACAGCTCAAAAAAAGGCTTCATCAATTGAGTGAAGATCACATTGAGATCTCACAGAACAGGTGGTTTCTGTATCAGGATTTGCTTATCATATTAATCAGCCTTTGATAATTTCTACTTTTTCCTGAGGCCTCATGCCTATTAGGGAGAAAAATCCCTCCATACTCTGGATTGCAAACGGCCTTGGCAGATTACAAATGACATACTCAATCTCATGGTCAAGCTAATCAGCTTTTTGTCTCATATGACCCTAACCGCTTCAAATAGCACTTGCCAAATGAACTTCGTCTAGTTGGATAGCCGATTGTATCCATCACTGCTATGTCCTAGCGGGACTTTAACTTACAGACTCAATCAAGGCTCATCAGGTACGAACTATGTCTTCATCTATTGTTCATCTCCGACAAGTACCCATTGGAAATAATCTGAAAAGCTATGGCGTGCTCATCATTCCACACATTTATGTTCATTACTGTCTTGATACCATTTCAAAGACTGGCAGTAGTTTTGGACAAGCAGTTTTGCAAAGTCTGTTTTCGCTGCAGTCCACTCTCCATGGCGAACTCAGGGTTGCTTGCTAAGTCATCACGTCACTGTAACACACAGCTTGGGATTTCCATCATGTAATGGCTAATTCAACCTGCTTATCGACAGAAAAAGCTTATTTGCTTACTGTAAATATGTTTTCCATAGATAGCAGGATTAATTAACCATGGAATATCCACCCACCTCTCTTGAGAGTCAACTATTCAGCTAAATTTAGCTCAGTTACTGACCAAGGAGACTCACGAGTCAACACCTGCATGGGAACTCCTATACGTGCTCAGTATAGACTAGTCCATTCGGTGCTGCCCGATGACATCACCTACATGTAATGGCTAATTCTCCCTACTATCTATGGAAAACTCAGTTTATGGTAAACAAACATGCTTACTTTCCCTTTTGGAAATTATCCCACCTGCATAAATTACACATATTAAATTGTGTGCAGAAATTTTTCAGAAAATTTTATTTGCATATTTTTGAAAATTAAAAAAATATATTCATAGGTGCAAACCCCATGTTATGACCGTTGGCCGCAGGCGGCCGTGGCCAACCCAACTTGCGTCATGTCATGCTCTGCTCTCCACTCCTGGTGAACTCACGGCTATAGTTAGCCACTACTGCCATGTTCCTCTTGGCTCTCGATACTCCATGTGGCGGCTGGGACTCTGCCGACCTACACTCTGACTCTGGGCCTCCCTAGACGTGCGCGCGCACCACCAGGCCTTTCTTTAAAGGCCCAATGGTGGGAACTCCAGGGGCATCCCCAGATGATGACATCACAAGTCTGAGATATTTAAGCACCTCCTTTAGCCTATGCTAACTGACTTGGCAACGAGTTCCCTGAGCTCCTCTAGTGCTTGTTCCTGTTCTCTGGACCTGCAGTTCCTGCTTGGATCCCTGCTCTCCAGCCTTGGACTCTGGCTCTGGGTACCCGCTCCTCGGGAGCCTGCTCTGCGCTCCATTCCGAGCCTCTGTCTTGTGCTGCCCTGCTCCTCGGGGTAGCCTCAGCGCTGCTGCACCAGAGATCCTGTCTCCACGCTTCCCCGCTCCTTGGGGTAGCCTCAGCGTTACCACAACAGAGTTCCTGTCTCCACGCTTTCCCACTCCTTGGGGTAGCCTCAGCGTTTCCCATCGATAGCCATGTTGTCTGGGAGCTCTCGTGACTCCGAAGTAGCAGAGTTTCCTCAGTGAGTCACAGAGCTTTGACTCTGCGGCTGCACGGTGGTCTTCCCGCGCGATTCCCCTCTTCTCGTCAGTTTCTTTTTTTCCGCGAGCCATTTGGTTTTCTTCTCAGACCTTTTTTCCTGTTAGGAGATCTTTTTTGCGATTTTTTGCAAATTTTTCGATCCAAGATGGCTCCGAAGCCATCTGGATTTAAATACTGCCAGTGTGACAAAGTTATGTCCATCACTAATGCACATAACTATTGCTATATTTGTTTAGGCCGGACCACGACTAAGCCTCATGTAGAGACTGTGGTCGGATGTCCCCAAGGGCCCAGTGCCAGCGCACTGAAAAGATGGAGTGTCTCCGAATGGGCTCTTATGCCCCAACAGCCTCCACACATTCTTTGCCGGGACCGGTGAAGAAAGGTAAAGCATGCATGAAGAGGGCCTCCTCCCTTGGACCAAATGAAACGCGCTGCCCCGATTCAGGTACCAGGCCCGGGTAGGACAGACCCTTAGAGCCTCCCAAAAAAGCCGGGGTGCCGGCAGAGGTACCTCAGCGGGACAAAAGAGTCACGGGTGCATTGATCAGGCCACAGGGCCCTGTTCCCAGTCGACCCTGCTCCCCAGCGCCAAAGAACGCGACGCATTCGATGCAGTCAAAGCATCAGAAAAAGCCAACGCACTCGATACACAGCCTAGGTCACTCGATACCCAACAGCCTAGGTCAAAACCTCTCCTCCCTCATCGAAACCATCTCATCACAAATCGACCTGGACCTTCCAGCAATAATACTAGGAGACTTCAACCTCCACCTCGATGCCTCCCCCTACAACCACAATGCAAACTCCTCCTTGACACCATGAATGCGATGGACTTCAAGCAAATAATCCACTCTCCAACACAAAAATCAGGACACACCCTCGATCTGATTTTTATCAACAGCAAAATCTCTACATCCAATAGTCCTACAACCACCACATCCATCCCCTGGTCCAACCACAGACTCATCCAGACCACTCTCCACCTTACAAACCACCACCCCACTCCAAACAACTCCAAAAAATTCATCAGCTTCCAAAAGCCGTGCCCCAGTGACATCCTTGCTGAAGACCTCTCTAATGCTCTCACTACACTGGAGCTCAAAGACCCAAACACGGCCATCAACTCCTGGATTGACATCAACTACAAACTCGCCAAATCAAAATGCCCAACCATCACCAAAGCAATTCCCAACAGCAACTCCCACAACACCCCATGGTACACCCCCGCTCTGAAAAACACCAAAAGATTACTACGTCAAGCCGAAAAAACCTGGAGAAAACAACCCACCTCCTCGCACCTTGATAGATACAGGACGCTCCTCTACATCTACAGAACTGACACCGACAAAGCCAAACGTGAATTCTTTGGAAAAAAAATCCATCAACATCAACACAACCCAAGAACCCTCTTCAACTTCGTCTCCAAACTGACGCAACCCCCTCCCCTCGCCCCTTCCACAAACAACAACACAAAGACCTGCGAAGATCTTGCACAATTCTTCTCTGATAAAGTCAGCAATCTCATTAATCCTAACCTTCACTCATCAGAACAAACTCCTTCTCCGAACAACGAAGCACCATCTACCTGGTCCAACTTTGATCTCATCACCTCTACTGAAGTAAAAAAGACCATCCAGAAAATCAACCCAGCTCGACACCCCATTGACTCCATCCCAGTCAAGTCTCTCAAGCTCATCCCTGACACCATCGCCAAACCCATTGCGGACATAATAAATACTTCACTAGAGCAGGGCATCTTCCCAGAAGCTCTGAAAAACGCCATCATCAAACCCATCCTCAAAAAACCACATCTCGACCCCTCCAATCTCTCCAGCTACAGACCTATCTCAAATCTCTAATTCCTATCCAAGATCATAGAGAAACACGTCAACCTCCAACTTTCCGAACACCTTGAAACTCATGACATCCTCTACCCCACCCAACACGGCTTCAGAAAATCCCTCAGCACCGAGACACTTCTTCTATCACTCACTGACACTGTCTTAAGAGGCTTTGATGCCGGTCAATCCTTCCTCTTCATCCTACTGGACATCTCTGCTGCCTTCGATACTGTAAATCATAACATACTCACGACCCGCCTGATGGAGATTGGCCTCACCGAAACAACCCTCAGTTGGTTTCGATCTTATTTAGCCAACAGATCCTTCAAAGTTCAATTCAACAACAGCGAATCTAAACAATTTCCACTCCCCCACGGAGTCCCTCAAGGTTCCTCCCTCTCATCTACCCTATTCAATATATACATTCTCTCTCTCTGTAAACTCCTCTCCAGTCTGGACCTCACCTTCTTCATCTATGCTGACAACGTCCAGATTCTCCTCCCCGTCAAAGAAAGCATAACTAACACCATCTCCCTCTGGACTTCGCTCTCTCTACAAATATCAAATCTCCTTACGCAGATATCACTCACCCTCAACCACAAAAAAACCGAAATCCTCTTCTTATCAAACAAAAACACATCCAACTCTAGCAATAACAGCCCCCCCAACCAGCCACCCTCCACTCTCTCCAACGAGGTCAGAGACCTAGGCTTCCACCTTGACTCATCCCTCAACTTGAAGAAACACATCAACCTTACATTCAAAGAAGGTTTCTACAAACTAAAAATCCTCAAGAAGCTCAAACCACTTCTATTCCACCACGACTACCGCACAGTTCTCCAAACCCTCATACTATCGAAGCTAGACTACTGTAACTCCCTCCTCCTCGGTCTTCCCGCCTCAACCATTAAACCACTTCAGCTACTCCAGAACGCTGCAGCCAGATCCCTCACAAACACCAACCGAACCTCCCACATCACCCCTACTCTAAAAGCATTACACTGGCTCCCCATCTCACACAGATCTCAATACAAAACCCTCACCATATTACACAAAACCATCAACAACCAAAAAACCAAATGGTCTAAAAACCCTCCCCAACTTCATCAAAGCCAGAAATGCCTACACTCCCAAAACACAGGCCTCCTGGTCATTCCACACACAAAACTTGCTCACCTATCTTCCACTAGACAACGCTCCTTCTCAGTAGCCAGTCCAACCATCTGGAACCAGCTACCCTCTCACCTCAGACTGGAACCCTCTCTCCAAACATTCAAAAAACATCTGAAAACATGGCTGTTCCAGAAAGCCTACCAACTAGCAACCTAACTCCTCTTCCCTCCCACCCTCTTCTCAGTCCACACCTACTCCACAAGAAAGCCTCACCGCATATAATATACAAGACATAAAAATCACCATGCTTCCAGATCTACTCAACTGTTACAATGTACAAATTACTGTCCCTGTGTTCCACTATGCTCCACTGTGTTCCACTGTGTTTCACTGTTAAACTGTTAAATAGTTAAACTGTTAATCTGTTAAACCGTTAATCTGGTAAACTGTGTTTTCACTGTTAAACTGTTCCTATGCATATACTAATGTTACTGTGTAAAAATGGTACGACCTCCGTCATGCTATTATCCTGTTATAATGTGAACCGATGTGATGTACCCCAATGAATGTTGGTATATAAAAGCAAATAAATAAAATAAATAAATACACGGCGCACCTTCGACGCAGTTGACTCCATCGAAGCACACGGAGCAACCTGAACGTACGGCGCATAAAAATCACTCGACGCATATGACGCACCCCAAGCGTCTGGTGCAAACCACGACGCATGCAACGCATGCTTCGACGCTACCAACGCAACTAGGCCAGGAACAACAACTACTGCTCCACAAGAAGTCTCACAGGGACAAACACACACATAGAGCCCCATCTACTCACAATGGACGTTTCCTAGCGTGTAGCAGATGGACTCAGGACCAAAGGTATAGTGTACTCCTGTTAGCAGTTGGAGACGGATCAGATTTCAATCTGACGTCAGCCCCTAGTACATATACCCCTGCAGAAAGTGCAGCTCTTCAGTATTTTCCATCTCCATAGCAGTTAGGGACTATCTGCACGCTCTCAGAGCGTTAGACAAAAATTAAAGAACAAAACCCGAAATTTAAAGAAGAAACCTACCTGAAGACGAGCCCCGCACTCCTGCGGTGATACCCTCGGGTCCCTCCCTCAGTTGAGTTTCCCGAGGTGATTTCCGTGGTCCCTCGGAGGTGAGCCTCGGTCTGGTGGCCGATTTGCGGCAGGGACCTAGCCCCCGAATCCTAGGGCGCGGCATAGAGGCAGCCTCGGTCCGGCAGCCGAATCACGGCGAGGACTTAGCCCCCGATCTCGGGCGCGGCTGAGAGCGGGTGCACCCCCTCGAGCACGGCGGTGAAGGTAGTTGCCCTCTCCCCCCGCAGCCGGAGACCGCCCGGAGCGAAACCAGGAAGCGCCGAAGACAAGGTAAGGTAGAAAGCTTCTACTTTAGCCTGGTCTCCGAAGATCGAGGAGGAGCACAGATCGGCGATTGGAATCTGTGCCACCGGGTTGATCCGCCCAAGCAGGGCTAGGCTCCGGCTGTTCCAGGTCTGCCCACGTGGAGACCCTCCGAGGTCGCCATATTGCCCGCATGCTCGCCTTCGCCATCTTGGCCTTGTTCGCCGCGCCGCCCGCCGTCTGATCCGAGCGCACAAATTAAGCTAAGCGCACAAAATTATTTGTGCACATAACCTTAGGCGCACATAAAACCTTACGCGCATAAGTTACGCGCACAGCCAAGGCGCACATCTACGGCTAGGCACACATCTGCGCGCACATGTCAGACGCAATGGAGCGCATAAGAGCTTACGCGTCCACAGAAAGGTCACCTCCAGAAACAGGAATAAAAGCTCAAGGCCTCTGCCCAGCATGCAACATCAGAGCCGCACAGAGCGAGGAAGCCGACGCCCTATGCACACACTGTGAGCATGCCCTGGGAGATCTAGGTCAGGGCCAGTCCCACCCAAGGCCCAGTGTGAGCTCCTCAGGGGGCACCCCAGACCTAGCAGGCCCCAGTGAGTCCATCCTATAGACGGGGACCCCCAGGGAACCGGTGCCCCTCAACTTAGACCCAGTGTCAATCTCTTGGGTAGAGTTGTTTAAGGGGATTCACGCCTTTGTCAAAATGCAAACTGAACCCCGGGCGGACCAGCCATATGCGCCACCGGAAGACCCTCAGGCCCCAGGACCCTCGAGGCCTAGGCACAGGCTCCCACCACCCAGAAGCCCCACCTACGGGGACATGGATTTCTCCGAAGAGGAAGCCGAGCCCCTTGAGGAGGGGGAACTTCCCTCGGGGACAGAGCCACACCGAACCATGAGACGCTGCTTCTCAAAGGATGAGCTTCCGGACCTTGTATCCCAATGCCTATCGGAGCTCGCTATCCCGGGCCAAGGCACCTCGGGGGAACCTAGAATGAACCCCCTGCTGGAGGGCCTTCGACAGACGTCTCGCCATTTTCCTCTCTTACAGGCGGCACAACAGCTAATTGACCTGGAGTGGAATGCACCGGAGTCCTCATTCAAAGGGGGTCGAGCCTTATCGGTCATGTACCCCCTGGACCCAGCAACCAAGGAGCTTCTGGCGTGCCCTAGAGTGGACGCCATAGTCTGCGCGGTCGCTAAGCGCACTACCATCCCAGTGGAGGGAGGAGCAGCACTCAAGGATGCACCCGACCGGCGCCTGGAAGCCATACTAAAACAATCATTTGAGGTGGCAGCCATGTCCCTGCAGATTGCGGCCTGCTGCACCGTGGTGACACGTTCCTGTTTATCCCAAGCCAGGAACAACACCCCGGGAGAAGACATGGAATCAGCACTATCATTCCTCACTGACGCGGCTTCCGATCTAGTGCGCACAGCAGCCAAAGGAGTGTTGTCCACAGTGGCAGCCAGGAGACAACTCTGGCTTCGAAATTGGTCGGCTGATGCCTCCTCCAAGACACGCCTCACGAGAATGCTCTTCAAAGGATCCCTCCTCTTTGCCAGCGAACTAGAGAAACTGGCCAACAAGTGGGGCGACTCCCCATTACCCCGCCTGCCGGAAGACAAGACGAAGAGAAACCAATTCTACAGGCACTAATTTTCTCCACGGATTACTGTAATGCCCTGCTGCTAGGACTACCAAATACTACATTAAGACCACTTCAAATACTTCAGAACACAGCAGCTAGAATACTAACCGGAAAAAGGAGGAGGGACCACATAACTGAAACCCTAGCGGAACTACATTGGTTACAGATTGAACACAGAATTAAATACAAAACCCTATGTACCATCCATAAACTAATTCATGATGAGAAATCAGACTGGCTAAACACAGTATTACGGGTACACGTCCCACACAGAAATCTTCGATCAGCAAATAAAGCACTCCTAACCATCCCTTCAGTTAAAACAGCAAGACTAACCCAAGTGAGGGAAAGGGCCTTATCATTAGCAGGACCCACAATTTGGAACACAATGCCTCCAGAGATCAGATTACAAAGTGATCTCAAGGCATTTAAGAAAAGTTTAAAAACATGGCTTTTTAAACAGGCATTTTACAAGGAGACAGGAGAATAGAAATTATTCAGGAATAAGCAGATAAGCACCGACACACAGTACTTAGGACGATACAGTAGAGTAGTCTATGAACCCCACATCACAACTAGCATATTGATAACACTATGTATGATAAATTACCCGTAAAAGTATTTTCAGTACACTCGGTCATGACACACTTCTCTAAAAATTATTTTGTCTAATGATATATTGTAACCGAACCTTTGACGGCACCTGTTAGAATGTACTATAGTACACTTTTACCTACATTAAATTTGTGCCTACATGTAAACCGTTGCGATGGTGTATAACTTAGCGACGGTATAGAAAAGATTTTAAATAAAAAAATAAAATAGTACCTCGTTGTACAGGGAATAATCTCCATACCCGCCATTAATCTTAATCCGTGCCATAGGTTCGTGGTATAAGCTCTTTATCCAACCAAAGAAATGAGATCCAAAATGCATTTTGGCCAAGGTTGCAAATAGAAAATCCCAGTGGACCAAATCAAAAGCCTTCTCCGCATCAATGGCCTCGTGCCTAAAGATGGCGGTGGCCATCTTGGATTTCTTCCGAGGAGGAAAGCCAGCAGAGCGCCGCGAGGGAGGAGCAGGGACGGCTCCCCAGCGGGTGGACAGACTGCGGACCATCCCCGGGGTGCTGGGCACCGGCCCTGGTGGAGGTAGGGGGCCGCACCCGTGGCCGTCCACGGGCGCGGGACACAACAGGATTAAATGGACAATTTTCTCAGTGGAAGGGAGTGGGCAGTGGAGTACCTCAGGGATCTGTACTGGGACCCTTACTTTTCAATATATTTATAAATGATCTGGAAAGAAATACGATGAGTGAGGTAATCAAATTTGCAGATGATACAAAATTGTTGAGAGTAGTTAAATCACAAGCAGATTGTGATAAATTGCAGGAAGACCTTGTGAGGCTGGAAAATTGGGCATCTAAATGGCAGATGAAATTTAATGTGGACAAGTGCAAGGTGATGCATATAGGGAAAAATAACCCATGTTATAATTACACAATGTTAGGTTCATATTAGGTGCTACTACCCAAGAAAGAGATCTAGGCATCATAGTGGATAACACAAATCGTCGGTTCAGTGTGCTGCGGCAGTCAAAAAAGCAAACAGAATGTTGGGAATTATTAGGAAGGGAATGGTGAATAAAACAGAAAATGTCATAATGCCTCTGTATTGCTCCATGGTGAGACCGCACCTTGAATACTGTGTACAATTCTGGTCGCCGCATCTCAAAAAAGATATAATTGCGATAGAAAAGGTACAGAGAAGGGCTACCAAAATGATAAGGGAAATGGAATAGCTCCCCTATGAGGAAAGACTAAAGAGGTTAGGACTTTTCAGCTTGGAGAAGAGACGGCTGAGGGGGGATATGATAGAGGTGTTTAAAATCATGAGAGGTCTAGAACGGGTAGATGTGAATCGGTTTTTTACTCTTTCGAATAATAGAAAGACTAGGGGGCACTCCATGAAGTTAGCAGGACTGGGGATGCCGGAGAGGATGGCAGGCAGACGCCGCAGCCAGACGTCCATCAACCGTGGGAGGAGTCGCAAAAACGGTAAGGTGGGCGGAGTGGAGACGTAGGGCAGCGACAGTCGAAACACTTAGTACAACAACTCCATAGGAGTGTATGATTTGTTGGTTCAATTTATTTAGAACCAACAACTTCAAAAAGAAACTTACATACAACTTCAAAAAGAAACTTTAAACCTGGCTCTTTAAGCAAGCCTACCAATAACCTTTTCTCTTCCCGCAGCCCAATTCATTCATCTCCACGCTCCCCCCAACACAGAATCCTCTACAACTTCAATAATTATTATTTGTTCCTCTCAGCATGTCTTCTCCTTCACTTCCTTCATCCTCTCACCCCCTTTTTTTTACTTATTTGTTATATACTGTCTAATCCATAGTTACTTAACATGTTAGATGTAATTTCCTTTCATATTTCATCTGTTGATATGTAAACCGATGTGATGGGTAAATGAATGTCGGTATATAAAAATTGTTAAATAAATAAATACATTTGAACTGTAAATATTTCTTTGTGTCAAGTCATTTTAAATTATATTTATGGTGTGCTGTGTGATGATTTATGGTGTGCTGTGTGATGATTTAACCAGTACCAGATGATTAAGAGAAACTACCTTCACCAGAGGGCCTAAAAGAGTCACTGTCCTCTATTAGAGAGGAGCCCATGTATAGAATGTTTTTTGTGTATGACCATATTTATTTATTTATTTATTGGTTTTTATATACCGCCGCTCATCAGAGATATCACGTCGGTGTACAGAGAACGAAAAATACGCAATTGCGTTGTACATAAAACAGTATGGTAACAATTGAGGAACGATACATAAAACAGCTAAATGCAGTAACAGAAAAGATTATATAGTTAATAAAAACATAGAATAGCTATTATAGTACAATTTAATATAGTATCGAAGGATAACTTTAGGAAGAGTTTAGAGGAGATGTAAAAACTTAAATTGAAGGGGAAAAATAGGGGAAGGGTCAGGGAGGAAAAATTATATACATGGGAGGCTGTTAAATACAGCAAATTCTTCGGTTGCATAAATTAGAAAAGAGGGTTCTAGGGTTGCAAGAAATAGAAATGAAGATTCTAAGGTTGAATGATGTAGAAAGGAGGTCGGTAGGGGGGGCAGTACCTTCAATATCCTAACTTAAGGATAATGATTGAAGTAAATAAGGGGGGGGGGGGGGGGCGGTGAAAAGGGCATATGAGCCAGGTTGTTATTTATAAAGATGTAGAATATAAAATCTTCACTGGTCTTGACCCCTCCATCATCTTGGGTACCCTAATCACTTGGATATTATTACAATGACTCCTGTTTATAAGGCATATTGTTTCTCTGCTAAAAACTTGTATGAAAGCTCCAACTTTTCTATCTTTTTGCAGGCTACCGTGAATCTTCCACCTCCCTCATGCTATCTGTTATCACCTTGACTTGGGTGTCAGTATCATTAACTGGGGTGAATCTTGATGGATAGTTGATTTAACACTACTTTTATAGCAGCGATCATACCTGGAGTAAGAGTTGGATCACGATAGTGCCTTCCTTCATTAACAAATCACAGGACATCTTTTTATTAACTTAAAGGAGCTTGTGAATGAGGCATTCCCCTTACCTATGGATTAGAGATGCTGCAGGGCAGCTTGCCAGGTTAAGGTTCACTCCTCATCCTAGGCCAACAAAACAGGCTCTGATAAAGGCCTGGGTTTGTCCCATTCCAAGGTTGGTGGATGCCTAGAATGACCTCCTAAAGGAGGTGGTGAAGACAAAAACAGTGATGGAATTCAGAAGGTGGGGAATAATCTCAGAAGATCCTTAATGATAAGAGGTTTGAAATAAACCACTGAGGTTAGTTAGTTATCTATCTATCTATCTATCTATCTATCGAGTTTTATATACCGTCATTTGGTTTCGCCATCACAATGGTTTACAATTTTTGATGGGTAAGATGTTAGGAGGTTAGGATGGGGATTAATATCACATTCATTTTGAATAACTTGTATTCGATGGATAAAGTGTTAGAAGATTAGTAGATGCATTGATGTGCAAAGAGCATTCATTTATACATACAGTGTTCATTTAAAGTATTATTATGATTGAGGGGGATATTCTAAACGTGGTAAGGGGAACATGGTGGGGATCTGAAAGGAGGCTAATAGGGTGGGTGCGAGGAAGTTTTAGTCAAGATTTGTGTTATTTTGGGTATGAATCATTGGATGTTTTGGGAGGCTTTGGTGAACATCCAGGTTTTAAGTTCCTTTTTGAAGGTTTTTAGGTCTGGTTGATTTCTTAGTTCCGTTGGGAGGGTGTTCGAGTTTGGGGCTGCCGAGGGATATGGCTCTTTCACGGGTTGAGGTTAGTTGTTTGGGGTGCGTAGGTGAGATTTTCAGAAGGCCTTTGTTGGTTGAGCGGAGGTTTCGTTGAGGTGTGTGTATTTTTATTGATTTACTTAACCAGCTGGTTTGATCTTCGTAAATAGTTTTGTGTAGTATTGTCAATATTTTGTAATCTATTCAGTGTTTTATTGGGAACCAATGTAAAGCTATGAGAATTGGTGTAATATGATCGTGCTTTTTTGTTCCTGTGAGGATTCTAGCGGTAGTGTTTTGTAAGATTTGTAGTGGGCGGATGATGGAGAGTGGTAATCCAAATAGTAGGTAGTTGCAATAATCCAGGTTGGAAAAGATCTGTGATAACATTTCCTTATAGGAGTAACCTGCAAGGAATTGCAGTTACAACTCTAAAAAGAAGGCAAGGAGAGATAACCTGCACAGAATGACAGAGCATTAAAATGAAGAGGGGGTAGCCTGCATGAAGCAACGGTTACAACTCTAAACACCTTACGATATAGTCTGGATGAATTGTTTTGGCCTTTATCTTCTATCATTTACTATGTTAACAGTGCAAGGAACTACAGTTCTGATTTTCCCATTGACTTCCCTAAGAAAATCAGAACTACAAATTAATGTCCGCCTAAGTGCAAACCCAAGATTGGATCTGCCTGTTTGGTTTAACTGGGAGTGATGTGGCAACCCTACTAATGACAAATAAGGGCAGAATGTGCAGCCTGGCTCAGAGGAGCCATGTTATAGGGTTTAAGAAAGGAGATTTAGGCTAGTCTTAGATTTCTGAAAATCCCATTCTGGTACCTACAGCTCATGATTTCAAATGGTACAAATAAGGATTACAACTACCACAATGCTGGGATGTTAGTTAAAAAACCTGGGTCACATTGCAACTCCCGCAAGCCTGAGCAGCCATTGCACCCGCAGACTGCCCTCGCTCCCCGCTTCCCCGTTTAATAGTAACCGTCAGTCCCATGGCGCACGGGACACGGGAGGCAACGCTACCAGTACGATGACCCCTCCCAAGCCCTTTCCCCCTCCACCGTCCTGGGACGCAAGCGGAACTAGACCCGGAAGTCCGCGTCTGCCGCAGCCGGAGGAGCGCCCTTTCCTTCTCACGTGGGCGCATGTCATGTGAGCTGTGCACGTGACGCGGGGGCTTGCTGGCTGCTGTCTGCCTGCGCTTCCCCTTCTCTCTGTTACCGGCGGCTGCGGATCCTGTGCCAGCGCCATGCACCCGGCGCCCGCTGCTGCTGTCCCTGTTCTGGTGCTGGGTTTGCTGCTGCTGCTGGAGGCCGCAGCCCAGAGCCCCAGCTTCCCGGAGCTGTGCGGGTGAGTCTGGCTACTGTTTCTTCTTGCTCCGTGCAGGGCCTGCCTCGAGCTCTGGCCTGGCGGGAGGGTAACATTCGATGCCCCGGGCTCACCCGAAGCAGACAGGGGCAAGCGGCCGGGTGGCTGCTGTGTTGCTCCTTCTCTACGCCAGAGATAATGGAGAGGGATCAACTTGCGCTTTCCGTCCCACCTCCTGAAATTCATGCTTTTTACCAATTGCTGTGTATATGTATAAAGTTTTGCAGGTTATTTAATTCCGTTTTTATTCCGTTTAGTGGTTCTGTATACGATTTTGCCCGCTTGTGACATTTGTTAACCAGCAACTTAATGAAAGCGGCTACGAAATGTTATTAGATTATTTTCTATCTGTTTTCTAGTTTGGGTGATGGTATTGGTCGTATATATTTTATAGAATGAGTTTGGGGATTTATTCCCGCCCACCAGGGAGTGCGACCTTTCCTGATGAGGAGAGATTTACTATTTCTTGCTCCATCTTTCTAGCAGGTCGTAGATATGTATCGCCAGGATTGCTGCCTTTCCAGCGCTGGGTGGCTTTGTTTAGGTGTAGTGCTGCTTAGTACTGTTGTGTATGGTGGACGGGGCTAGATAGTTGTGTGCAGGGGCTGCTCATTTCGAAACTTTACCATACTGTAACTTGTGCTTTTGAGAGGTCAGTAATACCTCTCAACCAGACCTAAGAGCTTAATTTATCAGTATTCAAAACAGTCTTTTTTTATTTTTTTTGTTGTGCATAGATTGGTCAGAAATAAATCTGGAAAGAGTGAGTTTTTCAAGCTGTTAACATAACTGGATAAAGTGAACAACGTGTGAAACAAGCTAACTGCATTCCATTAATGTGCTTTTTATGGATTGTCTTTTTCTTGGAGTTAGCTTAAAAGTCCTGGCAGTGAATGGTTCACTTTTATGTTGTGTGTAGTAGGGCCTATGCCAAAATGCTTGTAGGCCAATGCAATAAAGTGCGCTCAGCCTAGTGCACAGGGTAACCCACGGGTTGGATGCGCTAGATTAATAAGAAGAACATAATACCCAATGTAATAAGGGGATTAGCATGTTCGAACAAACCTGTAGCTAATAGTGCTCATCACATGTAAATGCCATGTAGAGGAAGCTGTTATTATTAACCCCCAGTTGCGCCTGATTTGCTCTTTTTTAACATGACAAATTGAATGCCAGCCCTGGAGCTAGCATAAAGTCTTGCCGCACATCAAGGTCTCAACTAAAAAACAAAAAAATACTGCTTTTCTGTGGATCCTCTTGCTTGGTATCCTGGCAATACTAAAATCTATCTATTGAGATGACTAACAATTATTAAAAAATGAAAGTCTCTATGAAGAAAAATGTTTTTGGGGTGCACAATATACACGCAGGCTGTGTATATTATATGTGTATGTTGTGACGGTAAACTATCTGCGGCCAGATAAAATGGACACTCGTATTGAGCGATCATTTTCCTAACCCACGCACAGCCCCGTCTCCTGGGTGCTCAATGCTTTTGAGTGCTAGGGATGCAAAATTTATCCCTAGCGCATCCTTTTTAGCACATCAGCTCATTAGAATATTGCATCGCGTGCTCAGGAGAGGTGGATTTGTGCACGTTGAAAAAACCGGTGCTCGGTTTGGATGCATGTGTTAATGCTTCTGATATTGCATCAGCCCCTCAGTTTATTGCTAACTGGGCAAAGGCTATTTAGCACTCAAACACAGCAAATAGACCCTTTCCTTTTTTTTTTTTTTAGTTAATGTGCATGTGATATGAAGTTTAATTTTTAGCACCAGTGCTAAAGGCTGTATTGCATCAACCTTGAGTGATGTTTTAGAATGAATGTTAACATTTTAGCAAGTGAATGCTAAAAAAATTCTCTGTTCTCTTACTTTTATTTCCTTTCTTCAAATCTGTATGTCAGAACTGAGGGGAAAAAACAGGAGCTCAGGGGAGAAGGGAAAGTTGGATAACTCCATGGCTTATACGTTTGCTTTGTCCAAAGTAGTTAGGAGAGAAAAGATGCAAATGAAACAAAAATAGCAAATATAGTAAAATGGAGAGGGGGGAGCTTTGTTTTAATTTTAGTGGTAGGAGGAGGTGCAGACCGGCCTGGATTTAGGCATAGGCAAAATGAGCAACAGAGGAGCTTTCTCCCACATACTTTAGGGCTATGTGCCACTACCACTTCAAAGAGGCAATCCTGTGGCATTCTGATGGAATAACCTCTCCCTTGCTTTACAGTCTCCTGTGGTGAAATCTCGCTGTCCAGTCTTCTAGAGGGAAACCCTGACCTCACCCAAATCTGGCCCTGAGCACAAAAAATGGCATTATGAGACACTGAGATACAGGGGAGGAATATGTGACAAGGAGAGAGAATTTGCTCAATAGATATTCACTGGCAAAGGGCCAGGAGTTGGACCACAGAAAATGGACACAAACAGGATTGGAAGCGAGGCAAACCTTAAATGATTTTCAGAAGACTGTGAGGAGCTAGTTAAATTAAAATGCATGAAGTGATGGGGCTGAGTGGGATGCATCTAAGAGTTTCAAGGGAGCTTAACGTTCTGGTAGCTCTGCTGGCTGACCTTTTTGCTGCTTTTTTAGAGTTGGGACTTGGACTGGAGGCAGGCAGATGTGGTTCCTCTTCATTAAAGTGGAAGTAAGGAGGAGCCCGCGAGCTTCAAGCTGATTAGTTTGACCTCTGTAGTGAGTAACTTAATGGAATCTTAGCTGAAACAGAGGACAGTGCAGATTATAGAACTGAGTGGATTACTGGATCGGAGGCAGCATGGTTTTTACCAGACGCAGGTCTTGCTAGATGAATCTGATCAATTTCTTTGACTGGTTGACTAGAGAGTTGGATCAGGGAGAACAGTAGATGTACTGTACATGGATTTTAATAGGACTTTTAAAATTGTTCCACATAGGTGACTTATAAATGAACCGAGTGCTTTTTGTAGGGGCCCTAAAGTGACTGAGTGGAAGGCGACAAAGGATAGTGGTAAATGGAATTCATACTGAGGAGAGGTGACTGCAGGATTTGGTCCTTGGACCAGTTCCGTTCAACATTTTCAAAAAGAATATTGTGGATGAACAATCGAGAAAGGCTTCTCTTTTTTCAACAAGGTAATAGCCAGAAAGGTGTGGAAAACATGAGAAGTGATCTAGTGAAGCTTGAGGAATGGTCTAAAGTCTGGTGGTTAAGATTTTATGCATTTGGGCTTCAAAAATCTGAGGTGGGGTGGGAAGGAGAGGTGAAATTCTTCTATGCACAAAACCATCACAACACTCCACCACAACAACTCAACTCCCGACACGAACAGAAAAATAGTCACCTCAGTAAAAGACCTCGGCGTAGTCATGGATAACGAACTCAACATGAAGAGTCACATCAACTCAATAATAAAAGATGGATTCTTCAAACTGCAGATCCTCAAACGTCAAACCACTCCTCTACTCCCAAGACTTCAGAACAGTCCTCCAAGCACTATTACTTTCCAAACTCGACTACTGCAATGCCCTCCTCCTGGGCCTCCCATCCAACTCCATTAGACCACTTCAACTACTTCAAAATGCTGCGGCAAGATCACTCTCTAACACCAAAAGATCCGATCACATAACACCAATCCTCAAAAACCTGCATTGGCTCCCCATCCCACACAGAATACAATACAAAGTCCTAACGCTCATCCACAAAGCCCTATACAATGACAAATTCGACTGGCTAAGCCAATCCCTGCACTTTCAAACCTCCCAAAGAACCCTCCGATCCACCAACACTGGACTCATTCCAGTCCCTTCTCCAAAAATGGCTCACCTAACCTCAACAAGAGACTGCTCCCTAACGATAGCAGGACCATCGCTCTGGAACCACCTACCGCCGCAAATAGACTGGACCCTTCAATTCAATCCTTCAAAAACAATCTTAAAACATGGCTCTTTAAATAAGCCTTCCCAACCAACACCTAACTCCCAACACCAAGCATACAAAAATTAATTCTCCCCCCTTCTGTACACTCAACACCCCCCTCCAAACTAAATCATGCATTCCACCAACCCCTTCCCACCCATACAAGCTTGCTATTACATACACCACGTAATTAAACTGTATAATATCTTACATCATTATTTATTTTTATTTATACCGACATTCGATCTCAATCGAGATATCACACCGGTTTACATTCAGGTACTGTAGGTATTTCTCTATCCCCAGAGGGCTTACAATCTAAGTTTTTGTACCTGAGGCAATGTAGGGTAAAGTGACTTGCCCAAGGTCACAAGGAGCGACTTGAACCCTGGTCTCCTGGTTCATAGCCCACTGCTCTAACCACTAGGCTATTCCTCCTCCCTACACACAATCCTCCATCCCTGTTTTTACATGCATATCTCCGCATAGAACCCACCATTATCCCCCCAAACATCAGTGCGACATACCCCTCCTCATCCTTACCATTACCTACATCCCCACCCACTTCTATTCCTCAAACTAGATTTCTGCAAATACTACAATGTGTCAATGCAAAACAAGAAGTTAGTAAATCGTATAGAACTCTTTGCTATTCTGTTGTTCGCTACGCCATATAGAATTCTCTGTTACTCCGCTCCTCAAGCTCGATTCCTGCATATGGTACAAAGTCTCAATGTAAAATAAGAAGATACTATTGTCGCATAGAATTCTCTGCCACGCTGTACATTGCTGCCGTTTATCTACTCCACAAGTTACATAGTTAGACTCTCAATGTAAATAGGCTATCCAGAGAGCTAGTGAAATAACTATTACCCTTTTATTTACTCCACATGTTATATTGTTACTTTCTTGTAAAAATTTTCAATGTATCCAAAGAGCTTGGGAAATATCTATTACCACACAATTTATATTGTTATATATGTTACAAAGTTTCAATGTAAGATAAGAAGCTATTCTTCTTATAGAACCTCTGTTACTCTGTAAACCGGTGTGATATGTCTGATTGAACATCGGTATAGAAAACCAAACAAATACATAATAAATAAATAAGATCAGGATCTGATGATCTTAACATGGCCAAATTGGTGGAGGAAATTGCATAGGAAGAGGAAAGGTCTGTAGAAAAGAGGTGATATTGCCCCTATATAAGTTCCTGGTGGAATATGTTGTACGATTTCTGGAGACTGCACCTTCAAAAGGATGTAAACTGGGTTGCATGGGTCCAGAAAGTGGCAGATAAAATAATCAGTGATTATGGGAACAGACTTAAAGATTTTTTCAGGGCAGGATAGGGGAGATATGATAGTTAAAGATATCCACGCACCAGATGGCAGAACTCTTTCAAAAGAGTGGATGTCATTGGATGAGGTGGACTCAGGAGTAATACAGGGAAGTATTTTTTTACAGAAAGGGTGGTGGATTAGTAGAACAGCTTCCCAGTGGAGGTGGAGACCTCCACTGGGAAGCTGTTCTACTGGGAAGTACAGTATCTGAATTCATGAAAGCATGGGGCATGCATAGAGGATCTCTGAAGGAGTGGTAGGGATCGTAGCGTTGAGCAGTTGCGTGGATGGAGAGACTAAATAGGCCATAAGGTCTTTCTCTGCTGTCATGTTTCTGTGTTTAATTTTTTTCAGGTCTGTGTCTGTGTGAGAGAGAGCTGATTTCTGGCCATCATCTAGGTCAGTACAGATATTAAGAGTGTGTTTGGCCATCCTGGACAGATACATCTATCTTTCTACCGTCCAGAAATGGCTATTTTTTAAATAAATTATTTTTGAATCTTGCCAAAACACAGGCCGATTCAGTAAAAGTCGCGGGAGAGCGGGCGAGCGCACAGGCCACTCTCCTGTGCACGCGATTCAGTATTTAAATGAGGGCCCGCAGTAAAAAGAGGCGCTAGGGACACTAGCACATCCCTAGTGCCTCTTTTTTTGACAGGAGCGGCGGCTGTCAGCGAGTTTGACAGCCGACGCTCAATTTTGCCGGCGTCTGTTCTCAAACCCGCTGACAGCCATGGGTTCGGAAACCGGATGCTGGCAAAATTGAGCGTCTGGTTTTCAAGCCGCGGGCTGATTTTTTTTTAAATTTTAAATTTTTTTTTAAATTTTAAATTATTTTTTACTTTGGGACTCCGACTTAATATCGTCATGATATTAAGTTGGAGGGTGTACAGAAAAGCAGCTTGGCCTCACATTTTACTTAGTGAATCGTGTGGGAATAACTAATAGGGCCATCAACATGCATTTGCATGTTGCAGGCGCTATTAGTTTCGGGGGGGTTGGATGCACGTTTTCGACGCGCTATTACCCCTTACTGAATAAGGGGTAAAGCTAGCCCGTCAAACACGCGTCCAAACGCGGGTTAACAGTGCGCTCCACTGGAGCACCCTGTACTGTATCGTCCTGAGTATGTGTTAATTCAGAGACCACTCTCCAAGATTCAACACACCACAATTGTGATTGAGAATGCCACTTTTTAATTGAATTAATGTATACGGAACCTTGGTGTGCTAATTGACCCTTTGCTCTCTTTCCGTCCCCCTGTAAGAAAAATGTTAAAGTCTGAAATTCCAGCTTTTGTAAGCTGTGGGTTTTATGTGGCCATAAACATCTTTTAGACAAGTCAGATTTTTGGACAGTCATACGTACCTCAAGCCTGCCCGTAGTTGATTATCGTAACGCCGTCTTAATTGGCTTAACGGCTGTGACCTTAAAACCACTTCAACTTTTGTTAAACGCAGCTGCTCATTTGATTTCAGGTTGTAAAAGAAGGGATCATATTACACCTGTGTTAATAGATCTTCCTTGACTTCCAATTGCTGAATGCATCCAGTACAAGACATCAGTTAATGTGTTTAAATTGATCTAGTTCTCAGTCGCACCATAGTGCAATGCCTTGCTGCAAATGTACTGTCCGATTCGCCAGTCGCGATAGTCACAAAGAGGACTGTTGGATGAGCAGTACTAGAGGTTGTGCCTTCTCTATTCTCTGCAACTACGCCTGACTGATGCAATGAAGGCTTTCAAACCTTGTTGAAAAATTGGCCATTTAAACAGGCTTATTCGTCTTTTTGGGACTTTGAACATTTGCTAGCACAGTTCATCTTCCTGATTATGGACTGTTAAGGTACCCCTGTGAAATTTTATGACTAGATGTCAGTTGTTTTGTGATTGTCTTTTATTTGTATTTTTCTGTGATTGGTTTTATTTGTACAGCACCTAGAGTACTGATTATAGGTGATACATAAATTATAATAACGATAAAGAGGATGGTGCATGGCTGTGGAAGGAGCTTAAAAGATGGGTGGGTTTAGCAGACAGAGAGAGGGAAAGTTGGTAGGGACAGGAGGAGAGTGGAAGTTGCAGGAAGAAGGGCTATTGCAGTATAGGAAGAAACAAAGAGGGAGGTGATAGTGATGGGTCAGAGAGTTGCAGGATGGAACCTACATAGCCCAGCTCAGGCCCATTAGGCAACAGGAGGCAGAGATGGAGAAATATATATAAAACATAGGCCAGTCAAGAATGTTTAGAAGCCAGAGAATGTTTTTATTATATTTCTTTGCTTTTTTTCTTCTATTTGCACTTTGTCTATTTTGGTTTAATTTTTCTTTTGCTTTTTCTTTCTTTTGTTTGTTCTTCTTTGCCCTTCTTTCTCCGTCCAGGCCTCTCTCTTCCCAGCTCCACCACCCTCCATTGCCTCTTCCCCTCCCTCCAGTTTTCTCTCTTTCTCCCACTGGCAGCAGCCGTCATAGCTCTCATGGACGCTGCCACATCTTCCTCTTGTCCAGGTTGCCCTGGCAGCTCTGACCATGACTCCCTCTAACTGGCCTAGGTCCTGTTGACTTCTCTTCTGTTGGTTACCAGACCCTGAGTTTTAGATGCCTGGGCAACCTGGCGTCCAGAATTGTTCTAGCCCTGGGTGGAGGAACAAAGGAAAACACCACAGGGGGAGGGAGAAATGCAAGGAGGACAAAGGAGGAGACATCAGGGTGGCAAGTACTCCCAAAAGTATGCACCACCTATGTCTATCGAGGAGGAGCGAGAGCCGGAGTCTGGACCAAGCACCACGGAGGTAGGGGCCAGTGGATGTCAAGAAGAAAACATCCGTGTTCGGAAGCTGACACCAGAAAACTACATTGTGCTTTTTGGGAAAGACTCTAAGTACATTTGGACAAGAATAGATTTAGACATCGTGAGCCTCTAAGACAAAATACATTGAACATGGGTATCGGGACATTTAATAGAAGCGTGCAAAGAGGCATGACCACGGCTGCCTGCTTCCTCTCTGCTGTTTCTGTCCTCCTTCTGCTGCTGCCTCTGTCTCTGTCCCTGTCCCTTCCTCCTCTTGCTTCTTCCCTCTCCCCTGCCTCTTTCCACGCCTCTATTCATCTTCTCCACCAACTTCTCCTTCAGCAACCAGATCTCTTGCATTAGAAACCCACAGTGCGCTTTGTTAGCCGAGTTCTTGAGATATTGTGTGCGCTAAGAAGGTAACATCTGGTGTGAGGCAGGTGATAAAGTTTGGACCTTGGTGAGCGGAGGAGAGCATACCAGGCTACTTCTCTAATCTACATCTGAAATTCCTCCGTGTACACGTGTAAATGTGCTGCTTTTGGGTAGATGAGTTGATCTGGGACATGGCAGCGAGCCATTCTTCAAATATCCTTTTCAGATTTGTCTCTGTATGACAGGTCTGGGTTTAATCAGGACCCCCCCAAAGGCAACAAACTGCAGCAGTTGTTGCCCATAGGATGTTTCGTTCTCACCAGTAACGCTTGTATTAGAGATGCTGCACTGTCCAAACATAACAGAGAAAATAACACCGTGCTTGATCATTCCACCAAGGACTAATACAATCGCAAGATACTTTTTTAAGCAGTCTTTGTGGATTGTGTTCAGTGTAAAGCACCTAGTTTATAGTATTTGTACTCTTTCTGAAGTAAACTGAAATTTTTATAGGTTGTGATATCTTTTTAAGAAACAAAAGTGATATAGTGACCAATGATGATTTTCTTAAAAACAAATAAAAGGCGTTAGGCCATGGCCAATGGCAACATCCATCTTCCCCTCCAGCTATAATGGGAGGGAAACAAGCAAGTTCAGGAAGTGATCCGATTAGAAAGTCACCCCTATCAGGTGCCTAAAATGTGGTGTCTGGCAATAGCCCCGGCGTGGGAGAAAATGCTCCTGCGGGCTCGGTCCTGGGCAGTATCCTTGCTATAGCCCCAGTTGGCTTCTTGCTGCCTGGGGCTGTGAAAAGGAAGAGAGGGGAAGGGGAGAGAGAGAAAAGCAAAGAATTGAAAATGAAGGTGCACAAAAAATGATTAAATATCTATTGTAAACTAGGGAAAATGTTTTCTTGGCACTTAAAAACTTTGATTCCTTTCCAAGTATTTTATGGTCTGCATTAGTAAGAAAGTTAAAATCCTGTAAGATGGCAGAGATGAGCAGTGCAGAACGCTGCATGCTTAGCTTGCTCCTATTCATAGCTTTGTTCTGCTCTTATTTTCTATTTGTCCTTAATGGAATGACTGCACATGCTTGATGCCTTTTGCATTTAGCTGTGGCAAGGGTTGCCAAACATTTAGCAAACTCCGAAGCTGTGTGGTGTAGAGTAATCACGGTATGTCTTAAGGCAAAAGGAAGGCTCGTTGACTATTGCAGCCATTTCTAGGGGAATGTGGACAGACAAGGGTTGTGACAGCAGCTGTCACGTGGCTTCAGGTCCAGGCTGGAATAAACAAATGCTTTAATACAGACTGCAGGGTCCAGAAGCAAGAGAGATCTGAATGGGTGTCTAGGTTGATGGATTGGTTTTGAATCCTTTAAGGTATGGGTAGAGATGTGGATGAAGTCAGTCTTGACTTATTAATTTATATTCAGAATGGAGAGGAGAATTTTTCTCCCCAAAAGCTGAGATTTGATAGGAGGACGGTTTAAGATTATAGAGAGCATTGATGCAAGGAAGAAGGATTCAGTTTTGTTAGGAACTGGACAACCTTTTGGGGAAGGGGGAGTCTCTTCCGAAGGGATGGGCTCCTCCTTAACCAGGGAGGAACCAGGCTGCTGGTGCTAACCTTTAAAAAGGAGATAGAGCAGCTTTTAAACTAGAACAAAGGGGAAAGCCTACAGTCGCTCAGCAGCGCATGGTTCAGAGGGCGAGGTATCTTTGAAGGATACTAATGAAGCAGGGGAGTTAGGGCATCCCGACAGTGAGGTTCCAATAAAAGCAAACGTGGTCCATGTATGTATAAGTAAAGAATCACTTGAGCTAAAAGAATCCAAATTATCCCTGTCAACTGAAAAGCAGGTTGTTAATACAAACAAAACAAACTTTGAAATGTTTGTATGCTAATGCCAGAAGTCTAAGAAGTAAGATGGGAGAATTAGAATGTATAGCAGTAAATGATGACATAGACTTAATTGGCATCTCAGAGACATGGTGGAAGGAGGACGACCAGTGGGACACTGCTATGCAGGGGTACAAATTATATCGCAATGACAGAGAGGAGCAGTCGGGAGGAGGTGTGGCGCTTTATGTCCGGGATGGCATAGAGTCCAACAGGATAAACATCCTGCATGAGAGTAAATGCAAAATTGAATCTTTATGGGTAGAAATCCCTTGTGTGTCAGGGAAGACTATAGTGATAGGGGTATACTACCATCCACCTGGTCAAGATGGTGAGACGGACAGTGAAATGCTAAGAGAAATTAGGGAAGCTAACCAAATTGGTGGTGTGGTAATAATGGGAGACTTCAATTACCTCAAAAGAAAACATTGTATCGCAATTTTTGTTTTTTTTATAGGTGCTATCAATCTCTATCTTTTGAAACTCCATGTGCACACACAACCTTTCATTCATGAATTAGGGACCTTCATAAATCCCACGGTGCTGCAAGTATGCACTTGTGTTTTTGCACCTGTGTGGCTCCTTTTTAATCATAGGTCCAATAGTCCACAATTTGCACAGAGATTTTTAACTTTTTTTTTGCATTTTTGCTTTATTTTTCTTAAAACACAGAGGGCCGGATTTTAAAAGCCCTGCGCGCCTATTTTGCATAGGCTGCGGGCGCACGCATAGCCCCGGGATGCGCGTAGGTCCCGGGGCTTCGTAAAAGGGGCGGGAGGGGGCGTGGCCGGGGGTCGGGGCAGGACCGGGGGCGTGGTGCCGGCCTGGGGGCGTGGTCGAGGCCTCCGAACCAGGCCCCGGGTCGGGTGATGGCGCGCACAGATTTACACCTGCTTTCAGCAGGCGCAAATCTGGCAACAAAGGTAGGGGCGCCCTTGCGCGCGCCGACCCCAGATTTTATAAGATACGCGCGTATATTATAAAATCCAGCGTACTTTTGTTCATGCCTGGTGCACGAACAAAAGTACACGTACGTGTAAATTTATAAAATCTACCCCAGAATGTTACTTCCCTTTTATTCTTTGTCGGAGTCAGAGGTCCGACGTGCTCGTTTCGCTGGCCGCTGCTTCAGGGACGTTTCGTGCTGACTCACACCTCCCGGCGCACTTCCGATACTTCACAAAGTGCTGCTGCTGGAAGAACTTTAAGTTCTTCGTTTGTAGTAGTTTTACAGAGGTCCCTCAAAGTATTTCTAAAAATTAAAACACTTTTAGTTGCAAAACAGTTTGAGTGATGCTATAATGGCTATGCAACTAAAAGTGTTTTAATTTTTAGAAATACTTTGATCGCCCTTGAAAACTTAATGACTGCCTACTTATGTCACTCAGGTAGAGAATCAATTAAAAGCTTACTGTAGGGAAGACCAGACGGAGGGCATATCTCACTTGACAATTTGGGAATGTTCAAAGGTGGTTATACGGGGCTCTTGCGTTGCGCGAGCGGCATATTGTAATAGGGAACGGGAAAGCCAGCGCAGACTGGCTATTGGAATTATTGACCTTAATGCAATATCATAGCACTGCTCAATCTGTGGTGACTTATCAGAAAATATTGAAGGTCAGGGACCAGCTGTGTTCCTTGGATGACGCAGCTATTAGTCACCATCTTACCTTGCTTAACAAAATTTCTTCGAAGGGGCAGGGAGATATTTGGCAAGACAGCTGCGGGCAGTTCAGGCACAAACAGTGGTAGCCAAAATTCATGACCAGCGAGGGCAGTTGGTCACCATATCAGAGGATATACGTAACTCTTTTACTGACCTACTCTCATTTATGTTCTTATACTCCCTAGATGCCTCCAAATGAGAGGGGGACATTTCTGATTATTTACAGTCGTACAGTTGCCTACACTCGCACCAGACCAAACAGGGTTCCTGGATAAACTCATTGAACTTCAGGAAGTGCTAGAAGCCATAAAAAAATTTAAAACCGTGGAAGGCGCCAGGGATGGATGGCCATATGGGTACTTAACATAAATTTGCATCGTTTCTCACGGGACCCTTGACTGATGCATTTAATTTCCTATTGAGTGGGACTTCCTTCACTATAGACTCTAATACGGCAGGTATCACTGTCTTAGCTAAACCTGGTGCAGTTCCTACCGGCCAATATCCTTAATATAGATTTAAAAATTTTGGCTAGGATTTTGGCAGCTAGGTTGAATGGGATACTCCCTGGCTTGATCCATAATGACCAGGTGGGTTTTGTTCTGGGGCGCTTAGCGGCCGATAACATACGCAGAATTGTGGACATAATTGACCTCGTTCACCAGAATGGCACTCCCGCTGTTCTACTGGCCCTGGACGCTGAAAAGGCATTCAACCTGGTTCATTGGTCGTTTCTCTTCCAGACGTTACAAATTATAGGCTTTGGGAAGTCATTTTTAGGCTGGATGCAGAAGTTGTATGAACAACCTTTTGCCAGAGTTAAAGTAAATGGCATCTATGGGAACTCATTTGCAATTAGGCGGGGGACCAGACAAGGATGCCCATTATCCCCCCTATTATTTACCCTCTTTTTAGAGCCTTTTGCCATACGAATCAGGAGGGCGGTTAGCATATGTGGAGTAGTTACGGGTGATGCCCACTATAAAATTTCATTATTTGCGAATGATGTTATGCTCACTCTCACAGATCCTGATTCTTCATTGAAGGGAGTTGTAGAAGAACTGGGACGGTTTTCGGCCGTATCTGGTATGAAAGTCAATTTTGAGAAATCTGAAATTCTCAACCTGACACTATCCCCATCGGCGGTGCATGCTCTACGTCAGAGATTTCCATTTAAGTGGGTATGGGGGCTTTTCATCTTCAAATTTGGCTATAATTTTGACCAATTTTTTGGTTTCAATGCTGTACGCTTGTCATGCACGTGTCGCATTGATATTGTATTACCTTTGATTGTGTACGGTCTCGATGCGTGTAAATTTAGATTGCCAATAAAAATTGTTTACACGCAAAAAAAAAAGGTGGAAAGAAGGCAAAACGATTACAGGCATGGTTAAAAGGGGAGGTGAAAGAAGTTATTTTAGCCAAAAGATCTTCATTCAAAAATTGGAAGAAGGATCCAACAGAAGACAATAGGGATAATGCATAAACGTTGGCAAGTTAAATGTAAGACATTGATAAGACAGGCTAAAAGTGAATTTGAAAAGAAGTTGATCATAGAGGCAAAAACTCACAGTAAAAACTTTTAAAAATATATCCGAAGCAGAAAGCCTATGAGGGAGTCAGTTGGATCGTTAGATGATCGAGGGGTTAAAGGGGCACTTAGAGAAGATAAGGCCATCGCAGAAAGATTAAATGATTTCTTTGCTTCGGTGTTTACTGAAGAGGATGTTGGGGAGGTACCCGTAATGGAGAAGGTTTTCATGGGCAATGATTCAGATGAACTGAACCAAATCACGGTGAACCTAGAAGATGTGGTAGGCCTGATTGACAAACTGAAGAGTAGTAAATCACCTGGACTGGATGGTATAGTTCTGAAAGAACTAAAAAATGAAATTTCAGACCTATTAGTAAAAATTTGTAACCTATCATTAAAATCATCCATTGTACCTGAAGACTGGAGGATAGCAAATGTAACCCCAATATTTAAAAAGGGCTCCAGGGGCGATCCGGGAAACTACAGACCGGTTAGCCTGTCTTCAGTGCCAGGAAAAAATAGTGGAAAGTGTTCTAAACATCAAAATCACAGAACATATAGAAAGACATGGTTTAATGGAACAAAGTCAGCATGGCTTTACCCAAGGCAAGTCTTGCCTCACAAATCTGCTTCACTTTTTGAAGGAGTTAATAAACATGTGGATAAAGGTGAACCGGTAGATGTAGTATACTTGGATTTTCAGAAGGCGATTGACAAAGTTCCTCATGAGAGGCTTCTAGGAAAAGTAAAAAGTCATGGGATAGGTGGTGATGTCCTTTCGTGGATTACAAACTGGCTAAAAGACAGGAAACAGAGAGTAGGATTAAATGGACAATTTTCTCAGTGGAAGGGAGAGGACAGTGGAGTGCCTCAGGGATCTGTATTGGGACCCTTACTTTTCAATATATTTATAAATGATCTGGAAAGAAATACGATGAGTGAGATAATCACATTTGCAGATGACACAAAATTGTTCAGAGTAGTTAAATCACAAGCAGACTGTGATAAATTGCAGGAAGACCTTGTGAGACTGGAAAATTGGGCATCGAAATGGCAGATGAAATTTAATATGGATAAGTGCAAGGTGATGCATATAGGGAAAAATAACCCATGCTATAGTTACACAATGTTGGGTTCCATATTAGGTGCTACCACCCAAGAAAGAGATCTACGCCAAGAACTTTGTCCAAAAAAATTTAAGCAAAAGAACTTGGTTGTTCAAGCAAGCCTTTTCATGATAGCCTAACAACTTCACACCTCCTTCCCCTTGAAACCCCCCCTCCCTCCCTTCAGGCTTCCCCCCTATTAACCTTAGTACCTCTATAGCCAGGCTTAACAATCCTCTATTTCCCCATCACTTTATTCCCCGGTACCTCTCTGTTCATGCAATTCCCATAACCAGGTTCTTTTGCAATTTATCCCCCACTTCTCCACTTTGTACAAACTATCCCCAATATTCAGTTCCTTATTTGATCTATTGCAATAGCTATGCTGTATCATGCTAATCTTTCAATTTTGATTTATCGCATCTATTGTATATATATCTTGTAATACCCTCTCCTTTATTTACAGATTAATTTTGTAAAGCCGCTTACACCTCACTTTCGATTCCTTCTCCCCCTACTACTCCCCCCACCTACTTCCTGGTTTCTTTTATATATCATCTCCCCTCCCCTTGTAAAGCCCGTTACACTGCATTTTTGTTACATGGAAACCGATGTGATGTTCCCAACGAATGTTGGTCTATAAAAACGTTAAATAAATCTAGGCGTCATAGTAGATAACACGTTGAAATCGTCAGCTCAGTGTGCTGCAGCAGTCAAAAAAGCAAACAGAATGTTAAGAATTATTAGGAAGGGAATGGTTAATAGAACGGAAATTGTCATAATGCCTCTGTATCGCTCCATGGTGAGACCGCACCTTGAATACTGTGTACAATTCTGGTTGCCGCATCTCAAAAAAGATATAATTGTGATGGAGAAGGTACAGAGAAGGGCAACCAATATGATAAAGGGGATGGAACAGCTCCCCTATGAGGAAAGGCTGAAGAGGTTAGGGCTGTTCAGCTTGGAGAAGAGACGGCTGAGGGGGGATATGATAGAGGTCTTTAAGATCATGAGAGGTCTTGAACGAGTAGATGTGACTCGGTTATTTACACTTTCGAATAATAGAAGGACTAGGGGGCATTCCATGAAGTTAGCAAGTAACACATTTAAGACTAATCGGAGAAAGTTCTTTTTCACTCAACGCACAATAAAGCTCTGGAATTTGTTACCAGAGGATGTGGTTAGTGCAGTAGGTGTAGCTGGGTTCAAAAAAGGTTTGGATAAGTTCTTGGAAGAGAAGTCCATTAACTGCTATTAATCAATTTTACTTAGGGAATAGCCACTACTATTAATTGCATCTGTAGCGTGGGATCTTCTTAGTGTTTCTTCCATCGCAAATCCTCCCTCCCCCCCCTCCTCCCTTCCTATGATTACAAAGTGACTTACGGCCCAGCTCCATTATTGGTAGATTTTTTGTTAATACTGTTACCTACTAGGTATATACCAGTTTATGTATTTTAATTTTATTTATTTTTTATTTTATTTCCAATTTTATTTCTCATTTTTACCTTTGTAAACTGTTTTGACAAATAACTTTGTTTTGAAAAACGGTATATAAATACTTTTAAATAAATAAATAAATAAATTGCCAGGTTCTTGTGGCCTGGATTGGCCACTGTTGGAAACAGGATGCTGGGCTTGATGGACCCAGCATGGCCATTTCTTATGTTCTTAACTCAATGTAGCTTTGGAATTCGTTGCCGGAGTTGAATGCTATTAGTGTAATTGTGTTTAAAAAAACCCAACAAAAACCCAAAACGTTTTAGCAGTATGGAATCTCTCATAAGATTTTCCATAATGAGTTAGACCAAAGGTCCATCAAGCCCAGTATCCCATTTCCAACAGTGACCAATCCAGGATCCCAAAGTTTAATTCTTATATTCTGAGTCGGCTGAGTGTTTTTTCACAAATCTCACAGGACAGTTTTCAGTCTATTGTGAAACTACTTAACAGAAGTAGAGGCTTATAGTTGCTTCTTTCATGACTTTTGAGATTGCACAAGGTATTTGGTTAGAACACTATCATAAACTCTTCCTGCGTATGCAAATAATGTTTTTACTTCAGACATTTGTGACACTCGCTTAGCTTGTTACTGGAAATAGGCCTTTGTGTTAAGCTGCTGCACCTGGCCAGTTTTTAACTGTACAGCCCTGATTCCAAGTGGAGAATTAACTTGCGCAGTGAAACTGCATAATGCATATTTAGGGTCATATGATGAAATGATTTATGCTTGTATGATCAAATGAGCTAGCTGTTGGATATTTTTAGCTCTATCAGCAGCTCATTTTGTTTTCTGCCCATTGATATGACTTCAGACCAGGGGTTCTCAAATCTGCTCCTTCAGATTGGGTTTTCTGCATAACTGAAATATGTGAATGAATTTGGTTCTGGCAGCGGAGTGTGTAGAGATCTGAATATTAATTGTGCACATCCTGAAAGCCAGGTCTGTTTGGTAATTGAATACAGGAGTTGAGATCCCTTCTGAGCAGTATCTTGAGCTTGTGCTGGTGCTTTTATTTTCCAGTTTTTAAGTAAGCTTGAATTTTTTCTGAATACAGAAATATTGCAAGATAAGAAAATGCCATACTGGGTCAGACCAAGGGTCCATCAAGCCCAGCATCCTGTTTCCAACAGAGGCCAATCCAGGCCATAAGAACCTGGCAAGTACCCAAAACTAAGTCTATTCCATGTAACCATTGCTAATGGCAGTGGCTATTCTCTAAGTGAACTTAATAGCAGGTAATGGACTTCTCCTCCAAGAACTTATCCAATCCTTTTTTAAACACCGCTATACTAACTGCACTAACCACATCCTCTGGCAACAAATTCCAGAGTTTAATTGTGCGTTGAGTAAAAAAGAACTTTCTCCGATTAGTTTTAAATGTGCCCCATGCTAACTTCATGGAGTGCCCCCTAGTCTTTCTACTATCCGAAAGAGTAAATAACCGATTCACATCTACCCGTTCTAGATGACACTTTCGACTAAAAAATTTGACTGGTATTCCTGATGGCTTTTCTTGGCGATCCAATTAACCATTTTTTTTCCTAAAATATGCATTTAACTTTAGATGATTCCATCATCCATGATAGTTGCAAAAAATCCTTTGGCAGTATTAGAGAAATGCTGGCTAAAAGTTAGTTTGCTGATCGCAGTAGAGTGTGGCCAATGACTGAGAACAGCATAAAGACTGAAGTAAAAAGCAGGAATTGGGAAAAACAATCCTGCATCTACCACTGGGTGTAGGGCCTGAGTGGAGGACATGCTGCTGATATTGGGGGGCTTAACATGAGAAGGCACTGCTGATGAAAATGGGGCTTAGTTTGAGTGCCGTCACTGGCGGGGTTCTGGTCATGGAGCTCCTTGCAGTCTCTTGGCCTAATAGTAGAGTGCTTGGAGGGGAAGAGAAGAGAGGTGTGGGTGGGTCAGTAAAGGGTTTAGAGGGCATGGAGAAAGAGGGTCTGGAAGGAGTAGAGGAAGCAGGGAAAGATGGGACTAGATACTGGAAGGGAGGGGATATTGGGAGGAAGAAAGCAAAGAAAAGTAAAAATGGAACAAAAAAAAAAGATACATTATAAAAAGAAAAATGAAACCCCTAAAATAACAAGCAAAATAAGAGCAAGAAAGGAGATGGAAAAGGAGTTCCCTGGGTACTAAACATTTTTGGCTGTTGCCTAATTTTCTCGATTTTTTTTTTTTGATGGTGTAAGTCCAAATTGGCAACTAAAAATGAAGTCATGGAAGTCTGGAACATCAGATGAAACGGCTGAGGGGGGGATATGATAGAGGTCTTTAAGATCATGAGAGGTCTTGAACGAGTAGATGTGACTCGGTTATTTACACTTTCGAATAATAGAAGGACTAGGAGGCATTCCATGAAGTTAGCAAGTAGCACATTTAAGACTAATCGGAGAAAATTCTTTTTCACTCAATGCACAATAAAGCTCTGGAATTTGTTGCCAGAGGATGTGGTTAGTGCAGTTAGTGTAGCTGGGTCCAAAAAAGGTTTGGATAAGTTCTTGGAGGAGAAGTCCATTAACTGCTATTAATCAATTATTCTTAGGGAATAGCCACTGCTATTAATTGCATCAGTAGCATGGGATCTTCTTAGTGTTTGGGTAATTGCCAGGTTCTTGTGGCCTGGTTTGGTCTTTGTTGGAAACAGGATGCTGAGCTTGGTTTGACCCAGCATGGCAATTTATTATGTTCTTAAATGGCAACTGTGCTATGATGTAGAATTTTTTTTTGAACTATACATTTTCTGGAGGTGCGCTGTCTGAGGTTTTTCCCTTTTCCTTTGCTTCAAGCTAAAGTAAAATAGGCTTTGGGATTCACTTTTGATGATTTTTTTTATACATTACATATGTGAAAGAGTTTGATATGTAATGTTAGAAGGATAAATCGAGAAATATATTTTAAAATTATTTTAAAAAATACATTATATAAATATAAAAGAAAACAATTTGAACAAATTGTAACGAGTTATTAGGTTATTAGACTAATTACTAGGTATCCTTTATTTATGGACACTGTACTAAGTAACTGGACAACTATCTTTGAGTTCAAAAATGCACTTTATTTCTTATATATATTTAGCATTGTTAATATTTATTTCTACTTTAAACAGTTATACTGCTTATAGTAAATAATATAATTCTTTATTTATTACCAGTTAAACTATTATTTTTATTTATTTTTCACTATGTTTAATTATCATCCAGTTATACTGTTCCATATGTTCTACGGTTCCATGTAAAGCTCCGCTCTCTGTTGAGCAGTTCTTCATTTTATGTAAACCGGAGTGATTTGTAGTCCCTACAAGAACTTCGGTATATAAAAATAAAAAATAAATAAATAAATAAATAGGTGTTTTGAGTTGATAGGCAAATTAAATTGATTGGGCATGATTTGGAAAGGCACACACCTGTCTATATAATGTCCCAAAGGTAATCAAAGGTATGAAGGAGAGGCACAGAGCTGGGGAAGGTATAAAAAATTGCTGCAGCATTAATGGTCCAGAAGAACACAGACTTCCTCCATTCTTACAGAGCCACCAGGGCTCTTCCTAGAGCTGTCTACCTGCCCAATCTGAGCATTCGGGGGAGAAGGACCTTGGTCAGGAAGGTGACCAAGTATCCAATGGTCACTCTGACAGAGCTCCAGAGTTCTCCTGTGGAGATGGGAGAACCTTCCAGAAGGACAACTATCTCTGCAGCCTTCATGGTAGAGTGGCCATATGGAAGCCAGCCCTCAATACAGGTACATGACAGCCCACTTACAGTTTGCCAAAAGGCATTTAAGGGACTCTCGGACCATGAGAAATGAGATTCTCTGGCCTGATGAAACCAAGATTGAATGCTTTGGCCTAAATGTCAAGCACCGTGTCTGGTGGAGATCAGGCGATGCTCATCACCTAGCAAATACCATCCCTACAGTGAAGCATGGTGGTGGGGGCGGCATCATGCTGTGGGGATGTTTTCCAGCTGCAGGACCTGGGAGACTAGTCAGTATCGAGGGAAAGATGAACAGAGCAATCCTTGATGAAAACCTGCTCCAGTGCACGCTCAGACTGGGGCACAATGCATCTTCCAACAGGACACTGACCCGAAGCTCACAGCCAAGACCATGCAGGAGTAGCTTTGTCACAAGTCTTTGAGAGTCCTTGAGTGGCCCAGCCAGAGCCTGGACTTGAACCCGATTTGAAGATCTCTGGAGAGACCTGAAAATAGCTGCGCATCGACGCTCCCTATCCAACCTGACAGAGCCTGAGAGGATCTGCAGAGAAGAATGGGAGAAAATCCTCAAATCCCAGACTTGAGGCTGTAATCACTGCAAAAGATGCCTCAACAAAGTACAGAGTGAAAGGTCTGAATATGTAGTGAGATATGTATGTCTGTGTGTGTGTGGTTTGTTTTTTTTTACTAATTTACTCAAATTTCTACAAACCTGATTCTGCTTTGTATTGTACATAGATTGAGAAGGGAAAACGTGCACATTATCCATTTTAGAATAAAGCTGTAACGTAACAAAATGTGGAAAAAGTGACGGAGTCTGAATACTTTCTAAATTCACTGTATATAGACATGGTTTATTGGGACATAGCAAGCATGGATTTACCCAAGGGAAGTCTTGTCTCTCAAATTGCTGCTTTTTTAAGGAGTCGGATGTGGATAAAGGTGAGCCGGTAGATTAGTGTAGCTTGATTTTCAGAAAATGTTTGGCAACGTTCCGTATGAGAGATTCCTAAGAAAATTAAGAAGTCATGGGATAGGAGGCGATGTCCTTTCGTGGATTGCAAACTGGTTAAAAGACAGGAAACAGAGAGTAGGATTAAATGGTCAATTTTCTCAGTGGAAAAGGGTAAACAGTGGAGTGCCTCAGGGATCTGTACTTGGACCAGTGCTTTTCAATATATTTCTAAATGATCTGGAAAGGGAAACGATAAGTGAGGTGATAAGATTTGCGGATGACACAAAATTATTCAGAGTAGTTAAGTCACAAGTGGATTGTGATAAATCGCAGGAAGATCTTGTGAGACTGGAAAATTGGCAAACAAATGGCAGATGAAATTTAATGTGGATAAGTGCAAGGTGTTGCACATAGGGAAAAGTAATCCATGTTAGGTTTCATATTAGAAAAACAATCTAGGTGTCATAGTGGACAATACATTGGCTCAGTGTGCTGCAGCAGTCAAAGCAAACAGAATGTTAGGAATTATTAGGAAAGAAATGTTTAAAAAAAACAGTGTGTGTCATAGTACCTCTGTATTGCTCCATGGTGAGACCGCACCTTGAGTACTGTGTGTAATTCTGGTTGCCGTATCTCAAAAACAGATATAGGTGCTCTGGAAAAAGATTCAGAGAAGGGCTACCAAAATGATAAAGGGGATGGAACAGCTCCCCTATGAGGAAAGACTAAAGAGATTGGATCTGTTCAGCTTGGAGAAAAGATGGATGAGGGGGGATATGATAGATGTTATAAAATCATGAAAGGACTAGAACAGGTAAATGTGAATCTGTTATTTAACATAGAAACATAGAAATGACGGCAGAAGAAGACCGAATGGCCCATCCAGTCTGCCCAGCAAGCCTCACACATTTTTTCTCTCATACTTATCTGTTTCTCTTAGCTCCTTGTTCTATTCCCCTTCCACCCCCACCATTAATGTAGAGAGCAGTGATGGAGCTGCATCCAAGTAAAATATCTAGCTTGATTAGTTAGGGGTAGTATGGGCAGTAACCGCCGCGATAAGCAAGCTACACCCATGCTTATTTGTTTTACCCATACTATGTTGTACAGCCCTTGTTGGTTTTTTTTTTCTTCTCCCCTGCCGTTAAAGCAGAGAGCCATGCTGGATATGCATTGAAAGTGAAGTATCAGGCACATTTGGTTTGGGGTAGTAACCGCCGTAACAAGCCAGCTACTCCTCGCTTTGTGATTGCGAATCCTTTTTTTCTTCACCCCTGTCGTTGAAGCTATGCAGGATATGCGTGAAGCATCAGTTTTTTGTTTTTGTTTTTTTTTTCCCCTGCTGTTGAAGCAGAGAGCTATGCTGGAAATGCATGATGTATCAGTCTTTCTCCCATGCCGATGAAGCAGAGAACCATGCTGGATATGCATGGAAAGTGAAGTATCAGGCACATTTGGTTTGGGGTAGTAACCGCCGTAACAAGCCAGCTACTCCCCGCTTTTTGAGTGCGAACCCTTTTTCTTCTCCCTTGCCGTTGTAGCAGAGAGCTCTGCTGGATGTGTGAAGTATCAGTTATTCTTCTCCCCTGTCATTGAAGCAGAGAGCTATGCTGTATATGCAATGAAAGTGAAGTATCAGGCATATTTGGTTTGGGGTAGTAACCGCCGTAACAAGCCAGCTACTCCCCTCTTTGTGAGTGCAAATCCTTTTTTCCATTACCTCTTGCTGTTGAAGCTTAGAGCGATGTAGGAGACACAGTAAGCATGTGTATGTTTATTTAATAAGGGTATTGTGTCAATAGCCATCATTCTGGCGAGTCACCCACTCTTCATTGGTGGCCTCTTGACTTTATGGATCCGCAGTGTTTATCCCACGCCCCTTTGAAGTCTTTCACAGTTCTGGTCTTCACCACTTCCTCCGGAAGGGCATTCCAGGCATCCACCACCCTCTCCGTGAAGAAATACTTCCTGACATTGGTTCTGAATCTTCCTCCCTGGAGCCTCAAATCGTGACCCCTGGTTCTGCTGATTATTTTCCTACGGAAGAGGTTTGTCGTTGTTTTTGGATCATTAAAACCTTTCAAGTATCTGAAAGTCTGTATCATATCACCTCTGCTCCTCCTTTCCTCCAGGGTGTACATATTTAGATTCTTCAATCTCTCCTCGTACGTCATCCGATGAAGATCCTCCACCTTCCTGGTCGCCCTTCTCTGTACCGCTTCCATCTTGTCTTTGTCTTTTTGTAGATACGGTCTCCAGAACTGAACACAGTACTCCAGGTGAGGCCTCACCAAGGACCTGTACAAGGGAATAATCACTTCCCTTTTCTTACTCGATATTCCTCTCTCTATGCAGCCCAGCATTCTTCTGGCTTTTGCTATCGCCCTTTCAGATTATACAAGGACTCAGGGGGCACTCGATGACGTTAGTAAGTAGCACACTTAAAACAAATCTGAAAAATATTTTTCACTCAATGCACAATTAAGCTCTGGAATATGTTGCCAGAGGATGTGGTTAGTGCAGTTAGTGTAGCTGTGTTTAAAAATGGCTTGGATAAGTTTCTGGAGGAGAAGTCCATTACCTGCTATTAATAGGGAATAGCCACTGCTTGTTGCCAACATTCGTAGCATGGGATCTATTTAATGTTTGGGTAATTGCCAGGTATTTGTAATCTGGATTGGCCACTGTTGGAAAAAGGATGCTGGGCTTGATGGACCCTCGGTCTGGCCCAGTAAGGCAACTCCTTTATATTCTTATGTATTTTGTTACAGCTGTGCTTCCTGTTTGTAAAAAAAAAAAAAAAAGGGTGATAACTTCTTTATTGCACATAAATGTGAAAAAAATAAGCCCTTCCTAAGATAAAGATGTGTGGAGAGGGGAGGTGGGTCGGTCTCTAGGTTTAAAACAAAAAAGGAAAACCCAATGGGACATTTTTATTTATTTATTTAAAATGTTTTCTGTACCGTCGTTAAGTTATCTACCATCACAACGGTTCACAGACAGGCACATAGAGCAGTATCAATGTTGTGTAATACTTTCCATCAAAGTGCCAAGGTGGTTTCGGTTACATAGTTTCAAAAGTACAGATTGCTTGGTAAATGTCATGAATCTTGACCATTTATCCATGCAATAGATTAACTTATATGTATAGTACTTTCACTGTATATTTAATCCAACACTAACTGTGAGGTGATAAAATAATAACATAATTATGGGCTGTGTGTTGATGTTCCGCTGCCTGCTTTGTTTAGTTGACCAATTCTTTGTTCTCTTTATAAAGCGCTTGTTTGAAAAGCCAGGTTTTTAAACTTTTTTAAAGAGTTTGAAATGTCTCTGTAATCTGGTGTTCCGTAGTATGGGTCCCGCTTAGGATACTGCCCGCTCTCTAACCTGAGTCAGTCTTGCTGTCCTAACAGAAGGGACGGTTAGGAGAACTTTATCGGCCGATCTAAGATTTCTCTGTGGGACGTGAACACGCAGCGCTGTGTTCAGCCACTCGGCTTTTTTTGTCATTAATTAATTAGTGTGTTGTGCATAGTGTTTTGTATTGTACCCTCTGTTCTGTGGGTAGCCAGTGTAATCCTGCTAGTGGCCACTACTGATCCCTTATCAATGTCCGGGGGGTGCTGGTTTAGCTGTTGCACAGGTTCAGGAGAAAGGTGAAGAGGTTTGAGTTCTGTGTGATTGGCTGGGGATCCTTCAGGGCAGGTTTGGGAGCCACTGGGCTAAGTGCAAGAATCTGAGTTAAAATCCTATTTAACTATCTGTCTTGCTGTCCCTGCACCCCCTTGTCATCTCAATGTGCCTTATTGTATTCTGATGATAGAAAAAGGCCAACTGGCCCATCCAGTTATTCCGCTTTACATTGCCAGCTGCTAGCAGCAGAAGCTTGACTGCTTGTAGGATATTTCTCCTTATCCAAGTCAGTTTTATTGTCTTCCTCTTCGGTTCTTCACTCGCCTGTGCAGCTGGGTACATAAATTTCCACCCTCAAGGCCTTCAGTCCAAGCAGCCACCAAAACCAGTGAGGGTACTGCCCAGCATTCAGCTGCCCAGGTCCCTGTGGTGGTGTGGGGGCAGCCCTTGGCTTCAGGGGGGATGCTGGAGGACACACAAACTGCTCTGGACAAAATAACTCCTTTATTATTTGCAAAAGAAAACAGCAGACGTCTGCTTATGTCAGCAGTTTTTGTCTCAAAGGTTAGGATTTTCAGACCTGTAAGGTTTTAGTATAGTGTCTGATGCTGCTTCCTCCTGTCAGACCTTCCTGTTCCTCATGCATTCCCACTCTGCGTGGGTTTTTAATGAGGACAGGATCAGATGACTTCACAGTCCCCTTGGCCTTTGCCATATAGTACCCAGCACAAACTTAGTTGGTTTTTGGGGAGTCCTGGTCTACTGATACCAACGCAGCTCCCCCCATGGCCCGGTGTCACCAGGTTTACTCGGCTTTTCAGCCACCTTCTTACATATTGATTGGAGCATGTGCAGGTTCTGTTACAGGTACTAGTCTTCCTCCGTGCTGATCTGCTGTCAGGCTAGAGAAGAAAGCGTTATACCAGGGGCCTGCACACAGACAGGGTGACCCTCTCTGCTCAGCCGCTATGGGATGAGGTCTGATAGGATTTCTCTTCTGCTGTGATGCTCAATTCAACATTTTAGATTTTTTCCCACTTCCTACCACCAAATTTTGTCAAGCGAGACAAGTCTCCGAAACCATCCAGTCATCTCCTCATTGCAGTATGGATTTCCCCAGTGCAGCCGTCCTGCCACTATTTGGATTGTAATCATTGCTCTGTGCAAGTTACCCTAGGGTGGCAGGGGTGTGCAAATGGAGGGGGGGGCATGCTCTCCCATGGGGCCGCGAATGTCATACCGAGGGGGAAGGTGCATGTGACCGCTGATGGATCCGATCCCAGTGGTGGCCGAAAAACAGAGAAAACTTTGTGCAACTGCCAGTGAGAGAATGAGTGTCTGCCTTGGAGTGTGTGTGTGTGTGTGTGTGTGTGAGAGAGAATGGGTGCCTGCCTGTGGGTGAGAAAATGGGTGCCTACCTGGTGGTCTGTAGGGGTGAGATCCTGTGTGTGTGTATGAGGGAATCTGGGGGAATAAGAGCTTTTGTGTGCATGGGGGGGGTGGAGAGGGACTTAGAGCCTGTGTATGAGAGTGTTTGGGTATGTATGATAAAATGTATATACTTGAGAGAGAATGAACATGCGAGTATGTGTTACTCCTGGGGGAATTCTGTGCAGAAAAACTGAAAATTCTGTAAAATTCTGCAAACTTTATGTTGGTCAAAATAACACAATTTACATGACAGTCTAAGTAATTACATTTTAAATTATTACAGAAAAAAGTTATTACTTAGTTGCAGAATTTTAAATATTTTGAGCAGAATTTCCCTAGAAATTCACTGTAAGAGTGTCCCTTCCACACACACAGCCCCTCATACAGGCTCCCTCACTCTCTCGCCCACACACACATCCCCTCTCTTGCATACACACCCACACAAGCTCCTTTTCTCTTTCATACATACATCCTCACACAGGCTACCTATGTCTCTCTCTCACGCACCCCTTCACACAGGCTGTCTCACACATACACAATCCCTTCACACAGGCAAGCAGCCTCACATACACACGATCCCTTTTTCATACACACCAGCTCCCAATCTCTCACAGACATACACACTCCTTTACAATCTCCTCATATAGGCTGACACCCATAATCAAGCATTCCCCACCCACACTGTCTTACCTCCCATGCTCTCTCTCACCCTCCTGCTCTTTCACCCTCCCCACCCCCCCTCTTACCAATCATCCTCTCTCTCACCCTCCCCTCTCTCACATACACATTCTCTCTCACTGGCATCCCTCCCCCTCCATGCTCTCTCTCACACCATCCTGCTCTCTCACCCTCCCCTCTCTGACACACATTCTCTCTCCCCGGCATGCCGCGGGACTCACTTCGCGGTGAAGATGAAGGCCTGGTGCGCTGTGCGCAGCGAAAAGGGAAGGTCCCCATGTGCTGCGGGACGCGCTCCGTTCGCGGCATGCCAGGGTCTCCTCTGCTATTTTCTGCGCAGAATTTGGCAATTCTGTGCGGGGGGGGGGGGGGGGGGGGAATTCTGCGCAAATTTTGTGCTCCGCAGTAGTGAAGAATTCCCCCAGGAGTAAATCATGGAGTTGTCGTCACCTGATTAAATGTAGGCCTAACAAGTTGATCAACATTTTGGGCCTTATTAACAACTTAAGAAAAGTAATAATGAATCAAATGGAAAGGTATCTAAACGTTTGCACATGCCATATGTACTGTATTATTATTTTAATTCTGTGAAAAAAAACTTTAGTTAGGTATTATGTATTAAGAACATGCCATACTGGGTCAGACCAAGGGTCCATCAAGCCCAGCATCCTGTTTCCAACAGTGGCCAATCCAGGCCATAAGAACCTGGCAAGTTCAGAATGATTTCCTGTTTAACTTTGTATTTATTTATTTTTATTTATTTTAAAATACATTTTGCTTGCACTCATAACCAAAAGTTTGAGGTGAGTTCTAAGAAGAAAAGCATACATAATTCTAAAAACAGATACACTATAATGCAATAAACTAGTATAGAATGTATGGACAACAATGAAATTGAGCATTTCTCATATATCGCCCTTTCGCCGCTCCTGAACTGACCCAGCCGGCCCCGCGCGATCGGCGCAGACCCATCATGGTCAGGGAGACTGCCCCCGATCCACCAGCGGTGGTCCAGCACCTGCTCACGTTGCCCCCCCCACTCTGCCGGAAGACTCGCCCACCGATGACTTTGCTGATGCCGCCTACCGTAGAAGGGAACTTTAAAAACAGGAACAGGTTTTTGGCGCCGCACGCCAGGCGTCGTGCGCCGAAGGAGCTCAACAAAGGGGCCTGCCCCTTAGTGCACCCCTTTGTGCCCCATCTTTGTGCCCCTTCTACAATTTACCATCCGACCTTCTCAAAATTCCAGGAATCCTACACAAAACCTCCCCACACACAAGGACTTCCTCCACGCACTCACAACAACCCGTAATCTCCCCTTTACCTCAGCAGTGTGTACCTAATTCCTACCACAGTACCTCACAAATAAACAAACACCAACATGGAAAAGAAACACCCAATTCCCAAACTAAAACACACCAACAATCTTAACAGAAATCACACAAATCTCACTACTCACCCACGACCCTTTGTCTCTATCCCTATCTCCCCCAGTACCCACTGGACTGCCCTCACGGTCTTCACACTGTTCTTAATCAGTGCCCAGTCCATCACAAAAAAAAATCCTTATTCTCAACTATCTGTTATTAGACTACCACCCAGATATCTTCTGCATCACTGAATCCTGACTCAAAAGCTCTGGCACAGTCCTCCTTAACCAACTCCCGAAATCTATCTACAACATCTATTCCATACCCAGTGTCCTCTTCCTAGCACTAAAAAAATTCAAATTTACAACCCACCTGCTCAACCTCCCCCCCCCCTTGAAACAAACCTATTCAAATCAAAAAACCTTCAAATCCTACTGCTCTACGCCCCCCCAGTACTACTATAACGCAACCTTTCTCCACTAATTGAAGCCATATCAACCAACATTAACATGGAACATCCCCGCAATCATCTTGGATGATTTCAGTCTCCACATTGACATAATTCCACCCTCGCCGACCTCCTCATTGACACCATGTCAGCGATCGGCTTCAAGCAAATAATCAACACCCCAACCCAGAAGTCTGGTCACACCCTAGACCTAATATTCATCAACGAAAAAATCTCAATGGACATCCCACCCACAGCTACCACCATCCCCTAGTCCGATCACACACTCGTTCATACCAAACTCCAATGGAACCATCCACATACGGAGACAATCACCACCAACAAATACTTTGAGTTCAACAAGCCCTGCTCCCGCGACGACCTCACTGAAATACTTCCCGATACCTTATAATCCCTAGACAAGAATGACGCCAATTCCGTAACAAACTCATGAATCTCCATCAACTCGGAAGTAGCCAAGATCAAATGCGCAACCAAAAGAAAAGAAATTAAATCATCCAGCAATCACAAAGCCCCCTGGTATACCCCCGAGCTAAGAAACATAAAACGCCTACTCAGACAGGCTGAGAAAAAATGGAGAAGATCGCAAACACCTGACCTAAAAGACAAATACAGAACATTACTGTACATATACAAAACTGACATCAACAAAGCAAAGCGTGAATTTAACGCAAAGAAAATCCATGCCTATCAATATAATCCCAGAACCCTATTCATCTATATCACAGACCTAACCAACCCAAATCATAACTCAGCCACAAACGACAATCCGAACAATACCTGCGAAGAACTGGCACAATATTTCAATTCCAAAATTTCCACACTAATTGCAAAGATCCCTCCCGTCAACACAGACTCCCAAAAATCACCAGTCATACCCAATGCCACATGGCCTCAATTTGAACTTATTGCATCCACAGATGTTGAAACCATCATCCATAAAACAAACCCTGCTGCCCAACCCCTCGACCCCATTCCCATCAAAACTCCTTAAACTAGTCCCCAACATTATTGCCAGACCCATTGCAGACATCATTAACTTATCCCTTGAACAAGGCATCTTCCCAGACAAACTTAAATGTGCAGTCATCAAGCCAATTCTAAAAAAAACCCCATCTCGATAAATCAGATCCAGCAAACTTCAGACCCATTTCCAACCTCCCTTTCATAGCCAAGATTTTAGAAAAAACTGTCAACAACCAACTCTCGGAACATTTAGAAAACCAAAACATACTACTTCCAGCCCAACAGGGTTTCAGAAAATTATTCAGTACGGAAACACTATTACTTACCCTCACTGACACAATCCTACGAGGACTCGACAGTGGTCAATCCTACCTGCTGATTCTCCTAGACATTTCCGCAGCATTCGATACCATCAACCACAAAATATTGCTAATCCAACTGAAAGAAATTGGACTATGCGACGCCACACTCAAATGGTTTAACTCGTACCTGACAGGCAGAGCTTACACAGTAAGAATAAACACAACACAATCATCCCAAATACCCCTCCCACATGGCATTCCACAAGGCTCATCCCTTTCATCCACCTTTTTCATCATATACCTACTCCCCCTATGTAAATTTCTATTCAAGTTGGGCCTTTCTTGTTACGTCTATGCAGATGACGTACAAATCCTTCTCCCCCTAAAAAAAAACCCTTGAGAACACACTAAAAATCTGGGATAACCATCTAGCTAAAATAACACAGCTACTCTCACAACTCTCCCTCTCCCTCAACCACAACAAAACTGAAATCTTATACATAACTAGCAGTTCCACCACACCCCTCTCCCTCAAATAGTACAGGAACCCACTTGGAGAAACTGATAATCCCCACAGTAAAAAGACCTTGGCGTCGTACCAGACACCGAACTCAGCCTCAAAAAAACACATTAGCGCTACAAGAAAAGATGGATTTTTCAAACTCCAGATCCTAAGACGACTCAAACCGCTTCTCTACTCCCAGGACTATCGAACCATCATTACTCTTCTCAAAGCTCGACTACTGCAACTCCCTCCTCGGCTTTCCTGCTCCACCCTCAGACCCATGCAGCTACTTCAAAACACAGCCGCAAGGTCTCACAAAAAGCAAAAGATCTGACCACATCACGTCCATCCTTAAGGACCTCCACTGGCTAACCATCACCTTCAGAATTCAATATAAAACCCTAACACTCATCCACAAAAAAACTGAACAACGACAAAATGGACTGGCTAAATACATCCCTCCACTTCTACATCCCCCAAAGGAAACTCCGGTCCACCAACTCCAGCCGCCTCCCAGTCCCCTCCCCCAAAACAGTACACCTGTCCTCAATTCGGGAACGCGCCCTAACAGTGGCAGGACCCATCCCTCTGGAACAACCTCTCATCTCAACTCCGAACCGAACCCTCGACCCAAATATTAAAAAAAAATCTGAAAATATGGCTCTTTCAAAAAGCCTTTCCTCCCGATACCTAATCCCTACTCATCCTCTGCCCACTGGAACAGCTGTCCATTCCCAGTCCTGCCAAAAATTCACTACCTGGATATTTGCCGATAGCTACAAATTCCCAAGTGCGTAAGATACTTCCATAAGTGTACAACCTCCCCCACAATTTAAGTACAGTAAGTAATTTATTATGTAAATCTATGTTTATATGTAGGTTCCTCAGTTACGCTTTCTATTTATAGATACACCTTTGTTTTTTTCATTGTCTTTTCTATGTTTTAAGTTTATGTAAGAAAGTTCTTAAGTTACTTGTAAGAAATAAGAAACGTCTTATTTGCCGTAACAGTTTACTGTAAACCGATGTGATATCTCGATCAAATATTGGATAGAAAAATAAATAAAATAAATATCAAATGAGTGACCCTGCACCAAACGCCTGTGTATACAAGCATGTTATAAGCTCTCTTAAAGGTTTTCAAACAGAGTAACAGCTGCATCTGTTCAGGTAGGAAGTTCCATAGAACGGGTCTTGATACAGAAAAAGCTCTCTCTCTCGTCAGATCTAGATGAGCACACTTTGCTGATGGAATTTCTAACAAATTCTTATTAGCAGACTGCAAGTTGTGGGAAGAAGCATAAATAGGCAAGGCTATGCTGGCCCGTAGTGCTGAATTATGTAGCACTTAGAAAATCAAGATCATTAGTTTACGCTGTATTCAATTGTACTTGAAACAATGAACCCACTATTTGTGGATACATCTGAAAAATCAATAATACCAAAAAAACTTACCTAAAAATACTACACTTATTAATAAATCAACTACTAGATCTGAGAACCAATGGAAACAGATTGTGACAGTATTTCATATAGCAGTGAATCAGCCCAGCAATATAATCATAGTATAAGCAGTTCCTTTTCATCTAGCTTTCTGATATTGTCCTGCATAGGAGGTTCATGAGCAAATTGGAAATAGGCCACAGGATGATGAAATGGATCAGAAATTGGCTGACTGACAGATGAATATGAGTAGTCGTAAATGGGACCTACTCTGAGGAGAGAAGAGCAATAAGTGGAGTACCTCAGGGATTGGTTCTGGGACCAGTTCGGTTCAATATCAATCTTCAAAGTTCCATCTTTGAAAGTTTGTCAAAACATGGATCTTCAGACAAACCTTCAAAGATGGAATTGGCTAACCACTCATAACATCCATCACCTAACCACAGTCAATTTTATAACCACAATATCAAGAATATCATCATAGAAGTCATTTTAAACCATTAATGTACCGTCAGGACAATACTATACACCTTCTCTCAAGCTCATAATAATCATTTTTTTCATAGATTCATCTACCTTCAATACTCGCCACCTTACGCTATATCATAATCCGGACTATACTCCATGCCCTTATCCTCATCACTTAAAATAGTTGATAAATTATCCAAGTTGCATTTTGATGTTGATTTTTGACTTGTTTGTCTCTTGTTTTTTTTTTTTTTTTAATCTCGTTTGATGTCAGTTGTTTTCCTGTTTGATGTCAGTTGCTCCCAAATGTATTAAGTTGTTGTATCTGTAAACCGGAATGAAGGCAGCCAGCTAAATTCCGGTATATAAAAGCTTTTAAATAAATAAATATCTTCATGAGGGATATTGCGGAAGGATTTGCAGATGACACGAAGATCTGCAACGGAGTAGACGCACCTGAAGGAAAATGAAAAGCAATGGAAGGAAAGTTGAGGAGCGGTCAAAGGTTTGGCAGTTGGGATTCAGTGGCAAGAAGTGCAGCCATGCATTTGGGGTGAAGAAATTTGAAGGAGCCGTTGTGATGGGGGCACAGAGGGACAAAGAGGCTTCTGTGTGATAGTGTCTGATGATCTCAAGGCGGCAAAGCGATGTGACAGTCGGTGGCTGAGGCCAGTGACCAGCAGGAAAAAAAAGACATGAAGCCCCCTGTGCACAATGTCAGGAAGTAAGACAGGGTGGTGGATGCATGGAATGCCTCCCAGAAGAGATGGTGATAGAATTCAAAGGAGTGTGGGGCAAATCCAGAGAATTCCTACTGGCTAAATGATGGAGATGAAGAAAAGGGTAACCTGCGCAGAGCGGCAATTGCCCTAAGAATAAATAAATTTAAAAAAAAAAAGGATTGCTGGGCAGACTGGATGGACCACTTTGGGCTTTCTCTGCCAACACTTACTATGTTATTTGAAAACAAAAAAAATGATCTTTAATGTGATTTAAACATCATCTGACACAGCGCTGTGTTTCGAAGATTCTTTGCTTCAGGGAAATTTAACAGTGCCCACCTAGGCAATCGATTGCACAAGGACACTATATCTGTATCTATCTATATATTGTGGAAAAGGAACTGCTTAGACCTTATGATTTATATTGCTGGGCGGTTGCACTGTGGCAACATTTTATATAGCAGTGAGCGTCCCTGTATGATGGTCTTTTTCACATTAATTCCCAGGTCTGTTAATTTATTATTAAGTGTATTTTCAGGTGGATTTTTTGGTAATGGTGATGTTTAACTTTGCAGAGTTTGTCAGCTTCCTTTCATTTAGAGATTCATTGAAACATACAGTTGGACCAGGGGTGCCTTAACTTTTGCTTGCAGCTATTCTGTTGAGCATTATGGAATGCATACTGCGTGAGGTATGATAAACTATCCAGGCAGTGAGGGGTAGAAATACCTATGTATATACTGTATGTATGTATATTTTCCCTAGTGCTTCAGTGAGTTACAGTAAAAATATCAAGGAAAAACACATGCAGTATGCTATAATATAGCATGACCAGTCCACTATAATATAGCATGACCAGTCCACTATAAAATCCAATATTCCAATTTAATTACCATCAGCATCCCCCCTCAATAGCTCAGCTTGCTACCTACAATCAATAAACATTCAGTATTCAAAAGCTAAATTAAAAAGGCAGGATTTTCTTTGCTTCCAAAACTTCAAATAACTCCCTTCTTCTCGAGTTTCTAATGGAAAGAAATTCCAAGGATTTGGTGCACAAAAGCTAAAAGTAGCCTGCTATGTAGTTGGAAGAAGTCCCAGCCAAAGGAGTTGCCTACAACTGCTGGGAAGAAGAAAAAGACAGGCTCAGCTTATGTCAGGTTAAAGCATCAGCTTGGGTCGAGTCCATGCAAAACACTTAAATATGAGCATTTGAAGTAGTGTACTTGTATTTCGGTAAGACCTTTGACACTGTTCCACATAAGTGACTTATAACCTGAGTCTCCTTGGTGTGGGCTCTAAAGTAACTCATTAGGTTAGAAACTGAGTGGGAAGCAACAAAGGTTAATGCAAGTGGAGCTCCCTCTGAGGAAAAGGTTGCTACTAGTAGTGTGCTGCAAAGATTGATCCTTGGACCTGTTGTTTTCGACATTTTGAAGACTTTCGAGAGAGGTTTATCTGTTTTTGGATGGTACCGAAATCTGTAACAAGGTAGGCATTCAGGAAGGTATAGAAAGCATGAGGAAGAGATCTACCAAAGCTTGAGAAGTGGTCTAGAATCTGGTAGCTAAGATTTAATGCTAAAAAATGCAGAATCATGTATTTGGGCTCTGAAAACCCAAGGGACTGCTGCAGAGCAGGATCTAGTAGTGATTGTATCTAATGATCTCAAAGTGGCCAAACAGATAAGTTAACAGTAAAAGCCAGGAAGAAGCTTGAGTGCATAGGGAGAGGAATAGGTGATATTGCCCCTGTATAAATCTCTAATGAGACTTCAGTTGGAATATTGTGTACAGTTCTGGCGACTGAACCATCAAAAGGATATAAACAGAATGGAGTCAGCCCAAAAGGTGATATTAAAATGATCAGTAAAGAATATGGAAATAGATTTAAAGATCTAAACATGTCTACCCTAGTGGAAAGATGGGTTAGGGGAGATATAATAGACGTTTAAATACTCAGAATATCAATGCACAGGAGGTGGGTCTCTTTCAGTGGAAAAGAAACTTGGAGCGAGGGGTTATAGGATGAGGATGAAAGGGGATCTCTCTTTACAGAAAGGGTATTGGATGCATAGAACAACTTCCCAATGTAGACAAGGACAGTATCTGAATTTAAGAAAGCATTGGATAAGTAGAGGGAATCTCTGAGGGAGTGGTGAGGATTATATAGTTGAGCAATTGTGTGGATGGGCAGACTAGGTAGGCTGTATGATCAAATTTCTGTTTCTATGTACTGGGAGCCAATGAAATTCTTAGTACTGGACTAATATGAACCATTTTTTCCCCCTGTTACCACCCTTGTAGCCATGTTTGCACCTGCTGCAACTATTTCAGGATGATGGCAGATATTCCTCACCATGGTATGGACAAGAATGGCCAAATTGTTCTGCCCAAAAATAGCAAACGTTGCAGATCCAATGAAAATGATAAATGGAGCTCCTGACTGCAGAAAAAATTTGCTTCCGCATAGCTAATTTATCATCCGACTGCATCCCTGAAGTACATACATTTTGATTTCGGGACCAGTTGGATCTTTCTAATTCAGGCAGCACAGCAAGGGACCTCCTTCTCCTAACTATATCTTGTATCCGACTGAGAAGAAGACTTTGGGGTCTGTGGGCTATAAAATATCTTTAAATACTTATTAAAGTGCTTCTGTTTTTTTTTAATTCAACTTCAGCCTTGATATCCTTTTCCATTGAGTTATACCTGAGAAGAGAGTATGGGAAAGGCTACCACTATATCAATACCCATACAGACCCATCAACTGCACATCATCTGTAAACAGATAACATTCAGTTTGAAAGCTTTCAAAGGCACCGTATATAAACTGAAAAGGGTGGGCGACAGAACGTAATCCTGGGAGCAACAGATAAGAAGCCAGAGTCTCAGGATTCAATGGCAGAAGCTTCCAAAACTCTAATGTTCCCTTCGTCACTCGTGGTGTTGGGTCTCTAGTTTGCGGCCCAGCGGGATGGGCTCTGCTAGGCTGCCTCAGTGGCTGGCACCACTTTCTGATCTGCTGGGATGAGCTCTAATGGGCCACCTCAGTGGAGGGCTTCACGGAAACGTGTGACACTGGTGGTCCTGAAGACCAGTAAGGGCTGCCCTGCGTCCCCTTCCCTTATGTTTGAGCTACCACTGCTGGTCTCTATCTGCCGTTGCTTGTCATAGATCAACGAATCAAAAACATAAGTAAAATGCGCTGAGAGAAAAAAGAAGCAGTCCCTTCTGTGTGTGTCATTTGATCCAGGTTTTCCTTTCTTCCCTTCCTCGCTGTCCTCTCTAATCTGTGTGCGTGTGTGCATCCCGCACACATAGCAAAATATAGCGCACACAAGAAAGTTGAAAAAAATTGAAGAATAAATGTGAAAAATATGAAAAAAAAGTTGTCATTCTCTATTTAATAATTTAATAGAGAATTATTTTAACAATTAACATTTTCGAAATACAGATATTTGCATTATACTTGCTTAGGCACACTTGGCTTGCAGCGCATAGATTTGTACTTCAGCTTATAAAAAGTTGCACCAAAAAAGTTTTTGTACACACAATCCCTCAAAAATTAGAGGGATCATTGCCCTCTCCCTTGTACCTTTGAAGGTGTGTTCTGTGTTTTGGGGAATGGTTCTCTGCATGTGCTGTTTCTATGTTTCCTAAATTGCCTTTTATGTTACTTTTTTTTTTTCCTTGATGTTGTAAGCCTTCTCCTTTCTGTGCATCCTGCCTTTTCATTCATGCATCTGAGTTTCTTTGTGCTTCCTTTTTCTGATGGTTATTCAGAGCATGTAGCAGCAGCCTCTTCAAACGTAGTCAATGATGGCAGAGAAAAGGCTATGATGGGGTAGCTCCTCTGGCTACTCCCTTGCTCCTTTCGGTTCTGTCATGGTCTGAGGTATGAATCCTTTGAACCACTGTCAGATTGGTGCTGCCTGATTTACAGGCAGATCTGGCTCCAACAGGTTAGTAGCTGACGGAAGATGAGGTGTGCAGAACCAAGGAATCAAAGTAGTCAGGCACTGTTTTCTAATTCTAGCACCCATCACCACCTCTGTCCCACCCCTCCCCTGACACTGTTTTCTAATTCTAGCACCCATCACCACCTCTGTCCCACCCCTCCCCTGACACTGTTTCTAATTCTAGCACCCATCACCACCTCTGTCCCACCCCCTCCCCTGACACTGTTTTCTAATTCTAGCACCCGTCGCCACCTCTGTCCCACCCCCCTCCCCTGACACTGTTTTCTAATTCTAGCACCCATCGCCACCTCTGTCCCACCCTCCCCTGACACTGTTTTCTAATTCTAGCACCCATCACCACCTCTGTCCCACCCCTCCCCTGACACTGTTTTCTAATTCTAGCACCCATCACCACCTCTGTCCCACCCCTCCCCTGACACTGTTTCTAATTCTAGCACCCATCACCACCTCTGTCCCACCCCTCCCCTGACACTGTTTTCTAATTCTAGCACCCATCACCACCTCTGTCCCACCCCTCCCCTGACACTAATTCTAGCACCCGTCACCACCTCTGTCCCACCCCCTCCCCTGACACTGTTTTCTAATTCTAGCACCCATCGCCACCTCTGTCCCACCCCCTCCCCTGACACTGTTTTCTAATTCTAGCACTCATCGCCACCTCTGTCCCACCCTCCCCTGACACTGTTTTCTAATTCTAGCACCCGTCACCACCTCTGTCCCACCCCTCCCCTGACGCTGTTTCTAATTCTAGCACCCATCACCACCTCTGTCCCACCCCCTCCCCTGACGCTGTTTCTAATTCTAGCACCCATCACCACCTCTGTCCCACCCCCTCCCCTGACACTGTTTTCTAATTCTAGCACCCGTCACCACCTCTGTCCCACCCCTCCCCTGACACTGTTTTCTAATTCTAGCACCCGTCACCACCTCTGTCCCACCCCTCCCCTGACACTGTTTTCTAATTCTAGCACCCGTCACCACCTCTGTCCCACCCCCTCCCCTGACACTGTTTTCTAATTCTAGCACCCATCGCCACCTCTGTCCCACCCCTCCCCTGACACTGTTTTCTAATTCTAGCACCCATCGCCACCTCTGTCCCACCCCTTCCCCTGACACTGTTTCTAATTCTAGCACCCATCGCCACCTCTGTCCCACCCCTCCCCTGACACTGTTTTCTAATTCTAGCACCCATCACCACCTCTGTCCCACCCCTCCCCTGACACTGTTTCTAATTCTAGCACCCATCACCACCTCTGTCCCACCCCTCCCCTGACACTAATTCTAGCACCCGTCACCACCTCTGTCCCACCCCCTCCCCTGACACTGTTTTCTAATTCTAGCACCCATCGCCACCTCTGTCCCACCCCCTCCCCTGACACTGTTTTCTAATTCTAGCACTCATCGCCACCTCTGTCCCACCCTCCCCTGACACTGTTTTCTAATTCTAGCACCCGTCACCACCTCTGTCCCACCCCTCCCCTGACGCTGTTTCTAATTCTAGCACCCATCACCACCTCTGTCCCACCCCCTCCCCTGACACTGTTTCTAATTCTAGCACCCATCACCACCTCTGTCCCACCCCCTCCCCTGACACTGTTTTCTAATTCTAGCACCCGTCACCACCTCTGTCCCACCCCTCCCCTGACACTGTTTTCTAATTCTAGCACCCGTCACCACCTCTGTCCCACCCCCTCCCCTGACACTGTTTTCTAGTTCTAGCACCCATCACCACCTCTGTCCCACCCCTCCCCTGACACTGTTTTCTAGTTCTAGCACCCATCACCACCTCTGTCCCACCCCTCCCCTGACACTGTTTTCTAGTTCTAGCACCCATCACCACCTCTGTCCCACCCCCTCCCCTGACACTGTTTTCTAGTTCTAGCACCCATCACCACCTCTGTCCCACCCTCCCCTAACGCTGTTTCTAGTTCTAGCACCCGTCACCACCTCTGACCCACCCCCTCCCCTGACACTGTTTTCTAGTTCTAGCACCCGTCACCACCTCTGACCCACCCCCTCCCCTGACACTGTTTTCTAGTTCTAGCACCCATCACCACCTCTGTCCCACCCCTCCCCTGACACTGTTTCTAATTCTAGCACCCATCACCACCTCTGTCCCACCCCCTCCCCTGACACTGTTTTCTAGTTCTAGCACCCATCACCACCTCTGTCCCACCCCTCCCCTGACACTGTTTTCTAGTTCTAGCACCCATCACCACCTCTGTCTCTCTTTCACACCCATACCCTCCCTCTCTGGCTTTCTTGCACCTCTTGACCACCATTCCCCCAGTTCTTTTGAGCTTCATTTTCCACATAAGAACCTGCCATACTGGGTGAGACCAAGGGTCCATCAAGCCCAGCATCCTGTTTCCAACAGTGGCCAATCCAGGCCATAAGAACCTGGCAAGTGCCCAAAAACTAAGTCTATTCCATGTAACCATTGCTAATGGCAGTGGCTATTCTCTAAGTGAACTTAATAGCAGACTATCTCACACACAAAACCTCATCTTACATGGCTGTCATGTAACTTCCTATCCCGGCCATCTGTTCCTCACACCTTAGCCCTGGTCCCCTCACCCATACTGGAAAATGGAGCTTGGAGAGGAATAGCCAGTGCAATCTGCACAGCCGACCAGAAAGATAGAGAGGAAACCTTCACTTCCCTTTCGCTTTCCTCACAGTCTTCAGCTCCTCCTTGTGCTCATGTCCTTCCCCCAGCTGCATTCACATCCCTTCATCTCCCACAGCATTCATCACTTTTCACACGGCTTCCCCAGGTATTCATCCCCTTTCAGCATTCACTCCGTTTGCCTTGGGAAACCATTCTGGCCAGACTGCAGCTCTGGGTGACTCCCTCCTCTGCTGGGGCTGGGGCAGTGTTCACTCCGTGTTTTACCTCTGGACAGCAGCATCCTCTAAGCCAGGGGTGGGCAAGTCCGGTCCTTGAGGGCTGCAAACCAGTCGGGTTTTCAGGATACCCCTAATGACTATGCATGAAATAGATTTGCATACAACTGAGGCAGTGTGTATGCAGGTCTCTCTCATGCATATTCATTAGGGGTATCCTGAAAACCCGACTGGTGTGCAGCCCTCGAGGATCGGAATTGCCCACCCCTGCTCTAAGCTAAGCTGCAGGTGTCAAGAAGGGGGTGGGCTGCAACAGATGGTCTCGTCTTTGTCATCCTGATATCCCTTCTAGTGCCCCTTCCCCTCCTGTCCTCTAGTGTTGCTGATCACAGACAGGAGGGGGAGGTGCAGAGCAGGCATGAGCAGGAGGAGAAGGGTCTCTCCCTGCTCCAGGGTAGAAAAACCCAGTCCAGCATCAAAGCTTATAACAAGGGACTGCAGTTTACGAGAATAACAAAGTTCCCTAGACATCGCTATCTTTTTGGACATTAATTAATTGCATCAGTAGCATGGGATCTTCTTAGTGTTTGGGTACTTGCCAGGTTCTTGTGGCCTGGTTTGACCTCTGTTGGAAACAGGATGCTGGGCTTGATGGACCCTTGGTCTGACCCAGCATGGCAATTTCTTATGTTCTTAACCATTGCATACCTCTGCTGGACAAACCCTATCTGCTCACCAGTTATTAGTTCAGGTAGGATTGCTGCTAACGAGTCCACCATTATCATAGCTAAAATTTTAATGTCGAAATTCAGCAAAGAAATTGGCCTGTAAAACTCCTGGAATCATGTGGTCTCTACCTGTCTTTGGGGAAAACCACAATAGTAACCTTATTGTCATATCCCAGAGTATCTGGAGATTGCACAAAAGCCTCAAACTATGCCAAAATCCCATCAGGCCCTGGGGCTAAAACTGTACCCCTCTGAATTTCCACTAAATTAATAGGTGTGTTTAAATTTGAGGTAAGGAAACATCTTTCAAATAAGATCTAACATGCAGCAGGTTACTGTATTCTGCTGGATACTGTGAAAAAGTGCAGACAGGTCTGCATTAGAAGAAACTACTTGGCCTGTACTCTCCTTCATAGAAGCAATATACTTATTTCCAGATCAAGATTTACTGCTATTAGCCAGTACTTTGCCTGCTTTATTTACAAAATGAAAAAACTTATATTTGTAATAAAGAAGACTTTTCTTGGCCTTCTTGTGCAATAGAGAATTGAAAGCAGTCTGGGTTGCTAAAAAAGCATCTTTTATTAGACCTAGGGGGATAGAACTGACTTCAGTACCGGGAAAAATCGTGAAAACTGTTTTATAAAGAATGAAATCACAGAACATTTAGACATGGTTTGATGGGACACAGCCAGCTTGGATTTAGACAAGGGAAGTCTTGCCTTACAAATCTCCTACCTTTTTATGAAGGGGTGAATAAACATGTGGACAAAGGTGAACCGGTAGATGTAGTGTCTTTGGTTTTTCAGAAGGCATTTGACAAAGTCCCTCATGAGAGGCTTCTAAGAAAACTAAAAAGTCATGGGATAGGAGGCGATGTCCTTTCATAGATTACAAACTGGTTAAAAGACAGGAAACAGAGAGTAGGATTAAATGGACAATTTTCTCAGTGGAAAAGGGTAAACAGTGGAGTGCCTCAGGGATCTGTTCTAGGAAAGGGGCAAGACGAGTGAGGTGCTTAAATTTGGAGATGATACAAAATCATGCAGAGTAGTTGAATCTCAAGCGGATTGTGATAAATGTGAGACTGGAAGATTGGGTGCCAAGGTCTCCCTGCCTGAAATTTAATGTGGACAAGTGCAAGGTGATGCATATAGGGAAAAATAACCCTTGCTGTAGTTACACGATGTTAGGTTCTATATTAGGAGTTACCAGCCAGGAAAGAGATCTAGGTGTCATAGTGGATAAAACATTGAAATCATCGGTTCAGTGTGCTGCGGCGTCAAAAAAGCAAACAGAATGTTGGGAATTATTAGGAAGGGAATGGTGAATAGAACGGAAAATGTCATAATGCCTCTGTATCGCTCCATGGTGAGACCGCACCTTGAATACTGTGTACAATTCTGGTCGTTGCATCTCAAAAGATATAGTTGCACTGGAGAAAGTATAGAGAAGGGCTACCAAAATGATAAAGGGGATGGAACAGCTCCCCTATGAGTAAAGACTAAAGAGGTTAGGGCTGTTCAGCTTGGAGAAGAGACGGCTGAGGGGGGATATGATAGAGGTGTTTAAAATCATGAAAGGACTTGGAATGGGTAAACGTGAATCGGTTATTTATTCATTTGGATAATACAAGGACTAGAGGGCTCTCCTAGAAGTTAGCAAGTAGCTCATTTAAAATCAGAGAAAATTCTTTTTCACAACGCATAATTAAGCTCTGGAATTCATTATCAGAGGACGTGGTTATGGCAGTTAGTGTAACTGGGTTTAAAAAAGGTTTGGATAAGTTCCTAGAGCAGAACTGCTATTAATTAATTAACTGCTATTAATAAATAAGGATTTGTAGCTTGGGATATATTAATTTAATGTTTGGGTACTTGCTAGGTACTTGTGATTTGGTAGGCCCTTGGTCTTCGTATGTTCTTATCATCCCTCAGTTGAGCCTTCAAGCTCAGAAAGTCCCGGGCAAACCATTTTTCACCCTGAGAAGTAGGAGCAAACCCTTGAATATCACAGCACACCATAGCAAGGTCATAAATCTCTGTAGGGCCAATATTTACTGAGCTAATCTTAGAAAAATGTATACAATTAACAAACAAGTAGTCCAAACCAGACTGACAATAATATGAGCTCTGGATTAGGGATGTGCATTCGTTTAATTCGTTTCATACGTTTCCCATTATATGCCAATTAGATGTGAATTCGTTTCATACGTTTCATATTACATGCTTGTATAGGAAACGTATGAAACAAATGCACATCCCTACTCTGGATATATGAGAAAATATCTTCTTCATTGGATGTAAAGCTTTCCACAGAAAAAAGGGATACTCTTATTTCCTATTGTTCCCTGCATTTGTTGGACAGGAGTCCTATCAAGTTCTGGGCCATGGAGCAGATTAAATTCCCCTCCCACCAACAAAAACTTCAGAGAATAACGAAACAAATTTGTTAGCTTACTTAAACAGAAGAATGGGAGTAACATTGGGGCATAAACACTATAAATACTACATAGTACAGTGGGTTTCCCAAACAGGGTACCCTCAACCAATATTAGAAGTCAAAAAAGAAAAGGGATTTATCTATCAGGATAGCCACACCTGCCCTCCGGGCAGCCAGTGAAGCATGAAAAACCTGACCCACCTATTAGCATTTGTTTCCCGTGTTCCACAGAGTTTAGCTTGGTTTCCTGCAGCACAGCAATTTGTGCATTATCTTTGTATTGCTTGCAGAATCTTTGATCTTTTAATTACAGATCCAATCCCTGAAACATAACAAAAGAAATTGCCATGCTGGGTCAGACCAAGGGTCCATCAAGCCCAGCATCCTGTTTCCAACAGAGGCCAAGCCAGGCCACAAGAACCTGGCAATTACTCAAAAACTAAGAAGATCCCATGCTACTGATGCAATTAATAGCAGTGGCTATTCCCTAAGTAAACTTCTTATCCCCTTCATAAGCAACCCTAATTGCACTCTTTATCCCCCACATAAACTACCCGATCCCCTCCTTATATTAAGGACCCCCGTGCTCCCTTTTGTTTAGGACTCATTTATTCACTTGTTGTTTAAGTTAAGTTACTTTTCTACTCTGCACTTGCATGACTCCCCCTCCCAGATGTAACTCCGTTAACATGTAATTTCTATCTGCTGCTAATGTAAACTAGTATGATGTCCCACTAATACCGGTATACAAAAGTCTTTAAATAAAATAAATAAATAAATAAACTTGATTAATAGCCGTTAATGGACTTCTCCAAGAACTTATCCAAACCTTTTTTGAACCCAGCTACACTAACTGCACTAACCACATCCTCTGGCAACAAATTCCAGAGCTTTATTGTGCGTTGAGTGAAAAAGAACTTTCTCCGATTAGTCTTAAATGTGCCACACGCTAACTTCATGGAGTGCCCCCTAGTCTTTCTATTATTCGAAAGTGTAAATAACCGAGTCACATCTACTCGTTCAAGACCTCTCATGATCTTAAAGACCTCTATCATATCCCCCCTCAGCCGTTTCATCTCCAAGCTGAACAGCCCTAACCTCTTCAGCCTTTCCTCATAGGGAAGCTGTTCCATCCCCTTTATCATTTTGGTTGCCCTTCTCTGTACCTTCTCTATCACAACTATATCTTTTTTGAGATGCGGCGACCAGAGTTGTACACAGTATTCAAGGTGCGGTCTCACCATGGAGCGATACAGAGACATTATGACATTTTCTGTTCTATTAACCATTCCCTTCCTAATAATTCCTAACATTCTGTTTGCTTTTTTGACTGCTGCAGCACACTGAGCTGACGATTTTAAAGTATTATCCACTATGATGCCTAGATCTTTTTCCTGGGTGGTAGCTCCTAATATGGAACCTAACATCATGTAACTACAGCAAGGGTTATTTTTCCCTATATGCAACACCTTGCACTTCTCCACATTAAATTTCATCTGCCATTTGGATGCCCAATCTTCCAGTCTTGTAAGGTTCTCCTGTAATGTATCACAATCCGCTTGTGATTTAGCTACTCTGAATAATTTTGTATCATCCACAAATTTGATAACCTCACTCGTCGTATTCCTTTCCAGATCATTTATAAATATATTGAAAAGCACCGCTCCAAGTACAGATCCCTGACAAAATTCCACTGACAAAATTCCACTGCCAAAACTGACCATTTAATCCTACTCTCTGTTTCCTGTCTTTTAGCCAGTTTGCAATCCACGAAAGGACATCGCCACCTATCCCATGACTTTTTACTTTTCCTAGAAGCCTCTCATGAGGAACTTTGTCAGACGCCTTCTGAAAATCCAAGTATACTATATCTACCGGTTCACCTTTATCCACATGTTTATTAACTCCTTCAAAAAAGTGAAGCAGATTTGTGAGGCAAGACTTGCCTTGGGTAAAGCCATGCTGACTTTGTTCCATTAAACCATGTCTTTCTATATGTTCTGTGATTCTGATGTTTAGAACACTTTCCACTATTTTTCCTGGCACTGAAGTCAGGCTAACCGGTCTGTAGTTTCCCGGATCACCCCGGAGCCCTTTTTAAATATTGGGGTTACATTTGCTATCCTCCAGTCTTCAGGTACAATGGATGATTTAAAAACAAAAAACAAAACTTAAAACATTGCTCTTCAAACAGGCCTTTGCATAAATCACTAATCTCCACTCCCTAGCCCCCCTCATCCCCTAGTACCAATTAGTTTTATCAATAAGAACACTCTTCTATTACCCCCCCTTTACACCTCACCACCCCCGTTCCCTCATAACCCTTTCACGTACCCTCTCCCTTCTACTTTCAGGTTATTCTACCTCATGTGCCTCCAAGTTAATTTGCCTCTTGTACTTCTAAGTTATCTTGCCCTTACATTTGCTTCTTGTATTCCCAAGTTAATTTGCCCTAACATTTCGCACTTACGTTCATTATCTAGATTTTATACTGTTACTTCTCCTTTTTTCATTTATTATTTACTGTAAAGTTACTGAGTTCTTTGTAATGTTTCCCCAAATGTTACATGTAAACCGATGTGATGTCCTTCGAATGTCGGCATAAAAAAAAGCTATAAATAAATGATAGGTTACAAATGTTAACCAATAGATCAGAAATTTCATTTCTGAGTTCCTTCAGTACCCTAGGATGCATACCATCCGGTCCAGGTGATTTGCTACTCTTTAGTTTGTCAATCTGGCCTACTACATCTTCCAGGTTCAGAGTGATTTGGTTCAGTTAGGTAATGCACAGAAAAGAAACCTTAATGTGAGTTCTGCTCTTGCTTCCTCTGGTATGGTGCCCTACTAACACCAATATATGCATTTTCCTTTTTACAGCTATACGTGGGATGCCATTGACACAGATAAGCATGTCCATTACAAAATAAACCTCTGTGATAAAGTGCCCAGCACGGAATGTGGTGGATTGGAAGCCAGTGCGATCTGTGCCCATGATTTAAGCACGGACACTTACACGTCCGTAGGTAAGTACAGAATGGCTTCACCGCTCCTTTACTAGTTATTCTTTTCCCTGAGTCGCATCATTGAAGTACTTGAAACATCACAGCAAGTTTGAGGAAAGAAATAGCAGGGGGAAAAGTGCTTGGAAATGTTGGATGTGATCGTCATACTTGCCGTCTGTGTGTGTGTGTGGGGGGGGGAGGGGGGAGTTTCATGCAATAATGCTATAACATTTTGTTGTAATAGCAGAACGAGATCCTTTTTTTTTTTTTTTTTTGCTTATTTCATTCTTCAGAAGCTGCTGCCATTCAGTTTGTTTAAAGCTCCTACTATTTAACTGCTCCTACTGTTTTGAATATAAGATAAAATGAAGGGGAGGTGTTTCCTCTGTTTCGTCATCAGAAGCCCTCACTCAAACATTGCATTGCAACGTGCAAAGCGTTTGAAAATTGAACAGACACAGGAAGAGTGGATTATGAAGGATCAAACCAATAGTATTTATTTATTTTATGTATTTATTTAAATTCTTTTAATATACCAATGCTCAAGACCAGGTCTTATCGTACTGGTTTACAATAAACTAGGGGGTAAACCAATTAACAATGAAAGCAAAAATTACATTATAACAGGGAATGTGGAACTAGGCTGTTAAACTGTTTAACCTATCCTTTTTTTCTAACTGGAAAGCAGAGCAAATAAGCAGAAAGTAAGTGCTTACATGGTAAGAATTATATACAAATTTACATAGTGTATTATGATTAAGCAAGTTATATGAAAGTGCAGTTAGCCGAAAAACAGTTCCTTCGAGTTGCGGGAGGGGTACGCAGCCGTGGGGTTTGTGACTGTGTAGGTGACCCTGAGGCTTCTTCAGGGATATGCTTGGGCGAACAGCCAAGTTTTCAATTTTTTTCTGAAAGTGATATGGCAATGTTCCTGACGGAGATCTGGCGGGAGAGAGTTCCAGTGATGCGGACCGGCAATTGATAGTGCTCGTTTTTCAATGGCGTTGCGAAGAACGGATTTTTTTTGGGGGGACTAGAATCGATGCATCCAATGGGTGAATATCTATGGAAATTTAGGTTTTGCTGAAGAGCAGCTGTTGTAAAAGAGGTTATTTGGGAGTTATGGGGAGTGTTTAAAAAAACTGACACAGCTCTTAAAGACATTGGGAATGCATAGATAGAGCCACTGTATATCCAAACAGAGAAGGTATGTTGACTGGATCCAGAGCACGTAGCCAGAATCTCTGTCACCATATAGGACAGTCTCTGCCTTTGTGAGAGAGGCTGAGGTTTTAGGTAAATCATTGCCCTCCCTCATAACCTCAAACATCTGGGTTCTCTCAATTAACCTACTGTTGCGTCTGTCGGTCTCAGACGGCTTCGACCTCTGTGCCTCACCTTTCTTCCTTCTCTCTCCTCAAGCCTTGGGAGGTTGGCTGCCACCGCGTCTTCATGCTGCTCTACCCAGCGTCCCCAGATTGGCAACGGCGTTCGCCATGTTTCTCCTAAGGGCCTGCTAGGGCGCGTGTGCATGCCACCCACATGTTTATCCACATCATGGCGGGAACCTTGGGGGCGTCCCCTCCAAGTGAAGACATCACATCCTGGTATTTAGCCTGCCCTTCGTTTGCTAACAAACTGATGGGCCGATACAGTAAAAACGCGGGTGAGCGGGCGTTCGCTCTTCCGCGTTCTGTGCGCGCAATTCTGTATTTCCTGGCGTGTAGCCAGATGGACTCAGGACAAATGGGATAGTATCCGCGTGCTAGCAGTTGGAGACGGATCTGACGTCAGCACAGGGGCGTGTATATATCCCCACAGGAAGCGCAGCTGTTCAGTAATTTCCGTCTCCAAAGCAGTTTGGAGTGCCTGCACGCTGGTTCAGCGTGCTTTCCAAGACTACTTTCATTTTTGTTTTCTTCTCTTCTAGATTCTACTTTACCTTTCTTCAACACCTTTTTGAGCCCCGTGCTCCTCAGGGGCCGTTCTGGCCGTGCCCCCCAGTTGAGCTTCCCGGGGTGACTGCCGTGGTCCCCCGGAGGTGTAAGTCCTCGGTTCAGCCGAGGCCCTCGCTCCCGGCGTGGACGAGGTAGCGGGTGCAGTGCCTCAACCGCGGCGGTGAAAGGTATCGGCCCTTTCCCCTCGCAGCCGGAGACCGCCTGTGATCCTGCCCGGCAGCGCTGAAGATTTGGTACGGCGTACGTCTCTTCACCCAGGTCTCCGCTATCTAGAGGACCGGCGGCGTGGCAAGCCGTGGAGGACGCCATTTGTGGCCTTACTCAGGTATTCCGCGCCTGTAATGGGCGCGGCTTTTTTTTTTTTTTTTTTTTCTCTCCTCCTTGTTCTTGCTTTTTGGCTACCACTGTGAGTATGTGCCGCATATTGCTGCTGTATGCCTATTGACTGCCCTTAGGTGTATATTGCTACCTGCTTCGTATTGTGCGGCTGTTTTTTCAGCGCCTATTGCTGTCGCATACTCTTGCTATTGGGCACCTGTTCCTACTCAGCGCCTATTGCTGCCGCTTTCTATTGCTATTGTGCGCTTGTTTTGCTCAGCGCCTATTGCTGCCGCTTCCTATTGCTATGTGCGCTTGTTTTGCTCAGCGCCTATTGCTGCCGCTTCCTATTGCTATTGTGCGCTTGTTTTGCTCAGCGCCTATTGCTGCCGCTTCCTATTGCTATTGTGCGCTTGTTTTGCTCAGCGCCTATTGCTGCCGCTTGCCTTTGCTATTGTGCGCTTGCTCTATTCAGCGCCTATTGCTGCCGCATCCTATTGCTATTGTGCGCCTGTTCTAGCCTGCGCCTATTGCTGCCGCATAGGAAGCGCACGCTTGCTATATTCTGCTCATGGATCAGCTCGCAGCCGCGGCCGCAGCTGCGCCGCCACTTGCCCTAGACGTTTCAGCTCTGGGCCTCTGCTCCGCGTGCCACCTTCGTGCCACGCGCGGTACTGACCCCGACTCCCTGTGTACCCAATGTGCGGCGGCCGGGGGACCCTCCGGCCAGGACCAATCTCAGCCGCAGTTTTTTGATAGTTCACCTGCGGCTACCCCGGATTTGGGAGGCAGTCTCGACCGCTCGGGAATCCCGGGGGATCTGGTACCCCGGCGTTTTGAGGCGGCTTCCATTTCCTGGGTGGATCTTTTTCAGGGAATTCATGCCTTTGTCCAGATGCAGATGGCTTCGCGTCCTGCCCCTACGGTCCTTGCTGCGCCTGTTCTTCCGGCGGTTGCTGCGGTTCCTGCGGGGGCGGCGTCTCCGGCGCATACTACGGCTGCCGCCATGATGGCAGCCTCTAGGGATCCGGTTCCGGGACCCTCGCAGCCTTCTCGGGAGCGGGACCTCCCGCTATTGGACAGTCCCGCTCACTCGGACCTGGAGGTTTCACCGGACGAGTCCGAACTCCCGGACGAAGGGGACCTCCCCCCGGGGATTGCGCCATACCGGACTATGCGGCGCTTTTTCCCTAAGGAGGACCTCTCGGACCTCGTGTCTCAGTGTCTGGCGGAGTTGGAGATCACTGGACCCAGTGCTTCGATTCCTTCTGCGCAGAACCCCCTGCTGGAAGGTCTTCGTCCTACCGCCCGCCATTTTCCTTTCTTGCAGGCAGCTCAGCAACTCATTGATTTGGAATGGGCAGCACCGGCGGCCTCCTTTCAAGGGGGCCGGGCCCTGAAAGGCATGTACCCATTGGCACCGGCTCTCCAGGACCTCCTGGCATGCCCTCAGGTGGACGCCTTAATTAGCGCTGTGGTCAAGCGCACTACCATTCCTGTGGAAGGGGGTTTGGCCCTCAGGGAGCCCCAGGACAGGCGGATGGACGCCATTCTGAAGCAAAATTTTGAGGTGGCAGCTCTTTCTTTGAGGATTGCGGCCTGTTGCACGGTGGTCACTTGTGCCTGCTTGTCTCAGGTCCGGAACAACGCTCCGGCGGCTGACGTGGAGCCCGCTCTTTCCTTCCTCACCGATGCCGCATCGGATTTGGTTCGAACCACGGCTAAGGGGATCTCGTCTTCCGTGGCCGCCAGGAGACACCTATGGATCCAGCCATGGTCCGCTGATGCCCCTTCCAAGTCTCGCCTCACCAAATTGCCTTTTCAGGGCTCGTTTCTGTTTGGCAGTGACCTTGATAAGCTTGTCGCTTCCTGGGGTGCCTCTCCTGTGCCTCGCCTACCAGAAGACCGGTCCAGGAGGGGACAGCGCTCCGGTCCCCGGCCCTCCAGGGGCAGGGGTTCACAGCGATTTGTTCCATATAGAGGGCGCTACCAGACGCCGCGTCCTCCGGCCAGGAATCAGTCCTTTCGGTCCAGGCTGCGCAGACGGGGGAACGGGCCGGGCGGGGGTCCCGGTCGCATCCCACAATGAGAATTTGCCGATTCATCTGGGGGACGAAGCCATAGGGGGCAGGTTGACCCTCTTCTACCCCAGATGGGTCGAGATCACGTCGGACCAGTGGGTCCTCGCAGTTATCCGAGAGGGGTATTATCTGGACTTTCATCATCTTCCTCCGGACAAGTTTGTGGAGTCTTCATGTTCCCTGCTCAAGAAGGCAGCATTGGCGGCCACCCTGACGAGGCTCCTGACCTTGAACGCCATCCTCCCAGTGCCTGCCTGGGAAGTGAATTCTGGACACTATTCCATTTATTTCATGTACCCAAGAAAGGGGGCACTTTTCGGCCTGTGCTGGACCTCAAATCCCTCAATCGGTACTTACGGGTGCCGAGGTTTCGCATGGAAACTCTGCGCTCCGTCAAAGCCGCAGTCCAGCCCGGAGAGTTCCTCACGGCATTAGACCTGTCCGAAGCCTATCTTCATATTCCGATACATCCGGATCATCAGCGCTTCCTCCGCTTCAAGGTTCTGGACCGCCACTTCCAGTTTCGAGCTCTCCCCTTCGGGTTGGCCACCTCCCCGAGGACATTCACCAAGGTGATAGTGGTTGTGGCGGCGGCACTCAGGCGGGACGGGATCTTGGTCCATCCCTACCTAGACGACTGGTTGATCAGGGCGAAGTCCCGAGCGGAGAGCCTGCGGACAACCGACAGGGTGATCGCCCTTCTGGAAAGCTTGGGCTGGGTCATCAACCTCAGCAAGAGCTGCCTACAGCCTTCCCAGTCCATAGAATATCTGGGGGTAAGGTTCGACACTCGGGCGGACACGGTCAGTCTTACGTCCAAGAGACAGTTGAAACTTCGGCAGCGTATCCAGTATCTGTTGGGAACCAGTCGGCCGTTAGCTTGGGATTATCTGCAAGTTCTGGGTCTCATGGCCTCCACTCTGGACGTGGTGCCTTGGGCACGAGCCCATATGAGACCACTACAGCATTCCCTGCTCTCTCGCTGGAGCCCCCATCACCGAGCCTATTCCACGCGCCTCCCTCTGCCGGTCCATGTTCGGACCCAGCTGCGGTGGTGGTTGCGGTCCGACCACCTGAGCAGGGGGTCGCGGATGTCCTCGCCCACGTGGATCTTGCTCACCACGGATGCCAGCCTCAGCGGCTGGGGAGCACATTGCGAAGAACTCACTGCGCAAGGGCGTTGGAACAGGGAGGAGTCCACATGGAACATCAATCGCCTGGAAGCCCGGGCAGTCCGACTGGCCTGCCTTCGTTTCGCTCCGCGGCTGCGGCACAGAGCTGTCAGGGTGATGTCCGACAACGCCACCACGGTGGCCTACATCAACCGTCAGGGCGGAACCAGAAGCAGACAGGTATCTCTGGAAATCGCCCCACTCATGGTTTGGGCAGAGGCGAATCTGCGGGACATCTCCGCCGTCCACATTGCCGGGAAGGACAATACCACAGCAGACTTCCTCAGCAGGGGACGCCTGAATCCAGGCGAGTGGCAGCTGTCCCCCACAGCTTTCCAGATGATTGTCGATCACTGGGGGATCCCGGCCATGGATTTACTGGCAGACAAGTCCAATGCTCAGGTACCCAGATACTTCAGCCGCAGGCGCGACCCGTGCTCGCACGGCATCGATGCTCTGGTCCAGCCGTGGCCTCCGGGGACTCTTCTATATGCCTTTCCCCCGTGGCCTCTACTGGGTGCCCTCATCCACAGGATTCGGTCACACCAGGGCCTAGTTCTTCTGGTGGCCCCGGACTGGCCGAGAAGACCCTGGTACGCGGACCTCAGACGCCTGCTGGCAGGGGAGCCTCTCCCCCTGCCTCCTCTCCGGGACCTTCTACGTCAAGGTCCCATTCTGCACGAGGATCCGGCTCAGTTCTCTCTTACGGTCTGGCCATTGAGAGGGCTCGACTGAAGAAAAAGGGTTACTCGGGGCCTGTGATTACTACACTCCTCCGGGCTCGCAAGTTTTCCACTTCCCTCGCCTACGTACGGATCTGGAGAATCTTTGAAGCATGGTGCGCCTCTCATGGCACCAGTCCACATGCCGCCACTATTCCTATTGTGTTGGATTTCTTGCAGGATGGGCTTCAGAAGGGTCTCTCCCTCAGCTCCATCAAGGTTCAGGTAGCGGCACTATCGTGCTATGGACCCAGGAGAGGTGGCAAGACTATCGCCAAGCACCCTGATGTTTCTCGTTTCCTGCAAGGCGTCAAGCATATTCGTCCGCCACTAAAGTGGCCTATACCCTTCTGGAACCTTAATCTGGTTCTGGATTTCCTTGCGGGATCCACCTTCCGACCCCTTCGGGGCTTGTCTCTACGGTCTCTAACCCTGAAGTTGGTATTCCTGCTGGCCGTATGCTCCGCACGCCGCGTCTCTGAACTACAGGCGCTGTCCTGCCGTGAACCCTTTCTACGTATCACTTCGGAGTCTATCCATCTTCGGACGGTTCCCTCCTTTCTCCCTAAAGTGGTTTCACAGTTTCATCTTAACCAAACCATATCCTTGCCTACCACGGTAGGTTTGAAGAAATCTGAAGAAGGCCGTTTATTACGCCATCTCGACATCGGCAGATTGCTGCCCAGGTATCTGACAATGACTCAAGACCTGCGGAAGACAGACCATCTGTTCGTCCTACACAGCGGGAAGAAGCAAGGTGAAGCGGCCTCTCGGCCCACCATTGCCCGCTGGATTAAAGACGTGGTCAGAGCCGCCTACGTGGCGGCTGGGAAGGCTCCGCCTCTACAGGTTACGGCTCATTCTACCAGAGCCCAAGCGGCGTCTTGGGCTGAATCCCGGATGCTGTCACCGGCGGACATCTGTAAAGCGGCGACATGGTCCTCCCTCCATACCTTTTCTCGGTTCTACCGTCTGGATGTCCAGGCCAGGGAGGACTCGGCCTTTGCGAGGGCGGTACTGCATGGTCCTCAGGCAGCCTCCCGCCCAGGCGGGGTGTAAAGCTTTGGTACATCCCATTTGTCCTGAATCCATCTGGCTACATGCCAGGAAATGTTCAGATTACTTACCTGGTAATCTTGTTTTCCTTAGTGTAGACAGATGGACTCAGCATCCTGCCCAGCTGCCTGTGTCCATGGGTTTCACTGATTCCGGGTACGCCTTTGACTTTTGTGTTCCTAAGAGCGTACACTCTGCCTATATCCACGCCTTCCGGTTGGGAAGGCTGGCGGTCTCCGGCCACTGTCAATCGGTCAGGGGAGGCCTGTTTTCACTTTTTTCTTTACTTTTCATTGAGCGTCAGTACACACATCCATAACAGCTTTTGCAAGGAAGATTACTGAACAGCTGCGCTTCCTGTGGGGATATATACACGCCCCCGTGCTGACGTCAGATCCGTCTCCAACTGCTAGCACGCGGATACTATCCCATTTGTCCTGAGTCCATCTGTCTACACTAAGGAAAACAAGATTACCAGGTAAGTAATCTGAACATTTAAATGAGGCCCGGCAGTAAAAACAGGCAAAAGGAGGCGCTAGGGACACTAGCGCGTCCCTAGCGCCTCCTTTTGGACTGGAGTGGTTTGACAGCCGACGCTCAATTTTGCCGGCGTCGGTTCTCGAGCCCGCTGACAGCCACGGGCTCGGAAACCGGATGCCGGCAAAATTGAGCGTCCGGTTTTCGACCCAACAGCCGTGGGCCGACTTCAAATTTTTTTTTTCGTTTTTCTTTTTTTACTTTTTTTATCCTTCGGGACCTCCGACTTTAATATCGCCATGATATTAAGTCGGAGGGTGCACAGAAAAGCAGTTTTTACTGCTTTTCTGTGCACTTTCCCGGTGCCCGAAGAAATTAGCACCGACCTTTGGGCAGGCGCTAATTTCTGAAAGCAAAAAATGTGCGGCTTGGCTGCACATTTTACTTACTGAATCGTGCTGGAATACCTAATAGGGCCATCAACATGCATTTGCATGTTGCGGGCGCTATTAGGTTCGGGGGATTGGACGCGCATTTTCGGCCCCTTACTGAATAAGGGTAACGCTAGCGCGTCGAAAACATGCGTCCAATGGCGAGTTAACAGTGCGCTCCGTTGCAGCGCACTGTACTGTATCAGCCCGCCAGTTAGCAAGGATTGGATTGCCTCCGGTCTAAGCTGCTCTGCCACTTCCCAGCAGCCGCTGGAAGCTCTCTCTCTGCCCTTCGGGGTAATTCATTGCTAACCAGGGTACCCACTCCTAGGGGGCCCATCTTCTCTCTTTCAGGTACCTATCTGGGAAACCGGGTACTCGCTCCTCGAGGGCCTGCGCTCCCTACACTGGTGCCTGCGATTGCTTCGCTTCTGCCTGCCAGGATCTCCATCAATACAGTGAGTACTAACTCTCTCGGTCTGTTCCGCCTTCAGCGCTTGGAGTCTACATCCGGGTCCTGCCTCTGCTACCCTGCGCTGCCTTTAATCTACTCAAGAGTGGGACTGGTCTCCTCTGCCGAGGACCCCTGGACTGCTTCTACTGGGTTGCCTTACTACTGTCCATCCCGGGCAGTACCATCCAGCTGTATAATAAATACAACTTCTCTGTGTCTGCGTGTATAGCGTCCAGCCTAGTACTGCGGTTCCTCACGAGGTTCCTCCCCGATGGAGTGGCCATCTCCGCAGTGCCCAAGAATCCACTCCAACACCTCAAAACACTAACACCTACCTGCTCCAAATCCCCAGACTGCCTCCAGCTGTGTGGAGCCATGGTTCTGATTTTTTGTATTCTATTGTTTCCCATCGATAAGCAGGCCGAATTAGCCATTTCACATGGATGACGCCATCGGCAGCACTGAATGGATTCATCTCTCCTACCTAGCAGAATTTTGAGCTCTACGGAGTACGTGTGAGAGTTGGCTCGGGATCCTCCTCAGTCATTTTATTTTGTCCAAGCACAGCCTGGATATGTACTGTGTCTCTTGACTTTTTTTTTTCAAAATCCTTTATAAATTTTTGCTTTTTTTTTTCGTTTTCTTATTTTTCGTTTTCTTGCTGCACTGCAGCAACCAAACACTTTTTGGTGCTATAAAAAAAAAAAAAAGGGTGGTCACCTTCTCAAAATGGCTGACAAGAAAAACCCACAATGGGCAGTTTCTGACCTGTAATCATGGTGGAGTGATGTCCTCACTAACTGTTATTCTTGTTTCGCTCCAGATATGCCTTGTCAACAGGCATATCATGTTCTCAACATTTCAGAGCATAGAGGGATCTGTGCCAGGTTTTTTTTTTCCTCAGGAGCCGCAGTAAATCCTTCTCCCTCGGTGCATCATCTGCCTTGCCAGGAAATGAGCGAAGCAGGAGCTCCTCAAGAACTACCTAATCAAAGCTATGAGGTCAAGAAATAGAATTGACCTGCATCAAACAGGAGCTTGTGTGGAAGAAATGGAAGTCAGCATCAGTGAGGCAGGATACATCGAGCACGATGCAAGGGCATCACCCAATGCACAGGCTGCCTCGAGACATCAGGAGGCTTGGCTTATCTACAACTTCTTATTACTATAGCCCTCATTCCTTCTGTTGATATCGGAGGGTTTCAAATTAGAGACTCCAGCTCTGGTATGCTTTAAACTGTCGTCTCAAAAAAAAAAAAAAAAAAAAAAAAAGAGAGAGGAAAAGAAACCTGTTGTGATGCAGGAATCTATACTTGTCCTCAGAGGGGATATTCTGTTGTCTAGACAAGTTTGGAGGACACGTCATTTGTTGACCAGATTGCAGGTCTAGTGAGAAATTTCCTTATCGTTATATATAGAAACAGAAGTAATAATACAGCCACTCGCCTTCAGCACTGTGGCAGTGATACCTCACACCGGAGTCCCAATATCGCTCATTGGGGTGAGCACATTATCAGAGCCCTTGATTCAGGGTTCTTCGACTTCTCCCTCATTGGCAGTGGAGTAGAGTTGTTGAGAGGCAGTCGACCAAGGTTCTTCTTCTTTGGATCAGAGGAACCTCCTAGTTTGCCTTCGGCAAAAGGGGGTTCTATAGATATTACCCAAAGAATGAGTCTAGAGATTGTGAACTGTACAAATATGTTGTTTCTATGAAACAGCATTCACCACTGCTTTGTGTTTCTTTGAATTACTAACAAATTACTTAGTAGAAACAAAGAGAATCGGTAGTTGAAAACGCCCTTTAATAAATGATGCCCGACTCTTGGCCGAGTTTCGCTCTTTCACACAGAGCTGCCTCAGGGGCAATCAATTGGAGTAGGGCTGATATCTTCAAGATAATTGCCACTTAAATGTATGCAAGCTCATCAAATGCCTGTAAAATCGCAATTCGTGTCAAGTCTGCAGCCTTCTAAAACGATCAACTCGGGGTCTGCAACAAGTGCCATCAAACAGCACTATTTACATAAAAGAGTCTGGCATCATTTATTAAAGGGCATTTTCAACTACCGATTCTCTTTGTTTCTACTGCTATACAGCCAACTGGATCGGCTACCGCTTTGTTTTTTGGGTCCTAACAAATTACTTATCCATAGTATTAAGCCACTCAATTTGAGAATGCAAGTCACCTCATAACACTACTTTTGGTGGCTCTGGATTGGCTCTGGAGGCTTTGATATGCTGATCTACAAAGACTGTTGGTGGGCAGTCTCCTCAGATTGCCTTTTTGGAATGATCTGTTGTGACAGGAACCCATTCTGCATGAAGATCCAGGTCGATTTCTTTTTCTTATGGCTTGGCCCTTGAAAGAGCTCTGTTGAAGCATGGCCATTTTCCTGCAGTGATTTCTACTTTGCTTCAGCCAGGAAGTCTCTATGTCTCTGGCTTACTGTTGCGTCTGGCGATTTGCAGGGCAGGCCTGCATATCTCTGCACTTATCTCCAGCCCTGAGCCTGGAATAGCTGCCTCCGATGCATGGGGAAGACCACCCCATGGATGTGCGGCAGAAAGCTGTGCTCAACCTCCTTCCTCCGCTACTCTCTCTGACGCCAGGAGCACCTCTGCCTGGATGCATGACAGGCTGCTGCACCTAGCCTACCTCTGATGCCGCTTCAGCCTTGGGCCCCTCCTCTGTCACTTGCGTGCCCGACTGTTTCTCTCTTAAAGGGCTCACAGCGGGGAAAATACCAGAGGCGCCCGATGATGTCACCAGCAGAGACCTTTAATAGGCAGCATTTCTTTGCCTCGGCAATAGGTCGACTACCCAGCATAGTGCTACTTGCCACTTCAAGTTCCTGGTCTTCGTTCTTGAGTTCCTGGTTGTCTTGTCTGAGTTCCATGTTTTGGTTTTGTGGTCATTCTTCAGTTCTTCATTTTCATCCTGTGGTCAGTCTTCAGTCCTTCAGTGTCTCCTTGTGCTCTCCTATGCTGCTCCTTGTCACCTAACCTACCTATCTGTCACGTCTTCTCTTGGATGGATCTCTAGTTCTGACCTTGGCCTACTAACACTTGACTACAACTGAACTCTGCCTGCCACTGACCACTGCCTGACTCTCGACCAAGTCTGAACGCGAACAGCCTGACCCACTGTCTGCCTCTGATTTCACTTGTGCTTAACCTGCCCCGGACCCTGGCCTGTGACTTGTCCATCTCCACCTAGTCCACAGAGGTCCAACCTAAGTCCTGCTGGCCCTGGCACCCAAGGACTTAACCTAAGGGGAACAAGGGCTGTTATAGGTGAAGCTCCAGTTGGGCCTCTGCCACAGCCAGCTCCGCCAGCCGATGGTGGGGGACCTGCAGGATTCCTCCCTGTAGGTTGTGCCACTCCACCTCTGCCCAAGGGTCCACGCCCACAACACTTACATGAGAGTTTGGAGAGTTTTTGAGGCCTGGTGCGAGGAGTGAAGTTCTCAGTCTCTCAAAGTGAAATTTCCATTAATTTTGGAATTTTTACAAGAGAGATTGCATAAAGGTTTTGCCCTTAATTCCCTGACTGTTCAAGCGGAAGCTCTCACTTGTTATAGGGGGCGTGTCAGTGGTGGGCCTTTGTCTTCCTATCCAGATGTGTCCTAGGTTTTGAAGGGAGTTAACATCTTCGTCCTCCCTTGCGACTGCTGGTGCCTCTGTGGGACCTTAATCTAGTCCTGAATTTCTTCGCGGGTCTGACTTTTCAGCCACTATGTAGTCTTTCCTTGAAGACCGTTTTTCTAATGGCCCTCTGTTCAGCACAGAGGGTTTCTGAACCGCAGGCTCTTTCTTGCCGTGAGCCTTTTCTGCGTGTGACTCCGGAAGTTGTACAGTTTTGGACTGAGCCTTCTTTGTTGCCAAAGGTGGTTTTGGACTTTCATGTGAATCAGTCTATTTCCCTGCCCAGGTTGGACAGGGACAGAGATGAGAGTATCATCATCTTTTGCATACCTTGGATGTCAAGCGGCATCTGAACCAATACTTGCAGGTTGCTAAGTCTGTCCGGAAGTCTGATCGGATGTTTGTGCTCCATGGTGGAGGTAAACAAGGTGAACAGGTGACGTGGGCAGCTATAGTCTGTTGCAGTAAAGAAATCATCACGGCCGCATATGTGGATGCCGAAGCAGATTACACCGCATTCCATGAGGACTCGGGTGGTTGCCTCCTGTCAAGATTTGCCAAGCCAACTGAGCCTGGGTGCTAAGGGTATCTTTCCAGAAAAAAGAGGAGTCAGTATTAATCTGTCATTCATATTTTAATCCGCTGTAACTGGAGCCACACAATTGAACTGGGGAGATTATTCGTTTTCTGATTCATGTGGGGTTTGCTTCGCTTGAAGCCCCCCCCCATCAAGTTTCCTGCTGTAACTTCTAGGTTAAAGCATCTTTGCTTCAACCCATATACTCCATTGTTTTTTCTCGATTATTATCACCTTTTACTGCCTTCCAGCTACATAAGCTTCCAAGTTTTTTCTCCTTGTTGAATGTAACTTTGCCTTATTCACCTCTATTGTCTAACTTACTTAGTTACGCTCCAGTTATACCCTTGTTAAATGTAAACCGATCCGATATGGTTATTACTATGAAGGTCGGTATAAAAAAGTGTTAAATAAATAAAATAAATATTATAGATCCTTAGTGTGGTATTGACTCTCTTTCAGCCTAGAGATTCTTGTGAACTGAAATAACTGACCTGGAAGGTGGCATTTTTGATGGCGGTCACTTTGGCCCAGAGAGTCGATGACTTATCCACCTTATTTATTTATTTATTTTATTTATTTATTTAAAGTTTTTTATATACCGACAACCATTTGCACATCGTATTGGTTTACATATAACTTGTAACTATTCGGCAATGCCTTTACATAGAACAGGAACTATGCATACAAAAACCTAACAAAATAACCTGGAAACTGAGTAACTATTTACAGGATTCAATGGTAAACCTTATACCAGAACAGGGTGATTCCTTGCAGCATCCTAAATTCCTGTCTAAAGCAGTGCCGGACTTCCATCTTAACCGGTCACTCGTTCTTCCTGCCACATGTCCACAAAGGGGAAGAAGCGCTGCACAGTTTGGACTGCAAGACAGCCTTGGCCTTCTGTCTGGAACTGGGCTGAGGCCCTGTTAAAAAGTCCACCCAGCTTTTAGTTTCCTTTGACACCAGCAAACTTGGATTGCTGTGCCCAATGCACCATTTATGATTGGTTAGCAGATTGCACTTCTGTTTTGCCAGGCGGGCTTGCATCTACTGGGTCATGTAAGTCTCATAATGTCAGAGCAATGGTGACAACAGTAGCACATTTAAGATTGAGAAGATCTGCAAGGCTCTGACATGAACTTCTCGCCACACGTTCTCATTGCACTGTTGCTTGGATAGAGACTCCGAGGGGTCTCTTTTAGGTATAGAACCCAACTCCAGCCCCTCTAGGACCTGTTGTTTTGCTCCCCCCAGTGTGTACAATTTTATAAAAAGGCTTGTTGCCATAAAAAACACTATTTTTGCCTGTGGCATTGTTTCAGGGTTTTTTCCCCTTTTTTCGTTAGGAACAGCTGGTAGCTAGGGATTCCCTAGGTTTGGCTCCCATCCTGCTTGTCTTCGGAGAAAGCAGAGTTGCTTATCTGAACAGGTGTTCCCCGAGAACAGCAGGATGTCAGCCCTTAATAAAACTTGCCTGTTTCTCCAAATTTAAACTAAATTATACACGGAAGGTGCCCCGGCATGGACATATGGTAGTGTATAGCATGTTGCACATGCTCACAATTTTAGAATATTCTGGGGCTGGGATGTAGCACCCATGTAGGAGGACTTGCGTCTGCTTTCCTTGGAAAACACTTGGCATAGAGAGCAACTCTGTTGGTTTGAAGTACTAATAAATTTAAACAGCAATACTTTTACTCAAAAATGCTGTACTTCTGCAAATTCCATTGGGAATACGGTAATAATACTCTATAACTAGGGCTTCTGATTTATTCAGACTTTTATTGGTCAAATTGCAGTGCCTAAAGAGCGCCAAGCTCCAGGTAGTGTTGACTTCTTGCAGCTGCCAATACTTGCAATAATTGCTTTGAGTGTCAGGTCACTGATGCCTGCAGCTTCTTCCAGATTTTAAATGCCCATCAGTCAGAAGCCCTAACTACTCCCTGCCACCTGCTTGTCCCCCGTTCTCATCATGCTCGCTCATTCGCTGCTGGCACTACCTGCCAAACAGCTGCTTCTGGTGTGTTTGTGTGAGACCGTGGAAGAGTGCAGGAGGAGTTTGGATGCTGTGTGACTCAAACTCCCTGAGAACGATGTGGTGCTGTTTGGATGGTAGCACCAGCTGCTACTAAGCCTTGGAGTAAGGAGAGGGGCAGTGGCAGTATTTGAAAGCAGGATGTGTGGGGGTGCGCTGCCTTCTGTGGACAGCTCATGTTGACTCACCAATTTGGCACAAACATTGAGATTGGCAGGGTTATTCTGCACCAGTTCTAAATTGTACAGGTTCACAATTTCCTCCCCCAGGAACTGCAGTTTTCTGAGGTAGCATTGGAATAGTGTGCTTTGTGGTTGGTAAATAAGATATAGTTCTTTGGCCAGGTTTAGATAACATGGTCAAGTTGTTTGATGTGAGATTTCAAGACCCAAAGGAGCTTTCTTGAGGTTTCAAATTTTGACAACTAAAGAAGGGAATCTGCGCTCTCGAAAGCTCACCTAAAGCAGCATCCTTTGTACGATTCGTATGCTGGTTCAGTACGTGTTTCACTACAAATACTGGAACTGCACTACAGCTTAAGGTGGAAAACCGTTCCTATGCATTTAAATTGCTTGTTCGAGGCAGATTGCAGGTCACGGCTGCAAACGTACCTTGACAAGACTGTTTGGTTTTTATTCTAATGCTGTATTTTTAATTTTTTAATAGGAGATGCATCTTTGAAAAGCAGCAATGTTAAACTTATTTTATTCAACACTACCCAGTCCTGTAACGAAGAAGACACGCCGCATAAAGTGCAAAGCAGTATCAACCTCCTCTGTGCCAAAACTCTGGTAAGTCTAAATCATTTCTGAATATCCTGTGTCTTCTCCATAACTCTTTAAAAGCATTGCCATTGGTGGCAGGTTTGTTCCCCATCCCCAGATATATTTTGTGTTGTGATGATACGACTTTTTCATATTACACCATGCATCCAAGATTATATTTGAGAGAACTTGCAAAGCATTTTACTTTTTGCATACAACACGTGAGACAATTAGGAGGCCTATTTCAGTTTGCAGAGCTGAAGCGCATAATCTGAATGAGCTCTCTGACCTCACTTTAATGGAAAATCATGATAATGCATGGCATCGCAAATGAATTTCAGTAACTAATTTCAGAAAGTAAAAAGGGAATATTGTGTTAACATAAAAACATAAGGCTTGCCTACTGAGTCAAATCAAAGGTCCATCAAGCCTTGTATCCTGTCTCCAACAGTGGCCAGTCTCGGTCACAGGTACCTGGCAGGATCCCAAGGGATGGAAAGATCCCAAGCTGCTTATTCCAGGGATAAGCAGTGGATTTCTGCATTGCCACATTAATAATGTTCAAATCTTCTTTTTTTTTTTTTTTAAAGCAGCTACACATCCTCTGGCAACGAATGCCAGAACTTAATTATGCGCTGAGTGAAAAAAGATTTTCTCTTATTAGTTTTAAATGTACAACTTAGTAACTTTGTGTATCCCCTGGTCTTTGTACTGCCCTCATTATTTTATAGACTCCTCATCCGTCTCTAGCCTTTCCTTATAGAGGAATCGTACCATCCCCTTTATCATTTTGGTCACCCTTTTCTGTACCTTTACTAATTCTGCTATATTGTTTTTGAGATGTGGTGACCAGAGGAATAATGATATTTGCTGTTTTGTTCTCCATTCCTTTCCTAATAATTCCTAGTAATCTAATTGCTTTCTTAGCTGATGCTGCACACTGAGAAGATGACTTCAATATATTATCGACTATGAAGCTTAGATCCTTTTCTTGAATGGTGATTCTTAAGGTGGAGCCTTGCATTGTGGCTCCACCTTAATTTGGATTACTCTTCCTAAGTGTCATTTGCTATTTGCATGCTGTGAGGAAGTGTACAGGAAGCTCTCTCATAGCACCTTAAGGGACTGGCTACAGCCCTGCAAGGGATTCTGGATGAAGGGATGTTCCCCTCACCATTCTATAAGAAGTCAGGCCGCATAGGGAATTTTTTTGCGGCGGTACCACCATTACCGCCGAGTGAGCAGGTCGCTGAGGGGATGGCAAGGGAGCACGAGCCGTCTCCTCTGACCATTGATACATTTTTAAGCCCCGGTTCTCCTATCAGACCAGCACCTCCAGGTCAGGACGAGGAACGAAGACAGTTGGTGACCCATGGACCAGTCGGGTGAAACCCGAAGAGGGATAGGAACGGTCTGGCAGAGTTTAATATCCGCAGGATTTACCATCGTGGAGAAATCGACAAAGGTACAGCCCCTCTGGGGTAATGGAGGTGAGGGACTGAGAAATGTCGACATGCTGGGTTCGTCGGGCCTGGGTAACTGTGCCAGCGGAGGAGAGGCCCAGGAAACCCGAAAGCTGAAAAGAATATTGCAGGCTTCTTCAGAAGTAACACTTTCTACTATTTGGACTGCGTTGCAATCATTGGAAAAATCAATAATCGCACTCACCAAAGAAGTCATTGATACTAAAAATCAAGTTCTTCAGAATGCAAATGGATTAGTTCAACAAAATTCAAAACTCGAACTGATGGAGGGACGGTTGAAAGAAGTAGAAAAGATACAAGTTAATATAATACAGAAGGAGACAGAGGTGGATAAGAGACTTGAGAGAACTGACAATAATCTAAGAGCGCACAATTTAAGATGTTTGAATTTCCCAGTTTTGAGGACTATTTCCCCCGTAGATTTGTTTAAAATGTATGTAACAAAGATTTTGAAGATTCCGGAAGAGATAAATCCCGTGGTGACAAAAGCCTTGTACCTTCCTTATATTGAAGCTAACCCTGAAAACCTGGAGGAAGAGAGATTACCTGATTTAACTGCGCTGCTTGAATCTTCACAAGAAACGGTGATGGCACAAAGGCGACCGCTGCTGGTCTCCTTTGGATAAGAAGAACACATTCAAACATTTCTTCAGAAATAGTCCAGCCATTTTCTTTGGACAAAAAATATGGTGTTAGCCGGACTTGGTTAAGTCAACGCAAATAAGACGGAAGTTATTTCTTAATATGAGAGGGGAAGTATTACAAATGGGAGCACAGTTTTAAAATTACAATTCCCCCTGTAAATGCAGAATTTTCTTCCAGGAACAGGATTATGTCTTTCTCGACTCACCACAGCTTAGGCTTTTCTTGGATTCTCATTCTCACTGCTTTGATAGGTTAGCAGAATAAAATGTGTTGGAACTTCTCACGTTGGCCTTATTCACAAAGATTGTAACAATTTCCTTATGTTTAAAATATGCTCCTAAGTTCAGGGCTCTCCCGTAATTTTCTTTATTTTTAAGTACGGTTAATGTTGATTTAAGAATTGTAATAATTGTTTCATTGTTAATTTTCTTTTTCTGTACTTTATAATTTCTTTAACAAGTGGATACTTGTCAGTATATTTAAAATGCATAAATAAAAAAAAAAGTCAGGACCCAAGGGTTAGAGAGGCCTTGGGGCACAGGCAGGAGGCGCCCAGGCTACATTTACATTTATTAAAATGTGTTAATCGCTTAACACTGCAATAGGTCCAAGCAATGTACAAGGAAACATACATAAAAGAAAAAAGTAAAAATAACAATAAAATAAACAATGTCTACATTAAGTAATTCCATAAGCAAACAAAAGATAAGATTTATAAATAGGAGTAAAACAAATCACATATGTGCTAATTTAAATAAAAAGTTTTAAAAAGTCTTCTGAATGTTTTTAAAGACTCACATAGTCAAGGCTCAATGGAAAGGGAATTGCAAGGGACCCGGCCTGCAACTGAAAAAGCGCATTCTCGGGTGACGTGAAGGCGATGAATATCTAAAAAAACCCCAAACCTCTTTGTGGAGTATTGCAGACTTCTAGATGGCTGATATATCTTTAATATGGCATTGGACCATGAGCAAGAGTGACTGTGGATTAATTTGAGAATTGTCATGCCTATTTTATACTTTATCCGCTCCAGTGTAAATCAATCAAGATGGGGGTAATATGATCATAGCACGTTATGCCTTCGATTATATGGGCAGCAGAGTTTATGAGCATTTGCAAAGGTGCAACATGGAACAAGGGAGGCCTAAATAAAGACCACCGCAGTAATCCGTGATGGGAAAAATGGACGCTTGTACCACAGTATGAAATTCAGAAGCTTGTCTTTGCAAAGACCTATGTTTAATGTTCGAGTGCTGCCAGAACTGCAATAAATAAAATTGTACATAAGGAAACAGCCAGGGTTTGCCTCCTTATTCCTCCTGGCTGTTTCCCCAGTTGCTATCACACATGGCCAGTCTCCTAGTTTTGAAAGCTCTTTTTGCAATTTCTCACAATCCTCTTGTGATTAACAACTTTGAATAATTTGTGTTGTCTGCAAATTTGATCACTTCACTTGTTTGTGCTCATTTCCATTTCGTTTATAAATATATTATTTATTTATTTTATTTTTTATTATTTATATTCCACTTTTCACACTTTTATTTTCAGTGGGTTACATTCAGGTACTGCAGGTATTTTCCTATCCCCAGGGGGCTCACAATCTAAGTTTTTGTACCTGAGGCAATGGAGGGTAAAGTGACTTGGCCAAGGTCACAAGGAGCGACAGTGGGACTTGAACCCAGGTCTCCTGGTTCGTAGCTGCTCTGATAGAACAGATCTAGCCTAGTGGTTAGAGCAGATCCCTCGGGCACTCCTCGCCATGGGGAAAGTTTATCATTTATCCCTACTTTCTGTTTTTCTATCTTTTAACCAGTTGACAATTCACAATAGGACATTGCCCCCTATCCCATGACTTTTTAATTTCCTAAGAAGGCTCTCGTGAGGGACTTCGTCAAATGCTTTCTGGAAATCCAGATGCACTATATCAGCTGGCTCACCTTTAGCCACATGTGAAGGCAGCTAGCTATACTTCGGTATATAAAAACTCCGAAATAAATAAATTTATGCCCTCAAGAAATGTAGCAGTTTGGTGAGGCAAGGCTTCCCTTGGCTTTGTCCTATTAAACCATGCCATCTGTATGTTCAGAAATTGTGTTCTTTGTGGTAGTTAGCCTGCCAAAATTGGATTAGTTAAGTTTTATAAATAACTGTGAGTGTTTGCTTGTGTAAATATTTAGTTCTTCTAGTGGTAGCACTCAGTATGGTGGCTTGAAGGTCTTTGGAGTATGGCGTTTAAACAAAACTCATCTAACCAGCCTGTCCTTCCAGCTGATTTTGGGAACCTTATTGTGTCTGAATTACATATAAAGTCATCTTAACCTGATTTTTCTCATTTATTTTTAGGGAACTCCTGAATTTGTTACTGCAACAGAGTGTGTGCACTATTTTGAGTGGAGGACATCAGTGGCCTGTAAGAAAGATGCATTTAAGGCCACAAAGGAGGTAGGAAACGGATCACTGTTCAGCTGATTGGTGAATGATGGAAGAGGATGACTTTAGTGCATGAGACAGGGCAGGGTACGATTCCTCGCTCCCTCCCCCTTTTTATTTTTTATTTTTCCTATAAAGCTCCTAAGGTTGTCTGTAACCAGCTTTAGTACATTTTGACGCGTTTGTTTTGCTGTTGATCAGTAACAGAACTTTGTTGTTTTCTGATTAGGAAGATGTCCTAGAACTGACTTTAAGGTCTCACCTACCTCGCTACCCCCTACAATTGTATTTTTTATGTTGGTTTCTTGTTGTTCACTTTTGGTTTTGTTTCAGCATTTCCTTTTTTTTTTTTTTTTTTTTTAAACATAGGAACTTAAGAAATGCCATGCTAGGTCAGACCAATGGTCCATTGAGCCCATCCTCCTGTCTCTGATGGTGAGCAGGCAGGAGAATAACTTATGGACCTGTCATTCAGAAACTTGTCCCAGTCTTTTTTAAACTCTGTTACACTACAAGCCATAACCACATTTTCTGGCAACAAGTTTCATAGCTTAATGGCATGTAGGCTAAAAATATAATTTCTTAAATGTGTTAAATCTGCTATTTTCTAGTTTTAGGGAGAGTCTCCTAGTCTTAATACTAATTTTGATAGTGTAAATAACTGTTTCCTAGTAAATCTGTTCATGCCACTTTTTAATTTATAAACTTCTGTCATATCCCCTCAAGTTGTCTCTTTTCCAAGCTGAAGAGCACTAACCTGTTTAGCCTTTATTATTAATTTATTTATACATTTTATATTCCATGAATCCAATTTGTGCTGTGCATTTACAACTACATACACATAATTTAATATATAAAACACACAAAACATAAAACTCAAATAAAATTAAAATAGACAAAAATAAAATCTAAAACAGAGCACAATAAAAAATCCAAGACAGCACTCAAAATTAAAGCATCATATACCTGTTTAAATAAAACTGTTTTCACATGTTTTAGAAAATATCAGTCTTGCTCCTGTCACAACTCGAGACAATACTAAATTTAAAAAAATAACTATGGTCGCCTTACAATGGGAGAAACAACGGGTTCTCGAATGATTTTCTCAAATGCGTAACCCACCACTCATCATTCCAGGGGTCCTATACTGGATTCCGTAGTCATTTCCCCGAGTATCATCCACTTCTTAAGAGGTTAACTGGTTAAACGAGACAGTAGGTGTGTGAGCTCATGGGCAGGAGGGAGGGTGGGGAGAGGTGGGTGAGGGAGATTGGCAACTGTGGCACCTGTTTCTTTGAATATTGGTTTGTTTACTGTTCTGCTATGTTGGATCATGTTGAATACAATAAAAATTATAAATTGAAAAAAAACCCAACCCATCAATCAAGTGGAAAAAATGCTATACACAAATTCAAATATCACTTGATATGTGACCTCTTCACTTCCATAAGACAGAAAATATTGAAGAGAGGGGATTATACATGGCCACAGTTTCATTTCTCACTGTGCCATAATATCATCATTGCACCACTTCTCTCTCATTCACCTTTTACCTATTTTGTTTATACAAATACCCCTGATGAAAGTATTTCAAAACGTGGCCCATATCGGTTGGTTTACCTCAGAATTTCAAAATAATACTGCCATTTTACATAAATTGACAACATATGTAAGAATTTTATTTGCATAAGAAAATATAAAAATTAACAAAAGATAACATAAAATAGGAGCCTAGGCACAGGTCACGATTCAGGGCTCCTAGGGGATCACTCACCATCTGCGTATTAAATCTGCAAAACGTTTAAGAACATAAGAAAATGCCATACTGGGTCAGACCAAGGGTCCATCAAGCCCAGCATCCTGTTTCCAACAGTGGCCAATCCAGGCCATAAGAACCTGGCAAGTACCCAAACACTAAGTCTATTCCATGTAACCATTGCTAATGGCAGTGGCTATTCTCTAAGTGAACTTAATAGCAGGTAATGGACTTCTCCTCCAAGAACTTATCCAATCCTTTTTTTAAACACAGCTATACTAACTGCACTAACCACATCCTCTGGCAACAAATTCCAGAGTTTAATTGTGCGTTGAGTAAAAAAGAACTTTCTCCGATTAGTTTTAAATGTGCCCCATGCTAACTTCATGGAATGCCCCCTAGTCTTTCTACTATCCGAAAGAGTAAATAACCGATTCACATCTACCCGTTCTAGACCTCTCATGATTTTAAACACCTCTATCATATCCCCCCTCAGTCGTCTCTTCTCCAAGCTGAAAAGTCCTAACCTCTTTAGTCTTTCCTCATAGGGGAGTTGTTCCATTCCCCTTATCATTTTGGTTGCCCTTCTCTGTACCTTCTCCATTGCAATTATATCTTTTTTGAGATGCGGCGACCAGAATTGTACACAGTATTCAAGGTGTGGTCTCACCATGGAGCGATACAGAGGCATTATGACATTTTCCATTTTATTCACCATTCCCTTTCTAATAATTCCCAAAATTCTGTTTGCTTTTTTGATTTAAAAACTCTGAACAATTTTGTGTCATCTGCAAATTTGATTATCTCACTCATCGTATTTCTTTCCAGATCATTCATAAATATATTAAAAAGTAAGGGTCCCAATACAGATCCCTGAGGCACTCCACTGACCACTCCCTTCCACTGAGAAAACTGACCATTTAATCCTACTCTCTGTTTCCTGTCTTTTAGCCAGTTTGCAATCCACGAAAGGACATCGCCACCTATCCCATGAATTTTTACTTTTCCTAGAAGCCTCTCATGAGGAACTTTGTCAAACGCCTTCTGAAAATCCAAGTATACTATATCTACCGGTTCACCTTTATCCACATGTTTATTAACTCCTTCAAAGAAGTGAAGCAGATTTGTGAGGCAAGACTTGCCTTGGGTAAAGCCATGCTGACTTTGTTCCATTAAACCATGTCTGTGATTTTGATGTTTAGAACACTTTCTACTATTTTTCCTGGCACTGAAGTCAGGCTAACCGGTCTGTAGTTTCCCGGATCGCCCCTGGAGTTCTTTTTAAATATTGGGGTTACATTTGCTATCCTCCAGTCTTCAGGTACAATGGATGATTTTAATGATAGGTTACAAATTTTTACTAATAGGTCTGAAATTTCATTTTTTAGTTCCTTCAGAACCCTGGGATGTATACCATTCGGTCCAGGTGATTTACTACTCTTCAGTTTGTCAATCAGGTCTACCACATCTTCTAGGTTCACTGTGATTTGATTCAGTCCATCTGAATCATTACCCATGAAAACCTTCTCCATTACGGGTACCTCCCCAACATCCTCTTCAGTAAACACCGAAGCAAAGAAATCATTTAATCTTTCCACGATGGCCTTATCTTCTCTAAGTGCCCCTTTAACCCCTCAATCATCTAACGGTCCAACTGACTCCCTCACAGGCTTTCTGCTTCGGATATATTTTAAAAAGTTTTTACTGTGAGTTTTTGCCTCTACGGCCAACTTCTTTTCAAATTCTCTCTTAGCCTGTCTTATCAATGTCTTACATTTAACTTGCCAATGTTTATGCTTTATCCTATTTTCTTCTGTTGGATCCTTCTTCCAATTTTTGAATGAAGATCTTTTGGCTAAAATAGCTTCTTTCACCTCCCCTTTTAACCATGCCGGTAATCGTTTTGCCTTCTTTCCACCTTTCTTAATGTGTGGAATACATCTAGACTGTGCTTCTAGGATGGTATTTTTTAACAATGACCACGCCTCTTGGACATTTTTTACTTTTGTAGCTGCTCCTTTCAGTTTTTTTCTAACAATTTTTCTCATTTTCTCAGTTTCCCTTTTGAAAGTTTTGCACGAGAGCCGTGGATTTGCTCACTGTTCCTCTTCCAGTTATTAAATCAAATGTGGTCATATTATGATCACTATTGCCAAGCGGCCCCACCACCGTTACCTCTCTCACCAAGTCCTGTGCTCCACTGAGAATTAGATCTAAAGTTGCTCCCTCTCTTGTTGGTTCCTGAACCAATTGCTCCATTGTTGCTGAAAGGGGTTAAGGGACTTCCCCGGATTGAAAACAGTCTGATTAGTGGCATGTGAGATGGACAGCATAGCAACACGGCTAAAAAGAACAGGCACAGAGAAACAGCTATTTCTGGAACCTCTTGTGGTTGCGATTAGGCAGAATATGAGCATCAGTGGGGTGAAAATCAAGGAAAAAATGCTGTAAACTGACCCTGTTCGTGGATGACTTATTATTCACGGTGACAAACCCCAAGACCTCCCTTCATACTATTTTAAATGAACTGCGATGTTTTGGCTCCGTATCCGGTTTTAAAGTAAGCAAAGATAAATCGGAAATCCTTAACATAAATTTGACATCTGAGGAGGTGGGAATTTTAGTGGCTTGCTAATGCTAGCATTAAGTATTTGGGGGTCGGTTTGGGTGCCGATATGTTTGATTTAAACTACAAGCCATTGGCATTAGCAATTTGGCTGGGTGGGAGAGGTTAGATCTGTCATGGCTAGGCAGGATTCATAACATAAGAACATTAAAACGAATATTTTACCCAGACTTTATTTTTTCAAATTTTGCCTACACGGGTTCCAAATGCAGTCCTTAAGAGCTGGGAAAGGAGGACTTTTAGCTTCATTTGGAGGAAAAGGCCACCAAGCGAGTCTAGAAAAGTCCTGTTTTTGCCGAAAGAGCAGAGTGGGCTGGGAGTCCTCAGGCTGGACTATTATGCTGCACTACATTTACATTCAGTTTTGGAATGGCAAATGTGGATATAGTGGGCGTCTCTTCCCTAGATAGTGTTTTATGGCTTTGAGAGTTTCTGAATGAGGTCATGGGAAGCCCTTCTCCATTCTCCAAAACATCGTTAAGCATTTGGTTTAAGTTTCGGAAGCAGTTAGTGGGAGTTAAGCAGTACTGGTCTAGGACCTTCTTTATTCATCTTAAGGCAGTCCCACCAGGAATTTCTTAGGGTAATCTGGGGCTTTCTAGGCTTGGTCAAAGATGGGATGGGAATACTATGCGATCCTTTGATTTGCTATGCGAGCAATTCGCTTTACTCTCTTGTGACAGATTTCATTATTTGCAAGTAATATCTTTTATTCCGTCTAGGGCTGTCATCAGGGAATTACAGCTTCCAAAAGCCCTGTTTGAAGTGTATTGTGACAGAGCAAATGGAATCACTAAAGCAACATCAAAAATGTATGCTCTGTTATTGGGAGTGCTGGAGTTTCACGAGGCATTTAATTGTGTGGGAGAAAGTTGAAAAGTTGGATGAGGATACATAGGACCTGTGTTTTCATGTGACGGGGAAGAGTTTATTGCTGTGAACATACAATGCCTGCTTACATTCAGGAAGAACTTAAAAACTTGGCTCTTCAAACAAGCCTTTCCTTAAGCCAAGGCAACATTAAAACAGACTCCTGATTCTGTCATCTGTTTGGTTACATACTTTCACCAAATTATTTATTTACATATTGCTATTACAATTTATATTCACTGTAACTTAAGCTCTGATCAGGCTGTTTATAACTTTATGTTAAACTTTGTTATTCCTATTCTTTTGCTCTCAGCTCTCCCACTCTATAAATCCCTGTTCATTGTAACTTTATCTTTCCAGTTAATTGGTTACCCCCTGTTTCGCTGTAAACCGGTATGATAAGACCCTAGTCTTGAGTATTGGTATATCAAAAGAATTTAAATAAATAAATAAACATACTGGAGAATGGATATACATTTCTTTCTAGTTGGGTTTTATCCTAATGTGTTGGATTTATGTTGTCGCGGCTGTGGTGAAAGGGGCGATTTTATTCACATATGATGGAACTGTCCTAAAGTGGCGCAGTATTGGGATGAGGTCTGTGCCTTAATAATGGAGGCCTCGGTGTGGAAAGATCCTAAAGCGTTTGTACTTCTGTTGGACTTGGGAGACTGGGGGAAGGTGGAAAGCCGTCTGCTCAAGAATATCGTAGTGGCAGCCAGATGTGAACTTAGTGCCTGGTGTCGCAAGAAGGAGGCTCCTGTGGGCACTAGATTGGCAAGAGTATTTTTGATGAGGAAACTCATGGCCATTTTGCATGATGGTTTATTCAAATTTGAGAGAACCTGGGCTCCCTATTTGGTGTTGAAAGAACGAGGGGTGGCGGAAGCAGTTTAGTCTCCTCCTCTGATGTTAAAGGGTTATGTTGAAGCTCTGCACCTCTATCCCTGTAGCTTTTTCTAATGCTAAGCCTGCAGGGGATCTGTTAGGGGGTGGGGAGAGGGGAATTGGAGGGGGAAAAGGAAAGTTTGGTTGTGATTTTCATTTTTTAAGGTCAGTGAGTGATGCACAATTCATATCTGTTGGGAACGTTTCTGTGGTTGTTTATGGCTTCCTGTTATCTCGCTACTGACTGCGGCATTGTTTATTGCTTGTTCATTACATACAAACTTCAATAAACGTTAAATTTAAAAAAATACACTGAGCTGTTAGATAATCATTTAAAAAAACTGTGGAAAAATCTTCATCAAACGAGTTTTAAGGAGCTTCTTAAATATTTTGGAGTCTCTTGTGATTGAAAGCTGGTTGGTACAGCGTTCCATTCTTTAGGGCTGAAGATGGAGATTGACCATTCATGTGAAACGTACAAGCGGGCAGTTTTAGGGGGAGGGAATGTCTAGCAGAAACTGATTGGAGGAACGAAGAGTGCAGGTAGACATTTGTATTTGAAGAGTAGAACTGATCTGTGGTGAGGAAAAACTGTAAAGTAAGTTATGAATGATTTACTGCTGTTTGTATTGTCTGGACATCATGTCCCAAGGACACACGCCGTTCTGTGTAGCTTATACACCCAGTTTTCTACTCTTCTCCTGATGGGTCCAGGTTGTGTTGGTTTATAGTTGCTCCGCAGTGCAATCCTCGGTTTGGGACTTTCCATGTGCTACGGTTGGTTGATGCTTGTTAACAAAGAAAGCGAGGTTGCTTAACGGGATTTATTTATTTATTTATTTTTCGTTTTTCTATACCGATTTTCCTGCATAAAATGCATATCAAACCGGTTTACAATAAACCTGAATAAGCAGGAAGTGAAATTCCTTAGTCTAATACATTTAAACATCTGTAACGAAATAATTTTTTTTTTTTTAAAAACAATGCAAAAAATATAAACAACATTAATAAAGATTAAATTGTTAACCAAAACATATACATACAGTTATGATATAAGGCGCACAAAGGTTAGCACAAAGGGGAAAACCCCTTTGTCGCGCCCCTTCGTCGTGCGACGCCTGGTGTAATAGCGCCGTTAATCGGGTTGCCGCTGGCAAAACACAGACAGACCCTCATCAAATATAGAATAAGGAGACTCTAAAGTATAAATAGAAATGTGCAAACAAAAACTGAATGGAAACCACAACAAGCCAGACTCTGTATGCGGTTCAACAGTGGAAAAACAAATAACACCATTCCTCATAAAACATCAAACAAAATCAAGAAATAGACCGAATTTTTCGCTCCATAAGATGCAATGGCCCGGGATTTAAATCCCGGCCGCCCGCATCATCAGAGCGTGCCGCGCCGGTGCTCGTCTCGCCCTCCCGCACATGCGTGGCCGTGTGAAATCTCACTGGCCCCTCCCCCCCACTGCACGCCCAAGAAGACGCAATGCCCAACCCCCCCACCGCCACACTCACCTCCCCCTCCCATGCCCCACCAGCACACCTGACTCGACAAGGGGATAGGGGGGAGGGCGAAGAACCCAGAGGTAAAGGGGGGGAGGGTGAGCGCGATGCTGTGAGGTCCTCCCCGGCGCCAAGTTATTAGCACGCCGGGCGAGTGGGCCCGGTCCTTTACATTTAGAAACCAAACCAGAGAACGAATTCCACCACTTATCACAGAACATCTGCTCTTCCCTCATTATAACCCAGAAGAGTCGATGACCTAAATCATCTGCTGCTATTCCAATGCACTGTAAACCGCTTTGGGTGAATTTTGTATTTGAAAAAGCGGGTAATAATCCAAATGAATAAATGAAATAAAACCTCTGGGTCTGCTTCAGACCTTGTCACATGCCTCCCATCCAGATGAGATCCCCTTAGCTTATCAGGTTTGCTGTATGTGACGTTCCTTGCTTATCCAGTCATCAGATATTATGTGACATTATCAGATATTATGTGACGTTCCTTGCTTATCCAGTCATCAGATGTTAGCCCAAGAGGGTTAAACTGGATGGTGTGTTTTAGGCTGAGGGCATCTTTGAAGACTCTGAAATGAGGTATTTGGTTACTACCATCATTTATATGAATTAAGGGGCTGAAGTCTGTACTTTTTATCTTTCTAGAAAGCATACATACTTAATCAGTAGAGGCCATTATAACTGAAGTTGTGTGACTGAGATTTTTTTTTCTTTTTATAACTCTTGTGACTATTTTTATTTCTGTATTTTTTTTTCAGGTACCTTGCTATGTTTTTGATCAAGATCTGAAAAAACATGATTTAAATCCATTGATCAAATGGTCTGGTAGCTACCCTGTGGATGACTCCGATGATAGTTCTGCTTTGTTCATCAACATTTGTCGAAACATAGGTTAGATCTGTGCTTTCAAGTATGTAAAAGGCAATAGAGCAAAACATGTGTGAAATGCATGTATTTAACCATATTAATTACAGTGAAGCAGTATCAGTGTAAATAGCATTTCTGTAAGATGCATTACAATTCCGGATACAAATATTGACCCTCAAGGATTGGGTTACCATCTCTTGTTAAAGACGCTTTTCTATTAACGGTAAAACATCTGGTCCAGATACTGTTCTCACCCCATAAATCTCACTGTGCCAAACCGAGCTGTGAAATATAGGGCACGCTATCCCTGTTTGGGTATGTGTGACCATACCAGCATGGCATTTGGTGGATGAGATGTACAGTTTTGAGTCTATTGTGATATCCAGGATGAAATTATTTCCTCTCTCAGCTTGACTCTTGTATAGCTCCTCTCTTGCTGGAGAAGAGAGTTTTGTATGGGAAATACAATAGTTTACATTTCTTTGGTGACAGAGGAGTGGGTATTGCCTAACGAGGTAGCTGCAACTACTTGTGGCTTTATGGAGAAGATTTAATTAAGTTCCTTTTGTGCGCTATACTTCAAGCAACATACTCTCTACAACTTTCCATTGCCGTGTAACTTTCTGTAGTGAGAAAATGATTTTATTGATCACAGGGACCCTGTATTTATAGGTCAAGATGGAGGATGAGAAATCTGAGGAAGCTCTGAATTTAAAAGATCCCTTTGAGAAGAATTACAAATGTATGATATTAAAGCTAAACTCTCAAAAATAGATTCAGTCAACTCTACCTTACTATCAGTTACACGAGTAGCTCAATTAATTCAAAACTTGTGGTCAGTGCAAACCATCGCTTATCTATAAATTCCACATAAAAACAGAAATGCTCTTCATATGTACTAGAGTTAAACGTAGTCTCAAGACGTGGAACCAGCAAAGTTCCCGTGTACATTTGTATTCCGAGCAGAGTCTGCATCAGGGATATGCTTCCATGAGAGAGTCAACCGCATCCATCCAGGTTTTTGTCACGGATGCTGCAAGAATTTGTCGAAACTTCCTGCATTGTGCTCCTGATATTGTGTGTTCATTTGCAACACATGATCTTAAGCAGGATCCCATGGTAAGGCTTGTGTCCCTTTCTGTCTGTATGGGAAAGAAAAAAAAAAGTTTAGTTAATCAGGGCCTAAAATGCAAATTAAATACAAAAAGTGCATACTACCATGTAAGTGGCTTTCAGAGCAGTACTGGAGATATGGAGGCATTTTGCTAGAAGTCGTTTGTTTTTTCTTGATGTCTTTGATGCATTAGTAGGGGTTTCAGATGTCTGCACACACTGGAGACTGGATTTGTATGTGCAGTTAGTGAGAGAGCAACAGTCTGTTTCCCCGAAAATAAGACCGTGTCTTATATTAAATTTTGCTACCAAAGATGCACCAGGCCTTATTTTCAGGGGTTGTCTTATTTTTCCATGAAGAAGAATTCACATCCCGGTATATTGAACAAAAAAATGAACTCGCTCCTCGAGGGCCTGCTCTCCCTGCCTCGGTGCCTGTATTCAACTACTTCTGCCTGCTGGGATCATTTTTAACTTGCTTCCTTTTCTCCATTGGGAAAAACTGAAAGGTGGAGGCTGCTGCTGACTCAAACCTAGAAAATGACCACTGATGTTACTGAATCCTGAGAGAACGGGGCGTTGAGCACATTGTCCATTTCCATCCGTTCTTCTCCATTCATTTGTTGATCTTTGAGAGTATGCAGAAGAAAGGAAACTCAGACTAATCTGATTAATTTGATTCCTTCCTTCTTATAGCAATTTGTATGAGATTTTATTTATCTAGATGTCCAATTATATCACCAATATATAGGGCAGTTGCTGAACAAAACAAAGCTTGCATTCTCTTCCCTTTTGGGCTTGCGTGCTCACAGAATCACAGATTGACTGAAAAAGAAGAGTGACGCTCTTTATACAGTAATTTTAAAAAATGCAAGCTGCGTCTACGGTAAGAAGCGTCCGTGAGGCGTTAGGCCCGCGCAACCCATTTTACTGTATAGAGCGCTATACAGTATCCTGGGTGCACTGGCCTAACGCTTCACGGACACGCTGGTACCGGTACCTGTCATTTCAAATGACAGGTACCAGGAAGTGGACGGTTCTCCTACGCTTGGGATTGCCAGTCCTCTCTCCTCTCCTCCCGAAGCAAGCGGGAAAAAAAAAAAGCGAAAAAGTGAAAAAAATAAAAGTTGCAAGAGAGGGGAGAGAGGACGGGCGATCCTACGCTCGGGATTGCCAGTCCTCTCCCCTCTTCCCGAAGCAAGGTGCGAAAAGCAGCCTTGCTCCAGGAGGAGGGGAGAGGATTGGCAGTGTAAAGCAACGAAGTGACTTACTTTTTTCACAGCCCTCCTCCGGAGACGGACATGGATCGCGGCTCCCCTGCCTCCCGGAGGCGAAGATGGATGCCTGCACGGGCGAAAGCGGCCCCTGTACGTGCGCCGTGACGCCAAACGTCAAAACGTCACGCATTGAGCGGCCCAATCGCACATACAGGGGCCGCTTTCGCCCGTGCAGGCATCCATCTTCGCCTCCGGGAGGCAGGGGAGCCGCGATCCATGTCCGTCTCCGGAGGAGGGCTGTGAAAAAAGTAAGTCACTTCGTTGCTTTACACTGCCAGTCCTCTCCCCTCCTCCCGGAGCAAGGCTGCTTTTCGCGCCTTGCTTCGGGAGGAGGGGAGAGGACTGGCAATCCCGAGCGTAGGATCGCCCGTCCTCTCTCCCATCTCTCTCTTGCAACTTTTTTTTTTCACTTTTTTTTTTTTTTTTTGCTTTTTCGCTTTTTTTCCGCTTTTGTTGCTTCGGGAGGAGGAGAGAGGACTGGGGCTGCCCCGGAGACCAGCATCCATGGACGCCGCCAGGGCAGGTGAGCGGGGGCCAGGGGAAAGTTTGCCGCCTACCCTTACCCCTGCCTCTAACGCAGGGGTAGGGGTAGGCGGTAAGTTAGCAGGTTAAACGCGCGGCAAAACGGCAGGGTAAAAAAGCGATAGTCGGGGCGTGCGTTACTGTATGGGAGGGAATACCGTAGCTAATTCGATCGTTTACATGTAATGTGTGCTAGGTCTTACTTTCGGGGGAGGTCTTATATTTAGCAATTTGGCGAAACCTCTACTAGGTCTTATTTTCGGGGAAACATGGTATAAGTTTAACTTGTCTAGTAAAGTAGAGAAACATTTCGGATAAACTATGATTTATTTTCCTACTAACAGGCGGTAAAGAAAGTGGCACATCTGCCTGTCCCCAGGGCAGTGCTGCCTGCGTTGTGAAGCAAGGGCAGAGTTTTGATGTCGGGCAGCCGAAGGAGGGGCTGAAAGCGATGGATAAGGACAGGTCTGTGTAGGAACTACACAAGCCCTTAAAACGGGCCAGATGTTTGTTCCAAATGCCAGCTGTCAGGATGTGCACTCTTCCCCCTCCACCCACTGCTCCCTCCTCCAGCTCCCCTCCCCTCTTACTGTCCTGCTGCCCCACTTCCCCAACCCCCCTCCCCCTTTCCCACTGCTCCTCCTCCTCTCTCATTCTCCCAATGTTCCTCCTTTCTTCCACAGCTCCTCTCCTCATTCTTCATTACACTCCCCTTTCCCTCACTGCTCCTCACTCTTCCTTACTCTCCCACTCCTCCTCTGGCCCTCCCCTTTCCTCTTACTATCCTCTTCCCCCTCCACCCTCTGGGCCTTTGCTGCTGTCCCAGTCCAGAGGGTGGGAGGGGGAACACCAGACGGTCTCCCCATATTACCACCACCACCGTGGTGAGACCATCTGGTGACCGTCTGCCAAGTGGTAAGGGATGGAGGGGGGGGAGTGCGTAACAGATCATATTTTAAGTAAAAAAATATTCACTGGAATGGTTCAGGTATTTGGCCTGAGCAAAGTCTGAATTTTGTTTTTATCAAAAGTGTGGTGCACTAGGTAGAAAACAGCCACAAGTTCAAGTGTTTCTACTCGAGGAAGGCCAGCTTAATCTGAGAAGCAAAGCAGGAATGCTTGTTTTGTTTAATCTAAAAGTGAACTCTGGATAGTGCAGCTGAAGCCACTGAATATGAGAGAGAAACTGGGCCTGCAAAACATTTCCTGGCAGGGGTAGGATCCCTCTGCTGAGAGAGGTTGATAAATTGGACTCTTGGTTCTGGTACTTTCTCTTTTGACACCACCTTCCTTTTGGTCCATTCCAGGCTTGTTCTTCGTTACGAGAGACAATATAACGATGCAGAGAGGCCATCATTCTGTAATGGCCATGACCCTACAGTTTCCATCACTTTTGTGTGTCCGTCTGAGAGGACAGAGGTAACAGGCTGGCTGTTCCTGGTAACACTACCTTCTCTGAAGCACTGTCGAGCATTGAAATTCTGTTTTAATATTTTACATTTGGTGTGGTGCATGTATGATTTGTACTGTGTTTAATTGGTAGTCAGTGTAAATGTCCTTAAAGTATGTGTGGAATGCATAGGAAACTCATTCGTGAAGGTATCAGCAATAGGAAACCCCCAACGTGCAGAATAATAAAACGATGATTCATGCTGGAAACTTGCTGAACCTCTATCAGTAACGCGCCTTGCAGTGTCGGTGTCCCCTGGCCCACGTGTAGCGTACATGGATTTGAGTCTTACGTTCGTTCTTATGTGGGTTGACACATTTAATAGTAAATCGTGGAGCTTGCGGTCCAGTTAGGTACCTTATGCTTGCAGGACCACCAGCTCATTTTCAAAGGGAAAACAGGTGCGGGGTTTCCCTTAAAAAGATAAATACATAAAAAAGGCCGGCTGCAGGAATAGGCTTCATATTTGGCACGTGTGTTTAGAGCACACGTGCTTTGCATCGGGTGCAGAAATACCTGCTAAAAGTAGATCTGGAGCTTTCACAACGAAAGCCTCCCTGTCTGTCGCGCTTCCTTTTTCTGGGCTGTGAATAGTGAGGGTACGTCCACCTGCTGAAGGGAGCGGCAGTTTTCAAATGGGGGGTTATCTGCAGAAAAACCCAGTCCACCTGTAGAAATACATTTGAAAATTGTCCTCTTTTTAGAATTAGTTGGATTTTAAAGTGAGAGATGATGGTGGAGGTGAATTTGATTATGCCGGACCCTTGATTTCAGTTTTCCCTATAAATGCATTATTTACTCATTACCATTCAACTTTATATACGACTGAAGTTCTTTTCTTTGTATTTGCCTGCCTTCCGCCCGCACCCCTGCTTTTAGTTTGGCGTTTGTACTTTTATAGTATAAGATGGCTTCTTGTTTTCCTTCCACCAGGGAACAGACCCGAAGCTGACTGCCAAAACGAATTGTCGCTATGAAATTGAGTGGGTGACAGAGTATGCCTGCCACAGGGAGTATTTGGAAAGTGGGACCTGTACGCTGACCAGTGAGCAGCACGACGTCTCTGTAGACCTCACCCCTCTCTCACAGATGCAGGGTAAACCTTTTTCTTTACTTTTAATATTTAAATATTAAAAGCATCGGTAGAGCTCTAAAAGTGCGTTGTAAAAGTCTTAACACCCTTTTACATTTTTTTCAATAATACAACTCAAAATGCATTTAAACTAGGAGTTTGTTGTGTAGATCAGTGAAACATACTCTATACTTTCATTGTACAAGAACAATTTTAGAAATATTCCAAAGTTAAGAATAAAAAATCACAAATTCTTGATTGCATACGTCTTCCCAGCCTTTGTCATAGCAAACCCAAATTAGCTTCAGTTCAGAAAATTGCATTAAAACCCATATAAGTTAAACAGAGACCGCGTGCGTCCACTCACAGTAGTTGAGGTGATTTTAAATACTGCTGGATGAAGAATCGAGCTGTTTCTGTAGTATGAAGTGAGTTTGAAGCAAAGAACACAGCCTGCGGCACAGGTGGCGGCCGGAAGGGGGAAGGCTCCGTCAGGTCTCCTGCTGTAAAGTGGAAACAGTTCAGGCTCCCTGCAAAGTCGGTAGTCGTGGGCTCAGGAAATCTTTGTGGAAAGTTGCTGTGAGGCCTAAGATTACTTTGAGAGAACTGCAGCGGTTTCTGGCTGCGACTGGGGAAAACACGGACTATAATACATTCCAGATTACTCCACAGTCCTGGCCTGTACGGGAGGGTGGGACTGCTGAAGAAAAGCCGCGTGATGTGCCGCATGGTGCTCCTTTGCAGACATTTAGGGGATACTGCATCCGTTCAGGAGATGAGACCGAAGTGGAGCTTTATGGTCTCTGTGCTAAGTGATATTCGTGACATAAAACAAGCGCAGCACATCACCCTGCTCACATCATCCCTAAGATAGTGGCTGCATTACGTGTGGGAGAAGGACACTTGTGAAGATCATAGGAAAGATGGATGATGTGCAGATAAGGAGGACCACATGGTCCAGTCTGTCGAAGACTGCTTTGAATCCCCCCCAACTAAACAGTCTAAATTAAAAAAGTAAATAACCAGATCTGGGTTTGGGGAAAAGATTTCCCTTTTCAGTAGGGCAATGATCCTAGAGCAAAAGCAACAATGGAGCGACTCAGCAAGAAGAAAGTGAACAAACGTCCTTAGGTGACCCAGTGAAAGCCCAGACCTGAATCCAACAGCAAATCTGTGGCGAGACTTGAAGACTGCAGACCACAGGCGATCCCGAGCTCTTCTGCCAAGAAAACTGGCCAAATCTGCACCATCCCACTGTGCAAAGCTGCTAAATACCTACCCTAAATACCTACCCTAAAAGATTCATGTTGCAATAGGGACTTGCTGTAAGTACTGCATGGAGGGGTGCGGACTCGTGCAGTTGAGAGATTTTGGCTTTTTAAGCTCAAGTTCATTTAGAGTATTGCTGAAGGTGCAGCTCAGTGAAACAGCCCCTACTTTAATGTAGTTTGATTTGTGTTTTGGAGACTCTGGAATGTGAAAAGCCTTTAGCAGACACTGGAGATGTGGACCCTGAATATTTGGCTTCAGTGAAATCCACAGGGTGTATGTGGGACCTTCTAAAAGCAGTCGCTTCTTCCAAACGCCACAGCTCATCTAATAAATTTCTGCTAATCTTATTGGTCCTGCAGAAAGCCGGCATCCTTGTAGGTTGTGATGCTTTCTTTTTTTTAAAGGACCAACAAAACCTATGTTGTAGATGAGCTTTAAAAATGGAGACCGGGAGCTTTGTTATCTCAAAAGCCCATGTACTGCAGTCTCTCTTGTTGGTCCTTTGAAAGGTATCGCTCCTCCCTTCATATAAAAAAAATATCTGGAAAAAAAACCGAAGGTTATTACCGATGACTAATTGTGTTTATAATCTGTTACTGGTCATGGATTACTTTAAGCTTAATTTAGTACCAAAATAGTAGTTATAACATCCCAAGCTGTATCATCACATGAAATCCCTAAAGTTACACAGGATCTCATCCTCAAGAGGTCTTTGTTGTAGGCGTAGCATAGGAAAAGGGCCCACTCAGTTTAACTCTTACTGTTTCAAGCAAAATGCTGCTTGAAAGGAATCACTTAAAAGTCGTGGAGAGCCGGGGTAAACTAAGCGGAGAATCTGTCAGCTCAGTAGCCCAAGATGATAGAGCAGAGATGGGGAAGATCATGAAATCTGACAAAATAGAAACGTGAAAATGGTCCACCCACTCTGCCCTGCAAGCCTGTGCCAGTGTCTGCTGCAATGTGCAGGTAACCCCCATGTAAAAGTCAGGAGCCTTGAATGCTGTTTGAGTCCAATTCCCCTTACCCCTTGCTGTGGAAGCAGAGAGCAATGTTGGAGCTGCATCAAGAGAATCAGGCTGAATGATTAAGGGTAGTATGCCATGTTATATGTTATTACTGCTATTAACCTAAGTTGTATTGTTGCAGAAGGTACAAAGTTATAATGTAAAATAAGATGCCCAACTCTTATTAGACCTTAATGCTATACTGTAAACCATTGTGATATGCTAGATCGAACAGCGGTATATAAAAATAAATAAATAGTAAAAGCCTCTGAGGATATTGAGAGGCAAGATGGCGGCATAGCCAGATACGGACACGCCGAGTTCCGATTCTTGCAAAGATTTTCTAACTATGCCCGCAAAAAGAAAAGGCAAACTCCGAATCTTTCCTTTGGATTCGGAGGTTATGGCCACTCAGCGGCTAATAACTTCGTACGTACCTGAAAGGACCGCCGAAACGGGTGGAGAAAGCTCCGTTGTGGAGACCACTGAGGAAGCGCTGGCTCTACCAGGAGAAGTTACACTTACTCCCCCGGATCCTCGTAGACCTGAAATTACTCCACTCCCTGAGAGTCCTCAGGCAGCAGAGTCGCAAATCCATGACGCGGTAGATGTGACTCCAGCGGGAGGAGGCCAGAGGGCGGAGGACGTCGAAACTCCTTTGCAACCCACAGCGAGCCTTGAGATAGTGGGAGCTGACCATCTCAACCCTGTACCTCCAGCGTCCACCCTGACTTCAGAGAGGGCGGCTGAGGGGTTTGAAGGAGCGACGATTTGTCCCAGTCAGGAAGTTTTGCTGGCTGGACTATCTCTGGTGCAGAAAACGGGTGAGTCAGTTTCTAGACCCCGTTTCCAGATGCCTGGTAAGCCAGATAAAATAACTTTGGAAGCAATTTGGGACATAATGGTAGCTTTAGTGAAATCGATAGGGGAGTTTCAGGATAACTTGGAAGGCGTTGAACATAAGCTGGAGGTTTTTGACACTCAGATACAGGAACTTAAGCCAAGACTGGAAACAGTAGAGGCTGAAGTGGGCAAAACTCGAGAATGAAATGTGAAAATTTATAAAGGATTTAAATGTGGTATCTAGAAGACTGGAACATTTAGAAAATCACTCGCGACATCTGAATTTAAGATTTCTAAATTTCCCGAAAATTGTTGGAGAATTACCTTGTTACCCTTAAGAAATATTTCAAAGAAGTGTTGAAATTTGAGGAAGAAACAACTTCAGTGAATAAACTATATTATTTACCTGTATCCACAAGAAACCGAGAAATACAACAAGCTGATATGAATAAAGGGAATCTGACCAAGTTCTTGGAGGACTCAACCACTGAATATTATGAATGTGCTACTCTTTTAGTATCCTTCATAATTGAAAAAGATATTACAGAAATTATGAAAAGATATTTTAGAAATGTTGATCTCCATTTTCGAGGATCACGGATTCGTGCATTTCCAGATTTTGCTCCTGTCACTCAAGACAGGAGACGTGAATTTCTTGCAATGAGATCACAAGTGCTTGCTCTAGGTTTCTCATATGTTTCTCATATATTAACCTTTTCTTTTTCCTTCCTCTCCCAGTTTAAGCATCCCTGTTTTTTGTAACTGCTTTCTTCCGCACTACAGTTAGTTTGTTTTTTCTTTCTATGCACCACTGTTTTAATGTAAACCAGCATGATGTGATTTTATCATGAATGCCAGTATATAAAAACCTTAAATAAATAAATAAATGTGTTAAAATATCCGTGTAAGTGTATCATAAAATCTCCAAAGGAATGCTATATTTTTTTCTACCCCGAGCAATTAAGATCTTTCCTAAATGCTAGGAGGGTTATTGTTATCCCCGGATTAAAACCTTAGAGTAAGGATCATAATAGGAATGACGGTCTTTAATCTATGCTATTGCCTAATACTTGCATTATATGTTTCATAATTATTCTTCCTATTTTCTGCCTCTCAAAAAGTTTCCTTAAAGGGAAATGCATTATATTTGATTTTGTTGGATATATCATTTGCTATTGATTTTTTGATTATGGATGTAAAAATGCATTTTCATTTTCTGTAAGTTTGGTTGACTTGCTGTATAGTTTAAAATAATTAAAAATAAAAAAAAAAAAAATAGTAAAAGCCGCATCAGCAAGTTACCCTCATGTTTATTTGTTCCCCAAACTGTAAAAGTCACGGCCCTGGTTGGTTGCTGTCTGAATCCAACTCCCCTTTTCCCACTGCCATTGAAGCAGAGAGCAATGGTGGAGCTGCATGAACAGTATCGAGCATGGTGACAGAACCAGCTCCAATGTAGGGTGGTTTGTGACCGACAAGTAGGAGCAGCTGTGCTCCATGCTGCCCCTGCTCTGAGTTTCTGGCAACTCCTCGAGTTTCATCTGGAGACCTCCAAGATTTTGTACAGATCGCTGGGTCTCCAGAGAAACCCTGGAAATCTCAAACTGTGAGATCAGCAAATCTAGCTGTGCAGCTGGAAGGAGAAAACGTGGCTCGTGTCTGGGCCATGTGGCTTGCCTCAGGATGGAGAAGGTGGCCTGAGTCTCTAGATCCTATGGGATGTTGAACAGATAGAAGGAAGGCGTGAGTATTGGGGGGGGGGGGGGCGGAGAGGAAGTCACTGGGGTGAAGCCTGGATAGAGAGGGAGAAGGTATGTGTGGGTGAGAAACTATACCTGTCACACCCCCAAAGCTAATTCAGGCCGATGCCAGGATGAGCAGTTATGGCTGCATGGATGTTGGACTCATAGACCAATCCTAGCAGGATGGGCTATGGGGACTTGGAAGATGCGCACCCCCTTCTTCTACAAGACTGCTTCCTGTTTCAAAGTAGAAGTGCATTGGTAGAAGGGTAAGGGGGATAGGGGGACTGGCAGCATTGTGCATCCTCTGAGTCCTTGTGGTCAGTGCTGCTGGCTCTGTAGGAAGGTGAGAAGAGGAAAGATGAGGAGGAGAGTGGTGGAAAAGTGGAGGGGGATATGGGGGGTAGAAAGACGGAAAAAGATGGAGGGAGGCGAGAGATGAGCTGGATGGGGAGGTGTTCACTGGAAAGGAGGGTAGGGAGATATAGGAGAGAGGAAGAGAAAGGTGGAGAAAAAGTTTGCAAGTGAGGGGGAAGGTGACAGGAGGGAGGGAAAGAGATGTGAGGGAAATGGGAGGATGAAGGGGGAAGGAGAGATGAGTGTAGGTAGGGGAAGGTGGAGGGGAGAGAGGGTGGAGAAGAAGAGAGATGAGGGGTATGCAGTAGGAAAGCAGAATATGCGAGATGGGGAACAGTGTAGGGAGAAGGGATATACCGTATTTTTCGCTCCATAAGACGCACTTTTTTTCCCCCAAAAGTGGGGGGAAAACATCCGTGCGTCTTATGGAGCGAATATTAAAAAAACAAAACAAAAAAAAACTAACTACAACCAATTTTTTTTTTTGTCCCCATTCCCCATCCCAACCATTTAAATTTAATTTACTACAACCCCCCACCCTCCTGACCCCCCAAGTCTTGCCAAACGTCCCTGGAGGTCCAGAGGGGGTCTTGCGTGATCTCCTGCACTTGGGCCGTCGACTGCCAGTATTCAAAATGGCACCGATAGCCTTTGCCCTTACTATGTAACAGGGGCTACCGGTGCCATTGGTCGGCCCCTGTCACATGGTAGGAGCAATGGATGTCCGGCGCCATCTTGTGCTCCTACCATGTGACAGGGGCTGACCAATGGCACCGGTAGCCCCTGTTACATAGTAAGGGCAAAGGCTATCGGTGCCATTTTGAATACTGGCAGTCGACGGCCCAAGTGCAGGAGATCGCTCCAGACCCCCGCTGGACCACCAGGGACTTTTGGCAAGACTTGGGGGGTCAGGAGGGTGGGGGGGTTGTAGTAAATTAAATTTAAAGGGTTGGGATGGGGACAAAAAAAACATTTTATGCCCTCCCGTAATTTGCTCCATAAGACGCACAGACGCCCGGGAACAGAGCCGGTTTAGCGCACCATTTAAAAAAAAATGTTCCCCCTCTGAATCCTAGGTGTGTCTTATGGAGCGAAAAATACTGTAAGTGAAGGGAAGAGTAAGGATGTGCATGAAGAGAGGGGGAGAAGAGAATGAAAGTTATAGGTAGGATAAAGAGAAACCAAAGTAGAAGAAATGGCTGCAGGCTGGAAACATCTACAGGAAAGGCTGAGAGAGAACAGAATGGGCAATGGAAGGAAACTTAGAAATCAACGGGGAGAAGAAACGTGGAAAGGGAAAACGAATAAAGAGAGGCTGGAGAAGTGAAAACAGAAGAGGAATTGAAGGTTTAAGAAAGAAATAGGAAAAGATAACTTCTCCTGCATGCTGAATTTAGCTAAATAACGTAACATAATCTCTCTCTTTGAGCAGTAATTTACAATTTCCTACTCAGACATGCGGGATTTTAGTTTCTGGTGCAGAATCCCCTCAGGAGGACAGCAGTGGTGCACCAGGACTAGGACTTCTGCTTTTGGAGGATTTTACTTTAGCAGTGCACAGGAAGCTCCAGGCTACAAGCAGGGCTCTCGTCTTGCCAATATTTGTAGCACCACACCAGTGTCAATAAATGTCAGCTGCCAAGCAAGAAAAGTTGGTGCTGCCTGCAGCTTCTCCTGGGCTCTGTGGATCAAAAACCAGAAGCTATAACTATAAAGTAGTAGAGCTCTTTCTTCCTTCTCTCTCTCTCCCCTCGGCACACTCTTGCCCAACGCAGTCCCCCCAGTCTGTCAGCCCCCACCAGCCGGTTCCCTTGTCCTTTCTGTGTCCTCACCAACCCAGATCAGCTGTCGTTTTTCTGCACTGTGCTTTCATAGGGCCCGGTGTAAAAAGGTGTGCATCCTGTGCCTGGCGGCATCGCACGATGTTCGGGGCTGCGAACTGTGCGAGCAGATGACTCCAAAAGGATGTCGGGCCAGGCTAGATAAGATGGAGAAGGTTTTAGGGTCGGGTAAGTCCGACCCCTCCACCCCAGCATCGATGCCTTCGCCGGGAACCGTTTGCCCTCGACCCTTCGGTGGCCACTCCTTCCCCGAGGCTCCGGGGATCGACCCGTGTCTGTCTTCTCGAAATCACGGATTTCTGGATCGTTGTCCTCGGTGCCGGGGAAAGACCGGGCCCGAGCACCATGGGAAGTTTCGGAAACACCGTCACCGGTCTCTGTCCTTGCACGGTGCCGTAATTGGGCTGGCACGCTGCTTGATGCCTTGCCCCCGAGGCGGCCTCGAGGAGAGGAGGCCCCATCCTCCTTAGAGTCTGGTAGCCTGAGGCTGGCCACTCCGATCCCGGTGTTGGGCATGGAGCCTCCTTGAGGTCCCAAGGAAGAGTTGGACTCCCCTCTCAGCCTGCCCTTTCAGCAGAGGCTTTCGAGGAGGAACTGGAGGGTCTGGTGCACCTAGCTTTGCTCGACAGGGAGCTGGTGCTCCCGCCACCGATGCTGGTCCCCTTCCCGACTCCGCTGTCATCACCGATGCCCGCGGCAATGCTGATACCGATGTGGAGTCTGGGTTGGAGCCGTTGCTGGACCAACTCGATGACCTCCTCAGTATCCTCCTGACACAATTGCTGCCGGCACCCTGCTTATTCCTCTGTGGTCTGCCAGAAACCGAAGCATAAGGCGTCCGAGCCAATCCTTGTCGGGAACGAGGGTCCGTCAGTGCCTTCTGCACCACTGGAACCCCTCGTGCCCCGCCCCGTGCTAGGGCCGGTGCCTGGGCCCTCAGGTCTTCCAATGGCCCCGGGGCCTTTGGTGCCTCTGCCCCGGGATGAGCTCAGTGCTCCCCGTCCTCCATCTCGAGGCAGCCTCGATGAGCCCGAGGACCTCTTTGACTCTTGGGGAGTTGATACCTCCGATGCCTCTTCAGCGGATTCCGATGATCTTCCGTCAGATCCCGCTCCCTCAGAGGGAGACCTGAGCTTTGCGGGGTTTGTCCTAGAAGCACCCCTGTTACAGGTAAGCAGCTTCGCTTTTTATGCTCATAAATCATGTTTTTCAGTGCACTAAGCATTGCCTTTGCGCACATTTTCTGGTTTGTGCACATTTTTTTAAAACTTCTGATGCATTAGCATAGTATTAGCTCTCACTGCATCAAAAAAAAAAAAGGTTCTGCATTAAAGTGTATACTGAATTTCAGCTCATAGTTTTTAATGCTCAGCTAATTACATCAGCCACATAATGTAAGGGGTGCAATGCCTGAGCTCTCTGCCTTAAGAGAACAGGTAACATGTGACAAGCTTTCTGCGAGCCCCGCTGTGCAAGAAGCAGACTGCACTGGCTTCTCCTCTTCTGCAGGTTTGCAGAGCCCCGCACGCCACTCCAGGCTCAGCTGCACTGGCTCCTCGTGCTTGCCAGTTCACAGCATCTTGCTCTTCATGCAGGCTTGTGGAGCCAGCTTTTCACAAATTCTGCACAGAACAGCTGTGCAGAATGTCTCCAAGTCTAGATGAGTTGAATAGAAGGTTAACAATTACTAAAGTCTGAAAATATTGGATTGTGCAAAGAATCGTTGCTGTGCTAGTCTGCTTGGTTATATAGAAATAAATATCAGCAAACAAGCTGTAGTCAATACTCTTTTAGTGGGCTAACATAACACATTTGTGTCTGGTCTTTGAGAGTTATATTCCCTGAGCTGATTAAGGAAAGTAAACTCTTGAAAACGAATTACAGGTCTCTTAAGTTTGTCCAGTATAAAAATATCACTTACAACTTGTTTGACCCTATTTCTTCAAAATATTGTATTGAAAACTATTGCTCCGTTATTGTTCCAGGGTGAATTGGCAGACCAGGGGTTAATAAGCAGTTGATGGAATGAGGAGTCTCTTGTTTAGTTCTTGGGCTGTAGTGTGTGCTGGTAGCAGGAGGGAGGCTGCCTGGCATGGTGTTTGAGATCTGGTGGCAGGAGGGAGGCTGCCTGGCATGGTGTTTGAGATCTGGTAGCAGGAGGGAGGCTGCCTGGCATGGTGTTTGAGATCTGGTGGCAGGAGGGAGGCTGTCTGGCATGGTGTATGAGATCTGGTAGCAGGAGGGAGGCTGCCTGGCATGGTGTTTGAGATCTGGTAGCAGGAGGGAGGCTGCCTGGCATGGTGTTTGAGATCTGGTAGCAGGAGGGAGGCTGCCTGGCATGGTGTATGAGATCTGGTAGCAGGAGGGAGGCTGCCTGGCATGGTGTATGAGATCTGGTAGCAGGAGGGAGGCTGCCCGGCATGGTGTTTGAGATCTGGTAGCAGGAGGGAGGCTGCCTGGCATGGTGTTTGAGATCTGGTGGCAGGAGGGAGGCTGTCTGGCATGGTGTTTGAGATCTGGTAGCAGGAGGGAGGCTGCCCGGCATGGTGTTTGAGATCTGGTAGCAGGAGGGAGGCTGCCTGGCATGGTGTTTGAGATCTGGTGGCAGGAGGGAGGCTGTCTGGCATGGTGTTTGAGATCTGGTAGCAGGAGGGAGGCTGCCTGGCATGGTGTATGAGATCTGGTGGCAGGAGGGAGGCTGCCTGGCATGGTGTATGAGATCTGGTAGCAGGAGGGAGGCTGCCCGGCATGGTGTATGAGATCTGGTAGCAGGAGGGAGGCTGCCTGGCATGGTGTATGAGATCTGGTAGCAGGAGGGAGGCTGCCTGGCATGGTGTATGAGATCTGGTAGCAGGAGGGAGGCTGCCCGGCATGGTGTATGAGATCTGGTAGCAGGAGGGAGGCTGTCTGGCATGGTGTATGAGATCTGGTAGCAGGAGGGAGGCTGCCTGGCATGGTGTTTGAGATCTGGTGGCAGGAGGGAGGCTGTCTGGCATGGTGTTTGAGATCTGGTAGCAGGAGGGAGGCTGCCTGGCATGGTGTATGAGATCTGGTAGCAGGAGGGAGGCTGCCCGGCATGGTGTATGAGATCTGGTAGCAGGAGGGAGGCTGCCTGGCATGGTGTATGAGATCTGGTAGCAGGAGGGAGGCTGCCTGGCATGGTGTATGAGATCTGGTAGCAGGAGGGAGGCTGCCTGGCATGGTGTATGAGATCTGGTAGCAGGAGGGAGGCTGCCTGGCATGGTGTATGAGATCTGGTAGCAGGAGGGAGGCTGCCCGGCATGGTGTATGAGATCTGGTAGCAGGAGGAAGGCTGTCTGGCATGGTGTTTGAGATCTGGTAGCAGGAGGGAGGCTGCCCGGCATGGTGTATGAGATCTGGTAGCAGGAGGGAGGCTGTCTGGCATGGTGTATGAGATCTGGTAGCAGGAGGGAGGCTGCCCGGCATGGTGTATGAGATCTGGTAGCAGGAGGAAGGCTGTCTGGCATGGTGTATGAGATCTGGTAGCAGGAGGGAGGCTGCCCGGCATGGTGTATGAGATCTGGTAGCAGGAGGGAGGCTGTCTGGCATGGTGTATGAGATCTGGTAGCAGGAGGGAGGCTGTCTGGCATGGTGTATGAGATCTGGTAGCAGGAGGGAGGCTGTCTGGCATGGTGTATGAGATCTGGTAGCAGGAGGGAGGCTGCCTGGCATGGTGTATGAGATCTGGTAGCAGGAGGGAGGCTGCCCGGCATGGTGTATGAGATCTGGTAGCAGGAGGAAGGCTGTCTGGCATGGTGTTTGAGATCTGGTAGCAGGAGGGAGGCTGCCTGGCATGGTGTATGAGATCTGGTAGCAGGAGGGAGGCTGCCCGGCATGGTGTATGAGATCTGGTAGCAGGAGGGAGGCTGCCTGGCATGGTGTATGAGATCTGGTAGCAGGAGGGAGGCTGCCTGGCATGGTGTATGAGATCTGGTAGCAGGAGGGAGGCTGCCCGGCATGGTGTATGAGATCTGGTAGCAGGAGGGAGGCTGCCTGGCATGGTGTATGAGATCTGGTAGCAGGAGGGAGGCTGCCTGGCATGGTGTATGAGATCTGGTAGCAGGAGGGAGGCTGCCTGGCATGGTGTATGAGATCTGGTAGCAGGAGGGAGGCTGCCTGGCATGGTGTATGAGATCTGGTAGCAGGAGGGAGGCTGCCTGGCATGGTGTATGAGATCTTGTAGCAGGAGGGAGGCTGCCTGGCATGGTGTTTGAGATCTTGAGTTGACAGTGCAGTAACACCGAGTGCCTGCTGAGACTCTCCCTGCTGTAGTGAGCGGGTGGCTCTCCTTAGTGTTCATGGCTCTCTCAACCTCGGTTGCCCGGCACGGAATTCACTTCCTTCAGCGCGTTCCTGCCATGGTTATAGCTACGTTTTGATATTTAAATGACTTCAGCGTTGACCTTCTATTCTTCGTTACCAGTGTGGTGTTCAAAGAAAAAATTACAACACACTTGGATAGTACTCTACAGGTTCTGCTGCAGCTCGCAGACAATTAAATATTTTACACAATAGATTTTTTTGTGGTATCTACAGCACCAGGGGTTCCCCCTGAGGAAGCTTTATTTGGCGAAACAAGGGCCTTGTCGGGGCTGTTTATCTGCCAACCCGGTACATCAGAGGTCACAGTGTGTTTTCTGTGTGTGCATGAATCTTAGTTCGTATGTTCATGTTTTTGTGTTCTACTCTCAGGCTCGTGGTAAAAAGAGGCAGCTGTCAGTGGGTTTGACAGCCGACGCTCAATTTTGCAGGCAGCCACGGGTTCGGAAAACGGACACCGGCAAAATTGAGCGTCGGTCTTCCGACCCACAGGCTGCGGGCCAATTTAAAGATTTTTTTTTAATTTTTAATCTTTTTTTTTTTTAATTTTGGGGCCTCCCACTTAATGTTTATTTATTTATTTATTTAAATTCTTTTAATATACCGATGCTCAAGACAAGGTCTTATCGTACCGGTTTACAGTAAACTGGGGGAAAACAGTTAACAATGAAAGCAAAAAAGTTACATTATAACAGGGAAAGTGGAACTAGGCTGTTAGAAAAGGAAGGATAGGTTAAACAATTTCTAACTGGAGAGAGGGGCAAATAAGCAGGAGAGAGTGCTTACAAGGTAGGAATTATATACAAATTTACATTGTGTATACGATTAAGCAATTTTTTATTATTATTATTATTTTATTTTTATCAGAGTGCAGTAAGGTGAAAAGCAGTTCCTTTGAGTTGCGGAAAGGGACACAACATAATGTTGTTATGATATTAAGTCGGAGGGTGTACAGAAAAGCAGTTTTTTCTGCTTTTCTGTACACTTCCCTGGTGCCGGCAGAAATAAATGCAGGCATTAATCTCTGAGAGTAAAATGTGCGGCTTTGTGCACAATTTGCTTTCTGGATCGCACGGGAATAACTAATAGCACCCACAACATGCATTTGCATGTTGTGGGTGCTATTAGTTTTGGCGGGGGGGGGGTGGGGTTGGCCGCGCGTTTTTGACGCGCTATTACCCCTTAATGTATAAGGGGTAAAGCTAGCGCGTCAAACGCATGGCCAAACCTGGTCTAACTGGAGCGCACTGTACTCTATCGGCCAGAATTTGAATAATTTGAAAATGTAACATCTCGAAGCAGTAACATGTAAGCCACAAACAATTATTGTGCACATTTGGTTGTTAACCAGTAATACTGTATCTGTCTATGTGTAGCGTATAACACTCTTTACTACTTAATTGTGTAATCTGTAGGAGACAGCGGTTTACTGTTGTGTTAGACTCTAGTAATGTAGCACAAGTGGATTTGTTTGTGCATGTAGGCATTGCTCATGTCTTTTAATGTGCTTATTTTTTTTTTAACGTTTCCACATTAGTGCACCTTTTTCCTGGAGTCTGCAGGCTGAAGCATCCTTTCATGGTCATATGCTGGGACTCAAAGCCATGCCCCAGCCTTCGGACCTTTTTTTTTTTTTTTAAGGCTCCTCCTTTTGACTTGTATAAACTGTTTTCAGGGATGTCGGATGGGGAGATCTAGGTTTGACCCCCAACCCTAAACCTCAGACCAGCTTAGACTGGCGATGCCTTTTTCTTCCTGAATGGGTGAGGTTTGTGTTTCGCTTTATAGCAGTACTCCCAATGCTTTTCGGCAGCTCTATAGTAATTCAGTTGTGTTTTTTTTGCCCCCCTTAGGGGAGCCATCTTATTCTACGTCGGACGAGAGAAAGGAATATTATTACTACCTGAATGTGTGCGGCGACCTGCATATCCGCGGCTGTGAAGGTGAAAAGGTTTCTTCTTGCCAAGTGAAACAGACGGAGAGCAAGGCGAAGGTTACTGGCAGATCCAAGAACCAAATTCTCAGGTAGTTGAGAGTTTCTGTGCGGTCTCTGACATGCCCTGCTCACTTCTGGGCCTTGCTATAGGACGTGTCCTGCCTCCAAGTTCTGCTGCTGGGGGTAACCACTCTTCTGAACCAGTGACATTGCCCTTCAGCGCCTACTGATGTGTCTGGTGAAGCCTTATTTGTGCTCTTCAGGGCTCTGAATGGCACAAAAGGAAAAAACATTCACTGCTTCTTGCTGTCCTGCTGCTGATTCTCTCTCCTCTTTGAACTCGTGACCTGGACAGGGAGGAAGAAACTTCCTTCTGCTTAGGGATCACAACAAAATATCATTGCTCACCACCACCACCACCACCACAGGGAGCAGAGCAATGAATAAACTGTAAGAAAAGCAAAGAGGGAGAAGAATGGAAGGCAGAGATTGGAGGTACAAAGTGGGACTTGTGAGGTGGCCGGAAGATAAAGAGCAAAGGAAAAGGGACTATGAGTAAAAGTGAAGATGGACAGAGAGCAGAGATGAAAAGGAATCTGGAGGGGTCTAGGAGGAGGAAAGGCAGGAAAAAGTCTGGGAGGAGGGATATGCGTGGTGGCAGGAGGAGGAGATAGCATTGAGAGGGGAAAACATATATTACTACTACTCAATTATTCCTTCTCTCCTTACTCTCTAACCCTCGTTCATCGTAACTCACCTCTTCTCTTAACCCTCTCCGTAGCTTCCTAGCTGCGATTAAGTTAATGTTGATTTACCCTTGTTCGATGTGAAGCGATGTGATATGACGGGCGTCATGAATGTCGGCGTAGAAAAGAATTAAATAAATAAAATGAAAGGGAGGAGGAGAAAAAGGTGATAAGGGAAGTTGGTATAAAACCGAAAGTATATAGACAAATGAGTAGAAAGGAATGTGCCAGGTGGAAGCCGGCACTATGATCCTCCATTTGTGACTGTTCCCCCCTCCTCCCAGCTCACATAACCCACTGATTACAAGGAGAGTCCCCTGGAGATTGGAGGGGGGGGGGGGAGAACGCACCAGAGCCCTTCCTGGGGCCATTGTGCAATGACTGGAACGCCCTTTCTCTTGGGGCTGGAGTGCCGCCTCTGCAGCTTCCCCAGCTGACCCCAGGGAGTGAAAGACCTGTGCGGGTCTGTGGCACCGCACTGCTCTCTGTGCCGGCCTGGTAAATAAATGTTATTCACAAACCAAAGGAAAGTGTACGATCGTAGCTGAGATAGAATGTGAGCATAGGCTGAGAGCTACGTAACAAGGGTTGTGGAACCCACTGTCACTATGTCGTCAGTGTAAGTGATGGGTGGCAGCAAGCCGAAACACAAGATCATTGCTGGTCGTCTCGATCAAGCACCCGATAAAGGGGCCGATGCAATACGGCGCGCTGCAGCCGGACGCGGGTGGAACAGGCGCTAATCAATCCCCTAATGCAATAAGGGGCTTAGCGCATATTCAGCGCGCGTCCAACGCGCAGTGAATCTGATAGCGCTCATCACGTGCATGGGAATGAGGCTCCCGATGCGAAAAAAAACCCAGTGCGTTAGTAGCTGAGCGCATCTAAAACAAGTACGGAAAAGCAGAAAAAATTGCTTTTCTGTACTGCCTCCTACTTAATGTCGTTGTGATAGTAAGTAGGAGGAAAAATGTAGGGAAAAAAAATATAGACCGTCGGGTTCAGGAAACGGACGCTCAACTGACAAGCGGTCGCTTCCTGAACCCTTGGCGTTTGTTTTCCTTGCCGGCGGGCGGGCGAGTCACGAAAACAGATCGAGTTCTCGTTAGCTGGGATGCGCTAGCGCCACCCAAGCGACCCTAGCGCCCCCTTGCTAACGCGACCCGCTAATTTAAATATTGCATGGCGTCCCCTTGGGGGTGCCTGGGGCACGTTAAGAAAGCGGGCGCTAACTGTTCAGCGCCCGGTTTCTACGCAGATTTATTGCATTGGCCCTAAAGTGTATTATTCAGTCTTCTTTAATGCAAGTGTAATGGCCCTCGCCGGGCTCATTACCAGAAACGCCCTGGGTGAACCCATTTGGAGGTTGGACTGGTGCCTGGAGGTGCCGTGTGCTACAGAGACCCTCTCTCTGACAGCTCTGGGGTCAGTGTAGCTGATTTTTGTAGCGATAGGAGGTGTGTGGAGCCTTTTACTGCTTAGGACTCAAGCACGCCCTGCTTGGAATCTGAGACGGGTCTGGGATTTGCCCTCTTGTCCACTCCCTGGGGGTTAGGGAGTGTATCCCAGGTTGTTGTTGTTTTGGGATTTTCAGAGACTTAATTTGCAAGAAGCCTGGTGAGACCGCTGGACACTGCCTGGGGGGAGGGGGAGGGCACAGGGAACCCTCTCTTTTGCAGTCCCAGGCTAGGGAAGGATCTGTGAGGACAGAAGGCTGGGGGTGACCCGGTGCCAGGACCTTCTGGTGTTTTTACCTGACTTTGGGGAAGAAGGATTCGTGTAGGAGAGATCAGGAAGGAGGTTTCCTGCACACCTAAGGAAGAACTGGAGCTGGCTTGTTCCAGAGAGAGAAAGAAAAGGCAATCGGACAAACTAACTGTGAGCGGAGAACCTGTAGAGGCTTTTAGGAACAGCCACTTAGTCTTCAACTCTCGAGGAGAGAGAGAGGAGGTGCAACTCAGTGTGTTAACCTCTCCCATTCTGGTGAAAAGGGTAATGAGATCCCTGCACAGATAGAGGGAAAAGTAAAAAAAAAAAAAACCCTCTGTGGAGCTGGGGAGGGTATCCTGCCGAGTACCCACCAGTAAAGTGCTTAAACCCAGAGCCTCCAGTGTTTGCCCGGCAGCATACTCAGTGGGACAAAAAAGTGCCCCTTACCCCTAGCACTCTGGGTCCTGCAGGGAGTTTACCCCCCCTCCCCCCCCCAACTCAGCCCCAGAGGGACAGTAAATCTTTGGGCAGCTTCCTGGGTTGGGGCTACACAAGAATAATGTTTTTTTTAAAAAAAAACTCTCCAACCACGTGCTTAGACTACAAACTTGACCTCGGCTGATGTTTCGTTAGCAAAGAACTGCTTCAGGGGTTAAAGGCAATGAAAATGGACTTCAGCTGGCGTCTCGTTGCCTTTAACCCCTGAAACGTTCTTGGCTAATGAAACAGTTGCTGGCAGGTTTGTAGCCTGGGCACATGGCTGGATAGGTTTTAAAAAGCATTAGTTACACAATTTGTTCTACTTGCAGTAAAAGAAAATACTGAAAAATACATATTATTGGGGTGTGATTGAGAAGGACCCGTGGTGACCTTTCAAGGTCTCGCTGACACCTGTCACTTACATTAACATCAAGGCTCTGTAACTCTTAGTACATGTAAATAAATTTTATTTACATCCCACGTGAAAAACTGTAACAAAAGTCTGTAAAAACTGCTGATGAAAATAGTATTTCCTATGATTTCAATACCATGGAACAGAGTCTATAACTCGGTGTTTGGCACGTGGCAGATAATGAAGGGAAAGTTGCCTGTGATCGCCCCTGCCCCATCTTTCGGGAACATTATAAGGTAGCAGCATCCTTGAATGGAAGAGCACCCGTGCTGTGGCTTCCATTAGCAGAGGATGGGAAAGCTACGGGCCACGGAAGAACCTTGGGCCTGGATATCCGCATCATCGGCTCTGGAAACTGGGGGACCAGCACTCCCCCTCTGACAGCGCAGACCTCCGTGTATGCAGGGCCAGAAAGTTTGCCCAGGCCTGACTGAGAAATGTGCATGCGAGTAGGGTCTTTGATGTGTAGGCGGCACCGACAAAAGGACAAGGGTAACCACGGATGAATCCCCCTAGAGACCTTGACGTGAGAAATGTGCATTGAGTTGCTTTTATGTTTGTTCCAGTTGTGAACCAGTTTTAATATGTTTTGAAAGTGGTGATGTGAACGTTTTTCAAAGCCCTCGTTTGCTCTGTGACGTGCGCAGATGCCGAGCTGGATTCATGGTGTCTCCATCGGGGGTGGGATTGAGCACAGTGGCAAAGCATAAAGTTAAACCCTACCCCCCCCCCCACCTCTGCCAAACCCCCCTGCTGGTTTTCTATTTAATCTGTGGGCCGCTAGGAATTATTTTTTAGCTCAGTGATAGTTTTTGGAAGCTTCTCCTCGGTGACTTTAAGTGGCTGGGCGGTGCTGGAGCTCCTCCAGGGCTCCCACCAGTAATAAATGTAAAGTGTGAAGCGGGGACCAAGTTAAGAAGCAAATGATCTTTCCTTCCAGAAGGTACCGGCAGTGGAACTTGTTGATACGGAGAGAGGTTTTAGGAGTCCAGGAAGCCGCGCCCTGACGTTTTGCAGACGTAGCTAGCGCTGCAGCTATGGGGAGGGAGTGGGGGAAGAGCTCGTGACCCAGAGGACAGGCGTGGGGAGGCTGGGAGTTGGCTACATCTGCTTAAGTTTGCCGTTTTTTTTTCTTTTGTGTGAAATGCAGGTACTCTGATGGGGACCTGACGTTAACCTTGCCAGGTGGAGATGGGTGCAGCTCTGGCTTCCAGCGCATGACGGTCATAAACTTTAAATGTAATGAAACAGCAGGTGAGGACACGAGGGAGACGTTTTTCTGGGCCACCACAGACCCCCCTGAGGTGGTTACTCTGCTGTCGGTACTGGAGAGAAACCTCTGTAATCCTTTAAGAAGGGGAGGGCGGGACGGGGCTTCTTATCCCTTCTTTTGTACTCCAGATACCCGGATGCAGTCCAGACATTCTGAAAGTCAGGTGATAGGAAAGACTGAAGCTCCTAGCCCTGTCAGAAGGATCCTCCCCTGACATGCACACATTGGAGGGTTTTTTGTGCATGTTTTGAGCACGAGGTCTCCTGAACTTGCAGGCAGAAAGCTTAACACCTCGTTTGATGGAACAAAAACTTACAATATGTTAATTCAAAGGGCTTGGCGTCCGTGATATTGCACTTATAAACTAGGTGTGATTTTGCATCTGTTATTATTCCAGTGCCATTACTCAGAGTCTCGGTGAAATAATAAGTAGCTGTAGTAAGCTGTCATACTATGATATTTGTTTTTTACTCTGATAATGTATCTTCTGCTTGCCTGTGTGTTTGAAGTTTCTGAATGTCTTGGGGTCCTATAATTAGTTGAGGGGGAAGCAAAATTTAAAAAAAAAAAAAAAGTCTTTTGATACATATTTTGCAGAGGTCTTTCAAGCTCTGTTTCCAGCAGTAGCCAATTCAGGATCCCAAATAGATAAATTCTAAGGGATTCCAGGGATAAGCAATGGCTTTCCTCAAGTCCAGCAGATTAATAATAGTTTATGGACTTTTCCTCCAGGAACTTGTCCAAACCTTTTTTTTTTTTTTATATCCAACTATATTAATTGCCTTTATCACATCCTCCAGCAGTGAATTCCAGAGCTTAAATGTGCATTGAGTGAAAAAAAATATTTTCTCTGATTTGTTTTAAATGTGCTACTTAGTAACCTCATGGATGTCTCTTAGCCTTTTTATTTTTTGAAAAGAGCAAACAAATGATTTGCATTTATCCATTCCACCCCACTAATGTTATAGACCTCTGACATTTCTCCCCTCAGCCATCTCTTCTCCTTTTAGCCATAAGGGAGCCATTGCATTTGCTTTGTCACTTGGTCACCCTTCTCTGTACCCTTTCTAGTTCTACTAAATGTTTCATCTTTATTTTTAATTCACCAGCTGACAGTGGAAAAGGAACACCGGTATTTGACCACGAGGTGGACTGCACATATTTCTTCGACTGGGACACCAAGTATGCCTGCGTGAAGGAAAAGGAAGACCTGCTTTGCAGTGTCACCGACGACAAAAAGCATTATGACCTCTCGCCTCTGAGCCGCGTTGCAGGTAGAAGCTTGACGTTGTAGTTGGTGTAGTTGTACGGTGCAACTCTGTAGGATCTTCTTTATCACATTTTCAGAGAATTGTTTTTCAAATAAAGCAGTCGGGGGATTCTTGCAGGTGAATGCTACAGAATTTGCCAACGCTCGGCATCTTCTCTAGTTCTAGGTTGCAACGTTGCCGATGAGACTTGAGTTCTGTCGCTTACTTTGTTTGTGGCCCGTGTTTCATAAAATGGCCAGGAGACATCAGTGGCTGCTTACCTGAGTGTGCGGCAGGTGAATAATAAACAAAACACAGATTAAGAACAAAACCATTTAAATTTCCCCCAAAAACGAAATAGAAACCCGGAATGTGGATGATGATCTCATTTCTGACTCCTGCATTAATGTTTGTTTGTTTTTTTAGCAACTTATAGCACATTGAATAAGAGAAAAAAAGCTTTAAAAATCAGTTTCTAAAGGAAGCAATCTGTGAAGAATCAGAGAAACTGCTTCACCTTCGGGCAGGTATCTAGGGATGGCGTCTTTCCTCAGCAACGAGCCCAGATCAGAATGTTATGTTAAAAATGTGTCACATATATCCAAAAAACCCGAGTGGTATAACTTTTTTATCTTTTAACAGGTGGTTTGTAGGACCTTCATGACCTCAGCTTGTAAATAGCAACAAGCCGTATCGACCTCTGTTCCAACTTTATTATAATTTAATTGTTTTGCTCACTCAGAGTCAAGAAAACGTTTTTTTTAGTAATATTTTACTTTTTTCTTTAAAAAGTCATGAAAAGTCCTCGGGGGAGAGAGATCTTATATTACAACTTTGCCCAAGTCCAGGAGCCAAACAAATAACCGGTACTTAACGTCAATGTCAAAAACTGTACATTACTCCGACATGGCCATGTTTCAATAGTGTTCTGCCTCAGAGGGTCTCTTCATCCAATTTCCACATGCTCCTAGTCGGTCCTATTGAACTCTCCGCTTCTCAAAACGCTCCCCGATGCTTTCACCTATCTATCTTTTACAATTATATAGAAAATTTACAAAATGGCGTCAGTCTCTCTCTCATTCATGACGTCTGTTATTGTACCGAAGTCCAGATGGGTCCTCCCTGGACCCATTGATTCTGCTTTAGATACCTACATGAAATTGGTGCTCCGTGATGTTCAGATGATGGAAAATGAGCCCAATTTTAAAACAAGGTATAGGTCTTATGAATGGTCTCAGCTTCAACAAATTGCTATTAAACAACTGGCTGAGAATTGAGACATTATAGTGAAGGCTGCAGATAAGGGTGGTGCGATCGTGCTGCAGGATCGGGGCAAATATATGCAGGAAATATATCGTCAATTGAATGATATTAGATATTATCAACCTCTGACCAGCGATCCCACGAGTGAAATTAAGAAATGCATAGAAGGGATTATTGATCAAGCTATGTACCAAGGTTTTTTTGTCCAGTCGTGAAGTTTGTGCCTTGAAGGTGCAAGATCCTGTTTGTCCTGTCATGTACACTTTGCCCAAAATTCATAAAAATGTACAAGCCCCTCCAGGACGGCCCATTGTGGCAAGCCGTGGTTCAATTTTAGAACCGTTATCGAATTGTTTGGATTTTTTTCTAAAGCCGTTTGTTCTTCAAACTAAGTCCTTTGTTCAGGATACAACTCAAATGCTTGCCCTCATTGAGGAGGTGATATTGTTACCCAAGACTGCATTCTAGTGACTCTTGATGTTGAGTCGTTGTATACGAATATAACCCAGCAAGAAGCATTTGATTTGATGATAAAGATTTTGAAATCACGTGAACGCCCCCACAGGGTTCCAACAGATTTTTTGTGATCTCTACTTGAATTAGTGCTCTTCAAAAATTTTTTTAGTTTTGATGAGAAGTTCTATCTTCAAGTGAAAGGAGTTGCAATGGGAGCCAAGTAGCTCCAGATATAGCAAATTTATTTGTTGCAGACTTTGAGGTGAGGGTGATTTATCCGTCTGAATGGTTTAAAAATATCCAACTTTGGCGTCGTTAAATTGACATTTTTTTCATTTGGTTGGGATCCTGCACAGAATTAAATAAATTTGTAGGGTGGTTGAATGAACAAAGCACCTATTTAAAATTTTCAGCACAATTCAGTGCATTTTCTCTGGCATTTCTTGACATCACCATTTCTAAATGTGGAGATCGTTTATCCACTTCACTGTATAGAAAAGAGACTGATCTAAATCAGTTCTTGAAATATTTTAGTTGTCGCCCGAGACATTTGAAAGACAGCCTTCCTATCAGTCGGTTTCTGCGTTTAAGAAGACTCTGCTCTTCGGTGAACGAGTTCAAGATTCAACGATGTGGGCAAGATTTGATCAACAAGGTTACCCCGGGCTGTTGTTAAACAAGCATATAAACGTGCTCTCTTCGCCAACCGGGAGTTTCTCCTGGGGTATAAAGCTACCAGGGATTTTGAAGGCACAGTATGAGTACTTCAGTTCAGTAATAAAGCGCAGGATGTTGTAAACATTGTACGTAAACCCTGGGAAATAGTAACACTACATCAAGTGTTACAATCTGTACCTCAGATTTCATTCTCTAGACACCGGAATTTACGAGATAAAGTGGTCTGAGCTTTGGTGCCGCCTCTAACAAATGAATGAATGCCATTCAGGAACTTCACCGTTTGGCGCGTGTGATATGTGTGCTCTTTGCCTGAAAGGATCAGTGTGGCAGGTTCCTGGTTCGAATCACGAGATAATTTTGCACCACACTACAAATTGTAATTCATCAAATGTTATTTATGCCATACAGTGCCCTTGTAACAAAATATATGTGGGTCGTACTAAGCGAAATATTCGGACAAGGTTAGTGGAACATAAGAGTTGCATTAAGACTCAAAAATTGACTGCTCCACTAGCAGCTCATTGGATCGAAAAAAATCATCAGTATAATGATCTGTGATGGCTTATCCTAGAACAAGTTAATGTCTCCTCGCGGGGAGGTGATATATTGGCATTTTTGAATAAGAGAGAACAATTTTGGATTTTTAAGTTGGATGTGATTGCACCTAAAGGTCTTAATGAGGTCATTAACTGGTATTCTCTGATTTAAACTCCGAAGATTCTGACGTCATGTAGACGTCATGAATGAGAGAGAGACAGATGCCATTTTGTAAGTTTTCTATATAATTGTAAAAGATAGACACTTAAAAGCATCGGGGAGCATTTTGAGAAGTGGAGAGTTCAATAGGACTGACTAGGAGCATGTGGAAATTGTTTGAAAAGACCCCCTGAGGCAGAACGCTATTGAAACATGGCCATGTCTGGGTAATGTACAGTTTTCGACATTGAAGTTAAGTACCGGTTATTTGTTTGGCTCCTGGACTTGGGCAAAGTTGTAATATAAGATCTCTCTCCCCCAAGGACTTTTCATGGCTTTTTAAAGAAAAAAGTAAAATATTACTAAAAAAAAGTTATCTTGACCCTGAGTGAGCAAGACAAGGTACTTCTAGTGGCCCCGAACTGGCCAAGAAGGCCGTGGTATGCAGACATGCGGGGAACCCCCTGTGTCTACCTCCATACAGGGACCTGCTCCAGCAAGGACCGATCCTCCACGAAGACCCAACTCGATTCTCTCTTACGGTCTGGCCATTGAGAGGACTCGCCTGAAGAAGAGCGGATACTTGAGGGCAGTAATTGACACCCTGCTCTGAGCATGCAAGTTTTCCACATCTTTAACTTATATACGAATATGGAGAATATTCGAAGCCTGGTGTGAAGACCGTGACATCCTGCTGCGGACAGTCAAAATTCCCATGATCCTGGAATTCCTGCAGGATGGCCTGAAGAAGGGGTTGTCTCTCAACTCCAAGGTTCAACTGGCCATGCTGGCCTGCTTCAGAGCCAAAGGGGACGGCATCAGTCTATCTTCCCATCCAGATGTCTCCCGCTTCATGAGAGGGGTCAAGCAAATCCGACCACCACTAAAGTGGCCGGTAGCCCTATGGAATCTCAATCTAGTACTCGACTTCCTAGTGGGAGCTTCATTCACACCTACATGCGGTCAGTCCCTACGGCTCCTGACCTTGAAGACTGCATTCCTAGTGGCAATATGCTCAGCCCGTCGCATCTCCGAACTTCAAGCACTGTCTTGTCAGGAACTGTTCCTCAGATTCACACCGGGATCCATACAGCTATGCACTGTTCCCTCCTTCCTTCCAAAGGTGGTTTCTCACTTCCATCTAAACCAAACCATCTCTCTGCCATCTCCAGACGAGCATAAGGACTCTGAAGACTCACGCCGCCTACGTCATCTTAACGTCGGCAGACTCCTAGTCCGTTACCTGGAAAGATCGGAATCCGTACGAAAGATGGACCACCTATTCGCCCTTCACAGCAGGAAGAAACAAGGGGAAGCAGCCTCGCGGGCAACCATAGTATGCTAGATCAAGGAAGTAATCAAGGCGGCCTACGTAGAGGCAGGCAAGCCTCCACCTCTACAAGTCAAGGCCCATTCCACAAGGGCCCAGGCAGTATCCTGGGCAGAAACCAAGATGATGTCACCCACCGAGATCTGTCGGGCGGCGACGTGGTCCTCCATTCACACCTTCTCGAGGTTCTACCACCTGGATGTTCAGGCCAGGCAGGACACAACATTCGCAAGGGCAGTACTAAGTGGGCCACGGGCAGCCTCTCACCCGATTCGGGAGTAGCTTTTGTACTTCCCATTGGTCCTAGTCCATCTGCTACACACTAGGAAATGGAGAAATTACTTACCTGATAATGTTGTTTCCTTAGTGTAGACAGATGGTCTCAGTATCCTGCCCACAGCTGCCTCAAAATAAGGAAACCTCAGGTAACAATCCCCGAGAGCAAGACAAGCATGGGTAAGCCAGACTTACCCCTAGTTAAGACACCCATAGCTACCAGGTGTCTGCATTTCTTGGTTGACGACACTGGCGCTCTCCAGCTACAATTCACGTCAACTAGTTCAAGTTAATCAAGTTATTAAAACACACATATATCCACTATTGCTTTTCAAGGAGAATACTGAAGAGCAGAGTTTCCTGCACGGGGTATATGTAGTGCTGACGTCAGATTGAAATCTGATCCGTCTCCCACTGCTATGAGGAGTACACTATACCCATTGGTCCTGAGTCCATCTGTCTACACTAAGGAAAACGAAATTGTCAGGTAAGTAATCTCTCCATTTTACTAGAAGAGTGAAACTGACCAGCTTTTTAAAAAAAATTATATAGAAGACCCATGGGACTTTCTTATTGAGATGTTTTTTTATAGTCCGTTTTAAGGCAGGGGCCATGCTAAGGAGGTGGGTATGATGTGTGGAAATATTACTTTGGCTTGGCCCCCCTCCCCCCAAATTCTGTCTAGAGCACCACTGATTAGTACAAGAAAGATGTTGTGGGGGTTCTGGATAGGTGCACAAATCCATTGCCGCCCCCCCCCCCCCCCCCCCCCCCCCCCCCCCCCCCCCCCCCCGCGTCAGAGACTCTTGGTGCACTATTGCAGTTAACAAATAGACTAACATCAAATAGGTAAAATTAAAAAAAAAAAGTTCCAAACACCCATAAAATATTTCAGAAACACACATCAAATAATACTCAATATTACCTGCAAACATTTGATTTCCAGATGCTCTGAGACTGTCATGGATTAGTAGGCCAAGAGGAAGGTGGGGGGGTTGTTGCACATATATATGCTCTTTCTTTTGCCCACACACACATGATCTCTCACCCACCCATATTCATATGCTGTCTGTCATCAATACAGTGTTCCAGCACCACCCAATCACACACATGCCCGCGCTCTCTCACACACACATGCCCGTGCTCTCTCACACACACATGCCCGCGCTCTCTCACACACACATGCTCGCTCTCACGCTCGCTTTCTCTGTCTCACTCACATACACAGCCACTCACTCTCACTGGCTCCCTCACAAACACCTCTCCCCACAGACAAGCTCCCATTCATTCTCTCACACACAGGCAAGCTCCCTTTCATTGTCTCACACTCGGACCCCCAGGTAGGCCCCTATTCATTCTCACACACACATGGAGACCTCTAGGTATGCACCCATTCATTCTCACGCATGCACACAGACCCCTAGGCAGACTCCCATTCGTTCATACACATCCAGGCAGGCTCCCTCTTTCTTTTGCCAGCAGCCTTGGAGCCTCTCTCACTAATCTGCTACTGCGCTGCTTTTGGGAAGGAGACATTTGTCGTTGCTACAGAAGTCCCCTTCTGCTGCTGCTTCTCCTCTTTGCAGGCCCCACAGAATTAAAAATTTGCAGGTCTAGCACTTCCTCCATGCTGACCTCGTGCATCACGAATCAGCATAGAGAAATTGCTACCCCCGCAAGTTTTTGATACCCTGAGGCCAGCATAGACGACAAGATGGGCTCAAGCTTTTACTCCTAGTGGTCCTAACGTGCAGCCTCTTGTTTCTTCAGCCGCCAGTGGGATGGGGCTGCAGAGGCTTCCTTATGTCCACTGTTAGCAGACGGCCAATTCCAGTGAGACTGCAATGCTTATCCTCTTCCTGCCCCGCTGACCATGCTTGCTTCTATTTTAATTGGCGGATCCTGGGGCTGTAGTGCTCTATGCTCCTATGCCTCTGAGGGAGATGTCATGCACCAGCTGCCGACACATAGCTCAATGTCATCAACAGAGGCCCATGATGTCCGGCCATTGTTTGATGACGACATTTCAAGGCACTGGCGGGCTGGAGATAATGGGGCAAATTGATTAGGAGTAGGGCCAGATTTGACCTAGGGCCGCGTTTGCCCACCCTGGTCAGCCGGGTGGAAAGCTTTATTTCTACTTTGTGATTGCTTAGTTCTCAATGAGATCCTGTTGCACAAGAACCTTCAGTCTTCACCCAGTAGTAGCAGATGGATTTTCCACTGCATTTTCAGTTTTCCCTTGGATAGGGAGCCAGGTTTTTTTTCCTCTGTCTGCAGCCCCCAGCCTTGAAGTAAGTGTTAGGAACAGGGCCTGGCCACTTGTAGCGTCATTTCCATTGTCTGCTAGAGGGGGTTTTCTGATTTGGCAAGCCTGGGTCATGTGCTCTTGTCTGAAATGAGATTTTGTTACCCCAGGGTCGGACAGACAATCTGTTGATAACTGGGAGGCAGTCCGCAGCAGTGCTGGAGGAAGAGAAGACGTTCGCTTCTTCATTAACATCTGCCACAAAGTCCTTCAGAAAGGAGTCGCTGCGGGCTGTCCAGAGGAGGCTGCTGTGTGTTCTGTAGGTGAGTCTCAAACTCAGACGTTCCAGCTATTAATGAGCATTAAAATACTTTTACTTTCATTGCAAGACTTTGAACACGTGTGCTATGCTCTGCAAAATGAAAACTTTTAAGTATGGACCTGTGGGGGAGATCTGACATGAAGATAAACACTGTTTGCTTTTGTTAACCTCTCTTTCTAATGTAGCAGAATTCCAAGCTATTTCATTATCGGTACCTGTAACAAATAACCTGCTTTCTTGCTGACTGTGCATTATGTGCATGTTTGACCTTTTGCATGCCAAGAAAAACCTTTATAGAGCTACAAAAAAAAACCCCACCCCAAAAACCAAAAAGAAGCTTTTAGTTCCTGGAAAAAGCTATAATTGAAATTGTACAGGTTAATAATGCCTTTTTCCTGTCCATGAAGATGCCATTCCCTGTACGTACCCGGATCAGTCCAGACTGCTCCCTTCCAGCAGATGGAGTCAGAGAGAAAGCTGAAAGGCACCCCTCTTAGCCTGGCGTGCCACCTGCGATCCCTCAGTATTTCTCTGACTCCAGCAGATGAAGGTGGCAGAACCTGCGATCCTGATCCTTGAAGGAAAAAAAAAAAAAAAAAAGGGGTCTTGTTACCTTTCTTTGCCTTTGGCTAAATCATTTATTTATTTATTTATTTGTTTGTTTATTTAATAACTTTTATATACTGGCATTAGATAGGCACATCATGCCGGTTCACATTGTAACAAAAGCTAGAAAATACATTATAACAGGGGTAGGGGAAAAGGGTGAGAAACTAAGTCAAAAGCAAAGAAAGGACAGAGAATTCAAACTAAAAATAAAATGAGTTCAGAGAATCCAACAATATTAAAAATTACACAATCCAACAGAAGAAGTAACATCTTATTAATATGTTAATATATACAAACTGAGGTTTGGGTATGGGAATAACAATGTCAAAAGCAAAAGAGGACAGAAAATTCAAACAAAAATAAATGAGTTCAGAGAATCTAACAATATTAAAAATTACATAATTAGTAATTAGTGGATAAAGATAGAGTAGTTTAAAAAAAAAAAAAAAAAAGGTGAGTAGGGGGATTTACCGTGGGCCGATCCTTCCCCCTAGTAGCCCAGAGACGTTTTCATTCCTCTTTTGGGAGCCTCTGTAGCTTGCAGCCATGGACATTTTCTTTCCCCTGGTTGATTAGCAGCTACCCAAAAAAAAAGGCATTTTGAACTCCTGGGTCTCTGGAGGTATTTTGTAGTGTAGCTGCTTACCTTGTCATAATGCCACACAGATTGCGGTGTTCAGACTGCGGAGACGTTTGCTGGCTCAGAGTCCTCAGCCTGCTCTGTTCCCGATTAGCGCGGGAATGGCAGCCATTTTACCTCCTCCAGGCTCTGATGCGTTGCAAGGCTCGGGGGGAGGGGACTTTCCACCTCAGCTCTCGCCGCCGAATTTGAGCTCTGAGAGGCCTCAAGATCCAGTGCCTAACATGCAGCCTCTTGTTTCTTCAGCTGCCAACATAGCGGTAAACATTACATTTTAGTGATGCTAGACCTATCAGCAGCATTCGATACAGTAAATCATGACATCCTATTAAATAGATTAGAAGAAATAGGATTATGCAACACAACAATCAAATGGTTCAAATCATACCTAAATAACAGATACTTTCAAGTCCAAATCAAGGACGTAAGGTCAGAGAAAATAAACCTTCAAACAGGAGTTCCGCAGGGATCAGCCCTATCTGCCACACTATTCAACATATACATGCTGCTGCTATGCCATCTGCTAGCTGGTTTGGGCATCTCACACTACATATACGCTGATGATATTCAATTAATACTTCCAATTAATGACTCAATTGAGAAAACATTAACCTTAGCCAACATGTGTCTAGATATAATAAAACAGCTCCTTAACCAAATGGAATAGTTATTAATATTGAGAAAACAGAATTCTTGCATCTAGAACAAAAAAACATCACAATCATTCAAAATCCAATCACAATCAATAACAACCAAAAAATACAACTAGCTGAGAAAGTACGAAACCTTGGAGTGATTATTGATACGGAACTAAGTATGAAACAACATATATCTCTAAAAGTAAGGGAAGGATACGCCAAACTTATGACTCTTAGAAGACTTAAACCATTACTAACGACAAATGACTTCCGATCAGTATTACAAGCATTAATTTTTTCGAGCACGAACTACTGTAATGCCCTTCTACTAGGATTACCCTACACCACAATAAGACCACTACAGGTATTACAAAACAGCTGCAAGAATTCTGACTGTTAAAAGTAAAAGAGACCATATCACCGAAACCCTAATTGAACTACACTGGTTACCCATTGAGCAAAGAATACAATACAAGACTCTATGCACCATACATAAATTAATACATGACGAAAAGGCAGAATGGCTGAACAGAGCCCTTCGCGTACACGTCCCCAATAGAAACCTGAGATCAGCAAAGAAAGCACTGCTAACTATTCCCTCAGTTAAAACAGCCAGACTAACTCAAGTAAGGGACAGAGCCCTATCCCTATCCCATGCCTTCAGAAATCAGAATGCAAAGAGACATCAAAACATTCAAAAAAAAGTTTTAAAACATGGCTATTTAAACAAGCATACCACAAAGAGAATGGAGAATAGAATCCAGGGAAATATAGGATGCGGTCAGCAGAACTCCCTCACACATACCAGCTTACTCAAATTGTGTGTATTTTATTCTTATTAGATTGCAACAACATAGGACGATATTTAAGTGTGAATTTATCTTATAGCTGATATAGTTAGAAGTAGACATGACTTATCAAAACCACTGTAATATTTAATATGAAACTGTTACAGTATTTGTTGGCACCTGTTTAGTTAATATATTATAACACATTTAAGCAAACATGTAATTATGTGCCTTATTGTGAACCGCTGTGACGGCAACTTGCTTAACGATGGTATAGAAAAGATTTCAAATAAATAAACTCCCCTCCCCCACCTCTGTGGTTTCCCCTGGGGGGGGGGGGAGAGGGGCTTAAAGAGACAGCACCCTTTTTTCTCCCAATTTGTACTTTTGTTGCACAAAGCCTATATGGAGGCAGAGGCAGATTTAGATTTACAGGAGCCTCCTCCAGCAAAGGTCCCTAGGCCTGCTGAGGGTCAGTATGCTCCTAGAGTCTGAGTGGGTCGGGCGATTCCAGACACGGTGGTAACTCCTCTCGCTGACCCTCCAGGTCTCACGTCCCAGGATCCTCTTAACGCGGACATGACTGATGTGGACAAATCTGCTCCGGTGGAAGGAGATGATCCACGGGTGCTCCGATTGTTTCGCAGGGAAGAGCTGGACCCTTTTATCCCTCATGTGCTGTCGGAACTGGATATTCAGGCTCTGCAGCCAGTGGCTGAGCCTTCCTCGGGGGTCTTTGGGCCCCCCCCCTAGAACTTTTCCTTTTCACCCGATGCTCTTACAGCTCATGACGTGGGAGTGGGATGCACCGGAGGTTAGTCTGTGGGTCAGTAGGGCTGTGGAAAAGCTTTACCCGCTCCTGGAGGAGTTGTTAGAGCTGCTTAAGATTCCTAAGGTGAATGCGGCTGTCTCTGCCATCGCCAAGCGTACCACGATCCCAGTGACAGGAGCGGCTGCGCTTAAAGGTCTCCAGGACAGAAAGCTGGAGGTTCTTCTCAAGAGGATTTTTGAGGTTTCAACGATTGGCGTCAGAGCCGGCTGTATGCTGTAGTCTCATGCAGAGAGCAACCCTTAGATGGGTGCAGCAATTGCTCACAGCTCAGGAACTGCCTCCGGCGGAGGCGGAGCAGGCGGACCGTATGGAGGTGGCAGTGGCTTATACTGCGGATGCTCTGTATGATCTCTTCTGTATCTCATCACACACCCTGGCCTCGACGGTGTCGGCCAGGAGGCTTCTTTGGCTCCGTAACTGGTCCGCTGATGTCTCCTCCAAGTCTCAGTTGGGTTCTTTCCTGTTCAAAGGAAAGCTTTTATATGGCGATGAGCTGGAACATCTGATTGTCCTTGGGGGACAATAAAGTGTCAAGCTTCCGGAGGATAAGCTAGAACCTCTAGGACCTTCGGTTCCTCTTGGGGTCGTTTTTGGGGACAGTGCTGTTATCGTCCGGGCAGAGCTCCATCCTTTGCCCCTCGGAAGCCGTCAACGAGGTCCCAGGCTTGGGCTCATTCCTTTCATGGGCAACGGCCTGCTCGGGACGGGCTCTCTCAAGGATCCTCCGGCAACAAGTCATCCCAATGAAGGTGCACTGACCCACTCCTCTGTTCCGGAGATAGGAGGTCGTCTGTCTCTGTTTTTTGAGGAATGGGTCAAGATCTCTTTGGATCAGTGGGTTCTAAACATCATAGAACACGGCTACGCTTTAGATTTTGCTCTCCCGCTAAGAGATTTTTTTTTTTGGTGTCCCGTTGTGGATCTCGAGCAAAGCAGCTGGTGGTGGAACAAACCCTGTCTCGGTTGAAAGCCCTGGGAGCCATTGTTCCAATTCCACCAGCCGAATGCCAGACCGGCAGATACTCCATATATTTCGTGGTTCCCAAGAAGGAGGGCTCCTTCCGCCCCATATTAGACCTGAAGAAAGTGAACAAGGCACTTCGGTACCTCGTTTTCGCATGGAGACTTTGAGGTCAGTCATTGCGGCTGTCCACAAAGGAGAATTTTTGGCCTCGTTGGATCTGACGGAGGCTTACCTTCACATAGGGATCCAGGAGCATCATCAGAGGTTTCTGCTGTTCATGATCAGGGGCCAGCATTACCAGTTCCAAGTGCTTCCATTCGGGTTAGCGATGGTATTGGTGGCAGCGGCTCTCAGGAGAGAAAGGATCTTGGTTCATCCCTATTTGGATGACTGGCTCATTCGAGCGAAGACGGAGGAGCTTTGCAAGTTAGCGGTTTGTTCAGTCTTGCAGCATCTTCACTTGCTCGGATGGGTTGTCAATTTTTCCAAGAGCCAGTTGATCCCGTCCCAAGTGTTGGACTTCTTAGGAGCCCGGTTTGACATGGCTATCGGCAATGTTTTTCTCCGGCAGGAAAGGATAGACAAGCTGAATGCTCAGATCCAGCAGCTGTTGGACCTATTGATGCCCAAAGTGTGGGACTACTTGCAAGTTCTTGGCTCTATGGCATCTACTCTTGAATTGGTCCCCTGGGCTTTTGCTCATATGAGACCTTTGCAGATGTCGTTGCTTTCCTGTTGGGATCCCAAGTTGGAAGAGTTCCACTTATCCTTGCCGCTCATGGACCCCGCCAGAACCAGCCTAGAATGGTGGTTAGTTCCCTAACATTTACAATGCGGGATGAACCCTCAGTGGGTAATTGTGATGATGGATGCCAGCCTCTCCGGTTGGGGAGCAGTTTGTCAATCGCAGTCGGCAAAGGTCGGTGGACATGTCAGGAGACAAAGTGGTCCATAAATCATTTGGAAACAAGAGCGGTCCGCCTCGCACTGCGCACCTTTCTCCCGCTCGTCTGGCATCAGTTCTTACAAATTCCGACAACGCGACAACCGTGGTGTACATCAATCGTCAAGGGGGCACAAGAATTCGGCCGGTGGCTGGGGAAGCGGATGAGCTGATGGTCTTTGCGGAACACAATGTGACTCGATTGGCGGTGTCACACACAGCCGGCGTGGACAAATGTGCAGGCAGATTTTCTCAGTTGCCAACAATTAGACGCTGGAGAATGGGAGCTGTCCGAGGAAGCAATGCAGCTCCTGACTCGTCGATGGGGAGTGCCCCGTCTGGACTTGATGGCAACTCTGCGGAATGTGAAGGTGGCTTGTTTCTTCAGTTGCAGAAGGGAGCAAGAGGCAGAAGGAGTAGATGCCCTGGTCCTTCCGTGGCCCCACAACATTCTGCTCTACGTTTTCCCCCCTTGGCTGTTAGAGGGCAAAGTCTTAGGAAGAATAGAGACCCACCCGGGGTCGGTCATCCTCGTGGCCCCGGAATGGTAGTGGAGGCCGTGGTTCACAGGCCTCATCAACTTGGTGGACGGCCCTTTGCGTCTCAGTCATCTTCCGATTCTACTTCGGCAGGGTCCAGTATTTTTCGATCAGGCGGCTCGCTTCTGTCTAGCGGCTTGGCTTATGAAAGGAGACAGTTGAGGAAGAAGGGTTACCCGGATTTGGTTATTTCCACCCTCCTACGGGCGCGTAAAACTTCCACTTCGCTCACATATGTTCGGGTCTGGAAGGTTTTCGATTCATGGTGTAGTGGGCTGAAAGTTTTGCCACAGCGAGCCACTATTGTGCAAATTCCAGCCTTCTTACAAGAGGGGTTGAGGAAAGGTTTGGCATATAGCTCTTTTCGGGAGCAAGTAGCGGCTCTGGGTTCTTTAAGGGGGAAGGTTGATGGTACATCCTTTGCAACCCATCCAAACGTGGCACGTTTTTTGAGGGGTGCCAAGCATCTGAATCCTCAGGGTCGTTCAGTCTGTCCTCCTTGGAGTCTGAATCTGGTTCTCCGGGGATTGTGTGGTCCTCCGTTTGAGCCCCTCAAGCGGGCCACATTAAAGGACTTAATGCTCAAGGCTGTTTTCCTTTCGGCCAGGCGGATATCTGAGATTCAAGCGTTATCATGCAGAGAACCGTTTTTGCGGATTTCAGAGTCCGGGGTATCGCTTAGAACAGTACCCTCCTTTTTGCCGAAGGTTGTGTCTGCTTTTCATTTGAATCAGTCAGTGGATTTGCCGGCCTTTTCAGATTTAGATCAGGACTCCCCTCAGGCTCACGATTTGAGGAAATTGGATGTCCGGTGGGTCCTCCTTCAGTATTTGGAGGTGACTAATGATTTTCGATTGTTGAACCATCTTTTTGTCTTATGGAGCAGTCCTAAGAAAGGACGTCAGGCATCCAAGGCTAACATTGCCCGATGGTTGAAGGAAGCTATAGCTTCGGCTTACATATGTCACGGGCGGCCGGTGCCGGATGGTCTAAAAGCTCGTTCGATCAGATCTCAAGCGGCATCTTGGGCAGAAAGCCAGTGTGTTTCGCCGTAGGAGATTTGCCGAGCAGCTACTTGGAAATCTTTACACACTTTTGCTAAGCATTACTGTTTGGATGTCCGAGCCCGGATGCCGATTGTTTTGGCAGCAGTGTTCTTCGAGCAGGACTCTCCGGGACCCACCCCATTTAGGGCAGCTTGGGTACATCCCAGTGGTCTGGACTGATCCAGGTACGTACAGGGAAAGGAAAATTGGTTCTTACCTGCTAATTTTCGTTCCTGTAGTACCACAGATCAGTCCAGTCGCCCGCCCAGTGTATTCTGTTCTGGAGAGTCCGCTCGGTTGTATCAAGAATACGAAGATATCGAAAATATGCAAAGCGAAATGTTCAAGTCAGCACTCCATAGTTCTCATAGTTTTCAGAGTTTTTATTGTTCAAATAAGTTTTTGGTCTGGCCATTGGTTGTTAAAGTTTCTTCATTCTGCTTTGATACTGATTATACTGAAGGATCACAGGTGGCAAGCCAGGCTAAGGAAGGGGGGGGGGGGTGCCTTTCAGCTTTCTCTCTGACTCCATCTGCTGGAAGGGAGGCACAACCCCAGCAGTCTGGACTGATCCGTGGTACTACAGGAACGAAAATTAGCAGGTAAGAACCAATTTTCCTTTATGCTTCCCTCTCATGTAAAATAGGCCATTTGACTTAGAATTGTGTGACACTGAATCAGTCCCTTTCAGAGGCCTGGGCCACTTCCAGCTTTTGAGGACCAAAAAATTACCAAGTCTCTAAATCGAAGGCCTCCTTTGACCTTAAAATCCAGGTGAAATGATTCTCCCCCCGATTGGCCATGCACTGAACTTTAGGCATGCGAGCCTCTGGCAGAAAAAGACCATCAAGCCTGTGATAGAGAACTCGTGCCCTGTGCTTACGCGTGGGTTTAGATGTTGGGGTTGAAACTGTGGACCATGAGTGTGCTGAGCATTTATTTTCCCCTCTCTCTCTTTCAGAAGGAAAGACAATGAAGAACCTGGGAAAGTTTGTGTCTCCTCCCAAGAAGGTGGGAGAGAATATTCAGCTGCTTTACTCTAATGGGGATTCCTGTTCATCAAACAAAGCGATACAAACATTGGTGACACTGGTGTGTAGACAAGGTAAAAATCTGTGCCTGGTGCTGAAAGGGTGGATCAATTATGGGCTCGCTGGACTTCTGACAAACTAACGTTTCATATCGGTCTTAACTGTTGAGAAAGTATTTAAAGGAGCAGTACTGATTGTTCTTTCCCGAGGAGATAAAAGCACACGCTTAGCGTACCTCAGCGTTAGGAATTAAGGTATATCAGGTTCCTGCTGTGCGGATCCACACTGGATGTGATGTTTGTCTGGCACTCCCATTTACCCAGGAGCTGTGGCGGAATGGATTGCCTCCTCGCTACCCTGTAATGTGTGCATCTCTCTCCAGATATGTTGACCGTCGGCAGGGAGTGAAGGGGTGCACGTGCGCTCTCCTTCACTCGGCAGCTATGCTGGAACCACAGAGCCATCCGGCAGAGCACGTCGCTTCTAGGGTGACTCTGGGGTGGTACATATGCGCCACATTCTGCCCGCGAGCCGATGCGGGCGCGTGATTGGTCAGGTCCCATTCTGCAGGCAAGGCCCCACAGATAACAGGTGTGGTATGTGGAGGCTGCAGTATCACACGGGTCCCACTCCTTGCCTGTTCTGTCTACCTTTTCTGAGCACTCAGGGAAAAGTCTGTACCTGTGTTATCCTCACACGAGCCGGTTCCAAGATTTTCTTGCCTTCATTATGCTGTCCCCTGACACTTTGGTGTCCCGATACCCTCTCCAAATATGTTCCCTCGCTGTATTGGCTTCACATATATCCAAAACCTACTGTTCTTCTTATTTCCTTTTGATGGTACTGACGCTCATTCTCTGCACAAAAAAAACAATACACTTGCTCTCCAAACACACGAGCACCCCTTAAAACTACCCCTCATCCCCATCCAGACACACACACATACGTGTTCACGCGCACATGCTCACTCTCTGCACTCCTCCCTCCCTGCCACACACACCCCTCCAGGCCGTCCTCGCAGCACACACCTGCCAGACTCATCCCCCCCCACACATTTCCTCCACGTTCATTTTATTCTCCTCCACACAGACAGACGCACATGCCCTCCACGCTACTCCGACCCTATTGCTCCCCCCCACATACAGTCCAGATGTCTTCCTCCATCACACACACACACACACACACTCCTCCTCTTTCACTCTCCAGACATCACAGCCTCTGTCCACACTCTTTACTCTGCCACAGCATACACACACCCCATGTCCAAAATCTTTTTCTCGCCTTGCACAAACGTGCACATTGTCTCCTTTTCAGTACATTTCTTAACTTACTTTTCACACAAACTCCTGCATTCATTATTTAACAAAAGATGTGCTTACATACCTTGTCACTGATATATATATCCAAATCAGTCTTGACTACACAACCATTCTCCCTATCATACACACAACATACATCAATAATAACAAAACACACCTATTCCAAACTTAACTCTCCTTCTTTTACTATGTTAAAACTTTCCCATTGAAATTTTAGTGGTATCCACTAGAAACAGTGTATTAAGACAGAAAAAGAGAGGCCACCTAGACTGGGAAGCCTAGAGATCTGAGAGAGCCAAATGGGCAAAGGTGAAGAACCCCTTACTCCCAAGCACTCCTGCACAGCTTCCTGCAATGTGCTGTGTCCTAGGGTCTGCTTAAGCCACCTGTGTTTCCTGCAGCGATCACTTCCTGTGGGCGCTGACTGATGATGTCATCCCTGCGCTAAAAGGAAGCTCAGCACAACCATTCAGAGTCTCTCAGCAACCCGCAGGGAACGGGATTGGGTATGGGAGGTGAAGCTCAAGCTAATCCCAGCCTGAGAGTGTCTGCCTGCCTAACAAGTCACAGTCAGACGAGCTCGCTTTCTGGGACAAAAGGAACTGTGCCCAGTTTGTATCTGTGGATCAGTTGTTCTAAACGCTTTCTGATACTTTGTTCAAACTAATACTGGTACCATGCAAACTAGAAAAATATTTACTTTTTAATGAACTGTAATTTTAAGATGACTATAACTGAGTAAGATACATTCAAATTCAATGTCTGTCTTCCTTGCTCTTTTTTCTTGGAAAGTACACTTTCCGTAAAAAAACAAACAAACTTACTTGGTGAAGAGAGAGAGAGAAAAAGCATTTTCATCCAGGTTGTCCACTGTTTTAATGTGAAATAGTTTGAAAACTTTGTAACAGCTCCTGGTTGTTGCTTTTTATCCTCCTCTTGTTAGGTGATCTGGAGAGTGCTCCAGTGCTGAAGAGCATGGGGAGTGATGGATGTCTGTACGAGTTCGAGTGGCACACGGCTGCAGCCTGCGTCCTGTCTAAAACAGAAGGGGACAACTGCCGCGTTTCTGATACGCAAGCAGGTACGCATTGGAGGCTTCCTTATAGCACACGAAAGGACAGTCGTTTTATTTCTCTCACCAGACCAGCAGGAATTTAGCTCAAGGAAGATTAGTGGATATGGTCTACCTGACGTTCAGAAAGGTCTTTGAATTTGTTCCACTTAGGGGACTCGTAATCAAATTAGGAAGTCTGGGGTGAGTCCTAAGGTATTAAATCAAGTTACAAACTAAATGATAATCAGAGTATGGTGGCTAATTGATATTTTAATACATGGTCTTTAATTTAATTTAATTACATTTATAAACCACCTATTGAGTATGACTGAGCGATATCTTGTGGGCTGGAGCAGGAACCACACTGACTCCATCCTTTTTCTCACACAATTTCACTTTGTTATTAACATAAACAGCAAATCAGTATCACAGTGGACTGCCTGACTTTGCAGTATATTCAGAAATCGGAAATTCCCCGAGCTGGTCAGGAGCTCCTGCTCCTGAAGACGTAGGGGCCTCCTGATCCCAGCTGGACTCTGCTGCTGAATGTCCCCTTCCCAAGGGTCTTGCTCAGAGAGCTCTCTCCCTCTTTTGAATTTAGGGTAGACCAGGCATCCAGCCTGGTCCCACACAAATTAAAGGGGGGAAATAGTCACTCCATCAGCTTGGACCCGACAGTGTGAGTGTAGTTACTTCCCCTGAATCCCATGCAGGGAAGTACCATAGAACCCCACTCCCTTTCATCTGGATCCTGCCAGCTCAGCTAGGGATCGGGGTTCTAGGGTCACACTTACCCCAGAGAACACTATTAGTACCACCCACAGTCCTTTGAGTCCATCTGCAGCTCTGACTTCCACTTTTCCTCCAGTAGTACTCTTGGTTTCCCTTCTGCTTGTCTCACAGACTTTCTTTCTTTCCTGGAGGCTCTTGGCTCTCCGTTCTCTTTTCACTCTTGGAGCTCTTTTGCCAAAGAATCTTGGGACTGATGCTCAGCAGACGCATTGTTCTCAAGACTAGCAGGTTTCTCATCCTGTTCTGGCTACTGCAGATGTCTGCTTTCCCTGAGAAACTTTTCCCATTTCCACTTTCTTTTCTGGCATCTTTCGGTTTCCAGATATCCAAGTTCCCTTCCGAATTGGCTTCCTGTAATAGGTCCAGGCTATAAAATGGCCTAGCTCACCCGTATTTTACTTGCAGTGCCTCCGGTTCCTTTATTTTAATTCTAGCCAGCTGCACTCTGCTCACATCTTTTTGTTTTCTGCACTTTCCAGCTTGGACCCTAAGGCTTCCAAAGCTTTCTCTTTTCTTTCCAAGGTGTCTACATGCGTTCTCCCCAGAGCACCAATCTCCTTTGCAAGAGCAGAGCTTTCAGCATAAATGGTTGATTTTTAAACTTCCCAGTACAATTTCCTGTATTGACTTCAGCTTTGGCTTCCTCTGTATTTTCCTTGTTGGCATACTTAAGCTCGTTTCCCTAGCGTGTAGCCAGATGGACTCGGACCAATGGGCTATGTGCTCCTCTGCTAGCAGATTTCAAAGCTGACGTCATCCTGGGTACATAGAGCCCTGCACTGACCTCACTTCCTCAGTATCACTCCGACTCCTAGCAGATGCCTCTAGATAGCTTTTCTACCCTAACTTGCAGGGCATTCACTTTCTTTGGATGAGACTCCGCATCGTTTTTAAAAAACTTTCCTGCCTTCTGATGATCTCATTTTGATGCTCCTGGTTCACTGGAGCATTTTGTTTGGGTGCACCGCTAACTTCTTCTATCAGAAAAATAGAAGTGTCCCCAGCATCCGTTAGTTTAGCAGACTCTTAAGTCCTGTGAAGCTTTAGTACTTCCCTCCCTTGCAGGCTCAGGGTATAACTCTAGCTCAGTGTCCTTAGGCTGGACTTCAGTCACCTTTTCTGCTTAGTGGTTTTTCCCTCTCCAGTGCCTCCTTCAAAGCTCTTCTGCTGCAGGGCATCAGACGTTTCCCAGGGCACCTGATCCATCTGTGCTGCAGAGTATTGCTCAGTCCCTGCACCCAATGCACGAGTACCTGCTCCCGAATGGATAGCCTTTCAGCCTGCACTCTCTCACTCTCCCATTGTTTCTCCTTGACTGCCTCCTGACTCAGCCTGCAGCGCTTCTCCTGCTCCATTAGCTGCTGCCTGAGCTTGTTCACCATGGCTTGAAGATGCTGCTCCAGCTCCAGGGCGCTCGCCAGAGGGGAGGGTACGTGAGGCAGATGCCCTCCATCCAGGAGTGTGCGGCTCCTGGTTCTGTGTCTTGGTGAGCTGCAGTCTCCCTCTAACCACACTCCTATTTCGCCTGTGCCACCTCTTTCTGCAGTACCTGCATGGTGGTTTCCAGAACTGCCACTTCCTCTGTGCTCTTGTACATTCATGTACTCTGTGCCGTGCCAGTCTTCAGACAGCTGTGCACACTTTTGCCGGGCTGCCTCTTCTCTCTTTCGGGCCCTGTTCTCACTGAGGGCTACCTTCTCCGCATGGGCTCGAAGCTTAGCTGTCTGTTGCATGCTGTAACTTGAGCCAACGTTTTTGTGTGGTGGCAGCAAATGAGTACTCGTTTTTAGTGTTTAAAATATATATATTTTTAAAATTAGCTATGAGACTCCTTCTTATTATAGGCGTTCAGTGTCTGGGGTGAGGATCAGATTTGTAAGAGGAGCTGATGAGTGGGGATTGTGACAGACGTTTTGTGAGGAGGAGATGAAGAGGATGGGAGGGAAACAAGGAGCTTGAATTTTGAGGCATAGAAAAGTATAAACAGTTGGAAATCATGGACTGGACAGAGTGCATAGCCAGGAACAGAAAGATCTGATATCCATCAGCGTAGAGGCACTATTTAAAGCCAAAAACCTGCACGCCACCCAGAAGAAGCTTATAAAAGGAAAAGTTGGCTTTTACAACAAACCTCTGATGCATTCTGTGTGAGAGGGAGAATAGATCTGAGGATGGCAAGGGGAAAACATTGAGAAACTGAAGGAGAAATTGAAGAGGCAAGTGTAGAACCAAGAGGAAACAGGTCTATGGGATCCAAAATGCTCAAGGCTGATGAGTAAAGAGTGACCAATTGGTTAAGATCAGCAAATAGATCAAGGTTTGTCTGGAATTAGATTAGTAATTTAATGGGCATTATTTGGAGAGGGGTGTGCACCAGCAAGAATGAAACAACTCGGGAAGAGAGTGGCAAGGAAGTTAGAATGGAGGCCTAAATACACAGATTTCATGGAGTTGAGAGGAAGGTTTCTGGCCAGGTGTAACAAAGCTGGGATGATGTACTAATGAAAAAGCAGAGGCAAATGAACGAGATGATCTGAAGAGATTGAAGGCGTGGGTGAGATTGCGGGTGATAATCATTGAAAGTCTACAGAGGGGGTGGGAGGCAATGAAGAGATGAAGGAAGGAAGCAAGTGATTGGAGAGAAGGTTAGAGGCATTGAGCTAAGTAGTTCATCTAATGACCCAGATCGGCCACTGTCTGAGACAGGACCCAGCATGGTATATCTTATATTGGCAATAGAAGTAGGCAAGAAGATATTAATAGTAGCCAAGGGAACAGTATTTCTCTAGTTATTTATAGATGTGTTTACAAATGTGTAGCTAGGGCTTGTAAAGATCAAGAGAGTTAATGTTGATGGAGCTGGTTTGTGTTTGCACATATGGAGTTGGAAGCAGGATGGGTTATTTGCTTATGAACAGAAGAATGGATAACGTTTAATAAGAGGAGGGTGAAAGGTTTTTAGAGAGCAAAGAGTGATGATGTAAGAACCGATGAAGGAAGAGCATTAGTGCTGCAGTGCAAATCAGTGGCATGGAGAGATGGGAAATTTTAGAGAGGCATATGTTACGGGTTCAGACCGTGCACACTGATATCCCAAGGGCTCTGAGATGGGGGATGTGGGGAGCTGATCACTGAGCGTTACACTGGGGCTACCTGAGGGGCTTATCCCATATAAACACACACAATTACTGGGATGATACCTGGGGGCTTGAACCCAGGAGCTTATCCCCTACACATTTTGATTCAGTACGTCACATTTCCAGGTAAGAAAGTAAGTTTATTTGAGCAATAGGAGGATAGAACAAATGAAATCAGATCGTACAGAAGAAGTAATGGTAGATAATTGCTAAATATAGAAAGCTTATATGTTTCCAAAGGATCAGCCTGTGCTCTTATGTCCGGCACTCTCACCCCTCCCTCTCTCTCTGTCTTTCCTTATACACTACAAATGCTTGTGGTAAAAGTGGCATTCCCTCCCTCCGAGTTCTTATCAAATTTCAGGCACAGCTGTGTGGCCTTCACTTTCTCTCTCTGGCTTTAGTATAAGTTAATTGCTAGCTTTCTCATCATAGACTTAGTGGAATAACTAAATAAACAGACTCTTGCCCGTTAGTAAACATTTCACAGTGCCAGACAGTAAATAGGAGTTCACTCGGAGGCTGGCCTGTGGCCTTCAACTAGTCTGAATCCATACGGCCTAATCTCTATATCCATCCTCAGCAAGAGAAACAAAAAATGACTCCAACAGCATAAAAGAGAGATGAAGTCAGAGCTGATGCTAGTGATCATTTTAGCAAGAGTTTTCTACTCTTTTCTCCACCCAAAAAAAGATGTCCCTTTGGCAACACTCAGTTGAAATTTTGACCATAATTAAATTAACGATTTAATTTCAAGCTTAGTTTGACTAACCAGAAAAATGTGAATCATGTTATTTTATAGAACACATGGCCTGATTAGCTCTTATTCTTCACAGTTTACAGCTTTGATGGTAGGTACCTTTGCAGGCTTGTAAAACAATTTTCATGTATTCAGTTTGACCACATAATATCCCCCATACAGGGCAAGCCCTATTCTTGAATTACAGTTGATGCACATCTTTTTTTTTTTCAGGGTTTTCCTTTGACCTTTCACCACTGACAATAAAAAATGGAAGCTATCATGTTAATACAAGCGAGTACGACTTTTATCTAAATGTTTGTGACAGTGTGGCAGAAAAGCCCTGTGAGGAAAACGCTGGTGCATGTCAAGTGTCAAAAAAGTAAGTAGGATAGAGCGACCTAGTTGTCAATGTACTTTTGATATTGCTTTGCAAAATAACATTTATTGATCACAAACTACCATATAAATGGTTTTATAGCAAACATTCACAATTACATTAGATAATGCACTTAAACAAAATTTATTTATTTATTTATTTATTTATTGTTTTTGTTATACCGAGTTTCATGATAGGCATCACATCAACCCGGTTTACAAATAACAAGGAGTGTAAAGCATAACGTAACGTAAAAAACAATATTTTCAATAAGAACCTTGAACTTTAAATACAGTGAATCAGAAAAAGGGAGAGGGAAAGTTACAAAAAACAAGGAAAATAAACTTGGGATGGAAGGGGAGAAATTGAACAGCACAATATTTACATTTCAGCCTATTGATACATTAGAATAGCAAGTGAAAAAATAAGACTATGAAACGGTACATAGGTAATCAAATGAATAAATATGACACAGTTGTGAATGGTAATAGTATGAGAAATATTCAGCAGGAATTAGTGAGAGAGGGTTTGAGGTTGGTTGATTCGTGTTTACATTCCATTATTGAAGTCTTATTATTGAAGTCCAAAATGAAGTCTTATCCTTCCTCATAGTAATTAGGTGCATAGTATTTGTTGTAGTAGCCAAAATCTGATAGAAGCCCTGTTTTAGTGAACAAATGTGTGGGTTCTAAGCCTATGCGATAGTCCGATGGACCATTGCACTCCTCCGCTATGTTGCTTGTGCTAAGAATGTTCTCTGCTGTCTAAGGCAGGGCTTCCCAGACCTGGCCAGTCACGTTTTCAGGAGATCCACAATGAATATGCAGGGGAGAAATTTACTTATACTGAGTCTCCATGGTATGCAAGTTTATCTCCTGCTTATTTGTTCTGTCCCCAGCAGTGGGTACATGTTTGTATCTGTACATACTGTAGTTTAACTGTGTTTAGTACAGCCCCTCCCTTCTGAGGATTCTTGATACTGAAATACTTTTTGTAACCCATGATAAAAGTCTGTAAGCCTTGCCTTTAAGAGGAGCCTTTGCCCTTAAGAGAAGCTCCCTTCCCCCTGCATTTTCTCACTATCAGAAGAGCTTGAATGCCCCTCAATCTAACTTGAGTCTTCCTAGGTGCCTTATAGGCTCAAGGGACTGCCCTTCATGCTCCCCCTGTGTCACATGGTTCTTAGGCTCGCTGCCATTGGACCTTGCCCCGTCCCCAGCCTGTGGAGGTGTTTCCTTTAGCAGCTCTCGACGAGAGCTCAGTCTTGCCCATGCTTTCTTCTGAGCCAGCAGCGCTCTGTAAAACTCCCTGAAACGATCGAGTTTTTACCTTTTCTCTTACTGCCTTCTTCTGAAGACTAAATCAGCCTCATATCCCTCATGCTTCCTACCTCTACCATAAACCAACTCCTGCAACATAAAAGACCTCCTTCTCCCTCCTGCTACCCTGTCTCCAGTTACCAAAGATCTTTGACTTGGGGCTTGCGTTTGAGATGCAACAATTGTAAGTAGAATTTACCTGTACAATAAATAATTTCAAACTTAAAGAATCTTTGTCTTGAGGACTGATTGGAAAGAAAGTTTTTATCTGCCTGGATGGCAAACTCGGATGTCTCTCTGATCCAGATCGAGTATTGTGGATCTCCTGAAAACCCGGCCTAAGGAAAAAGCCACCGTGGACATGAATGTTCTTAAAGTGCAGTCGCATGCAGTTCTTTTGTGTTAGCAAGTGAATGGGATACCAGATAAGTAGGGAACCTTCATTTTCGGTTTCTATTTTTTTTTTTTTAATAATTTATACTTTATTCAATTTTTAAATTCAAAACAATAAATAAAATTAACACAAAAAGGCAATAAACAGTGAACAATTCAGGCAAACTTATTACAAGAAGACTAATACAGTCAAAAGTAAATTTGATTGTCACATCTATCTAATAAATGAGGGTCTTTATATGGTAAAAAAAACCTTACATAATACAATTAACAAGGAGGAGAGGGGTAGAAATCTTTATTTTTACAGACCTGTTTCTGTTCTTACATTTTTTCCCAGGAATTTATCAGGGTTTATTATGACAAGAACAAAAACAGGAGAAAATCAGCGGGAAAATGTGACCACTCGTTCCTCTGGGTGAATGTCGGAGTTTATTTTGGTGGCCAGAAACCTGGGCAGTAAAACAGTTTTAAGCAGAATTTCTAAGTCAGCCACTCGAGCATCCCCTTCTCTCCCCCTATCCCCGGCCTGGCGTGGCCCTTTCTCTCCTTCTTTCCCCCAGCATTGATTCCTCCTTACGAGTGCTGGCTCCAGGCTCCCACGCTCTGCAGCATTGCAGGTCTTTTTTTTGTGGGGCCAGTGAGCCTGCAGGGAAGGGTTTCCGGTGGGCATAGCCCGCTACAAATGCGGCATTGGTGGCACCAAGCAACAGGCACTGTGGCTGCTACGGAGAGGGGGGGGGTGATGGGACTCGGAATGCCACATCCGCGGCATTGGAGGGCGGGCGCTTCTGCTGGTGGGGGATGGGACTGTGGCTGTGGAGGCCTTGAGACACTGCATCTGCAACTCTGGAGCTGCTCTTTAATCTGCTTAAAAATTGGAAAAGTCAGGGAATTTATGGATGAAAATTGGTTTAAACAAACAAAAAAAGGAGCCTGCAGCTAAGTGTGTGCTTTCTTATTTTAGTAGAGACCAGCATTGGAATCTCGGCGTCTCCAGTGCCCGACTTTCTTACTACGACGGATTGATTCAGTTAAATTACAAAGATGGTGCAGCCTATAACGATGAGAAGCACACTCGGCGTTCATCACTCATCACTTTTCTGTGTGACAGAAATGCGGGAATTGGTCAGCCCGAATATCAGGTAAGAAGGTCCATGAAATGCGTTACACAAGTCCCTAAACCCAGATTTTGCCTCGGGGCGCACAGGTGTGCAGCTTAGGGAAACTGACATAAGAGATGTTAATCAGCCATTGTTTGCTCAGATCTTTGAGGAGCTCTGACAGAGACCAAGCGCAGCAGTTATGCCCTTGTGAAAGACGGTTCCCATACACAGCAGCATTGTATTTAGGATTTAAACTGGATCTCCTGCCAGTTTGCATAGCCCACTAGAGGGGATGATAAGAGAGGCTAGGGGTTAGTTAAGCTATCAAGAGTGACTGGTTCCTTAACTGTAATTGGTGCTGACTTGCTAAGCCAACCTCTTATCGGTGCAGCGTTGTGGAAATACATTGCCCTACAGAACGGAGTGCAGGAAGCCAGGGGTCAAACCCTGCACGCCCTGTGATCTTGGCTACGTCAGTTCCCACTCTATTGCCTCAGATGCAAACGTAGGCCTGCATGCACTAAGCCATGGTGTTTTTTTTTCACAGGAGGGGCGTAGCTGTGATAGTGCATCCCTCTCCTATAATAATATTGTGGCTGTATTGCTGCTTTTGTTTTGTCTCATGGCAAAACGCAGCATCATCCCTTTTTGGGTGATGACGGTTCCCAAAGCACAGGTCTGTTGTCACCTTAAAGGGCTGACCTACCCAATACGCATAAGTTATCCAAAGTAAAAAAAGTATGAGGGTCAAACCTGATTCCCCTCCTCAGGCCGGGGCTGCCACTCGAGTTGGCCACCACAAGTAAATAAATAAAAAATAAAAAATTGCTCAGCTGATTGTACTGTGATGGTCTCCATCCCCCCAACCCTGTCATGACAGATAAAAGAAATTACACTTTTGTGTCTCCCCCACCCCCCTTTCCAAAATACGAAGCACCCATATCACCACTCTCTCCGTTGGTGTAGAGGGACCCCCCCTCCAGGATCCTCCAAATCCAATAAATAATCGTTGAGGTCTAGTGGGAAGCCAACCCCCCTCCCGCAGCCCATTAGCTTCATAAATTGATCAGTATTGATTAGAAGGGCCTTGACCCCAATCATGTGACTTAAGCAAGGTCAGGTCAGCGCCATTTTGGAAAATGGCACCAATAGGGCACGGGCCCTTCTGATCAAAACCAATCAACTTTTGGAGATAATGGGTTGTGAAAGGAAGGGGTGGCCCCCACTAGACCCCAATGATTCTTTTTTTGGACTTGGAGGGGGATCACTATACACCAGCAGGAGGAGAGGGGTACGGGGGAAATCCTGTCTGTGCTTTGTTTTTTGAAAGGGGATGCGGGGAAACACAAAGGTGCATTTTAGCTTTTAATCTATAGTGCCCTTTGGGTATAGGGAAATACCTGGAGTGCCTGAATGTAATCAGCTTTGGAATGTCTTGAAAGGTGGAATATAAATTTATAAAGGCCTTATATGTACACAAAGGACTTTTTGCTGGAATACTGTGTTTAGATCCTGATAATGTGAGCAGTAAGCCTTTTGTAGCTCATCTGTCTAGAAGTAACTGAGATAGAAAGAGAAAAATCAGAGCTAAAAAAAATACTGAAATATCTTTACGTCAGCTAGCAGACATATTCTGATCTGTTTGTGGCCATGTGTACATTCTGCCAACACCCAGAAAGCATGTCAGGTGATTCTGAATGTTATTGTTTGGAGACACTTCATCTTGGGAGAATTTTTGTTTCTTGAAAAATTTCATTTTACCAAAAATGTGTATGTGTACTGTACAAAAAAAAACCAGGAAATGTCTGGCTCTTGAAAATTTTAGAGGAGGATATCAAGTGGCTCAGACATAACATGCTTGTTCTCTGCTGACAGGCTGGCATGAATTGGCCATAACATGTGGGTGATGTAATCTGACTGTGCCAGCACAGATCCAGCTCAAGCCTTGTAAGCCCTCAGTCTGTCTTCGTCTGAGCTACTGCACAAATATGTCCCAGTCTTTATATGTTTGGACTTTTGGTCATGTATTTTGACCTTATCTGCCTCATTGCATCCATTTGTTTTTGCTGATGCCTTGGCAGCTCTTGAACGGAACTTTTCATTTCTTAAAAAAATGAAGTATGGAACAGTCCAAGATCAGGAAAAGGGCAGTCAGCAGCATTGAGGCCTGTATTTGTGGGTGCATTATATCCATCGCAGACATGTATTCTGTCTATTGTTGATTGGGCCTGAGTAATGATTTCTCCAGCTGCTACAACTGTTGTCGGCTGTCTCTAAGGGTGCAGCAGTATCACGCCTGAAAAATGGAGGCCCTGAGGAAGGTGCTGGTAGGTGAAAGCTTGAAGCCTTGGCATGAGGCTAAGCAATGGAGCCACTGTTCATCCACAAAATGTCGAGGCTAGAACATTCCCTTCTCATTCCTGCAAGTACGGGAAGGCTTCCTCCCCCTATCTCCACCCCTCCCATGGCATTGGTTCATTAATCCACCACAGAGCAGGGATTGAGCAAGACATCGAAGCCTATGACACCAGTGGAGATGCCAAGAAGAGCGCATAGGTGACTGAAGAGGATCCCCTCTAAGGCAGTCTCCTCATGCACTGTTGGCTCTGCCAAAATGGATCCTTTCTTGATGCTGAAGCAGGAGATAGCCATCTGATTTACCTGAACCAGGTGATTGACCAGGATGCCATCCCTATCATCAGCATAGAGCTCACATTCTAGTACACAGTCAACATTCTTGGTGCAGCAGACCAACGTTCCTTTGATTTCTTTTGAGCAGAATGCCTTGCCTCATAAGCCCAAGAGTCCCACTACTGCTATGGTACAGAAGTAGATGTTGGCACCGGCTATGAATCAGTGCTATTCAGTGGAAGATATAGCTACCATGGTGCAGAGGTCTACATAAGAACATAAGAAATTGCCATGCTGGGTCAGACCAAGGGTCCATCAAGCCCAGCATCCTGTTTCCAACAGAGGCCAAAACCAGGCCACAAGAACCTGGCAATTACCCAAACACTAAGAAGATCCCATGCTACTGATGCAATTAACAGCAGTGGCTATTCCCTAAGTAAAATTGATTAATAGCCATTAATGGACTTCTCCTCCAAGAACTTATCCAAACCTTTTTTGAACCCAGCTACACTAACTGCACTAACCACATCTTCTGGCAACAAATTCCAGAGCTTTATTGTGCGTTGAGTGAAAAAGAATTTTCTCCGATTAGTCTTAAATGTGCTACTTGCTAACTTCATGGAGTGTCCCCTAGTCCTTCTATTATTCGAAAGTGAAAATAACCGAGTCACATCTACTCGTTCAAGACCTCTCATGATCTTAATGACCTCTATCATATCCCCCCTCAGCCGTCTCTTCTCCAAGCTGAACAGCCCTAATCTCTTCAGCCTTTCCTCATAGGGAAGCTGTTCATCCCCTTTATCATTTTGGTTGCCCTTCTCTGTACCTTCTCCATCGCAACTATATCTTTTTTGAGATGCAGCGACCAGAATTGTGCACAGTATTCAAGGTGCGGTCTCACCATGGAGTGATACAGAGGCATTATGACATTTTCCATTCTATTAACCATTCCCTTCCTAATAATTCCTAACATTCTATTTGCTTTTTTGACTGCTGCAGCACACTGAGCTGACTATTTTAAAGTATTATCCACTATGATGCCTAGTTCTTTTTCCTGGGTGGTAGCTCTTAATATGGAACCTAACATCGTGTAACTACAGCAACGGATATTTTTCCCTATATGCAACACCTTGCACTTGTCCACATTAAACTGCATTAAAATTGGGAACTGCAGTTGCCAGACCAACTGTAATTGGCTAGTGGACTGTATCGTGCACTGTTATGAGCTGGCTGGCTTATAGATTAGACTGTCAAGGCTCATCAAGTGAGCTATGGTGATGTCGGTGTCTCATCTGAGGTCCTCTTCCATTGAGGACATACTGTGTGGAAAGCTTCTATTTGGTCATCAGTTCACACCTTTATATCCCACCACTGACTAAACAACATGTCCTGAAGAGAGAGCAGTTTTGGATAAGCAGTTCTGTCATTCCGTTCACCTAGTAATCCACTGTCTACCTGATGAGGTCGGCTTGGACTTTTGGACTTCCCGTACGTTACGGCTCATCCATGCCTGCTTGCTCATGGAGAAAGTAGGCTTGCTTACCTGTAAATATAGTTCTCTGTAGACAGGATTAATCAGCCATATTTAAGACTTGTCCTACTCCCTGGAGCATTGACTACCTCGCTAAAGCTTAAGCTGTGGAAGAGGGGCTCACGAGGTAACGTGAGTGGGAACTCCCGTGCATGCTCAGCTTTTACTGAGCTCTAAGAACTGGTTCCGTGTTGGCACTGTTGGAGGACATCACCCACTCATAACTGATTCCTGCATTGTGAAGAAAACCTTACTTAAAGGTAAGCAAATACGCTTTTTGCAAATGGTGGTTATAGTTCTTATTGAGCTGGGCTATAGCTATTTACTGTTTAATAAAACTTTTAAAATGTATTTTTAGCAGAATGGTATATTGGGGTGCTCATTGTAGAATACAACCCATTTCATCATGAGGTTTTGAACAATATCTAATAAATTAAGTGATTGCAACATTAACTGAGAGTTAAATATTATATCAGATGTGGTTTTGTAAAAATGTTTTTTATTAAAGGAAGCTGTCATCTGGTATTCCTTGTGCTTCTGTCTGTACAGCGTAACTAGACAATCTAATTGTGCTTGTTCACATATTGCCTCATATTTCAGTAAGCAGAGAAATATGTATACATTATCACTCTTTTTTTTTTTCACTTTAATTCTGGCAATTTAGTTGGAAGATAAATTTGCATACAATTTTAAGTGGTACACTAAATACGCCTGCTCGGAGAGGCCATTGGAATGTGTAGTGATGGATCCTGTCACCCATGAGCAGTATGACTTGTCAAGGTAAGAAGAGGAGAAAAAGAAAGTTGACTGACTTGAATATTTTACTGTTGGGTTTGTAGTAAATGTTTTTATGACCAGCCAGAGACAATGAAAAACACAACGTAGGAGTCAGGGTACTTTGTGCTGCTGCATGCACACTCTCACTGGGTCTAAAAAGGGACTGGTGGGGCCTGAGTTGGGTTCTCTCTGCTTTGTATATTGCACTGTTTTTAGATTTATTTTTTTTTATATACTTTAGATGTTTTATATTCTGTATTATCGCTTATTTTTGTTTTGGGTTGGTTATAGTAGAAAGATTTGGTTTTTCAGTGGTTTTTATTTGTTTTGTCTGTTAATGTGCTTTATAACTCTGTTGTAAACTGCTTTAGGTTTCTTTGGAGAAAAATGAAATAGAAATGTCAGCTTTATAGCCTCTAGCTCGCATGTATATAGTTTGCTAACATTCTGTTCTGAACAGCAAAAGGAGTTTATATTTGCTGGCTTTTTTTTTTTGTCCTAGTGAAGCACATTTCTGGGATTGGGATGGGGTTGTCCACCCTGTTAAACCTCTCCCACCGTATCACAGTAGGCACATAGAGCAGAAATAGCTGCTTTGTTTAATATCAACTTGACAGCCTTTTGAATTCTGTTCCTCATTTTGTTGGTCTTATTCCTAGGCCTCCTTTCTTCATTGGCCACATATATGTATTTCTAATGTTTTTCTCAATTATTTGAAATAAACCATGTATACCTTTTTAGTATGACTGTCCCCTTCCCCACCTGGGGTTTCACTTTCCTTTCCAGAAATCACCCTATAGCTGTTTATATTGGGCCAGATTTTCAAAGGGGTATGCGCGTAAGATACGCGCGTACCCCCCGAAAACCTGCCCGAAGTTCCCCCTGCGCGTTCCGAACCTATGTTGAGTAGGCTCGGCGACGCACACAAGCCCCAGGACGCGCGTAAGTCCCGGGGCTTTCCTGTGGGGGCGTGTCGGGGGCATGTTGCGGCGGTGGGTCATTTGGGGGCGGGGCTGCGGGCGTGGTTCCGGGCCGGGGGCATTTCGGGGGAGTGGCCGAGGTCTCCTAAATGGCGCCTGGGACTCGCGCGCCGGCGGCGCCAAGGCAGGCGTAACTTGTGCAACAAAGGTACGGGGGGGTTTAGGTAGGGCTGGGGGGGGTGGGTTAGGTAGGGGAAGGGATGGGAAGGTGCAGGGGGAGGGAACGGAGGCAGGCTGCGCGGCTCGGCGCGCACAGGCTGCCGATTTTGCACAGCCTTGCGTGCGCCAATCCCAGATTTTAACAGATACACGCGGCTACGCGCGTATCTGTTAAAATCCCGCGTACTCTTGTTTGCGTCTGGTGTGCGAACAAAAGTACGCGTGTGTGCAAATTTGTAAGATCTACCCCATTATGTTTTGGATATATTGGAGCAGTACTAATGCACAATAAAACAACAGTCAATCAAGTCAGGGGATGTACATGGTTATTGGATTTTTTGATATGTAAGTAGTTTCGGGGACTGGCTTTATTGGTGGGGATGAGAAGGGGTTGGTTTACTTGGTAGGGGAAGATGAAGTTTTGGTTTTATTAGAAGGATAAGACAGCAGCATGATTATTACCAAGAGGGTGATGATGGTTATTGGGGGGCTTGTGATGTATAACAGAGGTTTTTGTTCTATACCTTTGTTTTTATATTGTTGGGCTTTGTTGGTGTTGGTTTCATCCACAAAAATACAAAGCTTTCCCACTTTTCTTTCACAATATTGTTTCTGAAAATTTGAAAAGTGTGCATCACAGTAATTACAAAACTTATTTAGCCAAACAATTGTCTACTCCCCCAAAATAACTCAGAATGTCTGCCCTTATGTTGTTTTCTAAATTTCAAATAACATTTTTTATAATATCCAGATACAAAATGGTGGATAAAGTCACAAACTCAGTTGGTGGTATACACCAAAAAAAGGTACTTCAAAAATAATACTCCCAAAATATCCAACTTTTCCAAATTTAATAGCTACAAGTAAAGTCCCCCATCACAGTCACTATTTTGCTGTTAAGCTGCATTGGGGGACAATTCTGTAATTAAAAACATACAAAAGTGTATACAAGTTCCAATAGGGACCATATAAAGTATAGCAACAACACACACATCCATGGTTATAAAAATAAAATCACATGCCTGCAGAGATGAGTCTTTCATATACAAACACCAATGTAGCAGACTAAAAGCATCAAATACCACTCTCAGTGACAGCGTTTCAAATCTGAATTATCATAGTTGTCACTATGCAGCCTCTGATAAATGGCATGAAAATTCATGTGACACAAAGCCACAAATAGAAAGCAGTAGGCAGCAAAGCACATACCATAAACCAAACAAAGATAGCATCAATAAAGCAGTAAAAAAAACCCCAAAAACCCAAATCCCCAAAATTTCAAAAAATCCTTAAATAAAAAAAGGCCATTCAGTTTCATAATTAAGACCTTCAGGATGCAATGATTGAAATTTAAAAATCCAGCATTGCCCACACTGGAGCAAAAAGTTATGATCCCCCTCCTTTAATCGTTAGGGGAAACTTTCCCAATCACAAAGAACAAAAGTCTATAACATGTTGTGTTTGCTAAAAATGTGCTACTAGAGGGGACTCTGTATGTGAAGCCAAACACAACTGCAGTGCTCGGAAATGCGAGTTTTAATTTTGTAGTCTTCCCTACATACAGTAGATGTGTGCACATGGGCATAATATCACATAACACTAGAAGAATCACAATCAGAAGAAAAACTCAAACAAAATTTCTTACAAGTGACAGGGTGACAAAATTACTTACTAGAAAGTAATAGTGAGCGGGCCTGATAAGAGACCTCTATGAAATGTAAAACAGGGGAGTGGCCATAAAAATCTCGTGAGGAGTCAAAACAGTCCAGTGGCTTCTGATAATAGCACCCGTCCTGAATACGGCAACACGCAAGCAAGTCTATCCAGGCTGTCGGTCGGAGATGACACAAACAAATCCCGATTGATGTACAGTGCCCACTTAAAAGTAGTTTTTACTATTCTGCGGGGATAACCTTGCAATAGAAATTGTTGGGCCTACATAATCAGAGCGAGAGGAACACAGCTGGCGTGTTCTAAAAGAAATTGCCCGACCAGTATGTTGTCATGTAAAACCCAGGAATGACGACTTGCATTGTACAGTACAGTGTTCTTAAGTGTTTCTTTTCTATAAATTGAAGTAACTAAAATGCCATCCAGGACCAAAACTAATATATATCCAAAAAAGAAAGAAATGTCCTATTCATATGGTAAACAAAGCACAGATTAGGGTCTCAAATATTCAGCCAGTCCAAAAGAAATCTCTGTCCTTGACCAGATCAGAAATATATCATCTTTATATTTTCATCCTATAGAGATAAAAGACCAAGATACAGAGTTGTATAAACATGATGATTTGAAATGGGACACATGCAGATATGCAGTATCAGGGCCATAGTGGCCCCCATTGCGGTCTTAATCTGCTGGAAAACAATGATCTTCAGACACAAAGAAGTTCCTATTAAGTGCAATATGTCTCAGAAAAATGAGAAAACGAGTGGGGATACGACTTTCCCTAGGGTATTGATCTAATACTGCCTGAGCAATCGCAGTAGCTTTCTTCTGCAGTATATTAAATTCTATATACAAAGTCACTAGAAAGAAAGGGTTCAGTGGTAGCTTTAATTCATCCAACAGAGCGATAAAATGCCCAGAGTTCCTTACATAGGATGGATTCAGGAATCTATCTACAGATTTGGAAAGGGATTCTAGTAGTGATCCACTACTGACAACATTGGCAATTTTGATTTGAAACTGTCAATGAGTGTTTTTTGAATCTTTTAGTCTTCTACATTGTGTTGGTATATGAAAGATTTTCTACTCTGTAGGCATGTGATTTTATCTCTATCTGTGACATATGTGTTACTATACTTTATATGGTCCCTATTGGAACGTGCTATGAAAAAGTTACCAAGAGCCCAGCAAACACCAGAGACTGTATGTTCTTATTAATTAAAAGCTTTATTCTATATATTTATGCACATAAGGGAGTCAGATGCTATTCACATAGGGGTAGATTTTCAAATAGCGCGATTTGGCGTACTTTTGTTGGCACATCAGGCGCAAACAAAAGTACGCTGGATTTTAGTAGATACGCGCGTAGCCGCTAAAATCTGGGATCGGCGCACGCAAGGCTATCGATTCCGTATAGCCGGCACGCGCCGAGCCGCGCAGCCTACCTCCGTTCCCTCCGAGGCCGCTCCGAAATCGGAGCGGCCTCGGAGGGAACTTTCTTTTGCCCTCCCCTCACCTTCCCCTCCCTCCCTTCCCCTACCTAACCCACCCGCCCGGCCCTGTCTAAACCCCACCCTTACCTTTGTCGGGGGATTTACGTCTCCCAGAGGGAGACGTAAATCCCCGCGCGCCAGCGGGATGCTAGCGCGCCGGGACGCAACCTGGGGGCGGGTCTGGAGGGCGCGGCCATGCCCCCGGACCGCCCCGGGCCGTAACCACGCCCCCGGGCCTGCCCCCGAAACGCTCCCGACATGCCCCGAAAACGCCGCGCGGATCGGGCCCGCCCCCGACACGCCCCCCTCTGAAAACCCCGGGACTTACGCGAGTCCCGGGGCTCTGCGCGCGCCGGTAGGCCTATGTAAAATAGGCGCACCGGCGCGCAGGGCCCTGCTCGCCTAAATCCGCCCGGATTTAGGTGGATTTAGGCGAGCAGGGCTCTTAAAATCCGCCCCATAGAATATTCCATGCTTAAATACATTTTCTTTCAAGATATTATGATAAACACCTTTTGATTTAAGATTACAAAGTGACAACATTTGCATCCCTAGTTACTCTGGGAAAGCTAATTTAACCATGAAAACATCCTGAGGGAGATTACATTTACAGCCTCCCGTTTTTTCTTTTTGTAAACACAATTTTTATTGAGTGATTCACACACAAAAACAATATGATTTTAATTACAGAATTGTCCTTCCCAATGCATCTTATCAGTGAAACACAGACCGTATGGGGCGACTTACAGCGCAGCTATTAAATTTGGGGAAGTGGATATTTTGGATTTAAAAAAAATTCAGACTTTATTTTTCATATGGTGTTGTTTCATAATTCCACAGAAAGCAGACTCCACCATATGGTACTTATACAACTATGGGCCTGTTTCCTTGCAGAGCCTAATTTTAAAGGCGGGATCACTAACAACTCCTTCTGTGAAAAACAATTTTTTCCCAGGCTGATAAGATTGCAAAAATCTGCCAAATATTTTGGAGGACCTAAATAAAAATATCTTTGTATCAAACACAAAAGCTTAAATTGTGACCTAGCCTCAATAGGGAAAGAATGCAGCTCATGCAGAATTGGGGTAAGATGATCATTCTTCTTTATACCCCTCAGCAAGCTAGCAGCCATATTGTACAGCAGCTGTAATCGCTTCAGACCTACAAACAGGGAAGCAGAATAATCAAGGCATGAGTAACTGTATCCAAACCTTTCAGGACGGAAAATATTCGCAGTTAACAGATCATACGCAGACAGCACCATATGGACCACCACCACAGCCGATAGCAATTCTGCTTTTAACTCATCAGCCTCTACGTATTCTTCATCTGAGTCTCGCAACGCCACTTTTGCACTCCTTCTACCACTAACATATCTTATAAAAAAAAATATATCTCGTGCCCCTTGTTTTACCCTATTAGCTGTGTTTTTTTTCTTCCATTTACATCTGAACTCTCCCCACTGCATTCTCAAGTTCTCTTCACGTTTCCAGATATTGTAATTTATGAATGCCGGCCTTTTTCCCCTTCCCTTTTCAGTTACTACTTTTGAAAAGCACGGTGGCATTTGTTTTTCTCTTGCCTTTACTTTCCTAACAAAAAAAAGTTGGTGTCTGCTTGTATTGTTGTGGGCAGCGGGTGGACTTTTTGGAATCCAGTGCTGGTCCGCATCCTGCAGCTTCTAATTCTTTGTTCTGGAAAGCAATGGAGCTTTTTTTTTTAGGTTCAGTTTTTTGAACATACTGACCTGATGCTTATGTTGCTCAAAGTGGTATGAGAGATTACCATTTTCTTCCTGTATGCCAAATTTTGGTGAATTTCTGTCCTTTTTTTTTTCAGAGAGTTATTGTGCAGACAGACATTGATCCCTTTAATATAAATTTCTCCCAGCATGCCTAAAAATGAGTCAGCGATCTAAAAATGGGGGGAGTCTTGTATTTGGACTACAGAAACCCAAGAAGGTAGCAATGATAGGGGGTGAGGTACTGATGTGCACCAAACGAGAGGGATCTAGAGTTGAACATATTTGATTTTGAGATTGTCAAACAATGCAATGAGTATTGGCGAGATACAGATTAGTAACATCGGGACAGAGAATATACCGAAAAAGGTGATGACTATAACTGTACAAATCTCTAGTGAGACCTCAAAAGTATTGTGTCCAATTCTGGAGATGTCATCAAGAGTATAAGCAGTCAAGAGAAGATCTGCCAGAATGGTACTGTCTGAACATATAAGGCTTACGAGGTGAGATTTAAGGATCTAAATATGTGCACTGTCGTGAATAGGAGGAAGAGGGGAGGGTGAATAATGACCAAGAATCCAGTATTTTTTTTCAGTATTTTTGTAGAACAGGGGTGGCCAACTCTGGTCCTTGAGAGAGCCACAAACAGCAATGAGTATGCATGAGATAGATTTGCATACAGTGGAGGCAGTGCATGCAGATCTATCTCATGCATATTCATTGTGGCTATCCTGAAAACCAGACCTGTTTGTGGCTTTTGAGGGCTGGACTTGGCCACCCCTGCTTTAGAAGAGGCCCTAATAAGAGGACAAAAGGGTGAAGATACTGGAGTTGTAAGGAAGCAAAAGTTAAGCCAGAGATCAAGTGTGGTCTGGTGTTGCAGCGAGAAGGGAAAACGGGTGGACGGCATAGGCCTTATAGTCGCTATCAGCTATCAGATTTTGTTTTTGTTTCTACCGTGGAAACTTGACTTCTGATGTTACTGCAGTAAGTGGAATCAGAGTTTCCCATTATTGGAGGTTTACATTAGAAATGTCATTTTCTACAATTTTTTAAAGCTGTATCTGAAATTGCAATCAGCTATGATAATCACATTTTTCATTCAAAGTAATATTATTGAAAAATGTGCCATACTCCCTCCTTAAGGATTAGACCTACTGCTATGTTATATAGTACTGTATTCACATTAAAGGTAAAAATAAACCATTAGAAATTTTAAAATATCCTTACACTTTCAAGTTGAAAGCTCTCTTCTTGGTAAGTCATCCGAGTTAGTGTCTCTGCTCAGACTTGGCCACTGGTGTATTTAAAAGATGAGAAGAGGGGGAGGAGACGTGGCCTTTTGAGCAAGATGGCCGCATGATCTGGAGCTCTAGCTAACCCAGATCCCATTTAAAGCTAATCTAAAACCATCTCTGCTTAAAAGGTGACTAAAGAGAATATCCTGCAATCTTAAAATAAGATTAATGGCCGCTAAGAAAACTGAGCTGGATTTTCGGCAGTTTTCTCATGTGAAAATGGTATCAGAACAGCAAGACAAGCCAGGCCTATATGATGAGGCTGAAATGTGCTCGCAGCTGGATGATCATTCTACGATGGCGGTGTCTGCAGAAGCGCTTCAAACTAATATACCTACCCGGGATGAGTTTCGACAATGATTCTGTGATATCAGAAAGGATATGAGAGACTGAAAGAATTACTCGCAATGATTGCTGACCTGAAGGAGGAAATGGCGGACATAGGCCATCGCGTAGATGAATGAGATGTGCGCTTAGAAACCCAAGCCGACAAAATTAAAAACCTACAAAATAATCTCCAGCAAGTAGTGGATGATTCTGCTCTAGTGCAATCAAAACTCAAGATCTTGAAAACAGGAATCGGCGTTGTAACTTAAGATTTCGGTGACTACAAAGACTGCGTTGAGGTGGTAAAGAAAATAAATGATTTTTTTTTATCTCAAGGAATTTGCCAAGACCCTACCTCTCCGAAACAGCTTGTAGAGATCGAGAGAGCCCACCAAACGTTGGGCCCAACAATAAACCGCGAGATATCATGGCTTGCTTCTTATGCTTCCTCATTAAGGAGCTAATCCTAGCAGTAGCCAGAAAGCAACAAACATGGCAGTGGGAGTCTCACCCAATTGCAGTATTTTCAGATCTTTCCCCAATCACCTTGAAGAAAAGGTGATTGGGGAAAGATCTGAAAATACCCCCTCAGTTTCCCTTTGTTTTGTTCCTCCCCACCCCCACCCCACCACTCATCAAAAGCCTCCCCTAGCTAGCCTCCCGAAACCTCTACCTAAATCCTCAACCAATCTTATCTTCCCAAGCAATGTTGTCATGTCATATTAGAAATGTTTCTCTCCAGCTCTAATACAAGTTACCTCATTACAATGTAAAATGTTATTATATTAATATATTTATTATAAATGTTGCTATAAATATTATATTAATGTATTATAACTGTTACAATATATATTCATCTCTTTAGATCTTAGACAAGTTACCACGTTACAATGTAAAATAGGCAGACCATGCCCTATTCACTCAGTTATATGTAAACCGATGTGATATCTCGATCGAATGTTGGTATATAAAAGCAAATAAATAAATAAATAGAATTTTCACGAAGTAACATCAGCGCTGCGCAAAGAGGGGGGTACCGTTACAGGTTCCCCTTGGGTCTGATCATCACGATCCATTGCATCACCACAAAAGTCAAAACTGCACATGAGGCGGAAGCCATCTTGGCAGCTGCTGACATGACGGTTAAAACGCCCCACAGCCAGAAACCTTCTGCGCCCCCCCCGCCCCCAGCAAAAGAAGAGCTGCCGAAATGGCAGAGGATGGAGAAGGGGAGGCATCGGCTACGGAGGAATTCGGGAGATTCAATGTCTTCTGATTACAGTGGAAGAGGATGAAATTTGGACTATTGTGTCTGAACTGTGAAAAATATCGCTATGAATAGGTTACCTGGTTTAATGTTTGCTATTTTTGGTCACCTAGAAGTTTATATAGGAGATGGGCCAGATGAGATACTTGGTCCTGAATTTTTTTTTTTTTTTACATTTTCTGATAATACAGAAGGATGTGGGGAGCCTAAGGGGAGAGCTCTGATTTTTCCATCGAAGAAGACTTGTGATCCTCCTCCATTGGTTGGTGTTGTGACTCTGTCTCACCAACATTGAATAAAGAATGGGGGAAAGGGATCGGGGTTTTGAATACAAGTCGTTCCAGTATTATGATGATGCAAGGACTGTATGGGATTGGATAGTCTGGCAATTTAGATTAAGCAGATTATATATATATTTTTTTTACAGCTGATTAGAGGTTGGGGGCCTTACCAGATGGTTAGTGTGCTTAGGTATATCTGGACGAAAAAAAAGATGACGTCTATGAAAATTTTGTCACTCAACATAAAGGGGCGGATTTTAAAAGGGTTACATGTGCTGAGCCTATTTTGCATTGGCCCGGCGATGCGTACAAGCCCCGGGACGAGCGTATGTCCTGGGGCTTGAAAAAAGGGGAGGGGCGGGGCCAGAGCTTCCAGGCACAGCAGCCATTTGCCACTGTGCCCGGGATCACGGGCCGGCCGTCGGCTGGCGCGCATAACCTATGCCTGCCCGGAAGCAGGCGCAACTTAGCAGATAACGGTAAGGGGGAGGGTTTAGGGAGGGGAAGGTGGGGGGGGGGCAGAAGGAAAGTTCCTTCCGAGGCCGTTCCCTCTGAGGCCGCTCCGAAATCGGAGCGGCCTCAGAGGGAACGGAGGAAGGCTGCTCGGCGCGTGCAAAGTGCACAAGTGTGCACCTCCTTGAGCGCGCTGACCCCGGATTTTCTAACATGCGTGCGGCTGCGCGTGCATGTTATAAAATCGGGTGTAGATTTGTGCGCGCCGGGTTTAAAAATCTGGTCTTGGTGATGAAGAAAGCCCTTATCACGGTATGCTTTGTGTCTGTACATGGGTTGTTTTTTGTTTTGTTTTGTTTTTTTGACAAAAGTCAATGAAAAGATTTGAATTAAAAGATCAGGGAAACATAGCTCTGAAAAATTCTTATTCTGGCCCTCTAGCTACACCGCTATCCTTTTCTCTTAGATGTGGCAAATACTTAAATGCACCAGTCAGGCACTTCTGGTGCTCAGATTGGAAGTGGGGGAGGACAGGAGTTGGGCAAGTGGTGAGGAAGGTAGTTTCATAATTGAGCTTAAATATACATAAATACCTACAAAATGGCCATTTGTGATGTGTTAAATCAGGGCAAAATGGCTATTATCTTTTAGGCAACACAATGTTTGTGTTAGTGTTTAGTACAATATGGATAATTCCAAGCTTAGTACATCCAATAGGAAGCCCATATGTTAATTTGCCAGATTTCCACAAAGAATGTTGTAATTATTGTTTTGCAGTAACCATGGATTCTCATGCAGTGGTTTATTTTTTACATGACAAAAAATTCAAACATAAACAATAAAAAGGCACAACCCCAGGATTTTTAAACTTGAATAATTTTTTTATTTACTTCATAGCTTTTTAAATAACTTACTGAGGAACTCTGTTTACCTACAGCATTCTGAGTTGTGCGAGGGCAGCTTCAGGTTCAATCTAAAAATTTCTAAGAGCTAATATTAATGGAATTTGGACATGGGCAGTGATGGCTGTAGGCGTTACCTAATTCAGTACTTAGTACAAGACAATTGTATTTCATTGAATTGTAATTGGGCAGGGATGTTGTCAAACTTATGACTGTTTTAAACACAAATTGTAAATTTGTTTTGGAGGATTTGTTGGAAGCTCAGGGTTTCATGGCATTCCCTACTTTTTGCTCTTCTCTTCATCCAGACCAAAAAAAAAATAAATGTCAAATAGTATTTCCTCTCTAGTTTTCTGAGTTCAGGTCTCACCCTTCTGGGTTACAACAGGGGCCGGTGGTCATGGGGCATATGCACTCTGATGGAACCAGGCATGTGTCAGAGTCACAAAGACGTGGAGAAAGCAGATTTAATTTGTTGGGGCTGAATAAAATATCTGTTTTATTTCAGGTTGTCTTATAGTGCTGAAAATTATCTAACACTATACACACGAGGCTGGGTCGTTTTAAAGACAGGCAACTTTTTTGCCCAATTGTATTGACTTGTTTAGTGACAAAACAATGTGTGTTCCTTTTGAAAATTAAGCTTGTCCAAATCTGAGGGCAAAGGTGGGGAAAACTGGTATGCGATGGACACCTCAACAGACCAACGAAAGAAGTATTACCTAAATGTGTGCCGCCCTTTGAACCCAGTTCCTGGTTGCGACCGATATAGCTCAGCCTGCCAGATGATGTATGGGAAAGATGAAGTAAGCATTGTTACATATACGGCTCCACAGTTTATTCCTTTTGCAGATTGAGGTTTCCTTTTTCAAAATATGAGCGAGTAGAACAATGTCTTTCAAAGCTACATTAGAAATTAGCAATTGAATCTTCAATTTCAAGTTATTTACTTTGGGTGTAGGGGTTTGTTTTCTTTGCCTCAATGGCTTTATGTACAGAGGCAACATACGAAAATTATTTCAACTAGCAGAAGGGGGAAAAGGTTATTGATTTCTTAAATTAAGATCCATTGTTGCTTTCTGCATGAATTAGGAGATGGAGATAACCAGGTTTTGAAGTGTAATTTGAGATGTGAGGAAAAGAAGCCGAATTTTACCAAATGAACTTGTTTCTGTTTTTAAATTCCAGGGTGTGTTGCATGAAACTGTTTCCATCAGTAATCTTGGGGTTGCAAGCAAGGGTCCAGTGTTTGAAGAGAAAGGTAGACTCCTCTTGGAGTATACGAACGGCTCAGAGTGCATTAATGCAGAGGGGGAGAAAATAACGTACACTACGAAAATCCATCTGATCTGCTCAGAAGGTTCACTGGTAAGAATGTCAAAGCAAGGGCTACATACGGATTACAATCTACTTTTCTTGCCACATCAAAGAATCAGCCTAAGCCTTTAATCAAGTTTATTAATTTATTCTCTACTTTTGATTGTCCTGAAACCAGGGGGTCTTACGGAGCATTGAGATCCACGTGCTAGCAGAGAAGGTAGTGCCAAATAATAGAAGTGGTGTTTGAATCAGTACATAATGAATTGACCAAAAGCACGATTGAAAACGTGGGTCTTTAATCAACGTAGGGTGCAAGGGCAGAGAAGACCCAAAGCAGATGACAGACCACCTTAAGACCAGGCACACAAGGACTCCATGAGAGGGGGCAAGATACTGAAAAGAGAAATAGTGAGAGTGAGAGTAGTGCAATCCCGGATAACAAAAGCACAATGAAGGATCTTGACTTGGCAATTGTAATTAACTACAAGTCAATGCAAATTCACCAGATGTTGAATGAGAATAGAGGGGACGGTTGATAGAATAAGGAAGGCCAACAAGTAAGCTGATACTTGGTAAGACTTTTAGGAGATTACAAGTCTGAATAAAATTGAAATTCCCACATAGTTACATAGTAGTTGTTAGCACAGAAGGACTAGATGTGCTTTTGTTTCATTTCATTTCATTTCATTTATTTATTTATTTATTTATTTTAAATTTTTATAATTAGCACCCTCTGAAGTTCGAGGCAGGGTACAGTTTTACCTAGGCAGTCTAAAAATAAAAATACAGCAAGTAAAAAATATATAAAGTTACAGTATGTGACAGCTACATATATTACTTTATAAAGTTTTTAATGCAGTGTTACTATTTGCAGATTTTAGCACATTTAAAATAATAAAACCATGAATATGTCATTTGCAAAAGTTTGAACTTCCATTCAGCTGATGCATTATTGATTTTTTTTTCCCTCCCAGTTGTTAATAAGGTCCAAAGTTACAGTATTTTGTATGGTTGTGGCCAAGCACTTTAGTTTGATAACTTTTGTGATGAAGTTATAGAAAAGATTTCCTTTTGACAACTCTCTCATGCAGATCATATTGGGATCTGTGGGAGGGAGCACTTCCGATTCCGGGGCGATGTGTGCCCTTGGACCACGATGCGACTGCAGAGAGGAACTCCGTGGAAGCACTGCGGCAGGCAAGACGTGTCCAAGCATGGGAGGAGCAGACTGACCTCCGCCGAACTTGCACGCACCGGTAGAGACCCAGCAACGCAATGCTGGTCTTTGGGGTAGCCCTCCGGCCACTCGATAGCCCTTTCGGACTTGCCACTAGGGAGCAGCAGATGCAGCAGGAGGGACAGAGGTCGAGGACAGGCGATGGTACTGGAACTAGAAACAAGACGGAACCTCTGACTTGGACTAGGCTTGAAGACTTGAACAAGGCGAGGGAACTTGGAACTCAGGCGAGGACCCTTGGAACATGGAACTCAGGCGAGGCGAGGACCCTTGGAACTTGGAACTCAGACGCTAGATGCTCAGACATGGAAGGAAATCAGACGTAGACTGAGGAGAGGATTCCAGTTACTCGGACGAGGACTCAGGATACTCGGAGACTTAGACAGGCACAGCCCCTCGGGGCACTCTACACAGCGGACGTGGGCTGGTCACGGACCACCCTGTCCCAGGCACGCCCTACAACCAACCTAGAGGCTAGTCACGGACCATGTGGACAGTGAAACAAGCACAAGACGGAAGCTCAGGACGAAGGAGGAATACGGGCAGTGCTCGAAGACAGATCCTGCTGGAAGAGGGTTCCAGCCACCAGGAAATGGACACCGAATTGATATGGATTTACTCCCAGGAAAGGTCAGCTGGAGACTAGGTCCGGGTCAAGCGAAGCTGAACCCGGAGCTGGGAACTGATGGTACTTCAGGATGAAAGACGTCAGGATCGAGATTTGGAACTTGGAACTCGGAACATCAAGACCAGGACTTGGAACATCAGGACTGGAACGTAGGATATCAGATACGAAAGGACACCAGTACCTCGGGACATCAGGACATATAAGGCATCTGGACATCAGGGACCTTTAGGGAAGAGGACTGCAGGGACATCTGGAACATGATGGAAGAAAACAGAGGGCGAAGACATCTGGACATCCAAAGACAATGAAATGTCTGGACATCCGGAAACAAGGAGATGTCTGGACATGGAGACAGGGAGACATCAGGACATCTGAAGACAAGAGGATGGGATCCGTCGAGAGACCAGAATATGGAACGAAGATCAAGACGAAGGTTCAGGAACCATGGACGAAGACTGTGAGGAACAGAGTGCCTTGAAGTGAAGAGGGATCACGGAGGACTTCTAGAAGGAAGAGCTGGAACTGAAGATCCAGGAGAGGTCCGACTCCATGACCAACTCCTTGCAAAGACGAAGACTTACTGAAGGCTGAGCCCTTTTGTAGGGCTGAAGAGAGGAAACACCTTGGAACATCAGCAGGAGGAGCCCAGGAGGACTGACCACTGCTGGCCCTTTAAATGAAGCAAGGAGGTGTGGCCACGCGCCTCGGAGGCGGCAGGACCTTGGAGAGCTACAGCCTGCTGAATGAAGAGGAAGCAGACCCCAACATGAGCGGCTCCCTGCCGCGAAGGAAGAAAATTGACGGTGGCTCCTTTCCACAAGAAAAGGAACTTCAGAGCGGCCTCCTGGTCGCGGAAGAGGATGGCGGCAGCGGCCTCCTGGTCGCGGAAGGGATGGCACTGGGGGCGGCCTCCAGGTCGCAGAAGGGAGAAGCTTTGGTGGCCTCAAGGCCGCGAAGAGTAGGAAGGAGGAACACCCAGGCCACGCAGGAGACGGTGGTGTCTGCGGCGGCCTCCAGGCTGCAAGGGAAAAGTTTCAGCGGCGGCATAGCTGTGAAGATAGCAGGAGGTGTCAGCGGCCTCCAGGCCACACGAGGAGAAGCGGGCGGAGGCGGCAAAGATGGTGGTGGCCTCCAGGCTGCGAGGATGGATGGCGGCGGCGGCTAGCCCGCCGCATAGAGAAGGCTGGTTGGCAGTTCTCAGGCCGCATGGGAGGCCTGGTCGGCAGCAGCGGTGGCAGCGACAGCCTCCAAACCGCGCTGCAGGTAAGGGATGAGAGGCTGCTTGTGAGACTAGCTCACAAGCAGAATTGCAATAGCTCATTGTTGTGAAAGCAACATTATCAGGTGGACCTATGAGTGACTATTCCAGTGCCAGCTAAATGTTTCAGCATATGGTTTGCATGATCATTTTTGAACTAGAGTGACTGACTGGTTAGAACCTGGCTGAGTGGAAGGTGACAAAGGGTAGAAGTAAATGAAGTTTACTCAGAGGGGGATGTTACTAGTGGTGTGCCTCAGGGATTGGTCCTTGGACCAATTCTTTTCAACGTTTTCGTGAGTGATATAGAGGAAGTATTGTCAGGGAAAGGTGTTTTTTTTTTTTTTTTTGTTAGGTTTTTTATTATTAAAGATACCAAAACCTGCAACAGAGTAGACAGCCAGTGTTAAGTGCCATGCCATTTTTTATGACTAATATGGCCAGGGAGACAAGAACACTTAGATTTTCAGTGAAAAACATAATCTTTTATTGAACAATATAAGTATTCTCAGGAGATGCTGATGCCATGTCTCTGACAACCTGTCCACCAGCATCTCATCGTATACTGGAAGTGATCCTTCTTTTATAGATAATATTCAATATTGTGGAAGCTTCTAGACTTGCGTGACTGCCCAAAGAATCATTTACATAAGTTGTCATGTCAACCACATGATGACTATCTCTGAACTGCCCTGATTAGTTTTCCCATGAGGTTGGGGCTATTTAGTGGAGCCCATTTACCAATCACTCTCTAGGTAGTGCTTTGTTCTGTTAGAATCTTGCTGGTCAAGGTAATTAACACATGGCTGTGTTGAGAAAGAATGCCTCTGTAGTGTTCGTATGGCCTGAAGGTCCCGCCGTTGGTTTCTTCTTTGAGACCCTATGAATAGGCCTCACCTTTCTGGTGCCAGCTTGACTGCCTTTATAGATATCCAGGGAAATTTTGCAAGTCATGCTCAGAAAGTCACTTAGAGTTCATTCAGCCCAGGCAAGCTAAAGAAAAGCAGAGGATTCTGGGGATTTCCTTCTCCATGTTGGTTTTCTGTTCAGGCCCACTCATCACCAGAAAGGTGTGGAACACATGAAGGATCTAGTAAAGACTGGGGAATGGTCTAGGGCAGCGGTTCTCAACTGGTGTGTCGCCAAGAACACCAGGCGTGTCGCCACACTTCCCGGTCCCTTGCTAACCCAACTGCTCCCCCTACCCAAGCAAAATAGGTCCTCCACCCGGGCTTAAAATGCTGATAGCCAGGGTGGAACGCGGCAGGAGAGCTGGAGTCAGTGGCACCGGCATGCTCTCTTCTTCCCGCATCCCGGAAGAGGAAGTGGTGAGCAGCGGGTGTGTGCACGGGAAGAAGAGACCATGCTAATGCGAAGAAAAGACAAGAGGGGCAGGCCTGAAGGATGAGCAGCGCAGCTTGGAGTAAAATGAGGTACAACATCAACCCTCGTGGCCGATGGGACTCCTTTCTCCGCGAGGGCTGAAAATGGTTGCTGCCACCTTTAGGGTTGGGAGGAGGCTGCTGCTGCTGCTGCCGCTAGTTCGGGGGAGGGGGGGGGAGTGAGTGAGTGAATGAGCAAGCATGTGTGTTTGAGATCCTGTGTGTATGTGTGTGAGTGAGATAGCATGTATGTGAATGACTGAGAACGTGTACATGTGGAAGAGAGTATGTGTGTGTGATTGAGAGCTGGTTTAGGTGAGGGAGCATGTGAGTATGTGATTGAGAGCCTGCGTGTAAAGAGAGAAAGAGAGAGCATGTGAATGAGAGTCTGTGTGAGAGAAAAAGACAGCATGTATGTGTGTGATTGAAAGCCTGTGTGTGTGTGTGTAAGCGTGAAAAGATAGACAGCATGTGTGTAAATGTGTAAGAGCCTATATAAGTGAGAGAGACAAAGCATGTGTATATGTGAGTGACTGAGAGCCAGTGTGAGAGAGAGAGGAGAAAGTTGCAAGCAAACCATCCCTCCTCCTGCTAATTCAAAACAATCTCAGGACACCTGGATAGCAAACGTTCCCAAGTATACAGAGAGTATAAAATGTTTTGTATCCTTATTATTTTTCATTACTGGGTCTTTGTGTCTGGTATTTTGAAATATTTTATTGGTATCTAGAAATTTTTGATATGAGTTTTTAATTATTGGATATTCCATTCATCAGCTGTTCTTTTTCTTAGTATGGTTTTACTGCTGATGATTTTATATTTCTTGATTTGTTTTATAAGGATGGGTGATGTTTCTTTTTTCCTTTGTTGCACTGCATCCAGAGACCCTGGCTTGTTGCAGTTTCCAATTCAGTTTTTGTCTGCATGCTTCTTGTTATGCGTTTTGGTCTCTTTATTCTTTGTTAGGTGAGGGTCAGCACATGTGATTCAGGTGAGGTTTTCTGCTGGCGTGTAGTTTCTGTGTAGGGCTCTATAGCAGCCTGACTGTCCGTTTTCCTAATAGGAGGTGTATTGGTGTCTTAAGGCCTGATGTAATATTTTCAGTGTTGCCTTTTCTTAGGTAAGGTGTTTACTGTTTGAATACTAGAAATTGGTGCTGTTTTGGTGTGGAATGTTTACTGTTTATGCAAATTTTGTTCGGACAGAATACGTATCTTTTCCTTGTGTCATTCTTAACAATAAAAATAATTACCGGACCTTTATTGTAATGTGCAGTGTGTCACCCATGTGAGCGTGGCCTGTCAGGTGTGTCACGATGGGAAAAAGGTTGAGAACCACTGGTCTGGGGTCTGGCAGCTAAGATTTAATGCTATAAATTGCAGAGTAATACATTTAGGATGCAACTACACAGGGGAGAGGGACAGTATTGGGGGTGAAATTATTCTAAGCATAAAGAAGAGCAGAATCCTGGGGCTGATTGTATCCGATGATCTTAAGATGGCCAAACAGGTGGATAAAACAACGGCAAAAGTAAGAAAGATGCTTGGCTGCATAGGGAGAGGACTGGTCAGCAGGAAGAGGGAGGTGATATTGCCCCTGTGTAGATCCCTGTTGAGATTTCATTTAGCAAATTGAGTACAATTCTGGAAACTGCACCTTCAGAAGGATTTAAATGGGTTGGAGTCTGTCCAGAGGGAGCTGCGAAAATAGTCAGTGGTCTTTGTTCTAAAGCCTATGAGGACATATCTTAGAGAAAAGGCAATATAAGGGAGATATGATAGAGACATTTAACTATCTCAAAGGTTTCCCTGCACAGGAGGCAAACCTTTTTCAGTGGAAAGGAGGGTGAAAGGGGGTAAACTCAGGAGGAGTCTATAGAAATGGGATGCATGGAACGGAATCCCAGTGGAGGTAGTTGAGACCAATTAGTATCTGAATTCAAGAGAGCATGGGATAAATACTGAGAGAGTGATAAGAATAGTAAAGCTATCTTGCTTTCCTCATTCCTTGTACAGAACAGTTATTTATCTCAAGTTTAATAGTTATCTGTAAACACTGCTGCTATTGCATAGCGCTGTTGTGAGTTCCTGTTGAATGTAAACCGATGTGATGTTACTAAACGATTATCGGTATATAAAAGCCTCAAATAAATAAATAAATAAATAAAATAAATTAGTTGAAAAGACTTTGTGGGAGACGAGGATCTCAGACTTGTGATTATTCCAGATAAGCAGTGCTTTGAAGATCGGCTTATAATTCCTTTGGTTTTTTTGTATGCTTTTTGCTTTTGCTTTTTTATTTTTCTTTCTCTCTCGTTCATTGTTTACGCTCTGTTTGCAGGCTAGCAGCCCAAAATTCATTCAAAATCAAGACTGCGTGGTCATCTTTCTATGGAAGACTGAAGCTGCTTGTCCAGTCACAAAGGAGGAAAGTCAGGTGAGAATTGAAAGAGGAAAAGAGGATTGAAGGACACGTTTGACTTTGGCATTCCTTATTGCCGTCTTCCTCATCGACGGTCCACAGTGGAGCACAGACACCAAAATGATGCAGCGTACTCCAAGTGCAGTTTGTTTTCTACCGTATGGTATTGTGGAATATGTGAGGGTTCTTCATTTTCAATTTAAATTAGTTTCACCCGATTTTTACTCTTCATTTTAGGCTAATTAAAGAACAGCCCCAGAGCCGCAGATGCAAGGTCAGCCAGTGCAGACCAAAACCCCTGCAGTGTTTCACGTCCTCTCGCCCTCCAGCGCTGCTGATGTGGTGGGCCAAGCTCTGCTTCCCCCCCCTTCCTCCCCACCAAGCACTTAAAGTGCCTGCTTCTTGGCACTGCCACTGCAAGATCTGGAGCGGGCCGGGCTTCCTGGCCCTGCCCATAAGGACTGCAGAGCTGGAGAGCCTCAGCAAGGCGAGAGGAGAAACCCGGAGCAGCACCACTATGGCTGAATGCTGTTGCACTAGGGGGAGAAGGAGGCAGGGTAGAGAGAGAGGGTTGCTGCCAAGTGGAAGGATATTCTTAATATTTTTTTTATCCTGCCTTCTGTGCACCAAAATTATTCTTTACCCTGAAAAATGAGTCACATTTCTCCACTGATTTTTCTCGTTTTTGTTTTTGGCATAAATAACCTGAAATTCCTGGGAAAAATTAAAAAAAAAAAATATGAAGGTCTCTAAATATGTGCAGCTCTGTGAATATTCACATCCAAAACATGGCAAACTTTTAAGTAATTGAACTAGCTCTGTTGATCCACCCTATCGGTTACTGCATGGTGTCCTCCCCTAAGGAGAGGGAATTTGCCTAACACAAGACACTCTCTCTCATGGGTAATAGTCCTGTCCTTTCCCTAATGAAGAGAGATGATGAGAATGACCCTGCACTATAGCTGTTGTAATTATAATCTGTCCGTGATTTACTTTGAAGAAAACACTTGCTAATTAATGTTTGTTTGTTTGTTTTTTTTAATAGACCTGTACTGTGTACGATGTAAACACTGGCTTTGTGTTCAACTTCCAACCATTGGCTACTGACTCTGGATACAGCGTTCCAGGAAACGGGAAAACATTCAAGGTGAAGTCCCGGTCAGCCCTACTCACCCCATCCTCTTTTAATCTCCCTTCTGGTTGGCTTGTTCTGGTCATCAGGAAACAATGTCAGTCTTTATAAAAGTGAATTAAAATCCGACTTCTTGTGTGCTGACATTACTCTTTGCCAGAATACTTATCTTTAAGCAGTTTATCACAAAAATCATTGCATAGGTTGTAACTTGCTGCCACATGGATAGATGGCAGAGCTAAACATCTAACCTTGTTGCTTATTCGTATAAGTTGACAGACCAAATCCAGTTCAAGGTCCATTGAGGCAGGAGCTAAATGAAAAGATAATGTTAAATATTCCCTCATATTATAGGAATACCACACATTTTATTTACAGTGGATTGCAAAAGTATTCACCCCCAAAATCAGATTTGTGTGGATTAAAAATGACACAGATGGTTTCAGACAGTGTTTATTGCAAACCATTATGCTCTTAATGTAAATTTTCAAAGCCACAATTCATTATTTCTGTGCATTTTTTGCAAAATAAAATTAAACACTGAAAAATGCTGCTTGCATACATATTCATACCCTGTGCTGTGGAAGCTCCAAGTTTACACAGATGAAAGATACTGCCCTAACAACTGGCTTACATCTATCCTCCACCTATGAATCATTAAAAAAGGTAAACTTTTCTGGATAAAAGACCCCTAATTCCAGTACCGTTGGTCAGACTGAATCTGAAGGAGGGCTGTGAAAATGAAGACCAAACAGTATTCTAAGGAAATTAAAGAGAGTTAGACATGCACAAGATAGGAAAAGGCCATAAAATAATATCCAAGTGCTTGGATATCCCAGTGAGCACTGCTGGATCAATTGTGAGGAAATGGAAGCTGCATCATTCCACCCAGATACTGCCTAGACAAGGCTGACCCTCAAAACTCAGCATCATAGCAAGAAAAAATCTGTGAGGGAAGTCACAGAGAGGCCAAAAATCATTTTGAAGGAGCAACAGAGTTCAGTGACTGAGACTGGAGAGGAGGTGCACCAGTCAACCATATCAAGAGCTCTGCATCCAACTGGCCTGCATGGGACGGTGGCTAGAAAGAAGCCATTACTGAAGAGAAACTACATCAAAGCACGACTGGAGTTTGCCAAAAAGCATCAGAGTGACCCAGCTAAAATGTGGGATAAGATTTTGTGATCAGATGAGTCAAAAAAGGAGCTTTTCGGCCAAAATTCAAAACGCTATGTATGGTGCAAACCTAATGCTGCCCATACCTCAGCAAACCCTATCCCAACAGTAAAGTATAGGGGTGGCAGCATCATATTGTTGGGGATACATTTCCTCATCGGTGACTGGGCATCTTGTTAAAATTGAAGGACAGATGGATGGGGCTACATACAGGGAGACACTGCAAGACAACCTGCTTCAGTCTGCTAAAATGCTAAAACTTGGGAGAAAGTTCACCTTTCAGAAGGACAATGATCCCAAGCATGAGGCCAAAGCAACTCAGGAGTGGCTGCACAGCAAAAAGGCCAAGTCAAAGTCCAGATCTTAATCCAATAGAGAATTGGTGGCACTATTTGAAAATAGCAGTCCATAAGCTTCATCCAACCAACCAGAATAACCTGGAGCAAATCTGCCAGGAAGAATGGGCAAAAATCACTGCTAAACAGTGGGTAAAGCTGGTAAAAACTTAGCCCAACAGACTTAATCCATTTTTTGCTGCAATAAGTTACATAAGAACATAAGAAGATGCCATCCTGGGTCAGACCAAGGGTCCATCAAGCCCAGCATCCTGTTGCCAGGTTCTTATGTCCTGGATTGGCCTCTGCTGGAAAGTACTAGTCTGTAGGAGTTGAATACGTATAGAAGCAGTATTTGTTTTTCAGTTTTTAATTTTATTGTACAAAATATGCAGAGAAATAATGAATTGTGACTTTGAAAATGTACTCCAAGAGCGTAGTGGTTTGCCATAAACATACTGTGCAAGTGTCATTTGTAATGCACACAAATCTGCCGATGTTTTAGGAGGTCAAATATTTTTGCCACCTGGTGGATGACAGTCGGGTACTGCAAGTTATTTCCCTGTTCTCAGATGACTTACAATCTACATTGGTACCTGAGGCAACGAAGGGTGAAGTGACCTACCCAAGGTCACGAGGAGGGTGAGTGGGATTTGAGCCCTGGCTTCCCTGGTTTTGCAGCCTGCAGCCCTGGTCATTAGGCTGCTGCTTCACTCCACATGTTAATGAGATCCTGCTCCCCACCAATCATTCATACGGTTCACTTTCACAGATGTGGAAGCTGTACAGACAGATTCTGTAGTTGACGTATGGTCTTTGAAAACAAATTTGTGGGGTTCACGTGAGTCAAGTTATGAGCCTCTTCTTTGCTCCTTCCTCTTCCTAGTAGTGCAAGTGGTAATCCCGGTTCTCTTTTAGCTTTTATGCCTTTTGCTTTTTTTGGGTGCCTGTTGTCAGTAGGAAGAGCCAGAACGTCACGTTTCTGCCCTCTTTTGCTGCCCTCTGTACTGCTGTTACTGCTGTCATGGTCCCTGACCATTAGTTATGTACAGTTGTGCTCATAAGTTTGCAGACCCCTGGCAGAACCTGTAAGATGTGTAGCATTTTAAGAAAACACATCTGTTATTTGTAATGTGTTTCATAGTGTAGCACAATCATTAAACAAACCACAGCAATAAGGGAAATAATAAAATGAACCCTTAGTTCTTAATTTCATGTATTGCCCCTTTTTGCATCAAGGACAGCTTCCAGTCTTTTCTGATAGTTGTGAATGAGTCCTTTATTTTCTCATGTGGTAAAGCTGCCCATTCCTCTTGGCGAAAGAAGCCTCCAGATCCTGTACATTCTTTGGTTGTCTCGCATGAGCTGCGTGTCGGAGTTCTCCCCGGAGTGGCTCAATGATGCTGAGGGCAGAAGACTGCGATGGCCACTCCAGATCCTTCACTTTCTTCTGCTGCAGCCGCTGAAGCCTCGACTTGGCCTATGTTTCAGATCATTGTCATGTTGGAAACTCCACGTGCGCCCTGTGCACAGCTTCCTGGCTGACGAATGCAGATTCTCCTTCAGTATTTTCTGATCAGATGCTGCATTCATCCTGCCATGAGTTTTGGCTGCTGTAGCTCACACACACCCAGAGCAGCAGAGATCCACCTCCATGCTTCACGGTTAGGAGGGTGTAGTCTCCTCTCCAAACATAGCATTTATTTAGTTCAATTCTAGTCTCATCACTCCAAATGTTTTGCTCCAGAAGCTTTGAGGCTTCTCTAGCTGCTGCTTGGCGTATTGTAAGTGAGCTGATTTGTGGGGTTGGTGCAGCAGTGGCTTTTTTCCCCGACATCTCTACCCTGCAGCCCGTTTTTGTTCAAGTATCTCCTTATTGTTGATGCTGAAACACCCACACTGCTTTGTTTCAGAGAAGCTGGATTTCAGTAAAGTTGCTTGTGGGTTTTTCTTTGCATCCTGACAAACGTTTTTGACAGTTGTGTCTGAAATCTTTCTTGGTCTGACTTGCTTTTAACCAAAGCCATAATTTTCCACTTCTCGATCAGAGTTTGAATATTTCTGATTGACATTTTCAAATCTTTGGATATCTGTCCATATCCTTTTCCTGATTTATAAAGTTGAATTACTTTTAATTGAGTAATCACCAAAGTCCGTGCAGCCCTGGATGAAATGCATAAGGTTTTCTCAAGAGCTAAGAAACTCGTTGACTGTTTATACACAGAAACTAATTATAATCAAAAAGGCATAGGTGTGGATACCTACCCTTCATTGCCATCTCAACCTGTGTGGGTCAACTTGAGTGTGTATTATCAGCCCAAACATTCAAGGGTATGCAAACTTTTCAACAGGACCATTTTATTATTTCCCTTATGGTATGGTTTGTTTAATGATTGTGCTTTTCTGTGATGCATAAAATAGTTTAATTTGAAACACATTAAAAATAACAGATGTGTTTGTCTGATCACTCATGTTTTTTTAAATGCTACATACTTTACATGTTCTGCCAGTGGTATGCAAACTTATGAGCACAACTGTAACTTTATTTTCATGTCTGGTGTTGATTTATGATTGTTTTTAGGTGGTTATTTGAAGTTAATTGTAGTCTTGTTATGCTAATGTTAATTTGTGTTTATTATATTTATGCTGTGTTTTAATACTGGAATTTTACAAATCACCTAGGGCCTATTTTGGATATACAATCTGTAAAATGTAATAAATAATTACTGTTTGCATATCATAATTACGGGAATTGTTTGTACAGATCTTAAAATAAACAAAAAGCCGCTATAAAAATAAAAACAAGCCCTACTATGGTAATAAGAGTTACAAATATCAGGGATTTAATATGTTACTAAGCAAACTCTGGTGTCTGGTATACCTTCGCGGGTCTCACCCATACATCGGTTAAGACTCCAACAAGAATAGGTACCGTTTTTACTCTGAGCTTATAAATTTGTGCCCGTGATGTAGTACTCTATTTTTTTTTTTCAATTTTTTCTTTCTGTTTCACTCACACGATTATGTGCTGAATCAAAAGTAACTAGAATTCACTGTCCCAAGTCAGCTCTCCTATATGAAGCAATACAACTCAAGTTATATATATATATTTTAACAATTCTTCCAACTTATCGCTGACAGTAGACAGATTTAGATGGTCCGAATCATGGATATCTCTTTATAGAGTGAAGCTGCATGCCCACCCGACACTGCCAGTGTTTCGACGCTCCACATCGCTTCAGGGGCCGGAGAGTTGTGCAGGATGACTTGCTTCTAGACGTCGCCTTACTTGTTGGACAAGTAAGGCGGCAGCCCCTGAAGCAGACGTGGCGCGTCGAAACACTGGCGGTTGAATTGCTTCATATAGGAGAGTTGACTTGGTGCAGTGAATTTTAGTTACTTTGGATTCAGGATATCTGCCAGGAATATTGTTTCACCGACTGGATGTTCAGGTGCCGGAGGAGGCGTAGTTTGGGAAGAGCATGTTCTGAGCTGGTCTTTTGGGTTCCGCCCGTTTAGGGGAGCTTGGGTACATCCCACTTATCTGAACTGATCTGGGGTATGAACAGAAAAGGAAAATTGGTTCTTAACTGCTAATTTTTGTTTCTGGAATACCACAGATTAGTCCAGAACCCCGTCCTTTTTGTTTGGAAAGACCAATCTCTCTTCTGGGTGTATATAGTGCAAAAATTACTACTGTTGGAAGCTTTCAATTTCCATTGTTTGATGTGGGAGCTCAAAACTTTCCCCTGCTCGTCCTAGAGAGGGGGCTGTTAGTGTTTGATGACTTTCATCTTGGCTTGGGTACAGGTCAATACTGAAGGGACTGCAGGTGGCACTCTAGGTCAGCGATTCCCAATTGGTGTGTCGCCAAGCATGGGCAGATGTCACGTGTTACCTAGTCTGTCATTGCTTTTCTCGCTCCTTTCTCCATCGAGCGAGAGGCAGATGTTCTTCTACTGCTGCTGTTGCCGCCCGAGCTATCAGAATGTTCAAGCCCATCCAGATGGGATCGGCAGCATTGTTCGTTGAAGCCGGCAACTGTAGTATGGCCTCTTCTTCTTCTCACCTCCATTGCCTGGAAGAGGAAAAGTAGCAGCAGCATCGGCCTCAAGCAGCAGCGCAGGCCTGGAGCAAAATAGAAGCAGCCAGCGATCAGCAAGGGTGACTGCAACATTAGCCCCCGCAGTCAATGGGTTTCTTCTTTCTTGGGCCATGGGGGTTGGAGGAGGAGGCTGCTGCAGCTATCGGGAGGGGAGAGAGAGCTGGGAGTGAGAGAGCCTGCCAGCCTCTTTAAGTGAGAGACTGAAAGCCTGAGTAAGTAAGAGAGAGAGGATTGAAAGATTCTGGTCAGAGAGATGATGTGTGTATGTGTGAGAGAGACTGATCAGGGAGGTGACTGGTGTTCTTATTAGGGAGCACTCCATGAAGTTAGCATGTGGCACATTTAAAACTAATCGGAGAAAGTTCTTTTTCACTCAATGCACAATTAAACTCTGGAATCTGTTGCCAGAGGATGTGGTTAGAGCAGTTGGTGTAGCTGTGTTTAAAAAAAAAAAAGGATTGGATGGGTTCTTGGAGGAGAAGTCCATTACCTGCTATTAATTAAGTTGACTTGGAAAATAGCCACTGCTATTACTAGCAACAGTAACATGGAATAGACTTAGTTTTTGGGTGCTTGCCAGGTTCTTATGGCCTGGATTGGCCACTGTTGGACACACGATGCTGGGCTTGATGGACCCTTGGTCTGACCCAGTATGGTATATTCTTATGTTCTTCTTATGGTGTGTGTGTATGTGATAGAGAGAGAGAGAATGGATGGTAAGATGATTGGTGTGTAAGAGACAGAAACTGGTGATGAGGGTGTGACTGGTGTGTGTGTGTGTGACAGAGAGACAGAGACTGGTTATGGTCCCTAAGGAAGAGGACAATGAGGACAGAGCTTCAGCAGCCCTTGCTGCTTCTGGTGAGTGCTGTTGGCCTGCAAGGGAAAGGAATAGGAGAGTTGCTGGAGAAGGTAAGTAAAGGTGGCTTTTTAAGTTCATTTTTCTTGATTGACTGCCATTTTAATTATTGGGTATTATGTGATGTGTCTGCTGTTTTGAAATATTTTATTGGTGTTTGGAGAATTTTTATTAATTTTTAAGAGTTTTTAATCAAGTAATTAATTAATTATTATTTTTATTTATTTAAAAACATTTATACACCGACTTTCACAGACAAAGTCTGACCAAAACGGTTCACAAATTCAAATATAAAAGAAAACAAGAAAAATAACAATCTAATTAATAAACAACTACGCAAATAAAACAAAACCAATAAAAATAAACAGAGTAAAGTAATAGATGGAAAAAATACAATATATATTTATAATCCCTAATTCTTTAACATAACTATACTAATTTTACAAAAACAAGTAAAAATCGGAAAAACTAGAGAAAATCAAAAAATCCCAAGGTTTTCACATGGTTAGTTGCAGCAAGAGCAAAAATAATGGGAATGTTAAGTATGTTAAGTAGCCACCAGTGGTATAAAGATCTTTAAGATTAAGGATTCGTTTCATCATGTCCTGCAAAGGCCATCTTAAATAGGTAGGTTTTTAATACCTTCTTGAATTCATTATGATTAGTCTTAGTGTATTGGGAAGCGAGTTCCAAAGTAGGGGTCCTGCCACCGAAAATGCTCTCTCTCTAGTTATATTTAATCTGGCCAGCCTAACTGTAGGAACATCAAGTAGATACTTGGTAGCAGATGTAAGATTTCTAGTTGGTTTAAATAAATTGTTTAAATTGTTTGACATTATTCTGTTCATCAGTTGTTTTGAAACTTTTGTAATATAGTTTTACAATTATTTCTGTGTGGGGTGTATTAGTGTTTAGGACCTGATTTAATATTTGTAGTGTTGCCTTTTCATGGTTAGGGTTGTTATGTTTTCCGTAATCCAGGTGTAACTTTGTGCAGATTAGTTTCTGTGCATTATTGCAGATCCTGGGACTGTGTTAGGTGCTTATTTCTGTTTCCATTTCTCAAGTTTTGCACTGCATGCAGAGTGGCTTTTTTGGGTTTCGATTCCAGTTTCTGTCTCCATATTTGTAATTTATGGACTTTCTGTACTTGGTGAAGGTCAGTGTGACCGAGGTGAGGTATTTAACCAGTAAAATATCTCACCTAATTTATTGTGTTTTCTGAATAGGACATGCATTGGTGGTGAACTGCTGTCTTTTTATAAATAGGGCTATTGCGCCTGGTAGTAGAGTGAGTTTGAGTTGCTGCTGTTGAGATAACACCAGAATATCTTTATTTGTATGGTGAGTTGTACAGCGAATGTTCTAGTTCTGCTTTATACCCATTGCTGAGGGTCAGGGGTGGAAATGGGGCTCCTGTGGATGCAAAGTGTACATTTAACCTCGTGACTGTAGTGTTCACTGTGTCACGCATGTGAGAACCATCTATCAGATGTGTCCTGACAGAAAGAAAGGCTGAGAGCCGCTGCTCTAGGTTATGTAGCAGTGTCTGAAAAGTTTGTATTCTCTGCTTCCATTTGCTGGTAATTATGCAAAATCCCCTTGTCTGGACTGATCTGCAGTGTGAGGCTCTTACCACTGTGGAAAATTGTACACCAAAGAAATGACATAAAACAAGTAAGTCCACTCTTTTTTTTAATTGGATTTCTCGTCTTTCCCTGGATACCTCAAAGTGAGTTAAAACTGAAACACATGAACTTTGAATCTATTAACTTATTTTGCTTTTTTGTCTGTATTCAGTAATCACGTTTTGTTTTTTCACCCTCTTTCAGCTGAACATTTGCGGAGCTGTTAAAGACTGTGGAAGTGTGGATGGTAAGCCAGCTGCGGGATGTGAATTTGAAGGTGGCACGGCCATGAGACCGGTTGGAGTGGAAGGAACCTTGCAGCTATCTACCGAAGGCTTTTTGACGCTTAGTTATTATGGTCCTCGTGACCTGACGTCAGGTAAGGTGTGAAATATCTTTCTCTAGTTGCTTGAAGACAATGACTTCTCATGGACAATTTGTGCCTGAGCAGAGCTTCAGCTAACCCTCTCTTTCTAAATGTTCCACTTACCAAACACCTCCAGAAGCAAAATAGTGAAAGTAATTTACTTTCGGAAAAGTCTTTTCTTCTTTGAAACTAGAATAGTGGTCTCAAACTTCCAGCAATGGAAGGCTAATTCCACACTTAACTATGGAATATTTTGATATCCACAGTTGTTAACTTTGGCTAGCTTTTATGGATAAACGTGCTGAAACTCTTAAACAATTTAATGTTTGTCTTCTGTTTCTCAAGGTCAGTAGTATCTCCCTAATAACAGGGCTTAATTTTCAGATTGGCAGAATCTGAAATCATCCCAAAGCTGCTTGCTAGTGGTTTTCAATTCTTTTACTGGCAAGGAGTATAAGCTGCTATTAAAGAAGCCTCCGTTAATGGTTAGAATCGTCACTGCTGTGTTTGTGGAACCAAGTAAAGATATTTTCTCACATGGAAACGGTGCATTGCCTCAAGTCTTGGGTACATTTTCATTTTCAGTTTTTATTTTCCCCGGGAATTCTTCAGTGTTCATAATGAGAAACAAAAATCATTATTGAAAATCAGTGGGGAGGAATTCCCTGGCAGAATAAAAACTGGAAACCAGATAAGTCTTTCCGTTTTAGAAAGTTTGGAATAAAAATCTGCATGAAGCTTGCTAGTCCTTTTTCAGTGGGCCCCTGAGTTTTACTGAAGGTATTTGGTGGTCCGTTTTATATAGCAGTGTGCCATTGTGATGAGTTTGTGTAGGCATTCGTAGACATTGTGTAACTCAGTTAAACCTAAAGGGTTCTGGGTGCTAGGTAAAGTGTTACCCTTGGAGAAACAAAGTCCAAAGCACAAATGGGTTAAATATCATAGCAGACAGGTTTTGATTTACTCGTTGTTTGTATTAATGGTGTCCCCTTTTATTTCTTACAGGAACACAAGACACATTTGAGGTGCAATTTGTCTGTAACGACGACTCATACCCTGGTGAACTGATATTTGTGCGGGAGGAAATCAGCTCTGAAACCAAAGTGTACAACACGTTTTTTCAGTTTGAAACGGCCTTGGCCTGCATGCCTGCCCCTGTAGACTGCCAGGTGACTGGTAAGTGTGGGGGCAGATGATGTGGTGGGACCCGATTTCAAGTTGATAAGTTGTGTGGGCGCATAAGAGGGATTCAGAATATTAAGCCTTGTTCTGTCTAAAACTTTCGTACGATAAACTCCAGTTCCTAACTGAATTGTAAATCATCTCCTAGATGTATTTTGTTTTTTAAGCTGGCCTTTTATTTAAATGAGGGAGGCAGGATGTTATGGGGTTATTCTTCTTGCGGGTAGAGGGTTGAGGGTACGTTGCTGAGGTGATATGCTTGGGTCTCGGGGAAGGGGAAGGAGAGGATAGAGAATGTGCTGAAGGGTTCAGTCTCTTAGAAATTTTTCTTCTGTTTGACCAAGAAGGGGAAACCCGCACTGCCTGAGGGAAATCATCCATGGAAGCAGAAGTAAATCAAATTGCTGCTTGTCTTACATTGGGCAGTTTTAAAGTTTCTCATTTAGTGGGATGGAGTAAACAAAGGGGATAAATTCTAGAGCATTATAAATAATAACAGAGAAATAAATGGAGTCCTGGAGGAGGTGGTGGAGACTAAAATAAAAAACCCCCACAGAGGATCCCCCAGTGGGGAACATGGATGGTAAATAAACACTGAGGTAATCTGCATGGAGGGGTGGTTTCAACTCAAAACAGCAGAAGTATGACTGCACGGGCTTCCAAAAAGGCATTTTGGTATCCTCCATTGCACAGTGGTTACAGCCCTAAAGGGCAGTTATGAGTGCATCGGGCTTCCTGGGGTACTGGGAAGGCACTGATATGGTTTGACCAAGTAACAGCCAGGCGATGAAAGGCTGGAGCCTTAACAAGAGCTAACTGGGAAGCTGGAGGGAGGCAAGCAAGGTTAGGGTTCATAAGAGATCAAGAAGGGAAGAGATGGAGACTCTCCCTCAGGGATTGAAGTGGCTAGAGCGGGCTAATAGTAGGTACACAGCACCCAGAAGGCCACTTGAGCTCTCTAGTAAGGTATGTTCTCTGCTTCCACAGGGAAGCTCTGCTGCTTATCTGAAGTTTTGACTCCTGCATTGTTCCAAAGAAATGTTACAGCAGAAAGCCTGTATAGCCTATCTAGTCTGCCCTTCCACTGAGCTAATTTAGCTTTACCATTTCCATCACTACCTCTAAGATCCCTTTTGTCTATCCCAGGCTTTCTTGAATTCAGATACTGTGTTCATCTCCTCCACCTCCACTGGGAGGCTGTTCCATGTATCTACCACCCTCTCTGTAAAGAAATATTTTCCTAACATTACTCCTGAGTCTATCCCATGACCCCTTTTTTTAGATTCTCCTTTCCATTGAAAGAGGCTCGCTTCCCATGCATGGAAACCGTTAAGATATTTAAATATCTGTTGTATCTCTCCTCTAGGGTTTACATGCTTAGATCTGTCAATTTTCTTAATGCTTAGATCTTTTCATTTTCTTAATTTGTCCTCATATGCTATAGCGCGAATACCACTGGAATTTGTTGCCAGAGGATGTGGTTAGTGCAGTTAGTGTAGCTGGGTTCAAAAAAAGTTTGGATAAGTTCTTGGAGGAGAAGTCCATTAATGGCTATTAATCAATTTTACTTAGGGAATAACCACTGCTATTAATTGCATCAGTAGCATGGGATCTTCTTAGTGTTTGGGTAATTGCCAGGTTCTTGTGGCCTGGTTTGGCCTCTGTTGGAAACAGGATGCTGGGCTTTATGGACCCTTGGTCTGACCCAGCATGGTAATTTCTTATGTTCTTAATAACCGGCCTGTAGTTTTCCAGCTTCTTCCCAACTTGCATTTTATGAATAGGAACCACATCCTCCAGCCTTAAGTCCTCCCGAACTACTCCTGACTAAAGCATTGAAAAGGTCATCCAGCAGAGCTGCCAGGACAGTATCTCGTCCAGCCCCATCGCCTTATCTAGTTTGTTTAGCTCTTCAGATCACACTTTTCTGAAAATTGATTGAGGTTTACCTCGCTTCCAATCTTATTTGTGTTCCTTTTGTGAGGTTTGCTCTGGCCCTTCCACAGTGAACACTGAATAGAAATATTTTTAAGCAATTTTGCTTTTTCCTCCTCAGCCTCTACATATTCCACACCTTTATCTCTGGGTCTCAAAATTCTCCTTTTGTATCACTGCCATATCTAAATAAGTTTTGTTCCGTCACTTTACTGTGTTTGCTACTTTTTCCTACCATTTGATTTTTTTTCTTTCCTGACTACTTTCCCATCTTCTCTTAGCTTTTCAGTCTGCCAAGTACAAAGCCTCAGATCCGGCCTTTGCTTCGAGCTGATGTTCTGTTTACTGTGCTGAGTTCCCGCTCCTGTTTGGAGCCTCAGATTGAAGCCAAGTCCCTAATTTGTGTTCCAGTTCCAAATTCCAGTTTTAAAATGCTGGAATTCTTCTCCCTACCTCAACTCCAGACTCCTATCTGTGAATACTGGCATGGCTAGGAACCTAACAAGAGAGAGCATGGGGAGGCTACAGTTTTTATTATTATTATTATTATTTTTAATAGCCATTAATTTTGGTGGCTGTGGCAGTTATTACAAAATTTGGTAATAAGACATGAAAGGGGCCTAGGTGTTGGATTATATATTGCTCTTATAAGAATCAAAGAAGAGTACAAGGCCTGAAATTGCCTGGCAGCATAGTTGATGGAGGTCAGCACTGTAATAGATTTTGGGCACACTTGGGACAGATATGGAGGGCAGTGGTGGGTAAAAGACAAGATGGGGGAGGGGGAGGCGGTGTTGAATTGCTTTTGGGTATTTATGTGTTCATCCACCCAAACTGGAAGAATCTTAATTGGGCAGATTGGGCCAATGTGGTCTTTATTTGCCATTATTTATTATATTAATAGGTATTTTATTTATTTATATACCACACAATTAATTTTAGTTCCATAAGTGATTCACAAGCCAACATTCATAAAAACATGACTAAAATATCAAAAGAAAGCATAACTGCAATAATACAAATTAAAGCACAAAAAGTATAAAGCTGGGACTATGAATTGAAAACCAGCTATCACTCATCAAAGATAAAGAGAGCAGCAGCCAGTCAATCAAAGCTCTACACTCAGGAAACACCAAAGTCCTAACTTATTTTTGAAACTTCAATTAACTCGGATGTTATGACAAAGACAAGCTGTCCCAGAGGTTTTATATGCGAGCTAGAGGCGCAGGTGGTGGAATATTGATCGCATTTAAAGACCACTGGAACTTCAAGTCTAAAAACGTAAACAATAGGTCTAGTTATCAGGTGATGAACTCTAAAATCTGAGCCTGCGTTTAGCTTACATACTGCCTGGGTTAATGCAAACTGATTGCTCCCCCACCCCCTTTAAAAATGTTTTTTTTTAAGCAATTATGCTCTGAGGCTTAAATTCCACCATAATTCTTGGGAACTTTAATTTTCATGTTAACTGCACACCTCTTTCCCACAGCTGTGATCTGTTCCTGCACAGTATGCAGTTGCTTGGCTGAGAACAATTCATACATGATCTGGTTTTCCTTAGTGCTTCCACCATCATCTTATGTGAGGCCTCGGGATTTTGTTTCCTTGGTTCCATGGTCAGACCACTATTTGATGAGGATTTCAGTGCTAATGACAAAACGGCATAAAACTACATCTTTAGATTGAACTCCGGTTTCGAGTAGGGGGTTTTATAGACTCGGAGCTGCTGGAAACCAGTCTGATGAATGACTGAATAAACTTGGACCAGGAAATTGTATTACATTGCTTGCTCATTGGGATCTATCCCAATCCAGAGTGTTAAATAAAATAGCTCGTGTGTGTGTGTGCATACCAAGCACATAAGGCCAAAGCACAACCTTGGATCTCTCCTGAAATCATTCTACTGAGTCATTGAGCCTCTAAACACCAATTAGCAGCTTACAAAAACTCTCTTAATGAGGCAAAGAAATTATTCTATACTGCACAAATTTCTGGACATAACCCAAAAGTCCTTTTAAGTCTTATGTAAAAACTATCTAGCGACTGCCAAGCCCAGAGAATATAAACAGTGATCAGTTCCTGAACTTTCTGAAGGACAAGATCTTAAAAATCTCTCTAATTTTTGCTAATCTCCCTAGATGGTTGATAACCTCCCAGATAAGGCCAAATCTAAATGGAGTTCATTTGATGTTGTCTCTGAACTCGAGATACAGAACATTATTTCCACAATGAATCCATATTTTTGTGTGCTGAATAAATGTGATGTTGGCACTTTACAATCTATCAGGACTGCAGTTGTTTCTCCCTTTTTTTTTTTCTTTACTAAAATTACTAATCAGTCTGAGGGCTTTATACCAGAGTCTCAGAAAATAGCCACTCTAAGACCTTTGCTAAAAAAATTAAAACATTTAGCTTGGACCCTATAATTTTAGTCAAATGCCGACCCATTTTAGCCTATCATTTATGTCTAAAATCTTTGGGGCAGTGGTCTATAAAGAACTAATGGAATTTTGCTGAGGACCATCAAGTGTTACATCAGTTTCAGTTTGAGTTTTTACGTTCGTTGAATACCAAAATCCTCTTAGCTTCCCTCGTTGATTCTATTAAGAGATGACTCAATGGAGGTCAGAGTTAGGTGCTGATAATGTTAGATAATCGTCAGCTTTTGGTGCAGTCATGGGATCATCCTGTATTGACTAAGAGAGATGGGAATCACAGATCCTGTTTGGACTTGGTTCCAATCCTATCTCACTGATAGGAAACAGCAAGTGTGGGCAAATAGGGACTGATCTGGTTCATACCCTATGAAAACTGGCTGTGCACTGTTGGCCCTTCTTTAGAATATTTACTTTTCTCCGATCTGTAGATTGCTGTTTGTGATGGATTTTACATCACTATGGGATAATCCTGGACAGAAATCTCATCACTAATTGCGATGTGCCTGCGAATGATAAATGCTGGCTTACACACCATAAGCTTGCTTTTAACTTAAGCAAGTTCTAGATCTTAGTAATTCGGCACAGAATCATCCAAACAATTCCAGCATATATTTATGTCAATAATGAAGATCTGAAAATGTTCCAAGATGTTAGAAGCCTCTGCATATTCATGGACGCTATGCCAGCATTCACTGCTCAGGTCAATGCAGTGGTTAAGGCTTGCTTCTATAAATTACACCTAATGTGCAACTTGAAGCCCTTACTTCAGTCTTTTGGTTTGTGGTCCAGGCTTTAATCTTACAATCTCTGGATAACTGCATTCGGGGGTAAAGGGCTGATGTGCACGGAGCAGGAGAGAGACCTTGGGGTGATAGTGTCTAACGACCTGAAGTCGACGAAGCAGTGTGACATGGCGATAGCCAAAGCCAGAAGAATGCTGGGCTGCATAGAGAGAGGAATAACCAGTAAGAAAAGGGAAGTGATAATCCCCTTGTACAGGTCCTTGTTGAGGCCTCATCTGGAGTACTGAGTTCAGTTCTGGAGACCATATCTCAAAGGAGACATAGACAGGATGGAGGCAGTCCAGAGAAGGGCAACCAAAATGGTGGGTGGGCTCCATCGAATGACTTATGAGGAGAAGTTGAAGAACCTGAATATGTGTACCCTGGTGGAGAGGAGGAGCAGGGGTGATATGATACAGACCTTCAGATACTTGAAAAGTTTTAATGATCCATGGTTGTCAAACCTTTTCCATTGGAAACAATTTAGTAGAACTAGGGGTCACGATTTGAAACTCCAGGGAGGAAGACTTGGAACCAATGTCAGGAAATATTTCTTCACTGAGAGGGTGGTGGATGCCTGGAATGTAGTGAAGACTAAAACTGTGAAGAATTTCAAAGGGGCATGGGATAAACACTGTGGATCCCTAAAAGGCTAGAGGATGGGAATAAATAAAGCTTAACCGGCACGGAGCAGAGGTTAATACCCTTAAGAGAAACATGGGGTAACCTGCACGGAGCGGCAGTTACTACCCTTAAGAGAAACATGGGGGTAACCTGCACAGAGCGCCAACAAATTCCAGAGTTTAATTGTGCGTTGAGTAAAAAAGAACTTTCTCCGATTAGTTTTAAATGTGCCCCATGCTAACTTCATTGAGTGGCCCCTAGTCTTTCTATTATCCGAAAGAGTAAATAACCGATTCACATCTACCCATTCTAGACCTCTCATGATTTTAAACATCTCTATCATATCCCCCCTCAGCCGTCTCTTCTCCAAGCTGAAAAGTCCTAACCTCTTTAGTCTTTCCTCATAGGGGAGCTGTTCCATTTCCCTTACCATTTTGGTAGCCCTTCTCTGTACCTTCTCCATCGCAATTATATCTTTTTTGAGATGCGGCGAACAGAACTGTACACAGTATTCAAGGTGCGGTCTCACCATGGAGCTATACAGAGGCATTATGACATTTTCCATTTTATTCACCATTCCCTTTCTAATAATTCCCAACATTCTGTTTGCTTTTTTGACTGCCCCAGCACACTGAATCGACAATTTCAATGTGATATCCACAATGACACCTAGATCTTTCTTGGGTTGTAGCACCTAATATGGAACCTAACATTGTGTAACTATAGCATGGGTTATTTTTCCCTATATGCATCACCTTGCACTTACCCACATTAAATTTCATCTGCCATTTGGATGCCCAATTTTCCAGTCTCACAAGGTCCTCCTGCAATTTATCACAATCTGCTTGTGATTTAACTACTCTGAACAATTTTGTGTCATCTGCAAATGTGATTATCTCACTCATCGTATTTCTTTCCAGATCATTTATAAATATATTGAAAAGTAAGGATCCCAATACAGATCCCTGAGGCACTCCACTGCCCACTCCCTTCCACTGAAAAAATTCTCCATTTAATCCTACTCTCTGTTTCCTGTCTTTTAACCAGTTTGCAATCAACGAAAGGACATCGCCACCTATCCCATGACTTTTTACTTTTCCTAGAAGCCTCTCATGAGGAACTTTGTCAAACGCCTTCTGAAAATCCAAGTATACTACATCTACCGGTTCATCTTTATCCACATATTTATTAACTCCTTCAAAAAAGTGAAGCAGATTTGTGAGGCAAGACTTGCCTTGGGTAAAGCCATGCTGATTTTGTTCCATTAAACCATGTCTTTCTATATGTTTTGTGATTTTAATGTTTAGAACACTTTCCACTATTTTTCCTGGCAATGAAGTCAGGCTAACCGGTCTGTAGTTTCCTGGATCGCCCCTGGAGCCCTTTTTAAATATTGGGGTTACATTAGCTATCCTCCAGTCTTCAGGTACAATGGATGATTTTAATGATAGGTTACAAATTTTTACTAATAGGTCTGAAATTTCATTTTTTAGTTCCTTCAGAACTCTGCGGTGTATACCATCTGGTCCAGGTGATTTACTACTCTTCAGTTTGTCAATCAGGTCTACCACATCTTCTAGGTTCACTGTGATTTGATTCAGTCCATCTGAATCATTACCCATGAAAACCTTCTCCAGTACGGTTACCTTCCCAACATCCTCTTCAGTAAACACCGAAGCAAAGAAATCATTTAATCTTTCCACGATGGCCTTATCTTCTCTAAGTGCCCCTTTAACCCCTCGATCATCTAACGGTCAAACTGACCCTCACAGGCTTTCTGCTTTGGATATATTTAAAAACGTTTTTACTGTGAGTTTTTGCCTCTACGGCCATCTTCTTTTCAAATTCTCTCTTAGCCTGTCTTATCAATGTCTTACATTTAACTTGCCAACGTTTATGCATTATCCTATTTTCTTCTGTTGGATCCTTCTTCCAATTTTTGAATGAAGATCTTTTGGCTAAAATAGCTTCTTTCACCTCCCCTTTTAACCATGCGGTAATCGTTTTGCCTTCTTTCCATCTTTCTTAATGTGTGGAATACATCTGGACTGTGCTTCTAGAATGGTATTTTTTAACAATGACCACGCCTCTTGCACACTTTTTACTTTTGTAGCTGCTCCTTTCAGTTTTTTTCTAACAATTTTTCTCATTTTATCAAAGTTTCCCTTTTGAAAGTTTAGCAGAGAGCTGTGGATTTGCATACTGTTCCTCTTCCAGTCATTAATTCAAATTTGATCATCATATGATCACTATTGCCAAGCGGCCCTACCACCATTACCTCTCTCACCAAATCCTGTGCTCCACTGAGAATTAGATCTAAAATTGCTCCCTCTCTCGTCTGTTCCTGAACCAATTGCTCCATAAAGCTATCATTTATTCCATCCAGGAACGTTATCTCTCTAGCGTGACCCGATGATACATTTACCCAGTCTATATTGGGGTAATTGACATCTCCCATTTATTTATTTATTTATTTATTTATTTAAAAACTTTTATATACCGGTATTTGTGGGGACATCATACCGGTTCACATAATAACTGCAAAGGTTGGAAAGTACATTTCAACAGGGAGAGTAACTGGGCGCGGGGATAACCAATAGGCAGAATGAAGGATAGAAAACAAGAAGGTCATAACCAGAGAATAACAATTAACAATTTACAATTTACACTGAATATCTCCTTAATATAAGGAGAGGGCGGTCACCTGGAGGCGGGGGGGGGGGGGGGCTACGGAGGGGGAGGGAAAGCTATTCTGTGTAGGCATGGTTGAACAGAAGTGTTTTTAGTTTCTTTTTGAATTTGATTGCACAGGGTTCAAGGCGCATGTGGACAGGTAGGGAGTTCCAGAGGGCTGGACCGGCAATGGAGATGGCACGGTCGCGGGTGGAGGAGAGATGAGCTGTTTTCAAGGATTGAACATGTAGGGTGCCTTTGTTGGTGGATCTGGTGGCTTGGGTGGACAAGGAGGCGGTGAATGGGAGGTCGAGCCAGTTTGAGTTGTGGGTGTGGATGGACTTGTGTATTATGGTCAGAGTTTTGTAGTGTATACGGGACAGGATGGGGAGCCAATGTAAGTCCTTAAGGATGGGGGTAATATGGTCGTGTTTGCGTGTGTTCGTGATGAGTCTTGCAGTAGCATTTTGCAATAGTTGGAGGGGTTTTATTGAAGATAGGGGGAGCCCTAAGAGGAGGGCATTGCAGTAATCAAGTTTGGAGGTGACGGTGGCTTGAATCACTGTACGGAGGTCATGGGTGTAGAGCAGGGGTCTGAGTTTCTTTAGAACATTGAGTTTGAAGAAACCGGCTTTGAGGATGGAATTGATGTGAGGTTTCATACTGAGATTGGGATCGAGGAGGACTCAGAGGTCCCTAACGGAGGGTTGAGCAGTAAGGAGGTTAAGTTTAGGGTCGTTAGGCGGGAGGTCAGGGGGATGCGAGGAGATGTGGAGGAGTTCTGTTTTATTTGTGTTGAGTGCAAGCTGAAGGTTGGTGAGGAGGGCGTTGATAGCTCCATTATTACTGTACTACCAGTTTGGTTAGCTTCCCTAATTTCTCTTAACATTTCACTGTCCGTCTCACCATCTTGACCAGGTGGACGGTAGTATACTCCTATCACTATAGACTTCCCCGACACACAAGGGATTTCTACCCATAAAGATTCAATTTTGCATTTAGTCTCATGCAGGATGGACTCTATGCCATCCCGGACATAAAGCTCCACACCTCCTCCCGGGTGCTCCTCTCTGTCATTGCGATATAATTTGTACCCCGGTATAGCACTGTCCCATTGGTTATCCTCTTTCCACCATGTCTCTGAGATGCCAATTAAGTCTATGTCATCATTCACTGCTATACATTCTAATTCTCCCATCTTACTCCTTAGACTTCTGGCATTAGCATACAAACATTTCGAAGTTTGTTTTTTGTTTGTATTTTCATTCTGCTTTTTAATTGATAGGGATAAGTTAGAATTTTTTTTAGCTCAGGTGAATTTTTAGTTACAGGCATTTGGACTACTTTTCTTATTATTGGAACCTCACTGTCGGGATGCCCTAATTTTAATGCATCATTAGTATCCTTTGAAGAAACCTCTCTCTGAACCACGCGCTGCTGAGCGACTGTCTGCTTTCCCCTTTGTTCTAGTTTAAAAGCTGCTCTATCTCCTTTTTAAAGGTTAGCACCAGCAGTCTGGTTCCCCCCTGGTTAAGGCGGAGCCCATCCTTTCGGAAGAGACTCCCCCCTTCCCCAAAAGGTTCCCCAGTTCCTAACAAAACTGAATCCCTCTTCCTTGCACCATCATCTCATCCACGCTCTGAGACTCCAGAGCTCTGCCTGCCTCTGGTGACCTGCATGTGGAACAGGGAGCATTTCAGAGAATGGTACCCTGGAGGTTCTGGATTTAAGCTTTCTACCTAAGAGCCTAAATTTGGCTTCCAGAACCTCCCTCCCACATTTTCCTATGTCGTTGGTGCCCACATGTACCACGACAGCCGGCTCCTCTCCAGCACTGTCTAAAATCCTATCTAGGTGACGCGTGAGGTCTGCCACCTTCACACCAGGTAGGCAAGTTACCAGGCATCCTGAAGTCCACCAGCCACCCAGCTGTCTACATTCCTAATAATCGAATCACCAACTATGACGGCCGACCTAACCCTTCCCTCCTGGGCAGTAGGCCTTGGGGAGATATCCTCGGTACGAAAGGAAAGTGCATCACCTGGAGAGCAGGTCCTTGCTACAGGATCTTTTCCTGCTGCACCAGGTTGATGCCCTCCAATCATGAGACCTTCTTCCTCCAAGGCAGCACCAGGGCTGCCAGTCTGAAGTTGGGACTTGGCTACTATGTCCCTGAAGGTCTCATCTATATACCTCTCTGTCTGCCTCAGCTCCTCCAGGTCTGCCACTCTAGCCTCCAGAGATTGGACTCGTTCTCTGAGAGCCAGGAGCTCTTTGCATCGCATGCACATGTACAACTTCTCACCGGTGGGAAAAAATCATACATGTGACACTCGATGCAAAAGACTGGGAAGCCCCCCTCTTGCTGCTGGGCTGCTGCCTTCATCTCAATTTTGTTCAGTTCCTAGTTAAATTTTAGGTTGCTATGGGAGTAGGAATGTGTCTAACGTCCTTTAAATGTATTAGTGAATTCACTATGTGTCTGGTAGTGGCCTACCGGGGTCTGATCAAACTCTCAATAAAGTTTTTTGTTTTTTTTTTGTGAAAGTGGCACCTGCCTATAAATTAAGGGATGAGCTAGGGGTAGGTGGGAGGGTTGGGAAATCCAACCAGTCTAACCAGTTAGTCAGCCAGAGTGACTCATTGCTCTCTTGATTAACAAGTGTTGGTACCTAATCAAACCAAATCACACTACTTTAACACCTTTCCAAGGTGGGTGCTGAACTTTTCAACCTTTTTACTTAGATATACACTGCTCCTAGCTTATTTCTAGCTTCTGGCAACTTTTTTTTAAATACAAACACTCAGTTCTGCTTACTAGTTGCCTTACTGACTGACCATTTAAAAATACAAACAGTCTAACTTGTTTATTTACTGCCTTACTGACTATTGAAAGCACAAATGCACAAACACACTTGTCTTCTTCGCATACACAGGCAATACTTCTGCCTAAAACCTTTATCTAATTCCCTGACCTCGTTTTGTATTTTTCATTTGACCACAAATAGAGAATGATATCAAGGCGTCACGGGTTTTTTGTTTTGTTTTGTTTTTTGATCCAGTATTTTGAAGGCTGCTCTCCCGCTAGCTGATCTTAATAGTAATTTAACTACTTTGTCTTTTTCCCGTCCTCCTGCCAAATCTAGAAATTTGATAGTGCTCCACAAGAAGATTTTGCCTCCTTTGTCTGTAGAGCAGTTCCTGTAGAAAAGAAAAAGAGGAATTAAGCTGTTCCTTCCCCCCCCCCCCCCCCCCACAACCCCAATACACCCACACCATGCGGTACCAGGTTTAAATGCAGGAATCAGGTGAGAAGGTTGAATGCATTAGCAGAGCAGCCAATCACATTCATACTATAAAAATGGACTTTTTTTTCTTTCAAAATTAACCTCTGCAAGATTTCTTTTTTGGGGTGAGGGGTGAGGCTGGTTCTTTGACTGAATTAAAAATAACCTTTCCATTTTATTTACAGACAATTTATTTTCTAAGTTCAGGTCTTCGTTCTCCAGTATATTTGTGGACTGGATAATTTAAAATGCATGGGTTTTATTTGTAGTTTATTCCATGTGTTTCAGACTCCGCTGGTAATGAGTATGACCTGAGTAACTTGAGCAAAGACCGTGAACCTTGGATTGCGGTAGACACTTCTACAAATGCCAAAAACAGAACATTCTATCTGAACGTTTGCAAACCTCTGCCATATATCCACGGATGCCCTGGTAAGATGATAAATCACATTTCAGATTCTTTGTTTTACCACATCGTGAGGTAGAATACATTTATCACGCATGAAGGAAGCTGGAAGGGCTTACATCTCGCTGAAGGTTTAGCAGTCAATAAGAATGATATACTTCTTGCTTTTTGGGTGACAGTGCTGAGGAGATGTAGCTAAGTGGTAGAAATGGGGAGAGTGCAGACTATTAGCGCACATAGCTTGTGTACATGTACATCGTGTGTAGAGCACTCGCTCAAATAGTGTAGTGCAGACTAGGACATAATGGGGAAAGCCTTTTAAAAAATCAAACAATTGTAAATATTCTGCAGTGCAAGACTGTTCCAAGTTACTTTAAGCCCTGGAAAAGGATTGGACTGTCCTGTCCTTCATTCAGACACAAGCAAATTGTCATTAGAGAAGTAAATGTGAAAGATAAATAAGAGGGAGCTAGGACAAGGTAGATAAAATAAAGAAAAAGGTAGTGAAAGAGGGGTTGAGTAGTTAGACAAGATTGCAACAGAGGATGTGATTGGAAAATAAATGAGAATACAATGTGTGACATTTGATACTAATGTACTGTAAACATCTGTGCTCCGTGATTTGGTTAATAATAGCTCTTAAACCATTAATACTAAAACAAAAAAGAATCTGATTCTAAAATATTTCCATGGAAGTGATTTAGAAACCCTGGAGACCGTGTGCAGCTCCAAACCTCTCTGGCTTTTCCCTTTCAGACCCTTAGTAACAGGAAACTTGTTTGCTGCCGCCCATATGCTGAACATAAGCCCTTTAGTTTGTCGTCACCAGTGTCAGGTAGGCCATAAGGGATTCCTGGAGAGTGTTACCCCGAGGCTGGCTGAGTTTAATACTTCTGACCACACCTGTTACTATAACCAGTGCCCCTGCCCATCCCACAGGTCCACGGGAGACTGGGGGCCAGGTCGAATCACCCATACTGATGACCCTCCTGTCCCCACTGCTGATCTGGGGATGGTAATCGGAAGACAGCTCGAGCTACTTCCTTGCTGCTGCTCAGATGTGTAGTGTCACAGTTCAGTACATAGCACAGGAAGTAGCCCGGGGCACCTTTCTGACTGCCAAGCCCAGATCGGCAGTGAGGATTGAAGGGGGTGGGGAATTGTTGAGGGGGTTGGGAGAAGGTAGGATATGGGTTTAATGAGGGGGCAGCTGAGAGAGAGAATGCAGCCTTTCTCATTTCCTTGATCTTGGATCAAGCCCGCCTTTTCTCCTACCTACTCAATTCCCCTTCCCGCTCCATCACTTATTTGCCTCTCCCTTCTATTTTCTGTTCCTTGCCTGGCACTAGATATTCTAACGTTATAGTGCAGCACGGAATATAACAATAAAGGAGGCCACTGGTTTGGACGTGCTAATCCCCTTATCGCATAAGGGACTATAGACATGCTTCCAACCGTGGGTTAACCTGTGCGCTGGCTCGAGTGCATGCTATTCCATCAGCCTGTTGGTTATTAAACAGTCATTTGCAGTATTTGCAGGGTTAATGCAAGAAATAAAAACCATAATCAATTACCCCTTCATCACTCTACAATAGGTGCATAACTAAATGAAAATCTCCTCGGCTCAGCACCTAAATTTAGGCCCTAAATTCACAAAAGTGTCTAAATTTAAAAACCTAAAAATTGGGTGGTCAAGTGGGAGGAATTAGGTTGGGTGAGAAAATGTAGGTGCCTAGTGCTAATATTGAACACTGGGCACCTAATTAAGGTCATCAAACTAGGCTGCAGGTTAGCTGCTCTAAATCTAAGCACCGGCTCCGTGCCCAGATCCTCCCTCCCTCTTGCCTAACTCTCAGTAATTAAAATCCTCCCCCAGTCATGTTAGCCCTCTCCCATCCCAGAGCTGCAATGCCCACACCCCATAAAGTACCTGATAGAAGAAAGCGCCTGCAGGCATGAAATATTTAATGTTCAGTCTCTGCCAGGCACCATTGAAGGATGTGTGGACTTTGCATTCTGCTCACTGCTATTATATTGTGATTTTAGTTGGGATTGCATGTCCATAACTCTAACTATGTAACCCTATCCCTACCTAACTTTCCTATAGCCATCTCCGATAATCCCCAAATATTATACATTGTCACTACATTTTGCTGCAGCAACTAGTGCTTTTGACTGTCATACAGTTTTTGTAAATAGATTATGTAATATAGTTACTATCTCAACAAAGTTATTTAAGTTTGCTGTATCCTTCCTGCTATTACCCTCACTTGGTCTCTTAGACCGTTCCTCATTCTCTCCCCATTCCTTACGATTTCCCTGTTAATTGTAACTTTATCCTTCCTTTCTCCCAACTAGTTTTGGCTCCCCAGTTGTATGTGAACCGATGTGATATTCATTTGAATGTCGGTATATAAAAGTTATAAATAAATAAATAAATAAACACCGTATTTTCCGGTGTATACGTCGCACTGGTATATATATGCTGCACCTTGCTATAAATAGAAATGTTGCTGAAAAGGTTAGTAGCTAGGTCGCACCGGTGTATGTCGCATCTCCTCGTCATGCATGCGACTGAGAGAGAGTGGCTGGAGAAGTATGCGCGACAGGCAGGTGGTGAACGTGCCGCTGACATGGTTGAGTTCGGGGAGGCCTCACAGAAGGAACGGTAAGAAAGTGTGCCAGAGAGAGAAAAAGAAACAGCAGATAGATGGCACTGGTGTATAAGTCGCACCAAGAAAAATTGCACACCGGAAAATATGGTACGTACTATTACCTGCCTGGCTCAGTGGCTGAAGCAGGATATCAGTTTTTAAAATAAATACGTCAGATGACATTTCTCCATCTACACCAGCCCTACACATTCTCCTCTTAAGATTCCCGAGGATCTTAGGACCTGATGTTAGCATGGGGCACATTTAAAACTAATCGGAGAAAGTTCTTTTTTACTCAACGCACAATTAAACTCTGGAATTTGTTGCCAGAGGATGTGGTTAGTGCAGTTAGTGTAGCTGTGTTTAAAAAAGGATTGGATAAGTTCTTGGAGGAGAAATCCATTACCTGCTATTAAGTTCACTTAGAGAATAGCCACTGCCATTAGCAATGGTTACATGGAATAGACTTAGTTTTTGGGTACTTGCCAGGTTCTTATGGCCTGGATTGGCCACTGTTGGAAACAGGATGCTGGGCTTGATGGACCCTTGGTCTGACCCAGCATGGCATGTTCTTATGTTCTTATGATGTAATAAGGTGTTGGTAAAACTTTGCTGAAATTCAGTTTTTTACTCCATACCATATATTTATCTCTTCGTTCTTGTGTACCACTCACTCAGAACTTTTCTGGCTAACGTGGCGTACAACAAATAAATCATTACAGTAAAAATTAAAAAACAGAACCTCCCAGTGCAGTAAGCAGAGAAGGCCAGTACATTGGGAGCTGGTGTACAAACCTGAATTAAAATGTCTGCTCAGCCTTTTGTATGGACTATAAATCGGAGAGGGCAGGGGAATTAGTTTATATTTATTGGAAACAGTTTGGTTGCTCTGTGACTGACAACTACATCCCGGGGATGGGGGACACTGTTTGAAAAGGTGACAATTGAAGAACAGGGGCCCAGCTTGATATCCCCTTTCAGAAAACCTTTAATTAATCTCCTCTTGTTTTTACAAAGCCAAGGAAGCCCATGAAATCGGAGTGGGATAGAGCTGAGCAGCGAACATAGCCAAGTCAGAGCGGACGTTAACTGAGAGAATGAGCACCCCCAGCCTGGCTGCACTCCCTATTTCCTGCTGCTCCTGGAGTTGTTGTTCTCATGCTTCTAGGAGATGGATGAGGTTTTAGACCTGAAGGTCGGATTCCCTTGTTTTCTTTTCAGTTGGCAGTGGCACAGCCCAGCAAGGGAAACAATGGAGGAAATAACGTTGGCTGCTGGCGGAGCACCCTGCCTGGAGAGAGAGCAAGATCCAGCCTCCTTACTCTCTCTGTAGTTTTCTGCACCTAAATCCCCACTACAGGTTCTGGCCAGTGTTTCTTCCCAGCTGCATGCCTAAGCCCCCATGCACAGCTATTGGTACCTTTTCTGGCAGCGCATAACTGCCCTCCCGCCCACGGCAGAATAAAAGGCCTAGTAGGCCACCGGCACTTCCCCTCCCGCTGTTGTCTGAAGAAAAAGGCTGGCAGGGCAGAAGAAGCAGCCCAGTAGGGCCGGCATTGCCTTTCCACCAGTTGCTGAATACAAAGGCCCAGCAGGGAATTAATGAGGAAGTGAGCCTGTGTGGGTGATGGAGAGGGGGAAATGTGGAAAAGAGGATTTACATTCAGAGAGCATCCAACAAGGCATTGATCTGTGCAGTCTGGGTAAATAAGCATCGGAGTAACTTGATTTATTTATTTGTTCTTCTATACCGACATTCAATAAGGAATATCGCATCTGTTTACATGGTAACTCGTGGGATAATTTGACATCAGGTCATATTATCTTTACATCGTAACAGCAACAGTGTCCTATTATCGTAACTGTATAACTGAATAACAGTAAACAGTTTGGAGATTCATTTGGAGTACTATATAGAAACGTAACTGCGTTAGATCATATAACAATAATATTAATAAATAATTTGAAAATTCTTTTGGAATATATGGCAGTGTATCTGCGTTAGATCATTGAAGTGTTTGTGAGCTCTAAGTTTGAGGTATACAGTTATTCTGGGGGAGGGTTTGATATTTATTATAGTCTTAATAGCAAGTTTTCTTAGTGAGTTATGGGTCGTGTTGGTTTTCTGGTTGTTTTACAGAATCGCAGGGTTAACTTGTCGGCTGGAAGGCTTTCTGGAATAGCCAGGTTTTTAGTGATTTCTTGAAGATCTGTGTCGAGGGTTCAGTTCTGATTTTTGAAGGTAGTTTATTCCACAGTGTGGGGCCTGCTATTGAGATTGCGTGTTCTCGTGTTGAGGTGAGGTGGGCCTGTTTGTTGGAAGGGATATAAAGTAGTCCTGTGTTTTTGCAACGAAGGTTTCTTTGTGAGTTTTATGGGTGAAGGGTGTCTTTCAGCCAGTCTGTCTTTTCATTGTTGATGGATTTGTGCATGAGGGTTAGGGCTTTGTATTGAATTCTGTGGGTTATGGGGAGCCAGTGGAGGTCTTTCAGTATGGGGGGTGATGTGTGTGGAGCGTTTGCTGTTTGTGAGGGATTTGGCTGCCGCATTTTGCAGTAGTTGGAGAGGCTTGAGGTTGGGAGCCCTAGTAGAATGGAGTTGCAGTAATCAAGCTTGGAGAATAAGAGGATCTGGAGGACTAACTGGTAATCTTGATTGAGTAGCAGGGGTTTGATTTTTTTGAGGACTTGTAGTTTGAAGTAGCCCTCTTTTATTATTGTATTGATAAGTGTTTTTAGGTTGAGCCCATTGTCTAAGGTGACGCCTAGTTCTCTTACGGTTGTGACGAATTGGATCTTATGTTGTGTGAATGAGAGGTCTTGAATATTTCTTGCTGAGGGTTTGTTGGTAATGCATAGGATTTCTGGTTTTGTGTGGTTAAGGGTGAGAGATATGTGGGTTAGGAGCTTTTGTATTTGAGATGAGATGGAATTCCATTGTAGTAGGGTGTTCTGTATGTTTTCTTTCGTGGGGAGGAGGATCTAGACGTCATCTGCATAGACGTAGTATTGGAGGCCTAGGTCGGTGAGGAGTTTGCATAGTGGGAGCAAGTAAATGTTGAAGAGGGTGGAGGAGAGTGATGATCCTTGCGGGACGCCGTGTGAGAGAGGGAATTGTTTTGATTCATTGTTGTTGAGTGTTACTTTGTATGTTCTGTTCGATAGGTAGGAGCCGAACCATTGTATGGTGGTGCCGCCTAAGCCAATCTCGCTTAGTCTGGTTAATAGGATGTTATGGTTGATAGTGTCGAATGCGGCGGATATATCTAGTAGTATCAGAAGGTAGGATTGGCCGGCATCTAGACCTCTAAGTGCTCTATCGGCTAGGGTTAGAAGGAGTGTCTCTGTGCTGTGAATGTTTTCCTGAATCCATGTTGCTATGGGTATCGTATTTTCTGGGTTTCCAGGTGTTTGGAGAGTTGATGGCTTACAGTTTTTACCAGAATTTTCGATATGAAAGGGAGGTTAGATATGGTTTTAAAGTTGGTGGGGGTCAGTGGCATCTAGGTGTGGTTTTTTTGAGTATGGGTTTGATGACAGCACATTTCAGGGCTTCAGGGAAGTTACCTTGCTCTAGAGATGTTGATGAGATCTGCTATAGGTTTGGCAAAGATTTCTGGAATTAGCTTCAGGGTTTTAATTGGTATGGGGTCAAGGGGGTGGGTGGCTGGGATTATTTTTTGTATGATGGTTTTTACCTCGGTAGAGGCGGTGGGTTTGAAGTTGATCCATGTGGGGACTGTGGCGGGCTGGGGGTTCAGTATTTCTTTGGTTACTTGGGGGGTGGATGTTGTTTGGTGATTTTGTCCAAGAAGAACTGGGCTAGTTTGTGTCATGTTTTTGAGGTATGTTCTGTTGAGGGTGGGGCTTGGATAGGTTGTGTCAGTTTGGAGATGACATTGAAGAGGGCTCTTGGGTTGTATTGGTAATCATGGATTTTCTTTGCATAGTATTCACGTTTGGCCTTGTCTGTATCAGTTTTGTAGATGTGGAGTATTGTTCTGTATTTGTCCAGGTGGGATGGGGTTGGGTCTTTTCTCCATTTTATTTCGGCTTGTCTGAGTAATCGCTTGATATTTTTCAGTTCATGTTTGTACCAAGGCGCTTTGTGGGGGTTCTCAGTTCTGATTTCTTTAGTGATGATTGGACATTTTGATTTTGCGATTTCAGCATTGATGGTGAGCCATGAGTTTATGGCTGTGTTTGCTGTGCTGAGGTTAAGAGCTTTTAAGGCGGTGGGGAGGGCTTCTTTGAGGTCTTCATTGGGGTATAGTTTGGGGAATTTGATATATTTTTTGTTGCTGTTGGTTTCTGTGTGGTTGGTTTCCAGTTGAAGTGTGGTTTGAATGAGCTTGTGATAAGACCATGGGATGTTAGTTGTTGTAGGGGGGGGTTGTTGGTGAGTGATGCTTTGTTGTTGATAAATATGAGGCCAAAAGTGTGTCCAGATTTCTGAGTCAGTGTGTTGAATTATTTGTTTGAATCTGATTGCTGACATGGTGTCAAGCAGGAGTTTGCATGTGGGTGACTGGGGGGTTGTATCTATGTGGAGGTTGAAGTCCCCTAGGATGATTGCGGATATGTCCATGTTGATGTGGGAAGGGATGATTTCAGTGAGGGAGGATAGATAGAGGTCAAGGCATTTAGGCGGAGCATATAACAGCAAGATTTGTTTTGAAGAGGCTTATCTCCAGAGGCGGTGGTTGGTTGATGGGTTGGTGTGTGAACTTGAATTTCTTTAAGGCTAGAAAGAGTAGACCACCTCCTTTTTTTTTTTTTTGGTCTAGGCAGTGAGAAGATATTGTATGCTGAATTGGGGTAGTTGGTTGATTATTGCTGTGTCTGTTTTTTTGAGCCATGATTCGGTGATGCAGAGGATTCGCTGGAAACTTTACTTCACCTCTAAGAATTTAGTTTCCAGCTCTAATAACAAATAAAATGAAATAAAAAGCACTCAGCCTGGGTGCCTCTCTGCAGAGGGGTTAAATAGCTAATATCTTCATTAGCTTCCGATGTTCATGTGAGGGCAAGAAGCACTCTGTACTGCGCTGAGAATAAAATTTGCACACAACTGGAGTAAAAACTGTGCATTCTCCTGAGTGCACCTTATTACATTGGCCACAGAAGGGATGCAATCTCCCTCCTGCACCTCCCCCTCCACTGATCCGTGCTTGGTAATAGGAGAAAGGGGAGCAGTGATAAGGGCCACTGCCACCTCCTCCTTTGCGTCTGCTAGCTGGAGAGTTTGAACCCTGCAAATAAAAATGTGACATTCCATCCCAGGGCAGCAGAGGCGCTGCTTCTGTCCTCCTCCAGTCACCGGCTTGGAAAATCATACCTACCCCTTGAGATCCTGCCAGGTGCTTGTGACCTGGATTGGCCACTGTTGGAAACAGGATACTGGGCTTGAGGGACTTTCGGTCAGATCCAGTATGGCGTACCTTATGTTTGTATGGATTGTAAGCCCTCTGGGGACAGGGAGAATCTACGACACCTGAATGTAATCCACTTTGAAGTGCCTGAAAGGCGGAATATAAATCAAAATAATATTAGGGTTTGGTTCTACTTTTGTTATTTTGAAAATGAAACCATTTAGAACTATATGGGCAATAAACTTGTAAATGTGCTTGCAAAATAAACCTGGTAGCTCTTCATGAATAGGATATCACATCCACCTGTAATCCTGGGCAGTCTGTTACTTCTCATACAGGCCGATACAGTAAAAATCGCCGGAGACCGGGCGTTCACCCGCTCTCCCGGCGCGCGCACAGGCCACTCTCCTGTGTGCGCGATTCAGTAAATTAATTTATTTAAATTAGGGCCCGCAGTAAAAAGAGGCGCTAGGGACACTAGCTCGTCCCTGGCGCCTCTTTTTGGACAGGAGTGGCGGCTGTCAGCGGGTTTGACAGCCGATGCTCAATTTTGCTGGCATCGGTTCTCAAACCCGCTGACAGACACGGGTTTGGAAACCGGATGCCGGCAAAATTGAGTGTACGGTTTTCAAGCCGCGGGCTGATTTCAATTTTTTTTTAAAACTTTTTTTTTAACTTTCAGGACCTCAGACTTAATAGCACCATGATATTAAGTTGGAGGGTGCACAGAAAAGCTGTTTTTACTGTGCACTTTTCTGTGCACTTTCCTGGTGCCGAGGGCATAACTAATAGGGCCATCAACATGCATTTGCATGTTGCGGGCGCTATTAGTTTCGGGGGGGTTGGACGTGCGTTTCGGCACGCTATTACCCCTTACTGAATAAGGGGTAAAGCTAGCGCGTCAATAACGCACGTCCAAATGCTTAGTATAGGCAGTCAGATGCTTAGTATAAGCAGTCGGATGTATCTTGGCCTTTTCGTTTGGTTGATTTGAATTATTACCGTAGTATAACTGTGGTGTTAGGTAATCTTGCTAGGTTTGGAGTTAGAAGCATTGTACTGCATGAATTTCACTTTTTTTTTTCTCTAGGTAGTGCCATAGGATCTTGTGTCATCTACAAAGATGAGAAAAGCTATAACCTGGGCTTCATTCAGATTAGTCCACAGGCTGCCACCGATGGCTCTCTAAGTATTGTTTACCTGAATGGTGCTAAATGCACCGAGAAGCAACACTATTCCACACGTATCATCTTTCACTGTGATAGAATTAGAGTAAGTTTTTCTTTCTGTTGCTCCTGTAAAATGTGTTATTTACCTGCAGCTTAAAGCAAAGTCTTAACTAAGTTCCTCAAAATTCCAGCTTGCTTGTTTGTTTTGTCTGTTTTTCTTGTTTTCATTGAAAGAGGTGTAGGTTTCTTCATATGTGCATTCTTGGGGAATAGAATGACCCTTTTTATGATGACTCTACCATTGTTTACCATTCGTTTGGGGGTTTGGAAAGGAACCCGGCCAGCACGATGCAGCGAATAGAACTTTTGAACACAAGGCAAACTTGAATTACACTTATAAAAAAAAATTTTTTTTGGCGAGGCACAGAATTCTTCAAGGTTGGCGAACATCATTGAGGAGATTCCCCTGAAGAAGGATTTACATCTGAAACACGAATTATTTGTGTCGGGACTGATTCAAAATGCTTGGAGATTCACCAACGTTTGTATGGAAGTCTATGACGGACCCGCCTCAAGTCAATTTGGTATTTTTATAAGAATATATTCAGGTCCTTTCTAGTGGAAAGGTCAACTCTCACCCCTACGATTGTCTTTTTGAATTTTTTCGGGACTTTCATTTATAAACAAATTTCTTAAAAAAAAAGTTTTGTTCGAGTGGAGGCGGTGGGGGTTGATGATTATACTCCAATTATGCATTGGTACAGAGTTGCCTACATTATATATGAAATTTCCACCTCTCCACCACAAGATTTTTAAAGTTTTTTTCATCATTTTTTGCAAAAGCTTTTTTTAAAAGTTTTGGTATCACAGAGTGTAGGGTAATTAAGCAAATTTCTTTGAAGTTCTTTGAATATATATACAAATTTCAGAGAAGTTACAGTGAAACATAATTTGGCAGCGACATAGCAGCTAGATGTTGCTTTTGATTTATTTCTACCATTGTTTAGGCATTTTCTCTGTTCACGAATCAGACATGTTGTATGGGTGACATTTGATGCACCAACACAGACCCAGCTGGCACAGCTCTTTAAAGGTTTAAATGAGCATGTGCAGGTGTTCCCCCATGCACACTGCCTCAGGACCCCCTCAGGCTTTGTTTTTATGATGGGCCCTACCATTGTTTAGGCATTTTCTCTGTTCACGAATCAGCCATGTTGTATGGGTGACATTTGATGCACCAACACAGACCCAGCTGGCACAGCTCCTTAAAGGTTTAAATGAGCATGTGCAGGTGTTCCCCCATGCACACTGCCTCAGGACCCCCTCAGGCTTTGTTTTGGCCAATCTTCTGCATAAATGTTCCTTCTCTCTTTCTTTTGATAGGGCCATTTTCTAGGCCTGATTCTGCCTTGTTGCACCTTTTTTTTTTTTTTTTTTTGCTTTTACCATTTCCTCAGCAGCCCCACAACGAACTTTTCAGTTAAATGGAAATAAAAGAATGAAAAAGCTCAAGGCCAAGAAGATTGCATCTGTCTACCTGGAATGACTATTACAGATACACATCGTTTGCTATCGGTACTTGGGTCCATATCATGATACCTCTAACTGCGACACTTATGAGATGTCCCCGAGAGATCAATAGTACCAGGCCTGGAAAATGGCGGCTCCGCAGAAAATGTCAACATAAGGGCCTGAAGCCACAGCACGAGGTAGGATGCTCTTTCTCTCTGCGCGACGTGTCAACAGACTAATGGTACAAGAAATCAAGGTAGGATTAGTCTCTCTCTCTATCATGCAAGTCTGAGAAGGCTATCACCACCTTGGTGCTGGTTCCTAGCTCTTTTAAAGGTCGGAGATTGAGCATGGCACAGATGATTAAAGTGCTGGCTGAGGTACAGAGACAGGCAATGAAAAGGCATTAGGGATCTCCTCTGGGCTATTTCCTCTTCACCAAAGAAGGCATCACCATTATAGCGATCTGCAGGTGCGAGGCGGGAGGTTGCCCCCCTTAATGTAGGTGCCATGGTTATTCATTGACCGAAAGATCCCCATGGCGCCAAGCCACCTGTTCTGCCCGAATCCAATAATTGTAAGCAAGTGGCTTTTGTGAAGATGTTCACGACCTGCTGTCAGATGTTCCTTGTACAGGAGACACCTTGTTTGGCAATAAGGTAGCGAACACAGTAGCTCTGATGTAAGGAGCATTAATCCACCCTGCAATCATTGCTTGCGGTGACAGGGGACCAGCTGGTTCCTGCCCAATGGCAGTTATTTTCCTACAAGTGTCCGTATTTCCAAAAACATCCCTTCTGCCATTTTCATTATTATCAAACTCCTCCCATTCTTCACCACCAGCTAACTGGAGAGGGAAAAGCCTAAGCCTAGGGCTGTTTTTTTGATGGCCTTTAGGCCCACCTCCACTGGTTGTAGGGAAGGTTCACTCTTTCTGGAATTGGTCTATATCACCAGAATCCAGTGGGTCCTGAAAATTGTGGAGTCTCTCACCCTCCTCTGACCAAACAGATTTCCATCTTCATCTTTTTTTTAATCTGATTTATCTATCTGATTTTTATATTCCACTTGTCGCCACTTCAAAGCGGATTACATTCAGGTACTTGGAGGTATTTCCCTAGCCCCAGAGGGCTTACAATCTAGGCTTGTATCTGAGGCAATGGAGGTTAAAGTGACTTGCCCAGGGTCACAAGGAGCAGCAGAAGGATTGAAAGCTGGTCTCCCTGATTCGTAACCCACTGTTCTAACCACTACACTGCTACTCCATCTCCAACCCCTCCCAATCTGCTCACCTGCAGCTGGAAATGGTGACTTCAGCAGAAGGCAATTGAGTTTGTCCCTTTTTCAGGAATGTGGCTCTAGGTTCTAGTCCAAGTATTTATTAATCCCCCAAAGTATGAAGGATTGAGATCTATCCTGGACTTTTGGAGGCCAAACAAATTTTTGGTTCAGGAGAGGTCCTTCAAATGATTCCTCATTGCATTCAACCAGGAGATTGGATGTGTGCTTTGGATCTGAAAGACATTCATATCCAAATTCCCATTCACCCCAATCATGAGAAGTTCCTCAGGTTTGTGGTGAAGGACGTGCATTACCAGTACAAGATACTTCTTTTGGCGCTTCTGCAGCCCAAAAAGTATTCACAAAATACCTTGCAGTAGTGGCTACACAGCTTTGTTAGGGAGTCTGTGTATTCCCATACCTGGATGATTGGTTAGTGATAGATCCATCTCCAAAAGGAATTCTGGAGCTTCTCAAGACAATGCTGTGGCTTCACCAGTCCCTGAGTTTCCTGGTCATCCTCTCCAATTCCAGCTTGGTCCCATCTAAAACAATTAAATTCATTGAAGCCTGGATAGACTTACTTCAGGAGAAGGTGTTTCTCCTCGTTGAAAGAGCCCCAAGGGTGAACTTAATGAGCTTTTTTTTTCTTTATAACAGGACCAAACATTAGCGAGGTTGGTCCTCATTCACGTGGCAACAGCAGTGCATATAGTTCATCTGAATTGTTTCCACATTTAAAGTCTTCAATAAGGCTTCCTGAGGAAGGAGGAGGAATAGCCTGGTGGTTAGAGCAGTGGGCTACAAACCAGGAGACCAGGGTTCAAGTCCCGCTGTTGCTCCTTGTGACCTTGGGCAAGTCACTTTACCCTCCATTGCCTCAGGTACAAAACTTAGATTGTAAGCCCTCTGGGGATAGAGAAAAACCTACAATAACTGAATGTAAATTGATGTGATATCTCAGATCGAATGTCGGTATATAAAAATAATAAAATAAATAAAAACACCCCAATGGGATCAGCTCCACTAATCATTATTCCACAAGATATCTGTAATCCACAAGTTCTAAAAGTAGGTCTTTCTGCTTTTCCCAGAACATCAAGTGACCCTGTCTACCGATACTTACACTGGCGTGCATTTGCCACTCTTAGTGGGACATAGACCTAAGGGTCAGAGTCCCTAGGGGAGAAATATGTGCAGATGAACCTTCTGGAGCTGCAAGCCATCAATTATGCTCTAAGGGCTTTCTTGCATCTACTCTTGGGCAAGACTCTCTTAATCCATACAGATAACCAGTTGGTCATTTTCTATATCAACAGGGAAGCACGGGCTCATATGATTACTGCAAGAAGGCCCTCTGATTCTGGTTGTGGGCTGGCCATAACATTCATCTGAAAGCAAACTATCTTTCAAGAATCCAGAATACATTGGTGGATAGCTTCAGCAGAGTGCTGTGACCGCATGAGTGGTCCTTCAATCAAGAAATTGCGGACGACTTTCATTTGCTCAGGATTGCCAATGACAGACCTGTTTGCTTCAGAGGAAAACAAAGGGTTGAAATTCTTCTCATGGATCTGAGCAGTTACAGATCAGCTTCCAATATGTTCATGCTAACCTGGATCATCAGTTTATATGTGTACTTGCCAATTCCTTTCATTACCAGGCCATCCAAAAGATCCTTCAGGACAAGAAGAGGATAATCCTCACAGCACTGGCATAGCCACAAGTGTGGTATCTCTATCTTGTCTAATTCAGTCTCCCTTTCAGTTAGGAATGTCTGACACTCATTATACAGAAAGGTTTGGATAGTACAGCCTACTGTCTTATTGCTGGCTGTACTGAATGGATGTTGAGCACACAATAGTCTCCTTATTCCTTCCAAAGGGGGTAAACAATGTGCTATCAGCTACAAAGCTTTCAACCAGACGATTTTACCATTTCAAGTGAAAGAGGTTTTTGGTATGGTGTGGCTTTAGCCCACTGGATTCCTTTTCTTCAGCACCTGTTCTTCCTCTTAGGCCTTAACATCTCTTCAGTCAACGTTCATCTCAGCACCATTGCAGTGTAGCACCATCAGGTGGCGGGAGTTTCAATTTCTCTTCACCCTGTAGTGTTTATATTGATGAAATGTCTGTGACATTTTAAGCCTATGGTAAGTAAACCTCCAGAGCTTTGGGACCTCAAAGTAGTCCTAGCTTAGCTCATGAAACCTACTTTCATGCCTCTTGAATTGGTGGGTTTCTCATGGATGTCATGAAGAATAACAGAATTATAAACTCTGTTTTATATTCACTATTCCTGCAGTTTTTTTCATAATAAGGTGGTTCTGTGAACTCATCCCAAATTGCTACTGAAAGTGTATCTGTATTCCACATTTAACTATTGTGCTGCGGACTTTCTTTCCAAGACCACATGCACACAAAGGAAAATAGGCTGTCCACTCCTTGGACTACAAGAGAGTTCTGACATATTACCTGAAGAGGACATAGCCTCACAGGCAAGCTTCTCAACTGTTTGTGTCCTTTGATCCCATTAGATTTGGAAGGACAGTAACTGACAGAACTCTGTTCAATTAGCTAGCAGACTGTGTAATGCTGGGTTTATATGCTGGCTGATCTTGTCAGGGCTCATGAAATGAAAACCATGACAACTTGAGTAGTTCGTGATCTAGTCAACATGTCTCGAAGAAACAGTAACAGGACAAGCAATTTTGTACAGCTTTTTCACCCAGTAGACTATTCTCCACTGATGGGTTCCAGGTTGTCTAACCAGTAATGGCTCCACTTTTAACCTTTTGCTTGGGACTCCTTGTGTTATGGCTGAGTCATAGCCTCTTGTCAATGGAGAAAGCCATTTTGCTTACGTGTAAACAGGGTTTTCCATAGAAAGTAGGTTGGTGGCTCAAGCACCGCGGAGTAAAATGGCTGCTTAAACCAGAGCTCCCTGACTCCCTGAGAAACAAACAGCGAAAAACCCACTCTTTACCAGCGATACTCTCACCTACGGCATAAAACCGGGTAGCATGCTGACGCATGGTGGCCCAGAAGAAGAAAGGTGTCGATTTCCGACAATTCTCATACTCAAAAAATGAGACTGGAGAAATCGGGCCTACAGAACACGGGGATCCAGCCAGTGTTGGAGGTGTTGGAAGAAGAGGGAGAATCTGACTACAGCTCCGGTACGGCAAGGCTGTACGCCACCCCAACCAGAGACAAATTCCGTCAATGATTCGGGGAATTCAGAAAAGACAAGAAAAACAAAAGAATTATTGGACATGATGGCCGATTTAAAAGAAGAAATTGCCGACATTGGCTGTCGGGTTGATAAACGCGATTGTCAATTGGACGCCCAAGCAATGAAAACAGAAGCGCTACAAAACCAGGGTCAGCAGCTCTCACAAGATACGATTGACCTGCAGACTAAATTAGAAGACCTCGAGAACCGAAGTTGGAATAATTTGAGATTTTGCGGCATTCCCGAGACTGCAGAATATACAGGCAGCATGGAAACAATTAAAAAAATAAGTATGTTCTTTCTGTAGTAGAACTCGGCATCCACCTCAACTCCGCTGGAGGTAGAAATCAAAAGAGCTCACAGGTTCCTGGGGCCAAAAATCGGGGAAAAACCAAGAGAAATTGTAGTGTGTTTTACCAGATTTCCAGTAAAAGAAAAAATTTGGTTGGCAGTGAGACAACAAAAAGAATGGGAGTGGCAATCGCACACTATAGCAGTTTTCGCCGATCTTTCTCCCATTACTCTAAAGAAAAGAATGGAATTCAGAGATATTATCACCTCCTTAAGAAAGGAAGAGCTCCGATACCGATGGCTCTATCCGTTCGGCCTGGCCATCACAATCAACGTGACAACCACAAAGATGCAGTCAGTTGAAGACGTAGCGGCCATCTTGAAAGCAGTTGGCCACGTGGTGAAGCTTCCCTCAGCGCCGAAAAGACTCTCTAACAATCCACTTCCTGAAACACCGAAATGGCAAAGGAGGTCGCAGGCTTCACAGACAAGACGAGGACTCACAGATGATAGGTCAATCGAGCAATGGATGAATTGCTTGATTGAATTGCTCGATTGAATTGCTCAATTGATCCCAATTGAATGACAGCAACATCTTATAAGAGACTTCACAATATAATGAAAATAGTTAATCCTAACTGCTCGGTTATCTTACTCTAATTCTCTACCCAGTTATATGAACCTTGTTGTAATGTAACTTTACGAACTCTTTGCACTTGTTAATGTTCCATTTCTGTGTTCACATCCCCTGTTATATGTAAACCGGCATGATGTGATTTTTAATCACGAATGCCGGTATAGAAAAACTTTAAATAAATAAATAAATAAATGAACAATTAGAGCTCCTATTGACTTTAATACTAAGGTTTCATAGTGAGTTCTGCAGCTATAACAGAGATTTGGATGTGCCAGTTCTTACAAGGATACGTAAGATGTTTTACTAATTGGAATGTTAATAAGTAGGATTAACTTTAAAGGGTTTTATCGCTGTTAATATGGTAACTTATGCTTGTTAGGGGCAGGGGGATGGTCTCGGGATATGGTATCTTGTCCACTCTGACAACATTGGGCTATTTATTAGCTATCACTGTGGTATATGGATCTTAAATATGACAGTATGATGCTGCACGGGGAGGGGGGTCCCCTCCTACTGGATCTGGAAGTGGATGGGAGAGAAGGGAAAGGTAGTAGGGCTAGGGGAGATAAAAGATTAATAAGGTAACATGACACAAATCAGTATATGGTCTATCAATGTTAAAGACCTAAACACCCCGAGAAAGCGTCAGTTGTTAAGGGAGGAATTTAAGCTCTCAGGGGCAGAGATTATCTTCATACAAGAGACTCACCTGACCAAAAAATATGAATGCCTATTACAATGGCATCTATTCCCACACTGCTTTAGTGGATCATCCTCAAACTTACATAAATACACAGGATTAAGTATATTATTGCACAAAAATTTACAATGTCATGTCAAAAACTACTAAGCTGACACTGAGGAGAAGTTCATTACCTGCTATTAATTAAGTTGACTTAGAAAATAGCCACTGCTATTACTAGCAACGGTAACATGGAATAGACTTAGTTTTTGGGTACTTGCCAGGTTCTTATGGCCTGGAGTGGCCACTGTTGGAAACAGGATGCTGGGCTTGATGGACCCTTGGTCTGGCCCAGTACGGCATGAGGGGAGATACGTGCTGGTACAAATAGAAATAGGTAGTGAATTATACAATCTACTTAATGTTTATGCACCCAACGATAACTATAGTACTTATATAGGTAATTTGGGTAAAATGATGGACAAACAAGAGCTGGGAACCTGGGTAGTAGCAGGAGACTTTAATATGACACTCCAGCCACATTTAGACAATTCCACAGGGGGAGGGCTAGGAGCAAAAAAAAGAGGAAAAATTTAAATCATTCATCTTTAAATGGGGATTCCTAGATATATGGAGGACACATAATCCACAAGAAAGGAACTATACCTTTTATTCCAATCCCCATAAATCCTATTCTAGGATCGATTACTTTTTGATTGACAAAACCAGTGCCCAGAAAGTTAGAGATCACATGGTCAGACTATGCACTGGTTGGGTTAACATTAAATACAATAGGGGTCGAGTGTAGAAGGAAATATTGGAAATTAAATGACACCTTATTAGACGATGAGGCCTTTTGTCAAACAGTGAAGGAAGAAATAGAGACCTATTAAGTAAATAATGGGGAAGCTATGGATAATCCTTCTCTATACTGGGAGTGCCTAAAAGCAGTATTACAGGGCAAATTTATTTCCCAGGGTGCATATCAGAAAAAAGTAAAAGCGATCCAAAAACAAAAACTGCAAAATGAAATAACTTCGATGGAGTCCAAGCACAAATTAAACCCAACAGCTGAAGTGCTAAAACAACTACAACAGGCCAGGTCCAAACTTTATGCATTAACACTAGCAGAGGCTTCTCATAAATTAAATATGATAAAGCAGTAATAAATACTTTGACTGGGGAGACAAAGCAAATAAACTCCTAGCACAGAAGCTGAAACACAGATTACTAGAATAAGGGGGGAAGATAGATCTCTATTAGTAACCGCTAAAGCAATACATGAACGTTTTCAGGGATTCTATGGAGCTCTATACACAAAAGATGGCACAATATGCGAAGAGAAAATAGAGGAATTCCTTAGTCAGGTCCAACTCCCACAGAATGCAGAGGATGAATGACAAGCCCTTGAACAAGGAATTTCATTGTGCAAGGTCATCCAGGTAATTAAAGACCTCAAGATAAACAAAGCCCCGGGACTTGATGGGTTTGCAGCCCACTTTTATAAAACATTTTCTCCAGAAGTTGCCCCACCACTCAAGGAGATGTTCAATTCCCTACGAAAGGTAGGTCCCTCTTCCAGGGATCAAATGTTGCTGGGATCACCATACTGGCCAAACTGGGCAGAGACCCCACAGAGTGCGGTTCATACCGCCCCATATCCCTCAATAATATTGATTTGAAAATTCTAGCGCAAATTCTGACCAATTGTTTAAATATGGTGTTAGCAAAATTAATTCATACTAGGGAGGATGGCGGCGGACAACGTCCGCAAGATTATAGATCTCATCTGGTGGGCTTAGAAAATGCACATTTCAATAGTTCTATTATCAATTGATGCTGAAAAAAGCGTTCGATATGGTGCATTGGTCATATCTGTTCCAAACGGGGAAAATGAACTTTGGACCGCTTTTCTTAAGATGGCTAAATGCTCTGTATGAAGATCTGTAGGCTTATGTCAAGGTAAACGGAACGTATTCAGAAACATTTCTGATTGAGAGGAGCACCAGACAAGGCTGTCCCCACTTTAATTCACCCTGTTTTTGGAACCACTAGCCATTAAAATTCAATCAACAATGAACATTACTGGCATAGAAGTAGGTGGCATTGACTACAAGATATCGTTATTCGCAGATGACGTTTTGTTTACTTTGTCTCACCCATCCAGTTCATTGGCTCATGTGGTATCCACACTAGCAAAATTTAGTTCCATATCCGGTTTCAAACTAAACTTAGAAAAGTCAGAGATCTTGAATATATCTTTACCGGATGATCAGGCTCAAATTATAAAATCCAAGTTTCCCTTTAAATGGGTTCCTCACCGAATAAAATATTTGGGGGTACTAATAAGCAATAAGATAGAGGACCTCTTCCGCTTAGATTATACGCCTCTTACCTCAAAATATTTGCAGATCTTGATAGCTGGACTAGGCATCAGTTGTCATGGCTGGGTCGAATTGCCGCCATTAAAATGTCAGTGATACCAAAGTTTCTTTATTTCAAACTCTCCCTATCCATATCTCCACTTCAATGCTTTAATGATATTTGCTTTCATCTGGAAATGAAAGCCACCAAGAGTGGCGAGATCAACTCTATATAGGATTAAAATATGTGGAGGGTTGAGTGTCCCCCATTTGGGTCGATATTACGCTGTCGCCCAACTTAGAGCTATTGTTGACTGGAATAAAATGACCGAACGGAAAAGATGGACAGATATTGAACAGGCGATGATGGGTTTGATGCCATTGTGGGCCACTACTGGCAGCCAAGGGTCTCGTGGTTGGTGGGCGGTGTTGAATCACCCTCTTTATCCACAACAATGCAAGTATGGAAACAATGGAAACCAAAATTGTTTGGCACAAGAAAGTATTTTATAAGTTCCTCGTTATTACATAATAAGTCTTTCCCCCCAGGATGGGATTCATCTAGCTTTGCATGATGGAGGGAGAGTAATATACAAAACTTTGGAAAGGTAAGGGAGATGGGCGGTATTATTCCTTTCCAGACGCTTAAAGAATGACACCCTTTAATGGATAGAGATGTATTCCCATATACACAAAAAAGTCACTTCCTACGAGTGTCCCCCATTTGGGTCGATATTACGCTGTCGCCCAACTTAGAGCTATTGTTGACTGGAATAAAATGACCGAACGGAAAAGATGGTTCCTACGAACCAGTATCATTGCGAAGGATTTATCCTTAGGGGTGATACAACTAGAAAATTGGTGTGCACAGGCAGACAAGGTAAAAAAGGTTATTTCCAAAATATGACTTCCTTAACACAGACAATACCACTACACCATCATTTGTGGTAGCCTGGGAGAAAGATTTAGGGAAGACATTCGATAAGGTCACCTGGGACCTTATTTATATCAATACTAAACGCAGTTCCATTTCAGCCTCCCTGACAGAAAACAGTTATAAGGTTTTATTGAGATGGTATTGCACCCCATTTAAATTATGGAAAGCAAAAATAAGGTACTCTGCTGACTGTTGGAGAGGTTGCGGCGAAATAGGGACATTCTTCTACATGTGGTGGGGGTGCCCAAAAGTACAGCAGTTCTGGGAGATGGTCTCAAAAATCTTGCAACAGATCTTCAAGCAGGACCTTTGGTTATTACCCGAACAGGCACTGCTCAGTGTACCACTAACTGGCTGCAGATCTGAATGGCTGTTGATGCATCAAATACTTATTGCTTCTCATTGTGTTATAGCGGCTCAATTGAAGAATAGTGATCCCCTTACATTACGTATGCTTATTGTGAAAATAGATAAAATGCAGGAACTCTATAAACTGACCGCACAAACACACCGTAATCAGTCCAACTTTCTGGCCATATGGCAGCCTTATCAGGTCTGGAGATGGTTTACAAACCCCTGTTAAACTTACAAGATATATGGTGATTTTGCACTGTTTTATTATAATTTGTCGGCATAACTAATCGGCAACAGAGGAAGATCCATAGTAAGGATGGACAAGAACAAGAAATGGAAGTGATCAAGAACGAGCCACTGGACAAGCCCAATCGGTGATGATTCTCAGACTGACTTTGTATACATATCCCTGTATTATTACATATTATTGTATCTAAAACCATTAATACGTGTTTATTGTATTGTGTTTTATAAACAATGGTTAATAAAATATAAATTTAAAAAAAGAAAGGTTGAATCGGCCATATTTAATACTTGCCCATTTCCTTGGAGAGTCAACTACCTTACTAAAGCTTAAATGTTGGAAGAGACTGAGGGACTCACGAGGCAGTGTATGCATGGGAATTCCTGTGCATGCTCAGTTGTGTGTCAGCACCATCACATGTCATTATGCATTATGGCTGATTTATCCTGCTGTGTACAGATAACCCAGGTTTACAAGTATACAGTCTTGCTTTCTCTCTTAATATATGTTATATTCTATCATCTGAATCTTATCTACCACATGCTTATATTAAGAGGCTACGCAGTGGCCTGATTTCCTGACGCATTTAATAGGGGGAAGTGGATAAGTAGAATGAGTTTTCAGAAATGTTGAATGCTTACCTTTCCTTGTTTAGAAATCGAAAAGAAGGGGCCAATTGTTATATTTGTTCTAGCTTCTGACTAAATATTTTAAAAACCTTTGCTGGTAGTAATGCTGCTGAGAATGGACTGGCTAACTGCTCTCCCAGTTGCAAAGAAAGCTCTGACTTTGTGACCTTTGGCTGAGCGTGCTTGCTGTCCTTGTGGATGAAACATGCGATTCTGCTGTTGGATGCCCAGTGAGGATGATTGTTGCCCATTCAGACCGCATTGTGTGTATGTAGCATTGAAAAACAGTCAAATAACTGTAACAGCCCAGATCAGATTGCCTGGTGGGTTCCTGCTAACGTTCCTCAGTAGATATAGTGTGTCAATAAATTGTCTACCTTCAAGATCAAACTTTGTGGATGGGATGGGAACCGAGACCCAAAAAATGGCAGTGGTCTTCCATTTTCAGGCACTACAAGTCACATGAATTTGAAACAAATCAGCAGTAAAATGCTAACTACCCCCTTTTTTTCACTCAAGAACATCTGTGTGCTAAAAATCAAGGGACATAGTTTCAAATCTTTAGCTTTCAAGTTTTTCCTTTTGACTGAATTTGGAATGCAAATAATTAATTTCTTTTCTAAATTGGAAAGAGGTAAATTGGAAAGAGGTAAATAATTCCCTCTATATTTACGGTTGTATTATTCTCTCTCTCACCCTACCTATTTTTTCCCTCTCTTCTCCTGTATCCCCCACCCCCCTCCTCTTTCTGGCCTGCTCCCATCCCCTGCCCCCCTGTTCATTGTAATTCCTCCTTCTTTGAGTTACCTGTAAACCGGCGTGATGTGCCATACGAACGTCGGTATATTAAAAGTTGTTAAATAAATAAATAAATAAGAATGGAAATTTTCTTTCTTGCTGTTTTCTTTCTCTGTTCTCAAGACCCAAAATAATTCAAATTGTTATTTTTATTTATTTAAACTTTTCTATACTGCAGACTGTCAAACACATTTTTGTGTTCCGTGTGGTTTACATAAAACATCCATAAATTATAGAAAAAAATTATTTTCAACTTCTAAATGAGCTCCCCCTTAATTTCTGGTGTAGGGATCGCCTGTGTTCCAAGAGCAGAATGGCTGTGAATTTGTTTTTGTCTGGAGAACTCGTGAAGCTTGTCCTATTCGCAGAGCAGAAGGTAAGCACTAGACATTAAGATTTTGGTGGTAGAGCTATATTTGATCGTGGTTGATTTGGTGGTGTAATATAGTATTATGCACCTGCCAATGTTTCCAAAAACATTTTCAGATCAGACTGTTTTTGTTTTTTTAACGGCACCGTATCGCTAGGTGTTTTGCTGTTTCTGTTCTTCTGTAGAATTACTGAAGTTTTATAGCAGAGACATTAATCGTTGAATAAAAGTAGGGAACAAAGTCTTATCTTAAACATTTATCCCAGGATTCTAGGATAAATCCATTTAGTGCCAGCTCTCTGGTAAAACTGAGTATGGAATTGCTCTGTTTCTATCCAGGCTTTTAGAAATTTACGGTTTTATATAGGTGTAAAGCAGAATGAAAAGCCATATAATTTTGCGAGTTAATAGAATGAAAATTATAAATTCATTTGTGAACTTGTAATGTATTGCTGATATCTTGCAATAAAATAAGAGGGTTATTGCAGGTTGAGATGTTACAGGGAGTGAGAGAATTTAGATTGAAGAAAGTTTCAAAGGAAATTAGTTTATCCATTTTTTGTTTTAAAATGTAAAAATTGTTTTGGCCCGGCCATTTGGTATAAAGTAGAACATTGCTAAGGATTCTGATGTAATGATCAGAGCGCAGAACTGAGTCACGAGAACGTCTGGTGCTCATGGGGGTTTATTTCCAGCTCTAGATCTAACTCTGCATGACCCTGGTCCTAGTTACTGGTTACTGGATGTTTTATTCAGTGAGCTGCTAGGTGCTAAAATAAGAAGTGGCGCTAGTTCATCTCAAAGAGAGTTGCTTTTATACCTGAAAGACTGTGAGTACATAGAAATACAGATTATGATGGCAGAGAAGGTCATCAAGGGCCATCTAGCCCACCCATCTCTAATCCTGCTACAGTGCCATAGACTCCTGGTTGGTTTTTGGCTTTCCCCTCGCTTCATGCAAAAAAGCCACAGTAGCACAAATTTAGCAGCTCTCTGCAGCATCATCCAGAAATCATTAACAAATGAGGGATGCACACCATTAAGGCTGATGGAAATATTCCTAGAAAGTTTCAGGAACATTTTAACCATTTAAGAATCTTACAACTCCAAGCCTTTGATGCACTGATTGTGTAAGACCCTGGAATGATTGGAAAGTGGATGTACAGAATCACAAGATAACAATAACTTTGGAGACAAGTTACTGTAAATTATCTGCTGTCATGTCAGTATTACACAGAGCAAAAAGCTCTTGTTTGTTTTTCTTTACTTGGTCAGTGGCTTTTGTGGCAGCTCTGCTGATTGCTTAGGCAATCAGCAGAGCTTTTAATACACATGAGAGGCTTTTAGCAATGGTCGGAGAACCAGGGATTCCCCCACAGACATTCCTTCTGACCTTGGGCAGCTCATTGTATTTCCTATGACCTCTGGCACCCTCTTAGATTATAAACTCCTCGTGGCAGGGTCTTTGTTGCACCGGAGTTGGAATAATGCTGTAAGCCGTCTTAAGCATTATTTGGAAAGGTGGGATACAAATACAAAAAAGTATTTATGGGGAAAACCAGGCTGCTTACAGTATAATTATAAGCAAATGCAGTGTAGTATTTTATATTAACATTTATTTTATTTTATTTATTTAAGTTTTTTATATACCAACATTCAAGACAATAGTCCCATCATGCTGGTTCACAAGAAACAGGGGTGCAATTATAATAAACTTAAACTTGAACAATAGTGCGGAAAAAGCAGTTACATGTAACAAGTAAAAATAGAACTTGGAGTAAGAAGGAAAAGGAAAACCAGATAATTACATATAATTACATTGTAAGTGGTAGCTAATAGTGATATTGATGGTGATGTGTGTTGATTGTTAGGAGTTAAATAATATTGGAGTTAGGAAAAGCCTGCAAGAACATGAAAAGCCTGCAAGAACATGAAAAGAAGTTATTTGTAGTCTGTATATTCATGTTTTCTATAATATGCATTCCAATTTGTTTGAAGGCACCAACTGTCAGGTGCAAGACCCAAGATACGGATATTCTTATAACCTGACAGCTCTCGGTGGCCAGGACATTACAGTGACCACTGACAAATATGAGTACCACTTCCGAGTCTGTGGTGGGATCTCAGATTCTTCATGCCAGCCTAAGAAAGCCAAACCATCAGATGTCGTGTCATCCTGCCAAGTCCAGATTGCTGACCGTACGGTTACGAGAATAGCAGGTATAGTACTACTTAGTCTTTCTGTGCTGGCCACATTGCAAATGAAGGAGAATTTTAGTATGTATGTCTTTCCTTGTACAAGGTTTCTTTCTTTATCCTTTTATTTTCTCCCATGTTCAGATCATTTCCGCATAAGCTTGGTAATCTTGGTTTCCATGCACTCTTTTTTTTTTTTTTTTTTTTTAAATTTGTATCTTTATTGAGCCAAGAACATATATCAAGCATAATCATCAAAACAATCTGTAATGGTCACAACTGCTCCGCAGCATAATAGCTTACAAGAATGGATCATCAAAGAAATAAATTTTGTAATATATACAGTACCCCAGTAACCAATCCCTGCACCCAATACAAGAATATCCTACTTCCCACCTCTCCCTCATACTGTTTAAGTTCTATTGAACAAATGAAATGAATAAAATCCTACAGTCGAAAACCTTCCCCTATGGCATAACTATGTATATTTTTCACATCACGTTTACTTTGTGAATATCGGACCAAAATTAAATCTTTTAAGTACATTTGCTTCATCAGTGGATCATAATTCATGTAAAATCGTCGCTTCCAATCTGCCACCAAACAGATACCAAAGTACCTTCTGCTCTCTTTTGCCCACAGAAATGGAAAGTTATGTTTCAGTGTAGTTATCTTATCCTGTCAAAAACTGTCCAAATGTTCATGCCTGTATTCCTCTGTAGAATGGAAACTGTTTAATCTGAACGCACTAGAGTATGTATCACTTCAGCTAATCTGTTATCTAATATCCTTCTCCAAATTTTAGAATCTACATTTAACAAAGATATTGGGGAGTATGGGGTAGTATCTTTAGCTTTTTTTTAAGGTATTAGTGTCAGTGAACATCTCATCAAATCAACTGTGGCTCAAGCAATTTTACTGGCAGCCACTCTTTTTGTGATTTATACAGGGGTCCCCCAAATTCAATCCTCGGGGGCTGCAACCTAGTCAGGTTATTAAGATTGCCACAGTGACTGTGCATGAGATCTGTTTGCATGCATTGCCTCCGTTGTATGCAAATAGATATCTTCATTGTGGAAATCCCGAAAATGTGACTGGGTTGCAGCTCTCGAGCATTGAGTTTGGGGACCCCTGGTTGATACCATTCGGTAAGCATGCCAACTGCTGCAGGGGATTTTCCAGTGGGCAAATCCCCAATAGTTTTATCACTCTCCATGATATATAGGGCCCTTTTATATCCGTTTCAGATAACATCACAGAATTAATGCCCTGCAAAAAATTAGCAGCTGGTTATAAATCCTTGTAAAAGTGCCTGAATTAATCATTGCCACATCATCGGTTTATTAAGCCTCCAGCAGTTCTAATTTCTTAAATAGTGTCATTTTTGTTTTTATAGAACATGTCTATGATCATTCAAACATCACTACAGATTATATAAGTAACATGTCAATTGCCACTAAGCCACCAGTGCTCAGTGGAATACGATGTCTGTTTTCTTCTTAACTGTGTGAACGGTTTACTGGTCTTATTGGCAGACATCTACAGTTTATCCTTGCACAGTAGTCAGCTCCATAGCAGGTTGACTTATTTCAGCAGCTGTTATTTTTTTCCTATTCCTGCAAGATTTCTGCCTGGCTGGTGGTGGCATAGTTGTTACCTGATAATTTTTCTTCTGCCTTTCCAGTGATTTTGTTGTGTCCTTTCAGTAGAACTATGAAATCTCTTAACCGTGGAGCACTGTCTTAAATGAATCCCACAAAATAGATTTGTTCTCCATAGAGGGGTCATTTTCCAGAAAGTAAAGAGCAGTGAGTTCCCTCAAATGTTCCGTCCACTCTACTTTTTTAAGCCAGTAATCAGAGGAGTATAATCTGATCTATCCACAGAAATGGTAATCAGTAGTGGTGTCTGGCCTGAGATGAGTAGGCCCAATACTGCTGCTGCTGAAATAAGTCAGCCTGCTATGGAGCTGACTGCTGTGCAAGGATAAACTGTAGACGTGTGGCAATAAGACCAGGAAACTGCTTACACAGTTAAGAAGAAAACAGACATCGTATTCCATTGTGGACTGGTGACTTAAACCGTTGTGACAGCTCTAACGGTATATAAAAGCTTAGCATTAAATAAACACCGAGATAAATGCTGCCTCCAGATCTTGTTTGATCTCAGAGTAAAGCATAAGTCAACACAGGAAAAGGCATCGAGTCTGAGAGAGACAGGAAAACATCAAATATGTCTATATCCAGTGGAGGTCATATCTGCCAGAATGGATTCGTTTTTAAGAATTGGACCTATTCATCTCTATCCAAATAATGCTTTGATTGCATCACAGTCACCAAACATATATTCAAATTCTCGTGTGGAATATCCATTGCCAGAGAGATCGGTTTGGCTAGTCCTTGCTTGATAGAAATTCTCGTCCTCCAGCAGCATTTAGCTGCTGGAGGACGAGAATCTAAGGGATTCAACAATGCCTCCTTGCTAGCGGTGACCAACCCTCCACCAGCCATAGCAATGGGACCAAGCTTCCCCATTGTAGGAGTGGGAGCCACGAAATTCATATCAGAACTCTGGCCCAAGGTGAGGAAGACCTACAAAGCCAGGGCTCAGCGCATCTGTGGTTACACCTCATGCCACCTGTGTCTTTGTTCTTCCCCAAATATGCTACTTTTAACATGCAAAATTGTGTGTGGAGTTTGAAAGGGAAACAGCTGAAAACACCAATAGCAACAACCTTAATCTAGATTGCCTTTCTAGGATAATCTCTGTTTACTGGAGAAAACTGCAAGGTTGTAAGAACTTAATCAGAAATTGCTGAAACTTTGTGAAAATGTTTGTGCTATGCCTGCATCAGACACTTGTGGGAACAGAATGGGAATCACAGTGGCTCTATATGTACCTGCTTGTGTGTATACTGGAGTGGTAAACAATGTTTAACGTACATTTAGGGCAATTAGTAATATTTAATGTATATGGTTAACGTCCAACAAAGAATTACTTGGAACGCCAGAGATCTTAATGATAATATCAAAAGAGCAACAGTTCTACAATATTTAAAAAAAAGAAAAAAAATCCAAAATCCTGATATGATACTTCTTCAGGAAACATTTATGCACTAGCAAAACTTGTGCCATTAAGAGAGGATGGATGGGACAGATATTTCATGCGAAATTTACAAATAAGTGCTGAGGAGTATTTCATCTTAAAATAGAAGACAGTAGAGGGCGATATTTGATCAGCTCTAGAAGGCTGAACACAGAACAAATGACGGATGAATGACTGATGACTGTCACAGACCCCCAAGACAAATAATGGCAAAAAAAAAAACTCCCCACGTACAGTAAAACATTTCCTTTTTTCTGAAAGACATTCTGCAAGCATCCAGGCTTCGTGTCTGATCGTTTTAAGTTCAAAAGTCTCGCTTTCTGGATTGTTTTACATTTTCCTTTAATTACCCTAATCACAAGGTCCTTGATGTAATGGTTTGATTCCGAAACGTTCTCTCCCTGCAGAGGTGGCATATGAAGTGTGTCCCACGTTCTCAGGTGCGGTACAAGCTAAAAACTCCCATTTGCAGTTCTTTTTTCAGCTCTGTGGTGGGGTCACAGCAGCGGAGTCCCCTTTCCATAGAGAAGGCCCTTCCTGCTTCCATTTTGTTACTGGCACTGGGATTCTCCACCATCAGTATTTTAGGGATCGCAGTTGCTTCGTGATCGTGGTGTAATGGAAGTTTGTTTGTTTGCTTGCCAGCAGCCTTTTTCTGTGATGGAGAAAGGGTCCTGTTTGGACTTTTTTGATTTGGCACAATGCTGTGAAAGCTATTTCTGTGTTGCCCAGTTCACCCCTGGCCTTGAGATATCTCCTGAAATAAGTATTTGTAAGAGGTGGTAATTTCGCTTGCAGTAGCTCCTCAGAGAGCGGACGTCTCACGTTCATTCTGCAGAAAGCTTGCTTGCAGCCACTTCATTATCTTGGGAGAGACTGAGAGGTAAATCGTTTGCTCAAACTGTGACCAGAAAAGAGGAAGCCATTATTTTTAGGGAAACACATGCATATATGTAAACTTAAAGGGGCAGATTTTCGAATCGGTGCGTGCGGGGGTACATTTGTGCGCGCTACCCGGCGCTCACAAATGTACACCCGATTTTATAACATTCGCATGCTGCCGCGCGCATGTTATAAAATCCGGGGTCGGCACGCGCAAGAGGGCGCACACTTGTGCACCTTGCGTGCGCCAAGCCCTAGGAAAACCCCGATGGCTTTCCCCGTTCCCTCCGCTCCCCCCCAGCCCTACCTAAATCCCACCCCCTACCTTGTTTTCCATAGTTATGCCTGCCGGCCGGCTGCTGGCATGCAAACCTCCGACACGGCTGCTGTGCCAGAGGGCTCGGTCCCGCCCCCCCGGGCCAGCACCATGCCCATGCACCTGGACCCTTCCCGCCCCTTTTACAAAGCCCCGGGACATACGCGCGTCCCGGGGCTTGTGCGCACCCCCGAGCCTATGCAAAATAGGCCCGGCGCGCGCAGGGGCAGGTTTTCGGGGTTTCGCGCGTAAGTTACGTGCATAACCCTTTGAAAATCTACCCGAAAATGTTTCGTTTAGTTATAAGTGTAAATTGAAAATGCAAGAGGTGAATAAGGTAAGCTGGCGTTATATTGTGCGTGGGGGAGGAGTTCTTTTTCTTTCATTAAAACTGCCTGTTTCTCAGTTGTAGGCCTCTAATCACTCGCGGGGCTACACAAGAGCTCTTTATCTGCATTTTATATAAAACTCCTGCATGCAAAGTGGGTGTCCATCCTGCTCTTGTAGGACATTGGATTCCAGATAATCTGAGTATGTGGGGTTCAGTGGTTGGTGAATGTGTTATTTCTGGCCTCACTGGCTTGTATTTTGTGATGCCATTTTACCTCTGCTTGTGCTCTGGACGTCGTGTTTTCTGTGGCATACAGTGCTGTACTGTGCTTGATATTTTCTTACTGCAGGAACTCGGAGGTGAAGGAAGCTTAAGCATACAAAGGCAGCTTGCTTTTTCCTCTAATCAACTGCTGTGTAGCAAAGAAGTCTTTGGCTGCTCGGTGACAGCTGGGTCAGCTCGTGGCTTGCTTGGTTTGCTGGTTAGAAGGCCTCCTGCCTCACACAGCGTTACTGCTTGGTGAGGCCTTCTTTTTACAGCAACCGATGTCATATGATTAGTTGACAGCATTAGACAATGACTGGTATTGCTTACAGAAAGGTCCCAGCTTGAGCTTTCTCTTCCCCTTTCATTGTGCAGTGATGCCGAGCTCTCATAGCTGTATTTGGTCCTGGAGGAAAACTGGCCTGTGCTTTTACTGGGCCAGCATGGGTCCCCTTCAAATGTGCCCTTGTTTGGGATCAGGAGCTTATGCCTGTTGTCTTTGGAGCCATCTGATGTTAGTCCAATAAAGATATTGCAGTACAGTAAACGAATCTGCAAGAAAGTTATTTTAATCAGTGAACTTGGCAGATAATAGTTGGCAAGTCATTCAGAGAGGCTTTCATCACCAGAGGGACACTTGACGCCGTTTCATTTTCTGTCTTTTTTTTTTTCTGAACAGGGCTGTATACTACAAACATCACGTTTGAAAATGGGCAGATCATGATAAACTACACGGGTGGAGAGACGTGCCACAAAATTTACCAGCGGTCCACAGCCGTCCTCTTCTACTGTGACCCCAGTGCAAAGGCGGAAGACGTACTTTACAGTGCAAACCTGGCTTCTGTAAACCGCACGCTAATGCAGGTAATTCAGTGTTTGATAGTGCAGTCCTCTCCCCATCCCCCCTGTTCTCAGCAGGCCCTGCCGGCAGAGCATGCGTTCAGGTTTTAAGAGGGAGCAGGAGCTTAAGATCAGACGCTCAGTGGGATTCACCTTTAGGAGTGAAGGCAGCGTCCGTTGATCGTAGCTTGTGCTGGGTACTTGCCAGGTTCTTGTGGCCTGGATTGGCCACTGTTGGAAACAGGATGCTGGGCTTGATGGACCCTTGGTCTGACCCAGCATGGCATGTTCTTAACCATCTGTGGCTTAACCATGTTCTTAAGCCACAGAGGCATTCACGGAGCGGGATGCCAGTGGCCAGTGGTTTGTGTTCCACCTTCACGGAGCGGAAGGATGGAGGGATGCCATCTCAAAAAAAACCCAAAAAACAAACAAAACAGAGGTGGGTAAGAGTATGGGGCAGGGGTGTGGCCGTTTATTGCGGCAGTTGCTACCCCTGATTGAGCTGGATGTTCACTGGGATGCGGATACGGCGCTGCTCTCTGCATTGGTGGAGGGGTGGAAGGGAGTTGGGGCCGGAGGGTGCTGGAAGCCAATAGTGACGGGTGGGAGGGAGAAAAAAGGGGGGGGGGAAGATTAAAAAAAAATGGATAAAGTGTGAAGCTTGCTGGGCAGACTGGATGGGCCGTTTGGTCTTCTTCTGCCGTCATTTCTATGTTTCTTTGTGGCAGCAGGGAGTGTCGCGCTGGTTTAAACTTGCTCTCTGTGAAGGACTTGGTCAGTCTTCTTTGTTAAATTGTTATGTAATCTGGAAGAATGGTGTAATTTAGATTTTATGTTGTAGGTTACCATTTACGAATGTATTTTTGGAAGCCGCATAGAACTTTGGATAGCGCGGCCTACAAATATTTTAAATAAATAAATAAATAAATAATAGATAATGGCAGATAAACAAAAAAAAATGGAGCCATCCATTCTACCCAGTTCAGCGTCTTCCGCTTTGAGCAGACCATATAAATTCCCAAATGCAAAGCCCTAGCCTTCCCCACCCCTGCTCTCTTGTGTCCTCAGCCGGCCTCTGGACCGTTTTACGCCAGGACATCCAGGGAAGAGGAGTCCCCCAGTTATCCCTGCTAAATCTCGTCCTTCCCTGCATTTCCCAGCTTGTCTTGGAGAAGCTTGGTCCTGCATTCAGAGCAGGAAGCCAGCAGGGATGAGAAAAGAGCAGAGGCACAGGAGCGCATTTCCCAGCTTGTCTTGGAGAAGCTTGTCCTGCATTCAGAGCAGGAAGCCAGCAGGATGAGAAAAGAGCAGAGGCACAAGGAGCTGCATTTCCCAGCTTGTTCTTGGAGAAGCTTGGTCCTGCATTCAGAGCAGGAAGCCAGCAGGGATGAGAAAAGAGCAGAGGCACAAGGAGCTGCATTTCCCAGCTTGTCTTGGAGAAGCTTGGTCCTGCATTCAGAGCAGGAAGCCAGCAGGGATGAGAAAGAGCAGAGGCACAAGGAGCTGCATTTCCCAGCTTGTCTTGGAGAAGCTTGGTCCTGCATTCAGAGCAGGAAGCCAGCAGGGATGAGAAAAGAGCAGAGGCACAAGGAGCTGCATTTCCCAGCTTGTCTTGGAGAAGCTTGGTCCTGCATTCAGAGCAGGGAAGACAGCAGGGATGAGAAAGAGCAGAGGCACAAGGAGCTGCATTTCCCAGCTTGTCTTGGAGAAGCTTGGTCCTGCATTCAGAGCAGGAAGCCAGCAGGGATGAGAAAAGAGCAGAGGCACAAGCAGCTGCATTTCCCAGCTTGTCTTGGAGAAGCTTGGTCCTGCATTCAGAGCAGGAAGCCAGCAGGGATGAGAACAGAGCAGAGGCACAAGCAGCTGCATTTCCCAGCTTGTCTTGGAGAAGCTTGGTCCTGCATTCAGAGCAGGAAGCCAGCAGGGATGAGAAAAGAGCAGAGGCACAAGGAGCTGGGCTCAGAGCGAGGAAACGGGTCCCCTTCCTTCCCAGGCTTGTCCGTTGCCCAGACTTTCTTTGGATTATCTGGAGGTTAAATGGTTAGCATCTGCTGGAAGGTGGGAATGGAATGCATGGAGATGTTCACGCATGGACTTCCACCCCTCCAGCAGCCGGTGCAACGCGCTCAGCTTGCCTCAGCCAGCGCACCTGCCCCAGCTCTGGTGCAGATGGGCAGGAGGGAATGGGGCGGGCTGGGCTCCTGCAGTCCGTGAGCTGCTCTACTCTCACTCTGTCAGGTAAACATCTGCCTGGCCCCCCTCCAGCTGCTGCTTCCCTGAGCCCGACGTCAGTCCACCTCCTGGCTGGCGACTGAACTCATCCATCCCCACCCTGCCATTTCCTGTGTTGTGTGGTTCTCTTCCAGGCCGGCAGCCATGGCATGCACTGCCCGCCTGCGTTCCTCTCCCCCTGCAGCTCCTCACCCCCCGACTGTATCTCATGTCCTCATTACTTTCTCTCTGACCTCCTCCTCCCTTCTGGTAGTGCGAGGAGCGCGAGGCCCTGTCTGTAAGTACCAGGACATGTGCAGCCCAATCCTCACCGCGTATGGTAAAGCAGATTCTGCTCTCTGCAGGCAGTGGAAAAGGATGGGCATGGAGAGAAGGACTGGGGGGGGGAGATGTGCAAGGAGGGGATGGAGGTGGCAGCGAGGAGAAAGAAGAGGGGGCCAGAAGGGAAAGGAGGGAGAGGATCCTGGGTGGGGGTGGCCAGGAGAAAAAGGACGACCCTGGGAAAGGAAGACAGAGAAGGAAAGATCCTGGGAGGGAAAGGAAGGCTAAAGGGAGCGAGGAGGAGAGGACCCTCTTAAAGGGAGAAAGAGGAGGAGAAAAGCTCCCAGGGCCAGAGCGAGAAAGGAGGAAAGGATTCTGATGGGAGGGAGAGAAAGGATTAAACAACATGAATGAGAGCCAATCTTACTTCTATTGTACAAAAATACAGAGCATCAATATTCATTAAATACCCCACATCACACCTCATACATACCCCCACCTCATAAATACCCTGCATCACACCTCATACATGCCCCCACCTTATAAATACCCCCACCTCATAAATACCCTGCATCACACCTCATACATGCCCCCACCTTATTAATACCCCCCACCTCATAAATACCCCACTCACACCTCAGTACAGTACCCCCACCTCATAATAACCCCACATCACACACTCATACATACCCCACCTCATAAATACCCTGCATCACACCTCATACATTGCCCCCACCTATAAATACCCCACCCCCTCATAATACCCCACATCACACCTCATACATACCCCCACCTCATAAATACCCCACATCACACCTCATACCTACCCACCTCATAAATACCCCGCATCACACTCATTCATACCCCACCTCATAAATACCCCGCATCACACCTCATTCATACCCCCACCTCATAAATACCCCACATCACACCTCATACATGACCCCACCTCAAATACCCCCACATCACACCCTCCTACATACCCCACCTCATAAATACCCCGCATCACACCCATACATGACCCCACCTTATAATACCATACCCGCATCACACCTCATACATGCCCCCACCTTATAAATACCCCGCATCACACCTCATACATGACCCCACCTCATAAATACCCCGCATCACACCTCATACATGACCCCACCTCATAAACACCCCGCATCACACCTCATACATACCCCCACCTCATAAATACCCTGCCCCCACCTTATAAATACCCCGCATCACACCTCATACATGCCCCACCTTATAAATACCCCCACCTCATAAATACCCCACATCACACCTCATACATACCCCACCTCATAAATACCCCACATCACTCATACATACCCCACCCATAAATCCCTGCATCACACCTCATACATGCCCCCACCTTATAAATACCCCCACCTCATAAATACCCTGCATCACACCTCATACATGCCCCCACCTTATAAATACCCCCACCTCATAAATACCCCACATCACACCTCATACATAATACCCCCACCTCATAAAATACCCCATCACAACACCTCATACATACCCCACCTCATAAATACCACCCCCATCACACCTCATTCATAACCCCCACCTCATAAATACCCCCATCACACCTCATTCATACCCCCACCTCATAAATACCCCGCATCACACCTCATACATGACCCCACCTCATAAATACCCCACATCACACCTCATACATGACCCCACCTCATAAATACCCCACATCACACCTCATACATACCCCACCTCATAAATACCCCGCATCACACCTCATACATGACCCCACCTTATAAATACCCCGCATCACCCCAATACATGCCCCCACTTATAAATACCCCACACCTCATCTCATACCCCCCACCTTATATACCCACCCCCCGCATCACACCTCATACATGCCCCCACCTTATAAATACCCCGCATCACACCTCATACATGACCCCACCTCATAAACACCCCGCCGCATCACCCTCAATACATACCCCACCTCATAAATACCCCGCATCACACCTCATACATACCCCCACCTCATACATACCCCGCATCACACCTCATACATACCCCCACCTCATACATACCCCGCATCACACCTCATACATACCCCCACCTCATACATACCCCCACCTCATACATACCCCACCTCATACACCCCTCCCCATCATAATACATACCCCTCACCTCATACATACCCCACCTCATACACCCCCCATCCTCTCAACCACCTCACACCTCATACATACCCCCACCTCATACATACCCCCACCTCATAAATACCCCACATCACACCTCATACATACCCCCACCTCATAAATACCCCCACCTCATACATACCCCGCATCGCACCTCATACATACCCCCACCCCTAATAAAAATATTCGGTCTATAGTGATATACGGTCACACACAAATGGAAAATACAAATTCAACCCCATGCACATGAAGGCACAAATTATTTTTGTAAACTGATACAAATGAATAAAAGGGATAAAAAGCCAGCCAGACCCCCCCCCCCCCCCCCCCGGAAAGAAAGAAATGTCCAGATCACCAATGACTCTAGGTGTTTCTTTTTACTGCCATGAAACATTTAGAAGCTGGGATTGCTAAAGAGCTGATAGTGGGAGCCTTCCCTTTGTGAGGAGGTTTCTGTAACTCCTGGATCTGTTTGGCTTTACTTTGGGTCAGACGCTTTCACACACCCCCTGGAACTGATTGGAGCCCAGCATGCACTGGGAAGATAGAGCATTTCTTATCACTGCTTATTTTTCTTGAGCAGATTATCGGTGTAGAGAACGTAACTGGGGGTATGTAAGTGCCGCAGGAAAGGTTTAGGTTTCATTGTTTTGTATAATTTTACAAAATGCTTCCAACCAAAGGGATATAATTGAAATAATGCAAATTAATGAAATATCCCAACTTGTGCAAGGGGTGGAGCATCTGCCACCACTTGGTTGGATAAGTTCGTATTTATCCGGCTAAGTGCTGCTGAATATTTATCAGATTTGGAAAGCCATTCTTTGACCGAGTTTTAAGCCATCTTGCATTATATCAAGCCACGCTGTGTCAGGTCAAGCAGTGCACTACACAAGTTCAGGGAGGACGCAATATTTCTCTTTCTTAAACTTAAATCTCAGTAGAAACTAGTTTGGTTCCAGAATATTTCTCCTGCTGTCTTTTAAGAAGATCTTGGCAGTTTTTACAGCTGGCTGTTTTATATTTGGGTACTTGCCAGGTTCTTATGGGCTGGATTGGCCTCTGTTGGAACAGGATGCTGGGCTTGATGGACTCTCAGTCTGACCCAGTATGGCATGTTCTTATGTTCTTATTTGTTCAGACTTCATATACTGCCTAGGTTTATTTTATTTAAAACTATTTACTGCACACTCCTGTGCACATGGCGATTCACAAATTTCTGCATACATGAATCATAAAAACATTTAAAACCAAAGCAGAAGGCAGTCAGCTTGCTGACTGAGACATTGCCAGCCTTTCAAATCACATGTAGAAATACGTAGTCTAGGCAGTTTACAATAACAAAAAATACATCATTTCAAAACAGATATACAAGCTAAAATACACTTCAAGACAACAATTCACCAAAAGTATCACTACTCATCCCTACACTTTGGTACACACTATACACAACCTTTCTGGCTTTTACCATTAGATACAATCACCCCCCCAAATCCTGCTCTTCCTTTGTGCTTAGAAGAATTTCACCTCCAGTACTGCACCTTTCCCTTGGGTGGGTGCATCCTAAGTTCATTACTCTGCATCTTAGCTGCCAGACCTTAAACCATTTCTTCAGCTTCACCAGATCCTTCCTGGCCGTCCACCCTGTTACAGATTTTGGTATCAGCAAAAGACAAACTTTTCCCGACAACCCTTCCATTATGTGGCTCACAAATATGAGGCACACGGTTAGTAACAGCCCCCTCCTCAGGGAAAACGCCATTTACCACTACCTGATTTTGTAAAGGTAGTGGTGAATGGAGCGCATATAAGCACTGTGTACAAAACATCTTTGTGCTGTAACACCCATTAAATGTCATGAAAAACAATCCTAAAATGCACTGTAAATTTACTCTTTTTTTTTTTTTTTACCAGTCTCAAATGTTTAATTACTATTTCTGTTTCTAGCCGGTGTTTCGGGAGGAGACTGCGGACTGTACATACTTATTTGAATGGCACACTCCATACGCTTGTCCGCCTTTCAAATCTGTTCAGTGTTCCCTGAAGTAAGTGCAATCGTGACGCTTGTTAGCATTTTTTTCTTACTATTCACCGCAGGATCACTTTATTTATTCACTGCTGACCTGATTTAAACCCTTTAGGTGGCCACACAGATGTTGAAGGCGACTCCCAAGATCCTTTAGTAACCAATCAGGAAAGCTGATTTGGGCTGTTTTAAACGTCTGTCATTACCATTACTGAAACTAAAACAGCTTGCAGCACTAAATTAAAAGAAAAACAATAGAGGTGTTACATTTTTCTTGTGTCCCCTGTTCACTAAGGGGCCATATGAATAGCTGATCTTATTCCAGTCTCCAGCAGCAGGTGTCCAAAATAATATAAAAAGCATCTCTACAGTTGGGATCCTTGTCGGGCACAGAGACTAAATAATCTGTCATCCCCTTCTTTAAACTGGTTGGAAATATACTGGCAGATCTGTGCACTGCGCCTGAACTTGCCCTGTTCTGGGGCTACACAAAGGAATTCAGATTTCATTGTTGTCACGCCGCCTTTCACAGACATCAGATTCCTTACACAAACAGGGAGTGAGCTGCATAACTTATTGTGCAGTGAGACCCATATGCGCTGAGAGAGCCAGACATGACCGGTGCCAGTGGCAGATGTGGACCCTCTGGGGACAGGGTAATACCTATAGTGGCTGAATGCAATCTGCCGTGAAGTGGCTGAAAGGCGGAAGATAAATCAAATAAATAAATGACGCTGCCTTTCCTGGCTCGTATGACGTCTCTGTGCTGGCATTACATCCTGTTTCAAATGGCTTACAGGCCGATACGGTACAGTGCGTTCCAACGGAGCGCACTGTTAACCTGACCTTGGATGCGCGTTTTCCCTTACCCCTTATTCAGTAAGGGGCGGAAAACGTGCGTCCAACCCGCGGCACCTAATAGCGCCCTCAACATGCAAATGCATGTTGATGGCCCTATTAGTTATTCCCGCGCGATACAGAAAGTAAAATGTGCAGCCAAGCCGCACATTTTACTTTAAGAAATTAGCGCCGACCCAAAGGTAGGCGCTAGTTTCTGCCGGCACTGGGAAAGTGCAAAGAAAAGCAGTAAAAACTGCGTTTCTGTGCACTCTCCGACGTAATATCATAGCGATATTAAGTCGGGGGTCCTGAAGAGTAAAAAAAAAGTTGGAAAAAAAAAAAAAAAGTAAAATGGAGCGGCGGCTGTCGGGCCGAAAACCGGACGCTCAATTTTGCCGGCGTCCGGTTTCCGAACCCGTGGCTGTCAGCGGGCTCGAGAACAGACGCCGGCAAAATTGAGCGTCTGCTGTCAAACCCGCTGACAGCCGCCGCTCCGGGTCAAAAGGAGGCACTAGGGACGCGCTAGTGTCCCTAGTGCCTCCTTTTTCCCGTTTCTACCGCTCCACCTAATTTAAATACTGCATCGCGCGCACAGGCGAGTGGCCTGTGCGCGGGCTGGGAGAGCGGGCATTTGTCCGCTCTCCCGCGGACTTTACTGAATTGGTCCGTTAGTTTGCTCCTTGCAACCTCCTCTCCCTGGCGGAAACTGGCAAAGACCACGTGTGAAGCCGTAACCTCCCAGGTGTTTCCATTGCTTTGGTGCACTTTCATGTATTTGAAAAGTCATTTGCTTAAGAAAACTCAGCATGGATTTATTTTTGCTAAGTTTGCCTTCCGCACCTCTTAGGATTATAAAATGTTACTCTTAAACTCTCATCTTCCCTTTTAATCTAGAGACAGTGATGGCAACTCATATGATCTCTCGCCGCTATCGCAGTACAAGGAGAACTGGGAGGCTGTTACAAGATCAGGATCTGTACAAAAGTTCTACATTAATGTTTGCAACTCCCTGGTCCCAGAGACGGGTGAGCAAGAGATTTCTTTAATTAGATTAAAACTCACTTTTTCCATAATTTGTTTTAGTTTCTTCCCTAGAATATGCCTGGCTCTCTCTAATAAACCACGTAAATCAGGGCTTCCCAAACCTGTCCTGGGGACCCCACAGCCAGTCGGGTTTTCAGGACACATCCGCAATGAATATGCAGGAGAGACATTTGCATATACTGAGTCGCCTTGATATGCAAATGTATCTCCTGCATATTCATTGTGTAGATCCTGAAAACCCGACTGGCTGTGGGGTCCCCAGGACAGGGTTGGGAAGTATTCCTTGTGTATGTATTTATTTTTATATACCGGTGTTCGATGTTACACATCACATCGGTTTTCGTTCCAACAGAAGATGCAGGAAATATGTTTCCTTTGTCTAATACATTGAACATTTATAACAAGGAAATTGTTAACAAGGGATAAAACTAAAACATGGAGAATAATTAAACAAAAGAGGAAGAATAATGGAAGTTAAAATGAAAAGGTTGCACGAAGGGGTGCATAAAGGGGCGTGCCCCTTTGTCGCGCCCCTTCGGCGCGCGACGCCTGGTGGTAAGGTGCCGTTTACCGGAGCGACGCTAGGTGGAATGACGTCGGGGGGGGGGGGGGGGTCTCTTGATCACTGTTTTCCTCTCAGCCTTCTCTTCTCAGTTTCCAACGTGGATCGTTTTCATTTTTTTTCTTTCTCTTCAGTGTGAGGTTTTAAAAGTGCCCTAGCGTCGATCTGGTAAACGGCGCCTTACCACCAGGCACCTATGCGGAGGGGGCTGCCCACCAGCATTGGGCACTTTTAAAACCTCACACTGAAGAGAAAAAGACAAAAAAAATGAAAAAACCCACGTTGGAAACTGAGAAGAGAAGGCTGAGAGGAAAACAGTGATCAAGAGACTCGCCCCACCCTGACGTCATTCCGCCTAGCGTCGATCCGGTAAACGGCGCCTTACCACCAGGCGTCGCGCGACAAAGGGGCCACTCCCCTTTGTGCAACCCGTTGTGGTACCTTTTCATTTTAATTCCATTATTCTTCCTCTCTTGTTTAATTATTCTCCATGTTTTAGTTTTATCCCTTGTTAACAATTTCCTTGTTATAAATGTTCAATGTATTAGACAAAGGAAACATATTTCCTGCATCTTCTGTTGGAATGTAAACCGATGTGATGTGTACCATCGAACACCAGTATATAAAAATAAATAAATAAATAGATATTTTTGCAGTGAGGCATGGTCAGTAAAATACTGTGATTTAGAAGGCCGTTGTACTTTTACAAATGACCACTAGGTGTACAGTTTCTGAGTGAAACTGAGGTTTCTGGAAGAGGTGAAGCCTCAACGCTGGAGAGCAATTTTATGTAAATTACCTGAGGACTCCTCCTCACATTCTCATTTTATTTAACTATAGTGGAAAAAAACTGAAGGTCTGCAAAAAAAAAATATTTAAGTTCAGTTTTAAAACAGATCTGGAATTTATTCTTCTATGTCCTTTGATTTATATACAAGAGACTAATTTTGATCTTCTTGCCTGAAGACATTTGTACTTAAACAGGAAATGTATAAAGCTTATCTGATAATATTTTTTTAATGAATCAGTACTTTTCAACCATTTGCTAACCATAATACTGCATTAGAATGAATGTGACTGACAATGTATATTAATTGTTTATCCGTGTTTACACTTTTGTGTTTTCTTTAAATGTGTGTTTATAGATTAATGCTTGCTAAATAGTTTTTTTAAAAAAAAAGTGAGGGCAGAGATGGTGAATTCCCTGAAAAGTTCATCCTCTAAAGAGTTTTCCCTTTGCTAAATGGGCCTTATTTCATGACCATACTTGTCAGGGAAAAAGGTGAAAAATGTGACACGTAAAAACCGAAAGGCGACAGCAGGCGGGCCTGGTAACTCAGTGGTAGTGCTCCCGGGTGTGTGTTGGGGGTTTGAGGAGAGTCCTGCTCATCGTGAAGTGGCAGCAGCTAATGATGTAACTTAGGACCCCCAATTGCAGGATTCTGGAAGGAGCACTGCCGCATGAATTGAGAGGGGTTATAAAATGGGTGGAAATCCCTGGGTGGTTGTAAATGAAGGTTTGCCGCACTCTAGCACAACAAAGACCAGTTCTGGTGGAGTTGGAAACACAAAAAAGCAGAAGGAAATCCATATACCGCTGTGAGGAGCAGAGCAATTTTTTCCCCATTTGGTGCGCTCATCCCACTATCTCCTTATTTTAGTCTAAAATTTATCAATTTAATAGCATGAAACCTCCCTCGGATCTTGCATTATTAGTGCTAGGATAGAGGTTTAAGAATTGTGCTGCTGGTGCTGCTAACCATCCCCGTTTGGTGATTCACATGTTAGTAGCTGCTTGGCGACTCGTTGCTCCCTATCCAAACCGTCGTCATCCCTGTGGTTCCAAAATCTATGGGAAATTTTTATGCCATGCAGCGGCTGACGCAGCAAGTCGGAGATTTCTATTTGGACGGTCTAAAACTCTGGAAGCCTCTTTTTTAGATGAGGAGGGGCGAGGCAAGCCTTGCACCGCCCTTGTTGATCAGCTGTTTTCTTTTATATCTTTTACAATGCATTTATTTGCCCTATGTTTGCTTTTCTTTATTCTCAGATTTTGTTGCTTTGGGACCTTCTTAGCAGGTCACCTGTTCTCTTGTTTTCTTAGTGATTCTTCTTTTCTATATTCGTTTCTGTTTACCATCAGGGTTACTCTTATTGGATGTATTCTTAGCCTGACTAAGCTTCTTCATGCGTTACTTTTAGTCTTGTTCTATGCATTGTTACATATCTTTGTTTTTTGAATCTTGTATTGACCCCGTTCTAAGGAAAAAAAAAATATATATATATATATATATATGCCCAAATGAAGTACAAAATCTGAGTTATAGCAGGTGTAGCAATAAGGTGGTATTCTGATTTCTTCTGGCTCTTGAAATAACTATGCTGTTTGTATTTTGTACTCTCTGTGGCCAAGCAGCAACAGAACAGCTTCACAGGTGGGTAATGTCATTCAGTGGCATCAACCTGGGAAAAATGCTTCCTCATAGCTTAGAAGACTAAAGGTCTATCTGAGCATGCACAGGCGTTCCCGCGCTGCCGCCACTGCCTCAGTGACCTATGTCTACCTCAGCATTCAGTCAGGAACTTTTACACTCGCACTCTTTTTGCCTATTGCAGTTTTAGAAAAGCATTTACGTGCTTAAAATGTAAATGCACTTTTTGGATAAGTTCTTGGAGGAGAAGTCCATTACCTGCTATTAAGTGGCTATTAGAGAATAGCCACTGCCATTAGCAATGGTAACATGGAATAGACTTAGTGTTTGGGTACTTGCCAGGTTCTTATGGCCTGGATTGGCCACTGTTGGAAACAGGATGCTGGGCTTGATGGACCCTTGGTCTGACCCAGTATGGCATTTTCTTATGTTCTTATGTTCTTAAGTGGGCTTTTGAAAATTGCTACAATATGTCACTGAATTGTCCTGCAGAAGCGCACTTTATGCAGGAAAATGGCTTTTGAAAATTTCTACAAGAGTAGTCATACTTACATGTGTAAATCCTTACCCCCTTAGTTTTTATTTTTTCAAATGTATTTGATTTTCCTTTTTTTTTTAATCTGTCATTAAAAAAAACTATTTCCAACTACCACCACAAGATATGGAGCCAAGATCTTCATGACTTGTGTTTTGCTCCCAAGCACAGTTCTGCCTGGTGCAGTCCATGTGGTAAGACGTTGCCTCGTGCCAGGGCCCGTAGAAGTACGAAGCTTCAGCATGCATTCTCTTCCAAGAAAGAGGGCTATGCTTTGAGATCAGTACCTCAATGATCAAAGTCTCGGAGAAGCCTGGGGCCTTCATCCCCTGCCAGGATGCTATCACCTGCTTCTAAGAAAACACCTTACCAAAAGTACATTGTGTTCTGACTCAGCACAATCACCTAGAAAACATCGCACAGAAGACGTCTTCATTGCCATCCATGAAAAGATATCGGGCTGAAGACGACTTTTTGGTGGCATCAAGTGAGAAACATCGCACCAAAGCCAATATTGGTGCCATCCAAACCTGGCGAATGGACGATGCGGAAGGCTTTGGTACCATACAATCCGGACATGGGACCATCTGAGCCGAAAGCATTGGTGCTGAAAATGGGCGTTCCATCGGTGCCAAAAGTGTCAATGGCACTGAAATGTATCTGTGCAGAAAAATCATTTTGTCATGGAAATGGAAATGTTGTCTTCCTCTTCATACAGAGATTCATCTCTTACTTTGGTACCTGAATTTGACACAACCTTGAGAAAAGCTCAATCACAGAATGCCCATACCTCTTTAGAAGAATGGTACTCCTTCACCTCCTGAAAGTTTTTAACCTGAATTTCTCTAGATTTTCTCTAACAAAGGTTCTCATTTTATCATAGTCTCTCTTTTTATAGTTGAATGCTACTGCAGTAGTTTTCCTTAGTATTTGCTCTCCACTGATTATGTCAAATTCATTTATATTATGTTCACTATTGCCAAGTAGATGCAGCTCTTTTATCTTTTGCTCCAGATCCTGCATTCCACTGAACTAATTTAATATAGTTCCCCCGCTCCCCCATTTCTTCCATGACCAACTGCTGCATGAATTAGTAATTGATGGCATCTAGGACATGCAAGGGAGGTAATATAACATAAGGACATGCCATACTGGGTCAGACCAAGGGTCCATCAAGCCCAGCATCCCGCCTCCAACAGTGGCCAATCCAGGCCATAAGAACCTGGCAAGTACCCAAAAACTAAGAAGATCCCATGCTACTGTTCCTAGTAATAGCAGTGGCTAATTTCTAAGTCAACTTAATTAATAGCAGGTAATGGACTTCTCCTCCAAGAACTTATCCAATCTTTTTTAAACACAGCTATACTAACTGCATTAACCACATCTTTTCGCAACAAATTCCAGAGTTTAATTGTGCATAGAGTGAAAAACAATTTTCTCAAATTAGTTTTAAATGTGCCACATGCTAACTTCATGGAGTGCCCCCTAGTCTTTCTATTATCTGAAAGAGTAAATAACCGATTCACATCTACTCATTCAAGACCTCTCATGATCTTAAAGACCTCTATCATATCCCCCCTCAGCCATCTCTTCTCCAAGCTGAACAGCCATAATCTCTTCAGCCTTTCCTCATAGGGGAGCAGTTCCTCATAGGGGAGCAGTTCCATCCCCTTTATCATTTTGGTTGCCCTTCTCTGTACCTTCTCCATTGCAAATATATGTTTTTTGAGATGCAGCGTCCAGAATTGTACACAGTATTCAAGGTGCAGTCTCATCATGGAGCGATACAGAGTCATTATGATATTTTCTGTTTTATTCACCATTCCCTTTCTAATAATTCCCTACATTGTTTGCTTTTTTGACTGCCGCAGCACACTGAACCGACAATTTAAATGTGTTATCCACGCTGATGCCGAGATCTCTTTCCTGGGTGGTAGCACCTAATATGGAACTTAACAATTATGTAACTAATCCATGGGTTATTTTTCCCTATATACATCACCTTGCACTTATCCACATTAAATTTCATCTGCCATTTGGATGCCCAGTTTTCCAGTCTCAGAAGGTCTTCCTGCAGTTTCACAATCTGCTTGTGATTTAACTACTCTGAATAATTTTGTATCATCTGCAAATTTGATTACCTCACTCTTACGGAAGATAAGGCCATTGCAGAAAGACTAAATGAATTCTTTGCCTCCGTGTTTACTAATGAGGATGTTGGGGAGATACCAGTTCCGGAGATGGTTTACAGGGGTGATAAGTCAGACGAACTGAACGAAATCACTGTGAACCTGGAAGTTGTAGTAGGCCAGATTGACAAACTAAAGAGTAGCAAATCACCTGGACCGGATGGTATGCATCCTAGGGTTCTAAAGGAACTCAAAAATGAAATTTCTGATCTATTAGTTAAAATTTGTAACCTATCATTAAAATCATCCATTGTACCTGAAGACTGGAGGGTGGCCAATGTAACCCCAATATTTAAAAAAGGCTCCAGGGGCGATCCGGGTAACTATAGACCAGTGAGCCTGACTTCAGTGCCGGGAAAAATAGTGGAAACTATTCTCAAGATCAAAATCGTAGAGCATATAGAAAGACATGATTTAATGGAACATAGTCAACATGGACTTAACCCAAGGGAAGTCTTGCCTAACAAATCTGCTTCATTTTTTTGAAGGGGTTAATAAACATGTGGATAAAAGTGAACCGGTAGATGTAGTGTATTTGGATTTTCAGAAGGTATTTGACAAAGTCCCTCATGAGAGGCTTCTACAAAAATTTAATAAGTCATGGGATAGGAGGCGATGTTCTTTTGTGGATTACAAGCTGGTTAAAAGACAGGAAACAGAGAGTAGGATTAAATGGTCATTCCCTGTACGTACCGGATCAGTCCATTCTCCTGGGTTATGCCTCCGCACCAGCAGGTGGAAACAGAGCAAAACTTGGCGAGCTCCTCTATATATACCAGGGTGCCACCCACAGCCTGTCAGTATTTCTCTGTTTCCAGCAGGTGGTGCGGGTGCATAGCTCACAGCCTGGTTAGAAAATTTGTTTAGGACAAGGGTTGTTAGAAATTTAGAGGATACAGGTTTCTTGCCCTTGTTGTCTATTTTGTTTCCCTTAATTAAGTTTAAAAAAAAAAAAAAAAAAGGGGGGGGGTTGGGCACAGAAAGCAAACCTTTTTTTCAGAGTACAGAATGCTCTATGGAAAGTGTTAATGCTGCGTGCCAGGGGATTGAGCTCATAAGATCGTTTTAAAGCTCCGGAGCAACATCAGAAAATATTTCTTCTCTGAAAAGGTGATGGATGCATGGAGTGGCTTCCCGGTGGAGATATTAGAGAAAAAATAATGGAATTCAAGAAAGCACGGGAAAAGCACAAATGATCCCAGACTAGAAAGAAAAGAGAAAGTTAGAAATCTTCTGGGAGTCTATGGCATTGCATTAGAGAGAACTGAAGCTTGGCTAAAAAAACAGCCACCTCACCCATTACACAACACATGAAACCACGAGTCGGAAGACTGTTGAATGTTTGTACAGCAATGCCCAGGGTCAGTGCAAGGTTATTAGGTACCCCAGGAAAACCTTTTAGCCTTGCAGCCCCCCACTCCATCACACCCAATTAAAAATTATGCAAGTATAATAGATTTTACTTGAAAAAGGACATTCAAAAGCACAGTCCTCTGAGGTAAAAATATCACAATATGTATATTATGTTTACCTGTACTGCTGTGGTGCCAACCAGGAAACCCTGCAAAAAAGCAAGAGAGACACTTAGAACCCATATGGTGTTTGGCCTACTGTAATGCATCTTGGGCATGGACATGATCCTGAGAGCCACGAATTACAATGCAATAAACTTTCGATATCAAAACAGCACTAACTGCCAGCACTCAAATAGTAAAAACTCTGCTTATGAAAGTTAACACTGCAAATGTTACACTTGGCCTAAACAAGTAATATATTCCCTACTAGGAAAACAGAACAAGCCAAGCTGCTGTAAATCCCTACATAGAAACTACACACTATTATAAAACCTCACTTCAGTCACACATGTAAAACACAGATAGACCCTCAAATATAGAATAAAGACACCATAAAGTGTAAATAGAAATGTACAGACAAAAACTGAACTGGAAACAGCAACGAGTCAAATTCTATGTACAGAGGCCTCGTTTTGGCCTCTGTTGGAAGCAGGATGCTGGGCTTGATGGACCCTTGGTCTGACCCAGCATGGCAATTTCTTACGTTCTTACACTGGAACAATGGAAAAACAAGCTTTACCATTACTCATAAAACAAAATTAGTAAAATCATACCATAAAAAGAATAATTCAAAACTAATGAATAGAATAACATTCAATAATTAAAAACTCACATAACATTTTCCAAACACCAAAAAAATATTTCAAAACAGATGCATCAAAATAATATCCAACAATTAAAACTAATAAGGATTTTTATAAAAATCCTGTTTTCCATATCTGGGAACTTGATTTCCATATGCCATGAAATTATAATGGATTAGCAGGCAGAGAGAAAGGAGGGTGGTTGTGTATACACATGCTCGTGGTCCCTCTCTCACTCACACACACACACACACACACACTGTCATACACATACACACATGCTCTCACGCACTCTCACATACACGTACACACACATATGTTCTCATTCTCACGTAATCTTTCATACACACACACATGCTCTCACGCACTCTCACCTACACGTACACAAATGCTTTATCTCACTCTCACCCACACATCTGCTCTCTCTCACATACACAATGCTCTCTTTCACTACCCCCTCTGAAGCAGCAGGCAGCAGCAGTCTCCTCCTTCAGCCCCCGCAGCAAAGCATATGACTTCTGGCCACTGCAGCAGACCTAGGTCTGGCCTTGAACGCCACCTCCTTCCGGCAAGGCAAGGCAGGATGCGCTCCTTCTCCAAAATTGACAGCGTGGTCTGTGGGGCCTTAGTAAGTGGAAAAGCAGCACAGCCCTTCCAGTATCAGTAGCATGGCCAGTGAGACCTCGCTGTTTTTCCACTTAATAAGGCCCCACTGCCCATGCTGTCGACTTTTGCAGGGCTGCGCTACTCTCTCTCTTACTGAGGCCCCACATGGCAGCACTCTGGTGCCTTTCAGTAGCAGTGCTTATGGCCGTGGCCATATTAGCCAAAGGCAAGCTATAACTCTGGCACTAGAAATGAAATGGAGTAGACTGGAGGGGTCTTATAGTACTCATCTGCTGTCATATATTCCGTTTATATGAGCTGGTGATACCTTCTGTTTAGACAGGACTATACATAGGGTGATTTTCCAAGGGACTGCTGCATTTATAGTAGTCCTTTATCTGCAAAATGTTCCTTTAGAAAATTGTGCAACTGATAACACGTGTAAAATTTCTCGCTTACATGTTGTATATGTGCACTTTTACACATGTGAGAGAGAGGCATTCAGAGGGTGGAGACTGGATGGGTTTGGGACTTGTTCTTAAATGTTTTGATTTTTAAAAAGTATGCGCATGAATTCTTCCGGCAGGACTATGTGCACCAAACAGCAGGGGTAATTGTGTGCACAATAGTTTTGCCAGGATAACTTTCAAAGCAAAATTACCTGCTTTAAAATGCTTTGAAAATTGGTGTAATTTGAATGCTTATTTGCCAGCTGACTTAGCTGCAATATTACAAAACTATCCCCACGCAGACCCATACCTGGTATTACTGGTCCAGCAGCGCGCCTTCTCTGCTACTTTCCTTGGTGTTTGATCCTTTGACCTGTACAAATTCATGTTGCCTGCTAGCTGCCATACCCATGAGCTCCTGAGTCTGGCCATTATTGGCTGCTTTTTTTTTTTTTTTATGATGTCTTAACTGTACCCACAGACTTCTCTCCTTTTTTCCGTGTGTACATTAGCTCCTTTATTTTCCCCTTTGCATGAAGGAGGCAATGACCAGTGCAGCTGGTATCGTAGGCGTGCACTGAGTATCCTCTACTCTCTATCGGGCCGATACAGTAAAAACGAGTGAGAGCGGGCGAGTACCTGCTCTCCCAGCGCGCGCACAGGCCACTCTCCTGTGCGCGCAATACAGTATTTAAATTTATTTTAATTAGGGCCGGCGGTAAAAAGAGGCGCTAGGGACACTAGCGCGTCCCTAGCGCCTCTTTTTTGACAGGCAGTCAGCGGGTTTGACAGCCGACGCTCAAATTTGCCGGCGTCGGTTCTCGAGCCCGCTGACAGCCACAGGTTCGGAAACCGGACGCCAGCAAAATTGAGCGTCCAGTTTTCGAGCCGCGGGCCCATTTTAGATTTTTTTTACTTTTTTCAACTTTCGGGACCTCTGACTTAATATCGCCATGATATTAAGTCGGAGGGTGCACAGAAGAAAAGCAGTTTTTTCTGCTTTTCTGTGCACTTCCCCGGCGCCGGCAGAAATTAACGCCTATCTTTGGGTAGGCGCTAATTTCCGAAAGTAAAATGTGCGGCTTGGCTGCACATTTTACTTTCTGTATCGTGCGGGAATACGTAATAAGGGCCATCAATATGCATTTGCATGTTGCGGGTGCTATTAGGTTTGGGGGGGTTGGACGCGCGTTTTGGACGCACTATTACCCCTTACTGAATAAGGGGTAAAGCTAGCGCGTCCAAAACGCGCGTCCAAATGCCGGCTAACAGTGCGCTCTGTCGGAGCACCCTGTACTGTATCGGCCCGTATGTTTGGAGCCTTGGTTGATCCAATGCTGCTTTCTGCTGGGTGAGGACTTTTGCAGTAGAAGAACCCTTAGCCTTGTTCTCAGGCCCAGCGTGCTACAGTGTCCTACATCTCCAGTAATGCTTCATCTCATCGCAGTAGGAGGTTGGTGATCAGCATCTTCAGTAGGATGAAAATAAAAACTTTTTTTTTTTTATCTCCCAACTTTGAAATCCGTCTTAATTTTTGATGCTGACCAAAGATTTCTACGTTGTTTTTAGGTTTGCGATTGTGGTGTTTTGGCAAAAGGCTTGTGTGATTCTTACCCCTACGAGATGGCCATTTCTGTTCGCCTCTTAACGTCTTCTTAGGAACTTCCCTGTGGTAGTTCTCACAATCTGCGGGATTATTTTTTTATCAATTTAATTTTGTTGAGAGTATCAGAAAAAATGAACAGATGGACATGTGAGCTGTTCTCTTGCTTTTTCTCAGGGCTCGCCTCCTGCCCCAGTGGTGCTGCTGCCTGCCTGATGGATGGCTCCAAGCCAGTTAGCCTTGGCGAGCCTTCCAGTGGCCCCCAGTGGGAGAATGACTTGTCTGTCCTGAAATATACTAATGGAGACCCTTGTCCTGATAACATTCGGAGGAAGATGACAATAATACGCTTCAAGTGTGATGAAAACAGAGTTGTAAGTGTTTATGGAAGTGGGAGGGTTGTGCTTTTATGTTTACTGAGTCTTCTGATGATGTTATAGAAATGAGTTAGAGGGCTGGGTTAAATGAATGCTATGATGCCAGGGGGAAAAGGGCAAACACCTGCTGGGATTACACCTATTCATGTAAGGCGGCGCTCTGACTCTCTCAATGCATTTTTTTGATTTATCCTGTAAATCTAATTTTGTTTTATGTCCCTTGAGTCCTGGAGTCATCCACTTGTGTTGAAACAAAGCTCTGCAAGGGCTGGCACAGTGCAGGGCACGAGGGTTCGACCCAGGGAAGCTGCAGGGAGGGTGGGGAGGGAGCCTTAGCCTTAACTCACACACGCACGCACACACTTACACACGCACGCACACACTTACACACGCACGCACACACTTATACACACACACACACTTACACACACACACACTTACACACACACACAGACACACACAGACTTATACACACACACTTACACACACACTTACACACACACTTACACACACACACACACACACTTACACACACTTACACACACACAGACACACACACTCTCTTACTTACACACACTTCTTATTGATGATTCAGATTATTGCTGCGGGCCAGTGTGGTTTGACTTTTCACTTTTTTATTTTCCTTTTAATAATTGCACCCAGAAGGAAAATAATTGGAAAGGCAGAGCAGTTAATTATGTACAGCAATTAGCTCATAAATCCAAAATCACAACAGCCTTGCAAGACACATGCCCTCTGTTCATGCTGAAAATGTTTTGTTCTTAAAATGCGTTTACAGATTGTTTTCTCTTTTCTTTGCATTGAGGATTCTAAGCCAGAGTTGGCAAACGTCATTGAAGATTGTGAATACACCTTCGTGTGGTTCTCTGCCGCAGCTTGTCCTCTGAAGAGCAATATGGAGGGAGACTGCAGAGTGACCAATCCTGTTACAGGTAAATCATTCCTTGTCATTAAATCAGACAACAGGGGTGGCCGAAGCCTAGGCTATAGCACTATGGGCTAAATCCTGGGACACGTGGATTCAATTTCTACAGCTATCTGGGCCAGCTGGGTGCAGGTGTACCCCAGACGTGATGTGCTTATGCCCAGGGAAGGAGGGAAGACTACCACCGTTAGCTTGGTGGCCCCATGCTGACCAAAGGAGCCTCCGAGTGGGCACCTTTTAGCTTCCCATACCAGCAAGGGTTTTCCTGAGCTGTCCTGCCATGCATTCTGGGACTGGGGCTATGCATTCTGGGACTGCGGCTATGCATTCTGGGAAGGGTGAGACTGGGGCTATTACTCTTTGATGGAATAACGTGTTGTAGGCAACCTTACACTCTGGCCAGACATGACTCTCAATCCGTTCCATATCTTGTATGGGACCAGTATTATCTGTTTCGATCAGGCCAGTTGTCTTTGCTTTATAAATGGCCCTTGATACAGTCCAGCATTTGAAAGCAGTTAGAGAAATAGTACCAGTTTGTTTAAAACATTTTTTTTTTTTAGGCGCTTCATTTGACATCGTAAACAAAACTATTCAAACCATTCTCTTTTGTTTGGACACTTTCTATTTGTATTCCATTGCTAGCATTTGAAATCCTTCGAAACACCTCCTCCTTAGCCGTTTGCCACTATATAAATCCAGGCTGTTGTCATGTGCAGGCTTCAGACACGTAAAGCATGAGTAGAACTTGAAAAGGGAGCAGGAACTTGGAAGGAACGAGGATTTTCAGGACAGAGGTGGTGTCACTGTGAAATGTGTACACCTTTTACTTTACAATAAATAAAGCTAGACATATATTTACAGAAAACAGAAAAGGGATCTAGTAGCAGGAGCCAAAGAATACCGTATTTTTCAGACTATAAGGCGCACCGGATTATAAGGCGCATTATCAATGAGCGCCTGCTAAGGCGTCCAGGTTCATATATAAGCCGCAGCGGATTATAAGGCGCAGCAGTGGCGTAGCGAGGGGTGGGCGGCCGCCAAGAAAAAAATCGCGTTTAAAAGCGCTGATGCTCCTCCTCCTTCTTGTCTGTGCGTCCCCGGAAGTAAACGTTGCCGGAGCCGCGTGGGCAGGAAGGAGGGGAAGCATCAGCGCGTGCAGACGTGAAGCAGCACTTGCGTTTACGGACCGCCGCGAATCTCAAGTCGCAGCGGCCCGAGAAGAAGAAGAGGCCCGGTAGCAGGGCCACTGCAGAGCCCATCCTGCGGCGACCTGCGAAGAGGAGGCCTAGAGGTGAGAGAGAGCCTGTGCTTGAGCAACACAGCATGTGGGAGTGAGAGACTGAGTGTATGAATGATTGTATGAGACACAGCATGTGACAGTGAGAGCCTGTGTGTGAGAGAGAGAAATGCATGTGAGAATGAGAACCTGTGTGTTTGAGGGAAGAAGATGGAGAGAAAAGAAACAGAAGAAAAGACAATATAAAAGGAGTGGCAGCAGAAAAATTCATATATAAGGCGCACCGGATTATAAGGCGCACTTCCGATTTCTGAGAAAATCGTAGGTTTTTATGTGCGCCTTATAGTCTGAAAAATACGGTAAATGAAATGTACGTCTGTAAATAGATATTTTGAGGAATCTTTAGATAGTACTAACCACATAAAGAGTTTAATTTTTAAGAAATGCTGATTTTAAGTGGCGATCTGGAAGAATAAAAGAGAAGTCTCCATTTACTCTTGAAATGCAATTTGCACAAAGGAACTTAGGAGTGAGAAACTGACAAGTTCTTAGTGTCCAGACAGATGAATTCAGAACCAGTGGGTTTATGCACCTCTACCAGCAGATAGAGAAGGAGCAAAGCTGATACCATAGTATATATACTCCTGCCATGACAGCCTGCCAGGATTCTCCGTCTCCAGCAGATGCTGGATGTGCATCTCCCTACTGGGGATTGCTTCAGGTTTTAGAAGGAGAAAGAAAGAAGGAAATTTAATTTGCCCCTTTCTCCTGCGGTGATACCAAATGGTCCTTCCCCCAGTTCAGAATTCCTGAGGTGATTTCCGTGGTCCCTCAGATGGTCTTAGCTGTTAAAACAGCTGAAAGGCAGTGGGTGCAGAAAGCTGAGCGCATTGATGATGACATATGCCCTCTCCCCCTGCAGCCAGAGACTGTCTCTGTACTCAGCCGGAATGAGCTGAACTCAGGTAACGCTTGAAAAATAAAAAGGCAGAGAACAGAGAAGTAGGGTTTTTTTGTAGGGCTTCCTCCATCCTTCGGTCTCCATTCTCAGAGGTACGTGGGCAGCCTGGTGGTTTGAGCAGCCCTTTTGGGCTAGGTTCCGTTCTTAAGCTTTTCTCTGTGCACCACGTAGTAGCCGCGGCGGCATTTTTACGTGTTTTCCTGCGCGTTAGGCTGCTCTCTTCAGGACTGTCTGTTCATGCAAGTGTGTCCAGCTGTGCTTCCAGTTTTTAGACGCTTAGCTAGATGCCTACTTGGGCATCCAGGTGGTAGCGGAGTCAATGTGAGGCGCAAGTTTACCTCTACACACAATTTGGGCTGCATTGAGGGCACTCCGTTTTTTTGGGCACTCATCAAGCACAGGGTTGTGTGCCTATGTTTGGGGGAACACACATTTTAGAGCATGAATTCAGTTGCCTGTTAAGAGTACTGACAAGACTGATGGTGTCTAAAGCTAAGAAACCTAAGCACCTCTCCCTCTGTGCTGCCCGTCATATTTGGGCATCTCAGCCTGGTGTTCCCTCTAACTTATGCCAGCACAGTTTAGAGGGTCAGGTAAATATTTTTACTAAGCCTGGTTCTTCCCAGCCTGAATAGGGGACTGGGTAAAGCATGTCAGGAGGAGCGCCAGACCTTGCAACTCCCTTAACTGGTTCGTCGGCGGGGGAAAGGTAGCTCAGTGGGCACAGAACAGGTGCTTTCTGGTTTTAGCATGGATCTTCCCACTTGGATAAAGTGTGTTCACAGCGTTTCACTAGAAGGAGGCTTTCCTAGGGGCGTGTTTTGGTTGGGAAAGGAAAGTAGCGCGTGTAGATTGCATTTTAACAATGAAAATGGTTCCTGCAGAGAAACCGGCTGCAGATGTCTTAGGGTGCTTTATATTCCCAGCAACTTTCAAAGTGAAAGTCCTCGTGTACTTTCCCTTTAAAACCTGGGGCAAACACCGTGGGTAAAAAGTACCTGCGGACTCTGCAGCAGTGTGGGCAACTTGCCCCATATGTGCCGGTCTTTTCAGAGTTATGGTCCTTTTTTTCAGGCCAGTACAAAATGAGTTGGATGAAATTGCCTGAATAGAAAGTAAACTGCTCATTGGATTACGAAGTTGGTTTGTTTTAAGAAGTTGCATGATCTCGTGGAATGATATGGGGAAGGATGAACATGATTTGGTGATCTTGGGTTTCCTATGTCTCAAAATATACCTGTCTCAAGGAATTAAGCAACTGAGATTTCCCGGCCTATATATTCAAGGTTTTCTCCTGTTTTGTTTTGTTTTTTTTGTGTATGGTAAAACTGTTTAGTATATAGGACCCTTACTGCAAGAAAAATGCATAATCATACAATTTAGTGAGCTCAACCTAGGGAATCCGTGCATGTTTAAGGAAGAGGGACAAGGTACTGACAGTCAGAGAGGAAAGGGATATGGGTATGAAGTTGTACCTAATAACTTCAAGGTTGCCAGACAGTATGATAAAATAATAGGCAACGCCAGTGGAATATTAGGGTGGCTAGGGAGCGCCGTTACCAGCAGTATCTGGGATGTGTCTAAAATTCAGCACCTGGCAGGCAAGTTCATATGAACATCACAGCGGTTTACTGTTTTAAAATCATAAAGCATCACCCACAACACAGTACAAAATACACCCAAAAACTTACAGAGATAATACTGGAGCAATCCCCTCGTTACCCTTATTCAGCCATATGATAAAAGGCCATCCCCTGACTCCAATACCAACCAGGCTTCACATAAACCAAATCAGTAATTAAATGTGATACTAAAACAAAAGATCACTAAACTAAGAAGTATCTATAACTACTCTGACAATAGAAGATGGTGCTGGACTGTAAACCATCCTGATTCTGCTTCCCCAGATCACACCCTGACATGGCGAATTAAGAGGAAGCCACTGAGCTGGGAAGAAAAGCCTGAACAGAGAGGAGGAAGGGAGGAGAGAATAATAGCAAAGAAAAAAAAAAAAGCAGAAAAGAGCCCAAAATATAAAAGTTTAAAGGAAAAAAATGTACCCAGATCCCAAAAAATTGTCTTGTGTCCAAGTTTTCTATATATTTTTTGACCCCCTGCTTATCTTTCTGGAGATGTGACCTCCAGACCTGGACACAATACTTTAATGAGATCAGTACAAATTAGAAGCAGTCCAAAGGAGAGCTACCAGAACCATAGGAGGTAAGAGTTCAGGATCTAAACGTGAATAGTTGAGGATGTAGTCCTAGTTAATTCTTTGCATGATTGGAACCTAAATCTTTAGCTCATTTTTCAGCCACTATGGGGAATACAACTTTCATAGGTTAATTAGAAATCTCCTATAACTCATTTGTTGACCTTTTTCATCTTTGATTAGTCTAACACAGCAACCATATTAACTTCATTCGGATCCTAAATTTAGGAAAATATGGTCTTTGTATCGTAAAACACAAAAACAACACCTTCTCTGAGCGGACATCTGACTGGACGAAGAGTTGGATGACTTGTGAAACGAAGCACAGTAGCCTCAGATGCCAATATTCAAAGGCTTTGTGTGGGTAACTTTGAGTTACTCGTACAAAATAACATGTTCACATGTTCCCTCTCCTCGTCCAGGTGTCTCACGTGTTCCCTCTCCCCGTCCAGGTGTCTCACGTGTTCCCTTTCCCTGTCCGGGTGTCTCACGTGTTCCCTCTCCCCGTCCGGGTGTTCCCTCTCCCCGTCCGGGTGTCTCACGTGTTCCCTCTCCCCATCCGGGTGTCTCACGTGTTCCCTCTCCCCATCCGGGTGTCTCACGTGTTCCCTCTCCCCATCCGGGTGTCTCACGTGTTCCCTCTCCCCGTCCAGGTGTCTCACATGTTCCCTCTCCCCGTCCAGGTGTCTCACGTGTTCCCTCTCCCCGTCCGGGTGTCTCACATGTTCCCTCTCCCCGTCCGGGTGTTTCACGTGTTCCCTCTCCCCATCCGGGTGTCTCACATGTTCCCTCTCCCCGTCCAGGTATCAGCACTGTATGGCTAAGGTTAGCTGAGTAAGTCTGGTCAGGAAAAATAGCTGCCCTAAAGTCATCCTAGTAGTGATTCTGTTGGGTCAGACCAGGTTGCCATCCCAGAACCTTGCTGAACTGCAGCAAACTCACTTTTCTGGAAGAGACTAGGGAAATGTGCCAGATAGTTCAGGCGTCATGAGTTTTTTCCAAGCTCATTTCTGGCGCTTCCTGTCTGCAGATCTTGCAAGATCAGTAGCAAAAAGAGGGCCGGCACTTGGCTCGCAATTTCTAAAATACGTGCAGTGCAGGGATGGCTGCCAAAGACGTCAGGTTTCTGCCCCCACCTATCCTGTGCTGAGGCAGCTGCTGGAGCTCATCTTACCAGCTGACGATGATGACAGGCCACTGCCTGTCCGCCCTGAGATTTGGCGGCTCACGGATCCTATCCCATTGCTTGCTGAAGGCGCAAGGCCTTGACACCTGTTGTAGTGTCTGGTCTGGTAGGAAGGTAAGGAAGAGAGGGGGAGGGTGTTGAAACGAGGTCTGGCCTGGAAGAGGGGTATGGCAGAGGGAAAGGGGTTTTGTGTTTTGTTACCCGGATAAGCAGGTGAGTTTTTGTATATTTATTTATTTAAGAACATTTATAGTCTGCTTATAACGACCTGCCATGCTAAGGAGACAGAATATGCAGGGATATTTGCTTGGATAACTTTCCTATTCTCTGTTTTACTTGAATGATAACTTAAAGAGAAGAAAGATATCTGTGGGCTTCTAAGCTATTATCATTATTTAGAGTTGTATTTGTACCAGGTTGCTCTGAAATCAGACTGGAACATCAGGGGGCACAGACTGTGTATTTTCAACAAGAGTTGGTGTTTATTATCATTTTTTTTCTTGTACATCCGAATAAAGTCCTAACTTTGCTTCTCTCCAGGTCACCTCTTTGATCTGACCTCTCTAAGCAGAGATGAGGGTTATACTATTGAAGACCGCAAGAGCACAAGATCAGTTCAGTTAAATATCTGTGCTGAGGTTAAAAGCTTGTGTGAAGCTGGAACTGGCAAGTATTCAGAAAATATACTTCACATTTTCATTATGACACCAGTTATCCTGTAACTTAAGCAGCTTGACTTTGGGATAAGTAAATGATATTTTGATATTTGCTTATCAGTAGAGATCCTCATTTCAGTGTTTGTTGTACTGTGACTTGGAATCTATCAGTGTTACAATGAGAACAAAAATATTTACCTGGAAATATGGCAAAACATTTTCTCCTGGGTTTCTTTGTGTTGTAATAACAATACAAAATCTTGGGAAAAATAAAATAAAAATGAAGGCTCCTAGTAATGGGTAAATAGAAATGACATTCAGCACAAATGTTGTCTCTGGATGCTTTTCTTACTTTTCAACTTATTTGGCTAAGCTGAAGTGGCCACTGATGATACATAGTGTTAAATATAGCATTGTCTAGCCAGAAAAGGAGAATATCTGGGATGAAATGGTGGTTGCCAGGCCCAGAATCACAAGAGTCTATTTTCCCTGCTGTCAGCCTGCCCATCACATACTGGTAGGCCTTGCAAGGTGTTTGAAAACACAGTATAAAGCAACTGGAAGCAAATTGAGATTTTTATGAAGGAATTAACTGTTAATCTCAGTTATTTCTGGGTTTTTGTTTTGTTTTTTTTCCAGAATGTGCACCCCACTATATTTTATAGTTTATTTCAGATGAATATATAAATTGGAAAAATAAATGAGTATTAATGTTTTAGCTCTATAAACCCTTGGGTAGCTGATATTTTCAGTTGGTTAGGTTGAAATGACTTTCGAGTTGTAGGCTTGATATCTGTCTTTAATGTATTTAGCCTGTGTAGCTTTTTCATTACTTTTATATTAGAAAAGATGATAAAACAATTTTGTGTGAAACCAATTTTTTAATTTATATACTAAATAGAACAAAATAAAATACTAAAGGTGGATGACGGTGTATAGTTAGTAATGCGGTTGGTGGTTTGGTTGCATTACCAGAGTGACGTCAGCACTGGTGTGACGCAGGAAATGCTTCCCCCTTCCCCCCAACTGCCTCTTCCACCAGCCCCACCACTTTCTGTTCTGCATGTTCTTAGGCACAAGACTGAGAAAGTAAGTAAGAAAGAAAGCCAAGACGTAGCTAAGTTGATATTTTGAGGGATCAAGCTAGTGTGCTACTTTTAAGCTATGGTAGCCCAGTTTTTAAGCTTTTCAAGATATTTGCACTCCAAGAAACTCTTTGCTCTCACCTTATCTGTTTTGAATTTTGAGATCTTAATTCTCTGCTCTATTTTATGTTGATAAGCAGGCTGAATTAGTCATGATATGTGGGTGACATCATCCAGTGGCACCAAGCTCTACTGCGCATGTGTGGGAACTCCCACATTGGTGTTGCCTTAAGAGCCACCTCAGTCTTTTTTTTGGTTTTTTTTTGTCCAAGCACTAGCACGGATGTGTACTCTCTCCCCGCATTCATTTTCAAATTTCAGAATTTTTCTCACTTTTCTTTTGCCTCGCTGCCTCAGCAGTACCCCCAACAGTACTTTTCAGAGCTATTAAAAAAAAGGAAAAAAGAACAACTTTGTGAAGACTGTCTCCTCAGAGACAGAACCTTTGGGAACATCTCCTCCAGCCATGTTTAGGAAGAAAAAACCTACAGTCAGTAGTTTAAAAAATTGTGCTGCCATCAGATAATGTCCATTACGGATGGGCATGAGCTCTGCTACCGCTTTTTAACATGGAACACAATCTGTCCCCAGGGTCGCAACATTCCAGGGTGGCAAAAATAGAGGCTCTGCATTGTGTCTAGAGAAGCCATAGTTAATCCTCCTCCTGGAGTGCACACTCAGAAGCCACGGCTGGAGCCCCAGCTCCTCCAAAACTTCCCCATCAGCTCCAGCCGTGGGATCGAGCGCTGACGTCTCGAAGACCAAGTGGTGCCATTCGGTAGAACTTACCCCTGCATTGAAGAAGTAGAAGCATAGAGGTGTGTCGATACTGTCTATGCAAGGAGTGTTGGCGTCAATGGCGTATAAGATTTTAAACACATGATGTTTTGAAGAAAAAACACACATAGTGCTACTATGCATCCAATGCATGGTGCACCAAAGCACAATGCACCTATCCTATTTCAAATTCGTGGTGAAATTTGGCATAGCCCTCAATGTTAAGGTGAGAAAAGACAAAGATCCTCAAACAGGGGTTATGGGTTTGCTTAATATTTTGGATGTTTCATCAGAACTAGTAGCTCTTTCAGATGCACTCTTGAACACATCGCAGATGTATCCATAACCTCTTATGCAATAAGGGGATTAGTGTGTCCAAAACACGCATCCAAACCAGCACGGAGCAAATAGCGCTCATCACATGTAAATGCCGTGTTGATGAGGCTATCATCTAGTACCCATTATGTAAAAAAATAAACGTGCACCCAACGTAACACCTGGTGTTAAGTCTTGAGGTTCCTCCAACTTAATTTCGTGGCGATATTAAGTCAGAGAAACCACAGAAAACAGCGTGGGGAAAAAAAACTGTCTTGCCAGTGGTCCGGTTAGGAAAACGGACGCTCAATTTATGAGCACACAGCCACTTCTCCTGGGTACCCGATGCTATGGAAGTGCTAGGGATGCACCATTACTCCTAGCGTCTCCCTTTTAATGCAGTAGCTCATTTGCCTACTGCATTGCATGTCCGGGAGAGACGAATGGGCGCTCGTTAGGAAAGCAGGCGCTCAATCATGAACACCCGTTTTTCCCACATGAATATTGCATCAGTCTCTATGTATTCACGCATTTCCTGCAAGAGAAAACCATTAGTGCAAACCAACAACCAGCTTGCCATGTTTTCTGTCAACAGATAGGGAGGACCTGGCTCTTGGCAATTCTGTCGGATGCTGGAGATATGACAATGATCAGTCAATCATCTGCCACCCTTCAGGCCTCATACCATCTAGGGATATCAAACACATTAGCAGACCCCTCGGCAGGTTTTCCCAGCCTCACTAATAGTCCATCAGAAAATCCAGGGTAGATGGAGTTGTGGAGTTGGCCTTTGATAGATCTGTTTATGAAGAAATGCAGTTAGTCACTCTATCAGTTTTGCTCCATTCTTTCCAGCAAACTTTGAATTGCTCAGGATGCTTAGTTAATAGTTTGCTGACAAAAACCTGCTTCTAATAGAATAGTTCAGAAACTGCTTCAAGACCAAGCCTCTGTGATTCTCATAGCTCCAGCATGACACAGACAAATCTGGTATGCATATCTCTTTCGTCTTTCACACATCCTTAGTGTATTTTCATCTACTTCCTCAGGAAGATGGCAAGTTATTTAATCTAAACCTGGAATCTCTCAACCCCACTTCATGGATAAGAACATAAGAGATGCCATATTAGGTCAGACCAAGGGTCCATCAAGCCCAGTATGCTGTCACCAACGGTGGCCAATCCAAGTCACAAGTAGCTAGCAAGTGCCCAAACATTAAATAGATCCCATGCAACTAATGCCGGCAACAAGCAGTGGCTATTCCCTATTGGCATAATAGCAGTTTATGGACTTTTCCTCCAGGAACTTATCCAAACCTTTTTTAAACCCATCTGCATTAGTTGCCTTAACCACATCCTCTAGCAACGAATTCCAGAGCTTAATTGTGCGTTGAATGAAAAAGAATTATCTGATTTGTTTTAAATGTGCTACCTCCTAACTTCATGGAGTGCCCCATAGTCCTTGCACAGGGTGGCCCATGGAAAACTAGCCCGCCTCCAATACCAGTGCATTGGAGGCAGGCTACTTTTCCATGGGCCACCCTGTATTATCCGAAAAAGTAAATAACTGTTTCACATTTGCCCATTCGCCTCTTCATGATTTTGTAAACCTCTATCATAAACCCCCCTCAGAAGTCTCTTCTCCAAGCTGAACAACCCTAAATTCTTTAGGTTGAACGCTCGATAATAGCAGACCTGTCCTTGCCAAATCCATTGAATATATTGTTCTCTCGGCTCGCAAGCCTTCAACCAGGAGCAATTATGGCTTCAAATGGAACAGTTGTTGTTCTTGGTGCACCACGAATGGCCTTGACCCATTCTCCTGCAAGTCATGACTCCTAGTCTACTTGTTGGATTCCATCCTGGCTACATCCTCATAAGAGTTTACCTCAGTGCCATAGCGGCCTATCATGGTGTTAGTCAAGAAAAAACCTGTTTCCCAACATTCTCTGGTGGCAAAATTCATGAAAGGGTTATGGCTTTTGAAAGTTCTGATTTGTAAACAGTCAGTTCCCTGGGACCTCAACGTTATCCTTATCGAGTTGATGAAAACCCTTCGAGCCAACTGGACTGGGCAGGAAAAGGACAGGACTAGACTAGACAGGTAATGGGGAATAAGAAAGCCCAACAGGGCATGAGACTGGGCAAGGTAATACTATTAGGCCCGGAGGCCGTAAGGGTAAGACAGAAAAGCCCAGGAATGAATAGAGCATGGCAGGGATGCCTGAGAGGCTGCAAGGTAAGAGATCCGGATGTGCCGCAAGGCGGAATGCCTGGATTAGCCACAAGCCAAGGTGAGAGGCCCAGATGGGCAACAAGGCAGAAGGTCTGAATAGGCCATGAGGCAAGGTAGAAGACCAGGAGGCCACAATGCTATGGAAGGCAGAATAGCAAGGTAAGAGTGGCCAGGTCAGGGAGTCAAGGTGACTCAATAAAGAAGCACTGAGGCATTGAGCAGGCTGGGTTAAGTAGGACTGAGGCTTGGGTATAGTGAGGAGGGTAACTGGCAAGGTAGTGAGCAAAGGTTCATTGAGGACTCCTGGTGGAGGGAAGACTGCAGCAGGCTAAACCTTGGCACAAGAAGACTGTACAGCAGGCAAAACCGTGACATGAAAAAGACCCTCCATATTTTAGACTGTAAACGAGCTCTAACTTACTACAAGAGAAAAACTCGGACATATCATCAGACTTCACAGCAGGACTTGATCTAGCAATCCATTAAAAACTCATCGGGTCAGAGCCATGGCTGCCTCTGTTGCCCACTTGCAAGACATACCTCTTTATGGTATCTGCAGAGCAGCCACTTGGTCATCAGTACATACCTTTATGTCCCACTACTGTCTGGATAAGCAATCAACCTTGCAAAGTACTTTGGGCAGGCAGTATTGCATAACATCCTCTCGCAGTAGTCATCTCTACCACAGTAGAGTCCGGGTTGCTTCTAGTAACGCTCCACTGCAACCCTCAGCTTGGGACTCCCTCGTATCAAGGCTAATTCAGCTATCAACAGAAATAACAGTTATAGTAAACAGTGCTTTCTGTAGATAGCAGGATGAATTAGCCATGAGGTACCTGCCCTCCTCCCTGAAGAGTCAACTACATGGGCAGTTAGCACTATGACAGTCTGAGGCTGCTCTTGAGGTAAACACCTGCAGGAGTTCCTGCACATGCTCAGTTGCTGTCAAAGCTCCACTAGCTTGGAAGGATGTCTGTTCGGTGCTGCCAGATGACATCACTCATATATTATGGCTAATTCATCCTGCTATCTACAAAATAACACCATTTATGGAAAGCAATCTTTCTTTTTTGTAATTAAACATATTCTTTAATGTAGTACAATGAAGGTGTTACCATTTTCCCTGGGAATGCCTTGTGGAGTAACTTTCTCTTTCTTATCTTTCCCAATTCAGGTGTCTGTGTCACGGAGGGGCAGAAACACATTAATGCCGGGAAATTTCAGAAACAGATAACATACACAGATCAGGTGCTGAAACTTATCTACGAAGAAGGGGATCCATGCCCAGCAGAGGGAAGCCCAGAGTACAAAAGCATCTTCAGCTTTGTGTGTAGTCATGATGCTGGAGCAGGCAGCAGGCCCGTCCTCACGTCCTTCGATGAGAAGATGTGCGTGTTCTATTTTTCCTGGCACACCCCATTAGTCTGCGAGCAGCAGGTGCGTGAGTCAAAGCATAAAAGTTTGCACTTTCTAAATTTCTGCTCTTCTTTTAGCAAACTGCAGAGAGCTCTGACTGTAGCGGTACAGACCTCGGTCATTTGGACATAATTATACATGTATTTTGAGACCTCCCAGCAGTCAGTTTGGAGCAGTTGTCATTTAGCCTCCTGAGCCTGAAATTCCTATGTTGGTCCATCACTTAACCACCCAATAACCCAGTTGTTATGGCTTGTAGGGTGAATGGGAAACACAATCCCATCCCAGATTAATTGTCAGAATAATCATGATGCTTATTTCAGGAAGGGCAATGTTAATGGATTAAATTTAACTGCAGCTTATAATAGCTCATATTTCCCAATTTCCTGCTCATCCATGCCAGAACAGACCAGACAAATAGGTTGTGTCCCCCTGCCAGCAGATGGGGAAAGAAGGGAAAAAATGTTCCTAGCTGACCTCATGCACCCACAAGGGGTCTGGTGCTGCCTTTCAGCTCTTCAGAGTTTCTCTTTTTCCAGCAGATGATGCAGACCAGTGGACTGGTGCAATAGCTTAGGAGCAGGCTGGTCCTGGGAAAGCTAACGGCTCAGGTTCTTGGTAGGCAGAGTCTTGGGGCTGCTCCGGGGAATGTTCCTGTTGGACCTAATTCTCCTCTCTCCCTCGGGAACTGACTCAGTTTGGAGTCTTGAGTTCCCACATGGATCGAGCGATGACTGGTCCCCAATCACTTTGTTTCCTAGGAGGGTGCATCAGCAAAAGCTACAAAGAGCGCACACTCACTGTATTCTTGGAAAGCAATGGTGAGGCAATAAAGTTTAAAAAAAAAAAGCAGCAGCTTGCAGTGCAGGCTCTTTGCTGGACTCCTAAGGTGCTTTCTGGTTTGGACTCGGTCAGGGGGTCTGAAGCCATCACTACCCCTTCTCCCTCCCTCTACTTGTTTCTAGGCAAGTGGGTACGATCTGGATGAATTCCACAGATTGAGCCCTGGCCCTGCAGTGCACAAGAAACAGAGCCCGGACTGCGCTCCCATTTTGGTTGGATCAGCAGCTATTTTACCACTGTTTTGTAACAAAAAAAAGAAAATTGTCAAGCATGACTCTTCTCCCTCCGATAGCCGAACAGGAAAGTTCTGTGGGAGCTAAATATTTTTCCTCAGGTGGGACAGAGCCCACGCAGCTGCAGTTCTCTCCCAAGTTATTTCAGGGCATGTTAGAGATCCTCTCTCCCACCCTCTGTGCTAGTGGAATGATGGCGGGAACACCGTGCAGAAACCTCTCTTCTCTTCTACATAAATGATGAAGCTTCCCAGAAGGTTTTTTTAAGTCCGAATTAGGCTTGTGATGCTGAAGATTGCTGCAGCCTGTTAAAATAAATAAATGCAAGCCCAGGGAGGTCCTGCTTGGGCAGCACCTTTTGGATTGCTCCTCGAGCCCTATCCAGCCGATAAGCAGTCCCTTTCCTCCCAGGTTCCCCCTCCCCACCTGAAAGGACATTTTAACTCACTCTATGCACTTTTTAACTCCAGAAGCATTTCCTTAGCTTGCTGTATCAGGAGTTAAAAAAATAATTGCAATCTGTGCATTAAAACAGTGTTTAAAGGGCTCATGTTTGTTTGCGCTGCTTAGACACAGCTTGCAAGCGTTCTGTGCTCTTTGATGAAGCTAAAACAGCAGACTTTTAGAGGAGAGGTAAAAAGAATCAGTGGAAATAGTCCCTTTGTGGCTGCTAGATGGGTCAGTTTTTGTGAAGATGGCATAATTATCTCCCTTACAACTAACATGCAGCCCTGTTAGGGAATCCTAACCTCGCAGCCAGTGTGCAGGCCTAGTGTGTGTAATGGTTGTAGAAAGCGACAGGCTTCTTGCAGGTGTGGAATATATAAAACAGAGCCCTCTCTATTATGGCAAGACAACCGAGGATGTGTGGTAGGTGATGGAATAGGCTAGGCTACAGTGGCTATTGTTTCTATCCTTTCTGGCCTGCAAGGAAGAGGTTTGAGTTTGAAGGGCCATGACAGTGCACGGGGTGGAGGATTATCTATTTATTTAATTTATAATGCTTATATCCTGCCTCCCCCAATAACTTGTTCCTGGCAGGTTACAGATTTACATTCACAGAATATACAGCAAATAAAATGTTATATTTTACATTTGAAGGTACATACACTGGGTAAGTCGAACTATTTTCTCTATACGGTCTCACACCACACACAATAAGAGAAAAGAGTGCAATTTTATTAACATAATTTCAAATTTCAAATGAATGAGTGTGAGTGTGAAAAATTTGAAATTATGTTAATAATATTTTACATTTGGACACATGCTGGGCTTGCATGTCAGAAGTTCCTCATGCACTGCCATTTGCTAAGGCATTTGCATTTTTGTTTCCTCCAACAAACATTTTTTTCTGTGTGTTGGTTTATATTTACTGGGGTTTTCCCCATTTCTTATGGAATAAATGTTTTAGTCTACAAATGAGGCAGTTTAGATATTGAGGTGTGGACATGCATTTTTGTCTTTTTACCTTTAGTTTATACCAGGGCTGGCCAACTCCAGTCCTCAAGAGCCAAATACAGTTCTGGTTTTTAGGATATCCATAAGGAATATGCATGAGATAGATTTGCATGCACTTCCCCCATTGTATGCAAATATATCTCATGCATATTCATAGTGGATATCCTGAAAACCCAGACCTGTTTGTGACTCTTGAGGACCAGAGCTGACCACCCCTGGTTTACACTGATGTCGCTCCCTGAGCGTCCTTGGTGTGGTTTCCCCATCTTTTTATAAAGGGGACAGATAAGTTTGCATGCCTGAAAAGGGATAATTGGGCTCATGCATATGGTAACGATTTAGCTAATGTAATCTGCTGCTTGAAGCTAGGTGGACTACAAAAGTTGCCTCTTGTGCTCATTGTCTTCCATTTCACCATTATTCCCTTTCCTGCACGGCCTCAGCTCCAGCTTTGAATAATGAATTTTATTTTTATTTCCTGACCTGCCCAAATTTACAATAGCTTCCAATTTGAGGCCAGAAAGAGTGAATTGATCCCACTGTTTACTTTTCATGTTAGATCTTTCCTCCCTTTTTCCAAGATCCATTTCCAGCACTCCTGATACTTATTCCTGGTTAGCAGTCTCAGTACTGAATGGGAATGATGCTATTCTCTCTGGGAAGAATAAACCACAACTCCCATAAGATTTAATCCCCCTGCACCTTATGCTGTATAGAGTTTAGCTCTTTGTGTGGAGGGGAAGGAACGAGCATTGTATTTTTTTTATTTTTTTTTTTTGTAGGTAATAGAGATGTGGTTAAAAAAAAGTGGGAGCTTGTTGAGGGGATTAACTTTTTTTTTTGTAATTAACCTCTACCATCACCTCATACCAGCCTGTCTTTAACATCAGGTAAAGTGCTCCGTGCAGAATGGCAGCTCGGTTATTGACCTCAACCCTCTGATCCAGCGCACCGGTTATTATGAAGCAGATGACGATGACGTGGATGATGATGACACACTAGATTTCTATATCAATATCTGCCAGCCTTTGAATCCCATACCTGATGTTCCATGTCCACCTCGGGCAGCTGTGTGTATGATTCCAGATAACGGCCCTCCTGTTGTAAGTAGAACACTGTCGGTGAGCTCACACGTTCAACAGTCATGGATCCTGGGATATTGCTGTCAGGGAATGGAGAAGTTGTACAATTATAATAAATCTGTTTCTGTAGCTCATGCATATTTTACCCATTGGTGATACTTTCTGCAAATCAGCATTTTGACATTTTATAATGCAAAAACCTTACTTATTCAGTGGTGTAGTAATGTATTTTAGTTATCAATTGGAAAGAATTTTCAAAGCTTTGGTGACATACTTAATTCTCCAAGGACAAGTATGATGGTAGTTCTCACACATGGGAGACATGATCAAGTGGAGCCCGGCACGGAAAACGTATGTCAAAGTTTCTAGAACTTTAATGAGACTCTCTAGGCATGCTCACACATGCCTAGAGCCTCGTGTATTACGGCAAGTAGCAGAGCCTCTCTACAAACCTTTTCAAATCGCGGCTTTTCTCTCTTTCATGTATTTTTTGCAGCATTGCGTGGTCAATGTGGGGTCCTCATCTTGTTTCTCTACTTATCTTCTTTGGACAGGTTTATCAAAGTTTTTGGGTAAGTTTTCTTTCGCAGTGGATCTCTGGGGTGGCAGCACTCTCTGTGCCAGCCAGCCATTAAACGCCATGCCACACCATCGATTTTGATATTGTGTCCCTTTTGTTTCTTGACGTCAGTATCCAGTTTCAAGCGGTATGCTCTGTGCATAAGGACCATGTCTATCACAGACCCCAATGATAGATGTGTCCTCTGCTTGGGAGTTGCAGCAGGTGTGTCCAGATGACCTCTAAGGACATAAGGTCTGACTGGGCAAGATAGAGCAACTCTTCAGGCCGGCTAGATTAGTCCATCAACATTGACATCGGCGGCATTGGCATCAAAGAACCTCTGAGCCACAGCCATGGACACCAAGCCATTGACATCAATGGGATCATGGTTCTGTCGATGCCGATGGCTGCCAGGGACTCTGGAGTCAGGCCATCTTCTGCATCCCCCAGGTCGAAGATGGTGGGTTCATAGTCTTTGGCTCAATCATAGCATCAAGGGAAGCTGAAGAAACATTGGTATCTGTCCCCGTCGATGCATGCTGCCAGGCAAGGGGATGCACCAGCATCTGCTGTGATGCCCCTAAAGCATCCCCATAGGGAGGAGTGCCAGTTCTCCATCGAAATCGGGGTTTGCCGCGGTCTCCACCAGTTCCAATGCCCACCACCAATCTTCCTCTCGATTCTGAAGAGCATCTGGTCACACCTCCTGGGTCCCATTAGGTCTCATGGGCAATCTTTGAGGAGGAGTTAGAGAGGCATGTGCAGATGGCTGTGGAGAAGGCGGTGCAAGTCCTCTGCATCAGGGCACGGAGGGCACCAAGGCTGGCAATGTCCCTTTTTGAGCCACTTTTGGAATCCCTGCACGTCCATCGGCGTCTTACTAACACAGCCTGTGTTCGTACCCAGGGTGGTATTGATGCCAACTGGGGTATTTGTGATGCCCCTAGCCAGTCCGGTGTCTGTCCACAGTTCCTCGGAGGAGGAAGCTTCCCCAATAAGAGTCCGCACTGGGGCCCAATCCACCATGGTCAGCTAAGTGTGTTCCCATACAGAGCTGAGTGCCCAAGTCCCTGTCCCTTGCATATGACAGTAAAGACAAAAGCCCTTATGACCCCTGGGCAAACAACTCATGCATTGTTTCTGAGGATGCATCAGATGGTCTCCCCTCAGAATCATCTCCTTCCGCCAACAGAAGAAAGTCTCCTTTGGAAGACCTTTCTTTCGCAGGGTTTCTCAGGGCGATGGCGGAGGCTATCCCTTTTCAGTTGCAGACTGAAGAGGACACTTGGCACAAGGTGTTGGATATCCTTCAGTACATGGAGCCGCCCAAGAAGATTGTGGTAATCCCGTTACACAAAGTCCTTGTGGCATTACTGTTGAAGATGTCGGAACACCTTCTCTCATTAGGAAGGCAGACATGATTTATCTCATCCAGAAGGCTCTTGGAGTCCATAAGCTCCAGCTGCCACACCAATCGGTAGTGGTCGAATCCGCTCTCAAGTAGATCAAACACACTCGGGCCCATTCCTCAGCACCCCCAGAGAAGAATCGGAGAGCCATGTATGCTCTCAGGAGAATGGTGTATCAGGGTGCGATGCTCCAGGGCCAGTATATGTGGGAGATCCTGAAGCAAGTGCAGGTGGCGGCTGAGCAGCTGCCTCAACAGCAACAGGACACCCTCCAGTTGCTGGTGAATTAAGGGCCTGGAGTGCAGAAACATGGGGTCAGGTCAACCTTCAATGTTGTTGAAATGGTATTGAGAGTCTCTGCCGCATGTATCGGTGCCCAAAGACTCACATGGCTGCAGGCTTCAGATCTCCATCAGGAAGTGTAGAAACAACTTGCTGACATGCTATGCACTGGAGAGAAACTCTTCAAAGATAAAGTGAAGGGCACAGTGGCTCAAATGAAGGACCACCATGCGACCTTCCAGCAGGTCTCTGCTGGCACCCAGGACCCATCCTCCTCTGTTAGGAGGTCCTCGAGGTCTGGCCACAGGAAGTCTTTATTCCATCTGAGGAAATACTGTCCTCTGCTTCTTCGACCCTGTCAGCAGCAGCAAGCCCCTTGTAGCCATCCCAGGCAACAGAGAGCCCCAGGTACTACCTCAGTCAACTTTGGGGATGGGGTTTTGACTGGATTGCAGGGAGCATAGCCAAGTTTGCATACCCGGGACAATGGACTCTCCAGCAGGGATAGGCTGCAGTTCTATGCGAGCTGGTATCCCAGTGTAACCTTGAACCATTGGATTCTGGCCATCTTCCGCAGAGGATACAGATTAAATCTATTGAATGCCCTGCCAAATTGTCCACTGAGCCCCTTTTGGGGACCGGTAATGCATCAGGTGATAACTCTCGTGGAGCTCTTCTCCCTGTTAACAGCCAGGCCAATAGAGCCTGTTCCACTAGGGCAGAGAGTGCAGGGATTTTACTCCCATTACTTCCTGTTTCCAAAGAAAACAGGGGGACTTTGTCCCATCCTAGACCTGAGGGCCTTGAGCAAGTTTCTGAAAAAAGAAAAGTTCAAAATGGTTTCCCTAGGCACTTTAATCCCCTTCTTGCAAAAAGGGGACTGGCTATGCTCCTTTAATCTCAAGGACGTGTACACTCACATCGAGATCTTCCCCGGTCAGTGGAAGTACCTCAGATTTATGGTGGGAAAACTGCACTTCCTGTACCGCATTCTGCCATTTGGGCTGATGTCAGCCCCATGTGTCTTCACAAAATGCTTAGCCACTGTGGCGGCGCACCTTCGTAGGTTGGGCGTCCATGTTTTCCCCTCTTTGGACGATTGGCTGGTCAAAAGCACCTTTCAAGCAGGGGCTATGGAGTTCATGCACTCGACCATCCAGGTGCTTAAGTCACTAGGGTTCATCATTAACTACCCCAAGCCCCATCTTAGCCCTTCACCAAAATTGGACGTCATTGGAGCCTTGCTAGACACTGATCAAGCCAAGGCCTTCCTGCCTCAGCAACGGGCCATCAATCTGATGGCCATTGCAGCAGAGATTCAAGCGATCCAGCAGGTTTCACCATGGCATGTGTTGAGACCGTTAGGCCACATGCTACATCAGTACATGTTACTCCCAGACAGATGATGAAATGCTAAGAGAAATCAGGGAAGCTAACCAATTTGGCAGTGCAATAATAATGGGAGATTTCAATTACCCTAATATTGACTGGGTAAATGTAACATCAGGACTTCCTAGAGACATAAAGTTCCTGGATGTAATAAATGACTGCTTCATGGAGCAATTGGTTCAGGAACCAACAAGAGAGGGAGCTATTTTAGATTTAATTCTTAGTGGAATGCAGGATTTGGTGAGAGAGGTAACGGTGGTGGGGCCACTTGGCAACAGTGATCATAACATGATCAAATTTAAACTAATAACTGGAAGGGGGACAAAAGTAAATCTGCAGCTCTAACACTAAACTTTCAAAAGGGAAACTTTGATAAAATGAGGAAAATAGTTAGAAAAAAACTGAAAGATGCAGCTGCAAAGGTTAAAAGTGTTCAACAGGCATGGACATTGTTTAAAAATACAATCCTAGAGGCGCAGTCCATATGTATTCCATATTCCATATGTATGGAAGGAAGGCAAAATGATTACCGTCATGGTTAAAAGGTGAGGTGAAAGAGGCTATTTTAGCCAAAAAAAATACTTCAAAAATTGGAAGAAGGATCCATCTGAAAAAAATAGGATAAAACATAAGCATTGTCAAGTTAAGTGTAAAACATAAGACAGGCGAAGAGAGAATTTGAAATGAAGTTGGCCATAGAGGCAAAAACTCATCATAAAAACATTTTTAAATATATCCGAAGCAAGAAACCTGTGAGGGAGTCGGTTGGACCATTAGATGACCAAGGGGTTAAAGGGGCTCTTAGGGAAGATGAGGCCATTGCAGACAGACTAAATGACTTCTTTGCTTCCTTGTTTACTAATGAGGATGTTGGGGAGATATCAGTTCCAGAGATGGTTTTCAGGGGTGAAGAGTCAGACGAACTGAACAAAATCACTGTGAACCTGGAAGATGTAGTAGGCCAGATTGACAAACTAAAGAGTAGCAAATCACCTGGACTGGTTGGTATGCATCCTAGGGTACTGAAGGAATTAAAAAATGGAATTTCTGATCTATTAGTTAAAATTTGTAACCTATCATTAAAATCATCCATTGTACCTGAAGACTGGAGGATGGCCAATGTAATCCCAATATTTAAAAAAGGCTCCAGGGGCGATCCGGGTAACTATAGACCAGTGAGCCTGACTTCAGTGCTGGGAAAAATAATGGAAACTATTCTTAAGATCAAAATTGTAGAGCATATAGAAAGACATGATTTAATGGAACACAGTCAACATGGATTTACCCAAGGGAAGTCTTGCCTAACAAATCTACTTCATTTTTTTTTGAAGGGGTTAATAAACATGTGGATAAAGGTGAACCAGTAGATGTAGTGTATTTGGATTTTCAGAAGGCGTTTGACAAAATCCCTCATGAGAGGCTTCTAAGAAAACTAAAAAGTCATGGGATAGGAGGCGATGTCCTTTCGTAGATTACAAACTGGTTAAAAGACAAGAAACAGAGAGTAGGATTAAATGGTCAATTTTCTCTGTGGAAAAGGGTAAACAGTGGAGTGCCTCATGGATCTGTACTTGGACCGGTGCTTTTCAATATATATATATATGATCTGGAAAGGAATACGATGAGTGATGTAATCAAATTTGCGGATGATACAAAATTATTCAGAGTAGTTAAATCACAAACGGATTGTGATACATTACAGGAAGACCTTGCAAGATTGGGCATCCAAATGGCAGATGAAATTTAATGTGGACAAGTGCAAGGTGTTGCATATAGCGAAAAATAACCCTTGCTATAGTTACACGATGTTAGGTTCCATATTAGGAGCTACCACCCAGGAAAAAGATCTAGGCATCATAGTGGATAATACTTCAAAATCGTCGGCTCAGTGTGCTGCAGCAGTCAAAAAAGCAAACAATGTGAGGAATTATTAGGAAGGGAATGGTTAACAAACCGGAAAATTTCATAATGCCTCTATATCGCTCCATGGTGAGACCGCACCTGGAATACCTTGTACAATTCTGGTCGCCGCATCTCAAAAAAGATATAGTTGCGATGGAGAAGGTACAGAGAAGGGCAACCAAAATGATAAACGGGATGGAACAGCTCCCCTGTGAGGAAAGGCTGAAGAGGTTAGGGCTGTTCAGCTTGGAGAAGAGACGGCTGAGGAGGGATATGATAGAGGTCTTTAAGGTCATGAGAGGTCTTGAACGAGTAGATGTGAATCAGTTATTTACACTTTCGAATTATAGAAGTTAGTGAGTAGCACATTTAAGACTAATCGGAGAAAATTCTTTTTCACTCAACGCACAATAAAGCTCTGGAATTTGTTGCCAGAGGATGTGGTTAGTGTAGCTTGGTTCAAAAAAGGTTTGGAGAAGTTCTTGGAGAAGTCCATTAACAGCTATTAATGAAATTTACTTAGGGAATAACCACTGCTATTAATTGCATCAGTGGCATGGGATCTTCTTAGTGTTTGGGTAATTGCCAGGTTCTTATGGCCTGGTTTGGCCTCTGTTGGAAACAGGATGCTGGGCTTGATGGACCCTTGGTCTGACCTAACATGGCAGTTTCTTATGTTCTTATGGATGCATCCAAACTGAGCTGGGAGGCTCATGTCAGTGGACATGCACTCAGGGTCTATACTCTGCCCAGGAACAACTGTGTCAAATCAATTTCCTGGAGCTTCAGGTGATCAGGCATGCTCTGTGAGCATTCAGAGAGTGACTGTTCAACAAACTTCTACTGATCCAGACAGACAAACCTCTACTGATACAGACAGACAACTATATGGCAATGTGGTATGTCTTCAAGCAGGGAGGTATAGTATTGTACCTCCTGTGTTAGGAAGCGGTCCAAATATGGTCATGGGCCATCTCTCAGTGGATGGTGCTCAGGGCCATGTATCTGTCCAGAAAGGAGAATGTGATTGCAGACAAGACTGAGTTGCTTTTTATGATTCCACAAGTGGTGTCTAGACCAAGGGTTGGCAAATTGGATTTTCAGCTGTGGGGAAGCCCAGAGGTGGATCTCTTCACGACATCTTAGGTTCCTTAGTTCTGCTCCCTATACAGGACAAACGGCAGACCAGCCTCAGATGCCTTAGCATCTGAGGCTGGTCTGCCGTTTTGGGGTATGCTATATGCCTATCCTCCATCTCCATTGGTGGTGAAGGCTTTGTTGAAGCTTTGTGAGGACAAAAGGACTATGGTTCTCATATCCCTTACTGACTGAGACAGGTCTGGTTTCCACTCCTGCTGGAGATGTCCATTCAGAAACTGATCAGGCTGGGGTATTCCTCAGATCTTATCACACAGGATCGGGGTAGGTTGAGGCATCCCAACCTCCAGACCCTGGTGCTCATAGCGTCGATATTGAGAGGTTGATTCTTTCAAGATGTATCTGAGGTCCTTGTAGCTTCCAAGAAGCCTTCTTCTAGAAAGTCTTATGCACTCAAATGGAGGAGTTTTCTGTATGGTATGAGCAAAAAGCCTTAGATCCTTTTATCTGCTCTCCACAAAAACTATTCAGCTATGTTCTGCACATTTTGGAAGCTGGTCTGAAGACCAACTCTTTTAGGGTTCTCCTGAGTGCAAATGGCACATATAACCACTGTGTGTAGAGAGTAAGCCCATTTCTGTACAGCCTATAGTTGTATGGTTCATGTGAAATCTGTTTCATTAAAAATCTCCCCTAAGGCCTCCCACTGTGTCTTGGGACCTCAATGTGGTGTTAACTCAGCTGATGAAAACTCCCTTTGAGCCACTATGCTCTTGTGACCTGAAGTACCTAACCTAGAAGGTCATAGTTTTGCTGGCAGTCACTTTAGCATGCAGGGTCAGTGAGCTTCAGGCCTTAGTGACTTATCCACCTTACACTAAGTTTTTAAATGATAGGGATGGTCTTGCACATGTGCCCTTAGTTCCTGCCTAAAGTGGTGTTGGACTTCCTTCTTAAACAATCCATAGTCCTGCCAACATTTTTTTCTCAGGTCCCATTCGCACCAAGGTGAATGAGCACTGCACAATTTGGACTGCAAAAGAGGCTTAGCCTTCTGTCTGGAGTGAACAGAAGCCCATAGGAAGTCCACCCAACTTTTTGTTTCTTGTGATCAGAACAGGCTGGGGATCGCCATGGCCAAGGATATGCTTTCCAGTTGGCTAGCAGACTGTGTCTCCTTTTATGCCCAAGTGGGATTTCATCTTGGGAGCCATGTCAAGGCTCATTCATCTTGAGTCATGGCAGCGTCAGTGTCCTACTTACGATCAGTCCCCATGGAGGAGATCTGCAGAGCTGCGACATGGAGTTCCACCCACTCATTACTGTTTGTATAGAGATGGCCGATGCGACAGCAAGTTTGGCCAGTCTATCCTTCGGAACTTGTTTTAGGTTTAGAACCCAACTCTGTTCCCACCTAGGGCCCATTCTTTCTGTTCAGACTGCCCCCCCCCCCTTCTATTACCTAAGACACGATGTTGTTCCCGTTGGCACCTATTTGTTGGTCCCCTTTTATGTTGGGGGGCTGCCTGTAGCTAGGGATTCACCCATGTGTGAGGACTGCCATCCTGCTTGTCTTTGGAGAAAGCAGAGTCGCTTACCTCTAGCAGGTGTTCTCAGAGGACAGCAGGATGGCAGTCTTCATAAAACCTGCCTGCCACCCTGCAGAGTTGGGTTTCACCTTGTGGGTTTTCTTCTTTTATTATATCAACTAGAGTTCTATGTTATAAGATTGAGGTGACCCCTGTGTGGATGCTTGAGCATGCCCAGAGAGACTCTGTCAAAGTTCTAGAAACTTTGACATTAGTTTTCAGTGTCAGGCTCCATCAGATGGTATCACCCATGTGTGAGGACTGTCATCCTGCTGTCTTCAGAGAACACCTGCTACAAGTAAGCAACTCTGCTTTCCCTTTGCTTATGAAAGAAAATTCATTCCCTCACACACTCAAGTTTTATTGAGTGCTAGTTTACAGACAGGTTATTTTGATTATTCCATTGGAAATGTAATACAGAACATAGTTCTCTGACAGAAAAGACACAAGTCTGTCATGTTATCCTAAATGTATTAGCCAACTCTGTATGCTCTGCTGGTAGGACTCTCCTATAGTATAGTTTTGAAAATACTGTGATTGAGACGTGGTTTGTGTCACCAGATCTTGTCATACTAGAACACACCTCGGACAATGCTCAGTAATAAGAATACCTCTTCAGTTGATGAGTAGGGCAGCATCCATTGAATGTACTCTTCGCTGACACCACCTCCTTCAAGCCATTATTTCCCCCTCAAACAAAGGAGGGGAACCAGATTACACTTACAGTAAACTACAGCCATGAGTGGTAAATAATTTAAAGATGAAGGGCTATCATGTAAATGTACAAACAGATTACATTCATCTGTGCCGTCATGGTAGAATAATTGGCCCCTGTTTTAGATGCATCAAAGAAAAATATGTTCACAAAAAAAAAAATTGAAAAAGCTTTAATATTATAAATGATTTAAAATTCCAGAGTGCGAACACAGATTGTTTTGCACCAAGTAAAGCCCTGTCTGTAGAAAATAACATTTATTTCCACAGTTCAAAAATCCAGGGCTCAGTGCAAGCAGCAAAACATCTTGCATTTCAGCCTTCACTATTTTCAACCAGAAAGAATGCTGAGGGAATCTTAAACACAAATCCATGATCGTATAATCTGGTTGAAATTATAGGTTATTAAACCAAAGTCAAGACAATCCCACAAATTCACTGGGCAGATAATCTTGAAAGCCTTTACTGATAGCCACACCTCCTTAATATGCTGAGATATCTGTGTTGTAATGAAAACTTCCGAGAACCAGGAATACATGACAGACATTTCCTCCAAGTTCCTCTCTATAGTATCGGGACTGTGTGGTATTTTCCTTTATTACGATAGAGGGGAAGAACCTTTTGCCTGTTGGCCATTCTAGTGCAACAGTAGGCCCAGGTTGTACAACTGCTGTAATGGTAGTGCATAGTTTATGGCGTCAAATACTGCATTTATGTCTAATAAAATTATGAAAGCCTCCTTTCCCCCATTGGCTTTCATCCAAATTTAATTTACCTTAGCAATATGTGACATATCTGTGCTATGGCCCTTCCAAAATCCAGACTAGCTTGGATGGGAAGGCAAGTGTGTTTTTGCCCCCAAAATTAGACGGCTCCTAGAAAACCACCTTCTCAGATAATTTAGGCACAGTTGGAATAGTGAGCTGGTGATTCTCTCATTCAAGCCATTCTTAGTTTTTGGAATACATTTCTTTTTAAATAATTTGGGGGTTAAGAATATCTGTATGAACCGATGTTTCTGTTTCCATCTTCATAGATTTAGAGCTTTCTGTTGTGCTCTCTTTAGGATATTGGACATGTGTCCCAGCCTCCACAGATCAATCCTTCTATCCAGGAAGTGTACATCACGTTTGACAGCACAACACCTTGTCCGACAGACAAGAACCTTAATTACAGCTCCCTTATTGTTTTCCATTGTAATAAGGGCACAGATCTGGTAAGAAATAGTCTCCCAAAGTATTCACTTAATGCCAGAACATGTACAGAGTACAACTTAACATTTGATATTCTGTTTGTGGCAAGACTTTAATTTACTGTGGGGTGCATCTCATTAAAGTTGTGTATCATTCCAAAAATGAAAAATCTGGAAGAAAAAGAATGCAAAGTGAGATAATGAAATGTTGTGTTGCGTTTCTTCTCCATATTTTAAAATGACAAGAATGCTTCCCTCTTGACTATCTACTTGTCTGTATCTGCCAAAGCGGGTTTTGCGATAGACTTGTTCCAGCAGTCATATTTCCTGCTGTAAACTGTCTTTAGAACAGATCTGTTTGTCCCTGCCTTGTTGGTGCATGACCTGATTGATTGAATGAGGACTTGCATCCTGAGAGAAATCTGTCTTTTTTTTTTTTTTTTTTAAAGTTTTGGATTATTTCTGTACACCCAGTAAATCCAAACGGCCTGATTTTCGAAAGCATTTATACATGTAAAACTGGGGTTTAAGCATGTAAATATATTTTACCATGCAAGAGAGCCTTTGAAAATTGCTACAATATATGCCATTGAATTGTCTGTAGTGTTTACCCTGGTAAGTGCACTTACTTGCGTCGGCGGCTTTTGAAAATTGCTCGATAGTACGATACAGTTTCAAGTGTAACTCCTTTGAAACATCTGACCTAGTCCTTTCTTCTCACTGTCTCACGCTCCCTCCCTTAGGTGGCTGGCAGGATGGTTTGCACCGGCTGCACCTGGCCCAGCACATGAACCCTTCTGCTTAGTTGGGGAAGGTTCGAGACTGGAGCGATAGAGAGAGATTTTTCACCGCTTCCTTTGATTTGTCTGCAGGGTAAGCCCAAGATGCTGAGGAAATCTGAGTGCAGTTTTGTGTTTGAATGGAACACGCCAGTGGTGTGCCCGGACGAGGTGACGACATCAGGCTGCTCGCTGACCGACCAGCAGTTACATTACACATTCAATTTGTCCTCTCTCTCTGGAGCTGCCTACAAGGTGAGCTTAACATGGCAGGGCTTGCGAGGATGCTCCGTGCTTGCCAACCTTTGGTCATTTCCTCTTCCAGGACTGAGAGTTGCATGAACCCTGGCTGTCCAGTGTTTGAATGTTTTCTTTCTCAAGCCTCTGTAAACACATCGGCCCTGCCCCATCCTTTCATCGGCACTGAAATGCATCCAGCAATTTACTTTTCTCTTTGGGCAAGCATCATCCTCAAAGTTTGCATTCATCTGATGAAGGGAGCTTAACTCTTAAAAGTTAATCACAAATGTATTGTTAGTCCAATAAAAAGGTCTCACCTACAACTTCTTTGCTGATCTTTAGCTCTACCCAGCAACAGAAAACTTCACACATGCTCTATCATGAGATTTTTCTCTGATCAAACTTTGCAGCCTTTCCCTGGGAACAAATGACCCGGATGATGAGCAGGTTTTCTTATCTCGACACAATCAGCATTTTTCAGCCGGTTTAATAGAATCCATTGGTGGTGTTTGTGTGTTTCTGGTGTTTTTTAAAAAAAAAAAATTTTTTTCTTTCATTTGTTTGTTTCAAATTTCCACCAGAGTTATGCTATGCAGTTTACAGGATCAATCACTTACTGGGCCATATAATTTTCAGATCATCTGAACTGCTATTTTAGTATCTGTGCTTAATTGCCAGTCTAACTCCATGTCTGGGGTGAGAAGGAAAACAGACAGCATGGGGTTAGGTTTAGCCACAATGGTGTGTATGTCATATTGTGGTCAACCCCACACGTTATTGGACCTTTTTCAGGATTGCCTGAGGAGCAGAAAGTCAGCGTCTCTCTGCAGTCAGTAGGGAAATGGTGTATGCTTGGTGCACCTGAATGACGTGGGCTCTTTCCTAGATACACACTCTGTCATGATCAAACCAATGCAGAAAATGGCCTTGCATCCAAAACTACAACTTTGGGTAGCTGTGCGTGTATCCTGCAGAGGATTCTGCTCTTAGGGCCGGATTTTAAAATGGTTACGCGCATAAGTTATGCGCGTAACCCTCTTAAAAGGCCCCTGCGCGCGCCGAGCCTATTTTGCATAGGCTCGGCGGTGTGCGCAAGCCCCGGGGCTTTGCAAAGGGGGCGTGTCGGGTGGGCGGCGCGGATTGCGGGGCGGGAGGCATGTCGGGGCGTGATGCCGGCCCAGGGGTGTGGTCGAGGCCTCCGGACCAGCCCCCGGGTTAGGTGATGGCGCGCCAGCAGCCCACTGGCGCGGGCAGATTTACGCCTGCCACTGGCAGGCGTAAATCTGCCAACACAGGTGGGGGGGGTGGGTTAGGTAGGGGAAGGGAGGGGAAGGTGAGGGGAGGCGGAAGGAAAGTTCCCTCCAAGGCCGCTCTGATTTCAGAGCGGCCTTGGAGGGAACGGACAGCGCGTGCAGGGCTCAGCGCGCGCAAGTTGCACAAATGTGCACCCCCTTGCGCGCGCCGACCCCGGATTTTATAATATACGCGCGGCTACGCATGTATCTTATAAAATCCAGCGTACTTTTGTTCGCACCTGGTGCGCGAACAAAAGTACGCGCGCGCGTAAATTTATAAAATCTACCCCTTAATTGCAGCGGGCCATTTAGATTGCTCCTCACTCCAGGAATGTAAAGCAATTTACCACCTAAAATTCAGGAAGAAAGCTGCATGCTGCTGGGAGTTATCTGACCCGTATGACCTGTTTCCATAGTTTCTAACATGAATCCAGCTTCGAGCTCGCCTTGTTTTTATTTCTATTGCTTATCCATTAAGGGAAAATGCTCTGTGCTGTCTCGTTGTGTTTTTTGTTCAGTGTGTTATGCACCCATGCCCTCATGTTTGCATGTGATCAACAGGAGAATTACATAATAGAACAGAAAAATAACCTACGTAAGTAATGCGGCCTTGAATGTCACAGGTTTCTGGACCTCCCACTTACCATGTTGGAGTCTGTGCTGCAGCTTCCAATGTTCCCCAAGGGAAATGTAAGGATGGAGCTGTCTGCCTGGTCTCGGGCAGCAGCGCTTTTTCTTTCGGAAACGTCAAGGCAATGAAAATGGATTATCTGCATCAGGACGAAGCGTTAATTTTACAGTACGGAGGTGGTGACCCTTGCCCGCCAGGTAAGCTCCTCTTTTGTCATCTCTTGCTGTTCCCACAGTGCCGACGAGGTTAAATGGGGAGGGAAGGCATTCAGGCTGGTAATCCTGCATTATCTGCTGGAGCAGCGAGGTCTACTCCTGATTGAAAACTAATGGTCTAGTTCAGTATAGCACAACTTTTTGAGTCACTAGTGATTGCGATAATGTGACTTTCAGTAGTTATATGACAGAAGCTTGCTATTCTGAATGGGGTGGTCAGGAGGGTGATAGGTTGAGAGGCATCTGTGCTCCACAGAGCCACCTAATTTCAGATATCTGCCGTTTCATATTTTTGGGTCTGTTTATATTACAATCCATGTGAACCTCCTACAGCAATCCTGTACTTGAAAGGCTGGATGAGGCAAGCAGTAACTCCATCTGCGGAAGGTCGAAGCTGTTTTGGCTGCCATTATCTGTTCCTGATGTCCATTATTACCACTTAGCTTGAAGGGCACATAAGCTTTTGGGAGAGCAGGAATACAGAACAGAAATCTTGTGGATCACTGCATTGATCGCCAGACTGTTCCACTTCTCAGAAAGCTCAGATGCCTTGGTACCGTTGCCATCATAGAATCCTTTCTTTGAATCCTGCAACCAGGGTTCAGTTCTGGACTGGCAGGGTCGCTGCTGTGGTCTTGCCTACTACAGGAAAATCTACTCTGGTGTTTGAAAAAATGAAAAATCAAGAGCAAAAATTGAATATAAAACTATTTTTTTGGTGCTTCTACTTATGGATGTTGCTTGATTTTACAGTTACAGAAAATGGCCAGCTCTGTGTATTTCCCTTCCAGTACAATGGGAAAACCTACAATGAATGTACCAATGATGGAAGAAATCAACCCTGGTGTGCCACAACTGGAAACTATACTGGAGATAGAAATTGGGGGGTTTGTGGGAAATGTGAGTGCCAGCTTTCTTACTTTCTTGTTAAATCATAGATGAAATGATGCATGTCGGTTGAAAAGCCCAGTGTATAAAAGGAGGGTTTTCTATGCTATCACTTAAAATTTATTTGTATGGTAGGCACAGGCATTCAGTTTCAAGAGAGCACTTTTTTTAACTATAAATGCTCTGAGCGTATGCAAATTGTGCCGTATATGTAACTCTAAATGTATAATAGGGTAACAATAGAAATGCCTGTCAGGATTGATAATCCCAAATTAAGTCTTCCTTAAACTTTAAAGAAAAAAATCCCACTTAACCTGATGAAATGCTGCTTAGAGGAGCCCATGGTTGTTGAAAGTAGACAGATCGATAAGCTCAGAGTTTTGAATTGAGTCGAAATCTCTACGCACACGGTCAGCGGCCGCCTGCCATCTAGGAAATCTGATTGGTCCCAGTAAATCAACTTAGAAAGATAAATCATACATCTTTTACCCAGAAAATGTGTTTAAACTTTTTATAGAAAAGATTTTAAATAAATAAAATAAGATAACATCTGCCTGAGTGACGTGGATCCCAGTATCTTCTCCATGATCTCTGCTTTAAACATGTATTGTACACACGTCGGTGCTAAAGCATTATGTCTGGTTTTTTTTTTAACCCTGTGAACTGCTGTGATCTTTTGGAGCAGCGATACACAAATAGTTAAAAATAAACAAAGAGTTACAAAGTGGATAGCCAAATAAAAATAAAATTCCCCAATTTATCGCCAGCTCCCACTTGTTTGTATGAATGTCTCTCTGTCCTTAAATTCTGACTCCTCCCACCTCTGCAATCACACACACAGTTTGTTTTCTTAATGTAAACCAAGAGTCGGAAAGGAAGTCTCCACCAAAGGTAAACTATTAAATACCCTCTCATACTAGCAAACCTCAATCCTTCAGCATATGCCCAGGTCACTAATGCATTATTTCCCTCATAGCAATTGAATCTGATGACTGTGGTGGATGGGAAATGCAAGCCAGAGTACCGCATGGTAACTTGTCTTGAAAGTTTAAGATAGGGTGTAGAACCTGAAAATAACAGCATATCTCGGCAATATTTAGGGGATACTAAGGATATTAAACTCGGCACTCCTTTTGGAACTGCATTAAGCACTTTTTGGGATGTGGTTTATATTACACTAGCAAGTTTAAGATATTTGTGCTGGTTCCTAGCTATACTGTGTAAACAGTGATTTATTCAGTCCCTTTAAAGTAACATTTAAACATTGTTGGCTTTTTAAATCTGTGTGTTGTTTTGCTGCATCCTATTCAGAGCACTGTAAAATACACCATTTGAAAAAGGGAACCTTACAAATGATGCCCCAAATCTCTGCGGACATTACTTTACTTTATGAAAACATGCTCCCTGTCACATTTGATGTCTTGACAGGATTTACTTGAGAATGCTGTAAATTCCCCATTTTAGTTATACATTGATTGATTTTTGTATTTGTAAGCCCTACTCAAGCGTTGACTTTAATATCCATAAACCATTGGTCTTTGTTCAGGGAAAGTTTAATACAGTTGTATTCCAAAATGTTTCGGGCATCTCAAGGTTTTGTTTTGCATACTTTAGATGACTTTTGTTTCAGGCCCTAGGAAAAGTTTCCTTCTGACAACTCTCCCTTGCAGATGATTATTGTATAAGCAACTCTGTACAGTGGACAATTGCTCCTTTGTTATCTAAACTTTTCAACAGGTCATTTACAGTGATCTGTGAGTTCTGTTTGGAAGATCTGACCAGTTTTCAGGCAGTTCTATCAGATTTTTCTTGGTCTGCCAGATGTTGCCTTGACTTAACATTTACATCTAACTTCCATTTTTTAACAAAGTTTCTGATAGTTGAGCTTTCTAGCTGGAAGCATCTAGAGAATTTTTTTATGTATAGCCTTCCACGGCTTTAATGAGTTATCTTATTAAAGTTATCCCAACCGACGTGATATGTACTAGTACAGGAACATCGGTATATAAAAGCCTTAAAATAAATAAATCTTCATTTTCAAATGCTCAGATATTTGCTGCTTAGAGGAGCCCATGGTTGTTGAAAGTAGACAGATCGATAAGAACCTAATAGGTTAGAAGGATCAGATTATTTGTTCACATGTAGAATTGCCTACACCTAAAGAATTAATCAACTTTTTGGGCTTGCTCAGCATCTTTTTAAAACAAGGCAATAATGACTCAACTGAAAAGATTTCCAAACTTTAGCACATGCCATAGTCATTATTTTATTATTTTCAATCTGTTAAAATCAGCAAACAGTAATTTTGCATTAACATTTCCAGAAAGATGTCATGCTTAACTATGTACTGTTTAGAATTTGTCAGCTTCTGTTCTCTTAGCGATTGTTTGATACATACAGTTTGACCACAGGTGCCTAAACTTTTACGTACAACTGTAATTGTAAAATCTAGAGATTAGAGCACTTAAAATATTTCATAATTGCTGATCTCTGGGTTAACTATTTCCTTTCCTTCCTGGAGCGACTGAGTGAGGGGAATAGATATGTTCAAAACCTTAACTAATGAGAAAGCAATAAATTACAAAATGATTATTGATCTTTGGAAAGGAGAATGAGGTTAAGAACTGAGTATCTATTTCCTGCAACAGTTTCTTTTGAAAGTCAGTTGAAGAATAAGGACTTGTTTCTTTTTGATCTTTTTGTTCACTGATTCTTTGGCATTGAATCTCAACCCTTCCTGCTGGTGTTACACATTCAGGAAATTCCCCTGAATGACGCTTAAACAAATCATTTCCTGGTGTGTAGCCAGATGGACTCAGAACAAATGGGATAGTATCCGCGTGCTAGCAGTTGGAGACGGATCTGACGTCAGCACGGGGTATATAGCCCCACAGGAAGCGTAGCTATTCAGTAATTTCCGTCTCCAAAGCAGTTTGGAGTGCCTGTACGCTAGTTGAGCGTGCTTTCCAAGACTACTTTAATTTTTCTCTTTTCTTATCATTCTAGATTCTACTTTGTTTTTCCTGTCTATTCAACTTTAGAGCACTGCGCTCCTGCGGTAGATACCCAAGGGTTCCTCTCCCAGTTGAGCTCCCGGGGTGATTGCCGTGCTCCCCCGGCGGTGGAAGTCCTCGGTCCTGCCGAAGCGCGGCAGTGACACAGCCCCCGGGCGAGGTTCGGGTGAGGAATACGAGGCCCTCGGTCCCGGCGTGGACGAGGTAGCGGGTGCATATCCTCAATTGCGGCGGTGAGGTGGTCCCTCCCCCCGCAGCCGGAGACCGCCTGAGTTCCAGCCGGGAAGCGCCGAAGCTGGTAAGGAGATACATCCGGATCTGGAGAGTATTTGAAGCATGGTGCGACACTCACGGCACCAATCCACATGCAACCACAATCCCTATTGTGTTGGATTTCCTACAGGATGGACTTCAGAAGGGTCTCTCCCTCAGCTCCATCAAGGTTCAGGTGGCTGCGCTGTCTTGCTATGGTCCCAGGAGGGATGGCAAGACCATCGCCAAGCACCCAGATGTTTCTCGCTTCCTGCAAGGAGTCAAGCATATTCGTCCGCCACTGAAGTGGCCTGTGCCTTTGTGGAACCTCAACCTTGTTTTGGATTTCCTCGCGGGATCCACCTTCAGACCCCTTCGGGGCCTGTCTCGCCGTTCTCTAACCTTGAAGATGGTGTTCTTGCTGGCTGTATGTTCAGCCCGCCACATCTCAGAGCTACAGGCACTGTCCTGCCATGATCCCTTTCTCAGAATCACTCCGGAGGCTATCCATCTTCGTATGGTTCCCTCCTTTCTACCTAAGGTGGTTTCACAGTTTCATCTTAATCAAACCATATCCTTGCCTACCACGGCGGGTTTGAAGAAATCTGAAGAAGGGTGTTTATTACGCCATCTCAACATTGGCAGATTGCTGCCCAAATATTTGGAACTTATACGAGACCTACGAAAGACGGACCATCTGTTCGTCCTGCACAGCGGGAAGAAGCAAGGTGAAGCGGCCTCGCGGCCCACCATCGCCCGCTGGATTAAAGAAGTTGTCAGAGCAGCGTACGTAGAGGCTGGGAAGTCTCCGCCTCTACGGGTCAAGGCTCATTCTACCAGAGCACAAGCGGCATCTTGGGCAGAATCCAGGATGCTATCGCCTGCGGAAATCTGTAAAGCGGCGACCTGGTCCTCCCTCCATACCTTTTCCAGGTTCTACAGTCTGGATGTCCAGGCCAGTGAGGACTCGGCTTTTGCGAGGGCGGCACTACATGGGCCTCAGGCAGCCTCCCGCCCAGGCTGGGAGTAAAGCTTTTGTACATCCCATTTGTTCTGAGTCCATCTGGCTACACGCCAGGAAATGTTGAGATTACTTCCTGATAATCTCCTTTTCCTTAGTGTAGACAGATGGACTCAGCATCCCGCCCAGCTGCCTGCGTACATGGGTTTCACCGATTCCAGGTAAGCCATGTCATCTGTTTCCATAAGAGCGAACACTCTACCAGGTGTCAACGCCTTTCGGTTGGGAATGCTGGCGGTCTCCAGCTACTATCAATCGGTCAGGGGAATCCTGTTTCACTTTTCACTGAGCGTCAGAACACACATCTATAACAGCTTTTGCAAGGAAGATTACTGAATAGCTACGCTTCCTGTGGGGCTATATACCTCGTGCTGACGTCAGATCCGTCTCCAACTGCTAGCACGCGGATACTATCCCATTTGTTCTGAGTCCATCTGTCTACACTAAGGAAAAGGAGATTATCAGGTAGTAATCTCAACAATCTGTGTTTTCCCTCACAGCGAGTGGAAAGAGAGAATCTACCATCATCTTCAAGTGCGATGAGAGTGCCGGGAATGGGAAACCCAAACTTTTGAGTGAGACCTTGGGTTGCGCCGCTACATTTGAATGGAATACAGACGTGATCTGTCCTCCAAAGATGATGGCGTGCAAGTTCACTCAGAACCATAAAACCTATGACTTGAGACCACTTTCTTCACTCACGGCATCCTGGAAGCTTGTTCATGACGACAGCTTGTAAGTGCTTGGTGGCATTCTGCCTGGTCACATCAGTTTGCCCATCGGTTAGTTGAAGTTGGGCATGTGTCATTAGGGGTGTTTCCTGCATGATTTGGTTATTTAAAAGTTCATTTTAATATTGGTCTTCGAATAGTTCATTGGTTGTACATAAGTTTTGACATTAAACTGAGCTACGATGCCCTCTTTTTATGCTACTGGATTAACAAAGATACCATGTGCCATGTCTCTTGAAGATTATAAGGATATTTTGCCCATAGTGGGTCATGAGTAAGTTTAGCATAGATTTAAACTGCATGTTCTCTGGTGGGGTGGGGGTGGGGTTGAGTTATTTTCTGTTGACTTTTTTTTTTTTGGCTAAACAATTTCCTGCTGCTGCTTTTGTGCTTCTAAACTCAATCTGAAGTAGCCTTCGTTGGACTACAGTGCAATGAGCCTTCATTCGCCAGCACCTAGGATTTTTTCCAGCTGTTTTATTCACCTCCCAACTTAACTTATTGCAGTTCCTGTCCTCGACCACAGCACCCTTCAGAGCCCTGAGTCTGGCAATTACGTGTAACCATCGAATGATGGCCGAGACCCCCTCCAGGGGCTGTGAATTACTGCCTCTGCAGCTTTCCCAACCGCCTGAGAATCAAACCCACGTGCTCACATGGCAGTCCACAGCATTTGCCATTCAGCTGGTCCACATGTTTGGTTTAACAAAAGTTAGTTTTATTGAGAACGTGTAGAGCAAGTTAACAAGACTCTTGTCCAGCATGGACAAGAGAAGATGCTGCTTAAATTTGCTCTTAAATAGTTTTGCTTTGTTTTTTTCAACCTGTCACTCCGTATTCTGTGTGTTAATTGCTAGAGCCTTAATACCAATGTACAGTTATTTAGATTGTATCGGAGAGCATCTAAAATATCTTCGAGGTAGTTCCAGAGACTGGTTCTTCCTGTATTTTATTTATTTATTTAGCATTTGTTTATATACCGAGGTACAGCTGACATAGCCTTCACTCCGGTTTACATTATAACAAATTTTAATTCCTACCCCCAAATAGACAGAACCATTTCAGGATTTAGCTGTTTCTATTGCTTTCAAACTTTGGGGCTCATTCACTAAGCTGCGTTTTATCTTCATTCAGACCAGTTCAGATAAATGAGTTATGCCCGCTGACCAGCAGATGGAGACAGATTACAAGGTTCTCTGCTGCTACCTCTTTTAAGCCTCCATGCTCACCTCAGTTTTTCGCATGGTAAATGGCCTAACATGAGGATAATGTGAGATATTTCAAATAAATCAGCTTGCTGAAAAAAATCGCAAGCCGTGTTATTCGTTTAGAAGGTAGCTACAGCCCTCGGTGGGGGGGGGGGGGCACTCGTCCATCAGGGCTTATTTTCTGAGAAAGGGTGGGTGTTTTCAGTGAAGGGGAGGGGTTTGGGTTGGAGGCGGTGCTTGTACAATGGTAATGTTACTTTTTTTATTTACATAATGGCGGCCTCCTAGGGTGGTGGATGTGTGGAACAGTGGAGACTATGGAGACCCCAGCTACTGCTTTTGGGGACAGGACTTACTCAGGGCCCTCGGCCCCTGCAAGCGATGGCAGCTCCACAGTTCAGGACATTTCTGGGGGGACTTTTCACTACTGCAGGAGTATTCCTTGTGGGGAAAATGCCACAGGAATCGCAGAGCCGAAGGCCCATTTACTGCAGCTTCCTGACTCCCACAGTATTTTACCCCCATAGGAAAAATGCAGCAGCTTAGTAAATGACTCCCATAGGCTTTATTTTTATTTTCAATGATAAAATAGTATCAACAGTTAAGATGAATCCTTTTCAACTATTTTTATTTACCTTTTTTTACACATCTTTATCAGTCCCTAGGGATTGGCCAAAGCAGATTACAACAGATGAGAAGTATAGTACTTAGATAGAACGCATAAAATAAATTTAGTTAAAATTCATCATAATTCAAATACAATGCATTTTAATAAAAGTACAATAATAATCAAAAAATCCTATCTTGCAGTTAGGTGTCATGACTTCCACTCAGTGGCGATCAGACCAGCTATATTATACAAAAAATTTATATGTTGGAAAAAAAACCCAAAACCCACACAAAATAGCTGTAAACAAATCAAAGGTCAGAATGATGTATAGATAATCTTCATACGACTCCCAAATCAGCGTAATAAAAAAAATGGTTCCTGCTCTCTAGTTGCAATCACCCCTTCAGTGGCAGCTTGCCCTCTTCTGCGGGCAGAGTCAGGACAGCCCCGTGATGGCCCAAAACAGAGGGAGCAAGCTGGTAAATCTCCGCTCCCCCAGCAAGCCTCGTTCTTTTAGACTGCTTTCCTCCCTCTCTCGCGGCAGGGCTGCCTCATACAAGTTCCAGCTGCATGGAGTGAGTCCAAAACTGCACAAACCATCCTTCCTGTATAAGAAGAGCTACCTCCCCGACGCACGGTTTCTGAAAACTCTACAAATATCACCTTTTCTGGATGTTTTCTAATAAATTAAGTTCTCTGTGTCACTCTTACTTGTTTAGTTCTCCCACATTCACTTGTGTAAAGTCCCAACTGCCATGCCACTGCGATAAACATAGTATGGGGGTGCAAATCAGCCTATCAAGTGACCTCCTAGTAATATAAAGTGTTTTGAAGCTAATATTTTTAAGGAAAGCAGTACGTGTAATAGTATTGCCCTCCGTATTGAGAGTGTTTTGGTGAAGTGAAGGACTGGATGAGTAAGGAAGCTCTCTAGTTGAAGGTGCATCTATCTGGCCATCGGTGAGCGGGCTGGAAAGTCGCAGGCTTGGAAAGATGCCAGACTTTGCTGCATGATTTTTTTTATTTTACCACATTTTTAGTAAGGAAAATGTTTCCCGATGTAAGGTTGGCTTTCATAGTCGATCTTGATAACAGGAGGTGGAAGTGTTGCATGAATTTGTATTACAGATGTGGCAGTCAAGGGCTCAGCCTTGGAGAAAACAATGCGAGACACCCAGGTGCAAGCTTACTGAGGTCCGGCCAGTGTTGTTTTGGGGAGAAGAATGCTTTAATGTCAGATATTCATGGGAAGGCTTCTGTTTGTTGTTAATTTGTTACAGATATTATTTGAACCTTTGTCAGGGAGTATTTGAAGGCCCCACTGGCTGTCCAAAAAGTGCCAGTATTTGCAGAAAAACGAAAAGTGGTAACGTTCAAGTTTTGGGACAGCTCCACACGCAGAAGATGAAACTGACAGGTAATGAAGTTTCCTGTGACTTGCCCTTCAAAGCTTCATTATTTCTCCCCACAGGTGTTTGACTTATCTCAAGTAAAGAAAGCCTACATATGGCCAAAATAATTTAGCTTTTTTTCAGTTGCCCCAGTGCTCTCCAAAAAAAAAAGACAACCAAAATACTGTTTTGTTCTGTGCGCTTTTGATTAATTCTGTATCTCAGCATTGCTGGGAGCAGGAGACCTTACAGAGAATGAGCAAAATGTGTCAAATGCAGTAGAACACTAAATGCATTTATGTTTGGATTCCTTCCAGGAGATACAATAATTGTTAATTATTCAAATGGAGAACTATGTGGAAAAGGCAAGAAAGCATCCACCGTTATAGAACTGCAGTGTGCAAAAACGTTTGGCAAACCTATTCTCCAAAGGTAAGCACCGGACGTTGGAAGCACAAGTTAAACTGTGCATTTAGGACGTTCGCTTCTATTGGTGCCCTTAATTTGTATTTAAGCATTTGGCAATGATTGTCATTCTGTGAGTTGCTATTTACATGTGGCTTGAGGAAATTGTTTTTTGGTTGATGCTATTTACCCAGTTTTGGAGAGGAATAGATTTAAATAGTACAGTAGATGTCTATTACACCGAAAAGGCTGATAGTAGCACACGATTGCCCCCTATGTTTTACAGTAGTGGTTCTCAACCTTTTTTCGGCCGGGACACAGCTGACAGATGGTTCTCACATGCGTGACACACTGAACATGTGACCATCACGGGGCTAAATGTAAACATGCACTCTGCATCCACAGGAATCCCCTCAACCCCCAGCAATGAGTGCAGAGCAGATCTGGGGCATTACCCTGTACAACCCGCCATACAAAAAAGATATTCTGGTTCTGATGACATCCCAGTAAAAGCAAAACAAACTCCCTTTACTACCAGGCACAATAGCCTTCCTTATGAAAAGACAGTAATTTACCACTAATGCATGTCCTATTGAGAGATCACAACAAATAAGATTGATACAAATGCCTACATGCTAGTAAAATACCTCACCTCGGTCACACACAAAGCCGACCTTCACCAAGTACAGAAAAACCATAAATTATAAATATGGAGACAAACTGGAATGGAAAACAAAAAAAGCCACTGTGCATACAGTGCGAACCTGGAGAAATGGAAAGAGAAATATAGCACCTAACACAATCCCAGGATCTGCAATAATGCACACAAACTAACCCGCTGCTGAACAGAATAATATTCAACAATTAAAAGCATAAAAATTATTAAAACATGTCCAGAAGGAGAGGCTTGGGGGCAAGATGGCGGCGTGAGCAGGCACGAAAGCGCTGAGCTCTGTTCACAGCAAAATATTTCAAGTTTAAAAAATGCCTGTAAAGCGGAAAGGAAAGCTTAGAGTTTTTCCTTCGGAACCGGAGCTTTCCTTAACTCAGCCTTTGATAACTTCTTTTGTGCCTGCAAAGACATTCTCAACGGGAGGTGAAGTAACCGCTGTGGGAGCTAGTGATGGAGCGCAGCTCTCACCTGGTGAAGTCTCTTTGAGCCCCCCGGATCCTCGTTTGCCTGAGATCGCTCCAGTCCCGAGCTTCCCCGAGGCAGCTGCGTCGCTGAGCCATGACGCGCTAGGAGCGACAGCAGCAGAAGGAGGTCAGAGGGAAGGAGACGCTGTGTTCCTATTACAGCCCCCGGAGAGTCCCGGAGTAACAACAGTGGGAGTTTCGACTTCTGTGCCTCCCGCGTCGACACCTACGCGGGAGAGGGAAACGGAGTGTCTGGAAGGAACGACAGCGTCTATTGGTAAGGACTCTCAACTGGCTGGAATATCTCCTGTGGCGAAAGCGGGTAAGTTTTCTCAATGCCCCCGCTTTCTAATGCCCGAAAAGCCAGAGAAAATCACGTTAGAAGTGATCTGGGACGACATGGCTGCTTTAGTGAAGTCTTTGGGTGATTTTCAAGATAAAAGTGATATTGTAAATCATAAGTTGGAAATACATGACACACAAATAGAAGAAATTAAGCCAAAACTGGATACAGTGGAAGCTGAATTAAAGAAAACCCAAGAATGTAACGTAAAAGTTGTGAAGGAGATCAGTGTGGTTTCAAGGAGACTGGAGCATCTGGAGAATCATACAAGACACTTAAACTTGAGGTTTTTAAATTTTCCGAAAGTTATTGGTGAACTCCCTTATATTACTTTAAAAAGATATTTCATGGAAAATTTAAAATTTCAGGAGGGGGAATGTCCCTCCGTGAATAAATTGTATTATTTACCTGTTCCATCTAGGAATAGGGATAGATTACAAGGAAGTGAAAATAAGGGGAATCTAACCAGATTTCTCGAAGATTCTTCAGCTGAATTTTATGAATGTGCAACTTTAATGGTCTCCTTTATAATAGCTAACGATGTGGCAGAAACTATGAAAAGATATTTCAGAAATATTGAGATACCCTTTAAAGGTTTACACATTAGAGTTTTTCCTGATTTCGCTCCTGTCACACAGGACAGGAGATGAGAGTTTCTTGCTTTAAGGCCACAATTAATTGCTTTGGGGTTTTCATATGTATTGAAATATCCGTGCAAGTGTGTTGTGACGTCTCCAATGGAATGTTTTGTTTTCTTTTACCCTAAGCAACTAAAATCCTTCCTAAATGCAAGGAGGGTTGTTACTCCCTCTGTTAATTTACCATAATGTGAGGATCATAAAGTATGAATGTCTTTATTACATTAAGTCGATTTCAGCTAAGGTATTTAGCATTACTCCCTTTATATTCTGTCCCCCTTCTAATTTCTTTAAAGGGGAATACAAAATGGAGGACTAAGTATTGTTTGTGTGAATAGTGTGATTTCCTTTTCGATGCATTATTGTATTCCTATTTTCTGTAAGTAAGAATTATCTTGCTGTAATGTTGAAATGATAAAAAAAAATTAAAAAAAAATAAATTATTAAAACATGTCCAAATATCAATAAAGTATTTCAAAACAGCAGACATCGCGAAATACCCAATAATTAAAACAGTAGTCAATCAAGAAAAATAAATTTTAAAAGCCACCTTTACTTACCCTCTCCAGCAACTCTCCTACTCCTTTCCCTTCCAGGCCAATAGCACTCACCAGAAGCAGCAAGGGCTGCTGAAGCTCTGTCCTCACAGTCCTCTTCCTTAGCGCCCACACCCAGTCACTCACACACTCACGCACACATCTCCAATTAGACCCCATGACCAGTCTCGGTCTCTCTCGCACCAGTCATCCTCCTGACCAGTCTCTCTCTCACATACGCATACTAATCATCTTCCTGACCAGTCTCTCTCTCTCACACAGAAACACATCACCTCCCTGACCAGTCTTTCTCTCAATCACACTCATGCTTTCTTATATACAAGCTCTCAATCACAAACAAATGCTCTCGCACCCATTCACACCAGCTCTTACCTGTGCATCCATTCACACCCACACACACCAGTTCTCACCCACGCATCCATTCACACCCACACACACCAGCTCTCACCCATGCACCCATTCACACCCACACACACCAGCTCTCACCCATGCACCCATTCACACTGTCAGACACAAGCTCTAACCCTGGCACCCACACACGCAAGCTCTGACCAAAAACGTATTCTTCCTTTACTGTAGGGATGGGCTCCAGTTCCACCACGGCTTTACTCCGGTGGGCCTTCTTTTTTCACCACTGCGGGAATGGGCTCCCCTGGTGGCGGCCTCGGTCGGGGTCTGGTTTCCTCTTCACTGCCACGGACTGTGGTGGCCTTGCTTGGTCAAGGTCGGGTTTCCTCTTCGCCGCCACGGGAATGGGCTCTCATGCTGGCCTTGCTTAGTCGGAGTTCAAAACTATTCCTCCCACCCCACCCCCGGGCTTTCTGATGCCTGCCTCACTGGCCAATCAAAGGCTTCCTCCCTTCTTCCTACTCCCACTGGCAAGTAGAAGGGAGGAGGCTTCCGATTGGCCTGCATGGGGCAGGCAGAATGAAGAAGGCTTCTCATTGGGCAGTGGGGGTAGGAAGAAAGGAGGCTTCCAATTGGCTTGCGGGGGCTGGAGAAAGGGAGAAGGAAAATACAATGGGGCGGTGGGACACCGGGAGACGAGACACACCGGTTGAGAAGCACTGTTTTATAGGACAGATGCAAGGTTTGGGATTACAGGTTCTTTATATGGTGCCTCTCTTCTTCACATGTATATATAAGGCACTGCAGAAGAATGTATATATACTCCTGAGGCAGGCGATTAGCCAAAAAGTGACCATGTTGTGTCTATAATTACAAAATTACTCCTACCACTGAATAAGCAAAAATGTGTAACGCACTTGTTCAACTAGATAACCCAACGGCATTCACATAAAGCTTAGAGCTGTCACATAAATGTTATATTGGCAGATTTAATCCAGATGAAATTAGATTATATGGCAACATAACCCCTGTGCATTAACTTAGCACTGGATTTCTTTTTTTGTGATTATATGTTTATTGGTGAGTAAATAACAATGCAATGCCAACAAACTGCTAACAATACATCACCATACGTTTCATTATTAATCCAAGTTTAAACCCTCCCCACCCTCCCCCCCTACCAACCATCGAGTATTGTCTAGTATGAGTCTGTGGGTTATAACATTCTGAGACTGCCACATCCGATCAACAGGAAGGCCTCATCCAGATCCAGATGTGCGCCATTTAAGGTATGCGCCCCATGTGCGATAAAAAGATTGGAAATTGTGTCTTTTAGCCGCTGTAAGTTTGTGCATTGTACAAACATTATCCAACCTGCGCAAAAAGGCCGTAAATTGAGGCCCTTGTGATGACTTCCATGAACTGGCAATCTCCATGCGCATGGCAATGCAAGCTTGTAAACCGAACAGCTGAGTCTCTTTCACGTCTTTGCTATCCGTATAGTGGAGTAATGCAAAGTCCATAGATAGTTCAAGTTGGTCCTCTAGTATGGTTGAAATCCATTTTTGCAAGCGTATCCACTTTAGAGTAATGCAAGCTCCAGACCACCACATATGTATAAAGGTCCCAACCTCCTCACAACCCCTCTAGCACTTGTCAGATTTAAGAATTAACATCTTACATAGTCTCTCTGGTGTGTAATACCACCTATAAAGCATCTTGTAACCATTCTCAACTATAGCTGAGGATACCGAGGCCTTACTAATTTGGAGATAAATCGTTGACCAAGCCTCGTCCTCCATTACATAAGGTAAATCGATCTCCCATTGTTTGAGAAAGGAGGCCTGGTTAGTAAGTGGCGTGTTGAGAATCTGATAAATTTTGGATATGAGGTTTTTTTTTGTATCATTAGGGGCGGAGCAAAACCCCTCAAACTGAGTTTTCCCAGATGCCAACATATTGACCACATTTAGGCGTCTATAAAAGTGGGTCACTTGTTGGTAAGACAATATATCTCGATACGTGAGGCCATTATCACTACAAAGAGTGGAAAAAGGAGTCATTGTATCCACACTCCAAATGTGTTCTAAGCGAGTCAGTCTGCTAACTTTACATACAGAAAAGGAGCGGTTGGGCATCCCTGGTATAAATGTCGTATTGTGGAAGAGATTAGTAAGGTGAAAATAATCCCTTTTTCCCACAATTCGCACCTTCCATCTATCCCAAAGCTGTATAATAATTCTAGTGGTCTGCAACATGTTGGGACAGTCTCTCCACGTTTTCCGCAGCTGCCAAGGTATTGCAGCTAGCGGCATATCCGCCAGGTAGTATTGTTCCATTAGGGCCCAATATTTAGGTTCTTGTGAATTGTGCCATACTACCAGATAAGATTTGGTACTCCTAGGCCACCCGCTAGCTTGGAGAGATATAGTACTTGTCTTTTCACCCGGGGAGGTCTACGCTTCCATATGAAGCTGAAGATTTTTCGTTGCCATCGCTGAAGAGTGTTGTTAGCTTTCATAGTGGGTATAGAGTGGAACAAGTACAATAATTTCGGAAGCACATTCATTTTTACAGTGGCTATGCATCCTAGCCACGACAGGGATAATCTATTCCATACATCCAAGTCCCTATACAATCTTTGTATCAGTGGTAAATAATTCAGTTTAAATAAATCGCTAGGCTGACTCGAGAATTGAACACCTAGATATTTAAGCTTGTGAGAGGCCCATTTAAAGGGAAGGGCGTGCCGCATAGCATCCACTGTATTCGGGGAACAAGTAATATTGAGAATCTCTAATTTCTCCCAGTTAACTTTAAATCCAGAGGCGTCACTAAATTGTTTGATTTCCTTCTCAATCGCCATCAAGGAAATGTTTGGGGATTTAATTGTAAACATAATGTCATCGGCAAAAAGACATAGTTTATAAGTGTCAGCGCCCACCTCAAAACCTTGTATCAGGTTATTCCTGCGGATGTTAATAGCCAGGGGTTCCAAAAAGAGAGCAAAAAGGGCTGGAGATAATGGACACCCCTGGCGAGTCCCTCTCTCAACATTAAAAGAGCTAGAATATCCCCCGTTTATTTTTAAGCAGGCTCTGGGGTTACCATAGAGCTTATTGAGCCAACTACAAAATCCCGACCCAAATCCCATCTTTTTTTAAGACACCAAACAAAAACGGCCAGTGGACCATATCGAATGCCTTTTCAGCATCGATTACACTGGATTTCTGGATATGCTTTGGGTCACTCTAAATCATAAAGTCTCTGCCACATTAACACTGTTTAATATCTTTTTTTTGAAAAAGATTTTTTTTTTTAAAAGAATTATTGCACATAAACCAAGGGAGACAAATGTTACTTCCCTCTGTATAATTATGAAACAAAGAGCTCAACCCGACATGGTGCCATGTTTCACTCGTTGCTGCTTCAGGGCATCTGATTTGTCTTTAGTCTTTCACTGTTATTCAGGCTCCCCTAAAGAGTCCCTCAGTCACTTTCACCTCATTTATTTATTTATTTTCACCTATCTTGCTTCCTTATATCTAACTAAGATCAACATAAGGACTTCAAAAGTTCACTGTGACTACCATTTAATTCAATTTGTATAATTGGTTTATTCTCCTGACAATGTTATTTAATGTTGTTTAAATGTTAATTGTTTCATGTAATGCCATTTGGTAAGTTATTGTTCTATGTAAACCGGTTTGATTTGCATCTAATGTAGGAAGATCGGTATATAAAAACAAAAAATAAATAAATAAAATAAAATCTGGTCAAAGTTGTTGTTTGACGTTCCAGTGAATTGAACTAAAGATAAGCTGACACATAAATAAGGGACTATTGCATAAAATCATTATTTTCAAGTACTGCCAGTGAACACCAAAATACCTTTGAACCCAATCTGTACACGCATCAGTATGCTCTGCCGCCACAATTGTGAATGATGGCGTTCTTTGATTGGGTTGTGCTTTTATATCATGTGATAAATGTCATCACATGCAACCCAACACGCCGATAGTTGTCTTTTGAAGGTAAAGCATTTTATTTAAAACAGATGCCATTCGATATTAGAATTTAACCTGCCAGACCCATGGATCTTTCGCTAGAACACTACACATCCTGGCGGGTAAAATTCTGATATAGAATGGCAACTGTTTTAAATAAAATGCTTTACCTTCAATAGATGTTATCGGCGTGTTGGGTTGCAAGTGATGACATTTATCACACGTTATAAAAGCCCAACCCAATAAAAGAACAGTCATTCACAGTTGTGGCGGCAGAGCATACTGATGCGTGTGCAGATTGGTTTCAAAGGTATTTTGGTGTTCACTGGCAGTACTTGAAGATAATGATTTTATGCAATAATCACTTACTTATGTGTGTCAGCTTATCGTTAGTTCAATTCGCTGGAACATCAACAACTTTGACCAGATGCCCCAGAAGCAGCAATGAGCGAAACATGGTGCCATGTTGGGCTGAGCTCTTTGTTTCATAATTATACAGAGGGAAGTAACGTTTGTCTTCCTTGGTTTTATGTGCAATAATTCTTTTTTAAAAAAAATTATTTTTCAAAAAAAAGATATTAAACAGTGTTAATGTGGCAGAGACATTATAACTGAGTGATCCCCAAGCATGTCCAGCAATCAAGTGCTAAGTTAATGCACAGGTGTTATGAACAGTCTTGCCACATAAATCTTAATTTCATCTGAATTCAATCTGCCAATATAACATTTAGGTGAATGCTGTTGGGTTACAGGATCTATAATTGCACCATATGTTAATCTATCATCTTTGGTGCATTTGTGATTAAAGATGGACTATTAAATTGGTTTATGTTCATACCTCATTGTTATATTTCTCCTTTGTGATGCCGACCTATCTGCTCATCCTCTTTGTGTGTATGTGTGTGTTAGCATCAGCGAGGACGGCTGTGAGTACCGCATAGCTTGGGCAACTCGAGCAGCTTGTGTAGTGAAACCCCAGCCAGTTGAGATGGTGAATGGAATGATCCTTAATACAAGAAATGGCAAGAACTTCACCTTGGGGGACATTTATTTTAAGTAAGTGGAATAATAATTTCTTAAAAAGCGAGCCAGTGCTGACCTTGGGTCTAACTTGCTGCTTTTCATCTTAAATATTTTTCTGAATGGTTGGGCTTTCTCACTTGCTCTTTTTATGCATTTCAAGTTCTTACATTTTTAATGCAATATCATTGAAATACTACTTATTGTATTTACATGTTGCCCCAAAGATAAAAATCAATATGTTCTATTTGCTTTTCCGAAAAAGTTTAAACAAACAAAAATTGGTCGTGTATTCAAAGAATGTAATCAGCAAACCTAATAACCAGGGCAGATCAGCACTTTGGCTCAAAACTGATCTTGGTTCAAAAATCAAAATGTTGGTTGTCCTGGTTAACAGATTTCCAATTTCAACCCTCTTTTCGCATATGAATGATGACTATTTTCTTAATGTTACCATAGATGATATTTATGGCTCTCCACGTTTGATAGCCTACCATAGAAACTCATTCGTTATGTATAACCTTTATCAGTTATCATTTTCTATGTTGCTATGCTATTGAAATAGTTGCTAATATTCTGAATTGCCATGATGAAAGAGCATGGATATTTTTTCATTTTTATGTACTTGTAAACTATTGCACACAAAGCAAATAACTCTTTACTACTTGTTTTTTCTTTGGTTTTTTTTAAATTGGTCCAGCTTTCAACCTGGCCACAGATAAGCCCATTGAGAGGAATCTTGGGCTCCAGAGTGCCGTGTTTTCTGAAGCCTCATTCCCCTTCATCTTAGCATTAATTTTTAGCTTCTGACCAGTTTAGTTCCATCTCATTGTAAGCTGTACCCTAATGCTCTGGGCCAAATCAAATATGAACATCGGATTCTTGTACTACTAAATATAAACGGATCTGATGACTTAGTTAAAAAAAAAGAAAACACAGATTTTTAAATAAAGATGCACATTAATGATTTTACTGAACCTCTTTCTCATTCTTTATTATTTTGTTTTTGATTTTGCTTCCCCCTATACTCCTATAATCCCTGCTTTGGCTTTATGGAAGTTGATAAGTTGGCCTCCTAGGGCCTGTTTTGGAGCTCACTTGTTGGAAGAGTTGTAATATACAATGATGATGAGAAATGTAGTATCTGTATACTTTGTTCAGCTGTTTACTGCTGTATTTAAGAAATGTCTCCTTTCTTTGCATGTGATGAGCACTATTACATTCACTCCAACGTCCGACGCAGGTTAAAAAGGCGCTAATCCCCCTATTGCATTGGGAGTGGATTAGCGCCTATTTAACCCGTGTCGGAGTGCGGGTTATACAGCGCGCTCGGCTGAGCGCGCTGTGTTGCATCGGCCCCACAATGTGTAAGAGACTGGAAGTTCGTTTGTTAACCCTTTATTCATTCATGGGCGTATGGGGAGTCTGGGTGAAATGCTGACTGGCTCCAAGCTGGCATGGCATACGCAAGCTTTAAATACACTTTTTACCAAAATAAAATGTTAAGGTAAACACTTTTTGTTTGAAGATAAAAGGGTGAAGACATCTGCATCCCTAGCCACTCTGGGAAATCTAATTTAACCTTGAAAACATCCTGAGGGAGATTACATTTACAGCCTCCCTTTTTTAATCACAAGGGAAGCAATGAAACATTTGTCCATCCTTATCTTGTAGCAGAGAAGCTTATTCTTGGGATAAGCAGCTTGGAAAGTATCCACCCCCTGGGATTCTGTCAGGTACCTGTGACTTAGATTGGCCACTGTTGGAAACAGGATGCTGGGCTTGATGGACCCTTGGTCTGACCCAGCATGGCATGTTCTTATGTTCTTATGTTATGCTCTTATTTTCTTATATTCTTTAATTTGAAATTACTTAATTATGGCCTAAAATGGAACCAGTAGTTGAGGTATTACAGAATAGAAAGCAAGCTGTAAACTGTATTCCAACATTAAGTGCTTTTGGTGGAAGAGAATTTGCTGGTGTTTAATGCAGTAGCTTAACTGATTTGTGCTTTCTGTGAAACACAAGCATTTTGGTTATTTTGAGCACTGTTGAACTTTAGTTTGGCATAAATGACTGTCATAATTTTATGAAACAAATTGCTAATGTGCTAGATATCTGATAAATTAACCTAGAATGTATATAAGGGTTTTTTTTTGTTTAGAAAAACATGTAATAACATTTTGACCTACAAGTTATTTCAAATTCACGTTGACCTTATGATACAGACAGTCTTGAAGGCTACAGCGGATGAAGAGAATTGCATCATATGCATGTCCTGTTCTTCTCAAAGGACAGGGAGAACTAAATGTTCTAAAATGAGCTTGGGTGCGCTCACCTCCGTTAGTCTGCCTGTTAATTCATACTCTACAAAGGCCCCTGATTGCCCGGTAAATGTGCTCGGAGTATCTTCTCTGCCAGCATATGTTAAATAGGTGCATGGCATGCTGATGGCTTCATTGGTTGTTAGCACACGTGTGCTGTCCTTGGCCTCTGTATATTTAATGCACTTTAAATGTAACTTCTGTCCGGGGGGCTGAAGTGAACGGCTGACGTGCCAGTTTGAGCAATTGTGCCCGCAGCACCATATTACACTCCTGAAAAGTAATGTGGCACCCCTCCTCTGCTGCCCCCTCCCAGTTCCTCACAAGCAAAAGTAAATTAAACAAAGTAAAGCAGCCTTTCCCATCCCCCCCCCCACCTCCAATGCAAAAATATTCACCCCCTCCAGTCCTTGAAAGGTTAAGAATCCATCTTCCCACCCGCTGATGCCAAAACAAATCAGCACATCCCCCAAACTTTTAATTTTGTACACTACCTTGGATGTTTTGGGGTTGTTTTGGGTTTTTTTAAGACGGAGATGGTAATTTAAACATCTTTTAAATAAAAAAATAAATAAATCTCCCACCGCCATCCCACTAGATCTCCTCTAAACTGACCCTGCATGGAGACGCCAGCTCAATATTAGATGCAGCACTGGAAGGAAATCAGGATGTGTCCACCTGCTGGTTCATCTGGGGTTTGGGGATGTCATTTTCGAGATGGGTGCAGGTTCAACATTACTTTGGATTTGGATGGTGGGTGGAGGGGATAGTACTTTCCATTTTGGGGGGTCCAGCTGCTGTGTTTGGGGCTTGGTACTAGTAGTTGCACTATGCGTAGCGCACAAATGCTTTGCTTAGCTTGTTTTCCATGGAGTCTGTAGACTGTGCATATCCGTTACTTTACTACACGTTTTGAAAAGTAAATGCTTTAGCGTGCTTCGTGTGCACTTAGAAAGATTACATTTTAATCCATGCAGGGAGCGCGGCTCCTCAGTCTCCCCACAGGTCATCCCTGTCCTCCTGAAAAAATAAACTTTTACTATCTGTGAAAAAAAAGATTTAAACTATAATCCTGCTCTTGATTCCAGATTATACAATGCCTCTGGGGACTTAAGAACAAATGGTGACCAGTATGTCTATGAAATTCAGCTTTCTGGTACTTCTGATTCAGCAATCAAGGCCTGCAGGGGAGCTAACGTATGCCAGGTTCAAACCAACAGAAACTTCTATAGGCAGGTCGGGTCTTCCAGCAGCGCCAAGTATTTCATCCAAGGTAAGCTGGCACAGGTCCTTGTTTCACCATAGGGTAAAGAGTTTTGTAACGGGGAGCTTTCAAAGAAGTCTTTATCTTCCATGCACTGGGTGATATTTCACAGCAGGAAGTAACATTGCTTACCCATGTGGCAATTAAAAAAAAAATTACTGCTAACTTAATTCCTTAAGCAGCTGCACCGCAGTTTCCCTGAGCCTCATGGAGTTCTGTACAAAACATTATCGCAAATTACATCAATAAAAATGGAAACTGATCCGGGCCAGTTCTTCTGTTAGATGAACCAGGCAGTCGCCTATGGTACCAAAAATTTGGGGTGAGGGAGGCAATAAAAGCTCTGGGTGCAGCCCTCTCACTTTAAAGTATGGCACTATACGTGCATGTTAAAAAAAACTTCTGGGCTGACTCTTCCTGTGTTGCAAGATTGACAGCCAGAGCATTGGACATGCTGGCCCATGAGATTTAAAAATGCTTGTAGTGCCTGACTGGGGCTGATGGAACTCCATCCCACCAGTGGCCAAAGAGAAAAGGAGACATGAGGTGGCTGACAGACCTCGTGCAGCTAGTGGCCAAAAGGAAGGCACAGCCCAATACTGCTGGTTAAGCTCACCCCACCAGTGGCCGAAGAGAGCAGGAGCAGAGAGAGCGAGAGGGGAATGGATGCTGTTAGGGGTGGGTGGGAGAGGGTGCTGTACAGGGGTGAGTATGGAGAGAGAGGACGCCGGGCACTGCAGAAAGGCAAAGAAATTGAGGAGATGTTGGTGTGCTGGGCAGGAGGGAGAGAGAGGAGGATTGTGGGGTGTGAGAGAGAGAAGGAGAGGAAAGACACTGAGTGCTTTGGACAGGAGGCAAAGAGAGGACATATTGGGAAGAGGGGAGGGAGGGATGGAATGCTCAGTGGGGGAAAAAGCGGAGGGGTCTGCTTTGCCAGAGCCGCTGCCAGTAAGGGGGAGAGTTCAAGACTAAAGAGTGCCTAATAAATGTTTGCACAGCCCTGAACCTGATTGGTCATTGTTTGTGGTGACCTTGCTGGTTGACTCAAGTGGAACCAGCAAGAGGCTCTGGTTAACAAGACCAGTTCCAGAATTCCTGGTGAACTGTAGGCTAGCTGCATAAAACGTTTACAAAAAAAATCACTGTCTTCTGTTGATTATTGATAATGGACAAATACTTGTCATGTGTACCAGAAGCAGCAGAACACCTTTCAGGTTGAGAATGGGGAGCAACCCTTTCTAGATCTGGAAAAACCCAGGACCAAAAAGATTGTAATTGATGACATTCAGTAAACCTATGACACAAGGTTCCTTCTTAAATGCCACATTTCAAACACAAACCATCATCCCATAATTTGATTCTCTTACCCCAAGACCTGGTGAGACAGTATCTGTGTATAACTTTGAATTGGATTTCTCTCAAATTAGCAGCCAGGAAGCACTTATACACTTATGAAAAGGCCATGGAAACTAACTCTCATCCAAGGCAAAACCCAAGTCCTTACCCCCCAGTACGTAGCAAGTTTTATTGAGCTTAAGAGTAGTGTCGAAAAAGGAATCATCTTCATCTGAAAAGGGCCCCTCAGTTAGTCCATTGTCAGCTTGGCAAGGAGTCAGTCCATCCTGGCTTTCTCTTGGAGCCAATCCTCAAGGGAGCTTCTCCTCCTGGACTTCACTGCATTTCGTTCCTGCCTGGCTTCTGTCCTTGTCTTCCAGTCCTGATGTCTCCATTGTTCCGGTTCTGATGTCCTCGTTCCTGATGCCTTCATCCAGTCGTCCCAGGTCCTGAGTACCCGTGCCTCCAGAGGATCCTTGTTTTACCTGATCCAAGTTTCCGGTTCCAAGTCCCATAGTTTTAAAGACTGTTTCCTGTTCCTGACTCCGGAGGATCCAAGGGGTAACTTGTCCTGACCTGTCCTTTCGTCCGGAACTTGCCTGCTCCTTCTGTGGTCCGCAACCAGCATCCTGGCTGGTAGGGTGCAGTAAGGACAGTGTGGTCTGTGACCAGCCTATGGGCTGTGTAGGGCACCTGAAGGACCTTTGCTCGCCCTGTCTCGCCCCTATGTTCCAAGCTCCAAGTCTTGTCTTCAGAGTTCCAAGCCTCGGTCCCAGATTAGGCTTAGTCCTACCGCAAGGGCACACTTCTCTCATCCTGCGCTGGGGAGTGCCTCCAAGCGCTCTCCATTTCGCAACAATTCACCAAGGCCTCCGAGCGTCCCATGCTCAAGGCCGCCTGTAGCGCAACACTCATGGATGAAGAATTAAGCTGTTTCTATTGTAAGTGGATTTGAAGCAAAGGTCAGAACATACTGAACAAGGGGTATCAGCCCGCCCGTATTCTCTGTCTCCAGCAGATGGTAGACGTGCATCTCTCTACTGGGGATTATTTAAAAAAAAAATATATATATAGAAAATGAAGGAGAAAAGAAGGAAATTGATTTGTCTCGCTCTCCTGTGGTGATACTTTATGGTCCCTCCCTCAGTCGAGTTATCCTGAAGTGTGGTATCTGCAGATCCCTCCCTTAGATGAGTGCCTCGGTCCAGTGGCTGGTTTTCTGATGTGGACTTAGCTGTAATTAAAAAAAAAAAAGCTGAGAGGCTAGCAGGTGCTTATTATCAGGAGTTATAGAAACATAAAAATAACGGCAGAAGAAGCCCAAATGGCCCATCCAGTCTGCCCAGCAAGCTTTCACACTTTTTTTTTCTCATACTTATCTGTTACTCTTGGCATTTAGTAACCTTTTGGTTCTATTTGCCATCCACCCCCGCCATTAATGTAACCTTTTGGTTCTATTTCCCTTCCACCCCCGCTATTATTGTAACCTTTTGGTTCTATTTCCCTTTCACACCCACCATTAATGTAGAGAGCAGTGCTGAAACTGCTCCTAAGTGAAGTATATAGCTTAATTTTTTTTTATTTTTTTTTCACTTGCTATTCTAATGTATCAATAGGCTGAAATGTAAATATTGTGCTGTTCAATTTCTCCCCTTCCATCCCAGGTTTATTTTCCTTGTTTTTTGTAACTTTCCCTCTCCCTTTTTCTGATTCACTGTATTTAAAGTTCAAGGTTCTTATTGAAAATATTGTTTTTTACGTTACGTTATGCTTTACACTCCTTGTTATTTGTAAACCGGGTTGCTGTGATGCCTATCATGAAACTCGGTATAACAAAAACAATAAATAAATAAATAAATAATTGGTTAGGGGTAATAACCTCCGCAATAAGCAAGCTACTCCCACGCTTATTTGTTTACCCAGCCTGTGCAATTCAGTCCTTGTTGGTTGTTATCTGAATATAAATTCACTTTTCTTTATCCCCCTGCCGAAGCAGGGAGTTACTCTGGATATGTATTGGTTAATAGAACGGAAAATGCCTCTATCATAATGTCATAATGCCTCTATATCGCTCCATGGTGAGACCACACCTTCAATACTGTGTACAATTCTGGTCGCCACATCTCAAAAAAGATATAGTTGCGATGGAGAAGGTACAGAGAAGGGCAACCAAAATGATAAAGGAGATGGAACAGCTTCCCTATGAGGAAAGGCTGAAGAGATTAGGGCTGTTCAGCTTGGAGAAGAGACGGCTGAGGGGGGATATGATAGAGGTCTTTAAGATCATGAGAGGTCTTGAACGAGTAGATGTGACTCGGTTATTTTCACTTTCGAATAATAGAAGGACTAGGGGGCATTCCATGAAGTTAGCAAGTAGCACATTTAAGACTAATCGGAGAAAATTCTTTTTCACTCAACGCACAATAAAGCTCTGGAATTTGTTGCCAGAAGATGTGGTTAGTGCAGTTAGTGTAGCTGGGTTCAAAAAAGGTTTGGATAAGTTCTTGGAGGAGAAGTCCATTAATAGCTATTAATCAATTTTACTTAGGGAATAGATTAGCCACTGCTATTAATTGCATCAGTAGCATGGGATCTTCTTAGTGTTTGGGTAATTGCCAGGTTCTTGTGACCTGGTTTTGGCCTCTATTGGAAACAGGATGCTGGGCTTGATGGACCCTTGGTCTGACCCAGCATGGCAATTTCTTATGTTCTTATGAAGTATCAGGCTTAATTGATTCGGGATAGTAACCACCGTAACAAGCAAGCTACACCCATGTTTATTTGTTACCCAGACTGTGTAATTGAATATAAAATCATCTTTTCTTCAATCCCCCCTGCCATTGAAGGAGAGAGCTACACTGGATATGCATTGAAAGTGAAGTATCAGGCTTGTTTGGTTTGGGGTAGTAACCGCCATAACAAGGAAGCTACTCCCCGCCTTTTTGGGAATGCAAATCCTTTTTTCCACATTTCCTCTTGCCGTTGAAGCATAGAGCACTGTCTGAGTCGCATTAAACGTATGTATGTCTACTGAATAAGGGTATTATCTCCAGGTATTAGCTATCTTTTTCACAAGCCAACCTCTCTTCATTCACATCCTCTAGACTTTATGGATCCACAGTGTTTATCCCATGCCCCTTTGAAGTCCTTCACCACTTCCTCCGGAAGGGCATTCCAGTCATCCACCACCCTCTCCGTGAAGAAATACTCCTGACATTGATTCTGAGTCTTCCTCCTTGGAGCTTCAAATTGTGACCCCTGGTTCTGCTGATTTTTTTCCAACGGAAAAGGTTTGTCGTCTTTGGATCATTAAAACCAAGGGAGGCTGTGGTATGGAGTATCCTCGCTGATTATCTGTCCACAGGGACCTACTATGGCAGATCTTGAAGATCTGATGATTTTGTTTTATAATGTGGCTCTTGAGAAGGCTCGGTTGCGGAAGCATGGGTAGTCCACTGTAGTATTTTCCATTTTGCTTTGAGCATGAAAGTTATTTACTTCCGTAGCCTATGTTTATGTTTGGCGAATGTTTTTGGTTTGGTGTGAGGAACGAGGGGTTCATCATAGTTTGGTTAAAATCCCGTTTAGTTTGGATTTTGCAAGATGGGTTGTGTAAGGTCTTTGCCCTTAATACCTTGAAGGAAGCTGCTCTGGCCTGTTTCCGAGGTCACATGAATGGTAAATGCTTGTCGGCCCAACCGGTTTTGGTACAGCCTTCAAAGGGATAAAACATCTTCGTGCTTCTTGCAGTTCCTGTGCCCATGTGGGAGTCTTGATCTGGGTCTGGAATTCTGGCAGGTCCCACATATAGCCTCTTCCTAAGGTTACTTACTAAGGGATGATCTGTGCTAGAGTCTCCAGATTGCGGACTCTGTCTTGCTGGAAACCTTCTCTGCAAGTATCTCCGGGAGTGGTCCAGTTGCAAACTGTTCCTTCTTTTTGGCCAAAGGCGGTCTTGAATTTCACTAGAATCAATCAATCAATCCCTGCCGAGAGTCGGCAGGGAAAGGGAGAGAGAGAGAGCTGGAAAAATATAGCCTGCTATGGACCTTGGGTGTCAAGTGGCATATCTTTAGGTATTGCAGGTTCTAAATCTCTCAGGAAGGCCGACTTGCTACTTATACTCCACAGTGGGAGTAAATAGGGTGAGCTGGCGTCATGGGCTACAATAGCCCACTGGATTAAGAAGGTTATCACAGCCAAGTATACGGATGCGGAGGAGCTGTTTCTTAGATAAGTTAGTGCTCATTCCTCTAGGGCTTAGGCAGTGTCATGGGCGGAGTTTAGATGGTTATCTTACATTGTATTTACTTACACAACTTCCAGGCATTACCGCCTGGAGGTGCAAGCCTAGGAGGTTGCAGCCTTCGGGCCTGCGGTGTTGATAGGACCGTGGGCAGCCTCCAACCCTGTTCAGGAGTAACTTTGGTACATTCCACTGGTGTGGATTAACCTGTCCAAAAGCTAAGAAAGGAGAAATTACTACTTATCTGACGATTTCCTTTTCTTTAATGAGGACAGGTTAATCCACCTTCCCACCCTTGGCTGCCAGATGGTGGTGCTGTTGTCTTGAGTGGTTGTGTTTCTGGGGATTACTGGTAAGTGTTAGATCCTGTCCCTAGATTAGTGATATTACACTCCGGGTCTAACCTTAATGTTTTCCTGTTAATTAAATGTTTGAATGGTTGTCTTAATGGTTATGATCTTGTATTCTTTAGTTGTCCACAGTTGGCTTTTGTAGAGAATACTAGCGCGCTGATGCTGGTACAGGGGTATGTATACCGTGACGTCAGCTTTCCTCCGTCTCCATCTGCTGGTAGAGGTGCATAACCCACTGGTGTGGATTAACCTGCCTTCATTAAAAAAAAGGAAATTATCAGATAAGTAGTAATTTCTCCTAATGGGTCGATTTTAAATGCCATGCACACCCAAATACCGAGAGACATGCGTGGCTGGGTCACACACGCGCAGAGCTCATTTTCAAAGCTGCCAATCCACGCACATATCTCCCGGTACGCACAGAAGAGCTGGGGTCTGGACGGGGGCCAGGGGGACAGTGCCATTAGGTGCTATCCCGGTGAAGTGCGTGCCAGCAGCCGGCCGACACTCAGAACTTACTTCTGCTCGTCAAAGCAGAAGAGACAGCTGAGGGGGGGGGGGGGATATGATAGAGGTCTTTAAAATCATGAGAGGTCTTGAACAAGTAGATGTGAATCTGTTGTTTACACTTTTGGATAATAAAAGGACTAGGGGTGCACTCCATGAAGATAGCAAGTAGCACATTTAAGACTAATCGGAGAAAATTCTTTTTCACTCAACGCACAGTTAAGCTTTGGAATTTGTTGCCAGAGGATGTGGTTAGTGCAGTTAGTGTAGCTGGGTTCAAAAAAGGTTTGGATAAGTTCTTGGAGGAGAAGTCCATTAACGGCTATTAATCAAGTTTTCTTAGGGAATAGCAACTGCTATTAATTGCATCAGTAGCATGGGATCTTCTTAGTGTTTGAATAATTGCCAGGTTCTTGTGGCCTGTGGCCAGGTTCTTGTGGCCCAGCATCCTGTTGGAAACAGGATGCTGGGCTTGATGGACCCTTGGTCCTGACCCAGCATGGCAATATCTTAGGGTAGGTAGGTGGGATTTGGGGATAAGGGAGGAAGGATAGGTAGGGGCTTAGGGAAGTTCCTTCTCAGTCTGCTTCTTTATTGGAGTGGACTGGGAGGGAACTGGGGAAAGACCTATTTGCAGCAGTGTGTGTTCATTAAAAACTCTGCCCCCTTGCACGCACGAGTCGACACCCACACATGCACGCGCATGTATAGAATCGGGCGCACGTGTGTGCACGGGTATTGTATTTTATAACATGCACGGAGCAACACACGCATGTTCTAAAATAGGCGCGTCCATGTGTGCGCACCGGGAACTGCACACCCATGGATTCCCGCGCATATTTTTTAAAAATTTACCTCTTAACTTTTCACAAAAAGAAGAAAAGACCTCAGGATGGAGTATGTAGGTGACTGAACACTTAAAGGTGAATTTTAAAAGCCCGGAGCGCACCAAAATTGAGAGATGTGCTCACAAGTCAGGTTTGCTCACGCGTCTCTCCCGCAGCGCACGCATTTCAAAACTTTTCCAAAAGTGGCAGGGCATGGGCGTTTTGAGATGTGCGCGTATCTATTTACGCGTCTTGTCGTGCGCCCAAATCTACTGCCATATAAGTTTACTTCTGCTATGTAAGATAAAAAATAAAAACAAAGAGCTTTTTTCAAGGGTTTATAGGGTCTGGGGTAATTAGGGGATGTGCAGACATTCAGGGGGGTTTTGGAATGGGTGAACTGGTGAAACTGGCAATTCCCTGCTTAGGCAGTAGAAGCGGGATTTACAGACCTAGGCACGCATCCACCTAAAATTAGGTGTGCATGGCCAGGCTGTTTCATAGCATGCGAGCACATATGCGTGCAAGTTAGAAAATCATTGTGTCCCTGGGTGCGCGCATACCAGTGTTGCACCCTGGACTGGTCTGAAACTTAGTCTTAGAGCATACCAACATGTACAATCTTCGGTCAGAAAAATCCTTCACCTCCTGTTAGTTCTTATTTAGAAAAATGTCTTGATTAAGCATACTTTTTTTTCTATTTTGAAATAAGATAAAAATTAGTTACTGTGTTCAAAAAATATTTCACGCTTTCCTTCAGTGTAAAGAAGGAACATTCACTTATCTTTGTGAACAAGTCCCCCATTTTAAGAGTGGCAGATCAGATTTCTTGCAGACGAGCCTGCCCCAATATATAAAAAAAACTAAACAGGAGGTGGAGGTTTTTTGACCAATGGTTATCCATATTGGTGTACACTAAGTGTTCAGTCACATTCTGAAGTCTTTTCCACTTTTTGTGATTATAAAAGTATTTATGTTAGTGAAGGTTGCTTTGGTTTGGGGTTTCGTCTGCTCCTTCACTTGCCTCTTTCTGTGGTGCAAAGTACAGTCAGATGCTGGAACAAAGCCTACCACAGACCTGGGATTGGGGAGAAGATTCACCTTTCAGCAGGACAAGAGTCCTAAGCACAAAGCAAAAGCAGCAATGAAATGTCTCGGCAGGAAGAAAGTGACCGTCTCCAATGGCCCAGAAAATCTGTGGCAATGCTTTAAGACTGCAGTTGACAGATGATCCCCAGCCAACTTGAGAGCTTGAGTTCTTCTGCCAAGAAGACTAGGTAAAAACCGCACCATCCCAAAATGCCAAGTTGGTAGACACTTGGAAAAGGGGCTTCTACCAAAAATTGAACGTTGTACAATCAAGACTTTTGGGGTTTTTTGGTTCTTAATTACGTCTGGGACATTTCTGTCATAGTTCTTTAATGATAAGAACAGAGGATGTTGGGTAGATGGTGAAACTCCTACTTTTAATGCATTTTGGTATTTTTTATTTTTTTTTAGAGCAGAATGTGAAAAATGCAAAAGGGTGTATAGAATTTTGCAAGGCACTGTAGACCAATGACCTGTAATGTATACACATAGGGGTAGATTTTAAAAGAAGCGCGATCAGCCTACTTTTGCTTGCGCATCAGACTCAAGCAAAAGTACGCTGGATTTTAGTAGATACGCGCGGAGCCGCGCGTATCCACTAAAATCCTGGATCGGCGCGCGCAAGGCTATCGATTTTGTATAGCCTGCGCGCGCCGAGCCGCGCTGCCTCCCCCCGTTCCCTCCAAGGCCGCTCCGAAATCGGAGCGGCCTCGGAGGGAACTTTCCTTTGCCCTCCCCTCACCTTACCCTCCCTTCCCCTACCTAACCCACCCACCCGGCCCTGTCTACAGCCCCCCCTTACCTTTGTCGGGGGATTTACGCCTCCCGGAGGGAGACGTAAATCCCCGCGCGCCAGCGGGCCTGCTGCGCGCCGGGCCGCGACCTGGGGGCGGGTACGGAGGGCGCGGCCACGCCCCCGGGCCGTAGCCACGCCCCCGTACCCGCCCCCAAAACACTGCCGACACGCCCCCGGAACGCCGCGACGACCGGGCCCGCCCCCCGACACGCCCCCGACACGCCCCCCTCCGAGAACCCCGGGACTTACGCGAGTCCCGGGGCTCTGCGCGCGCCGGGAGGCCTATGTAAAATAGGCTTCCCGGCGCGCAGGGCCCTGCTCGCGTAAATCCGCCCGGTTTTGGGCGGATTTACGCGAGCAGGGCTCTGAAAATCCGCCCCATAAAGTAGATAATACAGTGTACATTGCAATTGAGCTTGGCCATTTATAATTACAATTATCATCCAGCTGAAGTAAAATTTCATTACAGGAGGAACTTAAAGAACGTAAAGGAATTACATAGGAAATATGGCATTTTTAGAGTTAACCATTGCCTGTCATATCTTTTCAATTTCCAGCCTTCATGGTTCTTGGATGCGTTTAACTTGGGACATCATCCTTGGTTATGTTATTTAGCCTGTGATTGATCTGTTTTCCATACGTTTGTCTTACTTTTTTTTCAACCTAGTTATACTGTTTATCTCTATAGTGTAGTTTTTAAACAATTTTGTTTTAAACCTGGTGCTGATGGATTCCTTGGATGCCCCCTAATTTTTGTATTATGAGACATGATAAATAGTTGCTTATTTACTTTCTTATTTATTTATTTATAGTATTTATATTCCATCTTTTGGCTCTTCAGAGCAGATTACATTCAGGTACAGTAAGTATTTCCCTATCCCCAGAGGGTTTACAATCTAAGGGCCAGACTTTCTAAGACTTTTCTGCTCTTCTGTCTCTGACCCCCTAAATATGGTGCCTGAGGCAATGGAGGGTGAAGTGACTTGCCCAAGGTTACAAGGAGCAGCGATGGGACCCTGGCTTCCCTGATTCGTAGACCACCACTCTAACCACTGGGCTGCTGCTCCTCCACTCCACTTTCTTCACACCTTTTTTGTTTATATAAATGTTATAACCACCTAGGAATGTTGATAGGCAGTCTACAAATTTGAAATAAAGCAATCAATCTTATCTCCCCTTAGTCAACTTTTTTTTGCAAGCTGAAGTCTCTCTCTCTTTTTTTTTTTTTTTTGTCGTGTCTTTTTACATGGAAGTTGATCCATACCGCTAGTCATCTTTTTTGCCAGTCTATGTACCTCACCTGATACTGTCTTTGTACTGGTTTTCCTATAGTCAGGCAAAGTGTGATGATCTCAGTTTGTGACCCTTCATGCCTTTCTTGAGAAAATAGATTTGAAGTTGACTGTGAGCTTCACACATTATTTTCAGTGTTTTAGTTTGGTTTTGTAAAAAATACCACAGTGGGGGGTGAATAGAAAGAAACATTTCAGAAGGAGAAAGGATATGAGAGCTGAACACTTATTTTCTTGAATAGATGGAACCTATTCCCTCATCTGTTTAAAGAATCAGAATGCACTGTAGTTAAAAAGTGCCTCTGCAATTAATGTGTTACAAGTTCTAAGTAATAAGTAGCCTCTCCATAGAGGTCTGACTGGCTGTTCTTTTTTTTAAACGTGCAAACTTGTGTGTTAATCTGAACATGGTGTATTTGAGCATTGTTACTGATTTCCTTTTTTTCCTCTCTTAGATAATGGCCTGGATGTTGTATTTTCTTCTAACTCGAAATGCGGAAAAGATAAGTCAAAATCAAACGTCTCGTCGACAATTGTCTTCCATTGCAATGCCCTGGCAGGAGAGGGCATCCCAGAATTCCTGCATGAGACGCTAGACTGCCAATACCTGTTCTCCTGGTACACGTCTGCAGTCTGCCCATTGGTGTACGGTGCATTCTTTCTTCTTTTATTTTATCTCAACTCCTTAGCTGACTGATTATCTATAACAGTAATTTAGTTTTTTCCCAGTCTCTGGAGTAAGGGGACGCTCTCTTGTATCTAAAGAAGAAAGTGGCCTTGGACTTCAAGGGCTGAAGGCCTTAATCCTGGTGTCCAGGTATCCTGTTTACATGTCTGCCCTGCGCATGGTCCATTCTGTATGTCCTAGCCTCCAGGGCAATGGACATGAATGTAGTACCTTAGGCACATATCTACATGTATCTCACTCAGTTCGCACTCCTTTCAAAGTAGTTCTCTCTATCCAGTAGTCTACTGTCATAAGGCTATGTTCTTTCTCTCTCTCATTGGAAACCAGGAGCCTGAACAGGTGGCTTTTCATACTTGTCTCTTGTAGGAAATGGATTTAGTCTCTCCTTTATGGTTATTTCACACTGTAAGCATGAAGCTTATAGCATGGGAGTGGAGTTATGATCTGGTACAGGAATCCTAGGGGAAAACCAATAGGGCCAGAGCCAGCCATCTAGCATGCCAGAAATCCTGACTTCTACCTTGCGAGAAGGCAGCCTGGGTGGTGGTGGTCAACGTAATGTCTTCAGCTGATATGATAAGCTGAGGGAATCTAGTCACTCTCAAGTACCCTGGTAAGTGAGTCAGATTTGATCTGGGGTGAAGTTCCTTCTGCAGTACCTAGCAGCAGTTCCAATGGTCGACACCATCTTCATACAGATGAATGTTTTGAGTTAACACTCTTGAGATACCCCGAAGCATAAGGACTGCCAAAAGTGGCCTTTGCCCTAATAGGAGTTAGATTGGACACCTCTATGTGGAAGTTAGATCAGCTCAGCAAAGCTCCAAGACAATCATGCTCTTCAGATGAAAAGGGAAAGGCAAGAGCTCCCAGGAATGTTGGATATACCTCATCCAATGTTGGATATATCTCATCCAAGTTCTTATCACCCTGTTATATGTAACTGCCTTTTCAGCACCTTGTTATAGTTTTGTTTACTATGCACCCCTGTTTTATGTGAACCAGCATGATGTGACTGCTGTCTCGAATGCCGGTATATAAAAATTTGAAATAAATTTGAAATAAATATATGGATATATACGGACCTGAGACCATAAAGAGAGTCTGGTTGAATACCTTGACCCTATGAGTAGTGGTCCTACAAAATTTATATTCCTTTTTTGAAGCGAGACAGCTTGAATGAGTTTATAAAAGAGATACCAGGTACACCATCATTTGTGATATGTTGTTTACATTTCGGTTACTGGAATACACGTGTTGTGTCAGAGGGCCTTTTTGTGTGATGGATATATGGTAGAACCATGAGTGGCATTCAGTTTCCTGCATTTGTTCCCACCAGAAGCCTGGGCATCAAGTTGTGAAATGCAAGCAAGAGTGCACCTTCACCCTTTCCACCAGTAAGAGGATTTTTCCCTAGAAGATCTCTTCCATTCTTTTACAACATTGGCTGTTGAGAAAACCAGGATTCATAGCAAAGATGCTTAGTGTTGGAGGGTTACGGTCTTTAGTCACGCGAAAAAGGACCATATAGTTACCTCCCTTAGTGTATGGATCCTCTGCAAGCTCTTTCATTACTCTCTCAGATGGGATACTTTCTTCCAGGAAGTCAAGAACACAAGTCCTTTGCTGCAGAAGGTCTCATTGGAACCCAAGTTTAGTTTTATTTTATTTAAAAATGTATGTACTATCCACTGATCCCAGTGGGTAACAATACATACAAACAAAGTAAGTAAAACAAAAATAAAATAGATCTCAACAGAAAAAATAAGCTGGCCTCCCTTTCTCTTGAGCTTTGTCAGGTAGTATCTCTGAGTCTTGTTGTTGAACTCTGTCTCCTTTGTGGCCTTAGGGAATACTGGGTACAGAGATGATCTTGGCTTTAAAATTACCACTTTTCGGAGAGTAGTGTTCCACTTTAGTTGGAATCAGGCTTTTCTCACTTATGACAGTGACAAAATTGGCAGTGTAGGCCAGGACAGGGACAGAAATTCTTGAGTCTGTTGTATGTTACCTTGGAGATATTTGTAGGTGACCAGTTCCTTCTGTATTTTGGGTTAGGTCTTTAGTTTATTAATGTATCCTGTCGAAACACAATGATTTCTAAGGCATCAGTTTCAGGAGGAATCAAGGAAATGAGCAATTCAGCCTTCTTCAGGAGTTTTCAGGGGCGCATGAGTCCTTGTAGGCAGTCAGAACCTGTCTTTCTATAGGGTAAAGGGAAGGTAATGCTTGTCTCCATTGTATCCCTGCGCTAAGCATTTCAGTGTGAGTGTGTAGCCCAGGAGAAGGTTACACATTAGCTGCAGGAGTTCTGAGAGTTATCATGACTTCCTCCCACCCAGTCTAGATGGAACTTGGGTATGTCCCACTTGTCTGGTCTGGACTAGCATGGATGAAAACATAAGACTTGCCAAACTGGGTGAGACCAAAGGTCCATCAAGCCCAGTATACTGGTTCCAACAATGGCCAATCCAGGTCTCAAGTACCTGGCAGGATCCCAAGGGATAGATTCCATGCTGTTTATCCCAGGGGTAAGCAATGGACTTCTGCAACTCCACCTGGAACTTGTCCAAACCTTTTTTATCCTCTGTATCGCTCCATGGTGAGACTCCACCTTGAATACTGTGTACAATTCAGGTTGCCGCATCTCAAAAAAGATATAGTTGCGATGGAAAAGGTACAGAGAAGGGCAACTAAAATGATAAAGGGGAATGGAACAGCTCCCTATGAGGAAAGACTAAAGAGGTTAGGACTTTTCAGCTTGGAGAAGAAACGACTGAGGGGAGATATGATAGAGGTGTTCAAAATCATCAGAGGTCTAGAACGGGTAGATGTGAATCGGTTATTTAGTCTTTCAGATAATAGAAATACTAGGGGGCACTCCATGAAGTTAGCATGTGGCACATTTAAAACTAATCGGAGAAAGTTCTTTTTCACTCAACGCACAATTAAACTCTGGAATTTGTTGCCAGAGGATGTGGTTAGTGCAGTTAGTATAGCTGTGTTTAAAAAAGGATTGGATAAGTTCTTGGAGGAGAAGTCCATTACCTGCTATTAATTAAGTTGACTTAGAAAATAGCCACTGCTATTACTAGCAACAGTAGCATGGAATAGACTTAGTTTTTGGGTACTTGCCAGGTTCTTATGGCCTGGATTGGCCACTGTTGGAAACGGGATGCTGAGCTTGATGGACCCTTGGTCTGACCCAGTATGGCATCATCTTATGTTCTTAATAGTTTTCACCATATCTTCTCGCGACGAATTACAGAGCTTACTTATGCATTGAGTAAAAAAATATATATTTTCTCTTAGTTTTTAATGTATCATTGTATGTCCCCTAGTCTTTGCACTTTTTGAGTGAACAACTGATTCAAGTTTACTCATTCTACTCCACTCACTATTTTATAGATTTCTATCATATCTCCCCTCAGCTGTCTCTTCTCCAAGCTGAAGAGTCCTAACCTCTTTAGCCTTTCCTCGTAAGGGAAATGTTCCATCCCCTTTACCATATTGGTTGCTCTTCTCTGTATCTTTTCTAATTCTGCTATATCGTTTTTGACATATGGTGACCAGAAGTGCACACTCAAGATGAGGTCACACCAAGGAGTGATACAGAGGCATTATGATATTCTCTGTTTTATTCCCCATTCCTTTCCGAACAGTCCCTAGCATTCTGTTTGCTTTCTTGGCTGCTGCTGCACACTGAGCAGAATATTTCAATTTATTATCAGCAGTAATGACTAGATCCTTTTCCTGAATGATGATTCCTAATGTGGAACCTTGCATTGTGTAGCTATAATTTGGGTTACTCTTCCCTAGTGCATCACTTTGCACTTGTCCACATTAAATGTAATTTGCCATTTGCACGCCCAGTCTCCCAGTTTTGCAAAGTCCTCTTACAATTTCTCACAATCCTATTGTGATTTAACAACTTTGTATAATTTTGTTGCATCAGCAAATTTGATCACCTTACTCATTGTTCCTATTTCCAGATCATTTATAAATATATTAAAAAGCAGTGATCCCAGAACAGATCCCTAGGGCACTCCACTATTTACTTTTCTCCATGAGAAAATTTTCCATTTGGCCGTACTCTTTGTTTTCTTTCTTTTAACCAGTTTGCAATGCACAGTAGGATACCACCCCCATCCCATGACTTTTTAATTTTCTAATAAGTTTTGCGTGAGGAACTTTATCAAATGCTTTCTGGAAATCCAGTTACACCAGCTGGCTCCCATGTTTGTTTACGTTTTTAAAAAAATGTAGCAGATTGGTGAGGCAAGATTTCCCTTGGCTAAATCTGTTAGCTTTGGCCCATTAAACTATACCTTTCAGTATGTTCAGCAATTTTGTTCTTTAATATAGTTTCTACCATTTTGCTTGGCGCTCTCTGGTCTGTAGTTTCCTGGATCACCCCTTGATCCCTTTTTATAAATTGGCATTATTTTGGCAACCCTTCAGTCTTCAGGTACCATAGATGATTTTAACTATAGTTTATAAATTACTTATAGCAGGTCTGCAATTTTATTTTTCAGTTCTTTCAGCACTCTGGGATATATACCATCTGGTCTAGGTGATTTGCTATTCTTTGGTTTGTCAGTTTGCCCTAGTACATCTTCTAGCTTCCCTGAAATTTGCTTCAGTTGCTCTGACTTATCACCTTTGAATATCATTTCTGGCATGGGGATATCTCTTACATCTTCCTCAGTGAACCAAAGAATTCATTTAGTCTCTCTGCTATGGCTTTGTCATCCCTAAGTGCCCCTTTTACCTTTTGATAATCTAATGGTCCAACTGACTCCCTCGCAGGCTTTTTTACTTCAAATGTACTTGAAACAATATTTATTATAAGTTTTTGCTCCCATGGCAAGCTTCTTTTCAAATTTTCTTTGCCTTCCTTATCAATGCTTTGATTCTAACTTGCCAGTGCTTAACGCCGTTCCCAGTTTTCTTCATTCAAATTCCTTTTCCGTTTCTTGAAAGATGTTCTTTTAGCTACTATAGCCTCGCCTGCCGTACTGGTAGTCATTTAGCCTTCCTTCCACCTTTTCAAATGCATGGAATACATCTGGGTTGGGCATTTAAGATGTAAACTCTTCACCTTTGCAGCTGCTCCTTTGTTTTTTCCTAACCATTTTCCTCATGTTATAGTCACCTTTTTGAAAGTTAAATGCTGTCGCAGTAGGAAGGTGAAATCTAATCTTTCTCCTAGGACAAGCAGGATATTAGTCCTCACAGATGGGTGACATCAGATGGAGTCCGGCACGGAAAACATTTGTCTTAACACCAAACAGATATAATTTAATACATTAAATTTACCAATCTCTGTTCATATCCCAGAAGTAAAAGTTGATTACAAATAAAGGGGCTGATGTAGTAAGCTAAGAGGATAACTTTAAAGCAGCTTCACACTATCCGCTATAGAATTTTATAAAATATGCATAATTCTACCATGCAATATGCACACGTACATAGGCTTATACACGAATGCTGACAAGCATTGAAACCACGTATATGAATGGATTGAGCACGTGCAATTTACCCACCTATATTAAATAAATGCATTTGTATATTTTATGTGTGAAACTAGGATTTACCTACGTAAGTCCTGATTTAATGCATGTCCGTCAGTTTTCAAACATGCGAGCGTCGAGGCAATTAACCAGTTTACCGATTAGTCCCGGCCTCCAGTTCATCAGGACCCTCCTGGTTCTTTAGCCTGAACTTCCCCCAATCCGTCCAGACCTCCCACCCTGTCTAATCGTCTACACAGTAAACGCATTTAATATCACTTACAAGTGTAAAAAAACACGAGGAAGCTGGGAAATGTACATGTGTAAGTATCTTTTAAAACGGGAATTTGTGCGCATAACTGTTAGCACCACCCCAGACCCTCCCTAATTTTATACTCATACGTGTGCGTGCGCGTGTGAACACGTGTATTTTCAACTTTTATAAAACACAGAGTATGCAAGTAGAGGGTACTTATGCATGTATATGCTATAGTTTACACATGTAACATTTTGAAAATTCACCTTTAAGTGTTAGATATTTCAGTGTACAATTTTAACATTGACCCATGACTAAAAATGTCTGCATTTAAAGGAAGCAGTTCAGCTTATAACAAACTCCTCCTTAATGATGCAGTTTTTCCTAGCCCATTAAAAATGGAAGTTATAAAACCCACAGTACTTCTTGGATTAAATAGATATTCTAGTTATCAGTTAGTACTATAATTCAGCATGCAAACCATTTCAAGGTAATTGATGATCTCTGAAGAGAACTTGATGAGGAGAATAACTCACTTAGTTTACTTGGACTTTCCGCAGCTTTTGACAGTTTATCGCCAGGTGTTGCTTGACTGATTTTGAGAGAGACTCCTATCTGAGATAGTCTTACAGTGGTTTAAATTGTTCCTGATAGTTGGCATGAGATGCAGATGGGAAAAAGGCTTTCTCACAGGACAGCAGGATGGTAGTCCTCACATATGGGTGACATCATCAGGATGGAGCCCAATCACAGAACACTTTTGTCAAAGTTTCTAGAACTTTGACTGGCACCAACCCTGCATCCAGCAGGGGTCCCCCTTCAGTCTTCTTTTTTCTGCGCAGCAGTAGCCACGCGAGTTAAGGAGCTCGTCAGAGATTCCTGACAGGAATTTTTCCTCACGGAACTTTTTCAAAACATTTCAAATAATTATACCCCACAGGGGTCCCCTTATCGATACCTTTGCTCCGCTATCGAATGGTAAGTATTTTACCAGCTTGCGGTCGATTCCCGTCGAGTTTTTCCCTCGCAGCCTACCGGCCATTGACCGCACCGCAACTAGATTTTTGTTGAGACCATGGCGTCTGGTTTCCGTCGGTGCCCTGACTGCACTCGAACAATGTCCATCACTGACCCTCACACGGTCTGTGTGATGTTTGGGGTCTGACCATGATGTCCTTACTTGCACCAAATGTGCCCAAATGACATCAAAGGGTTGCAAGGCTAGGCTGGAGAAGATGGAACTTCTCTTTTGTTCAAAAACCCCAACTCCATCGATAGCTTCAACGTCGTCCAAACGCACCAGCACCAGGAAACCACTGCTGCCTGACCTGCTTCGACGACTCCGCAGGTGTTGACCCCCTCTGTTCCTCCTCAGGAGAAAGACCGAGGAGAACATTGAGAAAAACATCGACACCGCTATCGAAAAGCTCAGGCCACTGATAGAGGCAAGCCCTCGGCATCGACGTTGTCTGAGCCACAGACAAAGAAGTTCCAAACAGAAAAGGACCCATCCTCTTCTGTTTCTGGGTCACCGAAGCGTTCCCCCACCTGGACAGGTGCCTGGAGCCGCTACTCCACTTTCACCGGTGGACCCTCTGGCTACACCAGTGCTGCCTCCTACTCCGGAACCGGGTATCCATGCCCCAGATTTCCGTGAGGAATTGGATCGAATGATCCAAGAGGTAAAAGCACTCTAGGGATTCAAACCTCCATCGATGCCGGTGCCGGTTCCCGAGCCGGCCACTGATCCGATACCCAAGGTGCTTGCACCGCTATTGACAAGAATGGATGTGTTAATCGGTGCCTTTCCACCGATGGATCCGAGGGAACCGATGGCCCTGATTCCTTCCTCACCAATACCCTTGTCATCGGAAGAAGAAGAAGAAACACCGATCTCCATTCCGCCCATGGGAGTGCTGCCATCGATATCGACGATAGCTCCATCGATGCCTTTGATGCCCCCATCATTGCCTTCGATTCCGCCTCTGAAACCATTGATGTCTAGGCCCGGGCCTTCCGGGGTAACACAGTTACTCCCTTCTGATGAACATATGGGAGCTGGTGATGAGCCGTACGATCATCCCAGGATACCGATGATCTTCCTTCACAGCCCTTTTCTCTTGATAAAAGGAAGCGTTCTCCTCCAGAGGACTTGTCCTTTATCAACTTTATAAAGGAAATGTCTGAAACTGTTCCATTCCAGCTTCAGACTGCAGAGGACTCTAGGCATCAGATGCTGGAGCTTCTCCAGTTTCTCGATGCTCCAAATGAAATCATGTCTATCCCTATTCATGAAATACTTCTGGACCTTTTAAAGAGAAATTGGGAGCACCCTGGCTCTGTGGCACCTGTCAACTGTAAGGCAGATGCCACCTACTTAGTTCAGTCAGCCCCTGGCTTTCAGAGAACTCAATTAGATCATCACTCAGTGGTTGTGGAGTCAGCCCAGAAGAGGGCACATTGCTCCAAACCTCATTCTTCCATTCCTCCAGGAAAGGAACAAAAATTCCTGGATGCATTTGGAAGACGTATATTCCATGGCTCAATGCTGATCTCTCGCATTGCTTCCTATCAATTTTACATATCCCAATACAACAGGGCCCTGTTCACGAAGATTCAGGAATTTTCTGAAGCCTTACTTCTGCAATTCCAGGACCAGCTTCATGCCCTAGCACAAAAAGGCCTAGATGCTGGCAGACATGAAGTACGATCTGCATATGACATCTTCGACACCGCCTTCAAAGTTTCGGTGGCAGGAATTAGTGCGAGGAGATGGGCCTGGCTAAAGTCTTCAGACCTCAGGCCAGTACAGGACAGTTTAGCTGACTTGCCTTGTGCTGGGAATAATCTTTTTGGAGAAAAGATTCAAGAAACAGTGGAGCAGCTCAGGGACCAAGAGACTCTGCGCCAGCTCTTCTTACTGCCTTCGATCTCTCTTCCTATTCCAAAAGATCCTTTAGGAGAGACTCCAAGAGACAAGTCTACCGGCCTTCTAAGCTTTACTAAAAAGGCCAATCCAGGCAACCTCGAGTACAGAAGTCACAGCCAGCCTTCCAGCCAGGTCCAGCGTCTGGCTTTTGACTCCTCCCTAGAGAACAGTTCCCAGCCTCCACTTCCGGCCATTCCTGTCGGAGGCCGGTTGTGCCACTTCTCCACACCATGGCATACAGTCACCACAGATCAGTGGGTACTCGCTGTAATAACCCAAGGTTACCACTTCAACTTTCTCTCTGTTCCACTGGATTCCCCACCTCAGCTGACGTGGGGAACATCCGACCACTCATCACTCTTGAAGCAGGAGGTCTCCCTCCTCCTCCAGTCCCGAGCAATAGAGCCAGTGCCCCTCTCCCAACAGGGGCAGGGGTTCTATTCCTGGTATTTCCTAATACTAAAAAAGTCAGGTGGTGTTCGCCCAATACTGGATCTTTGCACCTTAAACAAATACCTACAAAGAGAAAAGTTCAAGATGGTGACCTTGGGTTCTCTTCTTCCTCTTCTCCAAAGGGAAGACTGGCTCTGCTCTCTAGATCTCCAGGACGCCTCCACACGTATTTCAATTGCTCCGTCACATCGCAGATTCCTGCGGTTCCTAGTAGGCCCAAAACACTTCCAATATCGAGTGTTACCACTCAGCCTAGCATCTGCCCCATGAGTCTTCACCAAGTGCCTCGTAGTGCTAGCTGCCTTTCTCAGGAGTCAGTGTCCACGTCTACCCCTATCTCGACGATTGGTTAATCAGGGCTCCCACTCAGCATGCTGCACTGACGTCTCTACGTCTCACGTGCCATACCCTGATCTCCCTCCAACCTCGGCTAGGGTGCACATGTTGCAAACCTGCAAACTCAGGGCATTTGGTCTCCAGAGGAAGCCAAACACCAAATCAATTTCCTGGAGCTTCGTGCAATGAGATATGCTTTCAGGACTTTTCAGGATCACCTTTCCAACCAGGTCATCCTGATTCAAACAGGCAACCAGGTGGCCATGTGGGACATCAACAAGTAAGGGGGAACGGGCTCCTACCTCCTGTGTCAGGAAGCTGCACAGATATGGGCGGAAGCCCTTTCCCACTTGATGTACTAATGTTTTATGGAATTCAGCTATTATTATATTGTTATATGTACACGCAACTGCGTATTTTTGTTCTATGTGCACCGACGTGATATCTTTGATGAGCGGCGGTATATAAAAACCAATAAATAAATAAATAAATAAATGTACCTCAGGGCCACCTACTTGCCGGGAGTGGACAATGTGTTGGCAGACAAGCTGAGTCGCACTTTTCAACCGCACGAGTGGTCCCTCAACCCCACTGTAGCGGACTCAATATTCCAATGTTGGGGTTACCCTCACATAGACCTCTTTGCGTCAATTCACAACCGCAAAGTAGGGAACTTCTGCTCTCTCACTCGCAGCAAACACTTTCAGCCAAGAGATGCTTTCTCCCTCTCGTGGGCCAGCGGTCTCCTTTATGCATATCCTCTACTTCCACTCATTTCAAAGACTCTCGTGAAGTTGCGAAGGGACAAGGGACTAATGATTCTCATAGCCCCTCATTGGCCATGCCAGGTCTGGTTTCCAATTCTCTATGACCTATCAGTACACCGGCACATTCCTCAGAACAATGGCTGCCTTCGTCACCCCAACCTCCAGGCCCCTCTCCCTGACTGCCTGGATGTTGAAAGGTTAATCCTCCAACCTCTTAACCTTTCAGAGCCGGTTTCCCGTGTCCTAGTAGCTTCACAAAAGCTTCCACAAGGCAGTCTTATTGTTACAAATGGAACAGGTTTATGGTATGGTGTACTTCCATGTCCATTGATCCCTTCACTTGTTCCACACCGAAGTTTTTGGACTATCTCTGGCACCTGTCAGAATCAGGTCTCCAAACTTCTATCAGGAACATGTCAGTGCGGTAGCCGCCTTCCATAAAGGTGTCGGGGATGTACCTATTTCAGTACAACCCCTCGTAACACGCTTTTTGAAGGGCTTGCTCCACCTTAAACCTCCACTGCGCCCTCCAGCCCCTTCCTGGGACCTCAACTTGGTTTTGGGGGCGGCTCATGAAACCGCTGTTTGAGCCTCTCCAATCCTGTTATCTCCACCATCTCACCTGGAAGGTGATTTTTCTTTTGGTGATCACTTCTGCTCGCAGAGTTGGTGAGTTACAGGCCTTAGTCACCTATCCGCCTTACACTGAACTTCTGCATGATAGGGTAGTACTCCGCACTCACCCTAAGCTTTTGCCTAAGGTAGTATCGGAGTTTCATATCAGTCAATCCATTATGCTACCCACTTTCTTTCCCAGGTCCCACTCAAACCCAGGAGAACGGGCTCTGCATACCCTTGACTGTAAATGTGCTCTAGCATTTTATCTAGACCGTACAGCTGCCCACAGGAAATGCACTCAATTGTTTGTTTCCTTTGATCCCATGAAATTGGGTAAACCTGTGGGTAAGCAGACTCTTTCCTCCTGGTTAGCGGACTGTATTTCCTTTTGTTACCAGCAGGCAGGCATTTCGCTTCAAGACCGTGTTAAAGCACACTCTGTCAGGACCATGGCAACATCAGCAGAGCACCTACGCTCTGTGCTGTTTGCTGACATCTGTAAGACTGCTACCTGGAGGTCTCTCCACACCTTCGTAGCCCATTATTGTTTAGACAAGGTTGGCGGACAAGATTCCATCTTCGGCAAGTCTGTGCTACGCAACCTATTTGCGAACTGAGGTACCAACATCCTTCCACCAACCCGGTAGGGTTCAGGATGCCCTCTACCAAATTCCACCCCAGTTGTTGTGCCTGTTGCACATCTTTGGGTACATTTGGTGCATTGCACGGGGATCCTCAGCTTGGTACTCACCCATGTGTGAGGACTACCATCCTGCTTGTCCTGTGAGAAAGCAGAGTTGCTTTCCTGTACAGGTGTTCTCACAGGGCAGCAGGATGGTAGTCCTCACGAAACCCGCCCGCCACCCCGCACAGTTGGGTTCACTTACGATTTATTATTTTATTTTTCGTATGTACTTTTACTATAAGACTAGACTGAAAGGGGACCCCTGCTGGCTGCAGGGTTGATGCTATGCTGGGCATACCCAGTAGGTGCCAGTCAAAGTTCTAGAAACTTTGACAAAAGTGTTCCGTGATTGGGCTGCATCCTGTTGATGTCACCCATTTGTGAGGACTAACATCCTTCTGTCCTGTGAGAACACCTGTTACAGGTAAGCAACTCTGCTTTCTTCCCTCTGGAAACTGGAATATAGGGTCCTGCAGGGCACTATATTATCATGGATTTTATTTAATATCTTCAACAAGACTGATTCAATGTATAATATTAAATATTAGGTTTATGTGGACAATATCTAGTTATCTGTAACTGTGGAGGAGCAGTGATCGGAAGGATGATCCCATTTGAACCAGTATTAGTATGACGCTGGTTACATTCCCACAAATTGAAACTTGATTCAGAGATTCTGACTTGCTATGAGTTAGAAGAAATGAGAAATATAAGATTGATGCTCTGCCAGAGTTAAGCTTACCTCTCCATTAGGGAATATGTGCAGTGTGGTAGGGTAGGGTAGTTTAGCTACAGGGCTAACAATGGAGTCTTAGGTGTTAACCGTTTGCAGGAATTTCTTTTCCCTGATGGGGGATGTTGCACTGCAGAGGGGCAGTTATATGTAGTCATCTCCGCTGGTTGAAAAGAGGGTGCCTAGGGGTTCAGCTTCGGAGGAGGCCTTCCCTCCAGCCCTGAACCAGTGAGGGAACTGGTAATTATCTAGAGAGAAGTATAAAGGAAAGCGGGGTGAGCGAGTAGACTGCATGCACTAATTGATTGGAAAGACCCATGCTGTGAGTATAATTTAGTACATGATAGGGGGGTTCTTCAAGAGTATTAGGAAACGAGGCTAGATTACTGTACACGGTGTGACACTCTGTGCATGAATTCACTGGGTTCATATGTATTTGTGCTGATATATTGCAGGGGTGTTAGGCTAAATGAATTATGATTTTTTTTTTGTTTGGGGTGAAGGAAAATATTTTTCTTCACATGCCCCTATCCAAAACAAAAATAGTAATATGAAAAACTCTTCCCTTATGATTCTGCCTTCTGCCACCATTCATAAAGAAATGCATTCTGTATTTGTATGCACTTGTAGACATCAATAGCTTAAAAATATGGAACACATCTAAATCATAAGAAGTTGCCATACTAGGTCAGTCCAAGGGGTCCATCAAGCCTAACGTTTCACATCTTTGACGATCATATTCTGTGGAAGCAATTGCCTTGCCTTAATTTCTGTGTATTGGAGCAGAAAGTCGTGTGTTTTTGTTTCTTTTATTCAGTGGGGGTGTGTGGTTATGCAGGCACAAGAGTGCGAATATTAGCTAAAGGTTACTTCAAAAATTGTATTTTCCACACAGTTATTTTCAGGTGGGGGATGGACTTCTTTTTATTTCAATTACGGCAATTTTCTGACCTTGCAATTCACCGCAGTTAAATTTAGAAAGTAATGTTTTGCTGGTGTCGAGATGCTTCCTCCTGGGACCTCAAGCTATAGAAAACGTTGAGGCACCTCCTCAGGACCATGACGTTGAGGCACCTCCTCAGGACCATGACAGTTCAGTAGGGCTGGGGCCCTCTGAAACTGAGAGAATGCTGTATGGATTCGGGTCACCTCTTTCAGGTGATGCCGTAGCAGTTTGGGAAGCAGAAAGATTTGTAAAAGAGAGAACTGTATTTTTAGCTTTCCGTTTCTTAAATTCCAGTGGTACTTACCAACTTTATTTCTGTTTCTGGCAGGAATGATAGTATTATAAGGGAAGAAGAAAAATCTGACAAGGAAGATAAGGCAGGCCTGTCTCTAAGAAGCCAAGCCGTTGGTGCTGTGCTGGGTGTGCTGCTGGTCATACTTACTGCGTGCTTGCTTATCTTGTTGCTTTACAAAAAAGAAAGACGGTAAGTGAGGAAACTGATGGTGGGGATTTCTTGTGTAAGCCTTCTATCTTTTATCACCTTGACCTTCTCTATCTCTCTATCCAATTGGTGCGAAGGGTGTCACTCGAAATATATATATTTCAGTTTTATATGTGAAATAAGTTTTCCATTTAGCCTTTTGAGAATGTAACAGTATCCTGAATACAATAGTAAGGCGGTTACAGCTTTAAGATGTCTAGGTAGAAAGGCCATGCCATGCACTGTTACGTTTGGCTAGCCGAGAAGTAAGCCCGCAATCAGCCACTCTTCCAACTCATCCCAACACCTTCAGTGACTTCCCGATGCAGCAGGAATGCCACCATTATCCAGCGGGCCCCAGCTCATAACATGGCTGCCATGTTCCTGTGCCTCCTCAGGGTCTCCTTAGGTGCACATCAGCACTTAAAGGGCCAATGGCAGGAAAAGCTCAGTGGCACCAATTGATGATAGCAGGCCCTGACTACTTATAGCTGCCACAGCAAGAGGTTTCCTACCTTGTGAACAGCGTGTTGCTTCTGCATTCCTGAGTTCCTGCGTTCCAGTGCTCTCTCATCCAGCCTTGCCTTGCCTCATCTATTTATTTATTTATTTAGGTTTTTTTATATACCGGCATTCATGACAACAGTCACATCATGCTGGTTCACAGTAAAACAGGGGTGCATGATAAACTTCAAACTGGAACTATGGTGCGGAAAAAAGCAGTTACAAATAACAAGGGTGGTTGAACTGGGTGAGGAGAGAAACGAAAGGAAAGGTTAACGTTGGCTAACGATAATTACAAATAGTTAACATTGAAATGGCTGAGTTTTATGTATTGATGGTGAGAGGTTAAATTAATTGGAGTCTGGAAATGCTTGTTTGAACAGCATTTCTAGCCCTCCCCTGCTAGTTACGTCCAGTGTCTCATTGTGTGTCTTCATCTATCCTTGGCTTGTTCTCCGGGAACTGACCATAGTCTTGAACCTGACCATATTTTCCTGCTGCCTGGACCTGATCATTGTTTTGAACTGACTATGCTTGCTCGCCACCCGCTCCGACTCCTGACCTATTCATGATACTCCAGTCTGCTGCCTGTCTTGACCCCGGCGTGTCCTTGCTCTTGTTCTCTCACTGTCATCCAGGTTCTGCTGGCTGCCAGTACCCAAGGGCTCAAGCTGCTGGCAAGGTGGCTGATATAAGTGAAGCTCCAGACTGTCATGCTTCAGGGTGCGTTCGCCACCTGTCGGCGTAGGCTTCATAGGTTCACCTATGAGGCTGTGTCAACTATGCCACAGCGCAAAGGGCTCACTCCCAATCCACTGATCATACGATGTGGGCCTATGTGACCACAGCAACACTACTGGAGGTTGCTTTAAAAGTCCAATCCTGTTTCTATTTCAGAGAGTGACCCATAGTGTTTTGGAGACTTTAGAGTTGGATCTTTTACATGAATGAAGTCTGCAGGCCTAGAGCCTTGGTGAGGAGCTAGGAGTTGGATGAGAGATTTGCTGCTAGCTCTCATTCTGAGAGCTGGTTTGTTTTTTTTTTTTGCAATTTTGCTTTGGTAGGAAGTTTTTATCTACTCTTCCTTTCCAGGAGAGAGGTTGCCAAAGTCCTGGATGAAAGCTTTTGGTCCTCTGAGCTTCTGATCCCTTGCAAGACCGGACATGTGGAAGTGTTTTTTGTTAGTAAGGAGTTTTGTTTTCAGTGGCTGGAAGTTGCCTTGTGTTTTGGGAAATCTTTCAGTTCACCCTCTGTGTCGCTCAGCCTGAGAGATTAAGTGCCAACATGTTAGAAATTGTTCAGAGGATTGAATACCAATCCAGTGCCACAGAGGGAGGAGAAGATAACCATTCAGCTACCCATCCGGTGCTCACCCAACAAAGTTGAAGAGGTGGTGCCTGCCCAGTTCATGAAAGAGGCTAGGAGAGAGGTGAATTTCACGATCAGGCAGTGAATTCCAGGTATCAACAAGGGGAAAACTAAGTAAAAGAGAAGAACCTTGCCAGCTACCATGAGGGTGGCCCTATAGGCCAGGACGTAACAAGGAAGACACCATTTAGAGGTCCCAAGGAACACACACAAATATTGGAAGCTAGTTTTGTTTTATGGATGCATCCAGAATGAAATATCCAGTGTGGCAGTAAAGTTTTATGTTGGAACACCAGCAAGGATTCCTGACTCTTTGTTGGCACACTACAGGTAGACCATCAGCACCTTGGACCCTGAACATTGATCCTTCTTAATCAGAAAATCCACACCAGGATTTGGAAGTAAGTCAGGGACTTAATCCTGGTATTGAATGTTGGTTCCTTTATCCATAGGAAGAGCCTATAAAGGAGCTATACACAACCATCCACAACGATATGAAATTCAAAAGGGCATGGGATAAACACGTAAGATTTTTAGTGGCTATAGGATGGAAATGAAGAACCGAAATAACTTTTGGTGTAACATTTCTGCATGGGAGTGAACTGCACAGGACAGCGGTTGCAGCTTTAAACACTTGCTGGGCGGACTAGATGAACCATTTAGATCTTTTATCATATATTATGTTTACTATGTTACTCCATGTTCAATATACTACCCTTATAAGGCATTTTCTAACTGAATTGTTTGTGTAATAATTGGACAAGCTTGGGAGAAAATTGAAAAGCCGCTGAATAAATTTGGCTTTCCATCTCATCCTGCTTCACTAGTCCAGTGAGTCCTTATAGGTGGGTTGTATCTCCTTGCCAGCAGATGGAGGCAGAGCACAGACTTTCTCTGTGATATCACCACGGAAGCTCCAGCATACTCTGCCTCAGCAGATGGTGGCATATGGATCCGGACACTAATGTTGCTGCAGACCATGTCCCTGGCTTTGCCAGGAGAGCAAGCCCAGTCCCAGAAGGACTTGGTAGAGCCTGGGAGGGGAGAGGAGAGTTTCTCTCATAGTTCTCACTCAAAAAATAACGGGGAACTTTGGAATCAGATTTGCAGCTTGCTAGTCCTAGAGAGAATCCTTTAGCTGATCCCCTCTTCTGCCTGCCTTTCTCTTTACATTTTTGAAGAAAAAAAAAAAGAGGACCTCTGAGCTAGGGTTTGGTATTGACTGAATCTGTGCAGGGATTCTCTGGCAGCTCTTCAGGTTTGCGGCAAACCTGCTTGCAATCTTCTACCAGCAGGATAACTCTCTGCTGCAGAGGAGGAGGGGTTACTGTGCCCATCGGACTTCAGGCTAGGTCTGAGCATAGTTTCAGCATTTCTGTAGGGTTTTTTTCCCCCTTCTGTTAGGATCTGCTGTTCCTAAAAGTCCCAGGTAATCCTTTGATGTCTTACCCCCATCCCCACCCCTGCTGGTGGTGGAGCAGCTTCCAGGAGATCCTGATGACTATATTGACTCTGTGAGCATTGCTTCTATGGAAGAAGATAAGGTCTCCTCTGATAGGATGATGAGATTATTCGTATCTTTTGCAAAGAGTAACTTGTGTCCCTCATAGGCCAAGTGGGCTCTTGCCTCCACATAGCATATTCGGTTGTGGAGGAGACACCAATCTGGGACCCTATTATCAAAGGGGGTCTGTAAGTTCTCCAGGGCTTTTCCTCTTAACTCTGAAATTAAGGAAATGTTTTTAGCAGAGTAGGAAGTCCCTGAGTGTGGTCTCGGGGGTGTGCGGGGCCTTCTTTACTTATGCAGTCTGGCTCCGGAGACTGTTCAAGGTCTGTTTTCAGTTGCCTCGGGTTGATGCCTTAGTTACAATGGTCACAAGACATACTACCATCCCTGTTGTGGACAGTACTTCCCTTCGGGATCCACAGGATCAGCATATTAAAAATCCTCTCAAGCATGTGTTCATCTCCATGGCTTTGGCATTCCAGATTTCAGTTTGCAGTGGCTTTGTGATCGAGGAACTTTTGCGCTGCATCCAGCAACTTCCTGAGAATGACAATATGGCTAGAGTGAAGTCTGTGGTGGCCTTTTTTAGCTGATCCCCATTATTTCTTATGAGTGTTTTCCAGATCCGGTGGCTTCTTTGGTGGAGCCAGGAGGCTCCTCTGGCTTTGTAACTGGTCTGTGGACTCCTGGTCAAAATCTAGATTAGGTAAGCTCCCCTTTTAAGCGCAATCTGTTTTTTGAGAAGGACCAGGCAGCAGCTGGCCAAGAACATTGAGGGTCCTAAGACCCAAAGGCTTCTGGAGGATAAGCCCCGTTCTTTTCCCCAGTGTAATTGATGCTGATGCCAGCGCTGGGACTTTAGACATTGTTGGTCATGAAGACAATCCCTTTTCTTCTTTTCAGAGCTTGCAGAGTTCTAATGAAAATGGCTGTTTGTTTCGCAGTTTCAGAAAGTAGAGGTAAGAGTTAGCCTCCACTGATGCCGCTTGGGCCTCTCTGGTTTTGTGTTGTGAAGGAGCATTTTCAGTTCTGGGTGCTTCCCTTTGGACTGGTGACAGTGCCACGAACTTTCAAAAGGTAGTAGCAGTGTTTTTGTGCAGAGAGAGTCATCTTGGTGCATCCCTATCTGGACGATTGACTAATCCGTGGGGCCCTTTCTATTGCTAGCCCCACTACCTGGAATGCAATTCCTTTCTACCAGATCTATGACAATACAAAAGAGTTTAAGAAAATCCTAAAAACTTTTCTATTCAGGCAGGCCTTCCAAGAATAAACCCTTTCCTGTGGTATTTTCTTGGCAGCCCAGAACTTTGGAGGGCACGGGAAATAAATGCTTTTAAAGAAATAAATCAGAGCTCAACCTTAACAAGAAAGATATACCGGCATCCCGCAGAGTGGTTCAACTTTTAGAAAGCTTGGGTTGAATCGTCAATTTTGCGAAGAGCAGCTTTACTCCTTAGGTTCTGCATTATCTTGGGGAACATTTCATCATGGAGCTAGGTGTATACCTGACAATGGAACAGATGAACAACTTAATCAGCAGGTGAAAAGTTTCAGAACTCTAGCAAGCCCAAGGGCCTGGGACTATCTTCAGCTTCTGGGCTTCATAGCAGCTGCCTTGAGCCAGGGCTTACAAGTTACTCTGCTGTCTCAGTGGTCACCTCAGTCTCAGGAGTATGAGGTCTGGCTCCCCTTGCCAATGTCGATAAAGGACATCCTTTTGTGGTGGATGCTTCTTTGGACTCTGATTGGGGGGGGGGCAGTTTGGTGACCCCCACCTTGGATCCTGCTCACGATGGTTGCAGGTTTGACTGGTTGGAAAGCTAATTGCTGGGATCAGGTGATCAAAGAGCTCTGGACTCCAGAGGAGAGGCATCCTGATCCATCAATCATCTGGAGATCAGAGCGATAGATCTGGCTCTCTGTCATTTTCTTCCTTTGCTCAAGAGGGTAGCAGTTTAAGTGTTGTCCGACAATGTGGCAACAGTCACCTACATGAACAAGCAAGGTGGAGCCAGAAGTCGGGGAGTGTTGGAGGAGATTAATCTTCTCTTTTGTTGGTGGTTCATATTGCTGCCCAAGAAAATGAACAGGCAGACTATCTGAGCTAGGATGCATTGCTTCATGTGGTTCACAGAAGGGGTTTGCCCTCTTGGATCTGATGGCCACTTGCAAGAATGGACCCACAAAACAAGAAGGGAGGCGATCTATGACAGCCGTAATGGTATCAACAAACAAGATAGATGCCAAATGTCCTTTGTGAATATTTATTGTCAATATTTTCAAAGGACACTTGCAAGAATGGCAAGGCTCCTTGATTCTTCAGTCATCACAAAGAATTTGGCTTCAAGGGCATAGAAAATCTGGTGCAGCCTTGACCGAGGGAGAGCCCTCTTTGTCTTCCCTCCTTGGCCTGTGATTGCAAAGTGCTAAACAGGCCAAGGCCCCTCAGGTGATCATCATGGCACTGGATTAGCCCCAGAAACCATGATATGCCGATCTGATAGGGTTTCAAGTCAAACCTCCTTTCCATCTGCCAGATGCTCGGGGTCTCTGGTCCAGGGTCTGATTTGTTATGGGTAACCCTTCTTCATTCTGCAATGTATGAGATTTATTTTTTGACTAGCAGCTTAATTGTAATATCCCATGAAATGGGTATCTCATCAGGAATGGATTATGCAGCCTGGCATCTGTGGGATGCTGGCGTGAAGAGGAATAGTCATGCTGAAAATTTAAGGCAGCTTTCTGTCCAGCAATGCGAAAGCACCCACCTTGTTGTGCCCATAGGTTGGGTTGTTTTTTTTAAAGTGAAGCATTGCATTGAGCTGGCCTAGTTGTAGGAGAACTCCCAAACACTATTATGGGCCTTCATTTTCTATTAGGAGTGCGGAGCAGTCAAAGGTGTCATTTCCCGCAATGAGACAGATATGCTTTCAGCGTCCTTCGTGCAGCGTCTCTGACAGCTGCCAGAGCTCTCTCTGTCAACGGGCTCTTTTCTTAAAACACTTCTGCTATAGTTGATATTCTGCCCCTTGCTGAATAGGTAGGTAAAGTTCAAATGCTTTCTATTTCCATAATTACTTTGGAGGCAGTTTTCAAGCTGTCTGCATTAGGAGGAAGACTGTGCATACTTCTTTCAAGGCAAAGGTTTCAGCGTATTTCCACTTTGAAAATTGCCTCCAGTAAAAGGTAAGTATGATCGCTTAAGCCTGCTTTACGTGCGGGTAGAGGTTTGCTTGAAAAATATAGTTGAAGATTTGAAAATGCAGTCAATATTTTTGTGTCCTCTCCCGACCTAAACATCCCTGGAAATGCTATGTCTTAATACAGCTAAAAGTACGCGCGCAGGCGAGCAGCACACGTGCTTTTCCCCAGACTGAGGGAGGCAGCTTTCAGCTGATTTATGCAGATAAAAGGTTTTTTACCTACATAAAGCACCTCGAAAACTGGCCTCTTTGTGTTTACATTTGAGATCTACAGTATTATGATTTTGTAGTTATTTTAACTATATATAATCTTCAAGTCTTTATTAGTGTTTGGTAGAATAGAGCGATGTTAAATAAAATATATTATGACTTCTTTCTTTCTTTCTTTTTTTTTTTAGGGAAACTGTGATACAGAAGATAAGCAGTTGCTGTAGAAGAAGCTCAAATGTGTCTTATAAGTACACAAAGGTAATCTTTTTGAGCACTTAAAAGCATTTCTAAAATAATGTTGCAGTGTATTGGGATACAGCAAAACATAATTTAATCGTTTATGCCTAAAATGGGTGGGGTTTTTTTTATGAAGCGTCCATCATAGTTGCCTAGCAAGGGCAGAGGCGTCAGCAGAGGCACCGGACCCAGATCGCAATAGGAGGGGATATTCAGTGAGACCTTTATCCCACTGAATATCCAGCACAAGTTATCCAGCTGGATAGCCTGTCTACTAAACATCCTACTAAATGTGTACCCGGATATATTTTGCCCAGGCGACACGCACTCCTGGTCTGATCATATTTTGAGATGCCAATAAGGTTATGTAGCACAAAGGAGCACGTCCTTATCTGGTTTTAAGCGGTGCTCTTGGAGCATGAGGAGCATGTCTATCACGGATCCCCATGATAGATATGTCCTTTGCCTGGCGGCATCTCATGATGACCAGAGTTGCAGCAAGTGCGCCTAGATGACCCCAAAAGGGCATAAGGTTTGGCTCAACAAGATGGATCGAGATTTCGGGCCAGCCGATTCATCGGCATCGATGGACTTCGGACCTGCACCAATGACCATCAAGACATCGGCGGGGCTGTTGGTTCTGTTGGCATCGATGGCTTCCAGGGACACCGGAGACGGGCCATCACCTGTCTCTTCCAGGTCGAAGACATCAGGTTTGTCATCTTTGGCCTCGGCACTAGGAAAAGACTGATCCAAGCATCAAGGGAAGCCAAAGAAGCACCAGCATTTGTTCCCATCAGTGCATGGTGCTGGGAATGAGGGTGACCCAGCTTTAGTTGTGATGCATCCAAAGTGGATCCCTTGGTGAGGAGTGCCAGTCTTCCTTTGATCCCAGGGGTTCCCAATAGTCTCCACCTTTCCTGATATCAGCTACCAACCAGTCTTGGCATTGGTGATATTTGAAGAGGAGCCGGAGAGGCACGTGCATATGGCTATGGAGAGGGCCGTGTAAGGCCATGGCATCAGGGCACCAATGGCATGGAGCCAGCACCATCCTTCCTCAAGCCACTGCTCAAATACCTACACATGCTCATCAGAGTGCTACCGACTCTGTCACCAGTATTGGTACCTGGGACAACGTCAAAACCCAGCAGGGCATCAGGGCAGTCTCCAGCTGATCCAGTGGTCACCCTCAGTTCCTCAAGGGAGGAAGGGGTCCTCTAGTAACAGGTGCAACTTTGCGGTCTGGGCCCCCACGGCCAGTCAAGTCCGTTCCCACATTGCTGGCCAGGGACTGAGCACCTCTGTAAAGTCCCCCATTTGTGACAGTGAGGACGAGGGCCCTTTTGACTTCTGGGGAGGATGACGTTTTCTGATGTTTCGGACACTGACATATCTGCCTTCCCTCAGAACTGTCTCCTCCTGATGACAGAAGGGCAGTCTCCCCTGGAGGACCTCTTCTCAGGCTTCATCAGATTGATGGTGGAAGCCATCCCATTTCAGTTTCAGATGGAGGAGGATACTCAGCACAAGATGCTGGATATTCTCCAGTATGTGGAGTCTCTTATGAAGATCGTGGCAGTCTTGGTGCACAAAATCCTTTTGGAGTTATTGATGAGAATATGGGAACACACCCTTTCAGTGCCTATTGTTAATAGAAGGTGGATGTGATCTATCTTGTCCAGAAGGCATTCTAATTAGACAAGCTTCAGCTGCCTCACAAATCGGTTATGGTCAAATCCACTCTCAAGAAGGCCAAGTGCACTCAGACCCATTCCTCGGCGCCCCTAGTGAAGGGTCAGAGTGCCATGGATGCTCTTGGGAGAAAGGTTGTTTCAGGATGCAATGCATATCGCCCACATAGTGGCCTACCAGCTCTACATGGATCAGTATATGCAGGACATCCTGAAGCAGGTGCAGGAAGTGGCCGAGTAACTGCCTCAACAGCAGCAGGACACTCTCCAGTTGCTGGTGTACAAGAGTTTGCAGAGCAGGAAACACAGAGTTAAGTTGATCTACAATGTTTTCAAGGCGGCATCGAGAGCCTTTACAGCAGGAATCAGCACCCATAGACTCACCTGGTTGCAGGCATCTGATCTCCGTCAGGAGGTGCAGGAGTGACTTGCTGATGTACCATACACAGAAGAGGATCTCTTTGGAGATAAAGTGAAGGAAGCAGTGGCCCAAATTTAAGACCATGCGACACTCCAGTAGCTCTCCTCTAGCACTCAGAACCCATCGTCGTCATCCAGGAGGCCTTTGTGTCTGGCCACAGGAAGTCTCTTTTTTTTCTCTCTGGGGAGATGCTATCCTCCATATTCTCAATCCCGTCAGCAACAACACATACCTTGTAGTCATCTGAAGCCCCAGCCAGCACCTCAGTCAACTCCTAGGACGAGATTTTAACCGGATCACAGGGAGAATAGCCAAATCAGCCATACTAGTGGCAATGGACAAACCAGTCAGATAAACTGGTTGCCCAGAGTAATTTTGAACCAGGGGTTCCTCGCTGCCATCCGCAGAAAGTACAAATTAAACATAGAAACATAGAAATGACGGCAGAAGAAGAACAAATGGCCCATCCAGTCTGCCCAGCAAGTCTCACACATTTTTTCTCTCATACTTATCTGTTTCTCTTAGCTCTTGGTTCTATTTCCCTTCCACCCCCACCATTAAACCTATTGAGTGCCCTGCTAAAATGCCCCCTGCCCCCCTCCCACAGAGTCCTTTTTGGGGACTGATAGCACATCAGTCCATGCTTTTAGCAGACTTCTCCTCCCTCTTAATAGCCCATGAATGGTCTCTGGATCAAGGGGTTGCGAATCGGATCTTCTGCCTTTGGGGAAACCCAGATGTGGATATATTTGCAGTGCCTTGGAACCAGAAAGGTTCCTCAGTTCTGCTCCCATTACAAGACACACGGCAAACCAGCCTGCGATGTCCTCACCTACTGTTGGGGCAATGGTCTTCTATACACATATCTTCCAGTTCCATTGGTGCTGAAGACTTTGCTGAAGCTTTGCCAAGGACAAAGAGACTATGATCCTCATAGCCCCTCATTGGCCAAGACAGGTTTGGTTTCCATTTCTCTGGGAGATATCCATCAGGAAACCAATCAGACTGGGGACTTCTCCAGATCTTACCATCCAGGATTAGGGAACATTGTGCCATCCCAAATTTCAGGCCCTGTCGCTCACAGCTTGGATGTTGAGGCTGATCCTGCAACCACTCATTCTCTTGGAAGACGTGTCTTGATTCCTTGTAGCTTCTAGAAAGCCTTCTACTAGAAAGTCCTATGGACTAAATTGAAAAAGGTTTTCCATGTGGTATGAGCAAAAGGCCCTAGATTCTTTCCCCTGCTCACCACAAAAACCTGCTTCAATCCACATTATAGTCATCGTCAGCTGCAGCAGGGAAATCAACCAGTTCCCGCCCAACACCAGTACTTCTCTTACAAGCACCCATTCTGCCAAAGGTGCCAGTTCACTCTATTCAGCGTCATTGAGAAGCTCATACCCTCAGCAGCTGTCTGAGTTTGACAGAGAGAAAGACAACAGCCAAAGACTCAGCAGCAGATACAGGATAAGCTGGGCATCAATTTTTGACGACTGAGGCCCACACCTCTGTTGTACAAAAGGATCAGTCTTTCAGAGTGACTCCAGATCCCCAAGAACTGTTAGGTTCTCAAAATCGAGTACGCATCTCTTGCCTTCCTCACTTGACAGATTTCAGTCTTCACCAACGATCCTTCTCAATTTGCTCAACTGTAGCTGGAGGTGGGCTTGCTCTTTCAGAAAGCAGTCAAACCTGTGCACTCCCAGGAGTCTGGCCTGAGATTCTATTCCAGGTATTTCCTAATCACCAAGAAGTCAGGGGGGTTGAGGCCTATAGTGGACTAATAGACTAAACAAACTGCTGGTTCAGGAGAGGTTTAAGTTGAACTCACTCCATATGATTCTTCCCTTCATTCAACTGATGATGGATCAGAAAGACATTTATGCACACAGTCACATTCATTCTGCCAATCAGAAATTCTTCAGATTCATGGTGAAGGGTGCGTACTACCAATACAAGGTGCTCTCCTTTGGCTTCTTGGCAACCCCTGGGGTGTACACAAAATGCCTTAAGATAGTGGCAACACAGCTTCATCAGCAGGAAGTTTGCATATTCCCATACATGGTTGGTTGGTTGGTGGCCTGTCCATTTTTTGTTGGGAGTTCTGGAGTCCCTCAAAGTTCATTTGTGTCCTTCAGTCCCTAGGCGTTTGCCAAGTCAATTCTGGTTCTGGCTCAAACTTCCGTTCATAGACACCTGGATAGTCTTGCTTCAAAAGAAAATATTTCTTCCTGTCAAAAGCACCATGCTGCTGCTTGTTTTAATAAGGGCCTTCCTTCAACAGATCCAAGCATCAGCAAGATCATTCCTGGTCTTTCTTGGTCACATGTCAACTGCTTTGCATGTGACACATCTGACTTGTCTCGCATGTGGGCCATTCAGCGGGGGCTCCAAAACCAGTGGGATCAGCCCTATCAACCTTTATCCCACCAGATCTCTGACACATTTGATATGAGAGTATCTCTTCAATGGTGGGTGAATCTGGAAGTTGCACAAATCCCACACATCAAATGACTATCTACCAACTACTCCTCCAATCAATGGGGGGAGGGGGGTTGCACACTGGTGCTATGTGGACCCATGGATTATGGTTCTCTGCAGGGAATCATCTGCAAATCAACCACCTAGACCTGTGAGCCATTTGCCATGCTCTGAGAGCTTTCTCAAACCTCTCAGGAGCGAGAATCTTAATCCAGATGGATAAGCACGTAGTCATATTCTATATCAGTGGGTCCCCAGCCTGGGGTCCGTGAATCACTAGGAGACCATCTCAGAGGGTCTGTCAGAAGGGAAGCAACCAAAGTGCAATTGCTAAGAAATAGTGCAGGCTGACTTCATCTCTTCCTAATCCTGCTGCCTGATCCCATGGTGAGGAGAGAAAGATTGCGGCCTCAAAAAGCCTAAGCTGACGCAAAGAGGAAGCAGGGAAAAGTGCAGCTGATTGCACCACAAGGAGTCTGAAGTGGCACCAAGATGAGGAGGGAAAGCACGCTGTCACTAGCACCTTCAACAACTGTTGCTCCCCATGACCAGAGGCAGCAGCAAGTAGGGTGCAATGAGGGAGCAGTATGGCCATGGTGGGGATCAAATGGGCAGGGGCCATAGTGGGATCAGCAGTCAGAAAGATGCAGATAGGGGATCAAAGGGAGGAGAGGGCAAGAGGGAAAGTATAGGAGTAAAAGCTCTTGGAAAAGACATTGAGGAGGGCAAAAAGGAATACTATGAATTGCTTGGTACCTTACAGGGGTGCCTTAAATGTGCTGTTACTGTTGCGGTCCTTACCTCTTCCCTTCCCAGGGAGTCGGCAGCAGGCTCCGGGATCCGTTGGGCCTACTCTGGCCTCTCCGCGGCGGCGTCTTCCTCGGAGTCAGCCCCTGACTTCAGCAAACCACAACTGCTTCACCCATCTGTGATGGAAGCAGAATTAAGAAAAACAAATGGGAGATTTAAATCAAACATTTTGGTTCCCCCAGGCAGGGATCCGAAGACCTTGAATCTTGTAGCCAGGAAATTCTTTCTTAACTCTATGCTAACGAGCCACATATCCACTTAACTGCAACTTATGGTTCAGTACCTACATTTAGAGAAGCTGTAAAGCTTCTTGAGTTGTCTTTCAGAAGTAAAACTGGAAGAGTATAAAACTCTAGCAGATGGTGATTGCAGTATGCATCAAATAAGATCAGCATACAATTTATTTATTTATTTATTTATTTGAAACATTTATATACCGGCATTAGTAAGCATACATCATACCGGTTCACATTGTAACTGAAAGGCTGAAATTACAATCAACGGGGAGGGGAAACAGGGAGGAATATACATAGAGCAGAGGGCAAAGAAATTAAAGCAATCAAACAACTGTAACAGGCTATTTACAGGTATATATATATATATATACAGGTCTATAAATAAAGGCTTATATATAAAGGCTTAAGCAGGTTACTAACTGGAGTCTATATATTTTTTACAATGTTGTCAATGGAGTCAATGTTTTTTACACTTCAGTAAAGGTTCTGCCTTTGCTATTGAAGTTCACAGGGTAGTATGGTTAAGGGCTTCTAAACTTGGGGAAAACTTGCATGAACATCTTGCAGACATCCCATGCAATAGAGAAAATTTCTTTGGACTCGTGGTCAAAGAGATAGTAGATTATCGATCCACTTTGCAGAAAGTAATAGTAGCAACGGAGACAATTTCAACAATTAAAAGCTTTCATTACCTTCTTCTGTAGACGGAATTTCTTCTAACCAAAAAATAGGTATTACCAACAGAATTACTATCCCCAAGCACACCTGTCACAAGGATGACAATGTCCTCAGCAACAATATAGAGCAAAACAGTCTAAAAACTCTTATCTGAGCTCTCAACCAAAGCAATCCTTGTGAATTTATTGCAGAGAACGCAACCAACAGCAGAGCAACTCATCAGCTCCACAAATGGTTGCCTTACCCTCTTTGCTGAAAGTTGTTGCAGAATAACCACAAATACATGGCTCCTGTGAGTGGTCAAGCAGGGTTACAAGCTGCATTTCTCCAAAATCTCTCCAGATTGCCCACCAAAATGCATGTCCGTGGGAAGTCAGGGTACCATTTTAATGAAAGAGGAATTTGCCCTTCTCCAGATAAACACAATAGAGCCAATCTCTGTGCTTGAGAAAGGCGCGGGATTTTTTCTGATGATATATTTCCTCATCTCCAAATTGAAAGGAGGCTTGAGTCCAATCTTAGACCTCAGACCACATAACAAATTCATTTTTAATGGTCACACTGACAAGAAGTTTGCCCTTATTTTTAAGCAAAGGGACTAGCTCTGTTTCCTAGAGCTGAAGGAAGCCAATACCCATGTAATGATTCACCAAGAACACAGACATTTGTGGTAGGCCATCATCATTTCTTATACAGTTCTTCCTTATAGATTATCCTCTCCCCCGGGGTGTTAACCAAATGCCTCTCTGTGGTTGTAGCTCATCTCAGGCATTCAGAAATTCACATTTTCCCTTACTTAGATATTTGTCTTAAGCAGGACAACCACCAGACCTTTAGAGGTCCAGAGCAATACTGTTGCTAAAGGCCCTTTAGTTCATTATCAGCTACCAAAAATCCAGGCTCCTCCTATCTCAGCCAACGGAGTTCAAGGGAATTTTTTCTACACCTTCCAGGCCCAAGGTGTTTCTGCTGCAGTGAGAACAGTAGTCATTACAGCATTGGTACAGATGGTATTCTCTGCCAGTTCCTCAAGATGTTGGGTAACATGGATTCTGTTTCCAGGTACTTCCAATGGCAAAATTCAGTATGGCAGGCACAATGGTCACTACAGTCTCAGTGGGACCAAAGTTCACAGCTACAAAATCTTATTAATCACAGAACAGAGAGTCTCTCTCCATTGGTGGCTCTCAATGAGTAATCTAGAAATCAACCTGCCTTTCTCTTCACCACCCCATCAGGTTGTCTTAACCACAGTTGTGTCTCTTTGAGGATGGGAAACCCACACACAGGGCATTCAGTCACAGGGTTGGTGGTCCACCAAGAAGAGTCATCTTTCAATCAGTTTGCTGGAGAGCCATACAAATTAGCCATAAAATATTTTGTTCAGCAAAGTTGTTTTGGTTCAGACAGAACAAAGTAGAGTAAAGTTTTGTCAGCAAGTAGGGATGGACAGGCTATTTCCTATGCCAAAAAGCCATCAGAATATGACAATGGGCAATAGTCCACAAGACCTTCCTCTGAGCAACTTACTTGGTGAGCAAGAGCAATACGTTGGTGGACAAACTAAGCAGAATATAAGAATCCTATGAATGGGCCTCCAAAAGATCAGTTGACGATGTTCATCTTTCAGAATTGACCCAGTAACCCTGTCCAACAAAAAAGCTGCACAATTTTGTTCAAGGAGGACCCCCTAGGTTTAACCTGGCAATTAATGCATTTTCAATACATTGAATGTGTGGGGACGGGGTTTGCAATGACTCTTTGCTGCTGTGACCGGACCTAATTTCTTTGAACAAGGGAGCTACTCTCCATCCTGACATCAAACCACTTGCACTGACAGCATTGATGTTGAGAGGAAGGTAATCCTGATCCTTAAGATATCCAAAGGAAGTGGCTTAAGTGATCTTGCAATCCAGAAAGCAATCTACCAGATCTTCTTATGGATAAGGTTCTCCAGCTGGTGTGCCAGTGCCAATCTCTCTTCTTTCACCTGCTCTGCTCACAAGCTGTTAGATTATTTTTATTTATTTATTTAAAACATTTATATGCCACAATCCATTCTTGCCGCTTACAATAAAACATATATTTACAATAAAAACATTCATAGCCACAATAAAACGGTACTGTTACAAAAAAACAGTGATCTGGTAGCATAGGCTAGATTAATTATAAAACTGCCATCTTGATACGAAAATTGTTTCATACCTAAAGCTGTTAATAGCACCTCTTAAATCCCAAATGCTTTCATAAAAAGAAAGATCTTTGTTTTTTAGAAGAGGAAGAAGCATTACTCTTTTCTCAGGTCTTCAGGCAATGTATTCCATAGTAAGCATCCATTGACTACAAACATTAACTCCTAATTTTCTACCAAACATACAGATCTTATAGAAGGTATGTCTAGGAGGCAGTGTCCAAGAGATCTTAAGCTCCTCATTGGCCTGAGGATCTTTGTGTGCGCTAATACGTTTTGGCTTAGGGCCTTATGAATCATAGTCCGGATTTTACATTGATGGAACAAACCAGGCGTGTAATATGTTCTCTACAAGTAGCTCCAGTTCGAATTCTAACAGCTGAATATTGATTGTAAGGCTCTAAGCATGGTCTCTGTCAGGCCAAGATAAACTGAATTGCAATAGACAATATCGGTGCTTGTAATACTTTATGAAAATCATCAGCGATTAGATGAGGTTTAAGCTTACGAAGCATCCTCAGTTTGGAAAAAACAGCTTTTCATGACCAATTTTCTTTGCACTTTAAAAGCTAAGGTGCCTTTAAGTATAATGCCAAAATTGCGAACCTGTTTTGAGAATTATCAAATCGATAAGTCACAGGTGTTTCAACTAAAAGAAAGTGACTCTGATGATTTCAGTTTTGCTAATATTGAGCATAAATCTGTTACTTTTTAGCCAACATTTGACTGCAGTGAGGTAGATTGTTAAAATATCCAAAGCTTGGGACACTGTTGATGTTAAGAGGAAAAAGAACTGAATATCATCATCTGCATAGATTTTATAATGCAAACAAAGACCAGCTAACAACTTAGATAGGGCTGATGTAGATATTGAAGATAGAGATGACCCCTGTGAGATACCAGGCTGATGTCCTACAACCAAGTCAGACCAGTACTCACTGTGAGAGAGAATTTAAACCAATGCCAGTAACGTTGAGTTGTGACAGGCATAGTAAGAGAGTGATAATGCAAGGTGTCAAATGCTGCTGAAATGTCAAGAAATACCAAACTATAATTGTTTCCATAGTAAAACCTTTTCTCCACCTATCAAAGTCAGGCCTCAAGACGAGTTCTGTAAGAGTTCATCTCAGTGCTGTGATGGCTTCTAACTATGTTGCCCTCCTCGTGGTCATGAGATTTATGAAAGGATTACACCATTGTGACATAGGACTTAAAAGTGTTTTTAATCTAGCTCATGAGACCACCATTTGAGCTTATTGACTCATGCGTACTCATTGTGGATATCTTGAAAACCAAACCTGTTTGTGACTATTGAGTACCAGATTTGGCCAAGTTGAAATGCCTTTCCTGTTATATATCCTGTGCATGAAAGAATAGGGGCTCCCAATTTCAGTCCTTGAAGATCAAAAAGAGATCTGGTTTTCAGGACAACCCTACTATAAAAAAGAATTTATTTCTTGGACAATATGCGAATACCAGACCTCCTAATGGCCATGGAAAACTGGAGATGACAACCATTGTAATAGATCCAGAAATTGATTGATGATATTGCTATACATTTTATTTTATGTTGGAGAGCTTTCCTTTATTTTTGGCAAATAATTTGATTTCTGCATTTCTCAACTTACTAGTCTTTTTTTTTTTTTTTTGTGCCATGCAGGTAAACAATGAAGATGAAGCAGATGAAAACGAAACAGAATGGCTTATGGAAGAAATTTCATCAAGTAATCTGAGGCCAGGAAGGGAAAGCCAAGAAAACGGTCACATCACCTCCAAGGCCGTCAAATCCCCACCTTTCTCATCTCTGCATGTGGATGACCAGGACAGTGAGGATGAAGTTCTGACCATTCCAGATGTCAGGATTCATTCTAAGAGAGGCAAAGAGCTTAGAGGGCCAAGCAGAAGCGGGAACCAATCAAAGAAGCCAGTCGGCGCCACGGGTGATGAGAGTGCAAGTGTTTTGCTTAATGGAGGGAAAGGAATGCGCAAATCTGGACAAAGAAAAGGACCGAATTCTCTGAACGTAGGATCATTTCATGATGACAGTGATGAGGATATGCTGAACGTCTAACTGACCACGCCTCCCTCCTTGTGCCTGATATACTGGCGGTACAGACTGAACACTTCCAACCAAATATGAAGCCGACAGCCTGCTGCTTCTACAATTTTGCCTTTAGAAAGAAAACGTTGAAAAGGGAAGACAAAAAGGAAGAACAAGTTTGCTTGTTTACAATAATGTATTTAAAAAAAACAAAAAAAAAACACCAAACAAAATGAACCTCCAACCTTATATTGTCTGAATAACAGTAGTGCTCCATTTAACTGGGACAATTTTTTTGTTGAGGGGGGAGGTTTTAAGGATAAGCTTTCGCTGTACATTTGATTTAAACAAAAATTATCTTGGGATAAATTGTGCCCTGCCATGTTCAATATGAGATTTTTGACACTTTGCATTTTGCCCTCTATTTATTGACTGTAACTATTACTCAGGTTTGATGAATAACAGCAACAGGTTCTTCCTGCTGGCGGGGTATTATCCTGTAGCCTCACCCATCACTTGGGAACAGGGATATTCATATGGGAAGAAAAGGAAGTGCCATCTGTTCTCTTGGAAGATCCGATGTAAAGTCTGCAAGTTATCTTGTTCAGACAGATGTTAGCTTATTTCAGGAAGGGCACATGCTGTACAGCTTTTGACTACGGTACCTACTGTTCTTTGCATGGTATTCTTAGGAAATTTTTCTGTGTGTATATATATACAATCTATGTGTATAGATGTCTCTATAGCTATACACATATAAAGTATATGTATGTGTCAGTCAGTTGCTGATTCATCACCCAAAGATTCTACTTGACTGCAGCTTTTAAAAGACTTGAAATGCCATCTGCATAGGAGCAACCCAACTTTTTTTTTTAAGAGATCGCAGGTGAAGGATTTATCTGACAAGTCCAAGTGGTGTCTCTTACTGCCCTGTCTTTTTTTTTTATCTTTTAAACAATGTTCAAGATCTACAAAAGCCTTAATTTGCACAATGTGTACCTTTTGCAGGGACTGATTGCATGAAAAACAATAATGGGCCAAATTCATACGTTAGTGTCACAAGTACACTGAGGCACCAGTAACCAGTATTGAAATGAGAGAATCACATCTTCCTGTAGTGATCTGCTCCTCTTTTGAAGTGTTTTCTGAATTAGCTTCTGGGGAAAGGTGGCTTGGTATAAATATACAGTTACCAATTTGTTGGTTCAATTCATTGTTCATTTTTTTCTTTTGGTTTTTGTTTTCTTTATTTTCTACATGTTCACTGATTTGTTTTGGGTTTGTTGGTACATTGAATTTAGTTTTTATTTTTTGAAAATGCTATTGATTTTTATTTTGATCAGATTTTGTGTAATATATTGATAAATTTCAATAAAATAAGTTATTAAAGACTAGTTTTGGTTATTGCTAATTTGTTTTTGTATCATTGATTTATCATGTACATACACTAGCAGTACAGAAATGATCAGCATCGTGTCCCTAACAGTGGCTAATCCAGGTCACAATCACCTGGTACAATCCCAAAGAATAGATTCAATTTTCATGCTTATACCTAGGAATAAACAGTGGCTTTCTCAAATTTGAATGGTTAATACTGGTTTATGGATTTTCTTCCAGGGAATTGTCTAAACTTTTTAATCCTAGCTAAGAGAACTGCTTTCACCACATTCTTTGGCCCCATAGCGTGCGGATGCATGAGTACCCCTAATAATTGGGCACTCGAGCACCCATGCGGGCAGCTGCCCCATCCTTCCACCACTGCTTCACTTACCTGGGGTGCGGTGATGGTCAGAGGCAGTCCTCATGATGGCGCCGGCAGTGTGGAGGGGATTGGATAAGTCCTTGGAGGAGAAGTCCATTACCTGCTATTAAGTTCACTTAGAGAATAGCCACTGCCATTAGCAATGATAACATGGAATAGACTTAGTTTTTGGGTACTTGCCAGGTTCTTATGGCCTGGATTGGCCACTGTTGGAAGCAGGATGCTGGGCTTGATGGGCCCTTGGTCTGACCCAGTATGGCATGTTCTTATGTTCTTCTTCTTGTGTTCTTATCAGATTTGGCGGTGGGCTGGTCTTTGGGCAGCCAGTGCTTGGCAGTGACGTGGCCCCTCCTGGTTGCTCCGGCTTCAGGTGCAATGAGGTCTTCTTTTTGCAACCCATTGTTGACACAACCCGGCACTGGACCATCTGATTGGGTGGGAGGAGCGACGCGGTAACATCTAATTGAGAACAGGCCGGTGGGGAATTTAAAACCCAGCTGCTCAGCCTCTTCCTTCTCGACTCCGACGATTTGTCGCCAGTTCAAGACCCGCTTCAGCTGTTGCATCCGGCTATTGAAGGCCTCTTCGTGGCAGTAGGTTTCAATTGGGCAGGATATTGCCTGTTCAGGCTTATTCACATTTAATAAAATAAAAAGAATTAGGAGTTCTGTCCAGCATCTCGCTAGCCCAAGCGTGATTTAAAAACAAAATTTTGAATTGGCTTCTTTGCACTGGTGACCCCTTTTCAAGGTTCCCTCTGTTTTTAATTGGCCAATATTATTCCCACCTTCTTCTGGACTTAATTTGGCTAATTTTTACAGCTCCAAAAAAATTGTATTTTAAATATTTACTGCATTTAATTTGGCCATTTGAGATCAATCTAAGTTAGTTTGCAACGAGGTGCCAATGTTGCCACAAATGCCTCGTAGGTCTAACTCCTCGACTGTGGCACAGCAGGCCCTAACACAGTGCGCCACAGGGGCTTTTGATCCCTCATCGATGTGGTACTCATCAGATTGAAACACGCAGGTTCCAAACCTATGGACCACTCGCCCGTTGGTGTTTCTGACCAGCAGGGAGCTAGAAGCTGACGGGGAAGAGATATGGCATCTGGGCAACCTTGCGGAGCTTGGACCAGTTCTAAAAGGTCTAGGAAGTGTGGGAAGGCAGAGGTTAAAATCTTGCCAGAAAAACTTGAACTGGCTGAACCAATCGAGCAAGGAGACCAAGGAGGAAAAGCATGGGGTAAGGGCATTGGTATTTCTGGTGCAGCAGGGATTGTCAAAACAGCAAGGAAGGCTGCTTAATAAAGCCGTGGAAGCAGAAATACGCAATAAGCAGCCTAATGTCCAACAATATCAGATTTATTATGTAGAATCAGAATATGCAATAGGCCTCCAGCCGAGTTTCGCCCTCTTTCAATAGGGCTGCATCAGGGGCTAAAAACATACAATAAATGACATTAAATAATATAAAAATAAATTGTTAAAAACTGATAAAAACATAAAATACACAGACATTCAGAATGAACATATAAAATGGTAACATGGAAATTTATGGTGTGAACATGAAATTAAGTGCAGACGATAGTAATATATCATGAACATAAAAGTATACAGTAAAAGTAATAATAAATAGTTAAAAAATGTAGCATGTGCAGTAAAACCAGCAACAACATCTAAAGATGACAGGTACCTAAAAAATGGATATTGCCTTAAAATTTTTATATATAAATAAATAAATTTTTATATATAAATATTGCCTTATAAAATATGGGCATCTATATTATTTATTTATATATATATATATCAGTTTTTAACAATTTATTTTTATATTATTTAATGTCATTTATTGTATGTTTTTAGCCCCTGATGCAGCCCTATTGAAAGAGGGCGAAACTCGGCTGGAGTCGGGCCTATTGCATATTCTGATTCTACATAATAAATCTGATATTGTTGGACATTAGGCTGCTTATTGCGTATTTCTGCTTCCGCAGCAGGGATTATCACAACACGGCTCCCTGTTGGCACACCCCAGGATGAGGTGGTTTCCCTTCCTGAAATGGTTCTGCTGCCTGGTTTGGCCTCAATGCTGCAAATGGGACCGCAAGAGCCTTTGGGCTGCGTTGATCCAGCTCAAGTAGTGCACCACGAACCTAGCTGCGATCAGGCTCCAGTAGCACCCCACAAGCCTAGCGGCGATCCGGCTCCAGCAACACCTCACAAGCCCAGCTGTATGAGTTCTCATGGCTCTAGGGACGAACAGTGACATAGATCCCAATCATGGCTGGCTTCCTGTTTGTTGTCCAAGTAGTTCAACAGAAGCTCGTGCTCTCAATATAGAGACTACCCCAGGCATAGTTACAGAGAATATTATCCCTGTGAGCTGTATGGTTATAGACATGATAGGAGGGGAGCCACCTTTTAGCTCAGGTGCAAGGTCCCTGTTTGGAAGGATCCATATTACTCTCCATCAGGTTTCCACCCTTCCAGACACCACCCCTGCGAGTAATTCCCTGTATTAGGAGAATTAGCACAGCTACTCCCCTTGTTACATGAAATGTTGGCAAAGTGGCCATTGGTACAACCATAGAGTACCTTCAGGGGATGCATAGTGCACCGGATCAGAGGATACCCTCTGATACTGTGTCCCCATTGGTGGTCATCCCAAAAGGAGAACCTGGCAAATATAAGCTCATACATAACCTTTCCTCCCCTATGGGGTCCTCTGTTAATGGCTTCATTTCCTTGGAGTGCTGCTTGGCAGATTGTGTCCTTCAACAATGCGTTGGGGTTACTCATGTCCTGTGGCCAGAAGACACTTATGGCAAAAGCTGATATAGAGTCCACTTTCCGGCATCTGCCAGTTCACCCAAGCAGTTTCCCGCTGCTCGGTTTCCATTATGCAGACGACTACTACCACTATCACCTGCTCAATATCATATGCCTACTTGGAAACATTCAGCACCTTCCTACATTGGGCTATGGGGGAGGGCAGCAGGACTAAAATCATTAGTTCATTACCTAGACAATTTCCTTTTTGGTGGAAGAGGAGAATATCTGAATGTGTCAGATTGTTTGAGACTTTTCATAAGTTGGTGCATAGGTTCAGCATCCCATTGGCAGATGATAAGTTGCAGAGCCCGATGACTGTCCTTGCATTCCTGTGGATTGAGCTTGATTCCACGTGCATGGTATCTAGACTTCCAGCTGACAAGCTAGCAAAACTGACCAATCCTGGTGGTGGGTACCATGAACAGCAGAAAGGTCTTGCTGAGGCAGATGAGGTCCCTGGTAGGAAACCTGGCCTTGGCTGTGCATGTTATCCCTATGGGCAGGATATTCTTGCGCTGCCTAATTCAGTCTACAATTGAGTTGATTTGTGATCACCACCGTCTGTGCATAAGCAAGCCTATTAGGAAAACTTAGCATTATGGCAGCAGTTTCTCAGGGATTTCAATGGTGTCTCAGCATGGCTTCCTAGTCCGGTTAACAGCAACGACCTGAAGCTGTACTCTGATGCTTTAGGAGGCATTGGATTTGGCGTTTACTGTGGTAGTTCTTGGGGCACATTTCGTTGGCCAGACTAGTGGGCAGCAAGCAGTCTAATCAAGAAAGATGACATTCCCCGAACTCTTTCCCATCATGGTTGTGATGCACATATGGGGTAAGGCACTGAAATGTCGGCAGGTAGTGCTTTGGTGTGACAACGTAGCAGTAGTTCATGCCATAAATAAGCAGACATCCAAGTGCCTGCTGATGTCCAATTTACTGAGGAAGTTTATCTTATTCTGTTTGTGTAGGAATATTGTGGTGCGAGCGAAACATATTCCTAGGGCATGCAAAGATAGTGGACTTTTTCTCATTGCAAATGGTCCCTGTTCAGGAAGCTAGTGCTGCAGGTGGAAACAGTTGGAAAAGAGGTCCTGGTGCAGCAATGGTCCTTCGGAACCAGACAGCATGTGAAATGCTGTGAAGATCACTTGCTCCATCCACTTGAAACGCCTATGTCCAGAATTAGAGCAAATTGATGATGTTACTATTGAAGAACAATTGGACTGGGCAGCGGGTTCCGGAGGATCTCTTGATTAGCTACAGTGTCCACGTTAAACAGCAGTGACTACCCAGGAACATGATTCACTCTTACCTAGTGGCATTAGCATTCTTCACAAAGCTTGAAATGGGCTGCTCAGAACAATATTTTGCAGTTAAAAAAAAATCATGCTAGGTTGGATCAGGGAGACCTTACCCCACCACAATAACTTTTGAGAACTCTTACTGCTGTTTTGGCGCATATTGCAGGTGTGGCCATCGATGAGTATGAGACTTTGCTTTTCTGGGTAGCTTTCGCACTCGCGTTATTCGGGGCTTTCCATATTAGTGAGTTTACAGCAACATTGCAGAGCACATCACAGCTACAGGATTTGCTTCGGGAGGACGTCAGTGTTACGATCCTGCCCGCGAGGAGCGTGGGCAGGCTCTTACTTTCTCACAGCCAGTCGGGCTGCTGACGCTGCTGCTTCTCTTTCTCCCTGAATCAGCTGGGGCTGTCCCCGCAGCTGTTGCCATGCGGCCGGCTCCTCTGCTCCTGTTTCTGCCTTCCCCCGACATACTGCTGCGATCCCGGGACCTTTCAGCCAGCAGGGAGGCCGTCCTTGCTGGTGCCTGCTTCAGCCCGGGTCCTTGCCTGGCAGGGAAGCCGTTCCAGCCGGTGCCTGCAGCCTGCTACAGCTCTCTACTCTGCCTGCAGTCTTACCTCTCCTCCTGAGGCTATCTTCACAGCATGGAGCCGTTCCTGCAGTCAGCCCTTCTCCTGCTTCCTGCTTCAGTTTTTGCAGCTCTCTGTTCTCCCTGCCGGTGCCTGCAGCCAGCCTTACCTCTCTCTGCTTCTTCCTGCTTCAGTCCTTGCAGCTGGGAGCTGCTCCAGTCCAGGGCTGCTCCGCAGCTTCCTTGGGCCCTCCACGTGGCTGAGGACGCCACCAGCTTCCAGCTCTCCAGTCTCCTAGGGCGCGAGCGCGCACCTCTCTGCTCCTCTTCAAGGGCCAGCCAGGTGTGGCCCCCTGCTGACCCCTCCCTGGGCGTTGTCCACCTCAGCTCTACTAAAGGGCTCAGCGTTCAGTCTGTCTTTGCCTTCGCAAGGAGTTGGTCACTCCTGAGATCCTTCGCTCCAGGAAGTCGTCCGTGTTCCAGCCTTCTGCAAGGTCCTGTGTTTCTTGTTACCTGTTGGAGCTCCTCGTCCAGTCCTGATGTCTGCCTGCCGTTCCAGTCCCTAGGTCTGTCTCTTGATCCAGTACCTGTGTTCCAGTCCTGATGTTACCTACTGTTCCAGTTTCATGTTGCAGCCCTGAGGTGTGACTCCTGTTCCAGTATCCGTGTTCCAGTCCTGATGTTACCTGCTGTTCCAGATGTCCTTGTTCCAGCCCTGAGGTCTGTCTTAATCCTTGTTTCTGATCCTGATGCTTTAACCTGCCTTGAGCTGCCAGGAGTGCAGCGAACCTGCCTTGAGCTGCCAGGAGTGCAGCAATCCTTGCCTTGAGCTGCCAGGAGTGCAGCAACCTGCTTCTTCCCTGTGCTCTCCCACTCTCAGCGTGGTCCATGACCAGCCTTCCTGGGCTGAGTAGGGCGCGCATGGGACAGGGTGGTCCGCGACTCAGTCCCGTGGGTGGTCTGAGTAGGGCGCCCTGAGGGACAGTGCCCATGTCTTCCTTCAGCCCTTGTTCCTGAGTCCACCTCTGTGCATCCAGTACCTCGTCCTGAGTCCACGTCTGTGCCTAAGTCCACGTCTATGCATCCTGCACCTCGTTCCTGAGTCCACGTCTATGCCTGAGTCTACGTCGTTCCTGAGTCTCGTCTGAATCCATGTTCCAGTCTTCGCTGCCCTGGCCTCCATCTGGCCTGCCGCTTCGTGCCGTACCCTGCGGCAGGTCCGAAAGGGCTGGGAACGGTCGGAGGACTGTTCACAAGACCAACATTGCGTTGAGGGGTCTTCCGAAGCGTGCAGGTCCGGAGGAGGGCCTGTCTTCCAGTCATCACTCCAGCCTTGCTCCTGTCCAGCCCATGCTCGGGCATGCCACGCCTCCCGCGGCACCTCTTCAGACCTCTCTGGCGTCGCGCCGCGGCCCAAGGGCACACACATCTCCCAGGAGTGGGATCGCTCTCCTAGCGCTCCACCACAGTCAGCATACATAATGACACTTTATCATTGCGGTTAAGGCAGTATTAATACCAATCAGGGGGCGCATGGTCAAGTTAATATTCTGACAGCAGTTCGAAGCTTAGTGACTTGTCTGGTCATGGCCATGACCTACTTAGCCATAGGCCCAAAAAGTGAAGTTCTGTTCCTGCTATATTGCGCTGGGTCCCCTTTAAGCAGGTACCAATTTACAGCAGTGCTCAAGAAGACCTTGGCACATGCCGGGTTGCAGAGTGAGTGCTTTGGCACTCACTCATTTTGAATTGGAGCACTGGCAGTGGAGGCATCCTATGTCACCACTGCTAGTCTCCCGCAAGCCGTCATACAGCAAATAGGGCGGTGGAGGTCAAGAGCTTTCACATCATACAGTAGGCATGGTGACAGATCCACTGCGCTGGGTGGAGTACTTACCAAAACCTAACTTCTGCCGCTCACTTAGCCACTGCACATTATTGTCATTTGGATTGTCAGCCTCTCTTTCGTCTCTCATACCCTTAGAAGAGCCACGAATGGAAAATTCTGGCAAGATCTCAGGCTGTCAGAAAAAGATTGGGTTATCAAATAGCTGAGTTAAGGAGGCATGCATTGTCACCAATTGTGGCCTTCTTGCAGTCCAGGAGAGTGGGACCTTCCTCTCCAGACCTGAAGATATTTATCTCAGGGGCAACGATCTGGGGAATGGTGCAAGTCTCGCTTTACAGAACGCAATCAGGGATGACCTGAGACGCATCGCCTCGATGTGACCATCCACTAAAATCTGATGGTCTGAAATTATACTTCAGCAGAAAATGTTGGGTAGTGAATGGTGGAGAAGATATCGAGCCAAATTAAATCAACAAGTTGCTAAGGCTCTTCAGCGCTTAGGCAGATATCATGTGAGACACAAGTGGGTTGATGTTCATTGCTCAGAACTGTATGCTAAAGATGGAGTACATTTGTCAGATATGGGCAATGATCTATTTCTGCAAGCAATTCAGAGGTTATTCAATAATGTGAATGGATGAGCCATAGCCATTTAGATCGTGTGCAGGCAGGACAGTTCATGCCTGCGTGTGACAAGATCCCTGTGGCGGCAGCGACTGAATCCAGGAGAGGGATTGGAGACTATGGGAGGCAATAAAAGGGTACAGGGAAGTGCCAGTAAAGAAGAGTGGGCTAGGGCCCCAGTGGTTGGTCAGGATGGTGAATGTTGGGCCTGGGGAATGGGCCTTGACATGCTGATGGCTGGATACATAAGAACATAAGAAAATGCCATACTGGGTCAGACCAAGGGTCCATCAAGCCCAGCATCCTGTTTCCAACAGTGGCCAATCCAGGCCATAAGAACCTGGCAAGTACCCAAAAACTAAGTCTATTCCATGTAACCATTGCTAATGGCAGTGGCTATTCTCCAAGTCAACTTAATAGTAGGTAATGGACTTCTCCTCCAAGAACTTATCCAATCCTTTTTTAAACACAGCTATACTAACTGCACTAACCACATCCTCTGGCAACAAATTCCAGAGTTTAATTGTGCGTTGAGTAAAAAAGAACTTTCTCCGATTAGTTTTAAATGTGCCCCATGCTAACTTCATGGAGTGCCCCCTAGTCTTTCTATTATCCGAAAGAGTAAATAACCGATTCACATCTACCCGTTCTAGACCTCTCATGATTTTAAACACCTCTATCATATCCCCCCTCAGTCGTCTCTTCTCCCCAGGGAGGGGCTCTATGGGCCTGCTGCATGGCAGCCTGCATGGGACCCCCTGCTGGGGGGGGGGGGGGGGAGACAGTCCCGGCGCCTGTGGGGCTTTTGGGAGCATGACTTCTCAAAATTTTCTGCTTGGGCAAAGGAGTATTGGAATTTATTTATCTGCACCTGCCCGGTAGTTTAAGATGGGACAGGACTCAGCGCTTAAATTAGACTCCCCTGTTAGGGACCTGTGATAAATGACTGCTGCCATTTCATCCAGTATGTTAGCGTTATGTTTTGTTTGCTTGTGGTATTTTCTTGGGGCGTTGTGCAAGCAAGGTGGAGGAGGAAGAGGAGCCACGAATGTCCGGACTTCCCCAGTTTCATTCCAGTTTAATTGTACATGGAGTGAAAAAAAAAATGTTCTCAGATTCATTTTAAATGTTGCAAATTACCTTCGTAGGGTGTCCCATATTCTTAGTACTACTTGAAACCAACCATTCTGCCTTCTACCCACTCCGGCTTGTGCAGGCCTCTATCCTGTCTCCTCTCTGTCATCTGTTCTCCAGGCTGGACCCTAACCTATTTAACCTTTCCTTATAGGGGAGCCGTAACATGCCCTCTGTACCATTTCTATTTCCAATGTTTCTTTTTTGAGATAGGGTGACCAAAAAACACACACATGGTACAGAGGCGTTACATCTTCTGTTTTATTTTCCATTCCTTTTCTAATAATACCTAACATTTTATTTGCTTTTTTGACTGCTGCCAAGGATATCAAAGTATTATCCAAAATGATTCCAAGATCCTTTCCCTGGGTGATGAAAGTTAATATGAAACCCAGCATCATATACCTGTCGTTTGGATTATCCTTTCCTACATGGATTACTTTGTACGTGTCCACATTAAATTTCATCTGCCGTTTAAGTATCCAGGGTGGTCCTCCAATTCCTAACAATCAGCTCATGATCTAATAAAATTTGAATATGTTTGTATTGTGACTTTATCTTGCTCATCACTCCCTTTTCCAGATCATTCATAAATGTATTAACAAGTACCAGTCCTTGGGACATTCCCCTACTTAATTTTCTCCACTGAGAGAAGTGACCATTCAGTCCTACTCTGTTTCCTGTCCTTTAGCTAGTTTACAACCCATAATAGGACATTTTCATTTCATTTTTATACATTGATTTTCCATAAAATACAAAGCAATGTACAATAATAACAATAAAATCAAAATCATAAAATAGGCAAGCATTACATAAAAAGTAAAATTTATAAATAAAACATTAAAATGACATGCATTAAACAATGTATACAAGAGATAATGAATAGGGCAAAACAGACTAGTATACAAGATCATATAATATATAAACTAATCAAGCTAGTTCTGTTCTAAGCTACTACATGCCTGTCAAAAAAAAATATTTTAAGTGTGCTAAATCATATTCTTTTCTGATGTCCTTTGGCAGAGTATTCCAAAGTCATGTGGACAATGACAGAAAAAGCTCTTTCACGCATTCTAGTTCTAGCTGGGTTAAACTGAACAAAAAGCAAATCTTCCTGTGAGAACCTTAGTGATCAAGAGCTGATATTTAATTAGTTTGTCCATTAAGTAGGTAGGCTGCAGCTGACTTTAAAAACCATTTTTTTAAAAGTCCAATAAGATGGATGACTGACAATAATACTCCCAAAAGGTCAATCCAAATAGATGTATATTCTGACTTAATGGGTGAAAAACTACTCTGTGAGTCCATACACGAATGTATTTCATTAATATTCAAGGACCTTCATCACAAGAAAGGAAGAAAAAATCTGCCATTCAAAGGGTTTTTAATTAAATGTTGTGAATTGTAGTTAAACTTAACTTATCTTTGAAGTTTTGAAGTCTGTGTGTATGTCCCACTCCAAAATCCAATAATGCATGCGTTAAAGAGAGAAGTCTTAATCCTGGCATGGAATCAAGTTTCGATGAAAGCCTGCCTCGGGGGACAACGGGCTTCTGAGAATGGCTTGAAAAGTTTGTAATCGTAGAGACCATTAATGTGAATAAGGCAGGACAACATTTGAACCTATTACGGCACTTTGTCATTGTGATGACATTTTAAAAATGTGCAACTAACAATCCCAATGAGAATTTAAAGAAACAATATAACCAATCCCCGGTTTTCTTACCATCAGCGTGACACTTATTTTTATAAAAATATAACTTGTCGTCCCCATGGCAATGCCATGGATTAGAATTCTGTCTCTCCAGCCTCGTTTGTTGTATCTCAACAGCTTGCTTTCTGTGGCTCTGTTCAGCATCTTAGAGCACTTTCCATTCGGGACATGCATGCAGGCTTTGAGTGGTGTTACCTCGTTTGCCCTTGTTTGGAGCAGGTTCTGCAGATAGTGTAAAAATGTGTATTTGTGTAAGAGAGAGAGAGAGCCTATGTGTGTGAGAAACTAATTAAGACTGTGTACGTGAGAGTTGTGTGTGTGTAAGAGAGACTGTAAGAGAGAGACTAACTGAGAGACTATATGCAAGTGACAGGGACTATGTGTGAGTGTGTCTAAGTGAAAGAGACTGCATATGTGAGCGTGAGATGGTGTGAGAGAATATGGGGTAGATTTTCAAAGGGTTGCGCGTGTAAGATACACGTGCAACCCCAAAAAAATTACCCCTGCCTCCCCCTCCGCACGCCGAGCGCAAGCCTCAGGACGCGTGTATGTCCCGGGGCTTCGAAAAATGGAAGGTCCGGGGGCGTAGCTGCGGTCCGTGGTCGTGGCCGAGTGCCCCGTCACAGCAGCCTGTATCGGGGCCTGGCCAGCCAGCGCACGCAAGTTACGCCTGCCTCGGGCAGGCATAACTTTCTCAACAAAGGTAGGGGGGATTTAGTTAGGGCGGGGGGGGGGGGGTGGGTTAGGTAGGGGAAGGTAGTGGGGGCCACGCATGTTATAAAATCGGGCATAGATTTGTTCGCGCCGGGTTGTGCGAACAAATCTATGCCCGCGCATATGTTTTAAAATCTGCCCCTATGTGTGTAAGAGAGAGACCGTGTATAAGTGTGAGAGAGAGAACTGATGATTACATAGAACTAATTATACCCCAGTTTATTTTTCTGAACATTTTTCGAATGTCAGAACTCTTTGTTGTCAGGGCTGTGACAAGCACGGTACATACATGTGTGTATGATGGTATTGTCCAAGAGTGAGAGAATTCTGGTCTGATGATGCCCCAATCTATTTGACTCCCCTTTTGGGCTTGTTGGGGAGGTTGGAAAGTTCTTTAATTCTTGCTAAGCAGAAATATTGGTAGATCATCCTCTTCTTTCAGGTAGATCCACAATCGCCACCTGCTGGAAATTTCATCCAAATATTGCATGCGCAAACCCAGGGTATCTCAGAACTTGAACTATTGCGATGTAAATGAAGGGGAAGAATTTAAATACGAACATATACGGGAGCGTTGCCATGTTTTAAGGGTTGGATAAATGCTGCTGCCATTTTAGAGTTATGCCTTTTTCTTTACTTATTTTAGCTTTTCTTTTATATTATACTTAGGATTTATTTGTGCTGATATCTATGCCAAACTGTACTGGCACTTTTGTTGACAAAACCTGTTTAAAAATAAAAAGTTAAAAAAAAAATAGATGTAAGGGAGGAAGAGAAGAAACACAAATAGACAGGAGACCCTAGAAATAGAAAAGTCAGAGAAAAGCAGAAGAGAGATTGGGAGCACCTGATGAGGAAATGAAAATGTTCAGACAAAGGTAGGAAAAAAGCATTTTATTTTCAGTGTAGTAACAGAAATGTGTCAACGTCCAGGATGTGGGTCTCTGACACCTTTTAATATTTTGCTCATCACAAGAGGAAATGCACGCACAGTCAGGCTTCTCAGGGTTTCCATTTCAATACATTGCTAGTTTGTGGCCACGCTTTCTGTATTTGGTGCGGGTCTGCCTGAGGCGTTCTGCAAGTGTGCAGTTTATTTGTAGAAATCTATAGCAGGCTGGCTTGTTTTATTTTTCCGGTATGAGGTATGCTGCTGTTCATGGCTAAGCTTATTAATGTTTGAGTCTGGCAGGTTTGCTGTACCGGTCCTGTGTGCAGTTTTTTTGTAGGGTTCTGTATTATTTCACAATGCTCTTGGTAGCAGAGATAGTTGGTGTTGCAGTTACTGAGATGATACCGGAATATTTTTGTATGGCAAGCAGTAACGGAAAATGTCCAAGCTCTGCTCTGCACCTTTAGGTTGGATTTGTTGTGAATGCAAGGTATGTTTAGAGAACTTGAGGTGCAGAATGTAAAAACGGGTTCTCTCCCCTCTCTATAAACCCCATACTTCATTCCCAGATGTAAGAATTGACGGAGTGATGCTACTGAATAATTCTAATGGTAGTTTTACTGGACAGTTGATACTGGCCGGGGGTTTCTTTCTGTCTAGACGTAATATTGGCATGCACTTCCAGTACCGTAATGACGATTTGCAGAGAGGCCTCCTGCTTTACGAGTGGGGGTGTCCTGTGTCTGCACAGATGGAGCTTGGTAAGAGATGGGTGCAGAGCAAGCCTTGCAACCCTTTCACCTTTCACCTTTCACCTTTCACCACTACTCCACAACCCTTTCACCTTTCACCACTACTCCACCAACTGGACCTTACAGATCCGAACGCAGCACTTCGATCATGGAATACAATCACCGAAACTATAGCTAACAAGCTATGCCCTCCTATTACAAAAAAACCACACCAGAATTCCTCCAAAAGACAGCCATGGTTCTCTTTAGAACTAAGAAAGCTCAAACTCCAACTAAGACAAAATGAGGCTAAATGGCGCAAAAACCCAGGAACCAACACCCTTTCAATCTACAAATCATCTCTGCACCAATACAAATCAAGCACCCTAAGATCCAAGAGGGACTACTACGCCTCGAAGATACACAACCTTGTATTCGATGCCAAAGCCCTCTTCAGCTATGTAGCCAACCTCACACAATTAAACCAACCAGAGATTGCTCATGACCAAGCTCAATCGAAAGCGGAAGAATTAGCTCTATTCTTCAGCAACAAAATCAATACTCTTCTATCGCAGCTCCCCACGAACCCCACTGTTCCACTAACCACTCCTCAACCTTCAATCAACTACACTCGGTTAGAAGAACTTGACACAACTTCATCCACTGAGATCCAAGGAATTCTAAGGAAAATGAAACCTTCCTCTCACCCTTCGGATCACATCCCAGCCAAACTACTACTATCAATTCCAGAATCTATCTCCAAAACCCTGGCAGATATCATAAATTGCTCCCTTACACAAGGAATCTACCCTGACAACCTCAAACTTGCCTCACTCAAACCCCTTCTCAAAAAACCAAATCTCGACCCAAACGATTCTAACAACTTTAGACCGATAGCCAACCTCCCATTCATAGCCAAGATAATGGAAAAATTGGTAAACTCACGACTCTCAAACTACATTGAAGATAATAACCTTCTATTCCCATCACAATACGGATTCCGTAAAACCTTAAGCACGGAAGCTCTCCTCATCTCTATGACTGACCACATCATCCTAGGCTTAGACAAAGGACAAGCCTTCCTTCTGATACTACTCAACCTTTCGTCTGCATTTGATACGGTCAATCACTCCCTTCTCACTAACCAACTAACAGCCATAGGTATCTCAGGCACTGCCCTATCATGGTTCAGAACCTTCCTCAGCAACAGAGGATATAAGGTTAAGATTCATAATAAAGAATCCTCTCTTCACCCCGCGTCAGTAGGAGTCCCTCAGGGCTCATCCCTGTCTCCTACCTTGTTCAACATTTATCTGTTACCCTTATGTAAACTTCTCACCGACCTCAATCTCAAACACTTCCTCTATGCAGACGATATTCAGGTCTTGATCCCCATCGAAGAGTCACTCGCAAAAACACTGTCTCACTGGGAAACCTGCCTCCAAAACATCAAACAGCTTCTCACAAGTCTCAACCTGATACTAAATTCATCAAAAACGGAACTGCTACTCATCACACCAGAAAACAGCTCCCTCACACACACTCATCCCACCGTACCAAATACTACACAAGTAAGAGACCTAGGAGTTCTAATTGACAATCACCTAAACCTGAAAGCTAACATCAACAAAACCACCAGAGACTGCTTTTATAAGCTCCAAGTGCTGAAAAGAATACGACCTCTCTTCCACACACATGACTTTAGAACGATTCTACAATCAATCATTTTCGCAAAGCTGGACTATTGTAACACCATCATGCTTGGTCTCCCCTCATCACACACCAAACCATTGCAAATGGTCCAAAATGCCTCCGCTCGTATACTCACTAACACCAGGAGAAGAGAACACATAACCCCAATCCTGATGGACCTTCATTGGCTGCCCATACACTTCAGAATAATCTACAAGGCCATTCTCACCATTTTCAAAAACATCCATCAATTAGCTCCAATCGATCTCCATATCCCCCTCCGATTACACCATTCAACAAGACCGACAAGAGATGCTTACAAAGGATCACTTCAAGTACCCCCAGCCAAAACTACCAGACACATCACGCTTAGAGATCGGGCATTCTCCACAGCCGGTCCAACTTTATGGAACTCCATTCCCCCGGATCTTAGAATGGAACCCACCATCTCAACATTCAAGAAAAAACTCAAGACGTGGCTATTCACGCAGGCATTTCCTAACTCCAACATTATTTAACTCATCAATCAACACGCTACGCTAATAATAACATTAATAGCTACCTCTTACAATGTTATTTATACAATGCTATTTATACATATATATAATCATCTGATCTTCATTTCCTTCTCACTCCAAGTTATTGATTTCCTTGTTATATGTAACTGCTTTTCTGCACTTTTGTTCAAATTGTAAAGTCTTATTATTATTGCACCCCTGTTTCTTGTGAACCAGCATGATGGGACTATCGTCCTGAATGTTGGTATATAAAAAAAACTTAAATAAAAAATAAATAAAAATAACCCCTACCGGTACCAAACCAACAGGGCAGTTCCCTCAACTCCCACCCACATAGGTCATGCAGGATGAATACCTGATGACAATTGCATGGGAATGTAGGCCAGAGATCATTTAAGGTTTAATATTTAATAGTGTGATATTCATTTGTGCGTCTTTATAGGATTGTTCTCAGTGGAGTGGAAGAGAAAGTTGCTGATCATGGCCGAGTTGTTCAGTTACCAAAATCTCAGTGACGGTCGGGGAGACTTATGGGCTAGTGCACTGGGTCTTTTATGTACCTGGCAATGCCTCTGCACATAGATTTTGGCAACTACTCAGCTCTGCTACTCTGTACCATACTCCTATTAGGAGTTAAGTCATTGTTGCAGTGCATTTTCAAGTGTTAAGCTGCTGCTATAAATTCCGTAGTGAATGGTTTCTCATGACTGCTATTTTTGCATAATAAAACATACTACTCCATGTGGCTGATAATATTGATCTACTATCTTGATTAAGCCCTTTAAAGCTGACACTTCCTGGCCAGGGGCAAATTGCAGAAAAATAGCAGCCCAGGGGATTTTTTCAAAACCGGCCCACGGGGGGGGTATCTGACTCCCTTGTGCACTTTCTCTGCAGCGCATGCATCAACACGCCAAGTCGACTCTGTAACCTGGCAGAATGAAGCCCAAACATCTCCAAAATAAGTTTCACATCTCTCCTAAATAAGTAAGAAATAGAGCATCCTCTCGACCAGCAGTGAGGAACCAAAGCTGTAGACCCCCATTCCGTCCATGCAAATCGGTTGGGGTCCCCCCACAAGTCTGCTTAGCAGAATACCTCTCCTCAGTCTCACACGAGGAACAGAGGCAGACCCTCGCCAAATACAAAATGAAGAGACGATAAAGTATAAATAGAAATGTGCAGACAAAAACTGAACTTGAAACCACAACAAGCCAGACTGTATGGAATGGAAAAACATTCCTCACGAAACATCAAACAATAACATCAAGAAATGTAAAGCGTCAATCCTAATAGTAAAACCAAACTCATAAAAGGAGTAAATATTTCAAAACAACTGATGAAAAGAACATCCAGTGATTGCAAACATATAACATTGTTTGTTTTAAATTTCCCAAACATCAATAAAATATTTCAAAATAGCAGACACAGCAAACAACACCCAATAATTAAAGCTAAAATAAATCCCCCCACTCTCTGTTCCTGGGAAGATTGCAGTCACCCTGAGATTGTCATGGATTAGTAAGGGGTGGGAGATATGCACAAACGTTTTTCTCTCTCTAACACACATGTTCATTCTCACATAAACTCCCTTATATTCTCTCTCATACACATGCTCACTAGATCACACGCTGTCTCCTGTATATATGCTCACTGGCTCACATGCTCTCTCTCCCAGACATGCTCACTGTGTCACACACATGCTCACTGGCTTAATCACTCTCTCATATACATGCTGACACATGTTCACTGACTCATTCATGCTCACTGGCTCAGTCATGCTCTCTCAATTACATGCTGACACACATGTTCACTGACTCGTTCATGCTCACTGGCTCAGTCATGCTCTCTCATATATATGCTGACACATGTGCACTGACTCGTTCATGCTCACTGGCTCACTCATGCTCTCTCATATACATGCTCACACACATGTTCATGCTCACTGGCTCAGTCGCTCTCTTTTATACTCACACACAGGCCCACTGGCTTAAATACTCCTCTTGCTCAAACATATGCTCATTGGCTCACTCGTTCTCTCTCACTCACAAACCTGCTCTGATAACCACAAGTCTGACTGTATTATGCAGTGCAACAATGGAAAAACAGAAACATAATCACTACTCACAAAACATCAAGCAATAAAATCAAGAGATATAAGGCATCACTCATAATATTAAAACCATGAAAAGAATAAATATGTCAAAACATCTGACAAACATAGAGGGCCCAATATTCAAAGCACGTTCAGTGCTACTTAGCGGGATAAGTAGGACTTATGTGGTTAAGTAGCAGCTGCTGACTATGCGCTTACCTTTAGCGGCTGCTGCTTAGCTACATAAGTCCCTTGTATGACTAAAAGGTTAGCTGCAGAGGTTGTGGGCGGGCAGTGCGCGGAGTGACTTAGCCACATAACTTATGCAACTAAGAAGTAATATTCGGTCTTAGCTGTATAAATTTACCAGCTGCGTTAGACGGTTATAACTGAGATGGCTAAGTACAAATATATATGCGTATATTCAGTGATGTAGCCGTGCGATGAATATACTGTGTAAACAGCTCTCTTTCAATATTGGGCCCCTAATGATTTAAAAAGTCATATAAATGTGTTCTAATATTTTCAAAACACCAATAAAATATTTCAAAACAGCAGACACATGAAATAACACCCCAAAATTTAAAATAACAATAAATAAATAAATAATCTCCAGCTCTCCATGCCATTAAATAAATAATAAATACCTGGCATCTTTTGATTTCCCAAAGCTTGTTGTGGATTTGGGTGAAGGGGCCCACACAATCTTTATCTTCTTTCTCTCTCTCTCTCCCTCTCTTTCACACACACAGGCACTTTCTCTCTCATACACATGCAGGCTGTCTCTCACTCACACACACACACACGCAGATGTTGCGTCCGTTGGTCTCAGACGGCTTCGACCTCTGTGCCTCCCCTTTTTCTCCGCTCTCCCCGTTAGCCTTGGGAAGATGGCTGCCGCCCCGTCTGCATGCTGCTCTCTCCAGCGTCCCCGGAACGGCTATGGCAAAGCCTCACACCATGTTTCTCCTAAGGGGCCTCCTAGGATGCGCACACGCATGCCACCCATGTCTTTATCCACGTCATGGCAGGAACCCCGGGGGCGTCCCCCCTCGAGTGACGTCACGCCATCCGGGTATTTAGCCTACGCTTGTTTGCTAGTTCATTGAGTTAGCAAGGATTGGACTCGTCCGGTCTATGCTACTCTGCTGCTTCCATGCTGCCGCTGGGAGCTCTCTCTGCCCTTCGGGGTATTCTCTAACCTGGGCACCCGATTCTCGGGGGCCCTTTGCTTTCTTTCAGGTGCATTACTGGGATCAGGTATTCGCTCCTCGAGGGCCTGTTTTCTCTGCCCCGGTGCCTGTAACCATCTACTTCTGCCTGGTGGAATCGTCAACCTTACAGCTACCTTCTAGTGAGTAATCTAATTCTCAGTCTGTCTCATCTACAGCTCTGCCGTGCTGGGAAACCTACACCTGGATCTCCCTTTACCATCTTGGTGAGACGGGTTCCCTCTGCTGAGGATCCCTGGACTGCTACCTCTGGATCACCTCACTACTGCCACCTCTGTTCATTCTCAGTTCACTTAGGGGTAGATTTTAAAAGAAGCGCGATCAGCCTACTTTTGCTTGCGCATCAGACTCAAGCAAAAGTACGCTGGATTTTAGTAGATACGCGCGGAGCCGCGCGTATCCACTAAAATCCTGGATCGGCGCGCGCAAGGCTATCGATTTTGTATAGCCTGCGCGCGCCGAGCCGCGCTGCCTCCCCCCGTTCCCTCCAAGGCCGCTCCGAAATCGGAGCGGCCTTGGAGGGAACTTTCCTTTGCCCTCCCCTCACCTTCCCCTCCCTTCCCCTACCTAGCCCACCCGCCCGGCCCTGTCTACACCCCCCCCCTTACCTTTGTCGGGGGATTTACGCCTCCCGGAGGGAGACGTAAATCCCCGCGCGCCAGCGGGCCTGCTGCGCGCCGGGCCGCGTCCTGGGGGCGGGTATGGAGGGCGCGGCCACGCCCCCGGGCCGTAGCCACGCCCCGTACCCGCCCCCAAAACGCTGCCGACACGCCCCCGGAACGCCGCGACGACCGGGCCCGCCCCCCGACACGCCCCCGACACGCCCCCCTCCGAGAACCCCGGGACTTACGCGAGTCCCGGGGCTCTGCGCGCGCCGGGAGGCCTATGTAAAATAGGCTTCCCGGCGCGCAGGGCCCTGCTTGCCTAAATCCGCCCGGTTTTGGGCGGATTTAGGCGAGCAGGGCTCTGAAAATCTACCCCTTAGAGAATAGCCACTGCCATTAGCAATGGTTACATGGAATAGACTTAGTTTTTGGGTACTTGCCAGGTTCTTATGGCCTGGATTGGCCACTGTTGGAAACAGGATGCTGGGCTTGATGGACCCTTGGTCTGACCCAGTATGGCATGTTCTTATGTTCTCTGGTGGTATACATCAGCTGTACAATAAAAGACAAAACTCTGTGTTTGTGCGTCCTGAGATTAGCCCAGTACTGTGGTTCCCCAAGGGGCTCCTCCCTGTGGGCGTGGTCATCTCCCACAGTACCCAAGAATCCACTCAAATACCTCAAAACCATAATAGCAGACTCTCATACACACATGCAGGCTCTCACTCTCTCATGCACCCATGCAGGTATTCTCATACAGACATGTAGGTATATTCTCTCTTATATACATGCAGGAGCTCATAAAGATACAGGTGCTCACTATCATACATATATTCAGGCTCTCTCTTTTCATACACACATGCAGGCTCACTCTCATGCACATATTCAGGCTCTCTCTTTTTCATACACACATGCAGGCTCACTTTCATGCACATATTCAGGCTCTCTCTATTTTATATACACATGCAGGCTCGCTCTCTTTCATACACACACGCAGGCTCACTCTCATGCACATATTCAGGCTCCCTCTCTTTCATACACACATGCAGGCGCTCTCTCATGCACATATTCAGGCTCCCTCTCTCTTTCATACACACATGCAGGCTCACTCTCATGCACATATTCAGGCTCTCTCTTTTTCATACACACATGCAGGCTCACTTTCATGCACATATTCAGGCTCTCTCTATTTTATATACACATGCAGGCTCTCTCTCTTTCATACACACATGCAGGTTCTTTCTCTTTCATACACACATGCAGGCGCTCTCTCATGCACATATTCAGGCTCCCTCTCTCTTTCATACACACATGCAGACTCACTCTCATGCACATATTCAGGCTCCCTCTCTCTTTCATACACACATGCAGAATCTCTGTCTCTCTCATGCACACATGCAGGCTCTCTCTCTTTCATACACACATGCAGGCTCGCTCTCTCTTTCATACACATGCAGGCTCTCTCTCTTTCATACGCACATGCAGGCTCACTCTCATGCGCATATTCACGCTCTCTCTTTCATACACACATGCAGACTCTCATGCGCATATTCAGGCTCTCTCTCTTTCATACACACATGCAGACTCTCTCTCATGCACATATTCAGGCTCTCTCTTTCATAAACACATGCAGGCTCACTGTCATGCACATATTCAGGCTCTCTCTCTTTTTCATACACACATGCAGGCTCACTCTCATGCACATATTCAGGCTCTCTCTCTTTCATACACACATGCAGGCTCACTCTCATTCACATATTCAGGCTCTCTCTCTCTTTCATGCACATATGCAGGCTCACTCTCATGCACATATTCAGGCTCTCTTTCATACACACATGCAGGCTCATTCACATATTCAGGCTCTCTCTCTCTTTCATACACATATGCAGGCTCACTCTCATGCACATATTCAGGCTCTCTCTCTTTCATATACACATGCAGGCTCTCTCTCTTTCCTACGCACATGCTGGCGCCTTCTCTCATATATATATATATATATATATACACACACACACACTCACACACACAAACACTCACATATCTCTTTGGCGTCCTCCTGGGCCTTGGCCATGCCCACGCTGCTCATTTACTGCCGGAGGGGAAGTGGGAGAAAGCGGCCCTGCAACCGCCGATGTGTCCTTCTGCCGAGCCTGTAGGCCTTTCTTTGGGCCATGTCAGGGTGGTCGCCGTCGTGGCACAACAGAGACCTCACCTGGGCGGTCGGGTGTCGCGACCCCGCAAAAGACCTTGTTCGGTGGCAATCCCTCAGCAGGAGCTGAGATGAAGACCACATGACCAGTGCAATCAGCCCATCAGGGGATGCCCAATCTACCCCTGCACATGCGGCCTCTCTTTCATAAACACATGCAAGCTCACTCTCATGCACATATTCATGTACTTTCTCTTTCATGCTCATATTCAGGTGCTCTCTCTTTCATACACACATGCAGGCTCACTCTCTCTCATGCACACATGCAGGCTCTCCCTCATGCACACACACATGCAGGCTCACTCTCTCTCATGCACACATGCAGGCTCTCTCTCATGCACACACACATGCAGGCTCACTCTCATGCACACATGCAGGCTCTCTCTCTTTCATACACACATGCAGGCACTCTCTCTTTCATACACACATACTGGTGCTTTCTCACACACACACACACACACCTCTCAGGTGTCCTCCTTTCTTCTGGGCCTTGGCCACGCCCATGCTGCTCATTTACTGCCGGAGGGGAAGTGGGAGGGAAGCGGCCCTGCAACCGCTGATGTGTCCTTCTGCCGAGCCTGTAGGCCTTTCTTCAGGCCACGTCAGGGTGCTCGCCGTTGTGGCACAACAGTCCTCCCCTGGGCCATTTTGGGTGTTGTAACCCCGCAAAAGACCTTGTTCGGTGGCAATCCCTCAGCAGGAGCTGAGATGAAGACCACATGACCAGTGGAATCAGCCCATCAGGGGATGCCCAATCCGCCCCTGTACATGCAGCCTCTCTCTCATGCACTCATGCACTCATGCATGTTCTCTCTCTCTCTCATGCACACATGCAGACTCACTATCATGCATATATTCAGGCTCTCTCTATTTTATATACACATGCAGGCTCTCCCTCATATACACAGGCAGGCTCACTGTCATGCACATATTCAGGTGCTTTCTCTTTCATGCACATGCTCTCTCATTTTTCATACACACATGCAGGCTCACTCTTATGCACATATTCTGGCTTTCTCTTTCACAGAAATGCAAGCTCACTCTCATGCACATATTCAGGCACTCTCTCTCTCATGCACACATGCAGGCTCTCTCTCTGTCAGCACACATTCAGGCACTCTCTCTCATACACACATGCTGGCTCTCTCTCATGCACACATGCTGGCTCGCTCTCTCTCTCTCATGCACACATGCTGGCACTTTCTCTCATACACACACACATCTCTCAGGTGTCCTCCTTTCTTCTGGGCCTTGGCTGTGCTCGCGCTGCTCATTTACTGCCAAAGAGGGAAATGGCCCTTCAATTATCAGATGTGTCCTTCTGCCGAGCCTTTAGGCCTTTCTTTGGGTTGCATCGGGTTGGGTTCCATCGCGGCCCCGCCAACACTTCCCTCCTACCACATCAGGTGTCGTAGCCCGCAAAAAGGGTTGTTTCGCAGCAATCCCTCAGTAGAAGCTGAGACGAAGACCATATGACCGTTCTTTAAATCTGTCAAGGCGACTTTGTTAATTTAGATCTGTAGAAGTTTTTCAATTAAACTATTTCAATATAAGATGTTGTGTATTGGACTGCATTCACTCTGTTAAAATGTTTTTCTTTATTTATTGTTCTCACAAACAATCTACTTTAAGTATTATCGCAGCACACAATTGTATTTTTTCGATCTTCTTCCTGGACAACCAGGAATCTTGTTTATATATGGGAATGACTAATTTGATTAGCATGAATCCTTTACTTTTCTGTTTAGTTCTAATGCTTTAATGGCAGGGGAGAAAGACCGATACTTCACGCATATCCAGCATAGCTCTCTGCTTCAATGGCAGGTGGAATGAAGAAAAGTGGATCTATATACAGACAACAACCAACAAGGACTGAATTACATAGTCTGGGTAAACAAATAAGCATGGGTGTAGCTTGCTTATTGCGGCGGTTACTACCCCTAACTAATTAAGCTAGATATTTCACTTAGATGCAGTTCCAACACTGCTCTCTACATTAATGGTGGGGGTGGAAGGGAAATAGAACCAAAAGGTTACTAAGAGCCAAGAGTAACAGATAAGTATGAGGGAAAAAAAAGTGTGAAGCTTGCTGGGCAGACTGGATGGGCCATTTGGTCGTCTTCTGCCATCATTTCTATGTTTCTATAATGCTTGTCTACAATAAACTCACTTGCCATCAAATAGAAGCTTGCTGCTTTGGCCTGTTTGATGTGTTAACAATTACTAAATACTGAACTTTGAACTACATGGGCTGTTGAACCTTATGATTGTCACATGGGTTAAAATGTAACTTTTTCCTTTTTTTTAACGCTTTATAAGCTATTGAGCTCTGATATCTTTAATCCTTGGGGCTGTACTAAATACAAGAAAATAACATTTCCAAGAACATAAAGAGTCCTGTAAACGAAAGCAAGAAAAATGTAATTATTTAACGTTGCAGATGCTTCTGGCTGTATGCATCAGTGGATATAAAGGTTACAATAAATAACATGCCAACATGCCATTTGTTATATTTGCCATTACCTGTGGCCTGTATGGTTCATCTTGTTTGTTCGCAGTGTTACAGAAGCAGCTGTGGAGAACTAATTAAGCTTCAGTGAGAAGGCTGATATATACCTCCAAGGAGATAAAATGAGCTTGCAAACATAATCCTCTTTCCCCGATCTTTCTAACATCACCACTATCATTATCTAGGAACTGGCAGGACGGGCTGCTTCTGCTCTCCAGTTGAAAATAGAGTTGAGTTCCCAGCTGGTGCAGAAGGAGCACTGAGGCTCCAACAGTAGAAAGGTCTAATGATGGATACTTTAGAGGGAAATGGACATGAGCGTGTCAGAATCTGGACCCCTGATGATTTTCATATGTGTCTTGCCCTCGGGTTCAGCTCCCAGAGGCTGTGAAAGAAGCAGAATAATGACCAGAGGCAAGTGTCTGTTGTGTAGTGGACTTCTCAGGTGCACCAGCTGATGTCAAAAATCTCTTTTTGATGGAGAGACAGGGTACCTAGTAAGGCATTTATAATTTCCTGTCCGCCTGCAAAGTGTGTGACTTGCTAGCCAGTAAGGCTCATGGTTATTTTTAGCATCTTGTCTGCCCTTGCTTGTTATTTCATGTTCAGAGAGAGGGAGCCTGTATGAGGAGATTGTGAAGGAGTGTGTTTGGGAGCTGGTGTGTATGAAAAAGGGATCGTGTGTATGTGAGGGTGCTAGCCTGTGTGAAGGGATTGTGTATGTGTGAGACAGAGAGAGACATAGGTAGCCTGTGTGAGGATGTATGCATGAGAGAGAAAGGGAGCTTGTGTGGGTGTGTATGCAAGAGAGAGGGCCCTGTATGAGGGGATGTGTGTGTGCGAGAGAGTGAGGGAGCCTGTATGAGGAGGTGTGTATGTGTATTAGAGAGAGGGAGCCTGTGTGTGAGAGAGGGAGGGACAGAGGGGGAGCCTGTGTGAGGATGTATGTGTAAGAGAGAAAGGGAGCTTGTGTGGGTGTGTATGCAAGAGAGAGGGCCCTGTATGAGGGTGCGTGTGTGCGTGCGTGCACGAGAGAGTGAGGGAGCCTATATGAGGGGGTGTGTATGTGTATTAGAGAGAGGGAGCCTGTGTATGAGAGAGGGAGGGACAAAGGGAGCCTGTGTGAGGGGCAGTACTGAGAATGAAGTCAAACTCTGGGACTGGCGATAGAGTGGAAGGGGTTGAACCTAGAGGTGGAGGGGACACAGATACTGGCAGGTGGAGGAGTTGGGGCCTGAGAGGGCAAAATGGCCAGGGGAGTAGAGAGAGCGAGGGGAAGGGACACTCTTACAGTGAATTTCTAGGGAAATTCTGTTCAAAATATTTAAAATTCTGCATCTCTAAGTAATAACTTTTTTTCTGTATTAATTTAAAGTGTAATTACTTAAAGACTGTCATGTAGATTGTTATTTTGACCAATATAAAGTTTGCAGAATTTTAAGTTTTTGTGTGCAGAATTTTAAATTTGTTTTGCGCAGAATTCCCCCAGGAGTAAAATGTGTGCATTTTTAGTGTACACTAAGTCAAAATAATGCTTACTAGTTTGTTAGTGCATGCTAATTTGAATTAGTACATATTAAAAATACTTAAATTTAAAAACAAATTTAAAACAAAACTAAAGAAATTTTAAAAAATCTAAAAATGAAATGAAAGCAAAATGATACCAATTCTTTTCCATGCACAGCCTTATTCAGCAGCTCCTTTTCTGTATATTTTGACCTTTGCTTCAAAGTCATTTCATACAACATAAACAGCTCGATTCTTCATCCAGCAGTATTCGAGTTGGTTCCCTTACTGTGGATGGACATAGCTGAGTTCTATGTAATGTACGATGGACCTGGTTAAGGCAATTTGTCTGAAAAGGAACTAATTTGGGTTTGCAAAGGGTAAAGGGTGTGAAAGCTTATGCAACTGAGACCTTTTTTACATTTTGGAATATTTCTATAATCCTTTCATGATGAAAGTATAGAGTGTTGTGTAGATCAGTGAAACTCCTACTTTTAATACATTTTAATTAGGATGTTTTAGAAAGCAGAATGTGAAAAATATACAAAGGTGTGAAGACTTTTACAAGGATGTAAGCTATGACTTAACTAATCAGGAGAAATGTCCCATGCTCCTTGTGTCAACCACTCTTTAAAGAAACCCAGAACACTTTTATTAACTTAACAAATCTGTCCATTTCTAATCAAAAAGTAATCCAAAGTTGCTGTTTGTGATGGGAGGGGAGATGTTAATGTTATCAATCGGAAGGGAAACCCTGGAGTGATCATCTCAGATGGTCTCAAGGTGGTAGAAAAAGGGAGGTAGGTCAACAACCAGAACTAGTGGGAGGCTGGATGGATAGGGAAAGGTATAACCAACAGAAAACAGAAGGCAGTGTTGCCTTTATAACAGGTCATGGGTGATACTTCATCTCAAAGTACTGTGTCCATTTCTGGAGCCCAAATCTTGGAAAGTGTATACACCGAATAAAGGCAAGCCAAGAAGGGCTTCCAAAATGGTGCAGAAGCTGCACCAAAAGGCCTATGAAATGCGACTAAAACTCCTAAATATGCATACCCTAGACAGAGAACAGGATAGAGAAGGAGATATGTGATAAGGACATTCAAATACCTCAAAAGATATTTTTAAAATGCACAAGAAGTAAACACGTTTAGTGAAAAGTAAGTTCTAGAACAGGAGGTCATTATATGAGGTTGAAAGGGGGGCAGACTCAGGAGGGGAAGGTTCTGGAAGCCAAATTTATGATTTTAAGTGGAAAGTTGAGATCTCAGAAATGCTCGCCGTTCCATGTGCAGGGTGTCAGAGTCTCAATGCGTGGATGAGACAATGGTGCAGGGAAGAGGGTTTTAGGTTTGTTAAGAACTGGGCATCATTTTGGGGAAAGGGGAGCATTTTCCAAAAGGATGGGCTCCATCTTAACCAGAATAGAATTACACTTCTGGCACTAACCTTTAAAAAGGAGATAGAGTAGTTTTTAAACTCGATAATGGGGGAAAGCCGACAGTTGCTGAAAAGTGCATGGTTTGGGATGATGTACCTCTGAAGGATACTAAGAGAACAGGGAAAAATGGACGTCCCAGTAGAGAGGTAGAGTAAATGGTAAAGTGGACCAGACGCCTTTAACTAAAAGCAGACACAGCAGAAATATTCAATATTACCCCTAACTGATAAGCAAGTTGTTAAGGAAAAAAAAAAAAAAGCAAACAGCATACTTTGAAATGTCTGTATACAAATGCTAGAAGTCTAAAAAAAAAAAGATGGGAGAGTTAGAGTGTATATTATTGGATGAAGAGGTAGATAAAATTGGCATTTCAGAGACCTGGTGGAAAGAGAGTAACCAATGGCACACTGTGATACCAGGGTACAAATTATATGGAAATGATAGGATGGATTGAATTGGTGAACGGGTGGCACTATATATTAAAAAGGACATTGAGTCAAATAGGATAAAAATTCTGCAGGAAACAAAATGTAAGGATGAATCTTTATGGCTAGAAATTCCAGGTAAAAAGAGGAATAAAATAGTAGTGGGGGTGTATTACCATCCACCTGGCCAGAATGAACAGTCAGACAATGAAATGCTAAAAGAAATTAGGGCAGCTAACAAAACCATCAGGAGGAATGAAATAAATGACTGCTTCATGGAGCAGCTGGCACAAGAACTAACGAGGGAAAACTATTTTAGACCAAGTCCTTAGGAGAACACAGGATTTGGTTTGAAAGATGACAATGTTGGAGTCACTTGGCAATAGTAATCACAACATGATCGAATTTGACTTAATAACTGGACAGAGGACATTATAGAAATCTACTGCGACAGCATTTAACTTTCAGAAAGGTGACTATGATAAAATGAGAAAAATGGTTAGGAAAAAATACAAGGGAGCAGTTACAAAAAGTAAAAGGTCAATTTTAAAACCCGCACACAGGCGTCCATGTGCACGCAGTTCCGGTACGTGCACACGGATGCGACGATTTTATAACATTTACACGCCAACGCGCATGTTATAAAATCAGCTCCCCGCGTGCACCTGCGTGCGCCGACTTTATCTCGGCACGTGCATGTGCGAGCAAAGTCTGAATCACGTGCGTAAGGGAGGGGATTTCGGTAGATGTGCGCGGCGATGCGATAGACCCGTTCCCCAGTTCCCTCCCAGTCCACTATTTTAAAGGAGCGGATTGGGAGGGAACTTCATAAACCCTCTAGCTAACCTGCCTCCCTTTTCCTCTATCTGCCCCGACCCCTAAAACCTCACTAACTACTTTTTTTGTTTGTTTGTTTAATTACTTACCTGCTCTCCAGATTAGCAGTAACTTGCACAGGCTTGTCAGCTGCCGGTGCGCAATTCATCGAGACAGTGCCTAATGGTGGTGTCCTGACCTGCCCATACCCTGCTCCCAGTCCTCCACGACCCGCCCCTTTTTTCAAAGTTGGTTCTTCCGTGCATGCCGGGAGATACGTGCGAGGCCGTGGGCATTCAAAAATGTCCGTGGCGCACGCACGCACGCACAGCCCAGCCATGCACGTATCTCCCTGATTTAATGCGCGTAGGCCTTTTAAAATTAGGCCGTAAGAGTTTAGATCAGGCATGGACGTTTAAAAATACCATCTTGGAGGCCTCGACCAGATATATTCCACCCATTGGAAAAGATGGAAGGAAGGCTAAACGACTGCCAGCATAGTTAAAAGGAGAGGTGAGAGAGGCTATAATAGCTAAAATAACATCTTTCGAGAAATGGAAAAGGGATCCAAACAAAGGAAACAGCATAAGCACTGGCAAATTAGATGCAAAGCATTGATAAGGAAGGCAAAGAGAGAATTTGAAAAGAAGCTTGCTGTGGAAGCAAAAGTTCATAATAAAAACTTTTAGGTACAATTGAAGTAAAAAGTCTGTGAGAATCAGTTGAACCATTAGATGATCAACGGGTAAAAGGGGCACTTAGAGATGACAAAGCCATAGCGGAGACTAAATGAATTATTTGCATCGGTCTTCACTGAAGAAGATGTAAGCGAGATCTACTCATGCCAGAAATTATATTCAAAGGTGATGATTCAGCAAAACTCACATCCTCCTTGGTAAACACCGAAGCAAAGAATTAATTTAGTCTTTCTGCGATGGCCTTATCTTCCCTAAGTGCCCCTTTAACCCCTCGATCATCTAACGGTCCAACCGACTCCCTCACAGGCTTCCTGTTTCGGATATTTTTAAAAAAAATGTTATTATGAGTTTTTGCCTCTGTGGCCAACTTCTTTTCAAATTCTCTCTTAGCCTGTCTTATCAATGTCTTACATTTAACTGGCCAATTCTTATGGTTTTTCTTCATATGGATCCTTCTTCCAATTTTTGAAGGAAGATCTTTTGGCTAAAATATCCTCTTTCACTTCATCTTTTAACCATGCTGGTAATTGTTTTGCCTTCTTTCCACCTTTCTTAATGCATAGAATACATCTGGATTGTACTTCTAGGATGGTATTTTTTAACAATGTCCATGCCTATTGTACACTCTTAACCTTTGTAACTGTACTTTGTTTTTTCTAATTATTTTCCTCATTTTAGCCTGGGAGCCGTGGATTTGCTTACTGTTCCTCTTCCAGTCATTAATTCAAATTTGATCATATTATGATCACTATTGCCAAGCGGCCCCACCACCGTTACCTCTCTCACAAAATCCTGTTCTCCACTGAGAATTAGATCTAAAATTGCTCCCTCTCTTGTCGGTTCCTGAACCAATTGCTCCATAAAGCTATCATTTATTCCATCCAGGAACTTTATGTCTCTAGCGTGACCCGATGATACATTTACCCAGTCTATATTGGGGTAATTGAAGTCTCCCATTATTACCGCACTACCAATTTGGTTAGCTTCCCTAATTTCTCTTAGCATTTCACCATCCGTCTCATCATTTTGGTCAGGTTGATGGTAGCATACTCCTATAGCTATACTCTTCCCTAAGTGCAAAATGATGCACATAGGGGGTCGATTTTAAAACCCGCGCGCAGCTCCCGGCACACACACATGGATGCAGCTATTTTATAACATGCGCGCAGCCCATCAGTTCCCTACATTTAAGGAATGGACTGGGAGGGAACTTCCCTATACCTCTTCCTACTCTGCCTCCCTTTTCCGCTCTCCTCCTCAACCATTAAAACTCCTTTCCCTACTTTTTTTTTTTAATTTCGGAACTTACCTCATCTGAATAGATGAAGTTCTGTGCGCCAGCCGGCTGTCAGCATGCGCTTCCCCAGGACAGCGTCTAATGGCACTGTCCCAGCTGCCCCCTGCCCCCTCCCCACCCCTCAGCCTGCCCTTTTTGGATGGCCCGACACTTCCACATGTATTGGGTCCTTTCTAAAATGCGCTCGATGTGCCCGTGGCCCAACCACACACGTTATCTCCCAGACGTGCGACGGGCTTTTAAAATTTGGGCATCAGGGAAGAGTAACCCAAATTATAGCTACACAATGCAAGGTTCCACATTAAGAGTCACCATTCAGGAAAAGGATCTAGGCATAGGCATCATCGTTGATAATACGTTGAAGTCTTCAGCTCAATGTGCAAGAGCAGCCAAGAAAGGAATGGAGAATAAAATAAAATATCAGGATGCCTCTGAATCGCTCTATGGTGTGACCTCATCTTGAGTTTTGTGTGCAGTTCTGGTCACCACATCTCAACAAAGATGTAGCAGAATTAGAAAAGATACAGAGAAGGCCAACCAAATGGGTACAGGGGATGGAACAATTCTCCTATAATGAATGCTCAAGAAGTTAGGATTCTTCAGCTTGAAGAAGAGATGGCTCAGGTCTATAAAATAATGAGTGGAGTGGAACCAGTAAATGTTAATCGGTTGTTTACTTTTTCAAAGAGTACGAAGACTAGGTGTCATCAGCAAATTTAATCAACTCAGAAGATAAATTATCTTGTTGTGTTGAATATCCACAGTGCCTCCAGAATTATTTTCTAACCTATTTCACCACACAGCCACTAGCAATAGCTCTGGCCTCCACTCAACTGGGGAAATCTTTTTCTCAGATAACCTGGTACCCACCCTACTGGCAGAAATCCCATGTTGTGATACCCTGTGTGAGGATATGGATTTCATTAAGGCAAAGGGGGCCTTATACTTGATTTGAGGAAGTGGTGTCATATAAATCTGTTGGTCCTTTTGCTACTGAAATCAGCTATGCTTTCTCAAAGGTTCCTGCTGTTATAAAGGGTTTCTGATTAAACCCAGCTGGCTCTTATTAGACTCAGTTTACCTCCCCCTGGAAGCTAAGGGGTTCACTCACTCTCCAGAGTTTCCCCTTTCCTTCCTCTCCCAGGGACCCTACCTGTTTTTAGTCTTTCTAGAATACAGCTCGAATTACCTGTAAGGTTTCCTATGAGGCTTTATTTACTGTCTGCTCCAAGCTTCTTTATGGTTTGTCTCCATTGATGGTTCTGGGACCTCCATCGCATCTGCATGAGCAGGCCAGTAATCTGACTCCTACCTTCTTTCTCTGGGTTGGAAAGGTGTGGGCTGGCTCCCATGGTGTAATGTTGTTAGCTCCAGAAGCAGTGGCCTTGCTCCTGTAAGGTTCTTCCAGTTTCTGCTCCCATCTGCTTATTCCTCAGGGAAACACACAAATTTGTCACCAGTATGAAGATTGTCCATAATTCAACGTGGATATGGCATATGACAGCCTCTCTGTGACCTTATCTCTATGCTCTTGAAACCACCAGGTCCACAGATGCCTAAAGGAGGTGCACAACAATTTAAGTATGTGACCATTTAGAGGAACATGACTAAAATAAGAGACAAGAAGACGTACCAGTGCATAGCAGCTTATATAGAATAATTCTACTCTCCACAGTTGTTTTATTTAAAACAATTTTTTTTTACACGTTTAAAGTAGGGTACACCTATTTACCCAAAGAAGAGAAGACTAAGTTATTTGTATGGAAATGTTTTGTGATAATATGAGGTTATTGCAACAGAAGTCGCACATTGCCATGACTTACACATGAGATACAACGTCAGATATTTTCCAACTAAATATTTCAAATGTGGTGTGAGGCCTTTAGTTACCCAAGACGTGTATTGTGTTTGTAGAACATTCTATACCTTGGAGAGTGTACATGGGCATTAGGTCACGACTGGGTGCAGATAATGAGTTACTTATGGGTCCCTCCCCATCAAATGCCACAATGGGAATTTGAGCAAGCTACTTAATGAGTAGACCATTAATAATTGTGTTGTAACTTGTAAAGTCTCCTAATACCGTAATTTGTCCTTCCTGTGTACTACAGGTGCCTTATTAGCTGGGTTGGAGGAAGCAAGGACAGCACCAGAGAAGCAATATAACAGGGGAAGTGCAGAGGAACCATTACTATATATGGGGGTTCCAAGAGTAACGTCTAGGATGCTATGCATATATGACTATTAGTGTCACAACCCCTCCATCGTCTACTCAAGGACATGTGCTCATTTGTTCCTTGTTGGAATTACGTTTGTAAAATGGATTAGTGAAGCCAGGCCTGAAAAAAAGGGATATAAAGAAATTACAATCACACCAGGGCCCTCTGCTCAGAGAGGCCCTGAACTTGTGTTTAGAAAAGTAAATGCTAAAGTGATGAAATAATAATTGCAAGCAGTGGGTAAATAAAGAGAGGAATGAACAAAAATGACTTTCAATGTTTAATAATTCTGAATAATGAATACAAGTCTCTTGTGTACAGCCCGAACATTAAGAAACCGAGAACACTTTTGGACTTTGATCACAAGGAGTTCTTCTTAGTGCAGCAGGTAGCACATCAGTCTCATAATGTGAAGGTCCTCAGTTCAGTCCTCCGATAAGGCAGCTGTCATGTTGGTGACCAGAGAGTTGGATCAAGGGCAAGTACTAGACGCAGTGTACTTGGTTTTCAGCAAGACCTCGTCAAGGTGCTGCACAGAATATTTATTAATAAATTGAGCGCCCTTGGTATTGAACCTAGAATGTCTGACTCGGTTAGACATTCTAGGTTCAATACCATGCGTGAGACGTGACAAAGGCGGGAGTTATCTCTGAGGGAGGGGGATGTTACTAGTGGTGCGTCTCAGGGACTGGTCCTTGGACCGATACTTTCAAAATTTTTATGAGCAACATTGAAGGATTGTTGGGGAAGGTTTATCTTTTTGCTGATAATACCAAAATCTATAACAGAGTAGAAAACCAGGCAGGTGTAGAAAACATGGGGAGGGATCTAGTGAAGCTTGAGGAATAGTCTAAAGTCTGGCAGCTAAGATTTAATGCTAAAAAATGCAGAGTTATGCATTTAGGATGCAAAATCCTAAGGGAAAAATACAGTATTGGAGGTGATATTCTTCTCGGCACAAAGGAAGAGCGGGATCTGGGGGTGGTTGTATCTGATCACCTTAAGGTGGCCAAACAGGTGGACAAAGCAAACAATAAAAGCCAGAAAGATTCTTGGCTGCATAGGGAAAGAAATGGTCAGCAATAAAAGGGAGGTGTTACTGTCCCTATATATGGCCCTGGTAAGAGCTCACTTGGAATACTGTATACAATTCTGCAGACCGCACCTTCAAAAGGGTATAAAACGGTCAGCAGTCTTCAGTTCTAAAGCGTATGAGGATAGACTTAAAGATCTAAGCATGTACACCTAGAGGAAAGGTAACATAGAGGAGATATGATAGAGATGTTCAAATATCTTAAAGGTTTCCTTGCACAGGAGGCAAGCCTCTTTCAATGGAAGGGAGGCTCTAGAACGAGGGGTCATATGATGAGGTTGAAAAAGGGTAGACTCAAGAGTAATGTTTGGAAATATTTATTTACGGAGAAGGTGGTGATACATTCAATAGCCTCCCAGTGGAAGTGATGAAGACAAAAAAAAAAAGTATCTGAATTCAAGAAAGCATGGGATAAATACAAGGGATCTCTAAGGAGGGGAGAGGAATTATGTTAAATTAATTGGACGGATGGGCAGATTAGATAGGCCATATGGTCTTTTTCTGCTGTCACGTATCTACGTCTCTATGAATTTAGAAAAATGAAAGAAGTATTCACGTGATTTGCTAAATATTTTTCAATGGGCCCCTAGTGCCCAGAATTCTAAAATTGCTAAGGCCATCACCAACAATGGCTTGGTTGTCTTCTGTAAATAAAGCTCAGCAGAGTTATTTTAACAGGATGGGCCTCAAATAAACCTGGCATATCAGGGTTTCAGCTTCTCACAATGGGTCTGAGAAGAGCAGACAGACTCCGAAACCTGAATCCCATGAAGCAAATAACATTAAGTGGATTTAAAATCTGGAGTTATCATAGGGTTCCTGTAAAATTGTGCTGTTGCATTTCCATACCTAGAAAGACTAAGGGCTCGATCAAATCTATTTGAAAGTAATAAACTTACTGGATCATGTATACCGTAGCAGTGAAACACCAGCTCAGACAACAAACAAACTAAAATGGTACCTTCAGAATTTGTGCTGTTGAAAAGAAAAACGTACTTGCTCATGTCTTGCGTGGTTGATTTTTTTAGGCTCCACTTTTCTCTCTGATTACTGTCTTCTGATGGATTTTCACATCGCATATAATGCAGAATCATTAACTATTCCAAACATGCCTCACACTTGCTGTGGAACTATTACGCTAAGCATAAAGTTATGCGTGAGCTGGATTCCAGAGAGCACAGGAAGCTTGGGGGGCCCTACTGGAAACTGGCAGGTCAATAGATTCATCCCACTGAGCTCATGTTTGAACTTGACCTACTGCCAGCGTCTTCCTGCTGCAAACCCATTAAGAAAGGGAATCTGATCGGAGTACAGGAGTCACTGAACCAAGCCGTATCACAGGATAATCCTGAGGACTGGATTTGGGAGCAAATGGATAAGAGAGAAATACTTTCACGTGTCATTGAAATTTGTGACATAGACACATTACTGTTTTTGCAAGAGAACTATGTCTTTCGTGTTAGTTCAACTGGTAACATTTTGAAATAGCACTTCAGAGAGATGAAATTAACATCTGGCTTAGTGATTGATAAAACAAAGCAACTGGTTAACTTTTTGGTCAGACATCTCCATTATTTAAGGATAATTTCTGACAAGAAAACATACAGTACACATACAGTGCTCCGAAGGGCACAATTGTTCTGTGAACCAACGATCCCTAAGTTAAGCAACGATGGCAACGTTTGATGATACCTTGCAGCAGATTGGGGAATTCAACTTCTTCCAGAAACAAATTTTTTTCATCTTGTGCCTACTGTCCGCCGTCTTCAGCCCCATCTATGTGGGCATCGTTTTTCTGGGATTTGTTCCTGAATTCAGGTGTAGGAGTTCAGGAGTGGCAGAGTTAAGCAGCAGATGTGGATGGAGTCTGGAAGAGGAACTTAATTACACAGTCCCAGGGCTCGATCTGTCCAAGGAGCCCTCTTATTCTAGCCACTGCATGCAGTACGATGTTGACTGGAACAGGACTGATCTTAGCTGCACAAACCCAATGAGCGCGTTCATCGCTAGCAACAAGAGTACTATACCTCTCACTGATTGTCAAAATGGTTGGGTTTATGAGACTTCTGGCTCGTCACTTGTGACTGAGGTAAGATTGTTTTGTAGGAAAATCGTATCCCTAAGAACATCCCCATCCATTTCTTTATTATTCACGAGGAGGAAGGAACAGGGACCGATTCGTATATCATACAGTGGCCAATAGTTTATCGAAAGATTTGAGGTTAAATTAAATAAGCAGTTTGAAAAACAATTATCAAATTACTCTGTTTACCATATGAAATTCAAGTGTTAGAGGTCTACAGCTTGAGCACTTTGTTGAAAAAATGTATATAGATAGATAGAGATCACTTTGATTGAGGACATTTATTGCAAATAATTATGCAGTGTAATGAAATATAATGTTTCTGCAAATCAATATCTGAGTGATAAGTAATTAGTTAGAGCTAGATTGTACAAAATCTCAGCCTACCTGTTTTTTTGGTTATAATTTTGATCAAGAAACAGGTCTTATTCCTAGGCCTCCTTAATTGGTTGCTATAATATGTATTTTTTTTAATTTGACACTTTTTGGAATAAAAGATTTTTGCCTTTTATTATGACCAGATGCTCTGATTTTACAAATCTTCCCTGAGTCCTTTCTTTATCTGGGCACATATAAATTGCCATGCTGGGTCAGACTGATGATCCGTTCAGTCCAGTATCCTGTCTCCAACTGTGGCCAGTCCAGGTCACTTCCAAGTACCTGGCAGATCTCAATAGGAAAATCCCTTTCCATATTCACTTCCAAAAATAAGCGAAGGAGATACCCAAGTCTATCTGGCTAATAATGATTTATGGATCTGTCCTGCAGAAACTTGTCCAAACATTTTTTAAACTCAGCTACATTAATACTAACTGTGATGGTATTCTCTGGCAATAAATTCCAACAGTTTAATTGTGCGTTGACTGAAAAATAAAAAAACCCACATTCTTAAATTTGTTTGAAATCTGCTATCAGGTTTATGGAGTATCCCCTAGTCCTGGTGCTTTTTGAGAGAGTAAATAACTGCTCCTTATGAGCTTGTTTTATACCACTCGCGCCTTTAGAGAGCTCTGTGCTATCCCCTCTCCGTCATCTCTTCTGTAAGCTGAAGGGCCCTGTTTGGTTCTGTCCCCTTCTCTGCATGTTCTTTGTTAGAGAGAGACGAGGACCAGAACTGCACACAATACTCACGGTGAGCTCACCCCATGGCTCGATAGATTGCTCTCCATTCCTTTCCCAATAATTCCTAACATACTATTTGCCTCTCTGGCGACTGCTGCACACTGAGCTGAGGAATTTCAATGTATTGTCCCCAGTGACTCCAGGGTGCGTCTGCCGAGTGGTGACTCTTAATATGGAAACCAGCGTTGGGAGGGTAATTTGCAAAGGTATTTCTGCAGATAGGACGGTGCAGAAATGGTCTGTTATGAAGATTGCCTGCCTGATATGCGGGTAAACGTGCGTACACATGCCCTGCATGATGCTAAGCACCCTCTACGCTTATGGCCAGGGATACAAGAACACTTAGACTCGGTAGAAAGTATAATTTCTTTTTATTAATTAGTATAAGTATTCCTGGGAGATGCTGGGTAATGGATGCCATTCCTCTGACAAACTGACCAGCATCTCATCGTGTACAGGAAGTGATCCTTCTTTTATAGATAACATTCAATATTGTGGAAGCTTCTAGACTTGCGTGACTGCCCAAAGAATCATTTACATACATTGTCATGACAACTGCATGATAAGATCATCCCTAGCTACTCCTGATTAGTTTTCCCAGGCGTGGCCCATTTGCCCTCACTCTCGAGAGTCCTTTGTTCTGTTAAACTCTTTATTGGTCAAGATAATCAACACTGTCTGTAGTTATGTTGATTACAAACTCCTGAGAATAGTGCCTGAAGCTCCCCTGTGGTTTCTTCTTTGTGACCCAATGAATAGGCCTCACCTTTCTGGTGCCAGCTTGCCTATGTGATTGAATCTTGGAGCTCTGTGGCAAACTGAACTGGAGGTCAAAATGAATCTAGCTGTCTAACCATGGCTCTTCTAAAAATACAGACAATACAGTTGTTCTCCCAAAATGGCTGCTTTATTCATAACAAAACCCATTAAATAGGACTTTTTTTAAATCTTATTTTTATTTAATGAATTTTATATACCGTCATTCGGAAACGTCAAAATAACGCCATCATAACGGTTTACAAAATAAGGTTATAGGGATAAAGGGATTGACAAGGGGTGTAAAAACACAACATGTTATTAGGCTTAGTAGTAAACAAATTCATGCTTAAGAGCAAAACGAGTTCATTCTTATTTTAGAAAAGCATAGTTGTACTGATATTCATTTAATCATGAGGTTGTAATGGAGGGCGGTGATGATTAGTTGATTCTTTGGGTGGTTTGATATGCTTTGTTGAACAACCAAGTTTTTAATTCTTTTTTGAATGTTTTTAGGTTTTCTTGAATTCTGAGTTTAGTTGGGAGGGAGTTCCAAAGTTTTGGGCTACCAAGGGATATCGCTCTATTTTGCGTAGAGTGAGTTGATTTGAGTGCATTGGTGGTGTTATTAGGAGTCCTTTATTTGCTGACCTCAGATTTCTACTTGGGGTATGGAGTTGAATGTAGGGGCTTAGCCAATTTTTCTGTTCTTCATATATAATTTTATGTAGGATGGAAAGGACTTTATAGTCGATCCTGTATTTTATTGGCAGCCAATGAAGTGATATGAGGGTTGGGGTGATGTGATCATGCTTTTTGGCACCTGAAAGGATTCTTGCAGCTGCATTCTGCAGGATTTGGAGAGGTTGAATGGTGTTTAGAGGTAAGTTGAGGAGTAGAGAGTTGCAGTAGTCTATATTGGAGAATATTAATGATTGCAAGACTGATCTGAAGTCATTATTTGAGAAAAACGGTTTTAGATGACGGAGTGTAAGTAGTTTATGATAACCATCTTTAATTTTTGTTGATATATGGTTTTAAATGAAAGTTCTTTGTCGATTATTATTCCAAGGTTGCGGGCATGGATGGTTGGAGATAAGTTTGAATTTTGGTTCATGAGATTTAGAGTCTGTGTATGCAGAGAGTTGTTCTTTCTGTCAAGTACTATTAATTCAGACTTGAAGAGGGTTCTGGAGTTTCTCCATTTTTCGAGGAATTCCATGAAAGCACAGCAGGATATTCACAGTCGGTTGCTCCTCCTTGCTCGCAGGTGGTATCAGACTTATAGCATCCAAGGCAACTTCAGGGATATGTTCCCAACCTCTTTTCTCCAACAATAATAGCACTACTGAAGCTCTCCAGGTTTTCCTCATTCTCTTTGCCTAAACCTTGGCTTTTTCCGACCAAAGCCTTCTCCAGTATTTGGGGCTCTTCGCTCACACTACAACCTTGTACCAGATATTCTGGCCAACAGACACCCTCCTTCTTACTTACATCTTTGTAGATACCTCAGCCTCCTCTCTGGCTTTAAGATAAGACTGATTTCCTTTAACCTTGGTGCAATGGCCCTCCCTTGAGGCATGTGGCAACCCTTCCTGTTAACTTCTTTCCCCCATCTATCTGAATCATCCTCCGACTGCCTGGTTACAGCCCGAGCTGAACCATACGGAGTCTCCGTTCAGGGGTGTTCCTGGGGCATTCCATTACTTAATCAGGCGCAAGGCCAGGGGCATCACTAGGATCCTATTTGTCCATGCCCCAAATGATGCTGTCCTTCTGCCAGCCCACAAGCCACTGAGAAGTTGCCGCTCCACTGACCGCGCTGCTGAGCATTGCATCGGAGAGAGGGCCACCAGATGGAGCAGGCATGGAGAGAGAGAGCTATGGGTCCCATATCTGCAGAGGGAGACCCAAGCCCCGAATTTAAGTCTCCAGTGACTCCTCTGCTGAGGGCTACAATGGTAATGTTTAGTTTCGAGCAGGATGAATAGCACTACTTGTCATGTATTGGGGGGGGGGGGGGGGGAGATTGTGGATGTGCTCTTTTTTGCTGTTTACAGTGTTAGAGAAAAGTAGATTACTTTATATATATATATATATATATATATATATATATATTTTATCTTATGTTTAATTGTTACTCAAAAAGTTATACAATATGTTACTCTAATAAGTTCTTTGTTATATGTAATTGCCCACAAGCAAGCTTTTCAACTGTTCCCTGTAAACCGATTTGATTTACATATTATGCAAGAAGATCGGTATATAAAAACCATAAATAAATAAATAAATAAATAAATATATATATATATATATATATATATATATATATATATATATATATATATATATTTAATTTATTTTTTTACCTTTTCTAGTTTAACCTGGTGTGTGCTGATGCTTGGAAGTTGGATCTGTTTCAGTCGTGTGTGAACCTGGGATTTTTCATGGGCTCGCTCTTCATGGGATATGTAGCAGACAGGTAGGTACAGCGTTAGCATTGTCTCCTGCCTATTTTTTTCCTTTTCCTTTTTGCATACTTTGAACAATGATGACAGTAAACCTGAATTAGGTTCATCAGCTGCCTGCTTTTGTCCTCATTGCATCTGGAGGTTTATAATCCTTCTTTCTTTAGGGAAGCTGGAACTCCATGTCCATGCAACCATGGGATAAACCGGGATTGGCTCAGCTTGTGCCTGACGGCATGAAGAAATCCCATTTTACCTACCTAAAGTGCAAGTTTCCCTTGCAACTAAAAATCTTCCAGAGATATATATAAAAAATACCTTTTTTCTTTCATAGGATGCACAAACCAGCTGGAGAGGAAACCCTGCCCCTTCTCCCCCCTATCTATGGCTATCAGGAGTGTAATCTTTTATATTAACTTTACACATTTCCTCCCTCTTGTTAGAATTTAAAACCTTCTGAGATGATTGCAAATCTAGACCCATCGCATGCAAGTAGACCATATTTGTGCAGCACTAATGTAAATTCCTTCATTTATTCACAGAATATGCACATTTCCTTGATGAGAAGCTATACCTTAGCACAAGGTGTCCCCCAAGACTCCTCTCTATCCTCCACCCTATTTAATATATATCTCCTCCTTCTTTGCCGGCTCTTTTCTAACCTTGGTCTTCCGCATTTTATATATGCTGACGACATCCAGATTCTCATACCTATCACTGATACACCCTCCAATGCCCTCAAGATCTGGGAATCTGCCCTCCCCACCATCAACTCCTTGCTCACTGAAAACTTTCTTGCCCGCAACACAGCAAAAACAGAACTACTTGCCATCTCCCCTAACACCATCACCAACAACTCCCAACCTATCAGCCACCATACACCAACTTTCGCCGCTGACGTCCGCAGTCTCGGTGTGAACCTTGACACTCATTTTAATCTAAAAAACTTCATCAACTCCACCCTAAGAGAAGGCTTCTTCAAACTACACACACTAAAAAAACTCAAACCCCTTCTACACCTGAGTGACTTCCGCACCGTACTGCAGGCCATCATCCTAACCAAAATTGATTATTGCAATGCCATTCTCCTAGGTCTACCAAAAAGCTCCATTCAACCCCTACCAATCCTACAAAATGCTGCTGTCCGCATCCTTACAAATGTACACAAAAATGAACATATCACCCCTGTCCTCATGCATTTGCACCGGCTGCCCATTTCCGCCCAGATACAATACAAAACGCTCACCCTCATCCATAAACCCCTTCACAACGACGACATGAACTGGTTCAACGAACACCTCTACTTCCACAACCCCAGTAGACCCTCCAGAAAACAACATGCAGCTACGTAACTCTGTCCCTCCTCTAACTCTACTCCTCCATATCACTCATTCCCTCCCTACGCTCCTTCATCTCCCCCCCTTCACACACACCCTCCTCCCTATCATCCCCCTAGAATTTCTATTGAAGACTGCTATGCTACGACGTGACATAAGACAGCTGTAAATATTTGTATATAATTTAGAAATGTTCATTTTCTTCCCTCTCCTGCTTCCAAAATACCTTTTGCCTTGTTCCTCTCCCTCTCTCGTCCCACTGCCATTCTTGTTATTCTATAAGTTATTTGTAAAGCCTGTTGCTGAATTATTGCTGTTACAATGTAAACCGATCGGATGTTCCAAACGATGAGCGGTATATAAAAACCACTAATAAATAAATAAATATGCAGACATACCTATTCACAACTGGACAAATCCTTCCTATGTAACCTAGCAAAAGCTTTAGGTATTCTCTTGTTGTACAGCCCCTCCGCTTATCCGCACCACATTTCACAGACATGGAATAAGAGAAATCTCTGAATTTGTATACAGATCCGGCTATTCACACTAGAGATGTGAATCGGAACCAGAATTGGTTCGGATTTCAGTTCCGATTCACATCTCTAACTCACACATGCATGGGGTGTGCTGAGCCATAATCACACACTGCATTAAGATCCCAACAGGGATCAGGGGGAAAATAACAAACAGTTCCTGATGTACGCAGAGGTAAAGTATAAATATGAACTGGAGGGAAAACTCTCCGTGAAATTTCAACAGCGACCTGAAACATTTCTTTACTTGGATAGCCCAGACCGGCGCTTCTCAGAGCTGAGTCACTGTCCCGTGCCAGGCTCACCTCCTTCATCAGGGCCGCAGCTGACTTCTCCACTCGGATGGCCCTTCCTTAAAAAAAAAAAGAGCCGGCCAGACCTTTCTATCTCCTCGTGACGGTGGTGGGAGTCAGTGATGGGGGTCACAGTGAGGCCAGACCTTTCTATGTCCTCGTGATGGTGGTGGGAGTCAGTGATGGGGGTCACAGTGAGGCCAGACCTTTCTATCTCCTCGTGACGGTGGTGGGAGTCAGTGATGGGGGTCACAGTGAGGCCAGACCTTTCTATGTCCTCGTGACGGTGGTGGGAGTCAGTGATGGGGGTCACAGTGAGGCCAGACCTTTCTATCTCCTCGTGACGGTGGTGGGAGTCAGTGATGGGGGTCACAGTGAGGCCAGACCTTTCTATGTCCTTGTGACGGTGGTGGGAGTCAGTGATGGGAGTCACAGTGAGGCCAGACCTTTCTATGTCCTCGTGACGGTGGTGGGAGTCAGTGATGGGAGTCACAGTGAGGCCAGACCTTTCTATGTCCTCGTGACGGTGGTGGGAGTCAGTGATGGGGGTCACAGTGAGGCCAGACCTTTCTATCTCCTCGTGACGGTGGTGGGAGTCAGTGATGGGAGTCACAGTGAGGCCAGACCTTTCTATCTCCTCGTGACGGTGGTGGGAGTCAGTGATGGGGGTCACAGTGAGGCCAGACCAGAAGCTGTGTGGGGCGAGCCTGTGAAGCAGGAGTGCGCAGACCCTTGGACGACCCCGGTCACTTGTGTGGCAGGAAGGGGCACAGCTGCTTCAGGGCCTGAGTGCTGCTAGCTCACTGATACGCCCTATGCTTGCTTACTTTTTTTTTTCTTTGGCCACACCATGACCCTTCAGGAAGCGTGCAAACTGGAACGGCCTCGCAACCTTGCGTAATGGCCTGAATCTTCTTGTTCCTTTGTGGATCCTAATGTGCCTAGCGCTACATCTTCTGTATTTGGACGTTTTCCACCGAGGGGTACCGCGCGTCCTCTCCACCTTCAGTTTTTTTTTGCTTTCTGCAAGTCGGCCACTGGCCTCTCATCCCTTCCCCCCGCTAGTTCCCGGGGTCCTTCGGGGGACCAAGCGAGCCAAGCCAGGTCAGGCAGGACCCAGGATGGGGCTCATGATAAGAAGATGCTGGGCAGGCGTTGTGAAGGCGAGAGGGGGGAGGGGGAGGGGGGATCCTGGGCTGGGGTTTGGGTGAGAGTGAGGGGAGATGCTGGGCTGGGGAGACAAAGAAAGGGAGGAGAGAGTGCAGGAAGATGGTGGGGAGAGAGAACGGGGGGTAAAAATCAATATCAGGGGCAGAGAAGGAAAAAGAAACAGAAAATGGAAAGAGACTTTGGGAAAGGAGTAAGAAGAGAAAAGCCAAGAGCAAGAGACTGGGCCTAACATGATTTGAAAAAATAAAATGTACAGACAAAAACGGGAGGAAAAAAGGCATTTTATTTTCTCTTTAATGATTGGAACATGCCGGATTTTGCAATGAGCACCTCTGAAATCACATTTCTGTCCGTGTTTCTCCAGCCTTGCTTTGCGTGTAGACTCTAGCTTTTGGGGGGGTCCCATTTCATTTTTTTTGGTCTGCATTTTTTGTGCTCAGTCTTCTGTATTTACCGTATTTTTCGCTCCATAAGACGCACCTAGGATTCAGAGGGGGAAAATTAAAAAAAAAAAAAATTGTGCTAAACCGGCTCTGCGTCTGGGCGTCTTATGGAGCAAATTAGGGGAGTGCATAGTTTTTTTTTTTCTCCCCATTTTGTTTTCGGGTCTGGGGAGGGCCATTTCGGTCCACTCCCCAGATCAGAAAATTTTTCTTTCTGTGGGAACCCCCAAAACCCCCCCCCCCCATCCCAACCCTTTAAATTAACAACCTCCACCCCCCTGACCCCCCCAAGACCTGCCGAATTAATTTCCTGCAACCCCCCACCCTCCTGACCCCCCCAAGACCTGCCGAATTAATTTCCTGCAACCCCCCACCCTCCTGACCCCCCCAAGACCTGCCAAACGTCCCTGGTGGTCCAGCGGGGGTCCAGGAGCGGTCCGGGAACGATCTCCTGGGCGTGAGCCGTCGGCTGCCAGTAAACAAAATGGCGCCGACGGCCCTATGCCCTCACTATGTCACTGAGACCGACCGCTGCTATTGGTCGGTCTCAGTGACATAGTGAGGGCATAGGGCCGTCGGCGCCATTTTGTTTACTGGCAGCCGACGGCTCACGCCCAGGAGATCGTTCCCGGACCGCTCCTGGACCACCAGGGACGTTTGGCAGGTCTTGGGGGGGTCAGGAGGGTGGGGGGTTGCAGGAAATTAATTCGGCAGGTCTTGGGGGAGTCGGGGGGGGGGGTGTTTGTTAGATTTTTGTTTGGTTTTTTTTTTATATTCGCTCCATAAGACGCACATACATTTTCCCCCCACCTTTGGGGGAAAAAAAGTGCGTCTTATGGAGCGAAAAATACGGTAGTTTGTTTGTGCTCTGCACGTGTGGCAGAGGCTTAGTCTAGAGTTGCTGGGTAGGGATCTTGTTCTGTTTTCCTCACAGAAGGTGTATTGGTGTTCTAGGCCCGGTGTCATATCAGCACTGCTGCCTTTTCATAGGCAGTGCTATTGATGTAGGAGTCCTGGGAATTAGCGCTGTTTTGCTACGGCTGGATTGCTATGTATGTGCTGAGTGATTTTTCCAGGGTCTTCTGTTTCATGACATTGTCTGGCAGGAGAGGGAGCTTGTCTTGATGTTACTGAGCTGACACCAGAATTTGAATTTTTTGTTTGGGATTCCCAGCTCTGCTCTATATAGATTCAGTTGTGGTCATAAGTTTGCATACCCCTGGAAGAAATGGTAAGGTGTGTAGCATTTGAAGAAAATATGAGCGATCAGACAAAACCACAGAACTAAGGCCTAGATTTTTCATTCCGCAATAAATATAGCAGCATCCAGGGCCAGAAAGGGGGCGCGATGGGGGCGATAGTGTGCACCCGGCCGCATCACGGCGGGGCATTTTCTCCTGCTGTAGTTGCAGCCGCGGTGCACACTATCGCCCCCATAGCGCCCCCTGCAAAAGGTGTAGTTATTTCTGGTGCTACCGCTGGCAATAATGTGTAAAACATTATCACCCGCAGCACAACCAGGCCCAAAATGTTTTAAACCCCGCCCAAGCCCCTCCCCTTTCCCTCATTTAAATGTTATCTTCGTGATGCGGTCGTTAGGGCGTGCGTTAGGGCGTTATCACACGCAATAAGGCCCTAACGCACATGATAATGGTCACGTTTTGTAAAATGACCCTGTAAATAAATCAATAATCCAAATTTGGATCTAGAAACTCTTATTATCCTTCCCATCCCCTGAAATTCACTCCTGGTCTCCAGCTAGCTCTGTGTTTTCCTATTCAGATGCCGTATAAATCACAAGTAAAGGGAAGGAAATCATGCCTAGCAGAAAATGGTTAGCGCACTGCCGAGTTCTTATTTATTTATTTTTTTTAGAGGGACCTAAATAATCTAAAGTCTATTTAGAAGAATCTGTTTTAATTTCCATGATTACACTGGAAAATCATCTTCTTCAGCGATAAAATGTGCGATTTATTATTGATGCTGATGTGCTGAATACAAATATGACAATCAAAACAGCTGATTGGTTACTGTTTCCATGAAATTTAAGTTTTTACATTTTATGTCTGTCTGCTACGTAGATAGTGCATCGATATTTTAATCATAAACTATAAACTTAGGTCTTTTCATGAAGTTATGGTCGCCTAATATTTCACCTGTCCTGTTTATGTTTGTTTAAATCAGCAAAAGGACTAAAGAAATAAAATTTACTATGAAATAAAAGGCCAAAACCTATTATGTATATATATGAACATAGTTTAGTCCTTATTCAGTGGTTACTCGGCTCTTCTTGTCTTGTTTCTTGAATTGATTAAATGGAACATCTCTCGTCACTGTCCAGAAATAGTCTGCAAGCAGTGATGGGCTCCATTTGCCCTGATACCGTTTTTCCATTGCTGCAATGTCCTGGTGAAATCGCTCGCTGTGCTCATCACTCACTGCTCCACAGCTTGGTGAAAAAAAACCTAGATGAGTGCAAAAAATGTATCTTTAGTGACGTCGCAGCCAAGGCTTTTGTATGCCTTGAAGAGGTTTCCCACCAACTCCTTGTCGTTGTCTGCCTTGTTGTTTCCAACAAAATTTGTTACCACTAACTGGAAGGCTTTCCATGCTGAGCTGTCCAAACCTAGTCATAGATTTATTCATAGACTGAGTCAAAGATTAGTCATTTCTGGTATAATTTGAGATCCTTTCCATTCTTAACTCACTTATTCTCCGCAGTTCCCAAATCAAAGATCGTTTATTCTGACCCAGTAGCGTATCTTGAAAACTAAAGCCAATCAATAATTGTAAGCATCCTTTTTGTTCTCAGTCATCAGTTTTAGTAAAGTTTAACTGCAGTCATTTCAGAAGCATTTTGGCTGCAGACCAGTGTTATAAATGAATGGAGCATAGTGAACAGGAGATTTATTTTTTTTTGTAGGAAAATCATTTACTTACTGTTACCCTGTGTAGCAGAAAGAGTAACTGGCATGCTTAACTAGCTCTAAGGTGAATGCGGAAACTCCAGCTGTGAATACAATATGAGGGCGTCACCAAAGCGTCCCTTACTATTGACTTCAGTGTTTATGCAGGCACCGGTAGATGAGGTCAGAGGAGGTAGGAGTACTGTGGTCTATCTGACGCTCTATCAGACAGGAGAGGTTTAACAAAACTCATGCCTTGGGGGTCAGTTCATTTCCTGTTTTCTGTCCTGAGAGGGAGGTTGACGGACCAAGGGTGGACTCCCAGGCCTTTAGGATCAGGGAGATTTTTGTCTTGGGGTCCAAGAGTGGACTTCTGAGATATTCCAAGAAATCAAAAAAGAGGTCTCAAAGAAGAGAGAGTTTGCTCCATTCTCTTCATTTGTCTGAGACTTTTTCAATGTCTTAGAGGATTTTTTTTTGCCGGGAAGTCAGAGATAAGACTTCCTTGCAGGGAGAACATCTTACAAAGCTGTTGCCTAAAACAAAGCATTAGTAGGTACTAATCTGAAGAGCATCAGAAGGAGTCTCCACAAGCTTTTCTAGATCCAAAATGTTCAGTTTGGTTCGTTTTTTCATTTTGGGTTTGGGTTTTTTTCATTTAAATTTGGTTTGTTAAATGCTTTTTTTGGTTTGGTTTATTTGCCAAACCAAAAAAAAATTAAATAAAAAAATCACCAAAACCAAATAAAGATTTAACTTCTAAAAACAAACAAACAAAAAAAGGGGGGGGGGGGGAGGCCCTCTGGCAAACCTGGCTGCCTTTCTGGGTCAAAAAAAAATGGTCCCAGGCTTGGCCCAGTACCAAAGCCTACCCCGAGCCAGGCTCAGTATCGAGGCCTGCTCAGAGTAGCAAGGGCCAGGTGGTTGACAAGTGAAGGGGTTGGTGAATTCCCACCCTCCCTCTACAGGAGCTGAGCATATCAGATTGCTAACTCCTCCTTCTACAGGAGCAGATTCATTACAGATTGCTAACTCCTCCCTTCTTGAGGAGTAGATCATAACAGATTGCTAACTCCTCCGTTCCTCAGGAGTCGAAGCATAACAGTGACCCAGATGGCCATTTTTTGATTCTTGAATGTAGTTTATATGGGAGGTCACTCTCACTAGTAAATGTTGATGGCCCTAATGTGGGGCAGCTGGAATTTTATAGTAAACTGCAGGAGACATTGGTTCAATTTGCTGTGGACCAGGTCTGTATGGGGGGGGAATTGGAATGTCTGTCTGTCCAGATGTGGACAGGTCGGGCACTCATAAGGTGCAGGATGATAGTGGGAAAGGGCTTTAGAGACATGATGCAGACTGTTGATTTTGTGGACCTCTGGAGGGTACAGAATCCCAGTAGTAGGGACTACATTTATTTTTCTCCCAGGCTCCTAACATAGTCAAACTAATTTCTTTTTATGCAGTCAGGGTTTTGTTAGTTCAGTCTTTAAACCAGACAAATTAGGGTGTTCTATCTTAGATCATCATGCTATCTCTTTGTCTTTCCCTGTGGGAGGGGAGGGGAGTCACAAAAGATGGAGGCTTAATACATCTCTACTGGGATGGTCTGATTTTCGGAATGGGGTTTGAAAAGTTATGGAGGAGTTTGAGGTTCATAACCCTTTGAATGCCTTCAATTCCACCCTTCGCTGGTAATCCCTGAAGGTAGTGCTCCGTGGTTATATTATTTCTTTTTCCAGCCATATTAATAAACAGAGGAGGGGCGAGCGGGATGATTTGGAATGACAGATTAAGGTATTGGAGAGTAAACATAAAATAGACTGCTCTAATATCACTTATCGTAAACTGACCTTGCTCTGGGATTGGCTTAAGGGTCTACAGGTGGATAATGTTGAAAAGTCTATGAAGTTCTCAAGGCAGAGAAATTATTAATATGGCAACAAGGTGGGGGATCCCTGTTAGCTAAAGCCATATGGACCAGTAAACAGAGCTCTTTAATATATGGGATTAGGGATGGCCAGGAGAATATTCACCATCTGCCCCACAATGTTAATGCAATATTCACTTCCCACTTTGAGAACTTTTACAAGGCTGCGCCCAAGCCAGATAGACAGGAGGTGTTGGACTTCCTGGCTCCTTTAGGGTTGTCTCAAGTACCTGGGGAGGATGCTATGTGGCTCTCTATGGAGATTTTTATTTTAGAAGTGATTAAGGCCTTGAAGGTGTTGGGGGATGGGGGGGGGGGGGGGGGAAGAGTCCGGGTCCAGATGGGTACCCCCTAGAGTTTTATAAAGCTTTTGTGGAGGAGCTAGTTCTGAAATTGTGGGTACTCTTTAATTATATCTGCTTTCCAAAGGCTAGTGTGGGTTCTCTTACGGAGGCACTGATAATGTTGCTTTATAAGGCTGATAGGGACCCCCTTGACTATTCTTCTTATCATCCCATATCTTTTCTGAATGTGGATATTAAGATTCTGGCTAAAATTTTGCAGATGCATCTGGAAGAGATCATTCCTGCTCTTGTTCATTCCAACCAAATGGCGTTTATTAAAGGGAGGCTATCTGTGAATAACACAAGGCTCTTGTTTAATATACTGTTCCGGGCTAAACGGAAGTGGGTAATGATGGTGGTTATTTCAATGACGCGGACAAAGCATTTGATGGTCTCTTGGCCTCATATGTTTTTAACTTTAGAACAGTTTGGGATTCCTAGCGGTTTCTCTCATGGCTTCGTGCTTTATATATATACCAATCCAGGGGCGAGGGTACTGACGAATAGAGTGATTTCTCCCCATTTTCCTATTGAGTGGGGAACTAGGCAGGGTTGCCCCCTGTCTCCACTGCTCTTTGATCTTGTTGTGGAGCCATTGGCACAAGCCATCAAATGGTCACAGGAGATAGAGGGTGTGTCATAAAATATCGTTATATGCGGATGACACATTGGTATATATGACCAATTTATCCCATTCCCTCCCAACATTAATGATATTGATTAAACAGTTTGGGGAACTTTCTGGTTATATAATTAACTTTCAAAAGTCTGAACTGATGTTTTTGGGGCCAGCACGTTGGACGGTTCCGGAGGTCAATCTCTTTAAGTAGGTTGACTCGGGTTTTTGGTACCTAGATATTTGGATTTCGAGGGAACTATCTAGTTTATAAGAGGATAATTATTTTCCAATATTTAAAAAAATAGGGCTGGATCTGAGAAGGTGGTCTTCTCTTCCCTTCTCTGATTAAGATGGTGATTTTGCTGAGATTGATTTATTCCTTTTATGCATCTCCTTTGTGATGTACCAATGCGAGCTTTACAGACTCTAAGGGAAGACCTCTCGAGTTTCATTTGGCAGGGGAAGCAGTCTCGATTTATGGGGAGTCTACATTAAAAACTGAGCTAAATTGCCATAGTATTGGTTGAAATGTGTATGTATGTAATCCACTGTTAAGTCTGTGGTTTTAATATATATTTCTTCTTCTTCAATCAACGCACAATTAAACTCTGGAATTTGTTACCAAAGGATGTGGTTAGTGCAGTTAGTGTAGCTGTGTTTAAAAAAGGTTTGGATAACCTTTTGGATAGCCTCAGACCCCTTTTAATCTCCGCTCTTCGGAAAGACCCATCAGAGAAGCATATAAAGGAACCCTTCAAGTCCCACCTACTAAATCCACCCGTCTAAAATCCACCATAGAACGTTCCTTCTCCACAACAGGCCCTGTCCTCTGGAACAGACTACCGACTGACCTAAGACTAGAACCCTGCCTTCATACCTTTCGTAGAAAACTCAAGACGTGGTTCTTCCTTCAAGCCTTCCCCTAAGTCAAAATATCACGTCGGACTCAGCCCAAGGAATTGAGATGTTTACTAATCTCTTAAACCGTTATATATTATTTATATGTTGTTTACTAATCTCTTAATCCGTTATATATTATTATATGTTGTTAATTCCGCTCTGCCTTTCTTCCTGGCTCTATTGTCCCCTAGTTCAATACCCTTGTTATATGTAACTTTGCTTGCTTCGGCCTTTTGTTTGGTTACACTTGTTAATCCCCTAAGTTCCATGTAAACCGGCCTGATGTGAATTCCATTCGTGAAGTCCGGTATAGAAATATATATTAAATAAATAAATAAATAAAATAAGTTCTTCGAGAAGTCCATTAACGGCTGTTAATCAAGTTTACTTAGGGAATAGCCACTGCTATTAATTGCATCAGTAGCATGGGATCTTCTTAGTTTTTGGGTACCTGCCAGGTTCTTGTGGCCTGGTTTGGCCTCTGTTGGAAACAGGATGCTGGGCTTGATGGACTCTTGGTCTGACCCAGTATGGCATGTTCTTATTTAAAGTAGGTAGTAATAGTGATTTAAAGTTTAGTAAAAATGTTAGACACCATTTCAGTGTCTAGCTGCATATAACCAGATTACATGTAGCATTTCACTGCTGCTCCCTGCTAAGGCTGAATTTCTTATTCAAAAAGGTGGGTAATAAAGCCTGCTAATAAATAAATAAATATCTCAAAGAATGTCTCCCCAAATAAAATAAATAATCTTTCTGTTAGTCCGGATTTCTCTTGCTTTATGAAGATACATTTATACTGCCCTCTGTACATCTAAGATATGTAACTATTCTTCTTTGGGTGAAGAAGGATTTAGATGGGAAGGGCTCTCTTCTAGTTAATATGGAAAGATGATACCCATTTAGTCAACAAATAGGGCAGGGTCCTAAAGACAACCTTATCCTAATGCATCACTAAATATGGCTTTCTGCAAGGTAAAGATTGTGTTTGTCCAGTTTTTCTAGTTTATGCCACCAAGAATAATGTTTTGAATGATGATAACTTTAAAGGTTGAAGCAGAGGTTTGATCAGGGCCTTATTGACCAAATTAAGAAACTAGAAAGGAACTGGCAATCTCAATGGAGTTCTGATTTTCTGCATAGCTCTAACAAGTCTAAGTATTTCCAAAAGGGATCCCCGAAGGATCTCCCTCCTGACTGCTGTAATGGCCGCCACGTGTATCTTATGAGCACTGAACTAAGATTCCTCACCTGTGAAAGCAGGTGCAACGATTGGACTGCACTTTCCAAATTCTAGAATTGACAATAATTATTGAGAATTTTCTGGATTGTAACATAATATGTACCACTCTATTGAAGGATCCAGTACAGATTAACATCTTGCTTTCAAGAGAAAGGCTGGTAGTGCTACAGGATTGGGGAGTCTTGTTAAAGGTATAGAGAGGTCTACTGGGTCTCCACAAAAAGACTTTACCATTAGGGTAGGAAGAGGTAAAGCCAAGTGGTTAACAGAGGAACCATGTGGGCTGCTGTTTTGGTGGCTTCCTACTGATATAAAAAAGGGAAACATCTAGAAAGGACGTGGATTTTTAGTTAGGCTGCTTAGAAGGCAGGATGTTGCCGTTCCTGCTTCTCCTTTTATTCTTTTTGTTTTGGGAGATGACTCTTGGGCCTTATGGATTATGAAGTAAAATTTAAGACCTGCACGAGGGTGCACATGTGCGTGCATGCGTTTGCTGGCGCGCACACGGACTTGGAGATTTTATGCATATATGCATGAATACACATGCGTTATAAAATCAGCTATAAGCGCATACATGTGCTTATGATTTTAAATTGCCACACGCATCTGCGCACATATGGCGACTTGAGCGCGTAAGCGGGGGGAATTTTAGTAGCTACACACACCGACGCAATTACCTGTTTTGGTCCAGTAAAGGAGAGGACATCCTAAATCCCCCTTTTTACTCTGTTAGCCCTGAGCTTTAAAACCCCGCTGACCAGCCAGGTTTTTTTTGTTACACGACTTATGCGCTGTCCATAGCAGAAGTAAAGTTGCACAGTAGGGGACCCGGTGTGGGCTCAAACTTCATAGTGCAGTTCCGGCCCACTCATGTCCCACCCACACCACGCCCCTTTCTGTGAGAAAGCTATAGTTAGTTGCACTAATGGGATGTAGTGCGCACCAACACAAAATACGAAATTTCATTTTGGTGCACTCCCGAAACTCAGCAAAATAGACAATTTCATAGCCATTGTCTATTTCGTTGAAAACAAATGCACATCCCTATTTCCCCAGCATGTCCTGGTTCCTTGTTGTGCCGAGATCCGGATGGGATCACCTTTCTTGTTCTTCCTTTCTTTGGTTGGGCTGGTCCTTTATCCTCGGCTGTTACCTTAGGTGATTTCTCTTGTGAAAAAATCTGTCTGATCAGGCTCTTCCTCAGCACTTAGATCCCAGTGGGAAAGGGGATTCAAAAACCTCCCCACTACTCTTAAGTTCCAACAAATACTTTAAATCTTAATCTGGAGAGCTTCTCTACCTTCACAAATCTCTCGCAGCAGGATCCGTCGCTGGTGCTTGCCTGCCTAGAGGGGAATTTTAAGAGGCACGTGCAGGCGCAGGTGTGAGCGCGTTTGCTGGCTTGCGTTCTTGGACATAGCAATTTTATAACATATGTCCGTATGTTATAAAATTGGCTATCCACGCATGCCTGCGTGCAAGATTTTATATTAATGCACACATGTGCACCCAAATGCCTCCTCTACCGCTTAAATGAGGGGAGGTTTATAAGATGCTCGTGCCATTAGCAGGTTCCTCAGTCCGATCCCAGTTTGCCCCAGTAAAGGAGAGGACTTCCTAAACCCCTTAACTAATTATCCTCCCTTTTACCCTATTAGGTCTAAGCCTTAAAATCCCGCTGACTCGCCTCTATGTTTTTATTTCACAACTTACACACCCTCCATAGCAGAAGTAAAGTTACACGATAGGGGACCCTGCTGCGCGCTTGTGCACTTAAATATTTACGTGATGGAATCATGGTACAGACCTGGCCCGCCCAGACCAAACCCATACCCTGCCCTTTTTCCCAAAAAATATTTTTGTGCACGTAATGGGAGATATGCATGTAGCACGTGCTTTTAAAATCCACGCGGCGCGCTCCATCCCGAGTCACGCACATATCTCCAGGTTTTTGCGTGCATAGAGGCAGATTTTAAAAGTCCTATGCACGCCGAGCCTATGTCCCAGGGGCTTGAAAAAAAGGGGCGGGGCATGGGAGGTCCAGGGCGGGGAGTGGCTAGAGGCCTCCGTAGGGTCGCTAGGCCGGGGAATTGCGCACCGGCACTTGGCCGGTGTGCGCAACCTACACCTGCCCGAGGCAGGTGCAACTTGTAAAACAAAGGTTAGGGGGGGGGGGCATTTAGGTAGGGCTGGGGGGCGGGTTAGGTAGGGGAAGGGAGGGAAAGGTGGGGGGGGGGGGGGCGGAAAGAAAGTTCCCTCTGAGGCCGCTCCGATTTCAGAGCGGACTCGGAGAGAACAGGGAAAGCCATCGGGGCTCCCCTAGGGCTCGGTGCGCACAAGCTACACTAGTCGCACCCCCTTGCACGCGCCAACCCCCAATTTTGTAATATGCGCGCGCATGTTATAAAATTGGGCGTACATTTGTGATCTCAAGTAGTTAGATGGGAGACCAAGATAAAGGGAACTGCAGTAATCTAGTGGGGCTAGTGAGGACTAAAAACTGTTAAACAGTTCAAAAATCACTCGGTTCTTATTGTGCCTTCGCAATCTTAATTTTAAAAATGAGGACTGGACCACTGACTTTATATGAGAGCACAATGACAGGGCAGGGCCGAGGATCACCCGCAAGTTTCTGGACAGTTTGTGTTACTGGAATGTTGTGGCCATCAAAACTAAAAGTGGTTACAGGGCTGGGAGGGAAGAGGATGATTAAGAGCTAATCCGTTGTGATGTAACCCACATTTTACAGCAGATAAACAGTGACTTGCAAACTGAAAAGTAAAGGACCATGTAGATTTTACTGGGAAAAAAAGAACACATGTCGTCCCCATAAAGTTTGTAGAGCACCCTAAACCTCCAAGCAAACGACAGTTATACTGAATGTGGGAAAAATAAGCTTGGGTAACACAAATCACTCCACCTCTCAGCTGGTTTGTTTAGAACGGGATGTGTAGCACCCCCATATAACTAGAGATTCTCCCAGGGATGGGATCAGGAAATGAAAATAGCATAAATAGAATAGACACACAATATTACTACTATTGCACGTAATAAAAGCAAAATCAGTGTATGCACATTTTTTCATAACACATTTGGGGTAGATATTTAGATCTATCCAGCTTGGGAAGTTAGCCGATAAGACTTATCCGGCTAACTTACACGGGATATTCAGCAGCACACTGAATACACCCAGATAAGTATTAGAGTTAGCTGGATAAGCTTATCCAGGTAACTTTAGACCTGCTGTGGGTCACATCTAACTTATCTGGTTAACTTAACCAGATAAAGCTGAATATCGCTACTTATCTGGATAATTGGTATATCCAGATATCTAGTGGCAGCCACTTAGCTGGATAAGTCCAACTTATCTTGCTAAATAGTGTTTGAATATGGACTACTCAGATTATTAAACTCTATAGGAAACTAAAGCACATGACATGATAGTAAAATAAGAATTTATTAGCATTGAAAATTTAAGAAAAGTAGCTTTTGAAATATATTACAGCAGAAAAACCGCAAACCCTGCTTTCTCTCTCAGTTTTGAGTTCAAGCAAAATTAAGGATGAGGTCACATAGTTCCTACCAGCATATTAGCATAAATTCTTGGTTTAATATCACATGATTTATGAAAACTTCAGACAAACGTCTCTCCAGTCCAGATGCTTAATGAAGCAGTTGCTGAGGCTTGGGAAATCCATGATAATTTTCCGTACTCTTCTGGCTCTAGGGATCTTCTCCAAAATAAAAAATACAAATTCCATCTTTATTCTATGGTCAATCTGTTTTTATTATAATGTGGTTTAACTGAGAAACATATCCTGAAACGGAGCATGTTGGTTTCTTATATACCCCATCAACACAGATCAAAATAGCACAGTACTGCAGCAGTTATAAGATTTTCAACCCATCCTCCCCCCCCTTTCCCCCTAAATATTCAGCTAGAATCTCACAGAGAGCTTTGGCACTTCAAAAAAGAAATACGGCAAGTATACCTTGCATACATACACAGAGAGAGTTATATAACATTGTTCAAGACTAAACTTCTGGCTTTTGGTGAAAGAGAGTGTAAGTAGCTGAACCAAATCTTCTTCAAGTTTCGTTTTCTGGAATGAGTGGTGCGAAGCTTTATAATCCATCACCGATAAATTGTGGAACAAGTTGCGCCAGGTCCAAAAGGAAGGGCCTGCTGTTTCTTTCCAGTTCAGTAGGATAACATTTTTGCCCAAATAAACATGCTTTTCGAAAAAGTAAGGCCGCTCCTCGAGATTTAAGGCATATTGGGGATAGATGCTCAAAAACGATGGCTTCGGAGTTCAATGGGATAGAATGGCTCAAGATCCTGGAAAGATACACCATGATTTGTGGCCAAAATTGCCGTGTTTTTGAGCAGGACCAGAAGGCATGAGTTGGTGTCCCGGGCTCCTCCATGCAGCGCGGGCAGAGTGGTGACTGCACTATGCTGGCTTGACATGCTTGTGTTTGTGAAATGTAGGCTCTTCTCAAGAATTTTTGGTGGCATTCCTGTAAGGCTATATTCCCGGAGAGATCTTTCAAGTGGCAAAAACTGTGAGCGATCATGGCTTCCTTAATTTGTATTCCTCCATCCTGTGACCATCGAGCAACCAATATTGTATGAACAGGTGGAGGAGAGGTTTTTCGGAGTTTCGTCTGCAGAGGACATCCAGAGAGTCTAAGACATTGATGTTTAGTTCCTGGATGGGCAGGGAGGCCACATAACTTTTCAGACAAGAGAAATAGCCTGAGTCCATGTGATTCTTTCAAGATGGCAAAGGTATGCAGATTCTCTTCATCGGTCAACATCTGTTGCAGGTGGGTGATTCCACGAGTGAGCCAGTTCTTAAAGTCCTTCGATTGGCTGCCTGGAGTAAAGTTCAAATTTCCATGTATAGGTAGCATTTGTGAACAAGTGTGAGAATGATTTTACTGTTGCAATAAACATTTCCATACCCATTTCAAGGGGGATTTTAAAACATTACTAATTGCGCCTGTGGGAAGCAATTTAGGGTGGGCGTGAAGGACAAACCGCAAGCTTAAAGGAGCCACCAGAATTTTGTCGCCCTCTATATTGATAAAATCAGATTTATTATACACCCAATTCCGTATTATTCGCAGTAAGCTTATTAAATTATATTCCCTAGATCTGGTAGGGCCAATCCCCTCTGTTCCCAGGTCAGCTTTAAGCAGGTAAGGGAAATACGTGGTTTCTTCCCCTGCCAGACAAACTTGGAAAGGAGGGAGTTCAGAGTGTTGAGCTCTTTGTGTGTCAGGCGTAAAGAGAGAGTTTGTATTACATAGAGCCACTGGGGAACAATACCATTTTATATAAATTTACCCTACCCCCAAAGTAAGGGGTAGTCCCTTCCAGAGATGGAATTTATCTCTAGTGTAGTTCAGTAGTTAACTAGTATTAAGTTCATAATGGGGTCAATGGACAAGTATATTCCCAAGTATTTAAACTGTCTGTCTGCCCATTTTAATGGGAAGCTAGTACCTCAACTGAATGTTAAAGATGGCGAATATGCTAGTGCTTCAGATTTGTATATATTAAGTTTGAGGTCTGAGAACCTCCCAAAGTGCTCAGAGAGACTCAGCAGAAAGGACAAGGAGGAGGGCGATGATGTGAGAAAGACAAGAATGTCATCTGCAAAGGCTGCATATTTAAAATAGTAATTCCCCAGTTGATTCCAGCTATGGAATCATCATTTTGCATAGCGTGCAGAAAAGGTTCTAGAAACAACAGAAAGAGAAGGGGAGACAGAGGGCAGCCTTGTCGTGTACCCCGTCTGATAGCGAATCGATCAGAGTGGGTTTGGTTACCCATCACAAAGGCTTGTGGGTTAGTGTATAGCAGCTTCACTGCATTCCCAAAGGAGCCGTCCAAACCCAATGTCTTCAGAACTGCAAATAGATAGTCCCATTCTAGCCTATCGAATGCTTTTTCTGCGTCGAAACTAACCGCCAAGAAGGTGTCAGAAAGCTCTGTTGTTAAAGCTGGTATTTAGCAATCTGTAGTTATTTAGAATACTTGTGGGTGGATCGGACCAGTGGCAGGTGACCACGCCCTCAGGGGAAGTCCCGAGAGGGACCACTGGTCAGGCTAGTGTAGGAGACAGACACACACTAGTTCTTTTATTAGACAATATAGTAAACCACCAGAGGTGGCAGTAGTGAGCTGGAAGCGCCCGGCTGGGCTGTAGTCCCTCAGGGTCTGGAACAGCGATCCCAAGGTGGCTGAGCTGTAGAGAAACTAAGAAAGTGAGTAGGCAGTATAGGCAGAGTTCTGGAAAAAGTCCTTGATGGTAACACTCACACAATATTCTCTTGAGGCAGCCCAGGAGTTGGAATGCATTAGGCCCTCGAGGAGCGAGTACCTGGACCCAGGAAAAACTCTGAGAGATAGATGGAAACTCACAATGTTGTAAGCAGCGATGACTTCTTAGCAGAAGTGGTATTCAGGAGCAAGTCCGGGACGTGGGCCCTCGAGGAGCGAGTACCGGTTCCGGACTGCAACCTGAAAAGAAAAAGAGAGAGCAAGGCCCCTGAGGAGCGGGTTCCTCTAGTGAAGTCCGAGGAGGCAGAGTAGCTAGGGTTGCGGAGAGCAAATCCCATCCGCAGCGACCAGGAGGAAACTAGGTAAACCAATCCCTTGCTAACTCGTCTTGTTAGCGAAAACTGAGACCTTAAATATCTGGAGCTGGTGACGTCATCTCAGGGGGATGCCCCTGAGGTTCGCGCCAATGCTGGTACATCAGTCGGGTCACGCGCGCGCCCTTAGGCATCTGGTCAACATAGGGGCCGGCAGCGGCAAGCCATTCCGGGAACACTGGAGGAGGACGGCCTGGAGACACCACAGCAGCTAGCCTTCCATCAACCCCGAAGGGAGTCGCCAACGAGGTAAGGTGGGCGGAGCAGAGACGTCGGACAGCGACAGACACAACAGTAGGGTGTTCGATGTTGCTAGCAGTAGGACATTGCTGCCATCACCAGTGATTGGTGATGGCATGCCTCCCGCGCACAAACCCCACATGTCCTGGGCTGATAAGTTTAGGTAAAAGAAGGGCCAATCTGTCTACGCAGATTTTAGCAAAAGGTTTTTGATCAAAATTTAGTAAAGATATGGATCTGTAAGAGGCCGGTATCATGGGGTCCTTGCCCTTCTTAGGAAGAACTACTATTTGGGCCAGATTTTTCCCTGCAGGATATCGCCCTTCTTCCAGAAGAGCTGGGAAGACTTTCACGAGTAATTTGGAAATTGGGTCATATAAAATCTTGTAAAATTCCCTGCTAAAACCATCCGGTCCGGGAGCTTTTAGGGGTTTTGCCTGGCCAATTTTCATGTGGATTTCCTCTTCCGAGACTGGCCAATTTAGCCTAGCCAATTTAGTCTCTGAAAACCTGGGAAGATTCAATTTGTTTAAAAATTCTCTACTCAAATCTGAAAAATTATGATGGGAGGCATAGAGTTCACGATAATACTCCATCATAGCGTTTGCTATGGCCTTGTTGTCTTTTACTACATTCCCAGTTGTTGTCCACAGTCCATGAATATAACTGGAACCTTTTGCGGGCCTGACAAGGTTGGCCAGATATTTACCAGTTTTATTACTATATTGATATAATTTGTATTTATAATATGCTATACTCTTTTTTTGTGCGCTGATGGATTAAAGTATTTCAGTGTGTATGAAGGGCTAAATATTCCTCCCTAGTGACCTTAGTATTGTTCCCCAGCAATCTGCGTTTGGCTTTCTGTAATTGGTTTTCTACCTCAACTAATTGTTTATCTATTTCCCTCCGTCTTCTGGCCACAAAGGAAATAATCTCTCCTCGAATCACTGCCTTCCCTGTCTGCCAGAATAATATGGGGTTATTTAGATGCTCGGCATTAGAATTTGCAAAGGCCTGCCATTTTTCTTTGAGATATGTTTGGAAATTGAGATCTTTGGCTAGGAAATATGGGAATCTCCATGCTCGGCAGCCCTGTTGTCCCGAAGTATCTGACATCTGGATCCCGATTGGCGCTTGATCTGATATGGTAATAGTGTTTATGGAGGCCCTGAGGATATGTGTGAATAAGTGATGAGAGACTAGGAAGTAATCAGTTCTGGAGAATGAGGCAAGATGTGTAAAATCTTTATCTAGTGGGTGAAGGAGACGCCATGCATCAACCAACTGCAGCCCCTTTTCCAAATATCCTATGCCTTTTTGAGAGTGGGATTTATCATGCTTGAGGGTTATGATTTGTATCCCTAACCCAATTAACATCTCCGCCTACAATCAAGTTATCAGCCATATGGGGACAGAGATGAGAGTATAAAGATTCATAGAACCCATGGTTGTAAGAATTGGGGGCATATATATTACAAAGTATTAAGGGCTTGTGATATAATTCTGCTATCAATATCAAGAAGCGCCCAGAAGGGTCCAGAATTTCTTGGTGTATCATGAGTGGAATATTTTTCCTGATCAAAATGGCCACCCCCACTGATTTTGTGGATGCTGAAGCATGCTTAACTTCTCCCACCCACCATCGTTTAAGTTTTTGGTGTTCAGCATCGTTTAAATGCGTTTCTTGTAGGAAAGAAATATCTGCATTCAATTTGTTTAAAGCTGAAAGGATTTGGGATCTTTTAATAGCTGAATTTTCTCCACACACATTCCAGGATATTAAATTTACTTTCCCCAGTGTCATGTTCTGAGTTACCGGGGGGAACAGAGTTAAAGATGATTGTTCTCGTATATCAGATAGAGGGGGTCCATCCCAACCCCTGCGATACCAGAGCTATGGTCCTGACTAAACCTCTGTACTCTCTCTCTGAAGTTACTGATGACGGTGCCAAAATTAGAAAAATCATATAGATCAACCCAGATTTATACCCACACACCTCCCCTCCCTTTCCCTCGGCCCCTTAACAAACATCCACATTTGTGATGGAGATCACTCAGCGAGCCACAGGATCTTCATCCCTCCACCCACTTATATATCAATTATGATCCCCGTACATATGAGGGCTGAAATGCCCTAGTACTCCAGTTGAAGAAGCAGCTCAGTTGCAAAACATTTAAACATGGGTTGACTACAAACCGTAAAGGAACAGCAATAGTGTAACAAATCAGTGTCAATTTGCCTGCGCAAATAAAAAACAGGAATGGACTGGCATGAAAGATTCTGAACATGAAATCTGTAGACCAGTTCAAGATAATTACTGGGCAATCGCTTTGTTACCCGTGTAGAGCACTAACCTGTATACGCTACCAGTGGTTCTTTCTCCAAGCCTAGGCGGCCGATTGTGCAGTTTCACGTGGAGGTCTGCTCGGACTCATAGGCGGCTAGGAATTTTTTTGCTTCCTGCACAGTATTGAGACATTTTGTTTCCCCTCTATGAGTAATTTTGAGTCGGGCCAGGTATAGGAGCACAGCCTAAGGCCCAATTGAAACAGCTTAGTGCATATAGGAGAAAATTCCCAGCGTAGAGGAATAGTCTTGAAATACAAGGATCTTCTTGCCTTCGAACATGAGTTGTTTCCCGGCCCAAAGTGCCTGCTGCAGCTCCACCTTTTGGGCAAAGTTTAGAACTCTAAGAATGATTACGCGAGGGCGCTCAGAGTTCTCCCGTTTAGGGCCCACGTGATATGCCCGTTCTATGTATAGTTCCCCATATTTGCTTTCCAGGTTAAGTTGCCTGTAGAGCCAAATCTCCAAGAATGGTGCTAGCTTGCGGTCTTCCACTGACTCCGGGATGCCTACCAGCCTCAAATTGTTGCGGCAAGACCAGTTTTCCAAATCTTCAAGCCATTCTTCATGTTGGGTTAGGTTGCCTTGTATGTCTTTTAGTTCTGATTTTGTGCCTAAGAGGCCATCTTGTGTATCTGAGATGCGTTGCTCCGCTTCTGTCATGCGGCGTTCAATCCCAATAAGTGAGACAGAAACATCATCCAATTTATCGGCGAGTTTTTAAAATTCTGGTTCCAGTGCTGTAACTACAATGGCTTTGAGATCGTTGATCGCCAGTGTGGGGGCCACCTCCTGCATGTTTTCTGGTCTGCCGTCAGCCATTTTAGGGAGCTCGGTTTTGATTTCTCCTTCTCTCTGTCCTTCCTCACCGGTTGTGCTGAAATTATCCCATGTAAAATAGGTATCGTTCGAATCAGCAGACTGTCCTGAACAAAAATTGTAGCGTTGTATCCGGGATCGATTCCAAAATGTGGTGGGTGGTGGGATGAGAGCCCATAGAGCAGCGGATCACATCTTACTGCTCTCATGGCGTCACATGATCTCTACATCTTTATTCTAAATATTGCAACAAATCTTCTGAAAATTCCCTCCAATTTAGGGCCTGATTCACTAAAGCTTTTTTCCCATTCTGTTTCTATGGGAAAACAGCTTAGTGAATCAGGCCCTTAGTTAGCCTAACACTAGTATTATGCAGGTACTATTCTTAATACTGTTCATTTAGCTTGAAATAAAATAAACTCAGGGAATATCTAAAAATCACCATTCTTTCCCTTGCTACAAACAACTATCCATCTCATAGTACTGGATAAATAATTTTCATAATTTAACTACAAGAAAACTTCCAGCTACCACAAGCTGCTTTTTCTTTGTTATAAGGAGCACACAATCAGCTACAATCAGTCTTACCTCATGAATACATTCCTATATCTCTTATTCTGTCTCTCTCTAAACAAAAGAAGCCACTTTTTATTCTTAATTTAAAAGGCTCATTAGTATTCTATCCCTTGCTTTTTATTGGCTACTAGGAATGAATAAGTAATATATCAACTAATTGCTGATGCAAAGATTATATAATTTATCATTTCAAATATAACCGGGATCTCATAGGCTGAATAAGAAAAGTTAATTATAATATATTCTAGAATCCCCCCTTTCCAATAATGTCTGCTTAGTGTTGTTGGCTGGTGGATGACTTTGCCAATAGGACTAGATACTTCTTAACTTACAGTTATAAGACACTGTCTTCCCCACATATTAATACTGCAAAAGAAAATACAGCTGCAGTGCCTATCATAAATAAGGTTGATTATACTTTTTTCAAATGAATATCTGTTGGCTTCAACCCTCTTGGCATTTCTTCTGTGAGTGACAAACAGAAGGAATGCAAAGAGTTGTTTAGATGCCACCATTTGTCCTTTTAACCTAGAAAATGCTGGCAGAGGGGTAAATATTTGTCTTAATAAATGATTCAACAAATTGCATGTGATGTATTTTATTGGATTAACATGAAAGAAGATGTTATAAACTTTAGGTTGGTCCCATGGAAGGAGTTACAAGTTATTAAGATCTAAAATTGTACATGAAAGTTGCATTGTGGATTTTTGTTCTTTTTTTGCTCTGCATTTGCTCAAAACTTAAAACCTATTCCTAAAATACATAATTGTTTGCCTTTCTTCTTTCCTTCCTTCCTTCCTTATATGGTGATTGGTTTGGATTTTTTTTAATCGAAAACACTTAAGTATGTCCACAGCATGAAAATGCAGAAGAAGAAAGAAATGCTTTAAAAATTAAGACTTAAATCTGCAATGAGCTAAAGAGAACTTACCCCTTTTACCCCTCTGATCTCACCAATTTCCGACCTATCTCCAACCTGCCCCTAATCACTAAAGTCCTTGAGAAAGCCATAAACAAACAGCTATCAGACTACTTGGATGAAAACAACATCCTTTCCCCCTCACAGTTTGGCTTTCGCAAACACCATAGCACAGAGACCTTACTCATTTCACTCTCCGACCAAATCTTAAAAGGTCTTGACAAAGGTCTCTCATACATCCTTATTCTCCTAGACATCTCCGCTGCATTCGACACCATTAAACATCAAATCCTATTAGGACGTCTTAGCAGCATTGGCATCTCTGGCCTGGCCCTACAATGGTTCCACTCATACCTAGCTGATAGACAGTTTAGCGTGCAAATGGGAAACTCCACCTCCAAGCCCCACAACCTCGCTCAAGGAGTACCACAAGGCTCATCTCTATCCTCTACTCTTTTCAATATATATCTCCTCCCCCTCTGCCATCTCCTTGCCAAACTTGACCTTCCGCACTTCATATATGCCGATGATGTGCAGATACTTATTCCGATTAAAGACTCAATACACAAAGCTATGGAAATTTGGAAATCCGCCCTCTCTGAAATAAGCAGCCTCTTATCCAACAACTTCCTCGCCCTCAACGCTACTAAACGGAACTCATCCACATATCACCCCCCTAATATCACCCCCACCATTTTTATGACCCCCACTATCACACACAACAATGTTCCTACTACTAACCTCACCTTTCCCACCCATGTTCGGAGCCTCGGCGTATCCATTGACTGTCACCTCAACTGCAAGAAATTCATCAATAATACCCTCAAAGACTGCTTCTACAAACTGCACACCCTAAAAAGACTTAAACCTCTCCTACATCTCAATGACTTCCGCACCATATTACAAGCCCTCATATTAACGAAAATAGATTACTGCAACTCCCTGTTATTAGGCTTGCCTAAAAACACCATACAGCCTTTACAACTCCTCCAGAATGCAGCCGCCCGAATACTCACCAACACCCACAAAAATGATCACATAACTCCGGTTCTCAAACACTTACATTGGTTACCCATAGCATCTAGAATTGCCTTCAAAGCCCTCACCCTAATACACAAATCTCTTCACAACCAGAACATGCACTGGTACAAAGAACACTTCTCATTTCACAACAGCAATAGACCCACCAGAAAACAATATCTAGCTACATTACACACCCCCTCACCTAAGCTTACTAAACTCCGCACCACAAACGAAAGAGCCCTATCCCTAGCAGGCCCGCTTCTTTGGAACAAGCTACCTACCTCCCTCCGCCAAGAAACTTGCCCAAAAATATTCAGGCAAAACCTGAAGACCTGGTTCTTCAAACACTCTTATACCTAATATACACACATACACTCTCACCCCCCCCCCCCCCCCCGCAGACCTGGGTCTCCAATCCTAGCTCCTCAATTACTTCTACCCCTTATATTCACACAACCACTCTAACCCCACCCCCTACAACTCCTAACCTCTCCCCCCCCCCCCACCTATTTTCCACCTCCTTTCACCCCCTCCCTCTACTCTAAACTACCTCTTCCCCCTCACCCCCCATAAAGTGAATTTATCAGAACTACATATTGTATATAAAAAACTTCTATATAAAAAATTTGTTCCCAATCACGTGTATATATACCTCCTTTAATTGTGGATACCCTCCTATATATCAGAATCTCCCCCTCCCCACCCCTATATATCAGAATCTCCCCCTCCCCACCCCCGTTTAGATAACCTCTTTCATGTATCACACTTTTATAATTTTACTTATATAATCTAATCTGTTATTTGTATGCTCTGAATGTTCCTTATTTAATTATCTAATTACACAAAAATTGTAAAGCCTGTTGCTCAGTTCTGTTATATGTAAACCGACGAGATGTTCCCAACGTTCGTCGGTATATAAAAGTTACTAAATAAAATAAAAATAATAAATAACATATTATATCATCTGGATTTCAATGTGCCTGTTTATTTGCAGGTTTGGCCGGAAACCCTGCCTCCTGGTCACAATCCTCATCAATGCCGTATTTGGAATTCTCATGGCCTTTGCTCCCAACTACACGTGGGCGGTGATTTTTCGCTTCTTACAAGGAGTGGTCAGCAAGGGATGCTGGCTAACCGGTTACATTCTGAGTAAGACGTCTGCCAATGGTTTCAGTAAAGCAAAGCCAACAGCCAGCGTGCCAGCAGCATTAGCCTCATGTGCAAAGGGTTAATACCCACCACCTGTTAAAACCTCTGCCCTCTTCTTGCACCTCCCCTGGAATGACATTTGGATATCTATTTGCTAAATTTGGTACTTTTTCAAGATGCAACAAATTGGACTGCTAACTGGTTTAAGGAAATTCTCTGTCCTGTTTTGATTGCAATATTGGCTAAAGTTTCTCTCTAACTACTCATTTTTGAATGCTGGACAAACATTGGCTTTCTAAAAGGTGGTTTGTGTGTAGCCAAGTTAATTGGCCTAGTAAGCTGCCTTTATAAGAACAAATGGGTCTTGGGAGCAGGATATTTATTTGTTATGCCTGTACATGCTGGTTTGTGCTGAATGGTTTAAAGATGGCACAGTATATAACCTACGTCCCTGGATTCGGCCATTGTGGCAACCACTTAGTCCAGGGGGAATTCTGCGCTACTGCAGGGCGCAGAATTTGTGCAGAATTCCCTCCCCCCCCCCCCCCCCCGTGCAGAATTGCCGAATTCTGTGCAGAAAATAGCAGAGGAGACCCCGGCATGCCGCGAATGGAGCGTGCCCCATGTGTGCCGTGGGACGCGCCCCGTTCACTGCAAAGATGAAGGCCTGGGCATGACTTTCGCGGCAAAAATGGAAGGCCCCCATGTGCCGCGAACGGTGTGCCTGGGCCTTCATCTTCGCAATTGCCACGGGACGCGCTCTGTTCATGGCATGCCGGTGAGAGAGAATGTGTGAGTGTATGAGGGAGGGGAGGAGGAGGGGGAGAGAGAGCATGGGAGGTAAGAGGGGGGATGCCAGTAAGAGAGAATGTGTGTGTGTGAGAGAAGGGAGGGGATGTGGGGGAGGGGAGGGTGAGAGAGCATAGGAGGTAAGAGAGCGCGAGGGGGGATGCTTGAGTGTGGGTTTCAGAGAGAGGGAGCCTATATGAGGGGAGGGGGTGTGGGGGAGGGTGTGAGAGAGAGCAGGAGGGTGTGTGTGAGAGAGAGCATAGGAGGTAAGAGAGCGGGAGGGGGGGATGCTTGAGTGTGGGTTTCAGAGAGAGGGAGCCTATATGAGGAGATTGTGAAGGAGTGTGTATGTGTATGAGAGATTGGGAGCTCATGTGTATGTGAGGGTGCGAGCCTGTGTGAAGGGATTGTGTATGTGTGAGACTGCCTGTATGAAGGGGTGCATGTGAGAGAGACATAGGTAGCCTGTGTGAAGGGCTGCGTGAGAGAGACACAGGTAGCCTGTGTGAGGATGTATGTGTGAGAGAGAAAGGGAGCTTGTGTGGGTGTGTATGCAAGAGAGAGGGCCCTGTATGAGGGGATATGTGCATGCAAGAGAGAGGGCCCTGTATGAGGGGGTGTGTGTGTGTGTGTGAGAGAGAGAGAGAGAGAGTGAGGGAGTCTGTATGAAGGTGTGTGTTATGTGTATTAGAGAGAGGGAGAATGTGTGTGAGAAGGGGAGGGACAGAGGGAGCCTGTGTGAGGGGCAGTACTGAGAACAGGGTCATAGTCTGGGAGTGGCAATACAGTGGAAGGGGTTGAGCCTAGAGGTGGAAGGGAGAGATACTGGCAGGTGGAGGAGTGGGGGCCTGAGAGGGCAAACTGGCCAGGGGAGTAGGGAGAGCGAGTGGAAGGGACACTCTTACAGTGAATTTCTAGGGAAATTCTACTCAAAATATTTAAAATTCTGTATCTTTAAGTAATAACTTTTTTCTGTATTGATTTAAAATGTAATTACTTAAAGACTATGATAGTTAATCACTAACCAGAAGCAAACTCCTCTCAAATGATCACTCACAAATAAAGTGCCACACTCTAGAGAGGGAAATAGTATTTTCAACTATTTACCACCAACACACATCAAAACTAGACTAGAGACAATATCATAGGCAAATGCTCATGGTAAAACTTTAATCCGCTGTCTCTCGCCCTCAATGGGCCGCAGGCAGTAGTCAGCCTGTGAGCACAGAAATTTTTAATCATCTATTGTCTCATGTCTACCTCACTATAATTCTAACTAAATTTTTATTAATTGATAAATATTGAATATTAAATCAAAATACAAATTTGTTAAGTATCTATTACAGGAATCTTATACAGGGATCTCTGAACCGGCTTGTTATCCAAAAAAGTATTAATAGAAAATACTTAGCCAGAAATGGTCATTCAATCGTTTAGTTATTCAGTTATTCTGCTTTTCTGTACTTCTCCTACGTGCGCTCAGCTATTAACGCGTGCTCCAGGCAGGCGTTGATATCTAAGCAACAAATGTGTGTCTGAGACGCACATTTATTTTTTTGCATGCGGAGTGAATGAGTAATAGCCCCGTTCACGTGCATTTGCCCGTGATGAGCGCTAACTCATTCACTCCGCATCGGACGCACGTGAAATAGGCGCTAATCCCCCTATTGCATTGGGGAGCGGATTAGCGCCTATTTAAGCCGCGTCCGACAGCGGGTTAAACGGTGCGCTCGTGTGATCGCACCGTATTGCATCGGCCCCCTTCATGAATCTGGCCCTATGTTTGTACCTGAGGAAATGGAGTGTGATGTGAGCTGCCCAATGTCACTAGGAACATCAGTGGGATATAAACCCTGAGAGAAGTTACAGCTTCAGGGGTGGATTGGAGATGGCAGTCAGAAGGGAGCAGGACGCTGGGGGTAGGGGTTAGGGGAAATGGGGCAGGACCACCTGAGTGAGGGGAGCGCTGCATATACTTTGCAGCACTATATAAATGTTTAATAGTAGTAGGAGTTGTAGTATGGGAGAGGAGGGGAGGAATGGGGTAAGAGAAGGGAAGTGTGAGTGACTGGAGGAGAGGGAGGGAGCATTAAGTGAAGGTGTAGCTAATTTATGACGTCTCCTAAGTGCAAAGAAGCAGCCCAGAATGTAAGTACCTGATTCACTAAGGGTTTTCCCCATAGATAACAAAATGAGAAAACAAACTTAGGGGCCGTTGCAGTACATTTTGTGGAAAGCGGGCACTGCTGTTACAGGGCATTATGTCTGAGCTTTAATCCTCCACACCTTGCTCTTGCAGTTGCAGAATTCGTTGGCTTGATCCATAGGAAGACTGTTGGCATCGTGTACCAAGCGGCCTTTACAGTGGGGCTTCTCGTGTTCTCGGCTGTCGGGTATGGCATCCAGGACTGGCGATGGCTGCAGTTTGTCGTCACAGTACCAAACTTCTTCTTCTTGCTCTATTACTGGTAAAGTATTTGGGCCAAACTAAGTAAAAAAAAAAAAAAAAGTTGATCTGTCATATTTGTATTTATTTATGTATTTGGCTTTATTACCCACCTTTGAAATAAGGAATTCACCCAAGGTGGGATGCAACATAACGGAAAGCAACAAGATATTAGAAATCATCACAGCGGTCATTAGAGTGGTAGGTGTGGCAGCTTAGCAGGTCCAGTCTGAAAAAGGTGGACAGTGAGGGCTAAACCTGAAGTGTAGAAACATCACAGCAAGACAATAAGTTATAGCAGCAGGTTCCAAGTATTCATAAAAGGGTGCCAGGCACTTTATATGAGACACGTTAAGATGCTCGGAAATGGTATTGCACAGTTTAAACCCAATGCAATAAGATATGTTCAGCAGAACGCACAGGTTTACCACTATCTTCCCAGGACAACAGCAATGATCCTCGCCGGTTCTATAATTTGTCGAGGGAGCTCAGGTATATCCTCTGTCTGAAAGGAGCAAGAGAGAGCATCCACTCTCTGGTTCTTTGCTGCTGGTCGGTAGTGAAGCTCAAAATCTAATTGATTGAAGAAGAGGGACCATTTGTCCTGCCATGGGTTAAGCCATTACACCTGTTGTAGGTGCTCCAGGTTTTTGTGATCCGTGAAGATTGTGATCCAATGTTTGTCTTCTTCTAGGAGGTGGTGCCATTCTTCCAGTGTCAATTTCACCGCGAGAAGCTCCTGATCCCCGATTGTGTAATTCCTCTCTGCAGGAGAGAGGTTTCAGGAGAAAATGGAGCAAAGACAGCCCCTACCCCAAGGGTAAAGGCATCTACCTCCAGAACAAAAGATCAGTTGGGATCCAGATTCTGTAGGCAGGATCCTTGGGAAAATGCCTGCCTGAGAACCTAGAAGGCATTGATGGCTTCTGCTGTCCAGTGCCGGGTATTCACATCCTTTTTGGTCAACGTGGTGAGCAGTGCCACAAGGGATGAGTATCCTGATATGAACTTTCTGTAGCAACTGGTGAATCCTAAGAAATGCTGTAGTGCCTGAAGGCCCACCGGTTGAGGCCAGTCTAGGATGGCTTATTGGTTTGCGGGTTCCATGTGGAAGCCGGTTCGGGAGATGAAGTAACCCAAGAAGAAAAGTTGTTTCTGTCCGAAGAGAAACTTCTCCAAATTTGCATAGAGATGATGTTCCCATAGCCTCTGCAGCACCTGTTTACATAGAAACATAGAAATGACGGCAGAAGAAGACCAAACGGTCCATCCGGTCTGCCCAGCAAGCTTTCACTTCCCCCCCCCCCCCCATACTTATCTATTACTCTTGTCCCTAGTAAGTGACTTTTTTGGTTCTATTTCCCTTCCACCCCCACCATCGATCTATTTCCCTTCCACCCCCGCCATCGATCTATTTCCCTTCCACCCCCGCCATCAATGTAGTTAGCAGTGCTGGAGCAGCATCTAAGTGAAGTATCTAGCCATTTGGTTAGGGGTATCAGTGCTGGAGCTGCATCTAAGTGAAGTATCTAGCTAATTGTTTAGGGGTAGTAACCGCTGTCATAGCAAGCTACTCCCACACATGTTTATCCAGCCTGTGCAACTCAGTCCTTGTTGGTTGTTGTCCGAATATAAATCATCTTTTCATCATTCCCCCTGCCGTTGAAGCAGAGATCTTTTTATCATTCCCCTGCCATTGAAGCAGAGAACTATTTGTTTCACAACGATGTGAAAAAAAAAAAGGATTTGCAGGATATCAAGATACAGTATATCATCCCATGAGAGTACAAGAGGTCTTGGAAGATTCCATTTACCATATTCTGGAACATGGTAGGGACATTGCAGAGGCCGAAAGGCATAACTAAGTATTCATAGTGACTTGTGTTGAATGAGATTTTCCATTCGTGACCTTTGCAAATGTGTATAAGGTTATATACTCTACGCAAATCCAGTTTGGTGAAAATTCTTGCCACTTGCAGGTGATCGAATGACTCTGAGATGACTGGCAAAGGATAACAGTTCTTTTTTGTGATGGCGTTAAGGCCCCTGTAGTCGATACAGGGCCTGAGGGAACCACGATTCTTGCCCATGAAGAAGAATCCTGCTCCAGCTGGAGAAGGGGAGGGCTGAATAAACCCCCTTTCCAGGTTTTCTTTTATGTATTGGCTCATGGACTTCATTTCTAGAGCTGATAGAGTGTATACCCTTCCCTGTGGGGACACCTTCTCAGGCAGAAGTTCTATGGAACAGTCATAGGACCGATGTGGGGACAGGGTTTCAGCCCACTGCTTAGAAAATAAGTTTATTTATTGTATTTAGTCACTTTTTGTATACTGTGGGATATGAATATGTAGTGCTGAGTTTAGACATTCAATTTTTTCACGTATATGGTTTTATGTATTAACATCAGACATTTAAAATGAATTCTTTGATCGATGGGGAGCCAATGAAGGTCTTTCAAAACAGGGGTAATGTGATTATGTTTTTTGGAGCTGGTTAAAAGCTGAGAGGCAGCGTTTTGTAGAAGTTGTAAAGGGCGAATTGATGACGCGGGGGGGCCTAGTAGCAGGGCATTACTGTAATTAATTTGGAAAGTAAAAGAGCCTGAAGGACTGTTCTAAAATCGTTGAAACGTAATAGAGGTTTTAGGTTTTTTTTTAATCTGTAATTTGTAGAATCCATCTTTTACTATAGCTTTAATGGACTTCTTCAAATTGAATTCGCTGTCTAAAATCATGCCTAAATCTCTAACTTCATGTATAATAGTATGAGTAGTTTATGACAATTTTATTTCAGATGTTACCTTATCGTTCACTTTGTTATAAATCAATAAAATCTCTGTTTTGGAATGATTTAAAGATAAAAAAACATCTGTGTAAGTAGTTGTTGAAGGGATTTGAAGTATATATTCCAAAGTTTCAGAGCTTTTCTATAGAACATTCTATGGGAAGTAGAATTTGCACGTCATCGGCATATATGAAATGTACAAGACCTAAGCCAGCCAAAAATTTGCAAAGGGGTGACATGTAGATGTGGAACAGAGTGGGAGATAAGAACGAGCCCTGAGGGACACCAAAACTAAGATTAATTGACAAATGCGGCATACTGGGATAGCAGCCCTTGCATAGTTGTGGCCACCTTTCAAGATGGGTGGAGGCTAAACTGTAGTCAGACAGGTAGTAGCACAGGTTGAACCCTAACGTTCCAGCTCTAAAACGTCCATTACCATATTAGGTGCTACAACCCAAGAAAGAGATCTAGGTGTCATAGTGGATAACACATTGAAATCGTCGGTTCAGTGTGCTGCGGCAGTCAAAAAAGCAAACAGAATGTTGGGAATTATTAGAAAAGGAATGATGAATAAAACGGAAAATGTCATAATGCCTCTGTATCGCTCCATGGTGAGACCGCACCTTGAATACTGTGTACAATTCTGGTCGCCGCATCTCAAAAAAGATATAATTGCGATGGAGAAGGTACAGAGAAGGGCTACCAAAATGATAAGGGGAATGGAACAACTCCCCTATGAGGAAAGACTAAAGAGATTAGGACTTTTCAGCTTGGAGAAGAGACGACTGAGGGGGGATATGATAGAGGTGTTTAAAATCATGAGAGGTCTAGAACGGGTAGATGTGAATCGGTTATTTACTCTTTCAGATAGTAGAAGGACTAGGGGACACTCCATGAAGTTAGCATGGGGCACATTTAAAACTAATCGGAGAAAGTTCTTTTTTACTCAACGCACAATTAAACTCTGGAATTTGTTGCCAGAGAATGTGGTTCGTGCAGGTAGTATAGCTGTGTTTAAAAAAGGATTGGATAAGTTCTTGGAGGAGAAGTCCATTACCTGCTATTAGGTTCACTTAGAGAATAGCCACTGCCATTAGCAATGGTTACATGGAATAGACTTAGTTTTTGGGTACTTGCCAGGTTCTTATGGCCTGGATTGGCCACTGTTGGAAACAGGATGCTGGGCTTGATGGACCCTTGGTCTGACCCAGTATGGCATTTTCTTATGTTCTTATGTTCTTACCTGCAATTAAGTTCACTTAGGGGTAGATTTTAAGAGGCGCGCGAACAGCCTACTTTTGCTTGCGCATCAGACTCAAGCAAAAGTACGCTGGATTTTAGTAGATACGCGCGGAGCCGCGCGTATCCACTAAAATCCTGGATCGGCGCGCGCAAGGCTATCGATTTTGTATAGCCTGCGCGCGCCGAGCCGCGCTGCCTCCCCCCGTTCCCTCCAAGGCCGCTCCGAAATCGGAGCGGCCTCGGAGGGAACTTTCCTTTGTCCTCCCCTCACCTTACCCTCCCTTCCCCTACCTAACCCACCCACCCGGCCCTGTCTACACCCCCCCCTTACCTTTGTCGGGGGATTTACGCCTCCCGGAGGGAGACGTAAATCCCCGCGCGCCAGCGGGCCTGCTGCGCGCCGGGCCGCGACCTGGGGGCGGGTACGGAGGGCGCGGCCACGCCCCCGGGCCGTAGCCACGCCCCGTACCCGCCCCCAAAACGCTGCCGACACGCCCCCGGAACGCCGCGACGACCGGGCCCGCCCCCGACACGCCCCCGACACGCCCCCCTCCGAGAACCCCGGGACTTACGCGAGTCCCGGGGCTCTGCGCGCGCCGGGAGGCCTATGTAAAATAGGCTTCCCGGCGCGCAGGGCCCTGCTCGCCTAAATCCGCCCGGTTTTGGGCGGATTTAGGCGAGCAGGGCTCTGAAAATCTACCCCTTAGAGCAGAGCTTTCCAAACTTTTCATGTTGGTGACACACTTTTTAGACAAACATAATTTCGTGACACATTAATTCAGTCTACCAGCAAACCAGAAGTTAAAGGTTAAATGAACAAAATGTATTTCAACAATTTATGTATGTTTCCTTAAATATATACATAAATAAAATGTTTCACAACACAACCTATCTCATAATAAATATTTGCAGGCTTCCACTTCCCCCATGCTGATCTCGTACATTGTGAGATCCGCATAGAGAAAGTGCTATTCTTGCACATTCCCAAAGATTACATGTGCCAATCACTAAAAAGTAATTTTTTTTTTACCTTTGCTGTCTGATCTTAGTTTTCTAATCGGTTGGTCACAAGCTTTTTTTTCCAGCTTTCCTTTCTTGTTTTTTTGCCAATTCCTTTTACAGGGTCTTTTTTTCTATTTCTTTTCTCTCCATCTGTCTTCCCTCAAGCACATAATCAGGTTCTCATTCTCACACGCTATCTCACACATTCTCACACACACAGGCTCTCACTCACATGCAATCTCACACATCCACAGCTCTCACTCTCACATGCCTCTCTCTCATACATACATACTGTCTCTCTCGTGCACATGCTGTCTCACTCTCACACACAGGCTCTCTCACTCCTACATGCTCTCTTGCTCAAGTACAGGCTCTCACTGGCACATGCTGTCCCTCTGCACGGGTTGCCAAAGGATGGGCTCTTCAGAGGCCCTGATCTTCCCTGGCTGTGACATGGGATCTGCAGCGGCCCTGCTATCGGGTTTCCTCCTCTTCTCAGGCTGCCGCGACGTGGGATCCGCAGCGGCCCTGCTATCGGGTTTCCTCCTCTTCTCGGGCCGTCGCGACGTGGGATCCGCAACGGCCCATTAATGCTGCTCTTCTTCTGTACGCAGCAGATGCTCCTCCTCCTTCCTGCCCACGCGGCTCCAGCAACGTTTTTCTTCCAGGGCTGCACAGGCAGGAAGGAGGAGGAGTGAACGTGACCCTTTTCTTCGGGCCGTGGTGATGTAAGCTCCACCACTGCCCGCCGATCTTCCTGCTATAGTTCCCTGCTTCCGCCGGCCCTGTGGACCGGGCGACACACCTCCACACTACAGGTGACACACTAATGTGTCCCGACACACACTTTGGAAAGCTCTGACTTAGAGAATAGCCACTGCCATTAGCAATGATAACATGGAATAGACTTAGTTTTTGGGTACTTGCCAGGTTCTTATGGCCTGGATTGGCCACTGTTGGAAACAGAATGCTGGGCTTGATGGACCCTTGGTCTGACCCAGTATGGCATTTTCTTATGTTCTTATGGAGTACAAGTGGCATGGTCTTCTCCATGAGGCAGCCTGGGAGAGGAGGAGATAGTAACCAGGTGCTCCAGAAGGGTTGTCAGAATCCGGTGTTGGTGAACAAGATCTTCTTCAATTAAGTTCCTGCTGGCGCCAGAGTCAAGGAAGGCTTTCAGTAAAGAGCTGGCAGCACTCTGTGGTGGTAGAGATGGGAACAAGTAGTTGCGGAGAAGAGCGTGCTCGGTCTAGGGTTACCTGCTTGATCAATCCTAGGCACGGAAGTTTCCTGATTTTTTGGGACACTGGGATGAAAAGTGCCCTCAAGCAGTGGAGTATAAGCAAAGGCCCAACTGTCTTCTACAGAGTTTTTCCTTAGAGTACAGCTTGGCGCAACCCAACTGCATGGATTCATCTGGAGCCTTCAGATTCTGGAAACGGAGATCCAATGAGATAGGGTGTCGGGCAACCTTAGTTTCCTGGGCCCACTCTTGAAATCACCAGTTGATAGTTAGCCAGTGTGATTACGGTGAGCTTGTCCTTAATCCTTCCGGAAAGGCCCTGCCAAAAGTTAGCTGCCAAACTGTCTTCTCTCCATCGTAGTTCCCATGCAAGTGTGCGGAACTGGATTGTGTACTCCCTGAAAGTACGCGAGCTTTGTCAAAGACGAAGGAGCTCTGCTGCCATAGATAAGCCAGAATTGGCGGAGAAATTCTGAGAGGTTCTTCATGCTCCCACAGTGGGGATACCCAGGCTAGGGCTGTGCTACCCAGTAGCGACAAGATATAGGTCACCTTTTTTCTGTCAATGGGGAACAAGGCCAACTGCAGTTGAAAGTGCATGTGGCACTGGTTTAAAAAGCTCCGACAATCCTTGGGGTCCCCATTGTACCACAGAGGTGGCAGAAGCTGTGGAACAAGTCTCAGCAGAGAAGCAGGCCTCGCTGGGGGTAGAACTGCCAAAGGAGGAGCCGGTGCGGGCATCAGGGTGTCCATACAGGCTGGTAGCCTCGCACATATGTGTGCACGTTATAAAATAACCTGGCCCATGCGCACATGTGCGCCCAATTTTAAGGTGATGCGCAAATCCCAATTCTACCACTTAAATGAGGGTATTTTTAATGGGCATGCATCTATGCCACTGCCAATTTCACAAGTTCATCCACCAGATTGCCCAGTTAAGAGCTGGCTCCTCCAAGCCGCCCTGATTTGGTAGCCTGCACGTCCCCCAGTTATCTCAGACCCTTTAAACCTGGTTTTAATTTTTTTAAAACTTGCACCTCCTCCCTGGCAGAAGTAAACTTATGCAGCACTGGACCTGGACACGTACTGGGGTGTGTAAGTATTTACACACACATCTCTTGGCCATGCCCTGAAATGCCCATGCCCCGCCCAAACCCCGTCTCTTTTTGAAATAAAATGAGAAGAGCGTGCAGCTGAAGATGGAGATGTACGTGCAGCTGGAGATGTGCGTGTACAGCTGGAGATGTGCGTGTACAGCTGGAGATGTGCTTGTACAGCTAGAGATGTACGTGCAGCTAGAGATATGCGTGTGCAGCTGGATATATGTGTGTGCAGCTGGAGATGTGCGTGTACAGCTGGAGATGTACGTGCAGCTAGAGATGTGCGCGCGCAGCTGGAGATGTACGTGCAGCTAGAGATGTACGTGCAGCTGGAGATGTACGTGCAGCTAGAGATGTGCGCACGCAGCTGGAGATGTACGCGCAGCTAGAGATGTACGCGCAGCTGGAGATGTGAGTGTGCAGCTGGAGATGTACGTGCAGCTAGAGATGTACGTGCAGCTGCAGATGTGAGTGTGCAGCTGGAGATGTGAGTGTGCAGCTGGAGATATACGTGCAGCTAGAGATGTACGTGCAGCTAGAGATGTGCGCACGCAGCTGGAGATGTACGTGCAGCTAGAGATGTACGTGCAGCTGGAGATGTGAGTGTGCAGCTGGAGATGTACGTGCAGCTGGAGATGTGCGTGTACAGCTGGAGATGTGCATGTGCAGCTGGAGATGTGCTTGTACAGCTAGAGATGTACGTGCAGCTAGAGATATGCGTGTGCAGCTGGATATATGCGTGTGCAGCTGGAGATGTGAGTGTACAGCTGGAGATGTACGTGCAGCTAGAGATGTGCGCGCGCAGCTGGAGATGTACGTGCAGCTAGAGATGTACGTGCAGCTGGAGATGTGAGTGTGCAGCTGGAGATGTACGTGTAGCTAGAGATGTACGTGCAGCTGGAGATGTGAGTGTACAGCTGGAGATGTGAGTGTGCAGCTGGAGATGTACGTGCAGCTAGAGATGTGCGCGCGCAGCTGGAGATGTACGTGCAGCTAGAGATGTACGTGCAGCTGGAGATGTGAGTGTGCAGCTGGAGATGTACGTGCAGCTGGAGATGTGCGTGTACAGCTGGAGATGTGCATGTGCAGCTGGAGATGTGCTTGTTCAGCTAGAGATGTACGTGCAGCTAGAGATATGCGTGTGCAGCTGGATATATATGTGTGCAGCTGGAGATGTGCGTGTACAGCTGGAGATGTGCATGTGCAGCTGGAGATGTGCTTGTACAGCTAGAGATGTACGTGCAGCTAGAGATGTGCGCGCGCAACTGGAGATGTACGTGCAGCTAGAGATGTACGTGCAGCTAGAGATGTACGTGCAGCTGGAGATGTACGTGCAGCTAGAGATGTACGTGCAGCTAGAGATGTGCGCACACAGCTGGAGATGTACGTGCAGCTAGAGATGTACGTGCAGCTGGAGATGTGAGTGTGCAGCTGGAGATGTGCTTGTACAGCTAGAGATGTACGTGCAGCTAGAGATGTGCGTGTGCAGCTGGATATATGCGTGTGCAGCTGGAGATGTGAGTGTACAGCTGGAGATGTACGTGCAGCTAGAGATGTGCGCGCACAGCTGGAGATGTACGTGCAGCTAGAGATGTACGTGCAGCTGGAGATGTGAGTGTGCAGCTGGAGATGTACGTGTAGCTAGAGATGTACGTGCAGCTGGAGATGTGAGTGTACAGCTGGAGATGTGAGTGTGCAGCTGGAGATGTACGTGCAGCTAGAGATGTGCGCGCGCAGCTGGAGATGTACGTGCAGCTAGAGATGTACGTGCAGCTGGAGATGTGAGTGTGCAGCTGGAGATGTACGTGCAGCTGGAGATGTGCGTGTACAGCTGGAGATGTGCATGTGCAGCTGGAGATGTGCTTGTACAGCTAGAGATGTACGTGCAGCTAGAGATATGCGTGTGCAGCTGGATATATATGTGTGCAGCTGGAGATGTGCGTGTACAGCTGGAGATGTGCATGTGCAGCTGGAGATGTGCTTGTACAGCTAGAGATGTACGTGCAGCTAGAGATGTGCGCGCGCAACTGGAGATGTACGTGCAGCTAGAGATGTACGTGCAGCTAGAGATGTACGTGCAGCTGGAGATGTACGTGCAGCTAGAGATGTACGTGCAGCTAGAGATGTGCGCACGCAGCTGGAGATGTACGTGCAGCTAGAGATGTACGTGCAGCTGGAGATGTGAGTGTGCAGCGGGAGATGTACGTGCAGCTAGGATGTACGTGCAGCTGGAGATGTGAGAGTGCAGCTAGAGATGTACGTGCAGCTGGAGATGTGAGTGTGCAGCGGGAGATGTACGTGCAGCTAGAGATGTGAGTGTGCAGCTGGAGATGTGAGTGTGCAGCTGGAGATGTACGTGCAGCTAGAGATGTGCGCGCGCAGCTGGAGATGTACGTGCAGCTGGAGATGTACGTGCAGCTGGAGATGTGAGTGTGCAGCTGGAGATGTACGTGCAGCTAGAGATGTGCGCGCGCAGCTGGAGATGTATGTGCAGCTGGAGATGTGAGTGTGCAGCTGGAGATGTACGTGCAGCTGGAGATGTGAGTGTGCAGCTGGAGATGTGAGTGTGCAGCTGGAGATATGTTGTGCTTTTAAGAGCGGCTTTTAAGATTTGGTCTGCACGCGTAAGCCCAACTTGTGCACACATCCTCTAATTTATGCACAAGCCGGGCCTTTAAAATTCACCTTTAAGTGTTTTCTTCACATTTGTTATGTCATTCTATCTATTATTCAGTGATGGTCAGAGATTGGGGTGGCTATTTTTTTCTTTTTGGCAGTTGGCTTAGTTTTATATTTTATTTTACACAAAGTAGTGTACGGTGTTTTGTAAAATGCCTCCTTATTTATTTATTTGATTGTATAATCTTATGAATTGCTCAGTGAAACTGTTGCTCTAAAAAATGCCTCTACCCTTAATCGAAGGTTTGGGGATGGCAACTGCTGCTACTGTGAAAAATTAAAAATTAAATGAAAATCAACTGAATCATTCATCCCTAGTGGGCTCTACGATGATAGTTTAAATATCCATTTTTGCTCACAGTAATTAAGCTGAGAATATAAATTACCTCCACGATCTGAACAGGCTATTTATTTATTTATTTTATTTATACATTTTTATATACCGACATTAGATCAGAGATGTTGCATCGGTTTACAGATAACGTAAAGGAAATAAGTGGGGGGGGGGGGGGGGTGCTTATTTCTTACAGAGAAACCCATTTTTAACAATGTAAAATAATGAAACTTGGATTCTTGAGTATTTCCTACGAGTCAACTTAATTAACAAGAACTAAAATAAGAAATTAGAAATTAAAATATGAATTCATATGAAAAGACTTCTAAAGTAACTTTGTGAGGTTTGAAATCCAACAATGTAAACGTAATGAGCATAAATCCAACAATGAAAACGTAAACGTAATAAGCATAATCAGCATGCTTGATGGAAACATAGAGGCAGAGAATATGTGTAACAGGGTTCGGACGGGAAAATGGTGGTGGGGGGATAGGATCATTGGGGGAAGGCTTGTCGGAAGAGCCAGGTTTTTAGGAGTTTTTTGAAAAGCTGTGTTGAGGGTTCCGATCTGAGATGCGCTGGAAGGATGTTCCAAAGTGAGGGTCCGGCTATGGACAGTGCGCGTTCTCTTGTTATGGATAGATGTGCTTCTTTTGGGGTGGGGATGTGGAGAAGACCAGTGTTAGATGATCGGAGGTTTCGTTTCGGTGTGTGGTATCGTAGTGCTGTGCTTAACCAATTCAATTTGTTGTTGTGGAGAGACTTATGGATGAGTGATAGGACTTTGTGTTGTATTCGGAAGTTGATGGGTAGCCAGTGTAGGTCCTTGAGGATTGGAGTGATGTGGTCCGATTTCTTTTTGTTTGTGAGGGATCTGGCTGCTGCATTTTGTAGTAGCTGCAGCAGTCTGATTGTGGCAGCAGGGAGGCCGAGCAGAAGGGAGTTGCAGTAGTCAAGCTTTGAGAAGAGTAAGGTCTGGAGAACGGTTCTGTAGTCGTGTGGGAAGAGGAGCGGTTTGAGTCTTTTGAGGGTCTGGAGGGTCTGGTGGTGCTAATGTGCTTTTTGAGGTTGATTTCCTTGTCCAGAGTGACTCCGAGGTTTCTTGCTGAAAGGGTTAGTTGTTGGTTTGGGAGGGTTGTTGTGCTTTGATGTTTAAGGTTGCGGGTGGCGTTGTTGGTGATATGTAGAATTTCAGTTTTTTTGTGGTTGAGTGAGAGTGAAAGCTGAGCGAGCAGTGGAGTTATATCTGACAGATGGGTGTCCCAGGTTTTTAGAGTGTTTTCGAGGGATGATTTGAGGGGGAGCAGAATTTGGTCTAGCATTGTCCATTTCAATTGTTGAAATGTATGAGAATGTTCAGCACAATGTTTGACCATTGGAGCTTCCAAATTAAGTGTATTGATCCTGCTTCTGTGTTCTCTTAAGCGGACCTTGACTTGTCTGCTGGTGCGGCCTATATATAAAGAGGGACAGGGACACACTATGAGATAAACAAAGTTTGTTGTTATGCAATCAGTGATTCTTCTTTTCTTGTATTGCACTCAAGTATTTGGATGTTGCCAGAACGTGTCTTTGTTTGTGCACACGTCACAATCATTACATGCATTATGATATCCCATAGTAAGCTCGGGGTTCAACATGTAATATCTTTGAAATTAAATAAACGGGATGAAAGCAGAGAGCAATTAGGCAAATGAAAAGGTTGCAGTGCTTGATGTTATGAGCTCTTGATGTTATATGACATGAGTTTGATAATCACTTATATTGCAGGTGTGTGCCAGAATCACCCAGGTGGCTGATATCACAAAACAGAATTGAAGAAGCCAAGGATATTATTAAGAAAATTGCCAAGAAAAATAGGAAAAAGCTGCCCGTGGATTACGAGATGGTTAGTAGGTTTTGTTTTGCATTGAACAATAATAGTATGCAACACAAAGCAAAAACGATTCGTTGCATAGATCATCACAGGAAAATATAGAAAAGAAAGAAAAAGTATCCTACCATGCCAGATATATTCCAGACCACAATATGAGGGGCAAACAAGAACATTAAACGAATAAAGAACCACAAAGGTCTGCGTGATGCACATTCTCCATCCTAGATCCCAAATTGTAAGCCATCAATCACTGAATGACTTATCCTGAAGAAAATGAGTCTGGTCCAAAATAACAAATGCATTCCCCTGATAGGCTACAACACATTTGGAAGGAAATTTTAGGAAAAAGGATACCCCCCAATGTCAAAACTCTTTGTTTATATTGCAAAAACAATTTCCTTTTGGCTTGGGCCTCCTCTGAAATATCAGGGAAAGGTTTCCCCGCTGTGCTCCGACATTTGGTTTCTGTGTTTATGCAGCTTCACCTTGCTGTTCTCCCTTTAAAGCGACTCATCCCTTCTCTGGGTTTCCAAAAGGGTTTTATTCAGGTCATCTGGAGTTTGCTTATGGGGTGAAAATGATACAAAAAAAAAAATACAGAGAATAACAATCTCTTGTTGATCTTAGCGTACGCCATTCTGAATAAAATGGAGGAAGGGCTTACTAGTGACTTCAATATTTCATGTAACATTATAGATCTTTTCAGAGTCCAACAATTCAGAGCAGAATTAACTTTTATCCAGCATTATGATGATAAACAATGCTCTGTAGTATCTGGAATAAAAACGTTTCTTGTTGCTTAGACAAAATGAAGGAAGGACTTAGGGACCGCCACCAATTAAAGGCTTCCCCGAGCACGGGGCGCTAGGCGAAATGATCAGAACATTAATTAATACGGCATAGGAAGGCTTTCTTATTGGTGTCAGGCTGCCACCCAGTGGTTGTAACATTTGTTCTGCTTGGTTAAGGAGGGCCATGTGAATAAAATGGAGAGAGCAGCAACCACAGCAGTGTGGGTCACAGCAACAAAGGCAGGAAAAAGGAGGATTTTCTTCTGCTCCTGGCGTGAACCTCATTGTGGAGAAACATCTGGATAGCCAAACGACTCAAGATAAGAACATAAGAACATAAGAAATTGCCATGCTGGGTCAGACCAAGGGTCCATCAAGCCCAGCATCCTGTTTCCAACAGAGGCCAAAACCAGGCCACAAGAACCTGGCAATTACCCAAACACTAAGAAGATCCCGTGCTACTGATGCAATTAATAGCAGTGGCTATTCTCTAACGGGCGGATTTTAAATGCCCTGCTCACGTAAATCCGCCTGGATTTACGCGAGCAGGGCCTTCGTGCAGCGGCGCGCCTATTTTGCATAGGCCACCGGCGCGCACAGAGCCCCGGGACGCGCATAAGTCCCGGGGTTTTTTTAAGGGGGCGTGTCGGGGCGGGGCCAAATGACACGGCGTTTCGGGGGTGGGACCAGGGGCGTGGCCGAGGCCTCCGGACCAGCCCCCAGGTCGGATGACGGCGCGCCAGCAGTCTGCTGGCGCGCGTAGATTTACGTCTACTTCTAGCAGGCGTAAATCGAGGGACAAAGGTAAGGGGGGGGGTTTAGATAGGGCCAGGGGGGTGGGTTAGGTAGGGGAAGGGAGGGGAAGGTGAGGGGAGGGCGAAAGAAAGTTCCCTCCGAGGCCGTTCTGATTTCGGAGGCAGGCTGTGCGGCTCGGCGCGTGCAGGCTGCCCAAAATCGGCAGTCTTGCGCGCACTGATCTAGGATTTTATAAGATATGCGCGGCTATGCGCGTATCTTATATAATCCAGCGTACTTTTGTTTGCGCCTGCTGCACGAACAAAAGTACGCGATCGCGCTCTTTTTTAAAATCTACCCCTAAGTAAACTTGATTAATAGCCATTAATGGACTTCTCCTCCAAGAACTTATCCAAACCTTTTTTGAACACAGCTACACTAACTGTACTAACCACATCCTCTGGCAACAAATTCCAGAGCTTTATTGTGCATTGAGTGAAAAAGAACTTTCTCCGATTAGTCTTATATGTGCTATTTGCTAACTTCATGGAAGCAAGAGGGGGTACTAGCACCTAAGATGTGCTTAATCCTGAAGCTCCCCCTTTCCAAACACGCATTTTTTTTTTTTTTTAAATTATAGTAGAGACATTGATAAATGCTGTTGAAAGCTACAGAAATAGAAAAAGAAAAGTGAGCGCTTCGCAACATCCATCATAAAGTTTGAGTGGATGTTCTGTGGTAGTGGATGGCTTTGGCTGCTCACCTGAATATGGGAGGTGGCCTTGGATCCGACCACATGCAGGAAGAGAATAGGATTTACCGTCCAAGCCTGCACACAGTGAGTAGGACAGGTTGGCAGCACTGTTGATCTCCTTTGTGCTCCAGAGACTCCTGCAGGCATTCAGCTGCTCTGAGAAGGGTCCAGCACGGTGGTGGGGGTGGGCATCCTCTGAAGTGATGATCAAGTCAACGCTAACTAAAGAGGCGGCCATTTGCACTGAAGATGGGAGGAGGCTAGATTTGACGCCACAAAAACTATGTGAGCGTGCAGGCTTGGATCGGGAATGGACCCGTGCAGGAAACTCATCCCAACAGACAGGGGAAGAACGCAGACTGCTACGCCAATGAAGGCCTTTGCTGTCAGAGCAGCAGTCAAAAAAGCAAACAGAATGTTAGGAATTATTAGGAAGGGAATGGTTAATAAAACGGAAAATGTCATAATGCCTCTGTATCGCTCCATGGTGAGACCGCACCTTGAATACTGTGTACAATTCTGGTCACCGCATCTCAAAAAAGATATAATTGTGATGGAGAAGGTACAGAGAAGGGCAACCAAAATGATAAGGGGATGGAACAGCTCCCCTATGAGGAAAGACTAAAGAGGTTAGGGCTGTTCAGCTTGGAGAAGAGACAGCTGAGGGGGGATATGATAGAGGTGGTTAAAATCATGAGAGGTCTTGAACGAGTAGATGTGACTCGGTTATTTACTCTTTCGAATAATAGAAGGACTAGGGAGCATTCCATGAAGTTAGCAAGTAGCACATTTAAGACTAATCGGAGAAAATTCTTTTTCACTCAACGCACAATAAAGCTCTGGAATTTGTTGCCAGAGGATGTGGTTAGTGTAACTGGGTTCAAAAAAGGTTTTGATAAAATCTTGGAGGAGAAGTCCATTAATGGCTATTAATCAAGTTTACTTAGGGAATAGCCACTGCTATTAATTGCATCAGTGGCATGGGATCTTCTTAGTGTTTGGGTAATTGCCAGGTTCTTGTGGCCTGGTTTGGCCTCTGTTGGAAACAGGATGCTGGGCTTGATGGACCCCTGGGTCTGACCCAGCATGGCAAGTTCTTATGTTCTTTCCGTTATCTCTTTAAAAAAAAAAAGTAATATTGGTTCTTTTCTTTTCATAGAGTCTTAAACCTGAAGAGGTTGACGAAAGTCAGCAGCCTTCTTTTATGGATCTGATCAGAACCCCACAAATTAGGAAATACACTTTCATTTTGATGTATATCTGGTAAGCGGCTGTTGCAAAAATTGTTTTTTCTTGTTCTGTTTGTTTTTGTTTATCTGTTATTGTTTTTAATGAGTTTAGTATTGGTGAGAGGTGCTGGACTGGCATGACAGTCCAGCACCTCTCACCAATACTAAACAACCATAAAACAACCATACTAAATACTAAAATTTAGTAAACTTTAGTAAAAATACTAAACAACCATAAAACAGTGACAACTTTGTCACTGTTTTATGGTTGCAATGTAAATCGGAGTGATAATTAACTCTGTTATTTGAACTTCGGAATAGAAAAGTTATAAATAAATAAATGACAGGAAACCTGAATCCTTCTCAGGAGAGGTACAGCAAGGTCCGCAGCAGTATGAGCTTCTCTGCCCGGCCCTGTCAACCCCGCTCTGAGCGACTGCATCCATAGGTGAGAGGGCAATTCAGTCTCCATGCCTCTTGTGAAATTTTGGATGCCTTTTCTGAAAGTCCATAGTTGTATTTTTGTGGGAAAGGTAATTACTTCTAATAAATTTAAATTCTGCAAAGTTCTGAGGTGTCCAGATAATCGTACGCACCGTATATGTTAGGGCTGATTAGGCCACAATCTGAATGTTCTAGCAGTGAGCAGTGCCACTTAGGGGCGGCAGGCGGGTTTAGCCCCTAAAGGCTGAGTCAGCAGAATATTTAAGGGTGATGTCATGAGTCACTAGGGGGAGTTCTTGGACTTGGTGAGGAGAGAGAGGTATCTTGGGCAGCAAGGGGGCTGCACTCTGGCTCTATTTGATCCTTGGGAGAGAGGAGTACTTTCCAGCAGGTGCATGGGGTTGACCTCAGCATATCCAACGGAGAGAAGATTTGTCCCGGTTTAGTCAGCCACCTGTGAGGAGCTTAGGGAACAAGAGGAGGATTCTCTACGGTTCTGTTGCAGGTCTGGAGAGTCAGAGGTTTTCTTGAGAATATTAAGGGTGTCCCGTATGCTTTTGAGATTGTCTTAAGCTGCACAAGGAGCTGAACTACTTTTATGCGAGTTCTGGATCTTAAAGAACTGTTTCCTGCTTTGATCTCTTGAATTTTGGATTGTATCTATATTTCTATGCTATACTTGCAATTGTTTTCAGTTCTGAACACATCCCTTGGAGTGCAGGCAGTTTTATTTTTAAAAGTGATCCCCTTTAGGGCTGTCTATAGGCAAAGCCTGTCCCCATCATAGAATCTGTGCCTCCAGCCCTGTGGCGACTTAATCTGGGCTCAGCAGGGATTGAAAGAGAGGTAGTGCCAAATAAAAATAAAATATAGATCAATCATTCACTCTTCAGTGGGACAGAGCCAGGTATCCCCTGAGCCAATCCAAATACCTTTCATGAACCATGAAAAAAATACTCCAGATCAGGAGTTCTTAACCCAGTCCTGTGGATGTTCCCAGCCAGTATGGTTTTATACATTGAATAGAGGGTCCCACAAAACAGCCCGGAAGGTGGTCTGTGAAAGCCAAAGGGCAAATAGAAAGTCGCCTTAGGATGAGGATGATTTATTCGCACATATATCTTGATAAAAGAGCCCAACTCTGGCCACGTTTCGCACAAGGCTCCTTCAGGGGTTAATAAAAGAAATATATCGAAAAAACATAGGTCTATATATATCTGTAACTATCACATAACCCACAGGACATGCATAAGAGATATGCACGTGGCCGGGCAGTTTTTAAATTGTGTCTACATATATCTGTAACTATCACATAACCCACAGGACATGCATAAGAGATATGCACGTGGCCGGGCAGTTTTTAAATTGTGTCTACATATATCTGTAAATATCACATAACCCACAGGGCATGCATAAGAGATATGCACGTGGCCGGGCAGTTTTTAAATTGTGTCTACATATATCTGTAAATATCACATAACCCACAGGGCATGCATAAGAGATATGCACGTGGCCGGGCAGTTTTTAAATTGTGTCTACATATATCTGTAACTATCACATAACCCACAGGACATGCATAAGAGATATGCACGTGGCTGGGCAGTCTATAAATTGTGTCTACATATATCTGTAACTATCACATAACCCACGGGGCATGCATAAGAGATATGCACGTGGCTGGGCAGTCTATAAATTGTGTCTACATATATCTGTAAATATCACATAACCCACAGGACATGCATAAGAGATATGCACATGGCCGGGCAGTTTTTAAATTATGTCTATATATATCTATCTATCTGTAACTATCACATAACCCACAGGGCATGCATAAGAGATATGCACGTGGCTGGGCAGTCTATAAATTGTGTCTACATATATCTGTAACTATCACATAACCCACAGGGCATGCATAAGAGATATACACGTGGCCGGGCAGTTTTTAAATTATGTCTATATATATATATCTATCTGTAAATATCACATAACCCACAGGACATGCATAAGAGATATGCACATGGCTGGGCAGTTTTTAAATTGTGTCTATATATATCTGTAATTATCACATAACCCACAGGGCATGCATAAGAGATATGCACGTGGCCGGGCAGTTTTTAAATTATGTCTATATATATCTGTAACTATCACATAACCCACAGGACATGCATAAGAGATATACACGTGGCCGGGCAGTTTTTAAATTGTGTCTACATATATCTGTAAATATCACGTAACCCACAGGACATGCATAAGAGATATGCACGTGGCCGGGCAGTTTTTAAATTATGTCTATATATATCTATCTATCTGTAAATATCACATAACCCACAGGACATGCATAAGAGATATGCACGTGGCCGGGCAGTTTTTACATATATCTGTAAATATCACATAACCCACAGGACATGCATAAGAGATATACACGTGGCCGGGCAGTTTTTAAATTGTGTCTATATATATCTGTAAATATCACGTAACCCACAGGACAAGCATAAGAGATATGCACGTGGCCGGGCAGTTTTTAAATTGTGTCTACATATATCTGTAAATATCACGTAACCCACAGGACAAGCATAAGAGATATGCACGTGGCCGGGCAGTTTTTAAATTGTGTCTACATATATCTGTAAATATCACGTAACCCACAGGACATGCATAAGAGATATGCACGTGGCCGGGCAGTTTTTAAATTGTGTCTACATATATCTGTAAATATCACGTAACCCACAGGACATGCATAAGAGATATGCACGTGGCCGGGCAGTTTTTAAATTGTGTCTACATATATCTGTAAATATCACGTAACCCACAGGACAAGCATAAGAGATATGCACGTGGCCGGGCAGTTTTTAAATTGTGTCTACATATATCTGTAAATATCACGTAACCCACAGGACAAGCATAAGAGATATGCACATGGCCGGGCAGTTTTTAAATTGTGTCTACATATATCTGTAAATATCACGTAACCCACAGAACAAGCATAAGAGATATGCACGTGGCCGGGCAGTTTTTAAATTGTGTCTACATATATCTGTAAATATCACGTAACCCACAGGACGTGCATAAGAGATATACACGTGACCGGGCAGTTTTTAAATTGTGTCTACATATATCTGTAAATATCACGTAACCCACAGGACGTGCATAAGAGATATGCACGTGGCCGGGCAGTTTTTAAATTGTGTCTACATATATCTGTAAATATCACGTAACCCACAGGACAAGCATAAGAGATATGCACGTGGCCGGGCAGTTTTTAAATTGTGTCTACATATATCTGTAAATATCACGTAACCCACAGGACGTGCATAAGAGATATGCACGTGGCCGGGCAGTTTTTAAATTGTGTCTACATATATCTGTAACTATCACATAACCCACAGGGCATGCATAAGAGATATGCACGTGGCTGGGCAGTTTTTAAATTATGTCTATATATATCTATCTATCTGTAACTATCACATAACCCACAGGGCATGCATAAGAGATATGCACGTGGCTGGGCAGTTTTTAAATTGTGTCTACATATATCTGTAAATATCACGTAACCCACAGGACATGCATAAGAGATATGCACGTGGCCGGGCAGTTTTTAAATTGTGTCTACATATATCTGTAAATATCACGTAACCCACAGGACAAGCATAAGAGATATGCACGTGGCCGGGCAGTTTTTAAATTGTGTCTACATATATCTGTAAATATCACATAACCCACAGGACGTGCATAAGAGATATGCACGTGGCCGGGCAGTTTTTAAATTGTGTCTACATACATCTGTAACTATCACATAACCCACAGGACAAGCATAAGAGATATGCACGTGGCTGGGCAGTTTTTAAATTATGTCTATATATATCTATCTATCTGTAACTATCACATAACCCACAGGGCATGCATAAGAGATATGCACGTGGCTGGGCAGTCTATAAATTGTGTCTACATATATCTGTAACTATCACATAACCCACAGGGCATGCATAAGAGATATGCACGTGGCCGGGCAGTTTTTAAATTATGTCTATATATATCTGTAACTATCACATAACCCACAGGGCATGCATAAGAGATATGCACGTGGCCGGGCAGTTTTTAAATTATGTCTATATATATCTGTAACTATCACATAACCCACAGGGCATGTATAAGAGATATGCACGTGGCCGGGCAGTTTTTAAATTATGTCTATATATATCTGTAACTATCACATAACCCACAGGACGTGCATAAGAGATATGCACGTGGCCGGGCAGTTTTTAAATTGTGTCTACATATATCTGTAAATATCATGTAACCCACAGGACAAGCATAAGAGATATACACGTGGCCGGGCAGTTTTAAAATTATGTCTATATATATCTGTAAATATCACGTAACCCACAGGATATGTATAAGAGATATGCACGTGGCCGGGCAGTTTTTAAATTATGTCTATATATATCTGTAACTATCACATAACCCACAGGGCATGCATAAGAGATATGCACGTGGCTGGGCAGTTTTTAAATTATGTCTATATATATCTATCTATCTGTAACTATCACATAACCCACAGTTTTAAAATTATGTCTATATATATCTGTAAATATCACGTAACCCACCGGATATGTATAAGAGATATGCACGTGGCCGGGCAGTTTTTAAATTATGTCTATATATATCTGTAACTATCACATAACCCACAGGACAAGCATAAGAGATATGCACGTGGCCGGGCAGTTTTAAAATTATGTCTATATATATCTGTAAATATCACGTAACCCACAGGATATGTATAAGAGATATGCACGTGGCCGGGCAGTTTTTAAATTATGTCTATATATATCTGTAACTATCACATAACCCACAGGGCATGCATAAGAGATATGCACGTGGCCGGGCAGTTTTTAAATTATGTCTATATATATCTGTAACTATCACATAACCCACAGGATATGTATAAGAGATATGCACGTGGCCGGGCATATCTCTTATACATATCTCTTATACATATACATATACATATCTCTTATACATATACATATCTCTTATACATATACGCCCTCTGTATATATGTATATAAACCGTTCCTTCCTGACCCTTTCTCTTTCCTTCCCGTTCCATTTTGCTCCCCACCCCTCTCTTTCCTCCAGTTTTTGCCTTGATACTAGATAAAGTTGTGCTATCACAGTTATTTTTACTCTATTTTATTATCTATTATTAGCTAAATAAGTTGTTCTTGATACCGTATTTTACTGTTTTAATGTATTGTGGAATTCAGCTATTATTATACTGTTATATGTACACGCAACTGCGTATTTTTGTTCTATGTGCACCGACGTGATATCTTTGATGAGCGGCGGTATATAAAAACCAATAAATAAATAAAATAAATAAATAAATATTGATCGGCGCGCACACGGCCCAGCCATGCACGTATCCCTCCTGGTTTTTGCGTGCGCCAGGCTTTGAAATTTCGGGCTTAAGTGCACTGATACATGTCCAAGGCCTGCCTTCCTCCATTCTTTAGAATTTTCTGGATAAATTCAAAGAGATAAAGTCCATGATCAACAACCATGGTTCGAATTTTTCTTTTGGAATGCTTTTTCATGATATTTTTTGTATCAGCAGGAATCTGAAGATGAGCATTTTTCGAGTATCAATGGTGTGTAATTCCCCCTTGGAGTTTTTTTTAAATATTCATGTTCAGGATGTCTGTACATTGCTGCTGTTTTCTTGAAGACATTGCATAACTGAGTTATTCATTTTTTTCTTAGCTGAGGGAGGGGACAGAAAGTAAGTGATTATAAAAGATACCTGTCCTAAAATCAGTAACGTTTGATGTCTTTCTACGATCTACCAATTTCTTTAGAAATATTAATTTGGGACATGGTTCATATAGAAAGTATGAGGTTGGTAGTCAATAGGGTTTGTCTGGACACGATTTCGAGTTGTGTTTTTAATTTATAGCCCTCTAACCAGATAAAGTTATTGCCCAAGTAAAATGTATCTGTATAAAGGAAGGGTTGTTCCAAGAGAGGGGGGGTGTTTCTGGGTGGGTCGAAGTTATCCAGTTTTCAGGGGGATTCATCATTCCGCTGTGATTACAGCAAGATCAAAAGGAGCAGGAGGCCCATAGTGTGCAGCCCGACGCATCACCCCAGTGCATTTTCGCCTGCTGCGATTGTGGCCGCACCGCACACTACCGCCCCCGTAGCGCCACGGCAGAAGGTGGTGTTATTTCTGGCGCTTACTGCCGGCGATAATGTCCAAAACATCATCGCCCGCTGCGGTGCCGCCAACTCATTTGCCTTAACCCCGCCCAAGCTCCTCCCTATCTCCACCCCTCCCCCTAATTTAAATTTTCTCGCCGCGATGCAGTAAGTATCGCGTGCGATAACGCAGTAACGTACCCAATAAGCCCATTTTGATAAATGACCCTAATAGCTGGATAATTTGGATATGGTAAGTTATCTGGATAATTTGAGTCGTGCCGAGAGGTTGTCCTAAAGTTACTCAAATAAACCTACCCAGCTGGCTTTGGATTCAATGATGCAGCCGCACTCAGTGGTGCGGCTGCATCATTGAATCTGTGGTATACCTGGGTATATTTATCCTCGTAGCTTTCCAGACAGCGCACAGCTGAATGTATTTTTTTTATTTGATTCTGTAAAATGTTTCCCTCGCCTCCCATTATTTATTTTAGAGTCAGTTGTCTGAGATCTACATCCAAGTCTTTTATTGTATAATGCCAGAAGCTGGGTCAGCTTTGCCGTTCATTCTGTGTCCACAGGTTCTCCTGTGCTGTGCTTTATCAGGGCCTGATCATGCACATGGGAGTTGCTGGAGGGAACATCTATCTGGATTTTTTCATCTCTGCGCTTGTGGAGTTTCCTGCCGCCTTTATAATTTTGGTCACTGTTGAGCGTGTAGGCCGCCGCTATCCCTGGGCCCTGGCAAGTCTGCTGGCGGGGCTGGCCTGCCTCGCCACTGCATTTATCCCAAATGGTGAGTTACTGACAATGTGCACAGCTGCAGGGCCAAAATGTCTGACTTTCTATCCATGCCTCAGAAACCAGAGGGATATTCTTGGGAATTCCATGCATAGGGACAGGAATGCAATTGCCCTTTCTGGGTCAACAGGTGGTGATAGCATACTCTTGGAAGGATCCACAGCCTCCCTCGTTGCAAACAGTAACCCAGAGAGCGATCAGATATAGATGGGTGCAAAAATCTGAGAAATTATGGTAACCATATATTCAATGGCAGACCTCTAACACTTCCTCTGCGGGGGCTTCTATAGGAACTGTGGTTTCAATAACCACTGTTTAATATCTTACCCATAAGTGGAGATATTTTAGATCGAAGGGGGAGGGGAGGGGTATGGGGGTGGTGGAAGATATAAAACATTAGATAATAGTAGGTGCTCACACATTATATTATAAGAACCACTCTGGAATTCAGAAAGGCTTTTATTTTATTCTATTTTATTCCTGAAACAGGGTTGTATCCGTTGTTTATGTTGCACTGTTTAAAGCTCTGATGAGAGCAATCATATGATTATATTTGTTCTTCACAGATGGTTGTTTGATATTATGTTATATTGTTCAATAAAAAACTATTAATTCCAAAAAAAAAAAATTTATTGATAGGGATGATTTGCAAGTCTAAACTTTTTTGCCACTCGAACAATTGTTCCAGTTACAGATTTTCTTAGCCCAAACTGAAAATCTATTTTGGAAAGCAGGTACAACCTCCATAATCAGAAGACGAGCCTGCACGATTTCTCCCCCATCAGTTGCTGTATATACAGGATCTCATCGTCTTTAGAGCCCTAATAGCGAGAGAGGCTAAGCAGGCAAAGTATTGCGAACCTCCAAACGCATAGAGGTAAATGTTAAGAGCTACGCGCGGGCGTCCATGTGAGTGCCCGGTTTCATAACATGCGTGCCCCATGAAACATTACAGCAGCACAGACACAGCAGTCATCATTTGAAGTCTGATTACGTAAAATTATTGATTGAGGTAAAATTAAATTATCCATTCTTGAGGGAATTTACAAGCATTAGGGAATTAGCTGAAGTGGTAGATGCTGACTTAGCACGCAAGAGGTGGCGGGATCAATGCCCATATTCTCCATGTTTTGGGTACTTGCCAGGTTCTTATGGCCTGGATTGGCCTCTGTTGGAGACAGGATGCTGGGCTTGATGGACCCTTGGTCTGACCCAGTATGGCATGTTCTTTTGTTCTTACCACCTTAAGGGACTGGCCACCGCTATCTGGCCCAGTCCTCCTTAAGTCCCAACTCAGCGAGGGATTCTGGGCCCAGGGAGGATTCCTTCAGCCTAGGATAAGAAGACAGGGCTGAGAAGGGTTAGGGAGGCCCTGAGGAACAGGTAGGAAGCCACTCTGTGAGGAAACCTGCTGAGTGTGTGATGTCTGTGTGCTACCTGAACCTTAAGGTGAGCTGCATCATTTCTTTTTTTTTTTTTTTAATTTATATTTTATTAATTTCAAATAATTTCACAAAGATACAACTTTGCTTAAGAACATGATACATATACATGTTAACAAGAAACTAAAACATATTTCAAAAAGAAACCATATGACTTTTATCTTAGTATCCATTAGACCCCATAACATTGGGGGTGGAGAAATTTTAAGGAGAAAAACAAGAAACAATTATAGGAAAATAACCTAGCGGGTTACATAGCTATATTCCAATTATTTATGTCTTTTCACTGGTTCCAATTGCTGTTCCCTGTTTCCTTGATTCTATGAGTTTTTTTAACTGTTCTGGGGCTGTGAAAACAAAATTATCTCCTCTTATTTTAACTAAGCATTTAGCTGGATACCTTAAATAAAAGGAAGCCCCAATATTTAGGGTTTCTTGTCTCAGGGCTAAAAAGCCTTTCCTTCTCTGTTGAGTGATTTTACATAAATCAGGGAATATTCTTATTGGCTGTCCCATAAATGGGTTATTCGCTTTTTTGAAATATTTCTTCATGACTGAGCTAAGATCAAGTTCAGTCAGAAAGGTAACCAACAATGTAGCTCTTTCAATGATTTCATAATGGGAGGATTCAAGGTAGTCTGTGAGATTCTCAAGGTCCATCGGTTGTATTTGTACTTGAGACTTTGCGGTAGTTGGCAAAAAATAAACTTTGTCCATAGGTGGGGTTTGTTCAGAGGTAAATTCTAAATTTTCTAGGAGATATCTCCTCAGCGTAACACGGGGTAATTCCCCCACCACTTTGGGAAAGTTTAAGAAACGCAGATTTAAATGTCTCAGTCTGTTCTCTATAAATTCAACCCTCTTACTCAAGAAATCTCCATCTTGAATAAGGGAACTTTGCACTTCTTTTATTACCTTTATATCCTCCTCCATTTTCACGAATTTTTCCTGATTTTCTTTTACTTGAACATTATTTTTATTAGAAATTATTTCCATTTGTTGAGACAAAGTTGTTATTTTCATTGAGCAATCATTCACTGCATTACCCATGTTCTTCAATACATCCCAAATAGAATCAAGGGTAACATTTGCTGGTTTTGGAATCATGACAAAGGCTGGCTGAATTTTCAGCGTCTCACCTTCTCCTCCACTCGCAGATGTTTCCTCCTCCGGACACCCATCTCTCTCTCCGGTTGAGGATTCCAGCGTTCTTAGAGCGGGATCAGTCTCGGCAGTTGCTCCCTCCAAGACCTGATCCAAGGTCACCATTTCAGGGCTTTGGCTGGCTGACTTCTGCCGAGATTCTCGCTCTTGCGGCGGAGGTCTGACATCTGGGCTCAGGGAAACATCTTCCGAGGTCGAAGGTAACTCTCCTCCGTTGCCTTCGACAGCCGGACCTCCTGGCCCTTGTTTGATAGCTGTCTCCAAACACTGCTTGATGGTCGGCTGCCCGGTTAAGGTAGGGAGTTCGGAGGGATAGATCTTTGTTTTTCCCTTCCTTTTCGCCGGCATTTCGATTGTTTAAAGGAAAATTATGAAGAGAACAAAGACGCCAAGCAGTGCAGTGTTAGGGTCCCGCCGCCATCTTGGCTCCACCTGCTGCATCATTTCTTTGTTTTGCTTTGCACTTCATTTTTCACAGTAAAAAAAAAAAAAAAATGAACAAAAGGAAAGAGCCAGTCTGCCTCTTTATTCCTTCTGGCTGTTTCCAAGCTGCTATCGCCCCAGTTACCACAGCATTAATTTGTCATTTCCCATTTCAATGCATTGAAACACAATTTGATGCCTATATATCTATACATTGCTTCTTTCACAAATGCAAAGGGAAATGAAGGCAAATAAATGGAAAGAGAGAGAACAGATTTTAATAATGAATCACTAGGTGACATCAAAAGAAATCGTCAGATCTTCTTGGACTCTGATTGAATTTAGTCAAAATTTAGCTGGGAGAGAAGACATTTTAACTTTTAACATTGCTACAGTGCAACTCAACAACTTTCTCTAAGCATCCAATGACTCTGTAGCATTGAATGTCCACAGAGCCCAGGGGTTTTATTCTAACCATTCCTATCAATAATTCTCTTTGCCTTACTCTAATCCACCAAACAATTTCTGCCCATAAAACCTCAGCACAGCATCTGTTTCTCTCTTTGACTCAGTCTCTCTTTTTTTTTTTTACTTCACAAATCAGGTGTTTCGTAGATAAAAGTGAGTATTTTAGAAGTTCGAAAACCTAATCCAGTCATCTGCTGCCGTAAAGCACAACATCAGAACCCAAGGACAAGACATTTCTTAATCTAAAAGAAACCCCCCTGTTATATATTTATAAAGTTAGACGAGCAGTCACCTTGGATTACTCAAAGGAGTTCAGCTCTGTGCTCCACTTTGTTTCTCACGGAGATATCAACACTTCTGTTATTACCCTAACCATTTTTACTCCTTTTTTCTTAACCAATCCTTATTTCGCTTGCAATTACTTTCCTGGCAGTCAATTTTGTCTTAACTGACTCAAGTTTCTATTATTTAGCAATAGCTACTGAACAGACATATAAAGATACATAAAGCCATCAGTCATGGAAGTACTTCCCAGTTCACACATTCACAGCCATAAATTACATGCAACACACTTGTACACACACGCAAAATAGTCTTAAAAAGCCAAGAAGTGGCCCGAAGCTCTCCAGAGAGTTCTTGTCTGCAGTTATAAGAAAGTGTGGAGAATATTTATTTCTAATAAAAATTTCACACAGGATAAAAACTTTTAGACAGCTGCTGAAAAACAAAAAAATTCACAACAGATTAATTTTGTAATTGTTGCATAAGAGGAGGTATTTATTAAATGTACAAACGCTGTCTAGCTACAATTTATTGCATTAGAGGGCTGCAATTATCACGGCTCAGAAATTTAATGCAATACACATTCACAACCACCAGATGTCAGCAGAAAGTTATTATTTAAAAAAGAGACATCAGAATTTATTTATGTAAGATTATAGATAACATGTTCCATCAGCAATTTACTATAATAATCACGCTATCAAATTTTTTTATCACTGTTTCTTTTATAAGAGAAACACTTAATGCTACTTATAAGCTGCAACTTCTCTTTCAGAATCTTTAGGAAAAATATGCTTCATAAATTGAGTCTGAACTTACTGATAGTATGAATTCTTCTGTGTTGTGATGTCTCTAGGATGATCTTTATGTGTGTGATCTGCAGTCTCTGATCCTTCTGTGCTGGTTCTTGCACGTCTCTGTCTATGCAACTCTGCAGGTCTCTAGTCTTATTTGTGATGATTTCCAGAGCCTCTATGCTGCCTTTAATTTATGATAGCCTCTGTGAATGTGAATCTGCAATTCTTATCTCTGGCTTCTACTTGTAGCTTCTTTTGCAGGTCTCTATGTGTGAAGCTCAGTTTGCATCATTATCTGTATTTCATCATCATCATCATCTGCCTCATTCACATTTTCTGTATCATCTGGCTTCTACGTTCTTATAGTCAAATCCAATCTGATAAACAAATAACTGGCCAAAAAAAAAAGAAAAGCACAAACCCACTCAATCAACACATGAAAAAGACAAAAGTATGTGTATGTAGATATCAAATAATACAAATTTCAAAAATATACATTAACTTACTTTAATCAAACAGATAAGTCAATACATTTTATACATCATATCCAGGAAGTTATCAATGAAATACAAAATTAGAAATCAACCAATAAATAATAGCATAAAGATGAAGTCAAATATATATAAAGTATAAACCAACCCATCCACAAAACATCCATTAAACCCCACATTTCATGTAGTCCCAAAATACCTTCAAAACCCCTTTAAAAAACCACCAACCTAACCATATAAATTACAAAAATCAATTCAACAAAAGTACAGAAAGAAATTGACAAAAACATGGAATTAGATCACATACCCTAAAAACACAAAACCACCCACTAAAAACCCAACCAATATCCCAGGGCAAAACAAACTTTTTCCTCTACCTCCTCTTCCATGTAACCGGTAGGGGAGTGAATGAATTATCAAATACACAGCATCTGGAATTCCTCTAGAAGAAAATTGAAATCAAGTTAATTCATTTAATAATATTAATTAACATACAAAAATTCTCTATATCGCGCATACTGGACATGCAATCATTTCTACAATACATTCATTCATTCATTCATTCAAAGATGTCCGTGGCGTTTTTAATAATTATTTCTTAAGACCGACTGACCAATGCTCAACTTTAAATAATGGTGAACTTGGCAACAGATTGATATATATGGAAACTATTTGTAACCTGAATAAAATGTAATTAATGCACTAGGACATGTGCCAGAATAGCACTCTCAGTAGCTCTCTATCAGGCTTGTGAAACCTCACTCAAGATATCTGTTTCTTGACTGACATTTGTGAAACTCATATGAAGTCAAAGTGGTTTTTCCCTAAAACTGTATTGTGCTTGCAGCTCTCGTTTTTGTTGAATAATAAATTGCATCCTTTTTTCGATTTGTCCGGGACAGTGTGCTGTACTAAATAGTTTACACGCACAGGGGTCGATTTTAACGGGTGCGCGCGGTTCCCGGCGCGTGCACGCGGACGTGCTGATTTTATAACACGCGGGCGCGTCAGCACCCGCGTGTTATAAAATACGGTTCCCGCGCGCACGTGCGCGTTGGATTTTAAATTCCGCACGCGCGTGTGTGGGCGGCTCAGGACTCGCGTGCGCAGGCAGGGGATTTTGTAATCTAAGCACGGCGACGCGATCGGGTCTTTACTCTGCTCCAATTAAGGAGGGAACTTTCCTTGACCCCTGTCTACCCTTCCTCCCTTTTACCCTCCCCTCCCTGACCCCTGAAACTAACCTTAACTGGGATTTTGTTGTTTTTTTTTTACCTTACCTGCTCCTTTGGACAGGGACAGGGCCTAATGGCTGATGTCCCAGCCGGCCTCCCACCCCACCCAGACCATGCCCCCTGGCTGGGCCCTTTTAGCTGACTCGGCACTTCTGCGCGTATTAGGGGTCACACGCCTGGCCGGGCCCTTTTGAAAATGCGCGCAGAACGCACAGGGCCCGGCCAGGCGTGTGACCCCGAATTTTACGCAGGCGGGCCTTTTAAAATCCGCCTGATAATCCACCCACACTCCTTTCCAGTTTTGCTGGCTGTGCTCCGAACGTTCACATAAAACATACAACAGGGTGCAGATCAGGGTAGGGAAAAATAAGTGAGGGAAAATTACGTTAGGCGTCACCAAGGAGTTAACTCTTTTTACTAAGCTAAATTCTGATTCAAATAACTTAAGTGCAATTCAGTCTGAGATCCATCATTACTGAGCCTTCTTAAAGCTTGCAACAGCTGCTTTTTCCTGCCACTGCTTATCCCTCGCATTTCAAGCCGCTCCTTATCTTTCTTAACTCCCTACAGTGCAGCTCAACACCGTTTTCTTTTTTGCAAAGGAAAAAAAAAAGGTATTCGCCAAGTAATGACTGAATACTTTAGATGAACTTGTTCGCAGTCCAGATAGTTGATGAAGCAATTGTAGATGCTTGGGGGTCCAATGCTCTGTGTAAATTCAGGGTCCTACTTGCTTCATGCGGATGATGTCCAAACAGTCACAATGAAAATAAAATCTCCTCTCTAGTCTAAACAAAATCACAACAAATCTTCTGAAACTTCTCTGAACTAAATTAGTCTAAAGAAAACAAAATGTATCTAAAAAATCATTTAAATTCTCTTGCTAAAAAAAACAAAACGTGTGCTTGTTCCTGCTGCCAGAACAGGAAAGAAGAACTAGTAACTAGTACTTTACTTTTTTTCTTAGTCTGAGGTCAAGCTGCAGGTGAAGAACCTTTCACTTCATGGCTACAGACCTGTATCTCTCCCTCTATCACTTCCTTTAAGTATGAAAGGTAACAATACTTTTGTTTAATTTAAAAGGCTCATTAGTATTCAATCCCCTGCCTCTGATTGGCTGCAAGCAGGTATCACCTGCAAAGCCTACAATTCATCAGTTCATATATAAATAGTATTTCATGAAAAGTTAATTATACTAAAAACTCCAATATCTTTTCTTGTTCAGTAATGTCCACTTAGCATGAGTATAGTCTAGCAAATAATACAGAATTGGCAGACATCACAAAAATGTGTTAATGTCCCTTTGACTTTCAAAGGAACATTTGCAGTTTTACCCTGCCATTTCTGACTTAAAAAGAGAAGTAGCTAGGGGCTATCTGTTTTGTAATTTAATTTACTCTAGCTAGGCAAGTAAAAAGAACAATTTAATAAGCTATTAGCTTAAATAAGCTAAAACCTATCACTTACTATATAATAAGCAGGCTCCTTTGCTTCCAACTATGAAATATGCTGTTTGTCTTTGGTGTTTTTTTTAACTAAGCAAGCTCTTTGCCTTTTCCTTGCCTTGAAACAAAACTTGTATTGCATTTGCTGGATATGGTTTTGGCTTTTTTTTTTTTAATCTTTAACACTATCATTTCTCTTCTGGCATGCTCCCCACAAAGAAGCCTATATGGCAACTTCACTGCCCGAAGCCACATTGTAATCACGACAAAACTGTAGGAGAACCTTCATGTCCTACTACTGAGTGCCCCAGCATTCTCCTCTAAAAAGGTCCAAACAACTACTGGCTTACCAGGGCTTTAAAAACAGTGAGAACCCAATATTATCTTACTACTGACCTTATAAAGGGCCTAAGCAATCCCACTGGGTCAACCAAAGCATGGCAGGAACCTCTGTTACCCTGCCATTGATCTCAGTGGTAACTAAGTTAACCCCAGTAGATTAACCAAAATACAAAACCGACTCAAAACACCACAGAGCACCCAAACTGAACAAGTTCTAGATAAAAACTAATACCTACTGATGAACTAGCATCAGCAAGTGTCACCTTGAAGTCATCACTCCAGGAAAATCTGGCACTCAAAGGAATTATGACTGATCTTCTGTATATGTCTTGAACCATGGATCACGTCGGGGTCATCAATGTAAATGGAAAATCCTCTAAATATATAGTTCTACGGGCCATGCTCCCGTTTCTTAAATACCTCAAAGAGACGTTCTTTATATTTTACTTGTCATCTGCTGCAGATAAGATAGAGCAGCAACTGTAAAAGCAAAGCTGGAGAGAGAAAGAGTGAAAGAGTTCTGAAATCTTTTTGCTATACATTATTTAGATGATAAATCACAAATTTACATATTATCTGCTTAGTATTTTAAGTTACCATACATGATTTCAAAAGCTAGCAGGTTAGTTCCACCCATATCAGGTGACATCACTAGATTGATCTGATATTGAATATAAACTGGAATAATCATCTCATAATTACTTAGTCTATAGTGGCATCCAGTGGATTCAGGATCGCAAAAGTCAAAATGTTATTACAGTATTTTCCCTACTCTTTCCCTATATCTAGTTTACTGCTAACACATTTGAATAATTCTAATTGTTACATTTATGCATCTGGATAGATGCTCCACTGCTCTTTCCAAGGCTGATCTCAAGGCTCTTAATGAGGGAATTCAGTACCAGTAGCAGACTCTCACATCCCTCTTGGTTCTCTTTTTGATTTTTTAAAAGTTGTTTTCAAAAGTTGCAAATATAAAAATGAGCAATTATGCATATATGTGAGTATATATTCTCTTCAGAAACCTCAACATACACCTGCAAATCAGGTGCGTGAATAAATTTGAACTTGTGAAAAAGGGGCAGGCCAAGGGCATTCCCAACATTTATATGAGTAAGAAGCTGGTTTCTAAGTAATTTATATTTGTGAATTTGGCAGCTTGCTCACGAGATATTTACTCCTACTCAATATCTGGAGTAAGTGGTCATAAACATCTTAAAAGTGAAATTCTGACTGGGTGGGGGGTCTAGGTGAAATGAGAGGACTTCAGGCTGAAGAGCCAGGAGAGTCTCAATGACCTGCAGATGGACTGGGAAAACTGGTAGACTAATTGGTAAAACTGGTAATTTCATTGCCATGCGCGTGTTAGAAAATCTTTCGACTTAAGTGTGTAAGAAGCTGACTTACAAGGAGTAAATGCTTCTAAAATAAGCATGCTAAATCTACTCTATCACTTTAAAATAAGACATAAAAATGTGTGGATATAGCAATTGCGTACACTTATCTGGTTAAATTACGATTTATCCAGCTAAGTCGCAGCTTTACTATACTTATCCAGATAAATTCCGAGTTATCCAGATAAATAGCAGCACTTATACAGATAAATTTCAATTTATCTAGCTAAATAACAGCAAACCTCCTATGTAGCTGGATAAGTTTTAAAACGGTTCTTAACCAGCTAAGTCAGATAGCTGGATAAGTCAAAAAAAAAAAATTGGAAGAAGGATCCAACAGAAGAAAATAGGATAAAGCATAAACATTGGCAAGTTAAATGTAAGACATTGATAAGACAGGCTAAGAGAGAATTTGAAAAGAAGTTGGCTGTAGAGGCAAAAACTCACAGTAAAAACTTTTTTAAATATATCCGAAGCAGAAAGCCTGTGAGGGAGTCAGTTGGACCGTTAGATGATCGAGAGGTTAAAGGGGCACTTAGAGAAGATAAGGCCATCGTGGAAAGATTAAATGATTTCTTTGCTTCGGTGTTTACTGAAGAGGATGTTGGGGAGGTACCCGTAATGGAGAAGGTTTTCATGGGTAATGATTCAGATGGACTGAATCAAATCACGGTGAACCTAGAAGATGTGGTAGGCCTGATTGACAAACTGAAGAGTAGTAAATCACCTGGACCGGATGGTATACACCCCAGAGTTCTGAAGGAACTAAAAAATGAAATTTCAGACCTATTAGTAAAAATTTGTAACTTATCATTAAAATCATCCATTGTACCTGAAGACTGGAGGATAGCAAATGTAACCCCAATATTTAAAAAGGGCTCCAGGGGCGATCCGGGAAACTACAGACCGGTTAGCCTGACTTCAGTGCCAGGAAAAATAGTGGAAAGTGTTCTAAACATCAAAATCACAGAACATATAGAAAGACATGGTTTAATGGAACAAAGTCAGCATGGCTTTACCCAGGGCAAGTCTTGCCTCACAAATCTGCTGCACTTTTTTGAAGGAGTTAATAAACATGTGGATAAAGGTGAACCGGTAGATATAGTATACTTGGATTTTCAGAAGGCGTTTGACAAAGTTCCTCATGAGAGGCTTCTAGGAAAAGGAAAAAGTCATGGGATAGGTGGCGATGTCCTTTCGTGGATTGCAAACTGGCTAAAAGACAGGAAACAGAGAGTAGGATTAAATGGGCAATTTTCTCAGTGGAAGGGAGTGGACAGTGGAGTGCCTCAGGGATCTGTATTGGGACCCTTACTGTTCAATATATTTATAAATGATCTGGAAAGAAATACGACGAGTGAGATAATCAAATTTGCAGATGACACAAAATTGTTCAGAGTAGTTAAATCACGAGCAGATTGTGATAAATTGCAGGAAGACCTTGTGAGACTGGAAAATTGGGCATACAAATGGCAGATGAAATTTAATGTGGATAAGTGCAAGGTGATGCATACAGGGAAAAATAACCCATGCTATAATTACACGATGTTGGGTTCCATATTAGGTGCTACAACCCAAGAAAGAGATCTAGGTGTCATAGTGGATAACACATTGAAATCGTCGGTTCAGTGTGCTGCGGCAGTCAAAAAAGCAAACAGAAAGTTGGGAATTATTAGAAAAGGAATGATGAATAAAACGGAAAATGTCATAATGCCTCTGTATCGCTCCATGGTGAGACCGCACCTTGAATACTGTGTACAATTCTGGTCGCCGCATCTCAAAAAACATATAATTGCGATGGAGAAGGTACAGAGAAGGGCTACCAAAATGATAAGGGGAATGGAACAACTCCCCTATGAGGAAAGACTAAAGAGGTTAGGACTTTTCAGCTTGGAGAAGAGACGACTGAGGGGGGATATGATAGAGGTGTTTAAAATCATGAGAGGTCTAGAACGGGTAGATGTGAATCGGTTATTTACTCTTTCGGATAGTAGAAAGACTAGGGGACACTCCATGAAGTTAGCATGGGGCACATTTAAAACTAATCGGAGAAAGTTCTTTTTTACTCAACGCATAATTAAACTCTGGAATTTGTTGCCAGAGAACGTGGTTCGTGCAGTTAGTATAGCTGTGTTTAAAAAAGGATTGGATAAGTTCTTGGAGGAGAAGTCCATTACCTGCTATTAAGTTCACTTAGAGAATAGCCACTGCCATTAGCAATGGTTACATGGAATAGACTTAGTTTTTGGGTACTTGCCAGGTTCTTATGGCCTGGATTGGCCACTGTTGGAAACAGGATGCTGGGCTTGATGGACCCTTGGTCTGACCCAGTATGGCATTTTCTTATGTTCTTATGACTATCTGATTTAGCTGGATAAGGTCCAGATTTTAGACTTTTTCGACTATCTCATGTAACTGGTTAAGTAGCATTTTAAAATTTATCTGGCTACATAGTGGCTTTGCTGCTACTTAACCGAATGAATCGATACTTATCCGGATAATTGCTGCTGCTTAGCTGGATAACTCAGAATTTATCTGGATAAGTGCAAAAATGTATTCATGCATTTTTTACATGTGCGCACATCTTCCCAGGTACATTTATGCACATTTTATAACCTGCGTACATTGTATGCACGCAGGTTATAAATTATCAGAGCTGTTTTACGTACGCCCATATACATGTGTGCCCATGTACATACGACTATGGGCGCATGAGTGCACATTTTAAAGTTATTCTCATACTGGGAAGGAGGAGGAAGAGCCTAGTGGTTAGAGCAGTGGGCTAGGAACCAGGAGACCAGGGATCGAGTCCCGCTGTCACTCCTTGTGACCTTGGGCAAGTCACTTTACCCTCCATTGCCTCAGGTACAAAACTTAGATTGTGAGCCCTCTGGGGATAGGGAAATACCTGCAGTACCTGAATGTGATATCTCAGATTGAATGTCGGTATATAAAAAAAAATAGTGAACTGGAGTTCCCCTCTGACTCATAAATGTTAAGAATATGATCCTTTGTCAGCTCCATACCAGGGACCAAGAACCATGAAGGCAAATTTTAAAAGACCTACACATGGCAAATCCAGGAGATACGCACGTGACTGGGACATGTGTACTTCCTGGTACGTGGATATAAACGTTCTGGCGAAAAAGGGGGGACATGGGATGAGGTCTTAGCAGGGCCTGGGCGGACTGGGACTGCACCAATGAAGTAAGTTACGTGCACTAGAGTGCACTGGGATCCCACAACCGTGTAACTTGCTTCTGCGATGGACAGCGTGTAAGTCATTAAATTAAAAAAAAGGCTGGTCAGCAGGGTTTTAGGGATCAGGACTTGTAGGGTAAAAGGGAGGCAACTTAGGTAAGTGGTTTAGGAAGTCCGCTCCTTTACTGGGGCGAACTGGGAAATAGGCCTATTGTGTACCTACTAAACTCTCCCCCCCCCCCCCCGTGCGCTGGAGACGAGATTCGCGTGCACGTGCACACGTCGATATAAAATCGTGCATGCATGTGCGCGCGGGTAGCTGGTTTTATAAACCTGCGCACATTATAAAACCAGCGCGTCCGTGTGCATGCGCCGGCAAACGCACACACTGGCGCACATGCATCGGATGAAAGTTACCATTACAGATTCCAGCCTCTGTTTATCAGTAGCTGAAACCCCAGCTTGTGCAGTTTGCGGTCTTAAGGTCGCATTTCTTTACGTGACACTATATATTAATGCATTTCTGTAACGTCAGTTTAATTATGCAAAACCATGGTTTGTTTGTATTCCTACTCCGGTGCTGAATCACACGTTCAAAATGTTTCTACTCTTATTATCCAATAACTCAAACACGTGTGCTTTTCTTTACAGGTTTACACTGGCTGAAGGTCACTATGAATTGTGTGGGCAGAATGGGAATCACCCTGTCGTTTGAAATGATTTGCCTGGTAAATGCAGAGTTGTACCCAACATTTATCAGGTGAGTGCATGAGCTTCCACTGCCAGAGTGTGCCAGAAGCAGATCGTTCGCTTGCAACAAGGAGCAGTGATAAGTAACAGTGCACAATACTCAGAGAGGCACCAAGAAGAGATTTTCCATATGCACAAACCCATAGAAAGTGGAGATCCTACGGCCAGCCGTAGGAATTCCTCTCAAATGAGAGGAACGCTTAGAGATCACAAGCTCAAGTCCTTGCAAGCCACACACACAGATCTGATTTTCAAATTACCCAAAATATGGGAATTGACCCTAATATAGAGGCACTATCTGCAAATAAAATCTTATGAATGTTCATTCCACCTATTCTGAAAAACCACATATGCCCTGGAAGATCTAATTGGAGAAACTCTGGAATACTTCTACTCCACAGAGCTTAAGGGTAAATCAACATAAAAAATATCCCAATAATATAGCTTTATTCACTTAAAGGTGAATTTTATGAGTTAATTAGAGGATGCGTGAATATGTCGGGCCTGAGCACGCTGAGCAGATTTTAAAAGATGCAGAGATACACGTGTATCTCCTGGAGAACACACATCTTGGGTGCATGCCGAGGCCCCCTAACATGTAACTTTACTTCTGCTACGGATAATGTTAAAAAGTAAATACTTACGTGATCCGGCGCACGCCGAGGCCCCCTAACGTGTAACTTTACTTCTGCTACGGATAATGTTAAAAAGTAAATACTTACGTGATCCGGCGCACGCCGAGGCCCCCTAACGTGTAACTTTACTTCTGCTACGGATAATGTTAAAAAGTAAATACTTACGTGATCCGGCGCACGCCGAGGCCCCCTAATGTGTAAATTTACTTCTGCCACGGATAATGTTAAAAAGTAAATACTTACGTGATCCAGCGCACGCCGAGGCCCCCTAATGTGTAACTTTACTTCTGCCACGGATAATGTTAAAAAGTAAATACTTACGTGATCCGGCGCACGCCGAGGCCCCCTAACGTGTAACTTTACTTCTGCTACGGATAATGTTAAAAAGTAAATACTTACGTGATCCGGCGCACGCCGAGGCCCCCTAACGTGTAACTTTACTTCTGCCACGGATAATGTTAAAAAGTAAATACTTACGTGATCCGGCGCACGCCGAGGCCCCTAACGTGTAACTTTACTTCTGCCACGGATAATGTTAAAAAGTAAATACTTACGTGATCCGGCGCACGCCGAGGCCCCCTAACGTGTAACTTTACTTCTGCCATGGAGAATATTAAAAAGTAAATACTTACGTGATCCGGCGCCTGCCGAGGCCCCCTAATGTGCTAACCTAGCTTGATGGACTCTCTACCTGGGTAACATCAAGCTAGGCTGAGAGAACATTGCACAAATCTCATCTTTGGCTGAGTTTCCTCCCTCCGAGGGTCATCAAATCTTCACAAGAGAGCACTGTTCTGTTTGTACGTCTCATTTTGAATGTCAAAGTGGCCCCTAACCCCTACACTAACACCTAAACCTCACCTCGAGTTACTAGGTGGGCCTCCTATAGAGATATAAATACCTACCTAGGATATGGGCATTATGGCTAGTCTCTCTCTCTCTCTCTCTCTCTCTCTCTCTCTCTCTCACATAGAAGGGCTCTGACAGCTAGACTGGCTCACCAGGAGCCAAAAACACAAATGAAAAAGGAGTAGTTAAAATATACATTAAAGCCATACAATACAGTGTCACAAAATTGTGAATCCAGCCCACTCAGTCACAAATCACACCCCAAACTCCTCCCTTTTTTCTGATTTACATCGCACCATGCGTTATGGTGCTTTTGCAGGCGTTAAAGACATTTTCGCATACATTAAAGGGGCTTAACGCATGCGAAAACGCCTTATAGCAATTTGATAACTGACCCTGTCAATGAGATTTCTCAGTTAATCAAGCAAATAAATTACATCTTTTTGCAATTAAAAAAGTCTTGAATAAAAATGAAGTTATTTCTCAGTATCAGACCAAACAGGGCCTTTGTTGGCTACTCCAAGGACAAGTTTTTTTTTTTTATAATTATATTTTTTATTGATTTTCCAAAAATTAATACAAATACATAACATATACATCAAACAAAATTATTTATCTTCTAGCATACATATTTTATACTGCTATTTTTTATCAATAAGAATATCTGATATCTACCAACAACAAAATCAAAAGCCAATGAAGTCAAGGGGAGAAATCTTAAAATAACTTTTCTATTTAAATTCACATTTCACAGTTATCTGCACTCTAATTCTTATCCACTAGATATTGGGGACGAGGTAGGTAATTTTTTCTGTTCCAAAAAATTTTTTAATTGGTCTGGTAAAAAGAAAATGAACATATCCTGTTCTTTCTTTAACAAACATTTGCAGGGAAATCGTAGATTAAACGAATATCCCAAAGATATCACTTCTTGTCGTAAGGTCAAAAAACCTTTTCTCTTAAGCTGGGTTGAATAGGATAGATCGGGGAAGATTTTTACTAAATTGTCATAAAAGGTAATTGGGAACTTAGAAAAATATTTCTTCATTACTTTGTTCAAATCAAACAGATTCACAAAAGATACCAACAATATTCCCCTATCTATAATCTGTTCAGTAAAGTTCTCTAGGAAATTTGTAAGATTTCCTTGAAAAGGCTGTTCTAATACACTTATATTGTCATTTTTCTTAGGCAAAAAATAACAAACACTTATATAAGGTAATTCTTCTTCTGAAAAAGACAATACTTCTTTCAAGAAACATTTTAACGTCTCCATTGGTACCTGACCAACCACCCGAGGGAAGTTGAGCAGGCGCAAGTTCAGGCGTTTTAAATTATTTTCAAAGTTCTCTAATCTCCTAGAAAGACAATCTCTATCTTTCACAACCGCAAATTGAAATTCCACAGACTTTTTACCTAAATCTTCAAGGTTTTTAATCCTCTCTTCAGATTTTTTCAACTCATTTTGGATTTCCGTTATATCCTGCTGATTTTTACCTGCCATACAATCAATCTTTTTTTCCAGTCCTTTAATATTATTATTTGACATTGTTACCATCAAGTCCCATACCAATTCTAGTGTTACCACCTTGGGGCGTGCCATGACCTCCAAGGGATCACCACCAGGCAAAAGATTACCCACTCCAGTAGCAGTCTCCTGAGGGGCCAGGTCCTCCAATATTCTGGATCGCCCCAACTCCATTCCTGCCACTGGGTTTTGGTCCCCTGATGTACCCAAGTCAAGCTTAACAATAAGGGGACTTATCTGCTCCGATGATGTCCCAGGAGACGCTACGCTTGCCCTCTGTAGTGGTGGAAGGCCCAGATTTGGAATCAGCGAAGCCTCTTCAATAGAGCCAGTCCTTCCTCCCAAAAGTACTGGATCAGCTGATTCCTTGGCTGCTGGAGTATTTTGTGCAGAAGCTAATATAAATCGAGTAATCTCCTGTTGTATAGGAGATGGAAGGGATGAAGGGGGATAAACCCTCACCTTTCCTTTTCGTTTAGAAGGCATAATTCCAAAAAATAAACTTGAAACAGAAGGTTCGTCTATGTCCAGCAACTTTGATTATCAATTGGCCTCTGTGGCAGCAGATATGGAAGGGAGTCCCTCCTTAAGCCCTCCCAAGCCAGACGAAGCCGGACAAAGCCGCGTGCCGGCGGCTGCGGTGCGCCGCAGTAGCGCCGATTTTATGGGCAGTGGGGGCTCCTTAGAATGACGTCAGGACCGGAGAACGATGGTAAAAGGAAGAATCAATAGGCTCCCCGAGGTGAGTGCTCCGCTTCCAGGTTCTGCTGCAGCCCTGTCGCCGCAGTAGCGCCAATTTTATGGGCGGTGGGGGCTCCTTAGAATGACGTCAGGACCGGAGAACCATGGTAAAAGGAAGAGTCAATAGGCTCACTGAGGTGAGTGCTCCACTTCTGGGTTCTGCTGCCCAAGGACAAGTTTAATGGAAACTAAGCACCGAGCCTTTCCATGCATCAGATCGCTTTGTGGAATGATTTACCAATAAATCCCAGATTATACTACATCTGGAAAACAATGTAAATCTTTGTTTTGTATTGTTCTTTGCTTAATGTTGTTGTATAGCATATTTGATCTGTCTTAGTTATGTAACTACATTGTATTTCTGTTTTATTGTACATCACCTAGTAGCCCAATGGGAATGCGGTGGTTTATAAATCCACAAATAAAAAAAAATAAAATAAAATCACCCAAGATTTTGAATAATCGAATGGAATTTTGTTCTATATGGCTAAATTCTTCTAAATTATTTATTTATTTATTTAACAGTTTTTTATACCGACCTTCATAGTAAATTAAACCATATCGGATCGGTTTACATAAAACAAGGGTATAACAGAAGCAATAAATAAAAGTAATTAACAAGAGAAGAGAATAAGATAAAAGTTACATTTAACAAGGAGTAAAAACTTGGGAAGCTTAAGAGCTGGAAGGAAGTTAAAGGTCAAAAATAATTGAAGAAGCATTATCCAAAGGAATTTGGAATAGAGCAAAAAGATGCTTTTATTAGTCAAATTTATTTTATTCTCTGTGTTCTCTGTGTTCAAAACTGGTCTGTGGTCTGTACTAAAAAATAATCCGAGAGAAGTTTGAGAAGGTCAGAGTTTTAGACAAAAATCTCTCTCTTCCTCGAGACCAAGATCACCCATTATGTAACTGAATAACAAATGAGCCCTGATGTTCATGCACTAGTACAAGGATTATAGCTGTTTAATCAGCTGTGCACATTCTGCTGCAGTGAATACTTGAATATTTCTACTAACTGGAATAGCACCTATTTTTTGGGGTCCTGCTTCTGATCAGAAATGCCTTTGTACCTATTTTGGATGCTCTGTGAGGCAGAAGTCCTAGTGGAAATGCAGGTGTCCATGCAGCTGGATCTGTCTAGCAGGCTGCACGCTCCTCGTGTTGGCTGATGAGTGAGGCGGGTTGGTGGTAGAGCTCTGCTGAGGGAATATCATGGGCCAGCTGTGCATAGAAACATAGTAATGTTGGCATAAAGGCACCAAATGGTTCGTTCAGTCTGCCCAGAAAGCTTAAGGAAGTAACTGACACTCTGTGCAGGCTACTCCCATATTTCTCTTAAGGGTAGTAGTATCTGTCACTCTGTGCAGTTATCCCCAAACAATATGATACCCATACAAGTTTCAGCTGGCAACATTTTTTATTGGGTGATGAGCTTTCTTGAAAATTTAGACCGTGCTGCTTGACGTGCTTTGCTTATGGACTGGGCGGTAGAAGCAGTCCTGTGTTTTTTCACAGAAAACAGCCATAATCGTGTTGGCAGCTGTTTGGATTATTGTGGTTGCAAATGGGAGGGGTGCTGGGTGTATACTAAAAGGATATCGTGTGTGGCAGATCCCTCGTGAAGCACACCCAGGAAGTATCAGGCGCAGTCATATTTAAAAGACAGTAATCTTTTTTTTTTAATTGAGGTCTAATTAAAAAAAAAAAAGCAAACTTTCTTTTAACAAAATATGATATTGCACTAGTAAACATATAAATAAAGCTGGTTTAATAGGGAAGAGCTAGCACAGATTTAACAGAGGGAGGTCATGCTTTTCTAATTTATATATTCTTTGAAGGTATGAATGAGCAGGAGGACAAAGGTAAGCCAGTTAACATAGTGTATTCAGATTTTCAGAAGGTACTTCATAAAGTCCCTGATGAGAGACTCCTCAGGAGTGTTCTTCCCGTGGTTAGGTAACTGGTTAAACAATAAGAAGACTAAATGGTCAGGTTTCCCAATGGAAAGAGGTAAATAGTGGAATGTCTCAGGCATCATTAACTTATTCACTAATAATCTGGGAAAGGGAATAATAAGTAAGGTGATCAAATTTGCAGATGACACAAAAATATTCAAAGTAATTAAAACACAAGTAGAACTGTGATGAACCGCAGAGGGACCTCGCCAGACTCGAGAACTGGGCATCGAAACGGCAGATGAAATTTAATGTAGACAAGTGCTGAGTGATGCACCTAAGGAGAAATAAGCCTAACTGCAGATAAACAATGCTGGTTTCTGTGTTAGGAGTTACCACCCAAGAAAGGGATCTTGGTGACATTGTGAACAATGTGTTGAAATCCTCAGTTCAGTGTGCGGCGATGTTTAAAAAAACCAAATAGAGATTATTTCAAAAGGAATGGAGAACAAAATTGATGATGTCATATGGTGCAATCACATCTTGAGCACTGGTGATCCATATTGGCCACTGCTGGGTGCAGGATGCGGGGCTGGGTGGATCCTTGCTCTGATCCTGCATGGCACTTCTTATGTTCTTCTTCAATAAAAATGTTCCATTAACTTTCAGAAATCTTGGCGTAATGGTCTGCTCTTCCATGTGCGACTTTGGTGGGATTATAACGCCCTTCCTTGTCTATAGGCTGGGGGAGATCTGGCATGAGCTGCCACTTGTAGTTTTTGGTAAGAATTACAACAAATACTTGTGAAAAATGTTTGTTTTAAACAAAATATTTTAGCTTACGAAGAAAGATTTTGTGGCTGCAGCAATGGTTGCCAGTTATAATTTGTGAAACGTGCTGGGCTGACAATGCTGGAAAATGGTGCCACACGTTTATTGACAGATAAGGTACAGCATGGTCACACGTAGTGAAAAGTCCCTAGACCTGAACACGATAGCTCTTTCCGGTTTGGAAAAACAATTGTAGGAGTGAAAACGTAGCTGGGTTCAATCTTTGGCCTCTCTGTTGAGTCCACTAGAAACCAGGCTGAGTTCACCACTGCAGTGTAAAAAGGCCACTAAGCAGGCAAGATTTTGTCCGGTATTTGTTCAGTTCCAATGTGTGGTGCAGCTGGGAATATTTTATCTTCCTCTCTTTCATTTTCGGACCCTTCATGCTTTGTGAGGTAAAACAAATATATCAGTATTTGCACCAGTTTCATTGCATTGTATTTCTCAAAATGATCTGCTTTAGTAATTTTTTAGGATTTTTGGATAATACTCAGTTCACAATAGTGCAGTGCCTATGAAAGGAAAAGATAGGAATAAGAGAAATATCCCTTATAGAGACTTTCATTTCAAACCATCCAGCTCTGACCAATCACACAGATGAAACCCTAAAGACAAAGGAACCTGCCCAGATGTTCATGTTTCTTTTAAGGAGAGCATTTGATTAGTTTACCAGGAAATTGCGTTCAGTCTTTCTGGGCAGACTTGCTCTGTGAATTAGGCCCTCTCGGCTTTAAGGTAGTCCAAATATGCAAGGGAATTGACGTATCTCCATGGTTTCAATTCAGACATACATACATACATTTATTTATTTATTTATTTAAAGAGTCTTCTATACCGATGTTAGTCGAAACATCACCTCGGTTTACATGGAACAAAAGCAACGGAAATTACAAGTAACAGGGGAAGGGTAGGGGGTACAAAAAACCAATAGGAGAGAAGTGAAGCATAGGAACAATTAACAAGTGAACTATAATGTTATAAGAACAAGGTCATAGTCAAATTCAGGTCATGATCCATCACAATTCAATATTCATCAAGGGTGTTGGGGAAAGGCTTGTTTGAATAGCCAGGTTTTGAGCTGGGCTCTGAATTTGGTGATGCAAGGTTCAAGTCTGAGGTGGGTTGGGAGTGAGTTCCAGTGCATAGGTCCAGCAATGGAGAGCGCCCGATCCCTTGTAGCTGTGAGGTGCGCTTTCTTTAGGGATGGCACATGGAGGGACCCTTTGTTAGTGGTCCTTGTCGGTCGATTCGAGCAGGCAAATTGGAGGGGATCTACCAGCCAGTTGGAGTGATGGGAATATAAGGCTTTATGGATAATGGTCAGGGATTTAAAGAGGATGCGGGAGGGAATAGGGAGCCAGTGTATTCATCGAAATGGTCCATGGATGTAGTTCCAGTCTGGAACTGCCAGTCCCTGCATGTAACAGGAGTTAAACCAGGACCGGTTCAGCCCTTCCCTACAGTCACGGGGCTGTAGGCCCAACTTACTGCGGGTGTGACAGATGAGGAGTGGGCATCAAAGCAGCACATAGGAGAGGGTCACTTTAAAAGGGACTTTTCCCCACTGAAATGGCCTTTTATAAAATTGCCTGCCCAGTACACGCGCTAAAGCACCCGCACTCTCAGCCGCGTTTGGGAGAGGCGCTCCGGGAGGGGCGGGGTCTGGGCGGGGTTTTCATTTACTCGCAAACTTTTTTTTTTTTTTTTTTTTTTGAGTTTTTAAAAAGCCTGGCGCGCAAATATTCACAGCAAAACTTCCCGCGCCAAATAGCAGGTGCAATTGTGTGCAGAGCTGGCTTTGCCCGGGCGATTTTCAAAACAAAGTTATGCATGTTAAGTTCGCTTTGAAAACTGGTATTACTTATGCGTGCGACAGCCCCCAAAATGTATGCAGGCTGTTACAAAATGACTCCCAGCGTGACTTACAAAGAAAAACCAGGGAAGCGAAAAGTAAGGGACACCATATTAGATTATTAAAAAGGAACTGCAGTCAGCTGGAAGGTTACACAGGAACTGACATAGCAGGAGGATAGGTTTGGCTGCCTCACACACTGGAATTTTAAGGACCTGATTTAGATAGAAATCTTCAGTTTGATTCAATGCCATTCACTCTTAGCTGAGCACAGAATAACACAGTACACGTTGGTGGTAGGAATACTGCTCAAAATGCTTTTGTCAACAAATTATATTTCGGGCAAGCTCTTTTATAATTGATATTGTTACATCTGTCGTTGTCCTTAATTATACCATTTTTTTTATGCAAAAGCTGTGCTCGGCGTAACTGCTGGTGGATTGGTGTTCCTGCTACCTGAGACCAAAGGGAGAAATTTACCCGAGACCATCAATGATGCAGAAAACCTGCACAGGTGGGTGCACATTAAGAGAACTCAATATTAGAAATGCAATCTGAAGTCCTCAGGCTCTGCTATGTCTGCTTTTAGAAGATTAAGGTTACTTTTACTGAAAAAAATGAGGCAGAAAAACTTGGAGGTCCATTGTCAGCTGCTGTGCGGCTCAGCTGGTTGCTGGATAACTTTATCCAGTTACCTAGAAACATAGAAATGTAAACATACAAATGACGGCAGGAAAGGATCAAAATGGTCCATCCAGTCTGCCTAGCAAGCTTCCTATGGTAGTATCTGCCGCACTGTACAGGTTACCCCCATGTTTCTCTTAAGGGTAACAACTGCTGCTCTGTGCAGTTATCCCCAAGCCTTATAATAACCCATAAAAATTTACTGCTAGCAACATTTTTATTGGGTGAAGAGCCTTTTTGAAAATTCAGATGGTGCTGCTTCACGTGCTTTGCTTATAGGCTTGGCTGTAGAAACAGTCCTGTGTTATTTTCCCTTAAGTCTACACATCAGTTCCAGAACATAAAAGTCAGGGCCCTCGTTTCTTGCTGTCTGAATCCAATTCCTCTTTTCCTCCTGCCGTTGAAGCAGAGAGCAATGTTGGAGTTGCATCAAAGTATCAAGGCTTCTTAGTTAAGGTAGTAACCGCTGCACCAGCAAGTTACCCCCATGAACTCTTTTCTTCATTCCCATCCTCTAACATTTAGGGATCCACAGTGTTTATCCCACGCCCCTTTGAATTTTTTCACATTTTTTGGTTTTCACCACTTCCTCCGGAAGGGCATTCCAGGCATCCACCACCCTCTCCGGGAAGAAATATTTTCTGACATTGGTTCAGAGACGTCCTCCCTGGAGTTTCATTTTGTGACCCCTAGTTCTACTGATTTATTTCCTATGGAAAAGGTTTGACGTTTGTACATCCATAAAACCTTTCAGGTCTGTATCATATCTCCCCTGCGCCTCCTCTCTTCCAGGGTATACATATTGAGAAATTACTACTTACCTGATAATTTCCTTTTCTTTAGGATAGTCAGATGAATCCAGAACAAGTGGCGTATGCACCTCTACCAGCAGAGGGAGACAGAGCAAACTGACAGCACAGTATATATACCCCTGCAGTGACATGAGCTTGCCAGTATTCTCTTCATAAGCATCTGTGGACAGACTAACAAAACTTGATTAAACAGATAGCCATTTCAGTACTCAGCCAACAGGAAACACTGAGCTCAGGCAAGAATGTATTAACACTAGTCTAGGGCCTGGAGGAACACTTACCAGTAATCCCTGGAACACACAGCCATGGAGAAGGACCATAATACAACCATTCAGCTGCCAAGGGAGGGAAGGTGGATTCATCTGACTGTCTTAAAGAAAAGGAAATTATCAGGTAAGTAGTAATTTCACATTTCTTAGCTTCCAGTCAAATGAATCCAGAACAAGTGGGATTTTCCCAAGCTACTCCCAAATAGGGTGTGAGGCTGCCCATGGTCCAGTCAAAACCGCAAGTACAAAGGCTGTGTCCTCATGGGCTTGCACATCCAGAAAAAGTGTGCAATGAGGACCACGTTGCAGCTCGGCAAATATCGACGGGAGACAACAATTTCATTTCCGTCCAAGATATACTACCTGAGCCCTAGTGGAATGAGCCCTGACCTGACTAGGTAATGGCTTCCCAGCATCAACATATGCAGCCATGGCTACCTCCTTAATCTAGTGAGCTATTGTAGCCCGCAAGGCTGGCACTCCCTGCCCAGTTCCACCGTGAAGGACAAGCAAGCGATCCGGCTTCTATAAAGGCTCACTAACCTCCAGATACTGGACTATATGTGTCTTGACATCCAAGGGTTGCAACAAACAATACTCCTCTACATCTTTCTCTGTCCAGAGGTGGCAGGGAGATGGACTGATTTGAGTGAAAGTCAGTGACCACCTTCACTAGAAAAGAAGTAACAGTATGCAACTGTACCACTTCTGGAGTCAACCAGAGGAATGACAAGACAAGGCCTGCAGTTCAGAAACCCTTCGCACAGAATAAATTGCCACAAGAAACATTGTTTTCAAGGTCAGTAACCACAAGGTCAGGCTACGCATCGGTCTAAATGTAGGGCCTGCTAAGAAATCCAATTCCAAATTAAGACCATAAGGGAAACCGCAAAGGAGGATGGGCCACATCAGGATGAGCCAACAAGAATCCACCATTCACCTGACCTCTGAAACAGGCAAGAGCCATTACTTGTACCTTTAAGGAATTAAGTGCCAAACCTTTATTCAAGCCATCATGAAAAACTCCAAAATAAGCGGGATCTTGACCAAACAAGGAAGAGTAACTTTATCCTCAGACCAGGCCTCAAACACTCACCAAACCCACACATAGGCCAAGGAAGTGGAGAACTTTCTAGCTCTTAGCAAGTTGGAAATCACTGCAGCAGAGTATCCACGTTTCAGCAAGCGAGCCCTTTCAAGGGCCATACCATAACACAAAATCAAGTTGGATCTTCGTGAAGAATAGGACCCTGCTGCAACAGATCCCTGTGCTCCAGAAGCTGAAGGGGTGATTCCACCTCGAGCCACTGCAGATCCGCATACCATGGTCTCCTAGGCCAATCTGGAGCAATCAAGAGCACCATCCCTCTGTGCTGCTCGATCCTTTGGTCTAATCTGCCCAAAATGGGCCATGGTCTTCCAGCCACTCCTGCACCAAGGCATCGATCTCCAATGACTTCGGATCCATCCTGCAACTGAAGAATTGCAGAACTTTCACATTGCGAGAAGCAGCCAGCAGGTCTAAAACAGAAGATCCCAGCGATCCAGAATCAGCTGAAACTCCTCGTTTGATAGTGTTCATTCTCCTGGGTCCAGACTTTCCCAGCTGAGAAAGACTGCACTTACATTGTGTTTTCTTGCTATATGCGATGTGGAGATCATTTGGAGATGTAGTTCTGCCCATTCCATAAGCTGATCTATCTCCTGCAACACTTGTTGGCTCTTGGTTCCTCCCTGCCGATTTATGTAAGCCACAGTCATTGTGATGGTAGAGGTGCATAACCCAGTTGTTCTAGATTCATCTGACTGGATGCTAAGAAATCAGATCCTTCAGGCTCTCCTCTTAGGGTTTCCGATACTGACCCCCACACCATTTTGGTCACCCTTCTCTGGACCACCTCCATCCTGTCTCTATCCCTTTTGAGATAAGGGCTCCAGAACTGTACACAGTACTCGAGGTGAGGCCTCACCAAGGACCTGTACAAGAGCATCACCACCTCCTTTTAGCAGGATAAGTTATCTGGTCATATTTAGGACAGATCTGTGGCCTGATCAGAGTTAGTCGGGTAAGTGACTGAATATGTCAGTTTTGCCATTTAGCGATGGCTTTTAAACATCGACTGCATGGTCTTTTACAGGGCAAATTTTCAGTAAACTGTTTAGCAGCACGATAAAAAGACACATTTTTAATTGCATACATTTTAGCAAATTTTCAAAGAGAAATGACTCTGGTCTGGTTTTGCCTTGCCTTTGTGTTCTTGTCTTTTCTGGTTTTGTTTTGTTTAGTGGGTGCCTTTCTGTTCCCTGGTCCCGCTGTAGCTCAGCCCTGCTCTTGGGGGCAGGCGCCTTCTATTTTCCCCAATGTGAGCATCCCCTGGCATCACCCCAGACAACCCCCCCCCCCCAACCACTTACTCCATCTGTGCCATATCAAAATGGCATCAACTGGCCCTGAAGCTGATGCCATTTTGTTGTACAGAAATATCTCTATACTTTCCGTACAACAAAATGGTGCCTATCTCAGGACTGGCCAGCATCATTTTGAGTTGAAGACCGGGCGAGGCAGGAACAATTGGGGATCACTTCTGCCCATTAGACCCATGGAAAGGTAAGTAGTTGTTGAGGAAGAAGGCTGGAGGAGAGGACACCATATTGTAAAATTGAAAATAGATGACATATCTTTTGTTTCATCTAATTTTCTAAATCAATTATTTGTTTCAATAAATAAAAATATTTAAATATAAATATTTGTTTCAAACGCAGATGCTACCTGAGTAATTACTTGGACCTTGATTCATTACGGTGTAGGGACATTCATTCAAAGGGTTGCAAACTAGAGAGGATAATCCTCTCTGTAACTCTGTCATTATTGTCATCAATCCTGATTATTGTTATTTGTTTCTGCAGGCAAGAAATGAAAAGCAGAAACAAAAAGATCTACCTGCACGTCAAAACCTCAGATATTGCTGGTCACTGAGAAGAAAATAGTTGGTCTCCGAAAGAACTCTCTTTTATAACACAACTAATAACAACTGGTGAAACGACATTCACAGCATCAGAGAACATGATGACAAATAAAGATCACAAGGTCCAGTCTTTAATGATTGGAAAAAGTGTATAATATTGCAGCGGTCAAAAAGCTCATCTTATATGTAATAATTTGGATACTTATGGGAAAGAATTGCAACCCTTACAGGGCTGTGTCATCTGATAATCCAGATTAAGTACTTGTGACTGTTATTTATCTCTGTGTGAACGAATATTGTACTACTTGATCTAGCAGGCGAGCTAAGGCATCTCATATCATGATGTACCTGGCGTGTTTCTATAAATAAAAAGGTTATATAAAAACCATGAATGCAAGGCCTTCCTCATCGGCCCAGTTTATAGATCCTACTTTATCTCTGATTTCATCTTTACTTCCTCACAGCTAGGGTGCCTCTGTGCTTATTCCAGATGTCCATCACCTTTTCTGTGATTAAACATTTCCATATTGCTACACCTCAGTCTACCCCCCCTTGGAGCTGAATATCATGACTCCTTGTTCTAGAACTTCTTTTCAAGTGTAAACAAACATTACTAGTTTCTTGTGCATTATTTATACCTTTGAAGTATTTAAATCTTTCTGTCAAATTCTCCCTTTCCTCCAGGACTTTAGGTTTTACTTCATAAGATTTTTGGTAGACTCTGCACCATTTTGACAGCTCTTCTTATGGTACCTCTGGTCTACCCTTTGGAGATGCACTCTGCAAACTTTTTTAGATCACTCCCCATGCGGTCTACTCCATCTGGAGTATCGACCCTGTTGCAGATCTTGGTGTCCTCTGCCAAAAGATAAACCTTGCCTCCATAACTATGTCAGTTTGGCCACCAAGCATTTTCATGTGTTGGTTGTACAACTCTTTGAAATCAGCAAAGCAAATATAGGGTGGCCGCATGCCCTATTACATTATCTCCTGAAGCAGGGTGAGACCAAAGGATGTTGTAATCAGCAATATTTTCATTTCTCAAAATGGAAATTAGCAATATTATTAGGGATATGCAAATCTCTTTTTAAAAAGGTTCATCCTCAATTTGGAAAACCTGCAAAAAAGTCTGCAGATCTATCAAATTGGTTCCATGAACTTAAAAAAAAAAAAAATAATAATAATCCATATCTATGGTAAATCTACTTCAGATACTTGAGAAATTCAAAATTAATTACTTTAAAATTGTCTATCCATTTCAGAGTTCTCACAAAGTTCATAGAAAAACATGAGTCAAATATGAGTCAAATGCAAAATGTATGTTAAACTTGGCCAATCTGAGTCATTAGGAAGTACATGGCAGATCCCAGAGTAAACCCAATTCTGTTGTGTTCACTCTTAGGGATAAGTGGTGGCTTTCTTCAAGTTCACCTGCTTAATAACTGTTTATGGACTTTTCCTCCAGGAACTTGTCAAAACCCCTTTTCAATCCAGCTGTGCCCACATCCTCCAGCCACAAACGTCAGCGTGTAATTGTGCACGGAGTGAAAATATGCTTGTAACTTTGCAGTGAACGAGGTGTAAAATCCACTTTTGTATAATTCCGTCTGGGAGGCTTTGCAAGGCTCAGATGTTGCGATGCTTAAGGCTACAGGCACCTTCAGCAATTAGTAACCCAGAGTCACTAATGCAACTGTACAACTCAGCATATTACACCACTGCACTTTATGAAGAAATGAATGAAACTTGTGACTTGCTCTTAACACGGCGCATAAATGCTTTACAGATCTATGCAAATGGCTTGGCGGGAGATTAGCAAAACAACCCGAACTGGAGTGCATGGCGATCTTTTAATCTTATTGCAAAGTCCTTGCCCTACAATTAGCAATGTCCCAGCTGATTTGACTTGCTAGGTGGCAGGAAAAAGTCATTGCTGTCTCTTTTATTTATTTATTTATTTATTTCAAATTTTTATATACCGGCATTCGAGACAGATGCTCTTACCTTGACGAGCTGCTCTAATCCTTCTGCCAAGAAAGCAGCCACTCTGGAGCCTCCCCCAGCTTAGGTCCTCGATTACCAACAAATAATCCTTAAACAGTGCAGCAGGACGAAGAACCCATCTGTCCCAGGTACCGGAGCAGCAGTCTGCTTCCTATCACTTTTAAGTGCAGGTGTTTTCCTTTACTAAGCAGGTGAGTGCAGGTGAATTTTAAAACCAGCGCGCGGATGCACATATGCGTGCATCTGCTGGCTCGTGCAAAAGGACATGGCCATTTTATTTCATGTGCGCATATCATAAAGTAGCTGAATGCGCATACATGCGTGCATGATTTTATAATGGACATGCGCATGGGTGCACAAGTGCCACCTCTAGCATGTAAGGCTTGTGCACCCATGCAACTGGCCATTTTCCCAGTTCGCGCAGGTAAAGGATAGGTCTTCCTAACCCCCCATCCCCCCGAGTTAAATAGGCTCCCCTTTACCCTGTTAACTGTGACCCTTAATACCTCACTTATGCCTAGATTTTTTTTATTTTACTACTTAGCCACCATCCATAGCTGAAGTAGGGGACCCCAGCACCTGCTTGTGTGAGTACATATTCATTAAAATATCCAGGAATGCCCATTCCCTGCCCAGACCACACCTCCGACCCTTGTTCAGCAAAACGCATTTGTGGGCATAACGGGAGATACGTGCGTACTCGGGTGGCTTTTAAAATCTGCTTGGTGTGCGCTGGCGCAAGATACTCGCATCTCTCCCAGTTTCCTCTACCTTCTGCTCCATCAGTCCCGAACCTATGGGGACATCCTCCCATCCAGCCCAAATGGAGGCAGAGTTCTAAAAAAAAAAAGTTTTAATGACATCACTAGAACATATGCGATGTTTAGAACCAATTCAACCAGTGTTCTCTGCCTCCAGCCTGGAACATACGCAATATTTAGAACCAATTCAACCCGTGTTCTCTGCCTCCAGCCTGGAACATACGCGATGTTTAGAACCAATTCAACCCGTGTTCTCTGCCTCCAGCCTGGAACATATGCGATGTTTAGAACCAATTCAACCAGTGTTCTCTGCCTCCAGCCTGGAACATACGCGATGTTTAGAACCAATTCAACCAGTACTCTCTGCCTCCAGCCTGGAACGTGTGCGATGTTTAGAACCAATTCAACCAGTGCTCTCTGGCTCCAGCCTGGAACATATGCGATGTTTAGAACCAATTCAACCAGTGTTCTCTGCCTCCAGCCTGGAACATACGCGATGTTTAGAACCAATTCAACCCGTGCTCTCTGCCTCCAGCCTGGAACATATGCGATGTTTAGAACCAATTCAACCCGTGCTCTCTGCCTCCAGCCATTGGATGGGAGTCTTCAAAAAACGAAAGATTTAAAGAGAAAAGAGGAGGATTTGGCTTTAATTTAGCCCTTTTTCTTTGTCAAAGCAGCAAAATTTGTGGCCATGCTCCTGCAGCTGGTGGACCTGCAGTAAACTGAGTCAAAGACACAATTTGTTTACTCTGTTACCACTTGTGGGTAAAGAGGAAGTGTGTCTGCATGTGGCGAATTAATTTAATTTACATGCTTTGCAGCTAAATTATTCTTTCTGCTTCAGCCGGAAGTTAAATCTCTGCTGAAATCTGAGCAGATTCGTCACTGCGGCATTTTTGGAGCGAAACACAATTCCTCTGAAGGAACTTTTAGCTCCTTGTGTCGCAGTAAAACTGACTTGCCTGAAATGCATAAGTCTTCAGCATCAGTTAAAAAGGTATTGATGCATGATGCAGCTTTGGGTAAGCAGAAGCCGCGATCTAGGGCAGCTTCTGTTACCGGAGAGCCATCGGCAGCAGCCATTCTAACGGCCAATTCAAATGCGGCAGCCATTTTAGTTGACCTGCCGGGAGTGTTGTTATCAAAGGGAGGTCCGAGTTTAAGCCAGGGACCACCCAGGTTGGTTCCAGGACTCAATTTTTTAACTGAGTCGAAACAGGAAACACCTGCTAGCAGCTCAGTTGCATTATCTCTGGAATTTTTTAAATTTTTACATCAGGCTTTTTGTGCCTTACAGAAAGGGCATGAGGATGCAGAACAGTTACTAGCAGGCCGATACAGTAAAGTCTGCGGGAGAGCAGGTGAATGCCCGCCCTCCCGGCGCGTGCACCAGCCACTCGCCGGTGAGCGCGATTCAGTATTTAAATTAGGCCCGGCGGTAAAAACGGGCAAAAGGAGGTGCTAGGGACACTAGCGCGTCCCTAGCGCCTCCTTTTTGACAGCAGCAGCGGCTGTCAGTGGGTTTGACAGCCGACGCTCAATTTTGCTGTCAGTGGGTTTTGACAGCCACGGGCTCAGAAACCGGACGCCGGCAAAATTGAGCATCCGGTTTTCGGCCCGACAGCTGCGGGCTGAATTCAAATTTTATTTTTATTTTTTTTTTAAACTTTTTTTACTCTTTGGGACCTCCGACTTAATATCGCCATGATATTAAGTCGGAGGGTGCACAGAAAAGCAGTTTTTACTGCTTTTCTGTGCACTTTCCCGGTGCCGGAGGAAATTAGCGCCTACCTTTGGGTCGGCGCTAATTTCTGAAAGTAAAATGTGCGGCTTGGCTGCACATTTTACTTTCTGAATCGCGCGCGAATACCTAATAAGGCCATCAACATGCATTTGCATGTTGAGGGCGCTATTAGGTTCGGCGGATTGGACGCGCGTTTTCCGCCCCTTACTGAATAAGGGGTAAGGGAAAACACGCATCCAACTACAGGCTAACTGTGCACTCCATCGGAGCGCACTGTACTGTATCGGCCTGAAAGTGATTTTTCATCAGCTGAGCTTGTTAGATCTCAAAAGAGAAAGAGTTTGGATTCAGTGTAAACTGAATCTCTTTCTCTGGATTTGGATTGCCTTCCATATTCAGTTATGGAGGATGAAAAAGTTGGAAGCATTCTTGAATCTCTGGAAGAAGGTGAAATTCAGTCAGTAGAGGATGAGAAGGAACAGATTAGGTTATTCCATAAGGAAGAGACATAGGGTTTAATTGGTGTGTGTGTGTGTGACTTGTGTGCCCTAAAGAAGAGGACCGTGAGGACAGAGCTTCCGCAGCCGCTGCTGCTCCTGGTATGTGCTTTCAAGGGAAAGGAGTAGGAGAGCTGCTGGAAATGGTAAGAAAAGGTGGCATTTTAAGTTTATTTTTCTTGATTGACTGCCATTTTAATTATTGAGTATTATATGATGTCTGCTGTTTTGAAATATTTTATTGATATTTGGACAATTTTTAATAATTTTTATGAGTTTTAATTGACATTATTCTGGTCATCAGCTATTTTGAAACATTTATTAATATAGTTTTACAACTATTTCTGTATGGGGATCTATAGCAGCTTGGCTTGTTCTGTTTTCCTAATAGGAAGTGTGTTAGTGTTTAGGGCCTAGTTTCATATTTGTAGTGTTGCCTTTTCATAGATAGGGTTGTTACTGTTGAGTGTGTTCCATAATGCAGGTGTGGGTTAGTTTCTGTGCATTATTGCAGATCCTGGGACTGTGTTAGGTGCTATATTTCTCTTTCCATTTTTCCAGGTTTGCACTGCATGCAGAGTGGCTTTTTTGGGTTTTCCATTCCAATTTGTCTCCATATTTATAATGTGTGGTCTTTCTGTAGTTGGTGAAGGTCGGTTCTGTGTGTGTATGTGTGACCGAGGTGAGGTATTTAACTAGCATGTAGGCAATTGTATCGGTCTTATTTGTTGTGTTTCTCAATAGGATATGCATTAGTGGTAAATTATTGCCTTTTCATAAGGAGGGCTATTGTGCCTGGTAGTAAAGGGAGTTTGTTTTGCTTTTACTGAGATGTCATCAGAACTAGAATATCTTTTTTTTGCATGGTGAGTTCTATGGGTAATGCCCTAGTTCTGCTCTGCATCCATTGTTAGGGGTCAAGGGGGTTCCCGTGGATGCAGAGTGTATGTTTACATATAGCCCCGTGATGGTCATAGGTTCAGTGTGTGATGCATGTGAGAACCATCTGTCAGGTGTGTCCCGGCCGAAAAAAGGTCAAGAACCACTGACCTAGAGATTGAAGCTATGATCATGGCTGAGTGAGAATTTCCGGAAGCGGGACACAGACGTCAGAGAATTTTTAATAGATTGTATCCATTACCTTCTAACCTAAGGTTGATGCAACAGTCAAAGCTGTTCCTATGGAAGGAGGTGCTTTCCTTCGTGATGCTCAGGATAGGAAGTTAGAGGCAGTACTTACTTAATCTTTTTTCTGCAGGTTCCTTTGTTTTACAAGGAGCGGTTTGTGCGGTTTGCTGGATTTAGCAGTTATCTGAGATAACTAACTCAGCAAAATTAGAGTCTGCTTCGGCCTATATAGCTGATGCTTTGTATGATATAATCCGAATCTCGGCTAGATCTTTGGCTCTTTCCTCGGGAGCCAGACATCTTCTTTGGTTAAGAAATTGGTCTGCTGACTCTTTATCAAAATCTAGTCTGTCTCATTTACCTTTCAAAAGTTAATACATTTTTGGAGAGGAATTGGATCGTTTAATAAAGAATATGGGAGACCAAAGAGTTCAGAGATTACCTGAGGATAAGGTTAAACCATGTTTTCAGCTTTATAGAAGCCATAGTCAGTTTTTGGAAGCTAGGAGATATAGACCAAGCAAACGAGTAATACCTCAATCTTCTAGAGGTAAGAGTAGCTCTCAGTCCTTTCGTGGTGCAAGAAGGCCAAAGGGAGAGTTTGTCCGAACCACCGGTTGTTCAAATAATACACAATGAAGTCAGGAGGATTAATTTTTCTATGAAAGCCAATAGGGGGCAGGCTACAGGCTTTTCTTGGAGAATGGATCCACCTCACTTCAGATCAATGGGTTTTGGATATAATCCATTATGGTTATGCCCCAGAATTAAGAAGATTGGTAAAGGATCATTTTGTAATCTCACCTGCCCATTCTTTAGTCAAAATTATTGCAGTTCATGGGATATTGAACAATTTGATTCAATTGCAGGAAATTCGTCCGGACCCAATATCAGAACATCAAAAGGGATATTATTCAGCTTCTTTTGTTATTCCAAAAAAGGACAGTTCTTTCAGACCTATTATTAGATTTAAAAGGGGTAAATCAGAATATTTATATCCCTCAATTCCATATAGAATCTCTTCGCATGGTTATAGCCTCAGTATGCAAGGGCGAATTTTTATCTTCCCTAGATTTGAAAGAGACTTGTTTTCATATTCCAATGAAGCAAGAGTTCCAGAGATTTCTTTGTTTTTGTATACCAGGCCAACATAGTTAATAAGGGCCAAATCATACTCCAAAGGGGTAAATTCGACAGAGATGGTGGTCTCTTTACTTCAGCGTCTAGGTTAGGTAATCAATTTTACAAAGAGCCATTTCAGCCCAACCAGATGTTAGAACATCTAGGGGCAGTTTTCAACTCTGCAGCTGGCATGGTATATCTGCTGCAGAAGAGAATTTTAAAAATTTGTGCCTGAAGGGTTTTGCAGTTCTGCGAGCTCCAACTGCTTAGCATTATCTTCAGCTTTTAGATTTAATGTCCTCGACTCTAGAGTTAGTGCCTTGGGCAAGAGCATATGAGACATATGCAGATTTTGCTTCTTTCAAGATGGAATCCTCAAAATCAGGGATATCAGGTGTGGCTTTCTTTGACGAGATTCGAGTGTCTCTAAGATGGTGGATTCAGTTGCCAAATTTAAAGAAGGGAATGCCTTTAGAGACTCCAGTTTGGAAGATTTTGATAACGGATACCAGTCTGTTAGGTTGGGGAGCTCATTACAAGGATCTTTATACTCAGTCTTTGATGTCAGAACGAGACAAGAGTAGTCAATAAATTGTTTAGAGACCAGGGCTATCAGGTTGGCTCTTCTACATTTTCAGCCGCTACTTCAAGGAAAAGCAGTGAAGGTGTTATGCGACAATGCAACAGCAGTGACATATATAAACAAGCAAGGAGGAACACGCAGTAAAGGTGTTTTGGAGGAAACAGACATATTTGCTTGGACCAAGAATCATATGTTGCAGCTGTCAGCTCAGCACATAGCAGGCCAGGTCAATTTCCAAGCAGATTATCCAAGTACTAGATCCAGGAGAATGGGAATTATGCCAGGAGGCCTATTCACAGATAGTGCAGAGGTTGGGGCCTCATCAACTAGATCTAATGGCTTACAATCAGAACAAGAAAATGTTTTTCAGTCTCTGCAGAGATTTGAATAGTGAAGGAATACATGCTTTTCAACAGAGTTGGGGGGGGGGGAGGGGTTTATAGTTTTCTATATGTTTTCCCCATGGCCTTTAATAGCTCGGGTCTTACAAAAAATAGAGAGAGAAAGGGTGTTGGTAGTGCTAGTAGCTCCTGATTGACCAAGACGACCCATGGTATGCAGATCTAAGGAGATTATTAGTAGATCAACCACTTCTACTATGTCAGATCAAGGGTCTTCTACATCAGGGTCCTGTAGAGAGGGAGGATACAACACCATTCTTGCTTATGACGTGGCTGTTGAGAGGGCAAGATTAGCAAAGAGAGGTTATTAATACAATGTTGCACGCTAGAAAAAGTTCCACTTCTCCAAGAAAGGAGCCTCACTGGACACCTGGGCCTATCACTTAAAATCTTAAACCCTGAAAACCAGACCCAGGTTTTTTATTTGAAGAAGAAGTTATCAACATGGAAGGCACAAATAGGGGATATTCTTTCCTTTTTACAATGTGGTTTGGATAAAGGTTTATCTTTAAACTTTTTAAAGGTTCAAATAACTGCCATTTCATGTTTTGGGGGGAAAATTAATGGACGTTTGATTTCTTCTCAAAGGGATATTTTCTGTTTCCTAAGTGGAGAAAAGTATAAGAACATAAGAAATTGCCATACTGGGTCAGACAAAGGGTCCATCAAGCCCAGCATCCTGTTTCCAACAGAGGCCAAACCAGGCCACAAGAACCTGGCAAGTACCCAAAACCTAAGTCTATCCCATGTTACTGTTGCTAAAAATAGCAGTGGCTATTCTCTAAGTCAACTTAATTAATAGCAGGTAATGGACTTCTCCAAGAACTTATCCAATCCTTTTTTAAACACAGCTACACTAACTGCACTAACCACATCCTCTGGCAACAAATTCCAGAGTTTGTGTGTTGAGTGAAAAAGAACTTTCTCCAATTAGTTTTAAATGTGCCACATGCTAACTTCAAGGAGTGCCCCTAGTCTTTCTATTATCCGAAAGAGTAAAAAAATGATTCACATCTACCCGTTCTAGACCTCTCATGATTTTAAACACCTCTATCATATCTCCCCACTCAGCCAAGTCTTCTCCAAGCTGATCAGCCCTAACCTCTTCAGCCTTTCCTCATAGGGGAGCTGTTCCATCCCCTTTATCATTTTGGTCGCCCTTCTCTGTACCTTTCTCCATCGCAATTATATCTTTTTTGAGATGCGGCGACCAGAATTCTACACAGTATTCAAGGTGCGGTCTCACCATGGAGCGATACAGAGGCATTATGATATTTTCCGTTTTATTCACCATTCCCTTTCTAATAATTCCCAACCTTGTTTGCTTTTTTGACTGCCACAGCACACTGAACTGACGATTTCAATGTGTTATCCACTATAACGCCTAGATCTCTTTCTTGGGTGGTAGCTCCTAATATGGAACCTAACATTGTGTAACTATAGCATGGGTTATTTTTCCCTTTATGCATCACCTTGCACTTATCCACATTAAATTTCATCTGCCATTTGTATGCCCAATTTTCCAGTCTCAGACGGTCTTCCTGCAATTTATCACAATCTGCTTGTGATTTAACTACTCTGAACAAATTTTGTATCATCTGCAAATTTAATTACCTCACTCGTCATATTTCTTTCCAGATCATTTATACAATATATTAAAATGTATGGGTCCCAATACAGATCCCTGAGGCACTCCACTGCCCACTCCCTTCCACTGAGAAAATTATCCATTTAATCCTACTCTGTTTTCTGTCTTTTAGCGAGTTTGTTTTCCACGAAAGGAGATATGGTTGAGGCAACATAGATGCATCTCTCACTAAAAATGTATCTTTAAGATAGTGAGGTGAACTTTATAAGCCCAGTACACACATTAAATTAGGGGATGTATGAATAAGCTGGGCTCACATGCACCAAGTGGTTTTTAAAAGCTGCTGAGATACTTGCGTACCGCTGACAGCATGCACATCTCTAAAGTTTGAAAAAAAAGGTGGGGGGGGTAGAGTGTAGACTAGGCATTTTGGGGCATGAACCTCAGATACCCCACTACTTACCATTTTCCAACTGGTTTCAGTTCTCTCTCTCATAGATGCTACGAAGACTGCATTATTGAAAGTCAAATAATTTATTGTAAGTTGAGCCCAAAAGGCAAAACCACTGACTTAAAAAGTATGCCAAAGGTTAACCAGTACCTTTAACAGCCTTGGCTTGTGCTGTCATCTTGTTTTTTTCAATACACGGAGAACTCCCTCCAAGTACTTAAGCTGAAGAACCATAACCTGTTTAAACCTCTCTTCATAAGGGAGTCATTCCATTGCCTTAACCTTTTTTGTTCCTCTTTTCTATATCTTTTCTAATTCTGCTATCTCTTCTTTGAGATAGAGTGACCAGAATGGCACATAATGCTAAAGGTGCAGCTGCACCATAGCTCTAATACAGAGGCATAATGATCTCCATTTTAATCTCTATTCCTTTCCCAATAATTTAGCATTCAGTATGCTTTTTTTGACCACCATCGTACACTGAACTGAACATTTAAACATACTGTTGATGTCATCTTCAAGATCCTTTTTATGAGTAGTTACATCCTGCTTCTTTTCTCTGATCCAAGTTATATTACTCCCTTGTTTTATTGTAACTGCATTCCTTAGCCTTCTCTTGTTTAATGTTTTTACTACTATTATTATTATTATTACTTAGATCAATGTTATTTTTGCCTTTTGTTCCCTCTCCACTTGTTAATTGTAAACCGACATGATGCGATATTTATCGCGAATGCCGGTATAGAAAAACTTAAAAATAAATAAATAAATCTAATGTGGAACCCATCAGTGCTTATTTAAAATTAGGGCTATTTTTTCCTATTTGATTCATGTTATACTTGTCCACATTTAAGTGCCAGATGCCCAGTTTTCTAGTTGCACAAGGTCCTTCTATGGTTCCTCACAATCTGTGCTTTAACTACCCTGAATTTTGTGGCACCTGCAACTTTGATCACTTTGTTTATAGCTCCCCTTTCTAGATCATTAATGAATAAGTTGAACACTGGTTCCAAAACAGATCCTTGGAATACTCTAGTATTTATCTTTCTCCACTGGGAAAGCTGACCATTTAGTCCTAGTATCTGTCCCCTGTCTTAACCAGTTACCAATCCACAATGAGAATGCCTCCTATCCCATGGTTTGAATTTGCTAGAGTCCCTCATGAGACTCTTTGGACACCACCTTCTGGAAATTCAAATATGGTATAACGATGGGTTCTTTTTTATCCATATGCTTATTTATTCCTTCCTTCAAAGTATTCTAATAAAATTAATGCATGACTTTCCTTTCCTAAATCTTTCCCATTCAGCCATGCTTATCGACATGACCAGTAATTTCGGTTTTTTTCACTTCTACACTTTTACCAGGTATAGATATCAGGTTTACCAGGCTGTAGTTGCTCAGGTTGGCCCTGGAGTCCTTTTTGAAAAAGTGACAATACTCTTGCTGTCCTCTGATACAGAGGCATATTTGAATGATAGGTTACAGCCGACCAGTAGTAGGGCTGTAGTTTCATATTTAAGTTCCTTTTAGAACACTGGAATGAATATCAATCAGGTCCTGGTGATTTGCTATATAAGTTAAATCAATGTGTTCTAGCATTACTTCCAGATTCACACTAACTTGATTTAATTCCTCTGAGTCATCACTTAGAAAAAATGATCCAAGCGTGGCTGTCTCCTCCTCATCGTCCTTCTTTTAAGCTCTCATCTTCCAGTCCCTTTTGATGCTCCAGTTTCTTTGCTTGGGTTCCAGTTTAGCCAAATATTCTACCCTCTCTTTGAAATCTTCTGTATTTTTGAATGCTAATATATTTACCCTTACTTCTTCAGCAATCTCTTTTGAGAACCACTTCTTTCCTTTTCCTTCTGACTTTCTTGACAAAGATTTGATGCCATAATAGTTCCTTTTATTTTAGTTCACTGTTCTTCCATGGCACCTACCAACTTGTTGGGGGCACTAGTAAACAGCGAATACCAAGCAGCCCATACGAGAAACATCCTTTTATAATAAAGACATCATATAAAAGATAGCAGTGCTTTCTAAATAAAACACCAGCTTGGCTCTTCTAAGCCGTTACTCATTTAACAATATCACTGCCTCTAAACTTACATACCAAAGAATTAGTTTGTTTACATAACATTTTCCAACTGTTTGGCATTATAATTTTCTCTAACATGCTAATAAAACTGGATTTTTGTAAGTCACATGATTTCTTGTAAACTGAACCCAGACGGCAGAAAGAGTTGCCTACTTGGAACAAGTGTTCTCCTAGGAGAGCAGGATGTAGTCCTCACACATGGATGACAATGGATGGAGCCCAGCACAGAAAACTTATGTCAAAATTTCTGGAATTTTGTGCCCCCTGAGTATGCCCTAGACCACACGTCCATGCGGGGTCCCCTCTTCAGTCTTATAACAGAATTACAATTAAAATTAAAAAAAAAAAATTTAGGGAGAAACCCAACTCCGGGTTTCATAAGGTCCAACATCCTGCTGTCCTAGGAGAACACCTGTTACAGGTAGGCAGCTCTCTCTCCTAGACAAGCAGGATGGTAGTCCTCACACATGGGTGAATCCCTAGCTACCGGCTGCTCCCCAACACAAAAGGAGACCAACAGACACCCAACCACGTGCCAAAGGGCACAGCAATCACAGTGCTGTTGGTAAGGGGGGTGCCAGCCTGAACCCAAATAATGGGCACTAGGTAAGGAGAGGTAGTTTCTACACCTCAAAGAGATTCTAAAGAACAGACTGGCCAAACCTACTGTCATGCTGGTCAACCCTATCCAGACAGTAGTGAGATGCAAATATGTGGAGAGAACTCTACATCTCAGCCTTGCAGGTTTCCTCCACGGGAACTGCTTGCAAGTGGGCCACCGACATTGCCATGGCTCTCAAAGAATGAGCCTCAACATGACGCTCAAGATGCAGGCCCGCCTGGGCATAACAGAAGGAGATGCAGTCTGCAGCCAAATGGATAGTGTCTGTTTGGCAATGGCAACTCCCAATCTATTCCTATCAAAAGAAATAAAAAGTTGGGTGGACTTTCTATGAGCTTCTGTCCTCTCCGGACAGGTGAAAGCTCTCTTGCAATCCAAACTGTGCAGTACTCGTTCACCTTGGTGCGAATGAGGCTTGGGAAAGAATGTTGGTAGGACAATTGACTGGTTAAGATGAAAATCCATCACCACCTTAGGCAGGGTGCATACGCAAGACCACACTGTAGTGATAAAATTTAGTATAAAGTTGAATAAGTCATTAAGGCCTGGAGCTCGATGACCCTGCACGCTGAAGTGACCACCACCAAACATATGACCTTCCAGGTCAGGTACTTCAGGTCACAGAAGCACTGCGGCTCAAAGGGAGCTTTCATCAACTGAGCTAGCACCACGCTGAGGTCCCAAGACATAGCAGGAGGCCTTAGGGGAGGCTTCAGTTGTAGCAGGCCCTGCCTGAAGCGTTCACCTATAGGCTGTACAGAGATAGGTGTACCATGTACACTTTGGTGGTATGCGCTAATTGCACTAAGATGAACTCTAACGAAGTTGGACTTCAAGTCAGCCTCTGATAGGTAGTCAAGCAGTGTTTGTGTGGGGCCTCTGTGTCACTGCCAGCTTTGATGGAGCTTCCTTCTCGGAAGAACCGGCAACGAGCACCATATCGATTAGGGGAAGCATCAGTGCCTTGTCGGGCATAGATGGCCTCCCAGAAACAGACACCAACTGAGTCAGTCAATAACAACAAAAAAACTAGTGTGAATTTATTTATTTTTTTTAGCAATCAACATAAGTATTTTGTAAGAATTTTGTATCTTCTATTAGATCTTTTTTTGTAAATTATTTAATAAAAAATATTTACACTAGGACCAGGGGGCATTACATGAAGTTAGCAAGTAGCACATTTAAGACTAATCGGAGAAAATTCTTTTTCACTCAACGCACAATAAAGCTCTGGAATTTGTTGCCAGAGGATGTGGTTAGTGCAGTTAGTGTAGCTGGGGTTCAAAAAAGGTTTGGATAAGTTCTTGGAGGAGAAGTCCATTAACGGCTATTAATCAAGTTTACTTAGGGAATAGCTACTGCTATTAATTCATCAGTAGCCTGGGATCTTCTTAGAGTTTGGGTACTTGCCAGGTTCTTATGGCCTGGATTGGCCTCTGTTGGAAACAGGATGCTGGGCTTGATGGACCCTTGGTCTGACCCAGCATGGCAATTTCTTATGTTCTTAATATTTATTATTTGAGAGGAAAGATCTCAGTACTGGTTAAAAACTTGATAGACTGGATTCAGTACCAATTGTTGCAATCATGATTCAAAAAACCTCTTCTTTTTTTTAATAAGTTTTTTTGCAAAACCCAAATTCTTCTTAACTTTATAATGTCTTCTTCCAAAGGTTGATACTATTTCTTAATATAGTTTTCCATGTGACTCAAAAACCATTCCTTGGTATATATTGTGTATATCGTTGATATGCTACAAGTGAAACAGTCCACTTATCTAAGCCTTGCCCAAATCGAAAATTCATTCTTTACATCTTCTTTTGTCAATCGACTAAAATAGATGAATCCTCTCAAAACAAACGCCAACGTTGACAACGTTTTGCTTATCGCTGCGTCAGGGCGATCTGATTTTTAATCTTATAAGAGATTAAGCTATGGAAGAGATATCCTACAAGTGAGATGCCAATTATAAAATATAAAGGAGTATAAACAAAGTGGGAGGAGCAGGGGAAGTGGAAGAACAAGGACCTAAAAATGGTAATGGAAACCATGAGGGTGGGGACAATACTGGACCTGGTATTTATGAATGGAGATTGTTAGAACAGTTGTAGAGGAACTGCATGTCTACAAAAACCATCTGCCCCTCAACTCCCAGCTCTCCAATAGACTATGCACCACCACAATTTTAGCAGATGTCCTAAATCAGAGGCACTGAAAGGGGTCAAAGGCAATTTTCTTTATTTCACATTTTTCAAGGCAAGTTACACCAAGCCATCACCCTTGAAACACTGTAACCTTCAAAGTGCCACCAAGTGCAAAGCTAGTCCCATTGCAGAGAGAGAATGGGAGAGCTCCTAGGGGATTCTTTCGATTAAGCTTGCTAAAGTGGATTTAATACTAAAAATGTCAACTGTAATGAGGCCATCCAACAAGAACTTTGATACCGGAGGAAGAAAGCCACAGGAAAAATCTCATTTCACAAAGCATTACATCTTTATTTTGATGCGATTGAATGGTTTTGAACACTTATAACAAAGCATAAGTAGGATACAGATAGCTTTTTTTTAATTAGTGCAAAAGGTCTGTCTAAACATTTTTTCTGCTTTATAAAATTGTAGCAGTGAAAATTCAGTACTGAACAGCTCACTAGCAAATCAAAATGAAGGGCTTCCTAGTAGTGCTACTCTTGCAATACTCCAAATGCTCCATTTTACTTTTTGCAAGCCTTAAACCTCTCAGCAACATTTTCCCAGTTTATCACATTCCAAACAGCTTTTAAATAGTCGGGTCTAACATTCTTGTACTGGAGGTAATACGCGTGTTCCCATACGTCGATTCCCAGCAAGGGGATGAGACCTGAAAGGGGAAAAGCATTGAGAAAGAGAAAAGAAAAAGAAAAAAGTAAATATGTTAACTACAACGAATACATACCTCCTATACAGATCTGGATATTTATTCTCAGGACTGCACATGCATACTGGACACGTGGTAACACAAATGGGGTTGAATTAGTAAGGTTTCAACCTATTTTGGAAGTTTTTGTTTTGTTTTTTTAAATATATAGAACAGAATGAAAATCCATCCACTCCTCATCCACCGCTCAGTGCCGCATATTCAGATTTGGGTGATATTAACCTGCTCCTAAGTAGTTTTACAACGTATACCCTACTTAAAAAAAGGTTTGCTATAACTTATTTGGATTGTCTTCTCTGGCTCACAATCAAAGCTACTCAGTTTTCAGACTCATTTGCTGCAATCTGAAGAGGATCGTGGGCAGAACTGCTGGTTACAAATAGTACCAAGCCATATTATCCCTTGTCACACGTTCCTGAACACAGGTATTTACACGAAGCCGAGCATTTTTAAAAAGGAGAAGGCAGAAGGAAGTTGGTCAAAAGCTGATAAGAGCTCAGTCTTCTGAAAGACTGCATTGTAACGCACTTGTTCACAACTGCAAAATTTATAGTGGTGTTCATTGTTTCAAAGATGCAAAATCTTAAATAGCAGAGTAGATGAGGTTGATACTAGAAATGCTCCGCACTCAGTTTTAAAGTGTAATGCATTTCTACTAAACTCCATTATATTGAGTGGCAGTCGGCGTTCTTGGTGCACTCACCTAGCTCCAATAAGATCCTCCTCTTACCTGTTGACCCTTGTAGTGGATCCTGGTTGGAACAAGCAGCAAGTTGTAAGTGATCGGCATCCTTATTATAGCCAAGCCACCCCCAGCCTGAGCCTTGGACCCCAACTGTTATTGCAGTCATCTTCTCCTTGAACTTCTCAAAGGAGCCAAAGTCACGCTTGATAGCCTCCAAAAGTGCCCCTATGTAAATGTAAACAAATATTCAAACTTAGAAATGGCTTTCGTAACCAACTTATGTGCAAAACTGAACAGTACCACCAATAACTCCCTTTCCCAACAGATGTGGAGATTTAGCTGCAAGCATGATATCAACAGTAGCTGGCATCCTGAAGAGCTTCCTCTGCCATTTTCCAATCTTATAACGCCAAGCTAATGTAATTGCATTAGACTTCTCATATTGCTGCACTAGCAGTGTGAAACTGCACTACATAATGAATAGTATATTGAGACAACCAAAAGAAAACGTACTGAAGTTCCCATACATAAGAACTGCCATGCTGGATAAGACCAAGGTCCATCACGCTCAGCATCTTGTCTCGGACTGTGGCCAATCCAGGTTGCAATTACCTGGTAGTTCCAGTAACATAGATCTAATTCCTGTTACTCACTCCCGGGGATAGAAACCGCTTTATTTACTCTACCTGGCTAATCACATGTTATGGACTTCCAGGAATTTGTCCAAGCTATGCTAGTCGCCTTGACCACATCCTCTGGCAACAGATTCCACAGCTTGACTGTGTGCAGAGGGAAAATATTTTCTACAATTTGTTTTGACTCTGCTCCATGACACGACCCCTTGTTTTAGTACTATTTGAAAGGGTAAAAACTGTCCTTTCCTATTTATTCCATCCCATTCATGATTTTATCAACTTTTATCATGCCCCTCTCAGCCATCTCTTTTTCAAACTAAAGAGCCCTAGCCTGCATAGGAATATTTCAAATCTCCTTTATCATTTTTGTCACCCTCCTCTGCACCTTTCCTAGTTCTGCAATACCGTATATCTTTGAGATGCAGCAACTAGAACTGCACAGAATGGCTCAATCCAGAGGTAATATATTTTCGGTTTATTTTCCATTACTTTTGGGATCATTCCAGATATTCTATTTGCCTTATTTTTCAATTAACAGTTTTATTGTGACATTTTCAAGCTTACAACCAATGCCACAAAAGTACAATTCAAATAAAACTTCAAACCGGTACAATCCTATAATGCAAGCTCAATAATAGGTGGTACATATAGCTTTGAAGAACTCTAAACCACAAACATCCCCTCCTTTCCCCACCCCAAAAGGTCCCCATCTCCCCCCACTCATTCAGAGCGAAGCAACAGAAAAAGCTATAAAAGCTATAAAATATAATTAAGTGTAAAGCACAATCTTACACAGATTATCAGCCTGATCAGTAGAAGGGTTAAAAGGAAAATACAGTCCAAAGACATTAAGTATTTTGGTGTCAATACCAGAGCCATCCAAAAAATGGCAAAGGTAAAACAGAATAACTGATAGGAGCTAGGGATAACGACGGTTCTGAGACTTCTTTTTCTATGTTACATATGCTTCCCACATCTGTTCAAATTTGTGCATCCTATGCCTTTTTAAAGCAGTTAGATTATTCAACCTACATACCTGTTCTAAGTGCTATCTATATCTAAAATCAATAGAGCACATAGCGGTTTCCAAAAATAGGCAAGTTTGCATTGAGCAGCCGGGTATTTATTTATTTATTTAAATTCTTTCAATATACCGATGCTCAAGACCAGGTCTTATCGTACCGGTTTACAATAAACTAGGGGGAACCAGTTAACAATGAAAGCAAAAAGTTACATTATAACAGGGAAAGTGGAACTAGGCTGTTAGAAAAAGGATAGGATGGGGTTAATGCAGTTAGTGTAGCTGGGTTCAAAAAAGGATTGGACAAGTTCTTGGAGGAGAAGTCCATTAACGGCTATTAATCAATTTTACTTAGGGAATAGCCACTGCTATTAATTGCATCAGTAGCATGGGATCTTCTTAGTGTTTGGGTAATTGCCAGGTTCTTGTGGCCTGGTTTGGCCTCTGTTGGAAACAAGATGCTGGGCTTGATGGCCCCTTGGTCTGACCCAGCATGGCAATTTATGTATTTAACATTTTTATATACAGACATTAGTTAGAAACATCACATCGGTTTCCATAAAACAATAATGCAGCCAACAGGGCTTTACAGTGTAACTGATATTAAAACTGGGGGAGTGGAGGGGGAAGGGGAAAATTAGGGTATAGATTGTACATAAATTTCAATCTGTAAATCTATCATTGAATGAGGGGGAATAGGATATAGATAGCATTAAAGAATGAAATTTATGTACAATCATTGAAGGAGAGAAACTATTATGTACAAATATTAAACGGCAATATGTACAATCAATAAAACAAAATTACAATAGAAGCAGAGATATATTAAGTGTAGTAGTTAAACTAGGGGGCTGATATGGGAAGGGAAACTGCCAACGGGGTAAGTTGGAAGTAAAGATAATATGTAGAAGGTATGGGAAGCAGAGTTGCCGGGGATTACATTGGAAGTAAAGTGAATAAGTGGCAGGTAAGGTTATTGCAGGGTGAGAATTGAAATGCTGAGAAGGGGGTAAGACAACTGTTGAATTTGAAAAATGCCAGGGGGGAGGAAGGTGTCAGGTGTAAGCCTGCATGAACAGCCAGGTTTTAAGATTTTGTCTGAATTTATTTTGGACATGTTTCTTGGCGCAAGTTGGTGGGCATAGAGGTCCAAAGTGTAGGTCCTGCTAAGGATAGAGACCGTTCTTTGGTGGAAGTAAGAAGACAGAGTTTGGGGGAAGGGGTGTGTAAGGTTGCAAGATAGGGTGTTCTGGTAGGTCTCGTGGTGGAGCGAAACTGTAAAGCGTCAGTAAACCAGAGCATATTTGGATTGTGGATGGCTTTGTGTATGAGTGCCTTAAAGCGAATCCTGGATGCTAGAACATAATTTCTTATGTTCCAATTCACTGCTCCAGTTCTGGCATAGCTGCGCACAGTCCATTGCTTATTTCCTATTCATCAAAAAAACGATAGATAAAACGATTGTGTGTCTGACTGGGTCCTCTACATCAAAAAAAAAAAATCTGACAAGTATTCCCTATTATAAGAAGCCCAGTTCCGTATTCCAACGGATGTAATATAATGCTTAACCTCTAAGAAAACATAATAATGGTTTCGATCTAAATTAAATTTCTCCACCAACACCGGGAAGGTCTTAATCATCCCCTTTCCAGTAAGAAACTGGGAAATGGTTTTCAAACCCAAGGATTTCCAAATTGCAAAAATGGGACTGATGGAGCCGAGCAAGAAGTGACCATTCCCCACTATGGGCAACAATTATGTAGTGTAGCTGTTTAACTGGGGCAATTGTCAAAGATATTTCCATGCCCAGACAAGAGGAGTCAATAGAAACCTGTTTCAAAGCACTATCGCAAAGAACGGTGGGATGATGTAGAAGAATTATGCAGGGAAAAAGCTTTCCTTGCTCCATTTGCGTAGGGGTAGAGAATTGCGTACCCAGTAGCCAGTCAGCTACATGTCTAAGAACATAGGCTACATTATATAAGCTTACGTCTGCTAAACCAAGACCCCCTCTATCACGCATCATCAATTTAATCAGGGCCAATCTGGGCTTCGCATTCTTCCAAAGATATTTGTGCAGCAGTTTTTCAAGGTTACAATAGTCTCGATTTGTTAAGAAACCAGGCAGCATCTGAAACATGTAGAGCCATTTTGGTAAGACTCATCTGAAAGCAATTCACTCGACCTAATAGAGATAATGGGAGATCTTGCCAATGATGAAAGACCTCTTTTGTAGTGGTTAGTAGCCGCTGATAATTAACCTTGTAGAGCTTGCTCGGATCAACCTGTAGCATTATGCCTAAAGTAATAGAATCTGGCATCCAGTGCATTAGAAAATTATCTCCCCAGGTGTCCCTCACACACTTGTCTATGTTTAATTTCAATCCTGCTACTGCCCCATATGCAGTCATGTCTTAACACAGCAGTCAAAGATGTTTTGGGGTCAGCGATATGTAGCAGAATATCGCCAGCAAAGACTACTATTTTTAACTCATATCTACATTTCCCATCAAGGGGGATCCTTGTTTCTAATCATGAGAAGGGACTCCAGTGCAAGATTAAAAAGTAAGGGAGATAATTTTATTTATTTATTTATTTTAATTTTTTATATACCGGCATTCGCGATGGGAGTCGCATCATGTCGGTTTACAATTAACAGGGTGTGACAAGAGGAGAAAAACTTAGAACATTAACATGTGATATAAGAAGAAATAGCAGTTACAATAAAACAGGGACATGGACGGCCTTGCCTTACCCCTCTACTTAAACAGATGGGATCTGAATTACAACCATTGATACATAGGCCTGCGGGTTATTTAATAGTTTCAGGGCTTGTAAAAAAAAAAAAAAAAAAAGTTTTCTATCCCGAAACTCTAAGGGGCGTAATCCTTTTAAACCCGCTCCTGCATGCACCGAGCCTATTTTGCATAGGCCCGGCGATGCACGCAACCCCGGGACACGCGTATGTCCCGGGGCATCGTGCTCCAGCACTTGGCCAGCGCGCGCAATCTGCGCCTGCCCAGAGGCAGGCATAAATAAAAAAATAAAAGTAGGGGGGAATTTAAGAAGGGCTGTGGGGGCGGGTTAGATAGGGGAAGCGGAGGGATCGGGAAAAGCCATCGGGGCTTCCCTAAGGCTCGGCGCGCGCAAGGTGCACAAGTGTGCACCCCCCCCCTTGCGTGCGCCGACCCTGGATTTTATAACATGCGCGTGGATGTTATAAAATCGGCGTAGATACGAAAATTTGGCCCTAATGTTTGAAACACAATCGCATTCCAGGCGATCGAACACCAAAGATGACATCTGTCCATTTTTGGACAGATGTCATCTTTGGTGTTCAATCGCCTGGATAATTGTGTCTAAGGATAATTGTCATAGGACAATTGTCATAGGATAATTGTGTCTAAGGACACAATTATCCTATGTATATTTTTAATAGGGTAGTGGCCCTTCACGAATCAAACTTGCTCCTCCCCAATGAGAGTAGGCATAAGTTTGGCCAACTGATCAGCCAATATTTTTGCCAAAAGTTTAATGTCAAAATCTAACAAAGAGATTGGATGGTAGGCAGCACTTTGGTAGCACTATAATGGCAGCTCGAATTTGGGGGGAGGGGAGTGTCAATGGAAAATGTCCCTGATCTACCAACTCTTTAAACTTTCCCCCCTACCCTGGAAGAAAGAAGTTTATAAAATTCTGATGAAAATCCGTTTGGACCTGGTGTTCTCAGCAAATTGGCTTCTGCAGTGCCCTGCGTTCTCTCTTGCAAATGAATAGGCTGGTTCAGGGACTGTAGTTGCACTGCATTAATTTGTGGCAGACGGTTGGTCTTCAAATGTGTTTGAATATTATGCAGATTACCTGGGGCCGGTGTTGTAGTAATCTTTAAAGATAGGACTAATATCCTCCCCTGACTCAACCACCTCACCCGACGTACTCCGCAACATAGTCACATATCTTGTCTGTGTCCAACTGTCAGATTAGCCAAAGATTTGCTGGTAAAATGTGTATTTATAGTAGATAATTCCCTTCTTAGCCCTCTGTATCGCAATATGTTCAAAGCGGATTGTGTAGCCAAGACATTTCCCGTATGAGATGCAGCTGGGGCTCGATCATACCTAGGCTTATCAGAGCACAGTTGTTTTTCTAAGGTTAACACCCTGCCCGACGTGGCTTTTTTTCCACGCTGCCACATAGGATATATCTCCCCATAATACCGCTTTAGTGGTGTTCCAAGAGTGTGGGCACGTCCTGATGCATCCCATTGGTCATTAAAAAAAAAAAATCTCATTCCCCCCCCCCCCCCCCCCCCCCCAAATAGTCTCTGAATACAACATCCTGATAAAGATCTGGGGGGAACTGCCACTTTGGGGAGGTCCATCCATACAGGCACGTGGTCTGAGATAACTAAGGGGCCAATCTTTTAATCTAAGACCCCCCGAGAAAGCCAAACAGGACCCAAGCATATAATCTATCCAAGACTGTGAGTTATGTGCCCAGGAAACGTGCGTATTCTATATCCAATGGATGTAATAGTCGCCAGGCATCAACTAAATCCATAATGGAGCACAAATTATTGATGCCTTTATCCAGTGTTGTGTCAGGATTCGCAAGCGCTCCAGAATGGTCTAAGCAATTATTAGCCACACAATTAAAATGACCGCAGAGGATTACAGGGATTTATGTATAGGACAATAGCCTAGCTATTTCAACAAAAACAGAATGATCATAATTATTTGGATTATATTACAGAGCACAATACGCTTCCCATTCAAAAGACCTTCCACCACCAAGTATCTTCCCTCACTATCTGAAAGGGTTTTAGTGTCCTGAAAAGCTACAGTTTGGGCTATTAAAATCTCCACTCCCGCAAGTTAATCTGAGTACAGGATACTTTTCCCCACCCATTGTCTTCGTAGTTTCCCATGTTCCACTGCATCCAATCTTGTTTCTTGAAGCATTGCAACGTATGTTCTCCACCGCTTTAACGCTTGCAATTCCCCCCACATTCCAGGTATGGTAATGTGTGCTGGATGGGGTCATTGGATTGGAGGGGGAAATGATCTACGAATGATATAATGCATAGGCCAGTCAGAGGCCCCAGCCCTCCACTTAATATAACCACCTGTGCCCCTACCCAAAACTCTACCTTCCCAACCCCCTTGCCCATCCCTCCCCACTCCTTTCCAACCTGTACTGTTATACCGCGAGGTCTAACCTACAGCCCACATGTGCTGGAGAGGGACATGGAATACCTGTCTTGGGGCTCCACTCCCCATAAGCACGACACCTGCTCAACAGGTAGATAAGCCATGAAACAGCCTAACAAGAGAATTAAGACATGCAGAGCACCTATAAAACTGCCCAGCACAACTGTAGAAGAAGAGTGGAGGCACAGGAGTAGAAGAGATAAGTTCCCATCCCTTCTTTATCTGGAAACATGCCAACATCCACTAGAATATCCATGATATTAACCAGGGGGGGCCAAAAATCAGCAAGAAATACCTTTAAACTGCTCTTAACCACAAACACCACCTTCCAATCCTCTAATCACACTGTCTGTGCTCTCTCAGTGTTGCTCCAAAGACTCTGCTGTTTTCAAGTGGGAACGCCAAAAGCCTCTGCAGTTTCAAACTCTTGCTGCACATTATTTATTGTAAGTAACACAGCTTGGCAGGGAACTGCATACAAAGCGTATCTGCTGCTGAACCAATTTGGAGCAGATGGAAGTAAAAGCTTTACGCTTAGCAGCCACTGTGGCAGAGTAATTGCAAACATTAACACAGGATGCCCTTCATAGGTCAATCTTTTTTTTTGCCGATATTGCTTCAGCACTTCACGTTCAAAGTCTAAAAACTGTGCTATCACCGGTCTAGGTTCCCCTACACAGACCCGGGCAGTGCACACGTTCAAAGCACTCACTTCTCCAGCACCACTTCCTGAGAAAGCTCGGTTTGCAGCCACTCTCCCAAGGCGTCCCACAAATCACAATCAGTAAGTGTCTCTGGGATGCCGATAAAACGCAAGTTACTTCTCTAAATCATCGACCAGTGCCTTTGCCGCTTCAGACTTAATGTCGCCACTTCCCGATCTATGGCCTGTATTCTCTCATCCACCCCAGAGAGTTGCAATTCCTCTTCCGTGATGCGGCGCGAGTTATCTATTAACGTCGCCTGTAAATCATCGAATCAGAAGCAGATTTTATCTAACTTAGCATCCATTGCATTTAGGATCGGTGAAGCCGATTCTGCCCCATCTCTACCATCTGACACAGGAGATGGCGGGCCGCTCGACCCGGAGCCATTTTGCTTACCCTGGGCCGGAGTTTCTCTTTCCTTTGCAATTTCGCCGCCATCCTGAGCTTGCAGCGGCAGAAGACTGCCATAAGGCTATCCACATGAGATGTACTCTATCAACAGGGCTCACTTCAGTCACAGTACAAAAAGAAGCGGGAGATGAAGCTCAGTTAGGAGAGTGGGACCCTGGAGCTAACAAGGCTTACGTCCTCGCGCTCTCTCCTCCGCTCTGATTTTAATAAAGATTTATTTATATCACCACCCTGAAAAACCATAGCACACTGAACCATGAAAAATCACAAATCTTCCACAGAATGTCCTAAATCAATCCAATGGTGTACCAGCAGAGCTTCTGTTTTACCTACATAAAATAATGCACATGGGCATGTAATGATATATATATAACCGCCAAGGAATCGCAAGATGTAGTAGATTTTAAAATCACTGATGTCAGTAACAGGATGCACAAAACGGGAAATGGTTAATGATAAATGACATATGGAACAATGGGTATAGGGTTGATGACCAGATATATGATAATATTCAAATCTACATACTCCTGCGGTGATTACTAACATATCCCTTCTATTTCAGGGACGTTTGAATGAAAAAAAAAATAGGCAAATCAATCAAATGTTGAAATCCACCGAGTAGGTGCCAACGTAGTTTAATAATATTGATTGCTTTGCCTACTTGCCATCCAGTTAGCAATACACATATTAAGGAAGGAGACTTGCGTGATTGTTAGAGATTTACTTTTTAACTTCCATTTGTGTAAAGTGCTCGCTTATATGAGTGACGAATATTCATCAGATAACCAACAGCATGTTTATCGAAATCTGCTACTGATGTACAAACAAAAAAATTGTCCCGTTTGGAATATTTTCTCTGACAAGTTTTCAGGTGAAAACTCTTAAAATGTAGTAAACCGTTTCTATTGGTAGGCTTTCTAAAAAGTGCAATAATTAAACTACCAATTGTCCACAGTTACTTTCATGTCCAAGAATGATAAATGTGTTTTACTGACACTACCAGAGAAAAGCAAATTACTATCACACTGATTGATGTAGGAATCAAGCAATTCTAATTCAATATTAGTTCCATGCAATATCATAAATGTCATCTATATAACAAAACTATATATAAAGTTAACCCCAGTAGTAAAAGAATGTAAGAGAGAGAGAGAGAGAATCAGGTCCCCCTAATTACTGTGGGGGGATCTTTTAACAGGTGCAAACTTAAGGAGCAGTCCGGTGGAAATGCCATTCTTGTGCAGGAGACCTGGATATAATTAATCGGGCCTCATTCACAATCCCTGAAGGAAGGGAGCCTCAGCTATCACATAATGGCATCCATTGGTGACTAGACTCTGGATGCACGAAAGCCAAGGTGAGAGAGAGCACCCCCAGTCTGTGGCCCCTGCCATGGCTGAGCAATGGGCAAAGCTCCTGGGGAGTTAGAGATAAAAGCACATGGCACTGTAGCCCTAGTAGAGGCTGTTCTGATAGAGCCGGAAGCCAAGGAACAGAGCAAAATAAGGAAAGTTTTAATATAATAGAACAACAGGCAAACACACCTGAAGAGGGAGCAATATTGAAAAACCAGGCAAACTGGTACAGAGAAAATCTACTTGGTACTTTTGCTATGAAAAGCACTTCCAATGATTTTAAAGATCAGAGCCTGTCAAAAAAACAAAAACAAAACCACTACCACTAACCTTTTGGTTCTCCTCCTCCAGTTGGGGAAAGGTTTGTCCAAAATATACTGTGATTGATGTGGCCGCCTCCATTGAACCTCAGTGAAGGCTGAAGAGCTACCTGAACTGTAACATCACCTAGAAATAAATTCAAACTAGTATAGTCCTCAGTATGTAACTGGATCAAGACAGGACATGCTACATTTATTCGTAAATGAACAAATAAAAAACCAAGTTCTTTGCATCATGCATATAGAGCAGAGAGCTTTCCAGTGGACCTTCTGAAAATTGTAGCTAATCCACTTTGTCTTAAAAACAAGAAGAAATTACTACTTACCTGATAACCTCTTTTTTTTGTTGTTTGTTTAAAAAAAAACAAAAAACAAAAAACCACCTTATCCATGACCAGTGGATTATGCACCTCTACCAGAAGATGGAGACAGAGCAAAGCTGAAGTCATGGTATATATACCCCTGCGCCAACATCAGCCCACCAGTATTCTCTGCAAAATCCAACTGTGGACAACTCTTCAGTACATGAACATAAAACTTTTAGCAGACAACCATTCAAGCCCTCAGTTAACAGGAAAACACTGAGCTCAGACAAGGAGTGTAATATCACTAATCTAGGAACTGGATGTGATATTAGCTGGTCATACTCTAGACCTGATTTTCATAAACTCAGGCTTCTCACATTCTACCCCTCCTGAATCCATCCCAGTCCCCACTACCCTCACGAGGAAGAAAAATCCCAAAGCTCACCCCCCTCAATCTACATTTCACTACAGGAGATCATGCACACCTGAGGTCCTCAGTGAGCACCTAGACAAGGAACTTCTCAACCTAGATATCTCAAACCCCAACTCGGCTCTACTCTCATGGCACAGTATCAGTAGCGAACAAACTATGCCCTCTTGCAGCCAAAAAACTCAGACATCAAAAGGAAACAACCGTGATTCTCCGATGAACTCAGAAAACTTAAATAAAACCTCAGACAGAAAGAGAACAAATGGCGTAAGACCCCCTGCCCTAGCACACTAGATGCCTACAAATCAGCCCTACACTTCTACAGGAACTCCACTCTTTGAACAAAAAGATTTTTACGCTCACAGAATCCACGACCTTGTTTTCAACACCAAGGCCCTATTCTCCTATGTATCGGACCTCACAAAAACCACCACCTCGTCCATCCCTGATGATCAAGCACAATCCAAGGCAAACGAACTTGCAATCGTCTTCCAGAGCAAAATATCCAACCTATTAACACTCCTGCCCACCCAACTCTACCACTACTCTATCTCCATGTCTCCCCCCTCAAACACCGGAGCATCACTTGAATCATTTGAACCTACATCTGCCCTAGAGATAGAATCCCTAATAAAGAAAATGAAACCCTCTTACCATCCCCTCGACCAAACCCCGACTAAACAACTCCTATCGGTGCCGGACACAATCTCCAAACATCTGGCAGACATCATAAACTGCTCACTATCACAAGGAATCTTCCCCGACGTGCTAAAACTCGCCACTCTCAAACCCCTTCTCAAGAAACCAAACCTAGACCTAGGGAACCCAACAATTTCCGTTCCATCTCCAATCTGCCTTTTGTTGCTAAGATTATGGAAAAACTAGTCAATACCCAACTATCAGACTACCTGGAAGACCATAACATTCTCCACTCTATGCAATATGGATTCCGCAAATCATTAAGCACTGAAATCCTCCTCATTTCCCTCACAGACCACCTCACCATGGGCCTGGACACAGGATACTCCTTCCTACTAGTACTTCTTGACTTCTTGGCTGCATTTGACACTGTGAACCACCCCATTCTCCTAAAACGACTCTCAGACATCGGGATAACAGGAACAGCTTTCAGATGGTTCGATTCCTTCCTCACAAAGTCAAAATCAATAATAAAGAATCCCCATGCATCAACTCCACTTGAGGAGTACCTCAGGGCTCCTCCCTGTCACCCACCCTCTTCAATATCTATCTTCTTCCCCTCTGCCAGCTGCTTACGAAACTAAAACTCAAACACTATCTCTACGCCGACGACGTACAAATCCTGATCCCGATAACCGAATCCCTCACAAAAACACTTAAGTTTTGGGACAACTGCATCCAAGATATCAACCTCCTCCTCACTAGCCTAAACCTTGTTCAACTCGTCTAAGATGGAATTGCTCCTTATATCTCCCAGCCACAACGATAACCTTCAATTGACCCACACCAACACACTGGTCAGCCAAGCAAGAGATCTCGGAGTTATAATAGATAATCAGCTAAATCTAGAGAAATTCATCAATAACACAACCAAGGACTGCTTCTACAAACTAAGACTCAAACCCCTTCTGTACTTCCATGACTTCAGAACTGTCCTCCAGGCCATTATATTTTCCAAGTTAGACTATTGCAATTCTATTCTACTAGGTCTTCCCGCCTCCTCCATCAAACCACTTCAGATGCTTCAAAACTCAGCAGCCAGAATCTTAAATTCCAACAGAAGAGACCACATCACACCTATCCTCAAAAATCTGCACTGGCTTCCTGTAAGCTTTAGAATCTTACCCAAGGCTCTCACCATCATTCACAAAACCATTTACAATCGGATCCCAATCGATCTCCAATGCCCACTCACACTCCACACCTCTTCAAGACCTATCAGAGAAGCCTACAGGGGATCTCTACAACCCCCCCACCCCCCCAGCCAAATCAACTTGTCATTCAGCCACCAGAGAACGAGCCTTCTTGACAGCGGGACCAACCATCTGGAATGCTATGCCCCCTGACCTCAGACAAGAACCCTGCTTATTCATGTTCAGAAAAAAACTCAAGACGTGGCTGTTTCAACAAGCCTTCCCTTAATCTAAAACCCATCCCAGCTATATCCACACTCCAATGACACCTATTCAATACACTCAATTACAGATATTATAAATGATTTGTTATTGTTTTAGTTCTGAGTTACCTTCTGCCACTGGCTCCTCTTCTCCCCAGTTCAAAAACCCCTGTTATATTGTAACTTTCTACCTTCCTTTATATTTATGTTAACGTTATTACCCCTTGTTCCATGTAAACCGATTTGATATGATCTGTATCATGATTGTCGGTATAGAAAAGTACTAAATAAATAATTACCAATAATCCCAAGAAACATAGCCACTCAGGAGGACAACAGCACCACCATCCAGCAGCCATTAAAGAAAAGGAAATTATCAGGCTGGCTGTGTGTATATATATATATAATTGGCTAAGTTCCTATCTTAGCATCCAGACAAGTGGATCCACATCAGTGGGTTACGCACCTCTACCAGCAAATGGAGACTAATCAAAGCTGATGTCACAATACATATACCCCTGCACTGACATCTGCCCACCAGTATTATCAGTCTCCAGCAGATAGTGGACGTGCACCTCCCTACTGGGGACTGCGTTAGAAGGTGAACAATTTTATTGCCCTGCTCCCTTGTGGTGATGCATTATGGTCCTTCCCACAGTTGAGTTTCCTGAGGTGATATCTTTGGATCCCTTCCTCAGATGAGTGCCTTGGTCACATAGCTGGTTTCTGCCACCGTGAGATTAGCTGTATGTGTAAAAAAAAAAAAAAAAAAGGCAAGCAGGTGAAGGTCTATGCCCTCTCCCCCACAGCTGGAAGACCAACTCTGTACTCGGCCGGGATGGGCTGAGCTCAGGCACTTGTCTGGATGCTAAGAAAGGAACTTAGCCAATTAGAACTTACCTGGCTAAGTTACGATGTATATTCGGTGGCACAGTGAAGCTTGTTGAAACAGCCACGTCTTGAGTTTTTTTTCTGAACATGCCCTATATAATCTACCTGCCTAAGTTTAGACCTGCTCTATGGTGCCATCTAAACTTACACATATACTTATGCAGCTAACTCACTCTGCCCAGTACACGTCTATTTTTTGTGCATGTAACTTTTAGCCATATAAAAGGGACTTATATGGCTATGTGGCGGCCGAATGTCTGTGCAAATTTGATGGCCACTACTTGCCACATAAGTCCTGCTTATCTGGCTAAATAGCACTTAACGCGCTTTAAAAAAAAAAAAAAAATCGGTCCAGAGTCTTTATACTTTACACCATATCCATAAATAATATTCATTAGCTATACTGGCAGAGCCAATACATCTTAGCAAATACTTTCAGTACCTTTTTCCAACTACCATGTATAACAGATTATTTACTATAATGGACTTATAGGCTCATTTATCAAAATGCGTTCTGGCATTAATGCACACGATAATGCCATAATGCATGCGAAAAGTACAGTAACGCATAGCATGAATGCAAATTTGAGGGGGCGGGATCAGGGGCCATATCGTGCAGTGTGATAGCATGCGTTATGCTATCAGATGTTTTTAACGCCAGAGATAACTACACCTTTTTCCCTGGTGTTAAGCTGTGCAATATGTCCAAAATGGCTATAGCACAATTCACGATAAATTTTTGGAATTGCATTTTGGCCATTTCTGGGCTTGAGGCAAAAGAGAGCGAAAGACTCTGGGGAGGGCCTCACTGTGTGCACCTCCTTATCTCTCTCTAGGAGGGCCACCTGATAGGTGAGGGGTTAGTGATGGTTGATGGTGCCATCAAGCTAGGGTGAGAGAACACAGTACAAAATTTCATCTTTGTGAGATTTTCCTCACTCCAAATGATGTCAAATCTTCACCAAGGCGTACTGTGCTGGTCGTACGTCTCACTCTACATGTGAAAGTGGCCCCTAAACCACCAGTAACACCTCACCTCGACCTATCAGGTGGCACTGCTAGAGAGATATAAATAACTACTATGAGGGTCTTGTAGATAGTCTCTCTCTCGGGTGTGAAAAATAGGGATTATCGTAGTGCACACTAGTAAGTTACTGCACCACATAGGTATTATTTCCATAAACATGCCCCTTTTTGGTAACACATGCTATAACGTTTTTTGAACAATGATGGGGTTAAAAAGCACAAATATCAGCAAATTCACTAACAAGTCACCATGGACAGGAATCTCTTCCTGTAGACGTTCAGTTTTAGAATTACTACAATGTCTTTGGCAAGGATGTTTCCTAGTCAACTTGTTAAAAAATCCAAAATATCTTAGCAATACCTGAAAGCATTCTCTGGTTTCCTACCTTTAGCCAGTGCTTCTGCATATTTGTCCTGTGCAACGTTCAAGTTGTTGACGTAAGCAGCATGGTGCTTGCTGTGATGTAACTGCATGATCTCCGCACTAATGTGAGGCTGCAGGGCTCCATAGTCATACGGCAGATCAGGGAGTGTATGCTTGTGTCTGGAGGACAGGCATCCCAGAGCTGCAGCCAGTTTAGCACCATTTCTGCAAAAGGCGCAAAAATCACTTTCATTCAGGCGCCATTTCTCTTGCTCTAGGTACTTAACGAAGGAAAGCGGCCAGAGGTGCTTCCACTCAGCTACTATTAAGTTTTGAATTTAAAAAAAAAAAAAAAGTGAAAACAAAAAGAAAGCAGATGCAGCTGAATAGCTTCCACAATCAGTTCCTAACAAATTGCAATTATCCAGGCACATGAAGGGAAGATCATGATTAACTCATCAGTAAGCCAACATCTGAATGTCTGACTAGGGCAGTCGGAAACCATAGAATGAAAACGCCATTCTTTTCTCCTCGCAGACATCCATCCTCAGTCAACTAACACATTCACTGCCTGTACTGCAGCATCAGTAATTGTACCACGCTTTGAACTTTCTCTGCTGGAAGAGCGTGAAACAAAATGACAAACTGCTGATGAGTTAATCCAATGACATTTTTTTTTTTTTTTTTTACAGATGCTGACTCTCAGTTTTAATTCATAAGCCAATATGATAACTTCAGTTCCAGGTAACAAGATGCCAAACACAAGGAACATGATCAGGCTTACAAAACGAAACCCATATGATGCCAGCGCAGTCACTGTATGGTATTATTGCCACACTTACACAAATATCACCATGTTCACCGCAAACCATTCATGTTTAGAGATTCATAGTAGGTTTGGCCAGCTGTAACTCAGAATCGGGGTTTTCTTTTGAGAAAAATCCTCTCCTTGCCACCCAAAAGGAGGCCCTGTAATCTAACTGAAAGCAATTAGGCTACAATACTAAGGAATGCAGAATATTCCTACTGGGTACAACTATGAATTTAATCAGCTACTTCTAAATATGCAGAGACTAAGCAGGTAGCAAAACATTTTTTTTTCAGGTTTAGCTCATACCTTTTCATTGGTAGCTCAAGATTAGTTACCTTCTGTACATGAATGCATCTCCCTGGCCCCAGAGGGCTTACAAGCTAAGGCAGGGTGTTCTGTCCCCAGCAGTGGGTACATGTTTGTGTCTGTATATACTGTGCTTAATGGAAACACCCTTTTGTAACCCACGATAAAAACCTGCAAGCCTTGCCTTTGCCCTTAAGAGAAGTTCCCTTCATCCTTTGCTTTCTCTCACTTGGGAGGGGCCTGTATGCCCTCTCAATCTAGCTTGAGTCTTCTTAAGTGCCTTATTGGCTCAAGGGACTGCCCTTCATGCTCCCCCCCCCCCCCCTGTGTTACATGGATCCTAGGCTCGCTACCACTATATCTCACCCTCTAGCCCCAGCTTGTGGGGACGTTTCCTGTAATCGCTCTCCAAGAGACTGTTAGTCAGTCTCAAGCATGCTGCCTCAAAGCTAGAAGTGCCTGCAACCTCTGTGATACAATTAACTTTTTTACACTTCTTCCTACCGCTTTAATTCTAAAGATTAAATCAGCTTCAGAACCCCCTTGTCTTCTCACCCTGCATCCCAAGAAACTCCATTCTCCTGCCTATCTCCAGCTACAAAGATCTCTGCCTGGGGCACATATGTTTGGAAGCAACAATTGTAAGTAATGGAAAATTATCTGTGCAATAAATAATTTTAAACTTAAAAGATCTTTGCTTGAAGACTGATTGGGAAGGAAAGTTAGCTGTCTGGAAGAGGGAAACCTGGGAGTTTCTTACTGAGCCAGCACACAGGGGTTCTCAACCCCATTCATATCCACAATTAATTTGCATGAGATACATCTGCATATAACTGAGGTAGCATATGCAAATCTTATTATGCATATTCATTATGGATATGCTGAAAACTTGACTGGCTAGGTGTGTGTGCGCGACCAAAACTAGCCACATGCTTGACTACATTGGCCCACCAGGGAATGCCCGAAACCCTGATAGGTCAATCTGTCCCTGTTGCTGATCGCCATTGCTACTGCTGCCACCCTCAGATATGCAGCTGAGACTTGTGGGCACCAATGTTTGCACTCTAAGCATGGGCCCCATGAACCCGGCACTATGGATACCCCCTGGATTACTGCATTGTGAAATTACACTGCTCAGATTTATGAAGCTATCAAAATTGCCGACATACCAAAATATGCTGAAATACTAGAATGTAGACCAAAAGTCAAGAAGTATGTTGAGTTTACTTTTAAGTTTTGTTCCTGCCGTCTGGACTCAATTTACAAGAAATCATATGACTTACAAGAACCCCAGCTCAATTTATATGGGATAAAATATAATACCATCCTATTAAGAGGATGTTTTGTTATTTACCTAATTGGTTGACACTTATGAAAATTAACTAGCTCACTGGTGTGTACGGTATATTGTTTACACAATAGGTTAAATCCAATGCTCTCCAACACTGCTTCTAAATTGCCTTGCTGGCAATCTCGCACTCTCCTGGAATATTCCAATATTTTGTCTACAATATAAGATCTTTCTTAAGCTGCCAGAATGAAGCATTTATTTTGCTAAAACACAACTGTAGGAAACATCAGGAGTTAACTCACATTTCTGGGGTAGGACTACTGTTATCCTACAGCAGTGGTTCCCAAACCTGTCTTGTGGGATCCCCCCCGGCAGTCTGATTTACCAGATATCCACAATGAACATGCATGAGTTAGTGCATGCAAATCTATCTCCACTACATGAAAATTTGTCTCTTGCATATTTATTTCAAATATCCAGAAGCCTAACTTGCTGGGGGTCCTCTAGGACAAGTTTGGGAACCGCTGGTTTATATTGTAGTGCCAGCATAATAGTCTCAACTTGAGTTCCTGGATCTAGGGGCATGGTTTCTGGTCTCTAGGGTAGACTGTTGCAACTGGTAACCCCAGGTCCAGGACCATAGATTAATACTAGCCCCAGAAATGAGATTAACTTTATTCCACTCATTAAATTTTCTGCATCAAGACGACATGGGTTAAGTCTTCAGGGATTTAAATAGACCTCCCTTGTGTTAAGGAAGTAATAGCTAATGCCTTCATCAGAGAACATAAGAAATTGCCATGCTGGGTCAGTCCAAGGGTCCATCAAGCCCAGCATCCTGTTTCCAACAGAGGCCAAACCAGGCCACAAGAACCTGGCAAGTAACCAAACACTAAGAAGATCCCATGCTACTGATGCAATTAATAGCAGTGGCTATTCCCTAAGTAAAACTGATTAACAGCCATTAATGGACTTCTCCTCCAAGAACTTGTCCAAACCTTTTTTGAACTTAGCTACACTAACTGCACTAACCACATCCTCTGGCAACAAATTCCAGAGCTTTATTGTGCATGATTTAAACGGAAGTATGCTAATTAGTGGGTACATTTTTACTCCTATTTGTGTGCACGTCACACAGAAGTGTGCATGCAAACAGTAGAAAATGTATGTGCTCAGCCTGGCACATTTTATTACATCCTACTCTCAGTTTTTACCTGAGGCAACAAGATTTGAACCTCGGCTTCCCTATTACTCAGCCTGCTAATTTAACCACTAGGCTAATTCTCCAGACATAGCATACAGGATACGGTTACGTTTTCTACTGTGCATATTGATAAGTGTGCCTAAGCCTGAACCAACAAGGAGAGGGCAGCTGCCCCAGAATCCTCTGCTGTCTTAGCCTATGTGAACTCCAAGTGACTTGCTGAGCCTGACCTGCAGCAATTCCCAGGACACCTGGACAGGCAGTCCAAGCTGGTGCCATACAGTGATGCCTAATTATAGGGTCACAAAACAGAAGGCAGCGGTTGGAGCTTCAGGCTATACTGACACTACAGAGGCACTCTCTCTCATGGGTATCAATAAACACAGCCTCAGATGTGTTAAGTGTCCTGACCAGCAAGATTCTAACAGAACAAAAGACTACCTAAAAAGTGATGGTAAATGGGCTCCACCTGGGAGTAGTAATCAGGGCAGTTTAGGGATAATCACATCATGCTGTTGACATGACAACCTATGTAAATTATCCTCTGGGTCATCACGCACTCTAGAATTTTCTAACCCAGTACTATATTGTATAAAAGAAGAAGAATCAATTCATATATACGAGGAGATGCCGGTGGACTGTTTGTCAGAGAAATGGCATCAGCATCTCCCAAGAATACTTATATTAAAATTACTTAAATAAAAATTACTTATATTAAAAATACTTAAATAAAAAATTATGCTTGCTACAAAATCTGTGTTCTTGTATCCCTGGATATATAAGTGTCATAAAGAATGGCACAGCGCTTAACAATATTCAAAATATGTGACCGCTATGGATTTTCTCTTGTTTTGTAATTTAAAAGAACAAAGATTATCTCCCTCTCCCCCAGCTTAGTTACCCAAATTAAACTTGGTGAAGAGGCAACAACACACGAACAACTAAAAAAATTGGTATATCAGGCATAATACCTCCGAAAGGCAGGTTCCTCATTTTCTCTTGTTGATGGATTAATAAACAGTTTTAATCAAACAAATCATACCAAAATTAAAATAAAACGCCACCTTTACATAAAACTGATACAATATCACGTTTAAGCAAGATTCCTTGTGATTAGATTATTATAATTAGTTGCTGTCCAGGGCCAGATCACTAAAAATGAGACTGCACCTTTAGCAATAGTCATTGTAATTGTTTAAAACAAGTTTTAGGAAGGAAAAAACGTTCAAAACCAGTCTTGATCTGAACCACAACTTTGGGAGCGGATGTAATAAAGTGTGTTCAGCAGAGCTCACAGTTTAAAATTAGCAGTTGTGTGCAAATTTTGCTGCACAAAAAAAAAATTAAAATAAAAATTGTGCATACAGGCTAGCACCCCCCCCCCCCCATGCAAAATGGAGAAATTACTTACCTGATAATTTCGTTTTCCTTAGTGTAGACAGATGGACTCAGGACCAATGGGTATAGTGTACTCTTGATAGCAGTTGGAGACGGATCAGATTTTAATCTGACGTCAGTCCTAGTACATGTACCCCTGCAGGAAGTGCAGCTCTTCAGTATTCTCCTCGAAAAGCACTGTGGATATATGTGTGACTGACTTAATAATTTGAGTAACTTCATAACTTGGACAAACTTTAAAACTTGATTAACTTGCACTGGTTGATTGACTATAGCTGAAGACCGCCAGTGTACTCAACTGGAAAGCGTCGACACCCGGCAGGGTGGATGCCCTAGGTAAATGTAAACGTGGCTTACCCTTGAATTATTTCAAAGACCACGCGTAACGGCAGCCAAGGGTGGGATGCTGAGTCCATCTGTCTACACTAAGGAAAACGAAATTATCAGGTAAGTAATTTCTCCATTTCTTAGCATGTAGCAGATGGACTCAGGACCAATGGGATGTATAAAAGATACTCCTGAACCGGGTGAGAGGCTGCCCGTGCCCCATTTAGAATTGTCCTTGCAAATACCATGTCCTCCCGGGCCTGAACATCCAGACGGTAGAATCTGGAGAAGGTATGTATGGAGGACCATGTCGCCGCCCTGCAGATCTTGGCAGGCGACAGCATTCTAGTTTCTGCCCAGGATATTGCCTGGGCTCTGGTAGAATGGGCCTTGACCTGTAGAGGTGGTGGCTTGCCAGCTTCTACGTAGGCCGCCTTGATGACTTCCTTGATCCAGCGGGCAATGGTTACCCGCGAGGCCGCTTCCCCTTGTCTCTTTCCGCTGTGCAGGACAAGAAGGTGGGCCTTTTTCATATGGGTTCCGACATTTCCAGGTATCTGGATAGGAGTCTACCAATGTTGGCGTAGACTACGGGCTTCTTCCAAATTCTTCAAGCCATCCGTCGTTGGTAGCGAGATGGACTGGTTAAGGTGGAAGTGTGAGACCACTTTGGGGAGGAAGGAGGGAACCGTGCATAGTTGGATGGCTCCCGGGGTGAGCCTGAGGAATGGCTCACGGCAGGACAGTGCTTGTAGTTCCGAGATGAGGTGGGCTGAACCAACTGCCAGCAAGAACACCGTCTTTAAGGTTAACAGGTGGAGCGACAGTCCTCGGAGGGGTCTGAAGGCGGTTCCCGCTAGGAAATCCAACACGAGATTGAGATTCCACAGAGGTAATGGCCACTTTAGTGGTGGACCAATGTGTCTGACTCCTCTTAGGAAGCGTGACACGTCCGGGTGAGAGGCTATGCTATCGCCCTCGCTCTTGGAGCCGTAGCATGATAATGCGGCCACCTGTACCTTGATGGAGTTGAGGGACAGTACCTTCTGTAGTCCATTCTGTAAGAATTCCAGGATCACGGGAACTTTAAATGACCGTGGTTTGACGTTGTGGTCTTCGCACCAGTCTTCAAATATTCTCCAAATCCTTATGTACGTTAACGATGTGGAGAACTTGCGTGCTCAGAGGAGGGTGTCGATTACAGCCCCCGAGTATCCGCTCTTTCTTAGGCGGGCCCTCTCAATGGCCAGACCGTAAGAGAATTGAGTTGGGTCCTCGTGGAGGATCTGACCTTGTTGTAGTAGGTCCCTGTGTGGAGGCAGGGGTAGGGGGTTCTCTGCCAGCAGTCTTCTCATGACTGCGTACCAGGGTCTTCTTGGCCAATCTGGAGCCACCAGAAGAACTAGCCCTCTGTGTAGTTGTATCTTGTGAATGACTGCGCCCAATAGGGGCCACGGCGGGAAGGCGTATAGCAGGGTCCCCGGTTGCCAGGTCTGTACCAGGGTATCGATCCCTTGGGGCTGCGGTTCTCGCCTGCGGCTGAAGTATCTGGACACTTGGGCATTGGATCTGTTTGCCAGAAGTTCCATGTCCAGTGTCCCCACCGATTCACTATCATTTTGAAGGCTGCGGACAACAGCTTCCATTCTCCTGGGTCTAGACTTTCCCTGCTGAGGAAGTCCGTCATGATGTTGTCTTTCCCGGCGATGTGGACGGTGGAGATCTCCTGGAAATTTGCTTCCGCCCACGACAACAGGGGTCTATTTCCAGGGACACTTGTTTCTGGTTCCCCCCTGTCTGTTGATGTAGGCCACAGTTGTGGCGTTGTCTGACATTACTCTGACCGCTTTGTCTCGAAGTCTGTGAGCAAACCGCAGACAGGCTAGTCAGACTGCCCGCGCTTCTAGGCGATTTATATTCCATCCTGCCTCTTCTGCGTTCCACTGCCCTTGGGCGGTTAACTCCTCACAGTGTGCTCCCCATCCTCGTAGACTGGCATCTGTGGTGAGAAAGATCCAGATTGGAGAGGATAGTCTTGATCCTAGGCTCACGTGGTTGGCCTGCAGCCACCACCGTAGCTGGTTCCGGACTCTGCCCAGGAGTGATAGACGTACGGTGTAGTTCTGGGACCATGGGCTCCACCGTGATAGAAGTGAGCACTGTAGGGGTCTCATGTGGGCTTGCGCCCATGGCACAACTTCCAGTGTGGATGCCATCAGCCCGAGGACTTACAGGTAATCCCATGCTGTGGGACGAGGATCGTTCAGCAAGGTATGTAGCCGGTTCCACAGTTTTAATCTCCTTGTGGGGGTCAGGCTGACCTTGTCTTCTTTGGTGTCGAATCGGACTCCTAGGTATTCCAGCGACTGTGAGGGTTGTAGGAAACTTTTGTTTGTGTTGACCACCCATCCTAGGCTCTCCAGTAGAGTCGTGACTCTGCTGGTTGCTTGTTGGCTTTCCTCCGGGGACTTTGCCCTGATCAGCCAGTCATCTAGGTAAGGGTGGATGAGGATTCCTTCCTTCCTCAATGTTGCCGCCACCACTACTATTACCTTGGTGAACATCCGGGGTGCCGTGGCTAACCCGAAGGATAGTGCCCGGAACTGGTAGTGACGGTTCAGAACTTTGAAGCGTAGGTAGCGCTGGTGTTCCTGATGAATTGGGATGTGTAGGTAGGTGTCCGAAAGATGCAGGGATGTGAGAAACTCTCCCGGTTGTATTGCCCTTATTACGGATCGCAGGGTTTCCATGCGGAAACGGGGAATCCTCAGGTGGCGGTTGACCGACTTGAGGGCCAGGATGGGCCTGAATGTTCCCTCTTTCTTGGGGATAAAACAGATGGAATAATGTCCAGTATTTATTTCTTATGGAGGCACTGGGGTTATGGCCTCGAGGGCCAGTAATCTGAGCAGTGTAGCTTCCACTGCCGCCCTCTTGGAGAGGTCGTGGCAGGGGACATGAACTTGTCCGGAGGGGTGCATAGAAAATTCAGGTAGTACCCCTCCCGAATGATGGCTAGGACCCACTTGTCTGAAGTTATCGCGACCCATCTGCGATAGAATAGGGCTAGTCTGCCCCCTATGGCTTCTTCCCTTGGACGGGTCGGCTGAATCTCATTGTGGGGTGCGGCTGGAGCCTGTACCCGAGCTGGTACCCCTCTTGTTGTGCTTGTTCCGAAAGGACTGGTTCCTCCTCATAGGGCGGGGCGCTTGATAGTTGTTCCTGTAAGGATTGAAGCGCTGTGAACCTCTGCCCCTGGAGGACCTGGGAAAGGGTCGCTGGTTTCTCTTCGTTTTATCCTCTGGCAGGCGCAGCACTGGGGACTCGCCCCATATGTCGGCTAATTTCTCTAGTTCGCTGCCAAACAGGAGGGATCCTTTGAAGGGCATCCTTGTGAAGTGCGTTTTGGAAGATGCGTCAGCCGACCAGCTTCGGGGCCAGAGTTGCCTTCTGGCCGCCACCGCGGATGACACTCCTCTGGCCGCTGTAAGCACTAGGTCGGAGGCAGTGTCCACAAGGAATGATACTGCTGGTTCCATGTTTTCTCCCAGGGTGTTGTTCCTGGTTTGGGATAAGCAGGCACATGTCACCACTGTGCAGCAGGCCGCAATGCATAGAGACATAGCGGCTACGTCAAATGACTGAGGATGGACTCCAGACGCCGGTCATGTGCATCTTTGAGTGCTGCTCCTCCCTCTACTGGAATAGTGGTGCGCTTAGAAACCGCGCAGACCATGGCATCAACTCTTGGGCATGCAAGAAGATCTTTGGTCGCCGGGTAGAGGGGGTACATGGCTGCCAAAGCTCAGCCCCCTTTGAATGTGGACTCCGGGGCATTCCATTCCAGGTCAATCAGCTGTTATGCAGCTTGTAACAGAGGGAAATGGCAAGAGGTCTGACAAAGACTCTCCAAGCAGGGGGTTCGGTTTAGGTTCCCCCGAAGCACCTGGGCCGGGATAGCGAGCTCCGTCAGACATTGGGTGACCAGGTCCGGGAGCTCATCCTTTGTGAAGAAGCGTCTCATGGTTCGGTGAGGCTCTGTCCCCGGGGGGAGCTCCCCCTCTTCTAGGGGCTCGGCTTCCTCTTCAGAGATGTCCGTGTCCCCATAGGAGGGGCTTCTGGGTAGTGGAAGCCTGTGCCTAAGTCTTGAAGAGCCTGGGGCCTGAGGGTCCTCCGGCGGAGCATGTGGTTGACCAGCTGGAGGTTCAGTTTGCATTTGAACAAAGGCGTGAATCCCCTTGAAAAACTCCACCCATGAGATCGATGCTGGATCCAAGCTGAGGGGCACTGGATCCCTGGGAATCTCCGTCTGTGGGGAGGTCCCACTGGGATCTGCTAGGTCCAGGGTACTCCCTTAGGAGCTAGTACTCTGCCCTGGGTGGGACTGGCCCTGAACTGGATCTTCCAGGGCCTACTCACACTGCGTGCACAGGGCATCGGCCTCCTCGCTTTGTGCAGCTCTGATGTGGAATGCTGGGCAGAGGCCTTGAGCTTTTATCCCTGTTTCTGGTGGTGCCATGCTTTCGGCGCGTAAACTCAGTTGTGCGCGTAGCTGTGCGTCCAGCCATAGATATGCGCGCAGCTGTGTGTGTGTGCAACTTATGCGCGCAAGGCTTCGTGCGCCTACCTCTGTTTTGTGCGCTCTGGCCGGATGGCGAATGGCACGGCGAAACGAGCCAAGATGGTGACAGCGTGCACGCGGGCAATATGGCGACCCCGGTTATTTCCAAGGGTCTCCACGTAGGTAGACCCTTGGAAATAACTGGGGCCTGGCCCTGCTAGGGTGGATCAACCCGGTTGCGGTGGCCTGTGCTTCTCCTCGATCCTCGGAGACCGGATTAAAGCAGAAGATTTCTACCTTGTCTTCGGCACTTCCTGGTTTCGTACCGGGCGGTCTCTGGCTACAGGGGGAGAGGGCAAATACCTTCACCGCCGCGCTCGAGGGTGCACCCGCTGCCTCTGTCGCGCCCGAGGATCGGGGGCTAGGTCCTCGCTGCGATTCGGCCACCGGACCGAGGCTTACCTCAGAGGGACCACGGAAATCACCTCAGGAAACTCAACTGGGGGAGGGACTTGAGGGTATCACTGCAGGAGAGCGGGGCTAGTCTTCAGGTAGGATTCTCCTTTAAAATTTAGTTCTAACGCTGTGAGAGTGTGCAGATAGTCCCTAACTGATTTGGAGACGGAAAATACTGAAGAGCTGCACTTGCTGCAGGGGTATATGTACTAGGGGCTGACTTCAGATTGAAATCTGATCCGTCTCCAACTGCTAGCAGGAGTACACTATACCCATTGGTCCTGAGTCCATCTGCTAAACGCTAGGAAAGCCAAGTTAATGATGACATTAGCTCTTCCCCCCCCCACCCCCCGCAGAGGTGCACTGGTGTAAATTGGATTTTATTAGCTCTAGAAACTTAACTATTAGTCAGAGATGGAGTAGTTTACAGGGCTAGTGTTAGTCCATTGGTAGAAGAGTTGAAATTTTGGTATTAGGACCGCTAGTCAGGATTTGTAGGCTCAAAAAACCAATTGTCAACACAAAAACTTGTGCGTATAAATCATTTTATGAGCAGAACACACAAAGCACATTTTCTGTATATAAAACGAGGGGCAAGGCAGTGCCTTATATTCCTGTCGCACCAGATCTTCTCTCACCCCTTTTAAAATGTGCACTCAGCCTATGCAAAAAGATGAGCGCACATTTTAATTGTCATTTGCTGCTTTTAAGTTCTCAAAACATTAGCATACCACTGATTTAGCATCGGAAGGTAATTCTTTCCCATACTGGTTAGAAAACATGCACTGAATGTCAGCACACAGTTTTCTCACAGGTCAAGCAGGATGTTAGTCCTCACATAAGGGTGACATCACAGGATGGAGTCCAATCACGGAACACTTTTGTCAAAGTTTCTAGAACTTTGACTGGCACCTACTGGGCATGCCCAGGATGGCACTAACCCTGCAACCAGCAGGGGTCCCCCTTCAGTCTTCTTTTTCTCGCGCAGCAGTAGCCACGCGGGTTAAGGAGCTCCAGAGAGATTCCTGACAGGAAATTTCCTTACGGAATTACTATTCAACTTTCTACCCCACAGGGGTCCCTCTCTTTCGTTTTTACGCCCACGATGGTCCGGTAAGTTTTTTACCCGATTCCGGTCGATTCCCGTCGAGTTTGGCCCTCATGGCCTTCTGGCCGGTGACCACACCGCAGCTAAATTTTTTCACAGGCCATGGCATCGGGGTTCCATCGATGCCCAGACTGCACCCGCATAATGTCCACTACTGACCCTCACCAGGTATGTGTAATATGTCTGGGTAGCAAGCATGATGTCCTTACTTGCACCAAATGTGCCCTTATGACACCTAAAGGTCGCAAGGCTAGAATGGAGAAAATGGAACTTCTCTTTAGATCAAAAACCCGACGCCATCTATAGCATCTACGTCGTCTGAACAGACACTGTCTACATCGCACCATCATCGGGCACCGGCCGGTGTCCAATCAGCATCGACGACTCCACGGCCATAGACACCCTTTGTTCCCCCTCAGGAAAAGGACAGAGGAGAGCATAGAGAAAAGCATCAGCATAGACATCGCAGGTCTCAGACCGTCGACATAGGCAAGGTCTCAACGTCGTCATCGTCTGAACTGCCATCGAAGAAAGCCCGTCCAGAAAAGGCACCGTCCCTATCTGGTTCAGGGTCAGAGGCAACCTTCACCGGGACCGTTGATAGGAGCCGCGATTCCACCTCCAACAGTGGTCCCTCCGGCTACGCCTCCGCCTCCTCCGGCATCGGGGCTCCATGCTCCAGGTTTCCGGGAGGAACTGGATCAGATGATGCAGGAGGCCATCAGCAGAGCGATGCAAGACTTTAAGGTTCCATTGACGCAGATACCAGTACAGATGCCTGAACCGGTAACCGATCCCATTCCTGCAGCACTAGCACTGTTACTCACGAGAATGGAAGCGCTAATCGCTGCTTTTCCTCCAACGGATCCGACGATACCGATGGACCCGGTGCATTCCTCTCCGATTCCTCTTTCGACAGAAGGAGAAACACCGTTCCTTCCGCCATCGGGAGTCCTTCTGATGCCTAGATCATCGGTTTCACAGATTGCATCTTTGTTTCCATTGGTGCCACTGACCTGTCCATCGGTGCCACCGGTGACACCTTCGATGCCTCGCCCGGGACCTTCAGGTATACCAGCTTTTCGTCCCTCCAAGGATACTGGGGGTGCTGGAGATGATCCCTACGATACCTGGACTGATGATTCATCCCAGGATACTGATGACTTGCCATCGCCACCCTCTCCTGCTGAAAGCAGGAAGCGTTCTCCGCCAGAGGACTTGTCCTTCATTAATTTTGTGAAGGAAATGTCTGAAGTGGTTCCTTTTCAACTTCAGACAGAACAAGATGATAGACATCAGATGATAGAGCTTCTTCAATTCTTAGATGCTCCTAAAGAACTAACATCTATTCCCATCCATGATGTCCTCCTGGATCTTCTGAAAAGAAATTGGGAATATCCTAGGTCTGTGGCACCAGTCAATCGGAAAGCTGACACCACATACCTAGTCCAGTCAACTCCTGGTTTCCAGAAGTCCCAATTGGACCACCATTCAGCGGTTGTTGAGTCAGTCCAAAAGAAAGCCCGAAGATCCAAGCCTCATGCTTCCTATCCTCCAGGAAAGGAACAAAAATTAATGGATGCTATAGGTCTTGTATCTTTCAAGGGGCAATGCTTATATCCTGCATCGCTTATCAGCTTTATATGACCCAGTACAATAGGGTCCTCTTTAAACAAATACAGGACTTTGCTGAGTCCCTACCTCAACAGTCTCAAGACCAATTACACGCCCTGGCTCAAAAGGGTTTAGAAGCGGGCAAGCATGAAATACGATCTGCCTATGACGTTTTTGACACCGCTTCCAGGGTTTCGGCTACAGCCATTTCTGCAAGGCGGTGGGCCTGCCTAAAGTCATCGGACCTACGGCCTGAAGTCCAGGATAGATTATCTGATTTGCCTTGCACTGGAGATAATCTTTTTGGTGAGCAAATACAAAAGGCAGTGGCACAACTCAAGGATCACCATAAGACTCTTCGCCAACTCTCCTTGATACAACATTCAGAAAGGAGCCCAAGAAATCTTTTTACCGCCAAAGGAAATCTTATCCTCCTCAGTCCAAAGGTCGCTCTACTAAGCCTTACCAGAAAGGCCAGTCCAGGCAACCTCGCAGGCAAAAGCCGCAAACAACTCTTCAACCAGGTCCAGCATCTGTTTTTTTACTTTTTTCTAGACAGCAGCATTCAGACTCCACTAAGGCATGTACCAGTGGGAGGCCTTTTGTGCCACTTCAGTCACATCTGGCACTCAGTCACCACAGACCAGTGAGTTCTCGCCATAACAACTCAAGGTTATCATCTCAACTTTCTTGCCATTCCACCGGACTCCCCACCTCAGCTGCTCCTGGAACAGGAGATTTCCCTCTTCCTCCAGTCCAGAGCAATAGAACCAGTGCCCTATTCCCAACAGGGCCTCGGATTCTACTCTCAGTATTTTCTAATCCCAAAAACGTCAGGTGGCGTTCGCCCGATACTAGATCTTCGGGCCTTAAACAAGTTCCTACAAAGAGAAAAGTTCAAGATGGTGACCTTGGGTTCCCTCCTCCCCCTTCTACAAAGGGGAGACTTGCTCTGCTCTCTAGACCTCCAGGTCACTTACACTCACATCGCAATAACTCAGTCTCATCACAAAATTCTGCGATTCCTTGTAGGCCCAAAGCACTACCAATATCGAGTGCTACCATTCGGCACAGCCTTTGCTCCACGAGTCTTCACCAAGTGCCTCGTAGTAGTAGCAGCGTTCCTCAGAACTCAAGGTGTCCACGTCTACCCCTACCTCGACGATTGGTTAAGAACATAAGAACATAAGAAAATGCCATACTGGGTCAGACCAAGGGTCCATCAAGCCCAGCATCCTGTTTCCAACAGTGGCCAATCCAGGCCATAAGAACCTGGCAAGTACCCAAAACTAAGTCTATTCCATGTAACCATTGCTAATGGCAGTGGCTATTCTCTAAGTGATCAGGGCTCCTACACAGCAAGCTGTTCTGACGTCCCTATGTCTCACCTTGCACACCCTGATCTCTCTGGGGTTTCTCATCAATTATCCAAAGTCCAGCTTAGTCCCATCGCAAACCCTGTCATTCATAGGAGCAGACTTGGACACCTTCAAAGCGAAGGCATTTCTTCCTCGAGAACGAGCTCTCATCATCTCCTCTCTCGCCCATCAGCTGCAGTCTCGACAACGCTCCACTGCATGTCACTTTCTAGTCCTGCTAGGTCACATGGCATCCTCAGTACACGTGACTCCCATGGCTCGTTTTGCCATGAGGATCCTACAGTGGGCTCTAAGGTCACAGTGGATTCAATCATCTCAACCAAAAATCAACCCACTTCGTCTATCTCTAGCTTGGTGGAAGAATCAGGCCAATCTCCTTCAAGGCCTTCCTTTTCAAGCTCCAGATCCTCAAATAACCCTTACAAAAGATGCCTCCAACATCGGCTGGGGAACACACTTTGTCAACTTACAAACTCAAGGATCCTGGTCTCCAGAGGAAGCCAAACATCAGATCAATTTCCTGGAGCTACGAGCAATCAGATATGCTCTCAGAGTATTTCAGGATCGCCTCTCCAACCAGGTCATCCTGATTCAAACGGACAACCAGGTGGCCATGTGGTATATCAACAAACAAGAACGGGCTCCCACCTCCTGTGTCAGGAAGCTGCACAGATATGGGCGGAGGCCCTCTCCCACATCGAGTGATGTACCTCAGGGCCAGCTACTCGCCGGGAGTGGACAATGTGTTGGCAGACAAGCTGAGTCGCACCTTTCAACGAGTGGTCTCTCAACCTCGCAGTAGTGGACTCGATATTCTACCGTTGGGGCTACCCTCACATAGACCTCTTTGCGCCACTTCAAAACCGCAAAGTAGAGAACTATTGTTCTCTCACTCGCAGCCAACACTCAGAGCCAAGAGATGCATTCTCCATCTCATGGGCAACCGGTCTCCTATATGCATTCCCTCCACTTCCACTTCTCTCGAAGGCTCTCGTGAAGCTACGTCAGGACAAGGGAAGCATGATCCTGATAGCACCTCACTGGCCATGTCAAGTGTGGTTTCCGATTCTTCAGGACCTCTCCATTCACAGGCACATTCCCCTAGGGAAGGACCCGCTTCTGATTACGCAGAACAACGGGTGCCTACGCCACCCCAATCTTCAGGCCTTGTCCCTGACTGCCTGGATGTTGAAAGGTTAATCCTGCAACCTCTCAACCTTTCGGAGCCAGTTTCCCGTGTCCTGATTGCTTCATGGAAACCTTCCACGAGAAAATCTTATCTTTACAAATGGAACATGTTTAAATCATGGTGTTTCTCACTGTCACTTGATCCTTTTACCTGTTCTACTACAAAGTTTTTAGACTATCTCTGGTACTTGTCAGAATCAGGTCTCAAAACTTCCATCAGATTGCATGTCAGTGCAGTAGCCACCTCCCATAAAAGTGTCGGGATGCTCCTATTTCAGTACAACCCTTCGTAACATGTTTTCTTAAAGGCTTGCTTCACCTCAAGCCTCCACTACGCCCTCTGGCCCCTTCTTAGGACTTCAATCTGGTTTTGGGTCGGCTCATGAAACCACCATTCGAGCCTCTCCAATCCTGTGATCTTCGCTATCTCACATGGAAAGTGATTTTTCTTTTGGCGATCACATCAGCTTGCAGAGTTAGTGAGTTACAGGCCCTAGTTACCTATCCACCTTACACAAAACATCTGCATGACCGGGCAGTGCTCCGCACTCACCCGAAGTTCTTGCCTAAGGTAGTATCGGAATTTCACATTAATCAATCAATTATACTACCTACCTTCTTTCCCAGACCCCACTCCAATCCAGGAGACCAAGCTCTGCATACCCTCGACTGCAAACAGACTCTCGCATTCTACCTAGACCGTACAGCTGCCCACAGGCAAAGTACTCAATTGTTTGTTTCCTTTGCTTCCATCAGATTGGGTCAACCAGTGGGTAAGCAGACTCTCTCCTCCTGGTTAGCGGACTGCATATCTTTTTGTTACCAGCAGGCAGGCATTCCACTGCAAGACCGTGTTAAAGCACACTCTGTCAGAGCCATGGCAACTTCTGTAGTGCACCTTCATTCGGTGCCGCTTCCTGGTATTTGTAAGGATGCTACCTGGAGTTCTCTCCATACCTTTATAGCCCATTATTGTCTAGACAAGGCCAGAAGACAAGATTCCATCTTCAGCCAATCTGTCTTGCGCAACCTTTTTGCAACTTGACGTACCAACGCCCTTCCGCCTGCCTGTTAGGGTTCAGGATGCCCTCGACCAAATTCCACCCCAATTGTTGTGCCTGTTGCACATCTTTGGTACATTTGGTGCATATTCGGTCATCCTCAGCTCGGTACTCATCCTTATGTGAGGACTACCATCCTGCTTGTCCTGTGAGAAAGCAAATGTTGCTTACCTGTAACAGGTGTTCTCACAGGACAGCACAAAACCCACCCACCACCCCGCAGTGTTGGGTTCGTTACGTTTATTTTATTTTTTGGCACTTACTTTAGCTTTTGAAAAAGACTGAAGAGGGACCACTGCTGGTTGCAGGGTTAGTGCCATGCCCAGTAGGTGCCAGTCAAAGAGTTCAACCAAATATAAATTTACGTGCCTCACTGTAAACCGCTGTGATGGTGCATTACTAAAAAACGGTATAGAAAAGATTTTAAATAAATAAATAATAAAGAAATTTTGACAAAAGTGTTCTGTGATTAGGCTCCATCCTGTGCTGTTACCCATATGTGAGGACTAACATCCTGCTGTCCTGTGAGAACACTTGTTACAGGTAAGCAACATTTGCTTTACTGCGCATCTTATTACATCGGGCCCAGTAAGCTAAAAGGTGGTAAACAGTCCCTTACATAACAACTCAAACAATCGCTGGAGCAGGGAAATACCTACTATACACGGATTGTAGCTCAGATTTAAAGGAAAGAAAACAGTAATTCAAACTAAAAACCAAACCTAGTTGACCAGTTCGTCCCCCACGGTGCTCCGCAAAGACCGATTTAGAGGAATTTGGAAATACATGGGTCATATTTTAGCGATACAGAACCCCTTATAATTCAAGCATTACTTCAGCAAGTTGCCCAGACAATACCAACATTAAATTCAAGCAAAAGAAACCCTATGACCCGCATATCCCTGCAATAACTTGCCAAGGGTAACGGACTCAAATTGTCCAGCCCCATCAAGGAAGCCAGAAAAGGAGACGAATGTGAGGCACACACAGCTCAGGAAAGCTTCTGGTCAAGAAGCTCACGTGCAGGGGCAGGATCCCCAGGAACGGCACGAGCCGGGATCCACCGGGCCTCCTCGCCCATGATCAGGTGGGGCAGTCCCGCTCTAATCCCACAAGCGCAGAAAGTACGAAGCCCTCTCTCCCCCCCCCCCCCCCCGAGACTGTGGACCGGGCCTGGCTCCTGTAGCCCCCCTCACCTGCCGGGGGTCCGCAGCCTGCACAGCATGGCGGGTGCCTGACACTTTCACCTTCCCTCCCTCGGAGTCTGACGGCGCGTCCTTGCTCCTTCTCTCCCCGCCCCCTGGGCCTCAGCTGCGGCGCTGCAATCGATTAACCAGTTCTGGCCGACCCCGCCTCCCGTCAGTGAGTGGCCGGAGGAGAAGGGGGGGGTGGGCGTGGCCAGGGCCCCATCCTGCCTCAATGATTGGCACGAAAGAAAGGGTGAACAGATAAATAACCCGAGAACTGAAAAGTCTAATAATGACGTCCTCACCCTGCTGGAGCGCTGGCTCGTTAAGAAGCCTGAGAGGCGCGGTCAGGCAAGGGTTAAGATGACAGCACTGGGGAAGAAGGAGGCGGGATTGCAAAAGGCTTCGGTGCAGCAGCAGCAGGTGGCTTGTGCCGGGCTCCCTTCTAAAAAGCTCATCCATGGCAACGGAGAGGCAGGCGTCGTGAACTTGGGCTGCGGAGGGGGAGAGTGCGACTTCTGACACGAGTGACACATAAATATCTGAAGGATGGACTATGGTGCAAATAAATAAAGGGCCAGTTCAGGCACTTTGAAAGACACCTAAGGACCAGGCAGTGGCCATCTTACTTGTAGTCCTGAGAAGTTAAACCCACAAAAACTCTAAAATTGATCCTTTTTTTGGCTGGGGTTTTCTGAGGTGTTATTAGACAGGGGAAAAGGATTTTTTTTCAAAAAAAAAAATCCATAATTTGAAAGTTTTTATAAATGTTGCCACCCATGAGAGCTCCTGTGATTTCCATGCTTAGACATGATTATATCAAGCATGTCTTTCTGCTCTTTTATAATAAAAACTAGTGAGTATAAGTTTAATTTGGCATCTGTCTTTAGAGAGTGAGACCTCATACCTTCTGGAAAAGTATGCTTGATAGAAAGTATGTGGAAAAAAAAAATAAAGTTATAGGCTAAAGTTGCCAGACCTTCATTTGAGTTCTATGAGCTTTGGAAAAAAACTGACATTTGTTTAAAAATACGTCCTGGGGATTCTTTAGAAAACGAATTACAGAACAGGAGACTGTTCTATTTAAAACATATGTAGTGGGAGTGTAAAGTTATTAATGATTTTTGGAAGAGGTCACTGTGTTAATTGGTTGTATTATTGGGTCAGCTTTTACTCTATCCCCATAAAATGTGTTATTGAACCTTCCAGTGGAGCAAGCTGTTAGGTATACGCAATTCTTTATTCAACAAGTAGTGCTGGCAGCCTGGTGCGTATTAGCATCAGTTTGGAGGGAGCCCAAGGCTCTACCTATTGCTATGATTGTTAAGGGGTAGACGCGCCAATTTTATAGCATGAGCGCATGTTATAAAATCTGTTGGCTGCGCACGCATGCGTGCCACGTTTTATAATCTGAGCGCGCGTGTGTGGGCAGCGCGCGCAAAGGGGGGTGAATTTTTGCAAAGTACGTTAGGCGACGCAATCAGGCCGTCCCCAGTCTGCTCCAATTAAGGAACCGGCTGGGAGGGAATTTCCCTAACCCCCTACCTAACCTACCTTTCCTCAATTTTTTTATTTTATTACTTACTGCTCCTTGAGAGCAGGCCGGCCTCCTTTCCGCACAGACCTCGGCCCGCCCCTTTTTCAGGGCTCGGCACTTGTGCGCGTGTCGATACTTATACTCGTGGCTGGGCTCTTCTGAAAATGTGTGCGGCGTGCACAAGGCCCGGCCACACGCATAAGTACAGATTTCTTTTACGCACACCGGGCTTTTAAAATTCGGCCACAGTCATCTAAATGTGATCTACCATCCGAGTAGGATAACAGCTTTCAAATGGCAGACTCTGGGTAAATTTTAGCTTCAACAGCTTCAACAGCAAGAGGAAATGTGGAATAAAGGATCTGCACTTACAAAGGGGGGGAGTAGCTGGCTTGTTACGGCGGTTACTACCCCAAACCAAATAAGCCTGTTACTTCAATTTCTATGTAAATACAGCATAGTTCTCTGCTTCAACGGCAGGGGAGAAGAAAAAACTGATACTACACACATCCAGCAGAGCTCTCTGCTTCAACGGCAGGGGAGAAGAAAAAAGGGTTCGCACTCACAAAGCGGGGAGTAGCTGGCTTGTTACGGCGGTTACTACCCCAAACCAAATGTGCCTGATACTTCACTTTCGATGCATTTCCAGCATGGCTCTCTGCTTCAACAGCATGTGAGAAGAAAAAACTGATACTTCACGCATATCCAGCATAGCTCTCTGCTTCAACGGCAGGGGAGAAGAAAAACAACCAATAAGGGCTGTATAACATAGTCTGGGTAAAAACAAATAAGCATGGGTGTAGCTTGCTTATTGCGGCGGTTACTACCCCTACTACCCCTAACTTATCAGCTAGATATTCACTTGGATGCAGCTCCATCACTGCTTTCTACATTAATGGTGGGGGTGGAAGGGAAATAGAACCAAGAGCTAAGAGAAACAGATAAGTATGAGAGAAAAAAGTGTGTGAAGCTTGCTGGGCAGACTGGATGGGCCATTTGGTCTTCTTCTGCCGTCATTTCTATGTTTCTATGAAAAACAAGGGACTCAGGAGGCTGCAGATTATACTATCAGATACCTGAGAGCCCCAGTGGGCCTGGGATATGATGTTATCTGTCCTTGTGAGTGTCAGCTTGGTTGGGAAGGATTTGTCTTGAGAATCTAAGAAGCAATATTGTTTGGCAGGGGCTTTTGGGGGTCAGGTGTATTCCGAGGGGAGTTATGGAAAATACTGAGATGAGGGTTGGACATGCTGTTCTAAAACTGTAAGGTCAAGGGGACATAAGGCACACAGTACTGGCTGTATGTGGAATGAAGATCATTTTTGTGTGGTAGGAGTTTATGTGTTGATATCTTAAGGTGACATATGTATCCCTTTTTAGTCTTATATTTCAGGATCTGTTTATGATCAAAATGTTATGGTTTCAATTACAATTTCTGTTTACATAAGCTTTCCTTCAATAAAAATTTTGAATTGAAAAAAACAAAAAAAATGTAGTTGCATTTTTTATTTAACAGACGTATATGTGTGTGTGTGTAACCCCTTGATGGGAACATAAAATTATAGAGGTGTTGATGTCTTTTTAGGGGCTGAGGATCAGCCTCTGTGGGTTCAAATCACACAAAAAATGGTGAAGCAGATGGCATAATGGGCCTGGCTGTATTGCTCATGCTGGACAGGGAAGGCAACACAAAACAAAAAAACCACACCCTTCTTTTCCCCTCTGTGACCCATCTGACTGCACCCCCATACAATTAATAAATACAAGTCCTTTGAATGACAGACTCCACTCACAAACCCGCACCTTCAGATTAAAGGTAGGTTCACTGGAAAGGTAGAAACTTACACTTTCTGGTTCGGGTTCTCACAGTCAAAGTACGGTAAATAAAATCTTATATTCTGAGATATATGGGATCACAGATTCAACACAACAGTGAGCGTATTTATTTCTATATTTAAAAACGTATATACTGCATTATCCCATATTTTAAACAGTTCACAAGCAATGTTCATAAAAGATATACAAATAGCACCTTGACAAGATATATTATAGGCTTGCTTTAATAATCTATTGCCCCCACATTATTCCTGGGGGAAATTATGCACACAAAATTTTTAAAATTCTGCAGACTTTATATTGGACAAAATAATACAATATACATCACCATCTTTGAGTAATTAATTTAAAATTTAATACAGATAAGTTATTATTCAAAGATGCAAAGTTTTAAATATTTTGAGCAGAATTCCCCTAGAATTACACTCAGGCCGATACAGTACAGTGCGCTCCGACAGAGCGCACTGTTAGCCTGCTCTTGGACGCGCGTTTTCCCTTACCCCTTATTCAGTAAGGGGAGGAAAACGCAAGTCCAACCCGCGGCACCTAATAGCGTCCTCAACATGCAAATGCATGTTGATGGCCCTATTAGGTATGTGCGCGGGATACAGAAAGTAAAATGTGCAGCCAAGCCGCCCGAAGGTCGGCGCTAATTTCTTCTGGCACCGGGAAAATGCACAGAAAACCTCCGACTTAATATCATGGCGATATTAAATCGGAGGTCCCGAAGAGTAAAAAAAAGTTTTAAAAAAAAATTTTGAATTTGGCCTGCGGCTGTCGGGCCGAAAACCGGACGCTCAATTTTGCTGGCGTCCGGTTTCCGAGCCCGTGGCTGTCAGAGGGCTCGAGAACCAACTCCGGCAAAATTGAGCATCGGCTGTCAAACCCACTGAGAGCCGCCGCGCCTTTTGCCCATTTTTACCGCCGGGCCTAATTTAAATACTGAATTGCGCGCCCCGGCGAGTGGCCGGTGCGTGCGCAGGGAGAGCGGGCATTCGCCCGCTCTCCCGCGGACTTTACTGTATCGGCCTGACACTAAGAGTGTCCCTTTTACCCCCTCTCCCTACTCCCCTGGCCAGACCTGTTCACTCTGCCCTCTCAGGCCTGAACTCCTCACACAGTTCTGACACCACAAATGAGCATTTTCAAAGCTCACAATCTGGCTGCACTGAGCTCTGGGCAACATTGGCTGAATTTCATGCCTGAACTTCCCCTCTGAATACTGAGTCTGGGGTCACTGGCTACCGCTTTCCTCCCATGGCACCCAGTGACCTCACTTTCAGGTCAATACAGTAAAGTGCGGCCGCGGTTACCCCGCTCCTAACCTGCTTTCTACTCACTTTCCGGCCGCGTTAGCCCTTCCTGCGATACACAATCCCCTTTAACCGATTCTTACCGCCTCTTTAAATCACCGGGTAACCCCTTCCGCACGCGGCATGTATATTAAATGTAAACGATCAAATTAGCTATTCCCTGCCATACAGTAACGCGCGCCCCATCGCTTTTTTACCCTGCCGTTTTGCCGCACGTTTAACCTGCTAACTTACCACCTACCCTTACCCCTGCGTTAGAGGCAGGGGTAAGGGTAGGCGGCAAACTTTCCCCCTGCCCCCGCTCTCCTGCCCTGGTCGCGTCAATGGGTGCTGGTCTCCGGGGCAGCCCCAGTTCTCTTCCCCCTCCTCCCGAAGCAACGAAAGCGGAAAAAAGCGAAAAAAAAAAAAAAAAAAAAAGTAGCAACGAAGTGGATGGTTCTCCTACGCTCGGGATTGCCTTTACGTGCCTTGCTTCGGGAGGAGGGGAGAGAGGACTGGCAGTGTAAAGCAACGACTTACTTTTTTCGCAGCCCTCCTCCGGAGACGGACATCGGCGGAGACGGACCGCGGCTCCCCTGCCTCCCGGAGGCGAAGATGGATGCATGCACGGGCGAAAGCGACCCCTATGCGTGCAATTGGGCCGCTCAAGGCGTGACGTCACGACGTTTGGCGTCACGGCATGTGACGTCACGTCTTGAGCTGCCCAATTGCACGCACAGGGGCCGCTTTCGCCCGTGCAGGCATCCATCTTCGCCGGGAGGCAGGGGAGCCGCGGTCCATCTCCGCCGATGTCAGTCTCCGGAGGAGGGCTGCGAAAGAAGTAAGTCGTTGCTTTAAACTGCCAGGCCTCTCTCCCCTCCTCCCGAAGCAAGGCTGCTTTACGTGCCTTGCTTCGGGAGGAGGGGAGAGAGGACCGGCAATCTCGAGCGTAGGAGAACCGTCCACTTCCTGGTACCTGTCATTTCAAATGACATTTGAAATGACAGATACCAGCGTGTCCGTGAAGCGTTAGGCCAGCGCACCCAGGATACTGTATTGCCGTTACCCAGCGGCAGGTCCGAAAGGGCTTGGAACGGTCGGAGGACTGTTCATTGACCAACACTATGTTGCTGGTCATCCTGAGGCGGGCAGGATCGGTTGAGGGTCGGACCTTCAGTTCTTGTCTTTTACCTTGTCCTGCTCCTGGCTACCCATGCTCGCACCAGCTTACCTCCCACAGTGTGTCTTGGGGCTCCTCTCTGAGTCGCGCCGTGGCTCAAGGGCTCACAACACCTGCTTTAGAGACGACTGCGCTCCTCGCGCTTGTAACATATAGAATACGCTGGAAGAAATTTACGATAGAATAACCATCTATCTCTCAGAAATCAAACAGTGTCTATACAACCTAAAACTCATAATAAATATTGAGAAAACCGAATTAATCATCATAGACAAAAAAAAATCAACGACTCACCCATGCAACCACTCAAAACAGAAAACCCCAAAACACTAATCTCTCTCCTGTTAACCATGCTTGAAACCTAGGAATCACCATAGACCAAGATCTATCATACAAAACCAACATAACAAATAAAATAAAGGGAGATCACGTGATGTGGTGAGCTGGGAGGACGCGTTTCTCACCAGCTCCAGGGCCCACTTCACCCATCGCGAGCCATCACAGCCGAGCCAACACTGGGTCGTGATAACAGAGACATAAAAGGAAAGAGCTTATGTCCATAATCAATTATATGAACAGACTGACTCCGCCGATGACATCTAGGGCTGGCAGGAGGGAGAAAGAGAAGCCGAAGACGACTACCCCCAAAATGGCGGCAGTGGGAGAGGGGGAGTCTACTGCTGCACCGGCGGCTATAACTATAGCAGATATAAAAGAAGCCATACGAGAAGCGTTAGAAGATAAGCTGAATTACATCACTACCCAAATCGGAGAAGTTAAAGAGACTTTAAATGAGTTAACACCACGATTAGAGCAAGCGGAGAATAGGATTTCCAGCGTAGAGGATGATACGCTGCAGATGGAACGAAAACTGGCAGACACAGAAAAAAAAGTGCAATCTCTACAAAGTAAACTGGAGGATCTTGAAAACAGATCTAGGCGGGATAACCTGCGTTTCCTGGGTTTCCCGGAAAGTCTGGACGAAAAATCCTTATGTTCAATCTTGGAAGCATGGCTGCCGGACATTTTAGCACTCCCACACCTACAGGGAAAGCTCGTAGTGGAACGAGCTCATAGGATCGGAGCCAAGAGAGATGACCACCAGTATCCGAGATTAGTGATAGCAAAAATACTAAATTCGGCTCATAAATCTGAAATTTGGAGGGCATCGAGAGGACAGAAAGAATTAACTTACCAGGGGCATAGCATCCGAATATTCCAAGACTTTTCTGCAGGGGTCTCCGAAGCCCGTCGAGGTTTTTCGCCTTTATGCACCACACTACATAATCGGGGGGTGAAATTCTCTCTGCTTTTTCCAGCTAGGTTGAGAATCTGGCACGGGGGCAGGGTGCATACGTTTGAGGCTTTGGCACAAGCGAAAACTTTTGTGGACAAAATGGCTGAACAGTGAGTAGTCCCGAATGACCGTTGACAGCGGATATATTAAAAAAAAAAAAAAAAAAAAAAACGAACAAAAGCAGCTTAATTAACACCAAATGGGAGTTCAGCTTTTCTCTCAAAAAAAAACCAAAAAAAAAACTAATGAGCACGAGTAAATACCACCAAATGGAGACGGCCCTTTACAGCCTTTCAAAATAATATGGGGGGGTGAACAGTAGCCGAGGCGGCAATGCGGGCCATCATCAGACAGCTAATAGACCTCAAGACGGAAAAATCAAAAAAAAAAAAAAAGGGAAAAAAGACCGGAACAGAAAGCAGCCCAATACCAAAGTGGAGAGAAGGAGTCCCCTAAATTTCATAACGTTCGGACAGACCTGAATGACGGCTCGAAAAAAACAAAAAACAACCAAACAAACAAAAAATAAACAATATTGGAGATTGCCGAGTCTATACAGTGGACCTACCAAGGAGAGTCGAGGACAAGGAGGTGGCGTCCCAAGGCACGGCACAGGGAACAGGAACGGAGGTACAAAAGGTAACAGGAGCGGTGCGGAAGAGAGAAGTTCTTTAGAGCGCGTGGAGTTCTCGGGGGAGCCACAGAGGGTTGGTGGTTTCCTCGAGAAGGTTTCTCTCTAGACAGTGCGCGACATCTTGGAAATTATAACGCTGTGCCGGGAGGCCTCACCCTCGGAGAAGGATTGTAACTGTCCGGTCCATCCTGTGGGGAAAGCGGCGGGAAGACTTTTTCACCTGCTAGGGGTTAAGAACATGGTGGCAGGTACCCTCGTGCACTTATGGAACTCAAAAGTACCTGCTGGGAACAGGCAGAGGATATGGGGGCAGCGGAACGCGGGACAGAAAAAAAAAATTTCTCTCATGCAGCTTCTAAACTGTACTTCTACCCTTGAGGTTGTACTGGGGCTATGGCTATGTTGTTTATTATAATAAGAATTTTCAGGTATTGGTGAAGTGGGAACCCTGGACACATTAACAGGATCTCCATGCCTCCTGTGGGTTTCGGAGGCTTTCAGGTTTTTTACAGTATTGGGGAGGGGAGAGAGGGAGAGGGAGAGGGGGAGGGGAAGGGTAGGGAGGGTTTAGGGAAGTTGGGGAGGGAAGGTTTATGTTTATTGCCTGGTTACACATATGGCAAGAATATCCTGCAGAGGGGTGCTGTTGGGAAGAACCTTATGTTTAAGGTACAGAGGAGGTATAGGGGGACACAGTTTTCTTTTGTATAGTACGAGAGGGAGGAAGAAGGGGTGGTCAGGCTGGGGGCCTTCTCTTCGAGTGTATTGGCAATCTATAACACGAATCTTCTTAAAATATGTGTATAAGTGAATACAGCTAACCTAATATCTTGGAATGTCAATGGTTTGGGGACTCCGGTGAAAAGGAAAAAGGTACTGTCCCACCTTAAAAAATTGAATGCTGATATCGCCTGTATTCAAGAGACTCACCTTACAGCGTCAGAAAGCCAAAAACTACAGAGAGAATGGGTAGGTAAATGTTACTTTGCGGAGGCTATACATAGGAAAGGTGGAGTAGCAATCTTAGCTAGTAGAAACACAAACTTACAACTTACAAATACAATAGTAGACCCCAATGGTCGTTACATAATCATAGTAGGAGATTGGAACAGTCGTCCGGTTACAATATGTAACGTGTATGCCCCCAACGAATATAACCTCAGTTTTTTGAAAACATCTGCCAGTTATTACAAATACATACTAAAGGCACACTTTATCTGGTAGGGGACCTTAATTGTGTCCATGACCCATCTTTGGATAAAAATATCCCCGGTTTGAGCCTCAGTGGAAGGAAGCCCAAAGGAGTGGCATATTTATGTAAACAATTAACCCTTTTAGATGTATGGAGAACATTACATCCGACAGAAAGAGATTATACACACATCTCCAGATCACACCATACGCTCTCACGCATTGATTACATACTAATCTCGCAACAAGATTTTTTTACAGTGGCAAGGGCACAAATAGAAACGTTAGTAATATCAGACCACAACCGATTTTGATCCAAATAAGGCTAAATACACCGAGCTATCACAAGCGTATCTGGCGGTTTCCAGCCTTCCTTAGGGACGACGCCGCCTTTAAAGTTTTTCTTAAGGAAAGGTGGAAAGATTATGCCATCAATAACCAAGGACATGTAGATGCTCCGAGCCTTTTCTGGGAGACCGCAAAGGCGGTGATTAGGGGGGATATTATTTCTTATGTTCACGCACGAAATAAAGCGATCAACAAGGATATTATAGACCTTGAACGTTTACTTAAGGAAGCGAAGCGAATAATGATTCAAAACAACTCAAGTAAAAATCGGTCGGAGTATTATGGGCTTTTGGGCAGATTGAATACTCTTCTAGATGCCAGATCCCAGTCATATCTGTGGAAGGGACAGAAATCTTTTTTCCGATTTGGAAACAAACCAAGCAGACTTTTAGCAAATTTAACAAAAACACAAAGGCCAAGGTCTTTTATTGGTCAATTAAAAAAGCCTTCAGGAGAACATACGACCAAGGAACCCAAAATTAGCGAAATATTTAAACAATATTACAGTAGCTTGTATCAAGCTGGTACCTTGGGGGGACAAGAGGCTGAGGCGACATTTTTTCAAAACATTGCCTTACCTACACTCTCGGCAGCGCAACATGATTTTTTGAATCGCCCCCTTCAAACATTTGAGGTCTCACAGGTGATCTCAGCGGCCCAGTCCGGTAAATCCCCGGGTTCAGACGGGTTTTCCTTTGAGTTTTACAAAGTATTATCGTCTTACATTAGCATACCTTTAACGAATTATTTTACAGAAGGACTAAAGGAAGGGAAATTTTCCTCTTCCTTTAATGAAGCACATATAACAGTTCTTCCCATGCCAGGGAAAGACCCAACATGCCCGTCCTCATATCGGCCCATATCTCTACTTAACTGTGATATCAAAATTTTAGCTAAAGTACTAGCGGAACGATCAGGGGTCTTTCTTCCATATCTGATATCCCATCACCAGGCTGGATTTGTCAAAGGCAGAAAGCCGAATGCGAATATAATTAAACTCCTTACGGCTATGACAATCTGCCAAGATCAAGATATTCCAGCACTGGTGATTGGTTTCGACTCGGAGAAGGCCTTTGATCATGTAGCACGGCCTTATCTCTTCTCGGTACTGCAAAGATATGGTATTCAGGGTGACTTCCTGAGGTATATATCATTAATATATACAAATCCAACATCGCAAATACTGGCTAATAGTTGTTTATCGGAAAAAATAGTCATTCAGAGGGGGGTACGACAGGGATGCCCTTTGTCTCCTCTGCTATATATCTTGACGTTAGACCCTCTTTTGTGGAAAATAGATGAATGTAAGAGGGTGAAGGGTTTTGGAGGACCACACCATATTTTCAAAATAGCGGCTTTCGCAGATGACTTATTAGTTTTTCTTACACAACCCGAAATATCTCTCCCAGCAGTGCTTACACTTTTGGATCAGTTTAGTGAGTTTTCAGGCCTTAAAATAAACTATTTAAAGTCGGAAGTCTTAGATGTTACAGGGATACTTCGTAATAAATGGCAAGCGGATTTTCCTCTCCGGTGGGCCACGGAAAATTTAAAGTATCTGGGTCTTCGTATACCCCAAAAGATGGCCCAATTTTATTCTGCTAATGTGCAACCACTACTGGAGTGGACTAAGACCACCTTGAAGGGGTGGACACCCCTCCCGTTGTCACTAATGGGTCGGGTACATCTTTACAAGATGATCTTATTGCCAAAGTGGCTGAATACCCTACAATTAGCCCCGATTTGGATTTCTAAGAGAGACCAACATATAATCCAGCAAGCTTTACGACGCTTCTTATGGAGGGGACAGCGAGCACGCATCCCGTTAGCAGTTCTTATGAGTCCTAGGGATCGAGGGGGGCTAGGATGCCCAAATTTAGAATTTTACAATTTAACTTGTAGTGTACGATACATTAGAGATTGGCTTCATGGGCTTTCTTCCATCACACCCTATGCATTACTATTGGAATGGTACGGGGTGCAATCATTGAATCCTCTATTATATGGTCCTCATTTGAAGATACCCTTGCATATTAAATCGCACATTCTTTTTGACACTTGCAGGAAAGCTTGGCGATTGCTGTGTAGGACAGGCCACATACCGAACCATCTAAATTCTCTAATAACTATAATTGGCCATGACTTCTTCCCTTCGGGGAAGGGAGAGGGGACGTTCAAACGTTGGAACACAGTAGGGCTGAAATACATCTACGATATGTATGACAGATCGACTGGGATGGTGCTATCATTTCCGACCCTTAAAGAACGTTATAACTTACCAGAAACAGACCTATATGCATATTATCAACTCACTCATTTCATTCAGTCAGAGAAGAGTCTGTTAGCAGACAATTCAGAAGCTCAAAAATTGCAGGAAGTTATCCAGGCGGGGACAGGTAACAAAACTAAGGTTTCTAAGTTTTACAAGGAGATAATGGGGCTCTCAGAAAATAAGATTCTTGATCCACTTTATGAGAAGTGGCAGACGTGGGCACTGTTTGCATTAACAAAGGCAGAGTTTACCAAATGCTTCAGCGATTTGTCTGAAATATCGGAGCATGTGTTAATGCAAGAAACGCAGTATAAATTCTTATGGTTGAGTTATACAACACCGCAAAGGGCTTACCAAATGAAAATTACACAAAAACTGGATTGTCCGAAATGTGCGGACCAAAAAAGTGATATTTTTCATTGTTTTTGGGAGTGCGCAGAGATATCCCGGTTTTGGAGTCGGGTGTGTCATGCTTGTTCCGCCATTTTGAAAAAGACTCTAACACTGAACCCCAACTTATAGCTTTTTGGGCTGGAGGAGTCACCACACCTCCAATTGACTATCCCAGAACGGTTATTTTTATTGAAAGCGAGCACAGTGGGAAAACAAACTATATTAACTACATGGTTAGATACTAGGCCCCCTTGTTATGAGCATTGGTTTAAGAAATTGGTACGCCTATGCTCCTTGGAACATGCTATCCTTTCACCGGAGATGCCAATAAGATTGGTACGGACGAAGCAGATATGGGAGGCTTTCACAGGATATTTATCTCCCCAAGTAGGGGTCCCTGGAGACCCATGGTGCAAAGATTAGCTCTCCTAAGATGGTGGACGAAGGTACTCTACAAAGATGGTATTCTTGTAATGATTCAGAATTGTAAATTAATAGTCTCCAGGTATAGGGGGGCGGTTTGGGTTGTTTATGTTGTTTAGTGTTCCTGAGATGGGAAGGGGAGGGAGATGGAGGGCTGGGGAAACGAGTTTCTCAATTACTTGTAAACTATGTTTGTGATGTTGATATGATAAAAATTTAATAAATAAAGTTTCAAAAAAAACCCAAATAAAATAAAGGAAGGATATCACAAATTACTTACACTCAGACGTCTTAAACCTTTCCTGGCACAGGATGATTTCAGAACAGTCCTGCAACTACTCATATTTTCCAATCTAGATTACTGCATTGCCCTACTCCTTGGCCTACCACTTGCTACCATCCGTCCGCTCTAAATCCTACAGAACACAGCCGCCAAATCCTAACAGGAACAAGCAAACACAAGCATATTACTCCAACCCTCATCTCTCTACACTGGCTCCCAATAAAATACAGAATAGACTACAAAGTTCTAACAATCCTCCATAAAATAATCACAGGACAGCAAAACTACTGGCTGAGCAAATCCATCGAAATCCACGCTCCAAAACGGAACTTACGCTCAATGAACAAAGGCCTTCTCAAGATCCCTCACGCAAGAACCACTCATCAGAACACAACCTATGAGAGAGCTATATCCATCGCCAGCCCCGCACTATGGAACTCAATATCAACCAAAATAAGAACTCAACCAAACCTCAAAACGTTTAAAAAAGAGTTGAAAACCTGGCTTTTCACCAGAGCCTACTCAAACTCACTCAATCATCAACACTTCAAGACTCCCACCCAACCCTACATCAAGAAGAATTCCACATCCTTTGATCAACATAATAACCTCTAAGGCAACGGGCAACCGCCTTATCATCATATACAAATAACTTAACTATACCTTGAGCCGTAAATACCTGCTGTAACTGACCTAACTGGATAAACCATCCAACATTTTTACTTTTTTGTCTTCCGGCGGGGTCTCACCTCAACTATAAAACCCATTCTATGCCGTACAAGAACCTTTTTAGTATGTAATAACTAACACACAACCTGCATTAACTATTTTTATCTAATATGTTTACCTAATATGATTACTGTAAACTATTCTGATGGCGAAACCGAATGACGGAATACAAAACATGTTAAATAAATAAATAAATAAATCTCTGTGTGCTGCAGCAGTCAAAAAAGCAAACAGAATGTTAGGAATTATTAGGAAGGGAATGGTTAATAAAGAAAATGTCATAATGCCTCTGTATCGCTCCATGGTGAGACCGCACCTTGAATACTGTGTACAGTTCTGGTTGCCGCATCTAAAAAAAGATATAATTGCACTGGAGAAAGTATAGAGAAGGGCGACCAAAATGATAAGGGGAATGGAATAGCTCCCCTAAGAGGAAAGACTAAAGAGGCCAGGACTTTTCAGCTTGGAGAAGAGACGGCTGAAGGGGGATATATGATAGTGGTCTTTAAAATCATGAGAGGTCTATAATGGGTAAATGTGACTCGGTTACTCTTTCGGATAACAGAAGGACTAGGGGGCACTCTATGAGGTTAGCAAGTAGTGATGAACATTCTTTTTCACTCAATGCACAATTAAACTCTGGAATTTGTTGCCAGAGGATGTGGTTAGTGCAGCTGTGTTTAAAAAAGGATTGGATACTTGGCCACTGTTGGAAACAGGATGCTGGGCTTGATGGACCCTTGGTCTGCCCAGTATGGCATGTTCTTATTTTCATATATGTTCTTATAAGTTCTTGGAGGAGAAGTCCATTAAGGGCTATTAATCAAGTTGACTTAGGGGTAGATTTTAATTCGTCCCCCCACATAAATCCCGGGGTTTACGCACGTGGCTGGGCCTTCCGCACGCCGGGCCAATTTTCAAATGGGCTTGGCCACGCACGTAAATCCTAGTTCGCGATTAAGTGCCGGAACCTGTAAAGGGGGTGGTCCAGGGGGCGAGGAGGGGCAGGGCTGGAGGCGGCCGATACAGCGGCCATTTGCCGCTATGCCGGGGAAGCGTGCACCGGCAGTTGGCCGGCGAGCGCAATTTGCTTCTTCTCCAGAGGAGCAGCAACTTAAAAAAAAAATGGTAGGTTAGATTTACTGGGTGGGGAGGAGAGGGGAAGGGTAAGGGAGGTTAGGTAGGGAAGTTCCCTCTATTGGAGTAGACTGGGAGGGAACTGGGGAAGGCTGAGATGCGTTGCCCAGTGAAATTTGTAGATTTCTACCCCCTTGCATGTGCCGCCTGCACATACGCGCAATTAGAATATCTGGCGCGCGCATTATAAAATTGGTGCATCCATGTGTGTGCGCAAGGTAGCACGCACACGCTTCTTTAAAAATCTACCCTTTAGAGAATAGCCACTGCTATTACTGGTATCAGTAGCATGGGATCTACTTAGTGTTTGGGTACTTGCCAGGTACTTAACATGGATTGGCCTCTGTTGGAAACAGGATGCTGGGCTTGATGGACCCTTGGTCTGACCCAGCATGGCAATTTCTTTTTTTTTTTTTTAATTTATATCTTTATTGATTTTTTATTTAAACAAACAAGAAATTTTCAATGTTTCACATATTCATCCAGGTTACAAAAAGAAAGTACTACAATTTTCTTTCACCCATGTGAGAGATACAAGAAACAATTTTGAATGTTACCTGGATTGTGTACATTGAATTAATATAATAAGAAATACCGGGAGATCAAGGGTGATTATAGCAGTACTATTAAAGAAAATATGGTTTTACAAAGAAAATCACCAATTTAACAGTGGATTACGCCAACTAAATACTCTCACTTCCAACTACTTTCAGGATTTCCTAGGATTGCACAGAGGAATCTAAATGTTTCCGTAATTGTTCAGGGTCCACAAATATAAACTTTGCATCACCACGAGAAATTAAACAGCGACAAGGAAAACGCAATAGAAAACGTTCTCTTCTTGCTACCACTTCTTCCCTCATTTCTAAGAATTTTTTTCGCTTAGTTTGAGTTATCCTAGCTATGTCTGGGAATACACGTATTGGCTGGCCAAAGAATTTCACATTCTGGGATCTAAAGTACAATTTTAATACATTATCTCTTTCTATCCTAGAGGAGAATTGAACAATTAGTGTCGCTCGTAGTAAAATGTCCATCTCAAATGATTTTTCTAAAAAATTTGTAATGTCCAAAGTTTCTTCTTCTGGTAACGCTTAATTTTCTTCAGGTTTCGATTTTCCTTTCTCACGACCTCGTTGTTCTTGGTAATATGTAATTGCTATTGCTGGCATATTTTCTGATGGAAACTTTAATATATTAACAAAATAGCTTCTTAACAAGTCCAGGGGAGTCTGTAGTTTCGTTTTCGGAAAATTTAAGAAACGCAGATTTGCTCTCTTTGATATGTTTTCTTGATATTCCAACTTAGATTGAATCGTTTTCTCCGATCTTATGAGATTCCCTTGTATTTTTTCTCTCTCTTCTACTTTATGTTCCAATGTTACCACTCTTGTCTCAACCATACTCATCTTTTCTTCCACTAGAATAGTTTTATTCATAGCTTCTTTGACAGTCAGTGTTAATGCATTTATCGATTTTTGCATCACAATCAAAATATTTTTTATTTCCTCCAACGAAGGAGCTAAAGTAGAAGTGGTATTGAGGAGAGGAATATTACTCATTGCAACTCCTACCTCCGAAAGTCCTTCGCCGCTGGACTTGAGTTCTCCTCCTAGGCCCTGCTGTTGTTGGGCCTCTTTCCCACGCTCCCTGGAGCCTGGTTCCTCCGGGCTCACCGAGGAGAAGTCTCCATCTCCTCTCTGGGTAGCATACCTTAAGTCAGTTGTTCTCTTTGGCAGGTCTGGAGTCGTTGGATATCCCGGGCTAAGAGATGTCTCAAAAGTCAGGGGGCTGTGCTGCTGCTCCAACGCAGCCCCAGCGACCATAACATCCGGGTCTAAAGATGGCGTTTGCGCGAAAGCGGCTTCAATCCTCATCTGTCTCAAAGAATCGGGGGTAGAGGTATTTTCTCAAACCCGCGCCTTCCTCTTAGTATGCGGCATTTTTACAGAGAAAAACGCCAGAAAAAATAGTATCAATAGGAAAAAGTTACTTAGGATTTAGCTGGGAGGAAAATGACGAGGCGAGAGCAGCGATCTGCACACCCTCACTGTTCGGCAGCCATCTTGATCTCCAGCATGGCAATTTCTAATGTTCTTATGTCAGTGCAGGTTAGGAAAACGAACGCTCAATTTTATAACTATCCATTTCCCTGCCATGTGCACAGTCACAGGTTACAAAAATTGATGCTTACTACTTTTTTTTTTGTTTTTCTGACAATATTTCCACAATATTAATTTGGAGGAACTAAAGAAAAGCAGTATTTTCTGCTTTTCTGTTAAGTTTAGGAGGTCCTCAAGAATTAACGCCTGCTCCGGGGAAGGCATTAATTTTTAGAGTAAAAGTGTGCACATTGGGAGCATATTTATTTTTTGCATAAGTGGGTAATAGTTAATAGCCTCCTCAACATGAATTAACATGTGATAAGCGCTATTAGCTACGCACTGGTTTAGTTGTGTTTTGGATGCACTAAGCTCCTTATTGCATAAGGGGTTTTGGATGCATGTCCAAAATGTGCATCCACGCGTGTAAAGCCGTGCACTCCGCCGAGCACACTATAAATGCATTTTGCCTGTTAGTGTAGCTGGGTTTAAAAAACGTTTGGCCGAGTTCCCGGAGGATAAGCACATCAACTAAAATGAATCAATAGGGAATAGCCATTGTTTGATGTGGGCTTGGTAGCATGGGATCTTCTTAGTTTTTGGGTACTTGCCAGCTTCTTATGGCCTGGATTGGCCACTGCTGGAAACAGGATGCTGGGCTTGATGGACCCTTGGTCTGACCCAGTATGGCGTATCTTATGTTCTTATGAGATGCTGTAGATGTTTCCTTGATATCTATCAGCTCCTTGAGAGGATCGGGAGGTAAAAAAAAAAGCTGTGGAGAAAATCCTATTTTTCTTAAAAGAAGCAGCAGGGGAGTGTTTCTCTAAGGAGAACAGGTCGCCAACTTTACTTTAAAGCCGGATTCGGCGAAGGCGGGGGTTTGTGTCTCTGGGGGAGGGAGGGAGGGAGGAAGGGCGCTGCAGCTCCGGAGTCTCGCGGCGTCTTCCTCCGGCGCCATTTTGTGGCGGCAGCGGGCTGCAGGCGAGCACAGCGCAGGACTGGAGGGGGGAGGGGAGGAGGAGGAGGAAGACGTCGACGACGACCACGGAGAGGCTGAGGCAGCGAGCGGGGGTCAACGACGGCGCGAGTGAAAAGGCGAGAGAAATAGGAATTAACGAAAACAAACAAAAAATTATATATATATACCGAGAGGGAACTGACGAAGAGCGTTAAACGCGATATAAATAAGCGGCGAGGGCGTGTGTGAGGGAGGCGCGCTGAGGTGGGGACTCGACGGCGGAGACGGGGAGGCCGGAGGGCCGGGGCTTGTATCGCACTGTCGAGGTGAGTGAAGCGGGAGCTGGCCGGGGTGGGGGGTGGAGGGCAGAAGCCGGGGTGGGGGGTGGAGGGCTGCTTTTGTCTGGGTCGGGTTGGCGTTTCTCTTCTCTCCGGGGCCTTCCTCGGAGCGGCGAGCGAAAGACGGGGCCGGGTGGAAAGCGCAAATAGCTGTCATAATCCCCCCCCCCCCCTTTCTGCCCGCCTCCCGCAAATTTTTTTTTTTTTAAATAAATTGCATCTGCTGGGCTGGGGAAGGGGGAGAGCGGCGGTGGTGGTGGTCGGCCCCTCCTCCTCTTTCCTCCCCGGCCCGGGAGCGGGGTGAGAGCCATTTTGGAGGCTTCTCTCGGAGAGCCCCATAATAACCGACGGTGTAACGCCTCCCCCGCCCCCCCGCATTAGTCCTGCTTTTATTTCGGCATTCATCTGAAGATGGCTTAGCGAGGGGGGGGGGATTTATTTTTATTTATTTATTTTAAGCGTCACACCCCCCCCCCATGCGTACAGTTTTGTGTTTTTTTTTTTTTACCCTGGCGGGGGGGCGGAGAAAATTGAGCGCTTCAAGGCCAGTCCTGAGCAGGGAACTGCAGCGGAAAAAAAAAATAACCCGTTACCCCTGTCCAGTACCGTTTGTTAGCAGTAAGCCGAATGAGTTGTTTCCCTCCAGTACCTGCTCCTTATTTTTATTTGTAAATACATTTTTGCTATTCCCGTTTTCGTCCGCCAGTCACGTGGTTTAAAATCCTTTCCCTGTGCGCTGATCAGTGTCCTGTCTGGCTGCAAGTGTTAAATCCTGCAAGGAAACAGTCAAAGCAATTCACCAGGGGATACTAATACTGCATTTTGAATTCAGTGTGCAGATGAGTGTGTGGTGTGTTTTTTTTTTTTTTTTTTGTAGAAAGGTTTGTAACATTACACGTTAGTGATGTGAGGAATTTTTTATTTATTTATCTATAGCACTTTTTTATACCGACCTTAATAGTAATAACCATATCGGATCGGTTTACATAAAACAAGGGTATAACTGAAGCAATAAATAAAAGTAATTAACAAGAGAGGTGAATAAGGCAAAGTTACATTTAACAAGGAGCAAAAACTTGGGAAGCTTAAAAGCTGGAAGAAAGGTAAAGGCAGGAGGTAATTAAAACATAATACAAAAGGAATTTGGGTTAGAGCTTAAAATGCTTTAACCGGTGAGTGCCAGGGTGAGTGCCATTTTAGTTGAAATTAGTATGTTAGAGTAGTCCTGCTTTTTTGATATTTTTCTGAAATAGACTAAAAGTTTTCACTATATGCACAGAATCGGGAAGAACCTTTAGTGTAGTGCTTGTATTTTGGAGGGGCTGAGGTGTGGTAGTGTTACTAATTCATGTTAGATGTAAGGAAATGCAAGAAAATGTCATTAACCAAATGCATGGTGGTTCCAGTCTCTAGAGTTTTTTAATTTCAAGATCCACTTTTTGCATTTATGGAAAATTTGTAGTTTAAATCTATGGATGATAATACATATTCAAAAAGGATTGGAAGACCGGAAGTCATTTGTCCTCAGCTTTGCAGGTTTTTCTAGGTCAAAGAAATAGCGTAGACTGAGATTTGGAGGTGAGACACAGAAAAGAGGTTTAAGACATTCAGGGTTCCTCATAAACCTGAAAATACTCAAGTCTACTACTTCTTATTCTATCTTTACATTTATCTTAATCAGAAACCATATGATCTAAAATTATTAGAGTTGTGGCCCATAACTGGATTTTTTTATATCAGTGCAGTGAAAATAATTAGTACCTTTCTTTTCTGCTAATAATTTTTGATCTTATAGTTTTATACATCTGATTAGTTTGTGAGTTTTTTGTAAAGAAATATTTTCACATGTTTTTCTTGTCTTTTTTTTTTTTTACGGTGGTTCTCCAATTGCTCTTAACTCATCAGCAGGTTACCAGGTCTCTAAGAGCTGCTACGCTTATATTTTAATTTTAACAATTTCATGTTCGTGTGATTTAAAAAATATGCAGTTACTTAACTGCTGCACACATATGATTCCTAAGCTTGGGATTGAACTGTAGTTGCAGCTAAATCTTGATCATGCCTTTTCTTCCTAGGTTCATATGGGATTTGATATGAGCACAGTGCAGGTTTGTTTTTTTTGTGTTTGTTTTTTTTTAAATTTACCCTTTATGCCTGCATTGGCCATGACTGCTCCAGCATCAAGTGAGATGCTGGAGCAGGCAGACCTAGTACAGTGTAGATATTTTGAAAGTATCGTAAAACTCTGGAGATGTTAGGAACAAAATAATTTCTTTGCTATTTCTTGGGAATAAAAGTTAACCAAAAAGGTGTTACTTTTTTGAAAAGAGTAATAGCTCCCAAAAACTACTTAAGTTTATTGTTAACTTTTTCTTAGACTATCACCTTATTTTTTTGTTTGACCTTTATTTCCATTCATTTAAATAGACTTAACACGGCAACTATGCTTCTTTGTACTCTTTTTAGTAGAATTTCAAACTTTTTATCTGAATAGTTCAGAAGAAAATTTAGTATCTGTTTAGAATGATTTTGCCAAACATTGGGCAGACTAGATGTACCCAATTGTTCTCATCTCTCATCAAATGAAAACACTCATTGGATCAACCCTCCACTTACACCACACACCTCCCCAAGGCCTACTCGCTCCACCCAACAAGGAATGCCCCCCCCCCCCCATCAAATCCACCAAACTCACCTCCACAACAAGAAGAACCTTTTCAATAGCTGGCCCCACCCTTTGGAACTCCATGCCCCCAGACTTGAGCACTGAAACCTCCACCCGTAAATTTAAAAAAAAAACTAAAAACCCGGCTGTTTCTACAGGCCTTCCCCTCAGATACCCATCACCATTCAAACCACCCGACAACGTGATTAAATGAATGCAGTGTTGTAATTTCTATATTGAGTTCAGCTATTTTGCTCACTGTAAATATTTTATCTGTATATACATTTTTATTTTCCTAACCTTCTCCTCCTAGTTGTTCGCTAACTTTAAAACTGAGTTTTTCCCTCCATCTAATTTTCTTTCCTATAATAACCCTTCCAAAACATTGTACCTAGCTATTCTGTTTTTCAAAAATATTGTATCTAGTTCACCCACTTGTTAGCCTCTTGCTACAGTCTTTTGCCCCTTGTAAAGGCTACGTCTGTTGTCACGACGCCTTTTTATGTTTTATAGTTAAGAACATAAGAAAATGCCATACTGGGTCAGACCCAAGGGTCCATCAAGCCCAGCATTCTACAGTTTGTTCCTTGTAAAGGCTACGTCTCTTGTTATGGCGACGCTGTGTTTTATGTAAACCGATACGATGTCGGTATAGAAAAATACTTAAATAAAATATTCTAGTTTTCTATATAAACATGACAGTCTGTTTTCATAAGAATTCGGCTTGTATAGGTTATTACGCCAGGCCATCATGGATTGGCTGAACACATCGTTTGGCTTATTGTACAGATTTGTATAATTTTCTTTGGAAAAATGAATCACATTCATACAGTGGAAGAGGGGAAGCTAAGGCTCAGTATCTCTTTTGTGATCTGGCATCATTAAATAGAATATTGTAAATCAGAAAGATAGTTTTCATTATTACTGTGAACAAAAAAGGCCTAAGGAATTAATGACATTTTGATGAGAAACTGGTGCTTTCAAGATGAACTAGGTTAGTCGACCCACCCTTGGGAACAAGAGATAGGGGATCGTCTCTTTCTTCTGTTAGAGGTGGGTCGAGATCTCATCAGATCAGTGGGTCCTGGAGGTGATACAGGAAGGATATGTACTGGAATTTTGCAGTGTTCCTCGGGATGTGTTCATGGTTTCTCCTTGCCTCTTCCCGCAGAAGAAGCAGGCAGTGGAATCTATGCTGTCAAGTCTCCTCAGTGTGTCGGCTGTTCTAGTGCCTTAGTCTCAAGAAAGTATAGGGCAATATTTAATTTATTTTGTTGTACCCAAGAAGGAGGGCTCCTTTTGTCCCATCCTGGATCTCAAAGGAGTCAACCGTCATTTGCAGGTGACTCATTTTTGCATGGAAACCTTGCACTTGGTGTTAATGGTCATGCAGTTGGAGAAATTATTTACCTCTTGATCTGTCTGAGGCCTTCCTCCATATTCCCATCTGACTGGAACACCATTTTTCTGCATTTTGTGGTGTTGGGATGCCACCTCCCTCCGGACAAGTTTGTGGAATCTCCCTGCCACGACCCTTCCAAGAGAATGGCAGTGGAAGCTACATTGACCAGATTGCTAGCCTTAGAGGCTATAACGTTCAGACCTATCCTGGACCTCAAGGCAGTCAACCGTCACCTGAAGATTCCTTGCTTCCGCATGGAAACCCTATGCTCGGTAATAAGGGCGATACAACTGGGAGAGTTCCTTACCTCCCTGGATCTGTCGGAAGCCTACCTACACATTCTGATCTATCAAGAGCATCAGCGTTTTCTACGCTTCTCGATCCTGGACAGTCACTACCAGTTCCGGGCACTACCTTTCGGGTTAGCCACTGCACTCCGGAAGTTCACCAAGATTATAGTGGTGGTGGCAGCAACACTGAGAAAGGAAGGAATCCGCGTGCACCCTTATCTAGACAATTGGCTGATCAGAGCGAAATCCCCAGAGGAAAGCCACCAGGCAACCAACAGAGTCAAAACTCTACTGAGAGCCTCGGGTGGGTGGTCAACACAAATAAGAGCTGCCTGCAGCCCTCCCAATCTCTAGAATACTTGGGAGTCCGGTTCAACACCAAACAAGACAAAGATCAAAACTGTTGACCCTGTTGAGCGAACTTCGCCCCACAGCATGGGATTACCTACAAGTTCTCGGCTTCATGGCATCCACACTGGTAGTCCCATGGGTACGAGCTCACATGAGATCCTTACAACGCTCACTACTATCACGATGGAATCCACTATCCCAGAAGTACACCGTATGGCTTCAGCTCCCAGACAGAGTTCGGGCCCAACTACAATGGTGGCTACAAGAAGCCCATCTGAGCCAGGGAGCGAGACTATTCTCACCAACCTGGATTCTACTCACCACGGATGCCAGCCTATGAGGATGGGGAGCACACTGCCAGGAGCTAACCGCCCAAGGGCAGTGGAACAAAGGAGTCGGGATGGAACATCAATCGCCTAGAAGCCTGGGCAGTCAGACTAGCCTGCTTAAGGCTCGATCACAGACTCCGAGACACAGCGGTCAGAGTAATGTCGGACAACGTCATAACAGTGGCCTACATCAACCGTCAGGGAGGAACCAGAAGCCAACAGGTGCCTCTAGAAATAGACCTCCTAATGTCATGGGCGGAAGTGAATCTTCAAGAGATCTCAGCCGTCCACATTGCTGGAAAAGACAATGTCGCAGCGGAGTACCTCAGCAGAGAAACTCTAGATGCAGGAGAATGGAAGCTGTCGACCACAGCATTTCAATTGATAGTAAACCATTGGGGAACACCAACCATGGACCTTTTGGCAAACCGGTCCAATGCCCAAGTACCCAGTTTCTTCTGCCGCAGACGGGAACCCCAGTCCCAGGGAATCGATACCCTGGTACAGGCCTGGCCACAGGAGACTCTGTTATAAGCCTTCCCGCCGTGGTCCCTATTCAGCGCGATCATCCACAAGTTATAACACCACAGGGGACCAGTACTTATAGTGGCCCCGGATTGGCCAAGAAGACCGTGGTACACAGACATGCGAAGACTGCTGACAGGGAACCCCCTGCCGCTACCTCCACACAGAGACCTGCTCCAACAGGGACAGATCCTCCACGAGGATCCAGCTCTATTCTCTCTTATGGTCTGGCCATTGAGAGGACTCTCCTAAGGAGGAGCGGATACTCGGGGACAGTAATTGACACCCTACTCCGAGCACGCAAGTTCTCCACATGCTTAACATACATAAGGATTTGGAGAGTATTTGAAGCCTAGTGCGAGGACCACAACATCATACCACGTTCTGTCAAAATTTCTGCAATTTGGGAATTCCTGCAGAACGGCCTACAGAAGGGATTGTCCCTCAACTCCATCAAGGTACAGGTGGCTGCATTGTCATGCTATGGAACCAAGAACGAGACCAGCAGCATAGCCTCTCACCCGGATGTCTCCCACTTCCTGAAAGGAGTCAAGCATATCCGACCATCCCTAAAGTGGTCGGTGCCTCTTTGGAACCTCAACCTAGTCCTAGATTTCCTAGCAGGAACCTCCTTCAGACCTCTCCGCGGCTTGTCTCTCCGACTATTAACATTGAAGACAGCCTTCCTGCTGGCAGTCTGTTCAGCCCATTGTATATCCGAGCTACAAGCACTGTCCTGCCGAGAGCCGTTCCTCAGATTCACCCCGGGAACCATCCAGTTACGTACAGTTCTGTCGTTCCTCCCCAAAGTAGTGTGTCACTTCCATCTCAACCAAACCATCTCGCTACCATCGCCAGATGAGCATAAGAATTTGGAAAAGGCTCGAAGTCTCTGCCATCTCAACATCGGCAGACTCCTAGTCCGATACCTGGAAAGGTCGTAATCCATACGAAAGACGCACAATCTATTCATCCTTCACAGCGGGAAGAAGCAGGGGGAAGCGGCCTCGCGAGCAACCATAGCCCTCTGGATCAAAGAAGTCATCAAGGCGGCCTATGTAGAAGCAGGCAAGCCACTGCCTTTACACGTCAAGGCCCATTCTACTAGAGCCCAGGCAGTGTCCTGGGCAGAAACCAAGATGCTGTCACCCGCCGAGATCTGCAGGGCGGTGACAGGGTCCTCCATCCACACCTTCTCCATATTTTACTGCCTGGATGTTCAGGCTCGGGAGGACACAGCATTTGCAAGGGCAGTACTAAGTGGGTCACAAGCAGCCTCCCACCCGGTTCAGGAGTAGCTTTTATACATTCCATTGGTCCTGAGTCCATCTGCTACATGCCAGGAAATGGAGAAATTACTTACCTGATAATTTCGTTTTCCTTAGTGTAGACAGATGGATTCAGCATCCCACCCACGGCTGCCGTTACTCATAGAATTCTCGGGGGACATCTCTGGGAGCGAGTGATTCAAGGGTAAGCCATGCTTTCCTTCATCTAGGACACCCATCCTACCTGGTGTCGACGTTTCTCGGTTGAGGGCACTGGCGGTCTCCAGCTATAGCCAATTCAACCAGTTCAAATTAATCAAGTTATCCAAGTTATAAAGTAATCAAGTTATTCAAATTATTCAGTCATACATATATCCACAATGCTTTTCGAGGAGAATACTGAAGAGCTGCACTTCCTGCAGGTGTATATGTACTAGGACTGATGTCAGATTGAAATCTGATCCATCTCCAACTGCTATCAGGAGTACACTATACCCATTGGTCCTGAGTCAATCTGTCTACACTAAGGAAAACAAAATTATCAGGTAAGTAATTTCTCCATTTATTCCCTCAACCCCTCCTTTGCTCCCTCAACCAATCTTCCTTTTAGCACCCCTAGTTGATAGCTTCCTTTTGCACACTGTGGATTGATCTGGCAAAAGTAAGAGTGGTGGTGCATTGGGCTGCATCCTTCTCTTCTGTAACTCTGTCCTGACTTGTTTTGAAGCAGGGAGGGGAGGGTGTTTGTGTGAGTGCTTCAGCTGCCAGAGGAATGTATGTATGTTTGTAGGGTTGGAAGGGTATGTGTGTGTACTCTGCTGTTTTCTGCATATTTTTCATGTATGTACACTTTTATATGTATAAAATTCTTGGCTATGGGAAATCATGAGTACGAAACTTACATGCATAGTTTTAAATGTGTAAATAGTCTGCATGTGGACACAAGACAAATGACCACCATCGTCAGGTGCATAAGTAGTTCTATATTTTACTGTAAAGAGTGCCTAAAAATGGTGGTTTGCTGCTACTTCAGTTGGTCCTCCTTACTCATTGTTCATTGCTGAGTTAGCATTTCCAGGAGTAGCGTTAAAGATGAAAAACTGTCCAAGACAAATGGCAGGAGAGAGTGGATAACTTTGCTGTTGAGAAATTTCAAACAAGTGGGTGCTGAAAATATACTTATCAAGGAACTTTTTACTTGGGTACATTGACCAACTTGCATTACTGTGCGTTTATAGAGTATTTATTTAGATATATTTTATTTGTAATTGCTCTTGGACCAGTTATATAATGTAACGTAGTTATAACGGCAGATAAAGACCAGGTGATCCACTTAGTCTGCCCAGTAATATGCTTATGGTAGTGTCACTCCGTGCAGGTTACCCCCATGTGCTTTGTTTAAGGGTAGTAACTGGCCCTCCGTGTTTTGGGAGCACTAGGGAGCGATCCCAATTTCCGGGGAGAGTGGTGTGCCCTTGGACCACGACGCGACTGCGGAGAGGAGCTCCGTGGAAGCGCCGAGGCAGGTGAGATGTGTCCAAGCACAGGCAGAAGACCAGGGACTTGGAACTCCGCCGAACCTGACACATCAGTAGAGACCCACCAATGCAATGCTGGTCTCTGGGGTAGCCCTCCGGCCACTCGATAGCCCTTTTGGACCTGCCATATGGGAAGGGCAAATGCGCCAGGACGGACAGAGGTCAAGGGCAGATGATGGAACTGGAACAAGACTTGAAGACTAAGACATGATCAGACGATACTGGATAAGGATGAGGCAAGGCTTAAGAGAAGAACATCAGGGACACTGACACTTGCTGAGTGGAAAGACGACAGAAGAGTTAAAAATCAGTATGAAGGAATCCGACCAAGACTCTTGGCATCAACCATCCTGGTCTGAGCTTCAGGGACCTGGCGTGATTGGCGCAGGCCAACCTGAAGAAACGATGGCTTCAGACCCAGCACAGAAGACTAATCAGAAGGTCAAGATCGAAGTTGAAGAGAGAACGGGCAACTAGGAGGTAAAATCCGGAGCCAAGACACCCGAGAAGAAGGCTACCCTGACGAGGGAGCCAAAGAGTCTGAAGGCTTCTTTGACGAAGGAGCCAAAAGGGTCTGAACGCTTAACAGTGAAAGGACTGAAGACTACGACAACTTGACACGAAGACGTCTAGAACATCTGGACTTCATCCTCCAGGGCACTCAGTGAAGAGTATCAAGGAGGTGTCGAGAGAACTGGAGAGCGATACATCAAAGAAATGGACATCTGGACTTCGGACCTCCAGGTCACTCAACTAAGAACATTGAGGAGGCTCCGAGAGGCAGAACAACTGGATGACGGACATCAGGAGAGACAGGACATCGGAAGGCGAGGAGTTCAGGAAAATCTGAAGGTAAGGACAGGAAGGTCGGATGACAAAGACATCTGAAGACAAGGACTTAGAATCTGGCGAGAGACCAAACATGGAACGAAGATGCAGACAAAGGATCAGGAACCACAGAGGAAGACAAGAGAATTCCCACGAAGAACAGAGTGCCTTGAAGAAGCGGAGGAGGACATAGTCGGAGACTCCTGGACCGAAGAGCTGGAACGGAGGATCCAGGAGCAGTCCAACTCCATGATTGGCTCCTTGCAAAGAGGAACTGAAGACTGAGCCCTTTTGTAGGGCTGAAGAGAAACACCCAGGATGACATCACGAGGAGGAGCCAGGAGGACTGGCCCTTTAAATCCAAGGAAGAAGTGCAGTCCCACGCCTAAGGAGGCCAGGACCAGGGACAGCAGCCATTCTGAGAAGGAGCTGAAGTGGCACTAGGCCAAGAAGCAAGGCCCAGCTGTAAAGGTGGCCACCTGCTGCGTAGGAGGAGGAGTTCCAGTGTGGCCTTCAGGCCGCGGAAAAGGAGCAACGACGGCAGCATTTCCTGCCGCGGAAAGGTTCCAATGCGGTGGCTCTGTTTGCCGCGGCTAGTAGCTTCAGGGACTGCCTTCTGGCCGTGGAAGAAGGTAAGCGGCAGCCTCTGGGCCGCATGGGAATGACGTCAGCGGCTCCTGCCGCGAAGGCAGGATGATGGCAGCGGCTCCAGCCAGCGTCTGCGGCCTCCTGGCCGTATCTGAGCAAGGCGGCACAGCCCACCCTGCAGGGGAATGGTGTGGGCGGTATCCTGACCGCAAGGAGGAGAAGCGGAGGTGGCTGGCCTGCCGTGGAATAGCTGGCTGGAAAAGGTGAGAGGCTACTTGTGGGCCTATCCCACAAGCAGAATTGTAACACCGTGCAGTTTTTGGGCCGGGGAGGATTGCATTGAATGCCTTGGTGAAGGAGCATAACTGCCCGATGCAGATGAGCTCCCTTCCCTCTCCCCCCCCCCCCCCCCCCACCCCCGACAGGCGATCTTTTGGACCCTCTGGTGTTGTGCTTGTGGCGATGGAAGAACTTAGCTAAGCCCTTGTGTTTGAAGGATTTCATATGGAGCAAATGCTTATAATTTCTAGATGAAAACTGGTGGGTTGGAGTCTAAGACTTCAGGAGATCAGGGGGTGAGGGAAGAAGGATAGAGGAAGTGCTAGCAAAAGAAGAAGTTCCATTTTCCGTCAATAAGCAGGCTGAATTAGCTATATTGTCTAGGTGACGTCATCTGATGGCTCACTAGGTGGAACCTTCTCTCCAAGCTACACGGGGCTTGCTCTTCTTAGTATGCGCAGTAGTTCAGTGGGATTGTGTGTTGCAAGGTCTCCCAGTTTCATTTTTTTTCTGTGCCTATGCATGGACATGTGGAGAACCTTTGCTCTACTTTTTCTCCTCCAGAAAGAAATTTTTCTCACAATTCGTGAACCCCCAACAGATCTTATAAGTGCTTTCATATCTAAGAATGCTCTGGGTTTCAAATACTGCTAATGCGGTCATATGTCCATCACAGGCATAATTATTGCTACATATGTCTCTGGCCTGTGACCAGGCTAATTGCTGTGACTGGACGTTGCCGCAAGCGTGTCAGATGGCCCAAAAGATTGTCCGTCTGAGGGAAGAGGAAGGGGACTCATCTGCATTGGGCAGTTATGCTCCTTCACAGAGGCATTAAACACAAACCTCCCCAGGCCCCAAGACTCATCTAGACCTACATAGATGGGCTGCATCCATATGCCCTTCAGAAAGGCCTAGTGCATTGTCAAAGTAAAAGATGAATCACCCAAAGGATTGTGAAGACACCACTCTAAATGTAAAGAGTACATTTACATGCTGGGAAACTGCCTACTGACCTTAGGCCGACAGCGCCTATCCCTGAAAGAGCAATGTTCCGAAGCACTCTACGCAGCCTTTGTTGAAAGGAAGTGCTTTGACAATCCCAACACACTGAGATGCGACTGCATGCAGAACCACAACCCTGCAAAGCATTCGTTGAAGCAAGGGCAACACCACGAAGCACTGAAGCATGTGCCAGACAGTGCACCGAGGTGCGATGCACCAATGCTGAAGTACGCAACACAAGAACCCATAAAGAAACACAGGACGTAGGCACTGACGCAGCACCACAAGGTGCATGAGCATTCTGTGCCACTTAGCACAAGGGTTGAAGGGCTCCCTTGATCAAACACCCTAAAACATCTGCCAACTCAGGACACAGAACTAGATCCACATACACCTAAGAACATAAGGGATCAGGAAAGAATCTACACCAGCTGACCTCTTGATTTAAATTGAGCCATTCTCTATACATTTTCTAACTATGCCTGATCATCGCGTTCACAACTGCATTCTACTGTCTCTTCTGTCTCATCGCAGAGTGAGAAATGGATCTATTTGAGCCTCTACATAAAATCACTTCACAAATGTAAAGCTTCATAGCTTCAAGAGGATTTATACCCAAGAGACAAAAATCCCTGGCCAGAACATTACATTTTAGTCCAATCCAACCTCTTCCTTCTGCTATTGAGAGAGCAGCTGTTCCACCTCTGAGGTGCCGCAGAGTTCTCTATCACGTCTCCTCGCAAGGCATGCAGTCGACTTAATATCATTGGAGGGGGCACCCCCTCACTATCTCCAGGAACCTGTTCCAGCCATGTGATGGAACAGATTTCATTAATTTTCAGAAATCTCTTCACTTCTCTGCACTCTGAGTGTGGGACCGATAGCTCTCCGGTAGGGAAGAAGATTTCTTTGCAGTTACCTGAACCTACATCTCCACTATATGTGATTCCACAATCTTTACCATCCAAGGATGCTACTAATCCCGTGGCGGAAAGCAGCTCATTTCCTTCTCCCCAGTCTAATCTTCCAGGTGATGTCTTGCCTAATCATTCACAAGCCAGTTCAACAGAAATGCCTTCCGATCCCTGGAGGACCCTCCAGAGCACACCTCTCTGCTGGAAGACCTTACATATTCCAGATTTGTGGAGAAGCTGGGAACTACCTTGAACGTGGAAGTACGAAAGGTGCCTGACCCATGTTAAGTATTGGGCATCTTAAAAATTCTAGACATTCCAGTGGAGCCCACGGTTCTACCTTTGCATATCGTGTTGGACTCAGTTTTGATGAAATGAAGTGTCCCCTTTTTCTGGGTTACCTGTGTTTTGAAAACTAGTCATCAAGTTTTGCTTTAAGTCTCTGGGTTATGGAATAATGCATTTATTTCATGCCTCGGTGGTAGTGGCATCTGCAGTGAAAAGAGCTAAGAAGACAAGACTCTATCTCGGATGACTTTGGCCATAAGGTGTTTCAGAGCTCAATGCTGACATTAAGAATGCAATAGCATCAGTTCTACATGGTACTATATTTGTATGAATACCTGCAAAAATTAAAACCTTTTGTAAGATCGGAAATGAGAGAGAGCAGATAAACCCCTCCCCCAACCACTCCATGATTTGTAAGAAGGCATAAGACACTTACTCCATATGGTTTATGAGGCGTTTTGAGACTGCAACTCATACTTCTGTAGCGTCAACTGCTCGCTGAATTAGATGGCTATCAGAGAAGCTGGCAGACCTCAACATTCCTAGGCGATAGCCTATTCGGGGACAAACTTAGGGAGGCAGGCTCCCAAGTTAAAGAACAAAATGTAGCAGTATAGTCTTTAATGATGACTTCAGAACACCAAGGAACATCACAATATAAACCCTCGTTCTGCTAACGAAAACCATACAAACAATTTCCACTGTACCGCATGTCAACATACCAACAACCCAGGATGCAGGCTCAAAACAACACAGCCTACAGGCTGCCAGAGAGACCATAGACCACAGAAGCAGCAACAATTACCTGCTTCGAAATCTCAACCGAATTTTTGAGACACAACCAGCCACAGTCATCTGTTCTAGTCAGGGGCAAGATCAGTCACTATTTTTCAACATAATTCCAGATAATGGACCAGTGACTACTAAATATAGTTCAATAGAAATACCATCTGGATTTCATCCATGAGACCCATCTCAGTTAGTTCTTAAGCCAAGAGACCCAAAGGTTATTAGCTCAAGATGCTATTCATAGAAACAGAAATGACGGCAGAAGAAGACCAAACGGCCCATCCAGTCTGCCCAGCAAGCTTCGCACTTTTCCCCCCCCTCATACTTATCTGTTACTCTTGGCTCTTAGTAACCTTTTGGTTCTATTTCCCTTCCACCCCCACCATTAATGTAGAGGGCAGTGTTGGGACTGCATCTAAGTGAAATATCTAGCTTAATTAGTTAGGGGTAGTAACCACCGCAATAAGCAAGCTACACCCATGCTTAATTGTTTACCCAGACAATGTAATTCAGTCCTTGTTGGTGGTTGTCTGCCATTGAAGCAGAGAGCTGTGCTGTTGAACGTGAAGTATCAGGCTTATGAGGTTTGGGGTAGTAACTGCCAAAACAAGCAAGCTACTCCCCACTTTTTTGTGAATGCAAATCCTTTTTTCCACATTTCTTCTTGCCGTTGAAGCTTAGATCAATGTTGGAGTCGCATTACCGTGTGTATGTTTATTGAATAAGGGTATTATCTCCAAGCAGTAGCCGTCATTCCCGCGAGCCACCCACTCTTCATTCATGTCCTCTAGACTTTGTGGATCCACAGTCTTTATCCCACGCCCCTCTGAAGACCTTCACAGTTCTGGTCTTCACCACTTTCTCCGGAAGGGCATTCCAGGCATCCACCACCCTCTCCGTGAAGAAATACTTCCTGACATTGGTTCTGAGTCTTCCTCCCTGGAGCTTCAACTCATGACCCTGGTTTTGCTGATTTTTTTTTTTTTTTTTTTTTTTTTTTTTCTCTGACGAAAAAGGTTTGTCAATGTCTTTGGATCATTAAAACCTTTCAAGTATCTGAAAGTCTGTATCATATCACCTCTGCTCCTCCTTTCCTCCAGGGTGCACATATTTAGATTCTTCAATCTCTCCTCATAAGTCATTCGATGAAGACCATCCACCTTTCTGGTCGCCCTTCTCTGGACCGCCTCCATTTTGTCTCTGTCTCTTTGGACATACGGTCTCCAGAACTGAACATAGTACTCCAGGTGAGGCCTCACCAAGGACCTGTATAAGGGGATAATTACTTCCCTTTTCTTATTCGATATTCCTCTCTCTATGCAGCCCAGCATTCTTCTGGCTTTTGCTATCGCCTTGTCACAATGTTTCGCCGACTTCAGATCATTAGACACTATCACCCCAAGGTCTCTCTCCTGCTCCGTGCACATCAGCCTTCTCCCCCCCCCCCCCCCCCCCCCCCCCCCCCATCGAATACAGTTCATTCGGATTTCCACCCCCCATATGCATGACTCTGCACTTCTTGGCATTGAATCTCAGCTGCCATATCTTTGACCACTCTTCCAGCTTCCTTAAATCCCGTCTCATTCTCTCCACTCCTTCCGGCATCTCCACTCTGTTGCAGATCTTAGTGTCGTCCGCAAAAAAAAAAATCTTACCTTCTATCCCGTCCGCGATGTCGCTCACAAAGATATTGAACAGGACCAGTCCCAACACCGATCCTAGCGGTACACCGCTTAAAACCGTTCCCTTCAGAGAGAGTTCCATCTATCATCACACATTGTCTTCTGTCCGTCAACCAGTTTGCAATCCAGGCCACCACCTCTGCACTCACTCCTAAGCTTCTCATTTTATTCACCAGTCTCCTGTGCGGGACTGTATCAAAAGCTTTGCTGAAATCCAAGTAGATGACATCGAGTGCTCTTACTTGATCCAATTCCTTGGTTACCCAGTCAAAAAGTCAATCAGATTTGTCTGACAGAATCTTCCCCTGGTGAATCCATGCTGCCTCTGGTCCAGCAATTCTCCCGACTGTAGATAGTTCACTATTCTCTCTTTCAACAGTGACTCCATTACTTTTCCCACCACCGAAGTGGGGCTAACTGGTCTGTAGTTACCAGCCTCTTCTCTGTTCCTACTCTTGTGAAGCGGGACCACCACCGCTCTTCTCCAATCACTCGGCACCACTCCCGTTTCTAGGGTAAGGCCTTTGATCGCACCCTCACCCCGGCAGACCTCCGCGCCGACCACGAGGCTCCAATCCCGACACCAGACGCCTCCTCCAGCCCTCTTCCGTGCCGGCAGCCAATCAGACAGCACCGCAGCGCTGCCAATCACAGCAGGGCCAGGAGCCCTTTAAATCACTCGCAGCTCCTAGGCGTCGCACGCCGAGCGTCGCACGCCAAAGGGGCCAGCCCCTTTGTGCGCCCCTTTGTGCGCCCCTTTGTGCGCCCCTTAGTGCAGCCCTGAAGAGCAGCCCTGAAGAGCAGCCCAACAACCAGGCTTCTATCCCATCTGGTTCTCAAGGTAAGCCTGACAGGCTATTCCGTTAGCGTCAGTGAAAGCAGTGCCCTCATAGCGGTCCTAACCTCCCAGCCCCCGACGAACCCTCAGTGTCTAATCGGAACCTACCACCCCCCTCCTGACACTACTAGCCTAAAGGGTAATCCAACCTGCTGTCCACACACCCGCTCATCCTTCCACCATGCATCCACTTACTATCCCCATCATTTACAACCAAAAGTGGAGAGCTCCTAAGCTCCCCACACCCCACCTGATCCGCCAACAGAGAATCAGGCCCATCATGCTGACACCCATAACCCAATGTCTAGGCCTGGCTCTTCTTTCACTCACATTGTTCAACGCGCAATCCATATCCAAAAAAACCACCATACTCAATGACTTCTTATCTGACTCTAAACCCGATATTTGCGCTATAACAGAAACCTGGTTAAAACCCACAGACATTGCCCTAATCAACCAGCTGCCTATCCAGAACTACGATATACTATCCATACCCAGACGTAAAAAAAGAGGAGGAGGCCTTCTCCTAGCAACCAAGAAACAACTAGGCCTGACACTGCAGACATCCAATTCCATGGCAAACATAGAATTTGCGCTTTTCAACTCTAAACATCTGACTATTGCACTAATCTACGCTCCCCCCGGAAGTCTTGAAGCAAACCCTTCCCCAATCATAGAGCTAACAGCTAAACACCTGAACTCTGGAAAACCAACCATCTTGATGGGTGACTTCAACCTCCATGTGGATGTCCAACCTCAATCCTCCAACTGTAAAACTCTTCTCTCCTCACTCAACCATATGGGCTTCAGACAAATAGTAAAAGATCCCACCCACAAAGCAGGTCACACCTTAGACCTTATCTTTATAAACAAAGGTCTCTCATCTCACACCACTCCTACCTGCTCCACGGTACCTTGGTCTGATCACAGCATCATCACATCCATGTTAGAGATGTCGGAGCCGCCCCCCCACACAACCCAATCAATCTCCATTTCAGTTAGAAAACAGTGCTCAGGAGATCACCTCAGCAAACACCTGACCAAAGAGCTAATGAATCTAGATCTTACGGACACCAACTCAGCTACAGCTTCATGGCTCAACATCACCAACAAGGTCGCAGATCAAGTGTGTCCCATAAAAACAAAGTCCATCAACCCAGACAAAGACAACAGGAAACCTTGGTTCACTACAGAGCTGAAATCACGCAAACACGAGCTTAGATGCAAAGAAAACCAATGGCGAAAAAACCCAACTAAAACATCCCTTCTCAACTACAAATCATGTCTTAACACATACAGAAACGAAATAAACAAAACCAAGAAAGAATTCTTCTCCAAAAAAATACACCACTTCTCATTTGACTCAAGAGCCCTCTTCGCCTATGTTTCAGCCCTCACCAAACCTCCTGGACCATGCATCCCCGATGACCAAGCTCTTAAAAAAGCCAATGAACTAGCCAACTACTTTGACAACAAAATTACCTCACTCGTTGCCCCTCTCAAAGGGACACTCCCGCACTCAAGCGGCACCAACAACCACAGCTCCCAAGCCACTATAACTCCCGTTCTTCAACCCAACACTTACACCGCAGAGCTTACATCCCTCGAACCCACGTCCACCTTGGAAATAGCAAACATCCTTAAGAAGATAAAACCGTCTACTCACCCCCTAGACCATATCCCATCAAACCTGCTGAGTTCCATCCCTGACATCGTGGCCAAGCCACTTGTAGATATCATCAACCTCTCTCTCACCCAAGGCCAAGTTCCCAACCAACTCAAATCCGCAATGCTTAAACCTCTCCTCAAAAAACCCAACCTTCCCACCACAGATCCTGCTAACTACAGACCTATAGCAAACCTTCCTATGTTAGCCAAAGTTATGGAGAAAGTGGTCAACCGACAACTCTCTGAATTCCTTGATGACAACAATATCCTCACCGATAACCAATTTGGATTCCGGAAGAAAAAGAACACAGAATCACTACTAGCCACGCTAGCTGACACCATTATCTTCAATCTGGAGAAAGGCCAACCTTGCCTTCTCGCACTCCTGGATCTGTCAGCAGCGTTCGACACTGTGAATCATTCTAGCCTACTACAACGACTCACAGACATCGGCATCACAGGAGCAGCTTTCAACTGGTTTAAATCCTTCCTTGAGAACAGAACATACAGAGTCAAAATAAACAACAAGGAATCTCATCCCATCCAAGCCAAAATGGGGGTACCACAAGGATCCTCACTCTCCCCCACCCTTTTCAACATTTATCTTCTCCCACTCTGTCACCTCCTCACTAACCTCAAGCTTACCCATTTCCTATACGCGGATGACATTCAAATTATAATCCCTATAACAGACACCTTACACAAGACCATGGCCTACTGGAATAAATGCCTCTCAACCATCAACGAGCTTCTAACCAGCCTCAACCTGGTTCTAAACACCAATAAAACGGAGATCCTTATAATAGCACCGGAAAAATCTACCCTGACTACCTCCAGCAACTCTCCAAACACCTCAGGATACTCAACCTCACCGCAAGTCAGAGATCTGGGTGTAATTCTAGACGACAGATTCAGCCTCAATAAATTCATTAACAACACCACCAAAGAATGCTTCTTTAAATTACAAGTTTTAAAGAAAATAAAGCCACTTCTACGCTACAGAGATTTCCGCACAGTGCTCCAGGCCATCATTCTCCCGAAACTGGATTATTGCAATTCACTTCTGCTGGGACTCCCCGCATGCTCTACCAAACCTCTCCAGATGGTCCTAAATGCCACAGCAAGAATTCTCACCAACGCTAAAAAAAAAGACCACATCACCCCAATCCTCCAGCACCTCCACTGGCTCCCCATTAAATACAGGATACAGTTCAAAAGCAGCATGATGATTCATAAGGCCCTACATAACATATCCCCACTCAACTTAACCTTCAAGCTACAAATTCATACTTCGGATAAGCCGACTAGAAGAGCATACCAAAACAGATTGATTACCCAGCCTGCAAAATCCTCCCTGAGAAAACGCGCTCTATCAACTGCGGGCCCATCTCTCTGGAATTCTCTACCACCAGACCTCCGCCTTGAGCCGTGCCATATTACCTTTAAGGCAAAACTCAAGACTTGGCTCTTCCTGCAAGCATTCCCTGAGAGCTAAGAACTAGAAGATTTAACAACCCTGTCCTTTGGTTTTAATGTACGGTTTTTCTGCCTTACTTAATCAAGACTATCTATTGCCTATTTATTTACTTAAAGTGAGCTTAGTTTTGTGTTTTCCTATTTATTTAGATCAACTGTTCTTACTTGTTCCAAGATTTGTTCCATGTAAACTGCCCCCCGGCAGTAGTTCTTCTGTTAATTGTGAACCGGAGTGATATGTATTGTATACAGGAACTCCCGGTATATAAAAACTATAAATAAATAAATAAATATTGAACAGGTCACACAGCTGACCCGCCAGCACATCTCTGAGCTCCCTCAGTATCCTGGGATGAACCTCATCAGACCCCATGGCTTTGTCCACTTTCAGTTTCTCCAGCTCTTCCCATACATTTTCTACTGTAAATGGAGTTACATCTACTCCACTCCCCTCCAGTTTCTTGTTAACTAGCAACGGTCCTTCTAGGGTCCTCTTTAGTGAACACAGAACTGAAGTATTCGTTTAATATTTCTGCCATTTCTTCGTCTCTCTCCACACATTGATCATTTCCACCTTTCAATTTCACTATACCACTTTGAACTTTTCTCTTTTCACTGATGTATCTGAAAAATGTTTTGTCACCTCTCTTTATCTCCTTGGCAATCCTCTCTTCCGCTTGACTTTTTGCCGTCTTGATTATTTTCTTTGTCTCCCTCAGTTGTACCAGATATTCTTCTTTGTGCTCCTCCCTTTGGGGTCTTTTATATTTCTTGAACACTGTTCTTTAGCCTTTATTTTGTCAGCCACCTCCTTTGAGAACCAGATAGGTTTCATTTTTCTTTTCTTTACTTTTCTAACATATAGATTAATTGCCTTGGTAATTGCTCCTTTTAGATTGGTCCACTGTTGATCCACATCTCTCTCGTTCTCCCAGCCTTTTAGCTCTTCCTCCCCATTTCATCAAAGTCCGTGTTTTTGAACTGCAAAACTTGGGTCTTTGTGCTTCTTTTCCGTATCCTTTTTGTGATATTAAACCATATTCAAATTCTACTGGCGGATAGATTCAACACAGTCTACTATTCCAATACTTTCTCATTCCCAAAAGAATAGGGAGACCCATCTTAGACCTCAGAGCTCTCAACAAGCACCTATGAAGGGAAAAATTCAAAATAACATCCCTCATCAGTTTTACCTTTCATACTATTTCCAGATAGGATCCAGTCATTACCAATACATGATACTCCCTTTTGGATTCTTCTCTGCCCCCAGAATCTTCACAAAGTGCCTAGTGATAGCTCTGGCTCACTTCGGTTGAGGGGGATATGGATTTTTCCCTATTTGGACGACTGGCTTATGGTTTCTCCAACTCCAGACACCCTGCAACAGACCTGAGGGAAACCATTCATTGTCTGGAAGTTCTAAGTTTCCTAATAAATTGTGAGGTCAGTACTCGGACTAACTCAGGTTCTACAATTTATAGGTGCCAGAATAGATTCAATTCAGTCAAAAGCTTTCCTTCCCGATGACCGAGCCCAAAGACTGCAACAGCTAGGTCTTCAACTGCAACAATAGACTTCAGCGACAATACGCATTATATTGGTGCTGCTCAGCCATATGGCAGCGACTATTCATGTCGTTTCTCAAACTCAACTCTACATGCTTTGTTTAGAATGGGGGCTAAAGGATTAATGGTCACAATTTCTACATCCCCTGTCCAGGGTATCTCTCATGGAATCCATGAAGACAGATATCACATGGTAGCTAACACTGGACATCTTAACCAGGGGTCTCCACACCCCCCCTCCAACCAATTCCCCCTCAGGCAATCAACACCATAGATGCTTCAACGCAAGGATGGGACACCCACATGTTCCAATACAAGACGTAGGGTCAGTAGTCCCCAGTGGAGAGTTCCTACCAGATCAGTCTGTTGGAACTAAGAGCCATACGAAACGCCCTAACCATGTTTAGTCAATACTACATAACAAGCTTGTCCATGTAAACCATGACAATCAAGTAGCCATGTTTTTATATAAAAAAGCAAGGCGGGTCTGTAGAGAAGCCGTTCAAATATGGGAATGGGCAGACATTCTATGTGCCATATTTTTTGCTCCATAAGCCACACTTCCCCCCCCCCCCCCCAAAAGTGGGGGGGAAATGTCTGTGCGTCTTATGGAGCGAATATATAAAAAAAACACCCCAAAAAAACTGACCCCCCCCCCCCCCCCCCAAGACTTGCCAAACATCCCTGGTGGTCCAGCGGGGGTCCAGGAGCGATCTCCTGCACTTGGGCCATCTGCTGCCAGTAATCAAAATGACACCGATGGCCTTTTGCCCTTACTATGTCACAGGGGCTACCAGTGCCATTGGTCGGCCCCATCACATGGTACGGCCCATGTAGAAATTGTGACCATTGATCCTTTAGCCCCCATTCTAATTTTGATTACTGGCAGCCGACGGCCCAAGTGCAGGAGATCGCTTCCGGACCCCTGCTGGACCACCAGGGACTTTTGGCAAGTCGGGGGGGGGGGGGGGGGTCAGGAGGGTGGGAGGTTGTAGTTAATTAAATTTAAAGGGTTGGGATGGGGTCTGTCCCAACCCCCCACAGAAAGAGAACGATAAAAGTTTTCTGATCCAGGTAGTGGACTGAAATGGGGACAAAAAACATTTTATGCATTCCCCTAATTTGCTTCATAAGACTAACAGAGCCAGTTTAGCACACCATTTTTAATTTTTTTTTATTTTTCCCGTTCTGAATCCTAGGTGCGTCTTATGGAGCGAAAAATACAGTACTTACCGGGGATATCTAATATGGAAGCAGATAGGCTCAGCAGAATTTTCACCCACATGAGGTCCCTCAACCAACGGATAGCTGATAACTTTTGTCATTAGGGTCTACCATGGATAGATCTTTTTAAAATGGAACAGGAAACTAGACAGATTTTGTTGTCTCTTACCCAGTCCCAACGGAGAATCATAGGATGTCTTCCTTTTCTCATGGTCAAAGGGTCTGGTGTATGCATTTCCCCCAATTTCTCTCATTGCTTGAACAGTACAAAAATGCATACAAGACAGGGTGAGAGTAATTCTCATAGCTCCAGCATGGCTGATACAATCATGTTATGTGTATCTCGTACAGTTTTCGACTCTGTCCCTGAGGGCTCTGTGAAACAGCCCAGATCTCTTAATGCAGATGAAAGGTGTATTATCCACCCACTTCACACATCGCTACATCTCAATGCATGGATATTGAGCACAGTCTTAACAAAGTTCAACTTGCCACTTCAAATTCAGGGAGGCCTTGTCTCAAAAAGAAAAGATTGACTCATTGCAGTTACTCTTTTAAATGGAAGCGCTATACCAGCTGGTGTGTGTCTAATTCTATTGATCCTTACACTTGTTCACCAGAACAGTTGCTAACATGTTTACACCACCTTTCCTGTCGGGACTGTCAACGTCATCAGTCAGAATTCACTTGATTGCTATTGCAGCCTATCACAGTCAAAGCGAAGGACGATCGATCTTGATGCATCCTCTCATGTCACGTTTCATGAAGGGCCTCCGTCAGCTTCACCCTCCGCTACAGAAACCGTCATGGCCTTGGGATATCGATATCATTTTATCAGCGCTCATGAAAGCCCCCTTTGAACTTTGAGTCTGCACCCCTAAAATTTGTAACATGGGAAGTATTATTTTTGGTAGCAATAACTTCAACAAGAAGAGTGAGTGAACAGCAAGCCTTAATCCATTTTACTCACTATCTACAGTTCTACCATGATAAAATAGTGCTTAGGATGCATCCAAAGTTTCTGTCGAAAGTAGTGTCTGCTTTTCACCTCAACCAAGCTATCATGCTTCCTACTTTTTTCCAAAACCACTTGAGAATGAGAGGGAAGGACAGTGTATATAGTTTGGATTGTAAAAGAGCCTTGGCTTATTATAAATGGAGAACTTGGGAACACAGACATACCTCGCAGCTGTTCGTCTTTTATAATCCAAATGCTTTAGGAGTAGCAGTGACAGAGAATGTTATCCAACTGGATCTCTTACTGTTTCAACACTTATAAATCTGCTTTGTTGCAGTTATCAAACTCGGTTAAGGTGCACCAGGTGCTCACTACAACTTCAGTAGCACACCTGCCTAATGTACCAATTCAGACATATGCAAGGCGGTAACATGGTCGTCAGTCCATACTTTGACATCCCACTACTGCCTCTATCGGTTATTGGCCTCAGACAGTTCAGTAGGTTAAGGAACTTTAAGTCATATAGCAGACAAGGGCTGTCCAAAAAGAAGTACAGGCTGCAAAAAAAAAAGACTAAACAGAGGTCAGACTCCACAGGACCCTCAACTTGGAACTCACATTAAGCCTGCTTATCGACAGAGGAAAAACAAGTTTGCTTACTGTAAATGGTGTTCTTCATAGATACCAGGATGAATTAGCCATCATGCCCACCTTCCTCCCTGAACAGCCCTATAAATTAGATATCTGTCTATACGCTTTATTACGAATTGGAGACCTCACAAAACACAATTGCATGGGACCTGCTGCGTATGCTCAGAAGAGCAAAAGCTCCGTAAACTTGCAGAGAAGGTTCCGCCTAGTGCGCTGTCTGATGCTGTCACCCAGCCAGCATAGCTAATTTATCCTATTATCTACGGAAAACACAGTTTACTGTAAGTAAACTTACATACTTGGAAGAACAGTTTATCTGAAATGGGCTTAATTCTGACTATTCCAGATAAGGTACTCTACAGTAGATATCCAGAGTTGGAAAATACATTTAGAAAGCTCTAGTGGCTGTTAACATTTTTAGCAGTCAAGGGAAAAAAAGTTTTTTCTGTGAGGTTTCCTTTTATTTTTTTGTCTATTTTTGCTTTTCTTCCTTTAGCTTCTCTTCTATAGAAACAGAAAATGACGGCAGAAAAGGACCAAACTATCTATTCGGTCTGCCCAGTAAGCTTATGGTAGCATCTGCTGCGCCATACAATTCACCCCCTTAGTTTCCCAAACCGTCAGGGACCTTGTTGGTTGCTATCTGAGTCCAATTCCCTGTTACCTCTTGCCGTTGAAGCAGAGAGCAATGAGCAATGGAGTTGCATCCAAAGTATCAGGCTTATTGGTTTAGGGTAGTAACAGCTGCATCAGCAAGTTACCCCCATGCTTATTTGTTTTCCCAGTCCATAAAATCCAATATCTTTGTTGGTTGCTCTCTGAATCTAATTCCCCTTTTCCTCTATTCCCCCTGCCGTTAAAGCAGAGAACAATAATAGTTGCATTAACAGTATGAAGGCTTATTGGTTGAGGGTAGTAACTGCAACATCAGCAAGTTACCCCCATGCACTCTTTTCTTCATTGACATCCACTAGCCTCTAGGGATCCACAGTGTTTATCCCATGCCCCTTTGAAGTCTTTCACCATTTTTTTTTCTTCACCACGTCCTTCGGAAGGGCATTCCAGGCATCCTCTACCCTCTCTGTGAAGAAATATTTTCTGACTTTGGTTCTGAGTCCTCCCTGGAGTTTCATTACGTGACCCCCTAGTTTTGATTTCTTTCCAACAGCAAAGGTTTGTCAATTGTGCTTCATTAAAACCTTACAGATGTTCAGATACCTGAATCATATCTCCCCTGCACCTCCTCTCCTCCAGGGCATACAACCTCTCCTCATAAGTCATTTGATGGAGACCTCCCCTCCACTATTTTTGTCACCCTTCTGTGGACTGGCTTCATCCTGTCTCTGTCCCTTTTGAGATACGGTCTCCAGAACTGAGCACAATACTCCAGGTGAGGCCTCACCAAGGACCTGTACAAGGGGGATTATCACATCCTTTTTACCTGTTATTCCTCTTTCTATGCAGCCCAGCATTCTTCTGGCTTTCACTATCGCCTTATCCCATTGCTTCACCATCTTCAGATCGCTAGACCCTATTACTCCTCCAAGGTCCCTCTCTTGCTCCATGCAGAACAGCTCTTCATCCTCCAAGACATATAGCTCTTTTGAATTACCACATCCCAGATGCATGACTGCATTTTTTGGCATTGAATCCCAGCTGCCATATCTTCGACCACTGTTCAATCTTCCTTAAATCGTGTCTCATTCTCTCTACTCCTTTCTGCGTGTCCACTATGTAGCAGATCTTAGTATCATCCACAAAAAGACAAACTTTACCTTCCATTGCTTCCGCAATGTCGCTCACAAAGATACTGAACAGAACCGATCCCAACACCAACCCTTGTGGCACTCTGCATAACACAGCTGTCTTTAGAGTAGGTTCCATTTACCATCACATGTTGTCTTCTATCTGTCAACCAATTTGTAACCCAGGCCACCATCTTGGCACTCAATCCCAAGCTTCTCATTTTATTCACAAGCCTCCTGTGTGGAAATGTACCAAAAGCTTTGTTGAAATCCAAGTAGATGACATTGAGCACTCTTCTTCGTTCCTCTTTGTTAGATAAGAACATGCCATTCTGGGTCAGACCAAGGGTCCATCAAGCCCAGCATCCTGTTTCCAACAGTGGCCAATCTAGGCCATAAGAACCTGGCAAGTACCCAAAAACTAAGTCTATTCCATGCTACTGATGCTAGTAATAGCAGTGGCTATTTTCTAAGTCAGCTTAACTAATAGCAGGTAATGGACTTCTCCTCCAAGAACTTATCCAGTCCTTTTTTAAACCCAGCTACACTAACTGCACTAATCCCTGGCAACAAATTCCAGAGTTTAATTGTGCGTTGAGTGAAAAAGAACTTTCTCCAATTAGTTTTAAATGTGCCACATGCTAATTTCATGGAGTGCCCCCTAGTCTTATTATCTGAAAGAGTAAATAACCAATTCAAATTTAACCTTTCTAGACCTCTCATGATTTTAAACGCCTCTACCCTGTCCCCCCCCCTCAGCCGTCTCCTCTTCAAGCTGAAGTCCCAACTTCCTTAATCTCTCCTCATAGGGAGCTGTTCCATCCCCTTTATCATTTTGGTTGCCCTTCTCTGTACCTTCTCCATCGCAACTATATCTTTTTTGAGCTGCGGCGACCAGAATTGTACATGGTATTCAAGGTGCAGTCTCACCATGGAGTGATACAGAGGCATTATGGCATTTTCCATTTTATTCACCAATCCCTTTCTAATAATTCCCAACATTGTTTGCTTTTTTGACTGCCGCAGCACACTGAACCAACGATTTCAATGTGTTATCCCCACACACCTAGATCTTTCTTGGGTGGTAGCTCCTAATGTGGAACCTACATTGGGTAACTAGCATGGGTTATTTTTCCCTATATGCATCACCTTGTACTTATCCACATTAAATTTCATCTGCCATTTGGATGCCCAAGTTTCCATTCTCAGAAGGTCTTCCTGCAATTTATCACAATCTGCTTGTGATTTAACTACTCTGAACAAATTTTGTATCATCTGCAAATTTGATTACCTCATTCGTCGTATTTCTTTCCAGATCATTTATAAATATATTGAAAAGCATGGGTCCCAGTACAGATCCCTGAGGCACTCCGCTGCCCACGCCCCTCCATGGAGAAAATTGCCCGTTTAATCCTACTCTCTGTTTCCTGTCTTTTAGCCAGTTTGTAATCCACGAAAGGACATCACCACCTATCCCTTGACTTTTTATGTTTCCTAGAAGCCTCTCATGAGGAACTTTGTCAAATGCCTTCTGAAAATCCAAATACAGTACATCTACCGATTCACCTTTATCTACACGTTTATTAACTCCTTCAAAAAAGTGAAGCAGATTTGTGAGGCAAGACTTGCCTTGGGTAAAGCCATGCTGACTTTGTTCCATTAAACCATGTCTTTCTATATGTTCTGTGATTTTGATATTGTACATACTATTCTGTACTTTAAGAAGGCGCTTGTCAGCACGTTTCCAAACAAAGATATGAATCAGAATTTCAGTTAGAACAAGTATAAATTTAATATTTCATATCTTTGGAAGAACAGGAGCTATCCTTCAAGATGGGCATAGCAACGCTGTGTCTTGTAATATCTAGTACACACTGTTATTTTATAGTTTAACCCATACATAGAAAATGCTTGTAACAGGATCATTCACCAGTTTGAGAATTTCACCCTAAACCTGTCTATCCTGAAAACAACCTCCTCCCACCATAAAAGTTCCTTTATCAACATGGCTTTGATGCACTTTGTTTCTTCTGATCTCCTTTTGATCTTCTGTGTTGTGTAAACAAATAGGTCTGTGTTCTGAATAGATAGTAGGCCTGAATTCTGTTGCTGGTGCCAGAACTTTAATTAAAGCTGTAACCTCAGGGAATCTTCGTTCACCTGGCTCCTGTCAGTTGAGAGAGGCATCTGTGAGACACAAGCTTGTATTTTGGTTTCTTGTGAGAACCAAGCTTCCTTGTATTATGATTTAAATATTGCCATTGATGCCCACCTGGCCTTTAATTATAGGCTTTGCGGAGCCTACAAGTTTCCCAGATCTTCCACATTCTTGAGTCTGAGGTGGTCAGAAGTTCACTATATTTCAGCAGTGTCAGTGTGAATCAGCCAGCTGAGGATTCTGGGACTGGCTAAATGAGCCAAAGTTCTGAATCATATCAATATTTAGAACACTTTCCACTATTTTTCCTGGCACTGACATCAGGTTAACTAGTCTGTAGTTTCCCGGATTGCTCCTGGAGCCCTTTTTAAATACAGGGGTTACATTAGCCAGTCTTCAGGTACAATGAGTGATTTTAATGATACGTTACAAATTTTTACTAATAGAGCTGAAATTTCATTTTTTAGTTCCTTCAGAACCCTGGTCCGGTCTAGGCGATTTACTACTCTTCAGCTTGTCAGTCAGGCCTACCACATCTTCTAGGTTCATCGTGATTTGGTTCAGTCCATCTGAATCATTACCCTTGAAAACCTTCTCCGGAACAGGTATCTCCCGAACATCCTCTTCAGTAAACACCAAAGCAAAGAAATTGTTTAATCTTTCCGCAATGGCCTTATCTTCTCTCTAAGTGCCCTTTAACCTCTCGATCATCTAATGGTCCAACTAACTCCCTTGCAGGCGTTCTGCTTCGGATATATTTTAAAAAGTTTTTACTGTGAGTTTTTGCCTCTACGACCAACTTCTTTTCAAATTCTCTCTCTCTTAGCCTCTCTTATCAGTGTCTGACATTTAACTTGCCAACGCTTATGCTTTATCCTATTCTGTTGGATCCTTCTTCCAATTTTTGAATGAAGATCTTTTGGCTAAAATAGCCTCTTTCACCTCACCTTTTAACCATGCTGGTAATTGTTTTGCCTTCCTTCCACCTTTCTTAATGTGTGGAATACATCTGGTATCTTTCTTTTTTTTTTTAGCAATGTCCACGACTCTTGCACACTTTTTACCTTTGTAACTGCTCCTTTCAGTTTTTTTCTAACTATTTTTCTCATTTTATCAAAGTTTCTCTTTTGAAAGTTTAGCACTAGAGCCGTGGATTTGCTTACTGTCCCCCTTCCAGTCATTACTTCAAATTTGATCATATTATGATCACTATTGCCAAGCAGCCCCACCACCATTACTTCTCACCAAATCCTGTGCTCCACTGTGAATTAGATCTAAAATTGCTACCTCTCTCGTCTGTTCCTGAACTAATTGCTCCTTAAAACAGTCATTTATTCCATCCAGGAACTTTATCTCTCTAGCATGTCCCGATGATACATTTAACCCAGTCAGTATTGGGGTAATTGAAATCTCAAAAATAACAGTTAATCACAATGCACAACAAGCCACAATTTCTCACATCAAATACGTTGTGAAACTACAATTTTTCTTTCTATGTGCTATATCTTATGTAAATTAATTTATGTGAAGGACCGTCATAACACCCACGGCATACAAGCTTTGTGTATTAACCGCTACGGGTCATATTTAATCATTGGTCCGAGTTCTTTTATTAATAATTGTGCTTTTTCGTTTTTTTTTCATTTATAACTTTCTTTTATTTTTAATTTTTCTTAAAATAATGTGGAACGGCAGACAAGAGGAAAAGGCGGCAAGGTTTGAATGAAATTGAGCAGCCATGTGGACACGATGAATTCAACTTCTCAGTGACCAGTACAGGAGAATTCGTTTGTTGTAGTCCCTGAAGCAGCTTTGCGAAACGTATGTCGGATTGGACTGGACTTGTTGAACAACTGTCCCCTGAGTGAATTGACCCTCTGAAGCGTGGTAGCACATGAAAAGAATTGGATTTCTGAAGCGCGACAGCGCTGCCAACTAGTAAGGGAAGTACCGTTCCACATTATTTTAAGAAAAATTATAAATGAAAAAAACGAAAAAGCACAATTAATAAAAGGACTCGGACCAATGATTAAATAATACCCGTAGCGGTTAATACACAAAGCTAAATAGCTTGTATCCTGTGGGTATTATGACGATCCTTCACATAAATCTACCTAATAAATGGGCCATGACCGACGGCGCGCATGTGCGGGCAAGGACGTCGGTCTTAGCCAGCGTAAAAAAAACAAAAAACATGGTGGCGTCAAGTGGCAGCGGCGATGGCGGGCGACGGCAGCGAACGACGACGAGGAGCAGCGGCGGCCAGTAGCGAGGGAGGGAGGAGAGAGAGGGAGAGTCGGGGGGAGGATTGAGTGGGAGGGGGAGGGATTGAGTGAGGGAGGGGGAGGGATTGAGTGAGGGAGGGGGAGGGACTGAGTGAGGGAGGGGGAGGGACTGAGGGGGGAGGGAGGGGGTGGGGAAGAGTGGGGACAGGGAGAATGAGGGAGAGGTGAGAGACAGGGATGTGAGTAAGTGGAAGGGTAAGAAGTTGTGGAGCAGAGAAAAAGGGAGTGGAGGAGGGCTGAGGGAGAGGGGATGGGATTGAGACAGGGTGGGGAGTGACTGAGGGAAGGGGAGAGAGGTGGGAGTGACTGAGGGAAGGGGAGGGATGTGAGAGTGAGGGGAAGGAGGCAGTGGGAGACAGTGAGTAAGACTGAGGGGTGGGAAGGGGGTGAGTGACTGAGGGGAAGGGGGAATGAGGGAGAAAAAGTGTAGGAGGGTGCTGTGTTTGAAAATGGACCGAAAACAAAAATGTAATGTAGCCCGTTGTGACGGGCTTAACGGCTTGTTAATTTATATAAGATATAGCACATAGAAAGAAAAATTGTAGTTTCGCAACGTATTTGATGTGGGTAATTGAAATCTCCCATTATTACTGCACTACCAATTTGGTTAGCTTCCTTAATTTTTCTTAGCATTTCACTCTCTCCATCTAGGCCAGGTGGATGTTAGTATACTCCTATCACTATACTCTTCCCCAATACACAAGGGATTTCAGCCCATAAAGATTCGATTGTGCATTTAGCCTCATGCAGGATGTTTATGCCATCCTGGACATAAAGCGCCACACCGCCTCCCGGATGCTTCTCTGTCACTGCAATTATAATTTGTACCTTGGTATAGCACTGTTCCCATTGGTTATCCTCATTCCACCATGTCTCTGAGATACCAATTAAGTCTGTCGTCATTCACTGCGATACATTCTAGTTCTCCCATCTTACTTCTTAGACTTCTGGCATTAGCATCAAATATTTCAAAGTGTGTGTTTTGTTTATATTTTCATTCTGCTTTTTAATTGATAGGCATAAATTTAGAATTTGTTTAGCTCAGATGAGTTTTTAGTTACAGGGACTTGGACTACTTTTCTTATTATTGGAACCTCACTGTTGGGATGCCCTAATTCTAATGCATCATTAGTATCCTTTGAAGATACCCCCTCCGAGCCATTCGCTGCTGAGCGATTGTCTGCTTTCCCCTTTTTGTTCTAGTTTAAAAGCTACTATATCTCCTTTTTTAAAGGTTAGCGCCAATCAAAAAAGTCAATCAGATTTGTCTTATAGGACCTTCCTCTGGTGAATCCATGCTGCCTTTAGTCCAGCAATTCTGACTGTAGGTAGTTCACTATTTTCACCTAGATAAGCAGCTGAATTAGCCATGCTGTATGGGAACATCCTCCGTGCCACTAAGTGGCGGAGCTCTCATAGTCTATTAAAGACTTTTAGCTAGTACTCCCTCTCTCCTGTATCCTGACAGGATTACCTCGGGCTCCTCAGTCTGAATTTTTCCGCGCAACAGTGTGCGCGGAGCTCTCTTCTCCTCTCTTCAACTTTAAAAAAGGAATAAAACAATCTCTATATATATTTACACCTAAGAAGAAAGGAAACAAGTAATTAAAAAAAAAAAATGTGGTTTTTCAGCAGCCTGCCCATTCAAGATCGTTTCCAACACCTCGGGGCATCCTCTCCCCCTCCTGGACGATGTTTCAGGATTTAAAGTAGATACAGCAGTGGGCCAGTTGGGATTCATCTGAGAGTATTGAGGCAACTTAGAGAAGTCTTGACAACTCTACTGGACCTTTTCAATGCTTTTTTTTTTATAGTTGGGAGTAGTTCTGGAAGACTGGAGAGGGGTAGATGTAGTTCCTATTCATAAAACTGGAAGTAAGGAGGAGACTAGGAACTACAGACCACTTAATCTGACCTCTGTGGTGAGCAAATGAATGGAATCACTGCTAAAACAGAAAACAGTGCAGTTTCTGGAATCCAATGGATTGCACAATTTGAGGCAGCATAGTTTTAATAGAAGTAATGTTGTGTTTGGCAGTCCATGGGCTCCTCCCAAGAAGCTACACATTTACCTCTCGGGATGGGCCTCCCCTGTTGTTCCCCGATGCCGGACTACCTCCCCCCTCTAGCACAGCTGGACCCTGTGTCTTGATACGGTAAGACACTGCTGACACCACTGGGCTCCACTCGTCCTAGAGCGTGCATGAGCCTGACTTCATTGAACTTAAAGGGTCCGCAGTGGGAAAGACCAGGAAGGTGCCTCCTGATGACATCACGCCACTGGCCTATGAAAGGCCCCTGCAGGTGCTCCTCCAGTGCCTCAGAAGCACATCTCCCTTCGTCCTCGTAGAGTGTGTTGCTTCAATGTTCTTGTGTTCCATGTCTTCAGTCCCAGTGGTCCTTGTCTTCTCTTCAGACATATGTTTACATATCGATGCACTCCAGTACCTAACACTACCTCATTTTTCCTGGCAGGTATCCATTCGGCCATACAAGATTTTTCCATGTGGCATTCCTTTTTCCCCACAAGGTTTCACCTAAAGCTGGGACCTGATGGTGTTGCACCATGCATCTTCAGAGGGAGTAATGTTTTCCCTAACCAGACGATTATTTCCTGGTGGCATCCATTTCAATGCTACCAAGCGGCAGATTTTGCAAGCGATTCTTTCCTAGACAATCTAGGACTCCTAATCCACTGCAAAAAAAAAAAAAGGAAACTGCAATCAACACTGCAGACTATTCAAACTACAATTCATAAGAGCCTGCATCGCAATCTTCAATACTGGATTTCTCTACCTCACCTAAGAGCATTCACTCTCTCAACAGATTTTCAACTCTACTTCACAGTAATATGCTGACAACCTGCCAGCCCATAACTCTTCTGGCACACGTATGGCATCCACCTCCATAGTTCCGCATACGTGCTTGCATATCTGCCGATTGCAGTGCGGACTAGAACATAAATGAACTCCATTTTTCTACATTCATTGGCCACACGCACACATTCCTTGGCCTACAGTTTAAAAAAAAAAAAACCCACAAAATGCTGGCTACTCCCGTTGACTTTTCACCGGGCTCGCCCCTACCTTCCCTGTGACATCAAATAATACCTCAGCATCTGAACGAATTTCAGATACAAGCTCTTTCGACCTCCTACACACACACTGCACACCAGCCTTCAGGATTTCCTACAAAGGTATCAGTCATGATTCACACAGTCAGACTTCCCTTGTTAAAAATAAAAAAAGAGTATCCGGCTCCTGGAACCCCTACGAAGAGACAGTTTCAGAGGTGGGATCACGCTCATTGAATATCCATCTCACTTCAATCAATTTACCTACCCGGTATTACTGAATCCAGACCAGACACCCTCAACATCGCTTCGTTCCCACAATGGGAAACAGATTGCAAAGGTAACTCAAAACAAACTCTCACTAACATGTCTCACCACAGTTGATATCTTGCACCACTGTACAACAGACTAATGAGAGCTTTATTTGATTTCTCTGAGCTCACTCGAACTTCAGATGCCTCTCTCATAACGCATATTTATGCATTCCCTCCAATGCCATTCATCTCTCGAACTCCAGAGATGCATAGCAGACCGAGCGAATTGACCGTACTGCGGATATGATAAACCCCCCCCCCCCCCCCCCCCCCCCCCCCCCAAAAAAAAAAAAACCCAAAGCACATCTGTTCCTCATCGCACCAACATAGCCATCACGTCCATGGTACACTTACCTACGACTGCTTTTGATCCGCAACTCATTTCTCCTGGACGCAGCTCATAGCTTCTTCCCTAGTACAAGGGATCATCCTCTCCACGCCTCCCTACACCATATGGCATGGAGATTGAAGAGCATGCTTATCTACATTTTTCTCTTATCCTCAGGACAACTCTCCATCGACTTCAAGTACAAGAAGGTTGTCCCGCTGGGCTTCAGAGTGTTGATCAACAGGTATAGCCCCTTAATTGGCCACCTAGCTGACTTCTGTCCTGCCTCCATCTACAGGCAGCAAGGGCATTGCGACTCCTCACTACGAGTTCCTATAAGCACCATTACAACTTATCACCTTAATCTAGAAGAAGAACCTCTTTCCTGTTAATCCTTGTTATACATATTTATGTAGGGTCTGTTGCACCTACATCCACCTTACAAAATCACCGGTGTCGTGGCACCTTACCATGGATCTCGAACAACTAATGCTTTCTTCCTTTATACCTGTCAGGATAACACAGAAGAATAGATGCCTTGATCTTTTTCAAATATTTATTAAAGTAGAGACGTTTTCTTTTAAGAATGTCCGACTCAGGCGAAACTCTGCCTGAGTCGGGCCGAGTGTCACAGGGGCTGACCAATGGCACGGTAGCCCCTGTGACATAGTAAGGGCAAAGGCTATCGGCGCCATTTTGAATACCGGCAGCCGACTGTGTGAGTGCAGGAGATGGCTCCCGGACCCCCCCTGCTGCACCACCAGGGAGTTTTGGTAAGTCTTGGGGGGGGGCGGGGGTCAGGAGGGTGGGGGGTTTGTTTAAATTCGCTCCTTTAGATGGCCGAATAATTCGTCGAAGATTCGTTGTATTCTTGTGGAATCGTGATACGTTTCGCTTCCCCACGAATACAACGAATATGGCCCTATACGTTGCGGATTACCAGTACATTGGAAATGAATGCACACTCCTACAAACCATCACCTTGCCCAAGTTCCATCCAAATCTATTGCAATTAGCAATAAGGCAAGGTGACATACCTTTTGATTGTCAACGTGTGCTGCCATACTACAGAAAGCGCACCCTGTCACCCAATCAACTCTGACAATTGTTTCTTTGTTAATTCAAACGCACAAGGGTATCCAGTGCCGAGAACAACTTTATCCAAAAAGATATCCAATTATACCCTTTTTTCAGCGATAACAAACAGCCACACTCGCTATCTACGACCCTAAGGGCGCATCATGTGCAGAGATGACAACATCGATTACCTCTCTCTCCATCAAATACCTTTCATAGACCTCTGTGAAGCGGCGACACTGCCACCGCTACACCCTATTCACATCCCACCAGCTTTTTACACAAACAGACGGTGGTTGATCCCTTTCAGATGGTCTAGCCTACAGAAGTGCAACAATTCCAAACAAATACAGCCTTCATAGGAACTGTCCGCCACGATCATCCTATTGAGCAAAATAAATTAATTAAATGCTGCATACTGATTGCTCAATACGTCAGCTGGGGACTTCTATACAGTATGGCTAATTCAACTGCTTATCTACATGAAAAGAGCAAGCTTACTTACTGTAAACGGTATTTTCCGTAGATAGCAGATGAATTAGCCATGCTGACCCCCCGCCTCCCCGGACAGTTCTAGCACACCTACCTTGCTTTAATACTGACTGAGGAGCCTGAGGTAATCCTGTCGGGGTACAGGAGGGAGGGAGTACCTAGCTAAATGTCTTTAATAGACTTTGAGAGCTCTGCCACCTAGTGGCACGGAGGACGTACCCATACAGCATGGCTAATTCATCTGCTATCTATGGAAAACACCGTTTACGGTAAGCAAACTTGCTCTTCTTTCCTTCAGCAGCGTCTCCATTACTTTTCCCACCACTGAGGTAAGGCTAACCGGCCTGTAGTTTCCAGCCTCTCCTCTGCTCCCACTTTTGTGAAGCTGGACCACCACCACTCCCTTTTCCAGGGGTCTGTTGAACAATTCGTACAGCGGACCCGCCTGCACATCTGAGCTCCCCCAGTATCCTGGAATGAACCTCATCAGGCCCTATGGCTTTGTCCATTTTAAGTTTTCCTAGCTCTTCCCATACATTCTCTTCTGTAAATGGAGTTTCATCTACTGCATCCCCCTTCATTTTCTTGTTAACTAGCGACTTTCCTTCTCCTAGATCTTCTTTAGTAAACGTAGAACTGAAGTATTTGTTTAATATTTCTGTCATTTCTTTATCTCTCTCCACAGGTTGATCCTTTTCACCTTTCAGTTTCACTATACTACTTCGGACTTTTCTCTGAAGTATCTGAAAAATGTTTTTTGTCATCTTGCTTTACCTGTTTGGCAATCCTTCCCCTTGACTTTTTGCTTTCCTGATTACTTTCTTCATCTTTCTCAGTTTCACCAGATATTCTTCCTTGTGTTCCTCCTTTTGGTATCCTTTATATTTCTTGAACGCTGTTGTTTTTGCTTTTATCAGCCACTTCCTTTGAGACCCAGATAGGCTTCTTATTTCTCTTGCTTTTGTTTACTATTTTAACGGATAGATTACTTGCCTTTGTAATTGCTCCTTTTAGTTTGGCCCACTGCTCCACCTCTCTCATTTTCTCCCAGTCTTCTAGTTCTCCTTCCAGGTACTTCCCCTTTTCTGTATGGTCAAGTGATGGGGGCAGCTTTCGTGTGGCAATAGCAGCTTTTCATGGCCTTGGGGCATGCTCAGGATTTTCCCACCCCTGTTGATTACATCTGTTGATGAAAGCAAGGAGTAAGTAAAAGGGGCAGGATTTACAGAGATCCAGAAAATATCTTGAAAGTTTTGAAATTAACTTCCTGTAAAGTGAGATGTAGGAATTCTTTTAAATAAATACATTAGTTATGAAATTGGAGTGCAATTTTTATTTTTGTTTTGTAACAGTTATTTAAAATAACAATCTAAAATTATGCTTAAATATGAGCAAAACAGAATGTATACTAATTACAAGAAAAAACTTTGGTATAACTTCCACTCCACCCTTCCAATTTGACAACATTCAAATTCAACTCAAAGACAACGTTAAAGACCTGGGTTTCTGGCTAGATAATAAGCTAAATTTTAAAAAGCACATCACAACAAAAACAAGAGAAGGCTTCTACAAAATTCAAATACTCAAACTCCTAAAACCGCTGCTTCATCCCCAAGATTTCAGAACCGTTCTTCAAGCCCTCATCTTCTCCAGTTTGGACTACTGCAACTCCCTTCTGATAGGCCTCCCTAATTCAACCTTAAGACCACTGCAGTTACTCCAAAATGCAGCTGCCAGAGTCCTGTCTGGTAAAAGAAAAGCCGACCATATATCCCCAGTACTCCACAACTTACAATGGCTACCAGTTAAAAAAAGAATAGAGTACAAAGTACTCACAATCCTACACAAATCAATTCACAAAGCTGACTACTCTGCCTTGGACAATATTATACACCTACATAAATCTTCACGTACAACAAGATCTACATATAAAGTTCAGCTGGATGTCCCTTCATTACCTCAAGCCAAATTATCCTCCACTAGAAATAGAGCCATCTCTATCGTAGGCCCAAAATTATGGAACTCACTACCTCAACACCTCGATTCGCAAGAAAACTTTAAATCTTTTAAAAAAGATCTTAAAGATTGGCTACTTTCACAGTCTTACAATGGCTGCTCACCCAATGACAACAGAACATAAATCTTTTTCATATCCACCTTCACGTTCTTTTTTGCCAGCAATCCCCTCCTGTCTTTCGTCCTATCTTGCAGAAACCTTTTCTTCTCATTAACGGTATCAACCGTCAACTTCAAGTGTTGCTTACACTCATCTATTGTTCAATGTATTTATTGTCTTTTATTAAGTTAATGTTCTGATTCATTCTCTGTCACACTGTTATGAACTTAAATGTAACTGGTTTGTTATAATGTAAACCGGAGTGAAGGCTATGTCAGCTGTACCTCGGTATATAAACAAATGCTAAATAAATAAAAATAAAATAAATGTTCCATTATATGATCATTGCTGTATTTTTTTTTTCAGTCCTGCACAGTGAGTGGTGTTTTTTGTTTTGGTTTTTTTTTTAATTTTTTTGTTTTATTACGAATTTATTCCATCTGCTTATGACCCTGAAGTTTCTTTCCCATTTTGTGCCTATGAAAACACTCTTAATTACTTAGGCAGTGTCAGTAATTAACTTAAAAAAGATAAAAGTAGTACATCTAGTCAAGTGTTAAATTCTAATGATCTGAAGTCAAACCACCAGTTTTCTTAAAATTATAATCCAACAAGTAGAGATTTCATTGCTTGTAAGGGATAGGTTTGCCTCAGCATCTACCATTGAGGTTTATGTATTAGAGTGTAAAATTGTTCAAAGGCCATTTTATGCACTAAAAGGGCAAATAATGTACATAAAATGACAGAACTTGCATTCTGCCCTTTTTAGCTTGTATAATTTAGCACATGAAATGTAACTTTGTTTTGTATATAACTATTTTTTAAATGTAGTTTACTCTTGCAAAATTTCTTTAATTCACAGGTAGAGTGCAATGCAGAATTATGCAAAGCCGCTCATGAACAATGAATGTATAGTAAAACTGTGTGTGAGAATGGCTTCTGAAATTCTGTTTTCGCAAAACAATTTACATCTCAGTGAAATGTAGTTAGTTTTTGCGAAAAAGTTCATAGCAAAACTGATATTTAGCTACCTGGCTCATTTGCTTGCTGGTGTCTGTAGCAAAATAGTGTGGTTTTACTAAACATTAAAAAAAAAAAAAAAGAAAAATGCTAGAATTGGTAATTGCACTGTATAGTACATATTAACAAAGTACATATAACAAGAAGGCCTCTTGTTATATGGTTTTCTTAAGTTAACCCCTAAATTTGATGTAAACCGGCCTGATATGAAGCTTGTCATGAAGTTCGGTATACAAAAATGTTAAAATAAATAAATATTGACTTCATGACTTGCAATGTGTAATTTGAGTTACTGAAGCAAATGAAACTAAGTATTTGTTTTTGCCATCTCACAGATCACAATGACAAACGAAGAACCTCTTCCGAAGAAGGTCAGTTTGACAGTATTCATCATTTTGTAGAAACAGTATGTTTAATTCATTACATTTTCATCTTACTTTCTTTCAATTTTCATATAGGTTCGTCTAAGTGAGACAGATTTTAAGGTTTTGCCCAGAGATGAACTGATTCAAAGGTAAAGTAAATAATGCTTCCACTGAGGATCAAAAGTACTTCCAGAATTCAGAACACTGGAACATTTCAAAGCTTTTCTCTGTGGATAATTGAATTCTATGTAATTTTTATTATCAGTCAGGAAGTTGTAAATATCTTTATATGATATATTCTATGTTTATGAATTTTGTTTTGAGAGAGTATTTTATTTGATTGGTTTACTTTAATCCATTCAAGACTTGTTACCATGTCTTGGAGCCTGATATATAAAGCTATGTGGTAAAGCTGTGCTGAAATTAATTGTACTGTTTCTTAATCCATTAAGCTAATATTATACAAATGCATCAATAGTGGTTTTTTTGTTTGTTTTTTTTTTGTTTTTTTTTTATTAACACAAAACATTCACATAAACCCAAGCTAAAGTGTGTGCTCAGTCTATGCAAATTTTAACTTGACTGGAGGGGTCGAAGTCTCTGGATTCACATGGAGAGCCGCCTGCATCCCAGACACCAGCAGCTGAGGAAATAGGAGCAGGAGAGCTCTATGCAGTATCTACCCTGCCAGACTGTACCTCATTCTGCTCCAGCTGATCCGGGAGGGGGAGCAGTCAAATTACTCTGCTTTCCACACAAAAAGCCTTACATCTGCACTGTAATTGGGGTTTTGTGTTTTTTAAATTTGTTTTGCTATCCTCCTTTCCTCCAGGACTCTTTATGTAGTACCCTTTGTTTTGAGCCCAAATCATGTTTTATGTACAGAGAATATATTTTGTGCAAAAGTTTTTTATGTGCTCAAAATTATTTCTGCAGAAAGCTTATTTTCTCCCAGGACAAGCAGGATGGTAGTCCTCACATATGGGTGACATCATCAGATGGAGCCCTGTCATGGAATACTTTTGTCAAAGTTCTAGAACTTTGACTGGCACACTGAGCATGCCCAGCATGCCACTAACCCTGTAGCCACCAGGGGTCCCCCTTCAGTCTCTTTTTTTTTTTTTTTTTTTCCCGCGCAGCAGTTGCCTCACAGTTTAGGAGCTCTGTGAGAAATTTCTCACAACTTTCCTTACGGAAATATTTGAAGTTGAACTTCTTAAAAAATCCCTCACTGGGGTCCCTCATCGGGCTCCGTTCCCTCAGATGCTCGGTAAGTGTTTTCCCAGACTTTGTGGTCGGTTCCTGGCAGCTTACCACATCGGTGCCCAACGGTCACAGACTGTGCGCCTGCCATTTTTCGGCATGGCAACCGGGTTTAGGAAATGCCCCGAGTGTCTGAGGACCATGTCCAAAACGGACCTGCATAATGTTTGTGTTTTGTACTTAGGCCCCTTGCACGATGTCAGTCGATGCCCCAGTTGCGCACAAATGACCCCCAAAGGCCGGTGTGCTCGACTGGACAAGATGGAGCATTTGTTTGCATAAAAATGCTCTGCTCCGTCGATTCCAGCTCAAGTGGCTCTGACCAGAGAGAGGGTCCATTGACCTCGAAGACGCCTCGCCAGGAACATCGCGTCATCGTCCTCAGTGCCGGAGAAGGACCAGACCGAGCACCAAGGGAAACATTGTCACTGGCACAGACATGCGTCCCCGCCTGGTGCCGGCACAGATACCACAGCGACATCGATTTCCCACCGAACCGCCTGTGAAGAGGGCCCAGGGAGAGGATCCCCCATATTCCTTTGGTCCCGGGAGCCTGAGGCGTTCCCCACCGATATCGGTGCCGGGTACTGAGCCACCACAGATCGCTGTGGAGCGTCCAGTAACGCCTAGCCTGCCTCTTACCCCAGGCGCAGTGCTATCAATGCCAGCCTTCAAGGAGGAATTGGACAAACTGGTCCAAGAGGCAGTGCTCAATGCCCTCCAGGTCTTTAAGTCGCCACTGGTGCCGGAACCGGCGCCCTCTATGTTCGCACCACTCCTCAAGCGCCTGGGCACCCTCATCGGTGCCCTGCCGACTCTACCCGTGCCATCGGATACGCTGGCACAGAGTCGACCATCGAGGCCTCCGCAGGTCCCGATTCCCATTCCAGGTTCCTCGGAGGAAGAAGAGACTTTCGGCATGAGATCCACTGATGCCGGAGCCCGTTCCAGGGCCATCGGGGCTATCTGTGCCTAAGCATACCTCATCCGCACAGACACCTTTGGATGCGGCACCGGTATCATCGATGCCACCTAGATATCCATCGAAGCCTTCTCACCCTCTAAGCTCTGGTATCCTTTCTCCCTCATAATTACCAGCAGGTGAGGAAGAAACTCCCTATGATCCATGGGAGGAATTGCTTTCAGAGCCTTCACCCCCGGAAGAAAGGCATCTATCTCCTCCTGAAGACCTCTCCTTTGCCAGCTTTGTCAAAGATGTCTGAAACTATCCCATTTCCATTGGTGACAGAGGGAGACACTTGCCACAAGATGCTGGAGGTCTTACAATTTGTAGATGCTCCAAAACAGGTAATGGCGATACCAGTACATGAAGTACTGCTTGATCTCTTGCACCGCTTGTGGGACCATCCAGGTACTTTACCTCCAGTCAACAGAAAGACAGATGCTATGTACCTGGTCCAACAAACCCCAGGCTTTCAAAACAGCCAGCTGCCCCACCATTCTGTAGTGGTGGAATCAGCCCAAAAGAAGGCTAAAAGATCTGGCCACACTCCTCTGCTCTTCCTGGTAAGGAACAGAAGGCATTAGATGCATTGGGATGCAGAGTCTTTCAGGGGTCCATGTTGATAGCACGAATAGCAGCAAACAAGTCCAGGAATTTGCAGAGACCTTGACCTCCATCCTATAAAAAGGATTGGAAGCAGGTAAACACAAGGTCAGAGCTGCTTACGACTCTTTTGAGATGTCGTCCAGAGTCTCAGTAGTGGGCATTAATGCTAGGTGTTGGGCCTGGCTCAAGGCCTCAGGCTTACACCCGGAGGTGCAGGACAAACTTGCAGATCTCCCCTGTACAGGAGAAAACCTATTTGGGGATAAGATCCAAGACTCAGTGGCCCAGTTAAAAGAACATCATGAGACCCTGCGTCAACTTTCAACTGTCACCTCAGAGGAACCCTCCATTCTGCGCAGAGACACCAGGAAACAATTTTATAGACCGCATAGGTATTATCCTCCTGCGTCCTGTGCTCAACCAGCTCAAGCCCCTCAAAGAGGATATGCACGCCAAGCAGGCTCCACCAGCTCCACAAGCTGGTCCTGCGACTGGATTTTGACTCCTTTCCAGAGAGCAGCAGCTATCTCCCCTTGATCCCAGTGGGAGGCCACCTTTATTTGCAACCAATTGGCACCCTCATGGCTACAGTCTAAATATTTCAGCTATACCCCCGGACTCCCTACCCACTCTAGCATGGAGCCGGATGATCACACAACACTTCTCAAGTCAGAACTCTCAAACCTTCTGTATGCCAAGGCCATACAACTGGTTCCCTTGATCCAGCAGGGGAAAAGATTCTACTTCAGGTATTTCCTAATTCTAAAAAAGACCTGCAGCCTTCGGCCTATTCTGGGCCTCCGTGCCTTAAACATGTTTCTTTGCAAGGAACGGTTCAGGATGGTGTCCCTGGGCACCATGCTACCTCTGCTACATCAAAGGGATTGGCTCTGATCTCTGGATATTCAGGACGCATATGCCCATATTTCATTCTTCCCTCATCGCAAGTACCTGCGATTCATGGTGGGTCACAGGCATTATCAATAAAGAGTACTGCCATTCAGCCATGCCTCGCTGCCCCGAGTGTTCACGAAGTACCTGGCAGTAGTGGCTGCACATTTACGCCACAAGGCGTACATGTCTTTCCATATCTGGACGACTGGCTCATAAAAAACCAGTTCAGACAAGGGGCCCTAGACTCCCTTGATCTCACTATACAGCTCCTGCATGCACTGGGATTTCTGATCAACTACCCGAAATCCCACTTGACACCATCTCTCCTTTATAGGAGCAGACCTAGACACCACAGTAGCCAAAGGGTTCTTACATGATGACCATGCAACCACGCTGTCCAGCCTTGCCAGCTCTATTCGCACTCGAAAAACAGCCTTGGCTCGCCAACTTCTCAAGTTGCTTGGCCACATGGCATCAACAGTCCATGTCACCCAAGTGGCACGCTTAGTCATCAGACTGACACAATGGACTTTAAAGTCTCAGTGGCATCAAGCCACTCAGCTGCTTATGTCCCTTGTCCACATAACAAGTCAACTTCGTTTGTCCCTTACTTGGTGGTCGCACATGGCCAACTTACAAACAGATCTACCCTTCCAGCAACCAGTTCCTTAGGTAATCTTAACCACGAACACCTCCAACCTAGGTTGGGGAGCCCCTGTCAAAGGCCTTCAAACCCAAAGGACTTGTCAAACACCGAAGCTGTTTGTCAGATCAACTTCCTGGAGCTTCGGGCGATGCGGTACACCCTTTATGCATTCAGGGACTGCCTATCCAACAAGATAGTCTTGATTCAAAAAGACAATCAAGTAAAAATGTGGTACCTGAACAAACAGGGGGGGCAAGGGATCTTATCTGGGCCCTGTCGCACTCAAAACAACTGCGAGCCACTTATCTGGCAGGCACACAGAATGCAGTAGCGAACTGCCTCAGCTGAAGTTTCCAGCCCCACGAGTGGTCTCTGGATCCCTCTGTTGCGAGCAGGATCTTCCACCAATGGTGTCGACCGACCATTGACCTCTTTGCGTCCAAACATAGAAAAATGTTGTGCGTTAATGTTCTCAATTATATTTTTCTCCTGTAATAAGTTTGTTTAAAATGTAAATCGGAGTGAAGGCAGCTTGCTATACCTCGGTATATAAACTCTTATAAATAAATAAATAGAACCGCAAAGTGGAACACTACTGCTCCCTATACAGGGTCTGAAGAGCGCCAATCCTGGATGCCTTCGCCCGCCCCTGGAACACAGGCCTGCTCTATGCGTACCCTCCGATTCAGCTAATCAGCAAGACTCTCGTGAAGCTACAATAGGACTGAGGCTTAATGATACCCATAGCCCGTATTGGCCACGCCAAGTCTGGTTTCCCATACTTCTCGACCTCTCTGTTCAGGAACACATTTGCCTGGACACAGCACACAACCTCATAACACAGAATCACGGCAAGTTTCACCATCTGAACCTCCAGACCCTAACTCTGATGGCCTGGATGTTGAAAGGTTAATACTACAGCCCCATAACCTTTCTACAAGCATATCTCAAGTCCTTGTGGTTTCACACAAACATTCTACGTGGAAATCTTATTGCTCTAAATGGAAAAGGTTTACAGGGTGGTGGACACAAAAGGACATTAACCCCTCTTCTTGCCCCACACTAGAACTCTTGGATTATCTCTGGCACCTCTCGGAATCTGGACTACAGACTTCATCCATACGAGTACACCTCAGTGCCATCTCTGCTTACCATCAAGGAGTAGGGGATGCGCCCATAACAGCTCAACACCTGGTGAATAGATTTATGAGAGGCTTAATACAGCTTAAGCCACCTCTGCGACCACCGGTTGTGGCATGGGACCTCAATGTGGTTCTTGCACGGCTCATGCATTCTCCTTTTGAGCCACTGCACTCCTGCGAACTCTGATATCTTACATGGAAAGTAACTTTCCTAGTAGCAATCACATCTGCTCACAGGGTAAGTGAGTTGCAGGCCCTTGTGACCTACTCATCTTACACAAGGTTCCTCCATGACCGGGTGGTTCTCCGAACTTACCCTAAATTCCTTCCTAAGGTGGTAACAGATTTTCACTTAAATTAGTCCGTAGTCTTGCCCACTTTCTTTCCAAGGCCTCATGCTCATCCAGGTCAGCGAGCTCTACACACCTTGGACTGTAAGCTTGCGCTAGCATTTTTAGACCACACTACTACCCACAGGAAGTCCAACCAACTTTGCTTCTTTTGATAAAAACAAACTTGGAGTTGCGGTGGGCAAGCAAACTCTCTCTCCAACTGGTTGGCAGACTGTATTGAATTCTGCTACCAACAAGCAGGCCTTCCACTTCAGGGACGAGTGAAGGTGCCCTCAGGGCCATGGCAACGTCAGTAGCACACAACCGTTCAGTACCGATTGTCGACATCTGCAGGGCTGCGACATGGAGTTCTCGCCACATCTTCACAGCTCACTATTGTCTAGACAAGGTGGATGACCAAGACTCTGTCTTTAGCCAGTCTGTCCTAAGGAATTTATTCCCAGTGTAGAAACCCAACTCATCTTACCTCGACCTGCTGTGAATTTCAGGCTGCCTCATCCTTGCCAACAGCACCCCAGTTGTTGTGCCCGTTGCACATGCTTTGTGCTGCTTGGCCTCATTTGTATGACTCAGCCTGTAGCTTGCTATTTACCCATATGTGAGGACTACCATCCTGCTTGTCCTGGGAGAAAGCAGAGTTGCTTACCTGTAACAGGTGTTCTCCTAGGACAGCAGGATGTTAGTCCTCATGAAACCCACCCGCCACCCCGCGGAGTTGGGTTCGATAACGTTTTCTTATTTTATTTTTCGCTCGTAGTTTTGCTACAAACGAGACTGAAGGGGGGACCCCTGGTGGCTACAGGGCTAGTGGCATGCTGGGCATACTCACTGTGCCAGTCAAAGTTCTAGGAACTTTGACAAAAGTATTCCATGACATCTAATGATGTTACCCATATGTGAGGACTAACATCCTGCTGTCCTGGGAGAACACCTGTTACAGGTAAGCAACTCTGCTTTCTGTGCAGAAATCCTGAGAATAGGTCTTGGCTCCAGAAATCTAATTTCTGTTCATAGACTACTATTAGCTTGAGAAACTTTACTCCACCTCTGACTAGGAGCTAAGTTTTCAGCACTAAGAAAACATGATTTAAGCTGTTGCACGCTTCTGTATTAGTAAGTAATAGGTAATGTCTTCGTTAACATATATTCTTCATGAAGGATCACTAATTTGCACGTACACATTAGTGTCTGGTAGCACACATCTTTTTGTATTTGGAAACCTCTCTTTAAATTGTGAGTCAAGTTTGCCCCCAAAAACTGTGCACGCAAGTAGACACTAATATGAGCACCTTATTAAATTGGTCCTCAGTTTGGAGTATTGCATTTCCATATATTTAACTTAGTTGATTTTTGAATTATCTGAAACAATATACATACAGTGGCAGGTCCTTAACTGACAATTACCCTTTTTCAAGAGGTGAGCACTGCTATTTTTGAGCCTGGCAACAGAAGGTTGTTGGGACTTTGGGGTAGATAGCTGTTTCCTTGAACTGAAACCTCTCTTAAATGAACAAGTAACCTTGATTTTCAATTGAAATGTCTTTTCTATTTCTTTTTAACAAAGCCAGTTTGAAAGTGCAGTTCCCTCTGAATTTTACATTAGCATTTATACTGCCATACCATTGTGACATTGGAGTAGTGGTCTGGTTTGTATTGTAAAATGCAGGTCATTGTATTTTATAGACTATCTGATTGTAAGTGGACTTTTATCACTGTGGGCCAAATTTACTAAGCTTTTTCCCAGTATTGTCTATGGAAAAAATGCTTAATACGTCTGGCCTTTTTATTAATTGGGTACTCAATTTTAACACTTCAGCTGTGTGGAAGTATTATGAATTTTGGTTGCAAGTTTGATGATAATACTGTCTATCTTGATTTTTTCTTTTTTTCTCCAAAACATTGCACAGTTCGTCTTGGCTGTTGATAAATATTGTGACAAATATCCCCATAGTAAGCTGCCATTTAGAATGCTCTCCATATTCTCAGTTGAGAGCAGTCTTGTTAGTATTTGATTACTAAAAATAACTAGCTAAATTGAGGACAGGTTTGTTATTGCAGGTAACTTAAGTAGAAAGCCTCCACTAGTTAGAAGCCAAAAACTGTTTGGTATTAATTGCTGTATTTGCAAACTTATGATGAAATTATGTAGGTTAACCATCTAATCCATGTGCAGATTAATCTCTTGATGAATTGGGTCTTCGGTAGCTACAGCTCAAAATGCTCGCCTGGTATCACAATTAAATTCACAAGTTTGATTACTGTTATTACTGATCTCCCCTGAGTAGCTCCAGCTATACTTGGGAGTATGTCTCTTGCTACATTAGCATTTCTTCATTGCAATACTTTCATTAAACTATGACTTTGAGACATCTTCTCCCTTAAGTACTATTATAACTTCACTGCTTGTTTAAATGATAGTGCCACTCTTACTTCCAAACATGCTAACAAGATATATAAAATAGTACCTACATAGCTATTAAGAATTATAGCATATATTTGTAAAGTACTTTTGTTAAAGGCAATATGTAAATAAAGTAATAGTGTATGAGCTAGAGGAATAATTCTGGCTATGGTGGGGCTTCCCATACCTATCTGGTGACCCACAGTTGGGTTTTCAGGGTATTCACAATAAATATGCATGAGATAAATTTGTAAACACTGGGTCTCCAGTTCAGGCGCATTTACCTCAAGCATAGTCATTTTGTAGATATTGTGAAAACCCAACCAACTGTGGGATAACCAGGTCAGGATATGGGAAGCCTTGCTGTAGCCAGAGTTATTCCTCCAGCCTACTCATTTACATAGATAGGGTTTATGCATTGAAATTATGATTGACTCTACTTCTTATTCTTCCATAGCAGGTTAAATGAGTGTCATTTGTAATTAGGTAACAAATATTTCGCTGTAGACAAGCAGAACAAAATGCAGCCATTCAAGCATTTGTCATCCAACAGCACCAAGGTGGAATATGCTCAGAAAGATAAAGAAGTCTTGCCTATGTGTATGGTTCCTGTGCTGCCATTGCCACATATTTCTTCAGGCAAGCTTTTATCGCCAAGGCATGTGGACATTTTATTTTTTCACTCCCCCCCTGCTGCTGTGATTTTTTTTTTTTTGCATGGTAATTCTTGCATTTTTGTCTCTTACTTTCTTTTTCTCCTCAGTCAAAAAAAAATAGTTGGCTTACCTGTCGTGTGTCCCCCCCCCCCCCCCCCCCGTCCCCCCACCCCAATTTTCTTCACCATGTGGTAACTGTAAGCACAAGGTGGCCAGTGTGGAGCTTCTTGAAATCTGTGTAATGCCTAGGGACTTCCCATGATGTGAGTATATAGGAGAACGTCTCCTAGAGCTCTGTTTAGAGTTAAAATTAAATATGAGACATCACCTCAAATGAGAGAGAGAGGTCAGGAGAGACCCGAACCTTAAAAGATAAGCAGGTTAGTCTCCTAAGCACAGAGACCACCATTCTTCCTTCTCCAAGCATAAAAACTCCCTTTCCCTGTATGTACCCGGATCAGTCCAGACCGTGGGTTGAGCCTCCTGCCCAGCAGATGGAGACAGACCAAAATTGAAAAGGGTATCCTATATCAGGACAGAGCCTACCCTGCAGCCCTTCAGTATTTCTGTCTCCAGCAGATGGATATGCTGAACTTGTGGTCTCCTGATTTGGGCTCGTTTGGCCCTGTTTCCAGTTTTCGTGTTTCTTCCTAAAGGATCAAGCAAGTACCCTTTGGGGTTTTAGTAAAAAAAAAAAAAAAAAAAAAAGAATTGGCTCTGTCTTTTCTTCTTTGGAGACAGCACTGTTTCCATGCTCTTGGGGAGCTTAGGGGGGCTTCGTTTCTTGTGTTTTGCAGCATAGCCTAAGCCCCTATTCCCGGTGCTCCTAAGTGGGGGAAACTGGTGGTCCAGTCATTCCCCCCTCACCTGGCTGCCTTTAAATTGGTCAGGAGTTCTCTCCTGTCAGTGCCTTTAGGGCACACAAAACTATTTCCTTTCTTTAAAAAAAAAAAAGAAAAATAGATAATAAAATATATAAACTCAGAGGTATTCTTAATATCTTAACCCCACTAGTTAAGGTTCTTACCTCTGTAGTTGGCAGCCGGGTGTTCAGCCAGGAGCGAGCAGGGTTCAGTCCTCTGCCTCCGCTCCTCCCGGCAGCAAAGGCAGCCTCAGCTGTTTTTTCTTTGATCGCGGCTCCCTTCACTGACCATGCCGTGATCACAATGCTGCCTAGCCTGTGGGGAGCCCTCGACGCGATTTTCGCGCCTGCTGGGTGGGGAAGGACCCTCCCAGGCAGCGCAGCCAAATCTAGCCCAGGGTCGCTCGCAAGACGCATGGCCAGGCCGTTCCCGGGTCGGCAAACTGGGGGAACAGTGGCCATTTTGAATATTTTAGCAGCTCCCAATTCAGGGCTGCTCGGCGCAGGGGAGGATGATTTTCTTCAGAATTTGTGCTCCTCTTGCACAAATCCTACCTGGCCAGCTTGCAGGAGGAGGAGGACCCCTCCCCAGGTTCCCCGCCAGCCAAACTTCTGCGGTTGGACCCTCCGCTCGCCCCTGCGGCCCCGGAGCTGCAGGGGGGCAGTCCGGGTGTGGGTGGTCCCAGGGGCCCCCGTCTGCCCAGACCCTCAGGCACCTTTGGGGAAACCCGGATCTGGCTGCGGATTTGGCAGAAACTCTTCCCCCTCTCGAAGGGGATGGTCACAGGGTACTCTGCTTATTTCAGAAGGAGGAACTGGAACCCCTCATTCCTTTTGTCCTCCAGGAATTAGGGGCTGAAGGCCCACCGGCAGACACTCTTACGGCAGCACTACCTAAACACATGGATCCGGTCCTGGCGGGACTCCGGGCCCAGGTTTCGGCTTTTCCTTTTCAACCCATGCTCAAATTACTTCTCCTACGGGAATGGGAAGCTCCCGAGGCAGAGACCTGCCTCGGGAGAGCCATGGAGAAGCTTTATCCACTCCCGGAGGACTGCCTGGAATTGCTGAAAATTCCCACAGTGGATTCGTCAGTCTCCGCTGTAACTAACCACACCACTATTCCGGTGGTGGGGGCTGCAGCCTTGAAGGATGCACAGGATCGCAAACTTGAGTTCCACCTAAAGCGTATCTTCGAGATACTGGCATTAGGTGTTTGGGCGACTATTTGCAGCAGTCTCATGCAGCGGGCCGGCCTTAAGCGGGTTCAGCAATTACTCAGCACCCAGGACCTTCCCCCTGCAGTGGCCGAGCAGGCTGAAAAGTTGGAAGGCGTTATTGCGTATGGGGCGGGCGCCCTGTACGATCTTCTCCGCGTTCAGGCGAAGGCAGTGGTCTTGGTGGTTTCCGCCAGACGGCTCCTCTGGTTACGCAATTGGTCAGCAGACCCGGCGTCCAAGGTGCGTTTGGGCACTTTGCTTTTCAAGGGTAAGTTGCTTTTTGGCGAGGACCTTGAGCAGCTCATTAACTCCTTGGGTGAGAACAAGGTCCACAAGCTGCCAGAGGACCGGCCGAAACAGTCCAGAGCTTTTGTGCCTTCCCGGACCTGGTTTCGGGGTTAAACGTCGATATTTGGCTCAGGGGCGTGGTGCTTCTGCTCGTGGTTATCCTGCACGGCCTCAGTCTTGGTCTCAGCCCTTTCGTGACGGAGCAACTCAGCGTACCACCCCGAAACCCGCTTCCCAAGGAGATTCGGTCGACCCATTCCTCCGTTCCCAACCTAGGGGTTCGCGTCTCCCTATTCTTCGAGGAATGGGTCAAGGTCACATCAGACCAGTGGGTCCTCGAGATTATCCGAGACGGTTACGCGTTAGAGGTCCGGTAGATCTTGAAAAAATTCTATGTAGTCTCGCCGTGTGGTCGTCGGAAGCGGTGGCTCAAACTCTTGCCAGGCTTCAACAGCAGGGAACCATTGTCCCGGTCCCAGAGACTGAGGCTGGCGCCAGCCAGTATTCCATCTACTTCATCGTCCCAAAGAAGGAGGGTTCCTTCCGCCTGATCTTAGACCTCAAGAGAGTCAACCGGGCCCTCAAGGTACCTCATTTTCATATGGAGACCCTGAGGGCGGTCATAGCAGCTGTTCATCCCGGCGAACACCTGGCCTCTCGACTTAACAGAGGCGTATTTGCACATACCGATTCGTCCCGCGCACCAGAAGTATCTCCGCTTCCACGTGTTGGGCCAGTATTTTCAGTTCCAGGCGCATCCCTTCGGGCTAGCCGCCGCGCACCTTCATCAAGGTCGTGGTGGTGGTGGTGGCTCTCCGGGAAGGAGTCCTAGTCCACCCTTTCCTGGACGACTGGCTAGTGTGAGCCAAATTGGAAGTCCTCTGCAAACAAGCGGTCAGCCGGGTCCTGGATCTTCTTACCTCTCTCGGGTGGATAGTAAACTTTCCCAAGTGTTAGAATTTCTGGGGGCGCGCTTTGATACTCTGGTCGGAAAAGTGTTTCTGCCCCGTGCTCGATCATCCAAGCTCGTCGACCAAATACACCACCTTATCTTGCTCCCACTCCCGACATCGTGGGACTACCTCCAGGTCCTGGGGACTATGGCCTCCACCATCGACCTTATCCTCTGGGCTTTTGCGCATATGCGTCCATTACGGAGAGCTTTGCTATCCCGATGGCAACCGGTGTCGGAACAGTTTCAGACGGTTCTCCCGCTTTCGGCCTCTACCATCACCGACATACAGTGGTGGCTTTCGCTTCTGCATCTTCTGAAGGGAATGCCTCTTCGGACTCCACAGTGGATCATAGTCACCACAGATGCCAGTCTCACCAGCTGGGGGCAGTCTGCTAGTCTCAGGCCACTCAGGGTTATTGGTCCCTGGTCCAGTCCGCTGGCACATCAATCGGCTGGAAGCCCGGGCGGTTCGTCTAGCTCTACAGGAGTTCTTACCTCTGCTCCGAGGCAAGGCAGTGAGGGTCCTCTCTGACAACTCCATGACGGTAGCTTATAATCACCCGGCAGGGGGGCACGTGGAGTCGTTTAGTGGCCCTGGAAGCCAGCCCACTCCTTGCCTGGGAGGAATGACATTTGGACTGTCTAGCGGCCTCCCACATAGTGGGCAAGGAGAATGTGCGAGCCGATTTCCTCAGTAGTCAACATCTCGATCCAGGAGAGTGGGAGCTCTGGGACGAAGCCATGACCTTGATCACCAACAGTTGGGGCCCTCCACACCTGGACCTCATGGCGACTTTGTCCAACTCCAAAGCCAACAGGTTCTCCAGCCGTTGGAGGGAGCACTGCTCGGAGGGAGTGGATGCCCTCGCTCTACCGTGGCCATCGGATGTCCTCCTTTGTGTTTCCTCCGTGGCCTCTCGTGGGAAAAGTTCTCCAAAGAATAGAACTCCATGAGGGACCGGTCATTCTGGTAGCTCCCGAATGGCCCCGCAGGCCATGGTTCACGTATTTGGTCAATTTGACGTCGGGCAGCCCTCTGCGTCTCGGCCTCCTTCCTCGTCTCCTTCGGCAGGGTCCCGTATTTTTCAACCAGGCGGATCGCTTTTGTCTAGCGGCCTGGCTTTTGAACGGCGACGGCTGAGGCGTAAAGTCTACAAGGAAGAGGTGATTACCACCCTTCTGCGGGCGCATAAGCCATCTACTTCATTAGCTTATGTCTGCATTTGGAAGGTCTTTGTGAGAATGTCGTGCTGACTCTAGTGTCTTGACGGGTTGGTGCCAGTATCCGTGGTCCTTTCCTTCCTTCAAAAGGGCCTCTCCAAGGATCTGTCCTTCAATTCGTTGCGCGTCCAAGAGTCCGCTCTGTTCTCTTCTCGGTCGTGTAGAAGGGCACCCCTTGGCGTCCCACCCGGACGTTGCTCGGTTCTTGAAGGGCGCCAAACACTTGAGACCCCCCCCCCCCGTCTGACCCACATGTCCGTCCTGGAATCTCAATTTAGTTCTCCGGGCTCTCTGTGTGGCTCCGTTCGAACCTCTCAGTTGGGCTACGCTAAAGGCGGTTTTCTTGGTTTCTATTTGTTCCGCTCGTCGGGTTTCGGAGATTCAGGCGTTGTCCTGTCAGGAACCTTTTCTGCGTTTTTCGGATTCGGGAGTCTCTCTCAAAATGGTTCCTTCCTTTTTGCCGAAGGTCGTTCTTGTCCTTCCATGTTAATCAGTCGGTGGAGCTTCCGGCATTCTCAGTGGAGGATGTTGCGGGTTCCGATGGGGGCGATCTTCGCCGGCTTGATGTGAAACGGGTGTTACTCCGTTATCTCCAAGTCACCAATGAGTTTCGACTCTCCAATCATCTCTTTGTCCTTTTGGAGTGGTCCGAATAAGGGAAAACAGGCTTCTCGGACTACTATTGCTTGGTGGCTGAAAGAAGCGATTGCCTCAGCTTACATTGGCTGGGGCTGGTCAGTTCCTGAGGGCTTGAAGGCTCACTCCTTGCGTTCTCAGGCTACTTTGTGGGCGGAGAGTCAGTCGGTCTCTCCGCAAGAAATCTGCAGGGCCGCTACATGGACATCCCTGCATACATTTGCTCGGCATTATTGTCTAGACCTGCATGCCCTAGTTTTTGGTTCATTTGGGCGGCAGGTGCTTCGAGTGGGACTGTCTCTGTCCCACCCGGTTTAGGGAAGCTTTGGTACATCCCACAGTCTGGACTGATCCGGGTACGTACAGGGAAAGGAAAACTAGTTCTTACCTGTTTAATTTTCGTTCCTGTAGTACCACGGATCAGTCCAGACCCCCCTTCCCTAGTTTTTTTCTTCCTTCTCTGCCGTCCGCTCGAAGCTCTTCCTTCAGGTCTCTAGACGACTATCACCTATCATTATCTTACGGACACCGGAAGCATCTATATGATGTCCAAGGATATGCAAGAGCACTATTTTACAGAGTCCATTCCTTGTTCATAATTGTTTATAATTGTTTCCTCTGTTACTCTTTTCTTTACTGGGTTTTCTTAGTTCTTTTCTGCTTTGACAATGGTTATACTGAAGGGCTGCAGGGTAGGCTCTGTCCTGATATAGGATACCCTTTTCAGTTTTGGTCTGTCTCCATCTGCTGGGCAGGAGGCTCAACCCACGGTCTGGACTGATCCGTGGTACTACAGGTAAGAACTAATTTTCCTTTTTACTACATTGTAGAAGTGACATTGTTCCAAATCATTTGGTGCCACCCAGCATCAAAGCAGTCAGCGCCATTATCCAAGCCTGCATTGTCGTCCTTATACATGTCCACACTGAAGGAATTGATGCTGTCAGGATTCTCAGATTCCCGTGAAAAATCTTGATCACCAGTGGATTTGCCTCTGTTAGTGCCAGTCAGATATATTATCCGCTATTCTTCCATCAGCTGATAGTCTCACATTTTTTCAAAAAATGTGAATGGAACTTATACATAACTATATGAAGAAAATATCAAAGATGATGCCTGAATCTTCTCAGATGGATCAAATTTTACAAAGATTAGCTACGCAAATAGAATCTCAATCTCCCATTCCTCCACATCAAGATCTGCAAGAACTTTGAGAAGTCTCATGCTTTGTCTTCATCAAAGAATAAGGCTCCATTGTTGGGATACCAGTTAATATTTTTGGATTCCGACAAAGATTCAAAAACCACCACCTTAGGATTTTTCAATTCATTCTATAGAAGGTTCTCCAAACTTGCCTGAAAGAACCATATCTGGAACTTGCAAGAAGCACTGCCTCACCAGAAGATTCGTTGTACGCAACCTTTCTTGCAGAAGATAGCACAAAATATCTTTCATTACTACAAGATGGAAAAAAATATCTGTTGAAGATTTTCCTGGAGTTACTAACATTTTATAAAAGCTTGTAAGCGTTTCAATTCGTAAGGTATTTCAAGACCTTCAATCAAAGGTATAGAAAACACAGATTTTAGACTTGCCTGGAGCCAAGAATTTAGACTTAAAATATGAAGTCCAAATTTATCCAGGATATGGAAAGGTCCAGTTTTCTCATGATTCCTTAGTAGAGTCAGCATTGAAAAAAGCAAATAAATATATTCAAATGCCCCTCCAGGAAAAGAACCAGTTACTAGACAACACAGGTTTAAAAAAAAACTCCAATCTTCTATGCCCATCAGTTTCAGATGGTACTATGTGTGTGTATGTTTAATATGGTACAAAAGATAAAGGAAACATTGGAGGATTTCTTTCCAGGCATTGAAGAAAAGTTAATACTCCTTCTAAATGAAGCTGATGATTGCATGAAGCACTTAAGTTGGGGTATGGTGCATTTGATGCATCTTCACATTCGTCTGCCTTGGCAATAGGAACAAGAAGGCTAGCAAGACATCAAGGAGCAAAAAATAAGTTAGCGGACTCTCCTTGGTCAGGAGACAACCTTTTTTGAGAGAGCAAAAAAAAAAAACCTGTGAAAATCATAAAGAACCACTGTTCCAACATTGCAAACTTAACAGCATCCACAATTAAACTTAATTTATATATAAAAGATAAGACTCAGTTCTTTAAAACAGTACTATTACACCAGGAGAAGATACCAACATTATTCACTACAGAGACATCAGTCATCTCAGCAGCAAACACCTCAGCAATCTCAAAGCAGGCCCTGCCTAAGAGAAAAGGTCCATCAAAAATCTAATCTACAGTCTGTACAAAAACTATCTTTGAGTTTTTCATTGCAGCAGATTCTGGCTTCTGTAAAAGATCTTCTGGTGGGGGGGGAAGACTTTGATATTTTTATCATTGGATCCTCAGTATAGTTCAAAGTGGCTACAGTCTGAATTTCCAGATTTTACTACGTCCTCCTTTCTTATGCCAGCAGCATTCAGTTCTGGACCAACGTCAAATATTAAAAATCTAAGCATAATCTTCATTACTAGCTCATGCAATATAACCAGTTTCCATAATGAGGGAAAAAAAGGAACAGGGTTTTGAATTCAAGATACTTTCTGATTTCTTTGAAATCAGAATTGTCCTATCCTAGACCTAAGAAAACTTAAGCACATTTTTGAACAAAGAGAAGGTTCAAAATGAACTCTCAATACAATTTTTCCTCCTCTAGAAAACAACTGGTTAACCATTTTAGATCTAAAGGATGTCTGTACATGTATTTCCATTCACACCAGTCGCAGGAACTATTTAAACTTCTCTATACCAGAATATCACTTACAATACTGTGTTCTCCCATTCTTTTGGCAGCGCCAGGAATCTTCACAAAATGCATGACAGTAGTAGCAGTGTCTGTGTTTCTATATGTAGATTAATAATGAGCAGGTCCTTAGAGACTACCCTGCATATGATTCTTTTTTCTATTTGGGGGTTTGTACTAAATTACAAAAAATCCCCTCTCATTCCAGCAACATAATTGGAATTTATAGGAGCCCAACTTAATACTCAGGAGAGGAGAGCCTTCCCACCTCTACAAAGAATGAGCAAGCTGATACATTTATTACAAGTTACAATCCACAAACAGTTTTGCCAAGATTTAGATGGAAATGTTAGCATATCAGGCAGCCACAGTTCATGTCTTACCTTTGTCATCACACAAGGAAGCCTCAGTAGCACTTGAAACTCATTGGGAAAAAAACATGTACATTAGTTCTGTCACAGAAAAGCAAGTTTGCTTACTGTAAACAGTGTTTCTGTAGATAGCAGGCTGATTTAGCCATGCTGTATGGGAGTCCCAAGCTATGGATGGCGTCTTGCTAGTGCTTGTAAGACAGTCTTATCACTGGTGGAGGTTTGACAAGACTGCGGAACCTAGTGCAGCATCGGAAGTGGACTGTTGTTGAAGGCAATAGTGCAACATGAATGTGTGTAAGGAAGACCGCGTTACTGCTTTGCAAATGTCCAAGAGGCACTTTTCTGAGGTGGGCCATTGATGCGGCCATGGCTCTAATCTGATGCGCTTTAGGTTTACTATCCAACTTAATGGAATGTTTGGTGTAGCAAAACTGGATGCATTGGGACAGCCAGCTAACGATTGTTCTTTTGGAAACTGGTTGTCCCAGAGAATTTGGATTGAAGGACAGGAAAAGCTGAGAAGGTCTAGTCTGGGAGTCCGTTCTCTGTTTGTAGTAAGCTAGAGCCCGTTTGCAATCCAGTGAATGCAGTTGGCGATCCCTGTCATGGAGATGTGGCTTTGGTTTGAAAATTGGTAGGGTAATTGTTTGATTCAAATGGAATGCTGATACTACTTTGGGTAAGAATGTTGGATGAGGTCATAGGGTGACTTTGTCATGGAAGAACTCTAGGTATGGAGGATAGTGCACTGAGGCTTGTAATTCACTGACTCTGTGTGCTGATGTAACCGCCACAAGGAATACTGTTTTCCAGGCCAGGTATCTGATGTGGGAAGTATCCAAGGGTTCGAACGGAGAAAGCATTAATTGCTCTAGAATGACATTCAAGTCCCAAGGGACTGGAGGCTTTAGCGATGGTGGTCGTAAGTGCAACAGTCCACATATGAATGTGGAGATTAAAGGGTGGTGCAAAATTGGAACCCCATTTTCAGTGTGGTGATATGTGGCAATCGCACTGATATGAACAGGAACAGAAGACGTAAAGAGACCAGATTGGTAGAGGTGGTGTAGGTGGATAGTAGGTAGTGAAGAATCTGTCACCTCTGATGAGAAAGGGTTAAGTTTCCTATGAGTGCACCACTGCGAATAACTGTGCCGTTTCCCTTTATAATTACATCTAGTGGAAGGCTTTCTGGAAGAAAAGATTGTCCTCTATATGACCTGGGAGTGCGAGGTGACTTAATACTTGCTGTTCAATCTCCACGCCGTCAAGTGGAGGGAGCGATGCATCGGGTGGAGAAGATCGCCTCCATCCTGTGTCAGCAGGTCTGGATCGTTCCCCAGAGGAATGGGGGAAGCTATGGACAGACGAAGGAGACAGGCATACCATGGTTGTCTTGGCCATGCTGGAGCTATTAAAATCATGTCTGCTACATCTTGAATACATTTTTGAATTGTTTTCGAAATAAGAGGAATGGGAGGGTAAGCGTACAGCAGGCCATGGGATGAGAAATGCATCCGGAGCATAACAAATTTTACTGGGATAGATGGAACAAAAGCGGAGAACTTGTCGATTGTCGCAAATAGGTCGAGAGTGGGAAAGCCCCATTTGTGAAAGAGATCTGCAGCCACTGTTAGATTGAGCATCCATTCGTGGGGATGGAAGATTCTGCTGAGGCGGTCCGCTGTGGTGTTGTCTAGTCCCTGTAGATAGGTAGCCTGGCGAGACACTTTCATTGTCTCTGCCCTGTGAAGTATGCGAAGGGCTTCTCGACAGAGTCCATGAACCTGACCCGCCTTCTTTGTTTATGTAGAACTTGGCTACTTGGTTGTCCGTATAAATCATGAGCCGTTTCCCCACCACTTGAGTGAAGAATGTTTGGAGTGCTTTCCAGATTGCGCGAAGTTCGAGTAGATTTATGTGTAGTTTAGATTCCTCCAGGGACCATAAACCCTGAGTTTTTAGATGGATGAGGTGTGCTCCCCAACCTTTCTGGGAGGCATCCGTGGTGAGTACCATCTGATAAGGAGGCATCCGGAATGGGGCACCCATAGAGAGATTGGAGTGGGAGAGCCATCATTGAATATCTAATTTCATCGTTTAGGTAATTTGTACCTGTGTTGATAAGTGTTGTTTGTATTGGCTCCATTGGTGCTTGAGGCCCCATTGTAGTTGTCGCATTTGTAGTCTTGTGTGTGGGACCACATGAATGGCTGCTGACATGTGGCCTAGCAGTTGGAGAACATGTTGTGCAGAGGAACGTGTTTGACTGTGCATACGTTGTGCTAGTCCCAATAGGGTGTGAGACCTGTCTTGAGGCAGGTAAGCTCTGTTGCGTACAGTGTGCATCACTGCTCCAATGAACTGCAGTATTTGCGTTGGCTGGAGATGAGATTTCTTGTAGTTTATGATGAATCCTAGATTGTGAAGGCATTCTAGCGTGGTAGCCATATGGCTTTTGAGTGTAACCGGGTTTGAGGCTACTAGAAGCCAATCGTCCAAGTAAGGAAAGATTTGGATTGACTGTTGTCTGAGATAAGCCGCCACCACCACCGCTAGACATTTTGTGAACACTCTGGGTGCTGAGGAAAGGCCAAACGGTAGTACCTTGTATTGGTAATGAGTGTTTTGAACTCTAAAACAGAGGAAACGCCAGGAGGATGGGTGCATGGGTATGTGAGAGTTACGCATCTTTCAGATCGATGGAACACATCCAATTGTTCCATTGTAGAAGAGGAAATATGTTCTTGAGAGAGGTCATTTTGAATTTCTCTTTCTGGATATGTTGAGGTTTCGAAGATCGAGGATGGGTCGAAGGCCACTTGATTTTTTTGGGAATGAGGAAGTATTGGGAATAGAATCCTTGATCCATTGGTTGAGCTGGAAGTAGTTGGATGGATCTGTTTAGGAGAAGTTCCAAGATCAGTTTTTAAAGCTGGTAGCTGATGCTGGAATCCTCGAAGAGGTGGTATATGAGGCAGAGGAGGGGTGGATAGAAAATGTAATTATTTAAAGGTGTTTTTATACAGCTTTTACAAACAGTTTAGTCAAAACGGTTTACATAAATATAAATCATAAAATTTATATAAATTTTTAGCTATTACTTTATTAATTTTTTATTTTATTATGAGATTTATCAAAAAACTAAACATATCAAAAACAATAATCAATGATTAAATCAAACATACCAAAACAATAATCAAGTGTCATCTTGTAGCCACTGCAAATGTCAGGGGAAAAGGAGTTTAGGGAAGGTTTTGTTTTGGTTTTTTTTTTTGTGTTTTTTTTTCCCTCCAAAGTGTACATGAGGATTAATGGGAGGGGAATTTCCAAGTTGTATATATAAAGAAATTAGTGTTTGGTAGATGTAATTTTGAAAGCATTCTGAAACAAATACGTTTTTAAGGATTTCTTGATTTGTATTCGGTTTGATAGTAATTGTAGTGAATCGGGTAGAGCATTCCAAAGGGTGGGGCCTCCTACTGAAAAGGCCCTTTTCCTTGTAATGTCTAGTCTAGCTATTCGAGGTGAAGGAATGTCCAAAAGGTTTTTTGTTAAAGGATATCAGGTGTCTGGTGGGTTTATAAATGCGGAGTAAAGAGCAGAGCCAAGTAGAAGAGGAATTGTAAATAAGAGAGTGGATAATGGTAAGGATTTTATATTGTATTCTGAATTTTTTTGGTAACCAGTGATAAGTCTGTAGAACTGGAGAGATATGATTTCTGATAGAAGTACCTGATAAAATGCATGCTGCAGCATTCTGGACTAGTTATAATGAGTGGATAGTATTATCAGGAAGACTTAGAGAGTTGCAGTATTCGAGACCTGAAAAGATTAGAGATTGAAGGAACAGTGCGAAAATCATGGAGGAAGAGTAGTGGTCGAAGACATTTTAGAAATTGTAATTTTGTAGAAGGAATTTTTTGTCACTGATGAAATAGGTTTCATAGATAAGTCTGTATTGATAATTACTCCTAGATTTTTTTGCATAAGTAGTGATTGGAATAGATGTACCATTAAACAGAAAATGAGAAGGGGGACCGATAGAGGATTCCAGAATAGAAGTAAGATGTACAATTTCTGTTTTAGCTGGGTTTAGTTAATTGGTAACCTTCCTTTATAATTTGTAGTACCCAGTGATCCGAAGTGATGGATACCCAATTGTTGTGGAAGTATTGTAGGCGTCCCCGATTTGTAGCGGTGATGATGGCTTGGCAGGCTTCAAAAAGCCGGAGGCGGTTTCTGTGGGGGAGCTGAGCCCTGTTAAGAACGTTGCTGTCTTGGACGTTGACAAGGTTATGAAGGTTGAGGAGAAGACTACCTTGGATGTGTGAATGGCTGTGTCCTGAAAGGAGTAAGGCCAATACTGACCTCTTGTGAATGGTCTAAGTCGATAAGGTTGGTTGTACGTTTTGAACGTAGAGTGGTAGTCGTATGTGAGGTCAGAGACATTATTGCTAAGTTCTGTTCCTTTAATTTAGAAACAGTCTCTGCAAATTGATCTCCAACAAGATGTGCTTTGCAGGGAATATCGGCCACCTTTTTGTGGACATCGTCCCTTATCGCGCTAGCATGCATCCAAGCTAGGCGATGAGCCGCGATTGCTGCTGAGGAGGTTCTTGCAGAGGTGTCGAAGTTTTCATAAATTGAGCGTAATAAATGACGCAAGCCTTCCTCTATATCTGTAAAGGTTGTGGCAATGAATTATCCTCTGCGAGGCAGAGTGGACATTTCTGCAAGGACTCGAAGAGGTATTGAGTAATATAAAACTGATGAGTACTTATCTTGGAGGATAACATTGCTCCATGATATGAGTTCGGTCCAAACTCGTCCAGATATTTATCCTTACCAGGTGGTGTGTTGGCGTGTAGTTTAGGACATTTTGCCTTAGCCATCGCTGATTCACAACAATTGAGTTGTGAGGAAGCTGAGCTGAGTTGTAAACTGCTGAGTTTCTCATACGGAATTTTAAGTTCGTTTTCCTAGACGTAGAGGGGTTGGAAAATGGTGATTCCCACATTTTTTTGAAGAATGCTTTCTAAAACTGCATGTGGTGGTAAAGCAGTAGGTTCGTGAGGCATGTCGAAAATCTTCAATATACCAAGTGTTTCTGTACGGGGATCGGACACTTTCCCTGTCTCTATATTGAGGAGTGCCCCCACTTTCTCAAATTTAGAGTATGTGAGGTCCTCTGGAGAGAAGGGTTCTGGTAGGGTGTCCGGTGGGTCAGACTGCATACCCGTAGAAGAATTGGGAGACGAGACCGATGTAATTGGTGATTCCGGGCTATAAGGGTGTTCTGGACCTGGAGCCGTGGGAATATCTTCTCCTGGTGGAGTAGCGGGAGATTTCCCTTGAGGGGGAAGTTGGTGGCGGAGAATCATGGGGTGGAATATTCGTTCCTTCCCTGGATTCTAGATCTGTGAAGGCAGATAAGGCTTGAGATATCCTAGACATGGCTTTTGATGCCAAGGTGCCCCGATGAGTCTGAGTTCGATGTCCTGTGGAAGGTGGGCGGGTAGGCAATGCTGCTAATAGGATGTCCTGAGCATGTGCACCTATTGATTGTTTGGATAGTGGAATAATATTTGAAGACCTGTGTTTTTTAAACAATGGCTCCTGTAAGACAGGAGAATGGCTTCTCCGCTTGGACACAGAGGACATATCTGAATATATGGACCTAGCACTCAGGCCGATTCAATATGGTGTGCTCGGCCGATTTTCCCAATTTCAGCCGGCACAGGGAAAGTGTACAGAAAAGCGTTACTTTCTGTATCACACGGGAATAACTAATAGGCCCATCAACATGCATTTGCATGTTGCGGGCACTATTAGTTTCGAGGGGGGGGAGGTTGGCCGCGTGTTTTCCTCCGCGCGTTTTCAATGCGCTATTACCCCTTACTGTTTAAGGAATTAAGTCGGAGGCCCCAAAGATTTAAAAAAAAAAAAAAATTTGGCCCGCGGTTTGGAAAATGGATGCTCAATTTTGCCGCCGTGGCTTTCAGCGGGTTCGACAACAGATGCCGGTAAAATTAAGCGTTGGCTGTCAAACCCGCTGACAGCCGCCGCTACTGTCAAAAAGGAGGCATTAGGGACGAGCTAGTGTTGCATACCTTGGCTTCCTGAATCGTGCTCAGGAGAGTGGGCGCTCGCTGGCTCTCCCATTAGGTTTTCTGTATCGGCCTGACTGTGATAACTCGCCTTAGAAGAAGGGAAAGGCGGGTCAGAGAAAAATTCACCATCCACGTTTGTCTTTGTTGCTCAGGAATGAGAGGAGTGACTAGAGTGCACAGATGATGTTGCTGGCTGTTTGTGCCCACGGTGTTTGTGTGGTTTTACTGAATGAGATGAGTGAGTACGGCGCGGGTCTGGAGAGGAATGCGCTGGAAGATGCTTAGAATGATACGTCGTCTTTTTATGTTTTAATGGTGGTGCATGAGGGGAACATGGCATATGCCCCAATGGCAGCCCAGGGTCAGCATGCGTTGGTGGCATCAAAGACTGTTCAGCCTGCGCCGATGGCACTGTGGACTGTGCATTTTGCTTCGATGGCACCGTGGACACTGCAGCATACGAAGTAGATGTTGCATGTGCCGATGGCAATTGGTCGGTGCAGCATGTGTCGATGGTGTTGTGGACGGCGCATGCGTCGAATGCTTCGGGCGCCGATCAGTGTTGTGTGCATCAACAGTAACGACGCCGTAAGGTGACCCAGACGAAGCAGAAGACTTCTTTTTGGCACTAGGGGGAGTAGTTTTCGACCCCTGTTGTGTTTTCTTGGGTGCTGTAGGTGAAGTAGACCTAGGCCCCAAATGCGGCTTCTCCTGTGGTCCCAGGGAGGAGGACCGCTTGTGATGCGTCAATGGTTTCTTCACCCGGCCGGGCGAAGACTGCGTCGACGGCACCGGGTCATACGAGCCCAGTGTTCTAAGTTGGTCAATTCGTTCCGCTCATTGCTGGCGCACTCAGAGGGGGACATTCATCCACAATCACGACGAGATCCCTGGTCATGATCGGGCCCGTGGCAAATATAGCAGTAATTATGTCCATCCGTAATAGACATAATTATACCGCATTGGCAATATTTGAAACCCAATGGTTTTGGAGCCATTTGAGAAGGAAAAAAATTGTGAAAAATCGTATTTTGAAAAAATTTTACTGAGAAAAAAACCCGCGTGCATTCGGCCCGCGGAAAAAAAGAGACTGAGGAGATGGATGATTCGCGTGGGAACACATCGTGCAGCTGCACAGAATTCAAGCTCTGTGACTCACTGAGGGAAGCTCTGCCTATGAGGGTCGCAACACGCTCCCATACAGCATGACTAAATCAGCCTGCTTTCGATGGGAAATATCCCAGAAACTCTCCATTTCTTAAACTGATGGACATAACCAAGTAATTTAATATGTGGCCAATCATTTCATTTCCTACAAATTCAGCACTCCTTGGCTACTGATGCGTCCAATCAAGGTTGGGCAGCACATTTTAACACTTTGTTTTCCCAAGATACTTGGTTCATATGAGGAAAAAGCATTTCTGGAATTGAACGCTGTCTTTAAAGCTTATATAGTATTTGAGCCATAACTAGAGGGCACAGTGTAGAAATACAAATGGACAATATAGTTGCAAAGTACTGAAAAACAAATGGGGGGGGGAAACAGGTTCCTCAAAACTATCAGGAAGAATGCAATATATGGGACTACTATTCATCTTCCAGGGAAAGACAATGTGTTAGCAGATGCTCTGAGTCGTCATCATCATCTATTTATGACATGCTTTTTCATGAAGAGTTCAAAGCGAGTTAAAATTAGTTAACTTAGGTACAGTCATCTCCATCCACTTGAGTGGTCTCTCCATTGCAATATGCCTAAGTTCATTTTCAACTTTGGGGGGAGCTGAAAAGAGACCTGTTTGCAGCTCTGTTCAATCACAAACTTCCTCTATTTGCTCCAGACGACATTCTACAGAAGCCTTGGCATGGTATGTATTCTTGAGTCCTTGGAACCAACACCTAATGTACACCTTCCTTCAATTCCTTTGATTGCCAAAACAGTATTCTAGTTAAGGAAAGACAAAGGCAATATGATTCTGATAGCACCATGTTGGACTCTAAAAGTATGGTTACAAATGCTAGCAGTTGTACATTTCATTTCATTCCATTTATGAATCGCTTTCTAGATAAAATCACCCAAAGCAGAAAGCAAACATAAACAAATAAGCATGGGTGTAGCTTGCTTGTTACGGCGTTTACTACCCTGAATCAATTAAGCCTGGTACTTCACTTGGAATACATATCCAGCACAGCTCACTGCTTCAACGGCAGGGGGGAATGAAGAAAAGAGGATTTATATTCAGACAACCAACAAGGACTGAATTGCGCAGGTTGGGTAAACAAATAAACGTGGGAGTAGCTTGCTTATTGCAGCGGTTACTACTCCTAACCAATTAAGCTTGTTACTTCACTTAGATTCAGCTCCAGCACTGCTGTCTACATCAATGGCGGGGGTGGAAGGTAACTAGAACCAAAAAGTTACTAATAAGGGCCAAGAGTAACAAAAATAAGTATGAAAGCTTGCTGGGCAGACTGGATGGGCCGTTTGGTCTTCTTCTGCTGTCGTTTCTATGTTTCTATATAACATGTGTAAAACAGAACACACACAACAAAATAAAATGTAAACAACAAAAACAAAACTAAAGCATAACAGAAATTATAAAAGACAATCCAATATTGCAACCTGCCATATCAAGAACTAATATTCTTAGAGGACATTAACAATATTTTAAGCCCTTTTCTAAATCCTAAAAGATTGACGACTTCTCTTAGTGAAAATGGAAGAGAATTCCATAATTGAAGCAAGGCAGATGAGAGGACTATTTTAGGGCTGCATGTGACGAAAGGCTTGTACTGTTGGAAGCTGTAATGTAGATTTCTGCTTAGACCTAACAATCCATCTACACTCATATCAGCCTATCCTACTTAAAATAAGAATTTCAAATACTAAAACCAAGCATTTAAACTGGAAGAAATTGGAAGCCAGTGTAACTAGAAATTCGCTTTAAAGATTTTTCCAACTCTTCTGACTCAATATGATCTTTCCTACATACTAACCTTCAATTTTTAGCTCTCACTGCATGGATATTGAGTGCCAGTTGATACAGAGGTTACATTTTCCTATTGAAATTAAGCAGTTTTAGCAGTAAGAGGACTTATCTACTAGATTTTCTTACAACTTCAAATGGAAAAGATTCTCTATCTGGTGTGCATCTCAAAAGCAAGATCCTGTTCGATTATTCAGTCACCATGTAACTTCAGTATCTGTTGAACCTTTCAAATTCTAGACTGCAAATCAATTCAGTTAGAGTTCATATGAGTGCTATTTAGGCATATCGTCAGACTGGAGGGACTTCCAGTATCTAGAGTACTGAGATTTGTGAAATGACTTCTCCATCTTTGTCTTATAAAACCACCTCCAACTCACTGAGATCTTAATGTGGTGGTTCTCATGTATGCACCATTTGAACCCTTAGCTACAGTTCAAAACTTTTTTACCTGGAAAGTACTGTTTTTATTAGTGATGACCTCAGCTCACAAAGTTAGTAGACTACAGGCTATTTAGTAGTCCATAAACGTTATACACAAATTTTAAGGCCAGAGTGGTATTAACTCTTCAAAATGATTGCCTAAAGTAGTTAGTTTTCCCAAAACATTAATAAGGGTAAAAAGACTCTACATTTTTTTGGATTGCAGAACAGCATTATTATTTTATTTAGAAAGAACTAAACCTATTAGAAAGTCGCAACAATTATTTGTTTCCTATAATCTAGCCAGCCATGGACTCCCAGTTACAAAACAAACCCTGTCAAAATGGTTGTCGGACTGCATTTCTTTTTTTCTTTTGCCACTTCACATTTTTAGGAGGGTTAATTTTTGAAGGCTGATCAAGTAAGAACATCATGAATCACTAGCATATCTACTTTCTTCACCAATTGGAGACATATGCAGAGCAGTTACTTAGTCCTCAAGTCCCACATTTGTTAAACATTACTGCCTAGAAGAGGGGACTCAATAAGAGTATTTTTGGTCAGGCAGTCCTAAAAAATTTATTTATTAACCATTCTGGATCTTCCCGCCCCCCCCCCCCCCCTTCTCCTTCGTTTTGCAATAAAAAAGAGATTCTGGTGGAACCCTTAACTTTTGAGACCAGCCACACAGTTCCATCCACCACCTCATACAGATGAAGATTTTTCTGTTGGGGAATTGACTGAAGAGATTTGTATAGTGGCAGCTGTGTGGGAACTTGCATGCATGCTCAGACTTCTGGATCTTTCTGAGCTTGGGGGGAGAATATTCCATGTTGGTATCGTTGATGTCATCTGCTTATGTAGCTGATTTTTCCTTCTGTCTACAGAAAACACCTGTCCACAGGTAGGCTTTATCAAATATTGGAAATTGAGGCTTTATATGAAATACTTTTCATGGTTGCCCCAACAGCTAGAAAAGAAGTCTTTGATTTTTTTTCCCCCTTAAACTTCCAAACAAAATAATAAACACTTGCAAAACTCCTATGAATAGAAGGTAATAAAACCAGCAATATTTTAAATATTGTTTTCAAGTGCAGAATGGAGAATAGGATAAGAGAATCACAGGTGGTAGAGCAGGGCTTCTCATGCCTATTCTCACAGCCAGTCAGGTTTGCAGGATATCCACAATGACTATGCATGAGATAAATTTCTATACATTTGAGATTCCAATTCATGCACATTTATCTCAAGGTTAGACAATATGGATATCCTGAATACCCAACCAGCTGTAGGGTCCCCAGGACAGGTTTGGAAAGCTGTGTAGTAGGGAAGGGAAGAGAGCCTTATGTGGTTATACACAATAATTAAGAGGTTTATAACTAGGGTAACCATATAGCTTCATGTCAGGGGTAACGGGCTGTCAGTCCTGGGTTTCCCCAGTGCTTGCATGGAGATTTAGTTCTGATTTTTCAATTGGGTTTTTTGTTTTTTTTAAAAGAAAAACAGGACATCTCCATGTATGCAATGGGTTAATACAAGAACTGGCGCAGTCTGTACCTCCTCTTTGTCATGGACCTGTGTAGTTACCCTAGTTGTGGCATAGAAACTCTGATAAACACTTAAGAGGTAATTTTCAAAGGATTTACACTTGTAAACGTAACATGCTTTTGTAGCAATTTTCAAAAGCCCATTTATGCAGTAAAATTGCACATATACATGTAAAAGTTATTGATAATTCTATGACATATATTGTAGCAATTTTCAAAAGCCCACTCACAAGTGTAAAGTGCATTTACACATTAAATCCAGTTTTAAGCATGTAAATCTTTTGAAAATTACCCCTTCTATGTGGGCCAGTCATAATTGTTTCATTCTTAATTTCTAACTCTTCTGATTTATCCTCAAGTTTGTAGTTAAGGCTTCTGCTACAGGTTTTACTTCTTTCTACAGTTTCATTCCGATCTCTGTTTCCTCTTTCCACATCTTTTCCTGGCTGCAGTGGCTGTTTGGTTACTAAGTATTTCTTTACTTTGGATCTGGTTACCATGACATCTGTGGGCAGACAAAGTAGCATCTTAGTTTTGCCACTCAAGGTTCAATAGAACCCCCATGGTGTCTGTTTTAGTGATGGGTATTATTCCCAGAAAGTATCAACATATGCTCTTGTGGGAAGATGGTTCCTTTAGCTGTGGATGCACTGTATTTCCATTGTAACCCACCAGTGCTGTCAATATTTGAATAATTATGTAAAATGTTTGTACAAGCTCAGTTTTTATGTAATCACCACATTTGAGCACTGATATTTATTTTTATATACCGACATTGGGTCTGATTTTAAAAAGCATTTACATGCGTAAATCTGGGTTTTACGCATGTAAATGCACTTTACTCGAGTAAGTGGGCGTTTGAAAATTGCTACAATATATGCCATTGAATCGTCCATAGGATTTATTCGCATAAGTGCACTTTACGTGAGTAAATGGCTTTTGAAAATTGCTACAATAGTAGTTACATTTATGCGCGTAACTCCTTTGAAAATTACCCCCACAATGTTTTAGAATTGGCAAACAATTGTTAAACTTAAGTGTTTTGAGTTTTGCTTGTCTGTCAAAGCCAAACTCAAGATGAATTACAGACTGGGTATTGTAGGTATTTCCCTGCCCCAGAGGTCATAAGCATCAGTGGGATTGAACCCTGGCTTCCCTAGTTCTCAGCCAGTGCTCTAACCACTAGGCTGCTATTCTATTCAGTCTAAATGAAAATGACAAATTTTGAGGCCATATGAAAATAGCTTGTGAATTCTTTGAATTTTTTAGTTTTATATTATCCTTGGGGAAAAATTATTGAAATTTACACCTGTACTTGCAGCTGAGTCTGTTGCTGTGATTTCTCTGTGGACAAGCAAGACATGTATTGGCTATATAAGTGGGTGATGTCAATTAATGACACCAAGACAGATAGCCCTGGCATAGCTCAGAATGACTGACAAGGTCTTTCTGAGCATGCCTGGACCTTCCTGTGCAACTGTGCGAGTCTCCCCAATCTATTTTCTTCTAACCAGAAATAGATTTCTTCTTTTGCTGCCCCTAGGCACAGTTGTTGCCTACAGGCTTAATCACCTTCCCCCCCCCCCCCCCCCCACTCCCTGGGCTAACCTCTGACTCCTCCCATGGACTCCTGATTCCCTTGCTGCAGTCCTCTGATTTGATTTCCAACCCAGCCCAGATCTGCGATCCTTTTACTCCTGCTGCCCCTTCACAGAACTTGGAGCTCCCACTTTACCTCTGCCATTATCAGAAATCAGTGACACTGGGTTTCTGTGCAGAGGGAGGGACCTATGAGCTCATGGCTTGACTTCCCTCAGTCCCTGCACTCACTGGATTCTGATAACTGCAGAGGTAAAGCAGAAGCCCTGAGCTCTCTGGAGGGGTGGTGAAAGGGAATTGGATCGCTTCTGGAGGGTAGAAGAAGAGGGATGTTGAAATTGAAGTTAAGCAGGGTGGAGGGGCAGGAAACTTTGCTGCTCCCAAAATTGTGCCACTTTAGGCAGACGTCTAGGGAAATCCTAGGCCTGCTTCCAGTGCGAAAGGATTAGTATGTGTCATCTCTTCCCTCTAGTTTTTTTTCTTTCTTCTTTTTAGTTTACATCGATAAGCAGGTTGAATTAGTCATTACATGTGGGTGATGTCATCCGGCGGCACTGAATGGCCTTGTTTCTCCAAGTTTGTAGAGCTTTGAACTTTACACCGCATGTTCGGGAGTTGTTAATGAGTCGCCTCAATCATTATTATTATTATTATTATTATTTATTGTTTTTGTTATACCGAGTTTCATGATAGGCATCACATCAACCCGGTTTACAAATAACAAGGAGTGTAAAGCATAACGTAACGTAAAAAACAATATTTTCAATAAGAACCTTGAACTTTAAATACAGTGAATCAGAAAAAGGGAGAGGGAAAGTTACAAAAAACAAGGAAAATAAACTTGGGATGGAAGGGGAGAAATTGAACAGCACAATATTTACATTTCAGCCTATTGATACATTAGAATAGCAAGTGAAAAAATAAGACTTTGAAACGGTACATAGGTAAACAAATGAATAAATATGACACAGTTGTGAATGGTAATAGTATGATAAATATTCAGCAGGAATTAGTGAGAGAGGGTTTGAGGTTGGTTGATTCGTGTTTACATTCCATTATTTATTTATAAATAAATAAAACAAAATAAAATTGTTTTATTTATTTATAAATAAATAAATAAAACAAAATCATATTTTGTTTGAGCTAAAGTATGGATATGTACTCCATCTCTCCTCTTCATTTCCTTCAAAGCAAAAGTTTTTGGTCAAACCTGTTTTTTTGCCTTACTTTGCTTCTGCAACTGCACAACAGCACTTCTGCTACCAAAAAAAAAAGAAAAATTCAAGTGAAAAGAATTTACCTCACAGGAAATGTTAGGCCAGAAGAAAGTCTATAACACAGTGAGTGTTTAAAGAACTGCCCTTGCAACAAGATAATATCCCTCAACAGCCACGACTTGTGTTATCAGTTCTGTGAAGCCTGCAGACAGATATCCCTGCACTCACAACGCTACAGGAACTTTCGCATGGAAGATTTGCGTAAATCTCTCCAGTCACAGTAGCTCTTCCTCCCGAAGTGCACTGTTGACTGCCTTCTCAGGTAAGGGCTTGCATAGCAAGCATCTTCCTGATGACCCTCTAAGCTGTGTATAATGCGTTCCCTGCATCACCCTTTACAATGTGCTCCTGTTTTACCTTTTCTCACAATAACCTTCTCCCCGATTACCTAGTGAGCTGTTTTCAGTGTTCTCGATGTATTATCCTCACAATGTGCTCCTTGTATTATCTTTACAATATGCTCCTGTCGATTTTTCCTTCTTCTGCCCCTGATTGAGGAACCGTCGTTCCCTGTAAATAGTTACCCAGTTTCCATTTGTTCATGTTTTTTCTCTTGTATGCATCGTTTACTGTTCTATGTAATGGCTCTGCCAAAAAGTTCTTTATATTGACACTGCCAAAAAGTTTTTAGTTATCTGTAAACCGACACGATGTGCAAACGGTTGTCAGTATATAAAAACCTATAAATAAAATAAATAGCAGTTCGCCCAAAACTCCCCCCATCTACTCAGGCCCGATAACATAGGGTTAAGTTCAGTCTGCCACTCTGCATCAAAACAGAAGCAGCGTTCCCTGGAACCAGCCCTACCTACAGAGAAGAAACATAAGTATTCGACCCACAATGCATTGGCACCGGCGGTGCATGGAACTGTGAAGCATGATACATTGAAGCATTTAAATCATAGAGCATTGACACTTGATGTGCACTGCTGTGATGCATCCAGACTTTACTGATGTAACCATGCATAAAATTGGTTCAATTGGAACAATCCATTGGTGTATCAAATGTAAACTTCAAATCGCTCGACACATGTTTCGCTCCATGTTGTGCCAGGACAATCCTTATTCCTGCCAGCACAGATTTTTCAGGAACATGCTACAAAGGGCTTGCGGTTATCTAAAATGCCCAAGCATTTTACTTCCTCAGGCTATTCTTCTTCCTTAGACTCAGTAAGGTTGGATGGCTAGCAATATGCTAGCCATCCAAGATCTGCGGGAAAAGAAGTAAACTTAGCCTTACCTTCTCCAATTACCGGAACACAAACGCTGCTTAGGTTGGTAGCAGAAGATCATCTCCTGGAAACAGCGGATCCTGTCTGTTCAGTTATGCTGTCATGAAATAGATTCTTCCATTGTTATTGTGTTTAAAGACTTTTATTGACTGGTTCTTCCATTGTTAACAGGTGGTTCAGCTTGGCGTCAGTCCAGAGGACACAACAATCGCTCCTACAAAATTTGCAGGGTTCAGGCGAAGTTTCTTTACCTCTCTTTCTCAACTCTCGCTTCAACAGTTCCACAGGCTGGTGTCCCAAGCCACCTTATGGATGCACACTCATCAGAACCCCAAGCTAGGGGCTCTTCGTCCATACACTCAATTGCAGCAGAGTGTAGTCAGCAGTGTAGTCAGATGCTCTAGACCAGGCCATTCCTCCTAAGCCTCAATCGGAGGGACCCCCCCAGTCTTCCCTCCTTATCACTGGAGTCTTGGTCTAGTGAGCCCATATCCTTGGGCTCCAGTCAAGACTCTATAGGAATACTACCAGATCCTCCAGAGCACGCTTCCCCTCCAGAAGATCTCAACTATTCAAGATTTATAAAGAAATTAGGAACAGTGCTAGGTGTTCATGTCCACAAGGATAAAGGCACATGTACTGATCTACTTGGAATTCTCAAAATTCTGGATACTCTGGATGAATCAGCTGCTTTTAAGTGCTACCCATGAAACTGAGAAACACTAATTTCAGGCACCCTCACTGCTCAAAGATCTCAAGTATAGAGTACAAAAGTCACCAGGCATAGTGTATCTGCTGTGAAGAAAGCAAAGAAAACCCATATTCAGTCCAATGCCCCTCTGGATAAAGTTCATGAACTTCTAGACAATTTTGGCAAAATAATTTTTCATAGTGTTATGCCTTCTGCTCGCATTACTATCCATCAGTTTTACATGGTGCAATATCTCCTTGATTGCTTTCAGAAGCTAAAATATATATCTTCCTTCCTCTGCCCAGAATGAACAACTTAAAACTTTCTGGGATGCAGAACAGGCTGTCTGACACTTGCTCTGTTGGGTGTATGAATCGTTTGATTCTGCTTCATGTACCTCTGCATCTTCTGTTGGAGTTTGCCGAATGGCATGGCTGAGAGCTGGCTCCATCCATGACGACATCCAAGAAAAGTTGGTGAACCTCTCATGCTTGGGAGACAACCTTCCCAGAGAGAAGCTTTGAGAATCAATTTCCCAGATAAGACCAGATGTGGTAATGTACTCTCTCTCTATGGTGCCTGAGCAACTCGCTCCACTGTGGCATCTATATTATCCATACAAATGTCCTTATTTTCACAGACCTTACTGGCCTTTTCGACAGTACAGACTTCCACTGCTTGTGGCCAGACACAATAGCTTCCAGTCAGGCCTAGACTGCTCAACCAGCCCAGCCTAAACTAGGGGCTCATTTTTGATCTCAACCAATCCACTACCATTCCTTCCGGTAGTGGGACAAAATCAACTTCCTTAGCATTCGGGTAGGTCAGTTCCAACGAGTGGGTTATGCACATCTTGCCAGCAGATGGAGACTGAGCAAAAGCTGACATAGCCATATAGTCCTGCCCCAACATCAGCCCACCAATATTCTGTCTCCAGCAGATGGTGGACATGCATTTCCCTTTGGGGGGAGAGCCTGTGAGTGTTTAAAAAAAAAGGAAAGGAGATAATGGAAAGACAACACCTCTTGAGGTGATTGTTTGGTCCTCCCTCAGTAGAGTGCCCTCAGTCAGATAGCCTTGACTGCCATGGACTAGAAATTCCAATAGCTGTTGTAAGCCCAAGAGAGGCTCTGTGGTGAAGGCTTTAGCACTCTCCCCTCATAGCCGGGATCTGCTTCTGAGAGAGGCTCGGCAGGGAAGGCTGAGCTCAGGTAAAAATTTTGCTATAAAAAAAATACAGCAGCAAGAAGAAAGCAGGAGAAAGGGTCCATTACCTTGGTGTTCGACTGTCCCGCTTACATCTTTGAGGAGTTCTGTGAAGTGAGATGATAATGCAGACTCAGTGGGTTGAGATGCCGTGTGGCTAGGCCCCCTCCAGGCTTCTCCCGTTTTGGTGCACAGTACTCCTGCTCTAGAATTTCTTTGCATTCCTTCGGAAGTCTTCATGGTCTCTCTAACTCCCCTCAGCGGAGGGTAGAAGTGGCAGTGACGTTATGACGGATGTTGAACCTGAAAGCGGTGATTCCCATTCTTGAATCATAAAGATTTATTAGTCATGCCTAAGAAAGAAGCTCATTCCGGCCCTGGATATATATTCCCATCCGTTGGGAACATCAGTGGTCCGTTTTGCTATTCTGGATCATCTTTTCCAGTTTCAGGTCTTGCCTTCAGGCTAGCTGTGGTGCCCCGGACCTTTTTTCTAGCTCATGGATGGTGGCGGCAGCGGTGGCTGTCCCCAAGTGCTGCATTCTAATTCTCCCCTCTCTGTACAGCTGGTTGATTCGTACAAAACCGTGAAAGAGAGTGTTTTCACGCTTCTCGCAGGATGGCTCTTTGCTACAGGAACTAGGCACAGTGGTGAATCTGACCTAGAGTGATTTGCAGCCGTTTTAGACCCTGGAGTAGCCCGAGGTTCGGTTCGATTCAAGGCGGGGCAGAGTATTCCTGCCACAGTCTCTGATCCACACCTTGATGCTACGACTTTCATCCCTGCGGGATCCTGGTGGGGGTGGGGATGGGGGGTTGTCTTATCTACAGGTCTGGGGGTCAATGGCTGCCGCATTATTTATTTATTTTAACCCCCCCTGCTTCCTCAGGAATCAATATGTTAATAATTGCCTATGATATATCTACAGCCGATCTCAGCTACCTTTATATGACTCGCATTTATTTTGTTCCATTTAACTGTTCTTAATACTCTCCAGTTGTATTCGTTTATATATCGTTCCTGTCTTCCAACTCCCATGTTCTTGCTCCCTGTTAAATGTAACTTTACCTTCTGTACATTTAATTGATTTCCCCCAGTTACACTGTAAACCGGTACGATAAGATCTGGTCTTGAGCATCGGTATATTAAAAGAATTTAAATAAATAAATTTTAGTTTGTGTTTTTTTGTACAGACATTCAAATGAATATCATTGTTTACAAGGAACAATTTTAACAACTATATATGCATTAGAAGTGATTCACTGGGAGAGGGCATATATACCTCTTCAGTGTCCTTTGATCTCCTGTTGGAGTCCACAGTCAAAGATCTATGCAGTGGGGCTGTTCCTCCCATTAAATGTGAGATCCCAGTTGGACTAGTGGTTACAGGCGGATCATTTTACGAAAGGAATTTTCCTGATGCTGCTGGATTGGTTGATATGACAGATGGAACCCTCTGGATCTGGGGGGCTCACTATCAGGAGTTGGTGGTGTAAGGGTGCTGGATTGCAGCAGAGCGGCAGTGGAACATAAACAAAGTGGAAGCATGAGTGGTTCGGTTGACATACCGGTGATTTGCCGAGCTGCTAGAGCAACTTCTCCTATGACTGGAAAGAACAACATCAGAGCAGATTTCTTTATCAGGAGAAACTTGGACCAAGGAGAATGGGAGCTGGCAGACAAGGCCTTCTGCTCCTGATGAACTTCTGGGGCCTGTCGTAGCTAGGCCTTTTGGCAAACTTCAATAACGCGAAGGTTCCACACTTCTTTAGTTGCAGGTGGAACCCAAAAGCAATGGGCATTGATGCTCTTCTTCAGGAATGGGCACACTTTTCACCCTGGCCTCTGATAGGCAGGCTAGTCCAGAACCAACCCTGTCCCTTTGCTGGCTTTGCATTGGGTTGGAAGACCGTGGTATGCCAATGCCAGAGACTTCTGGTGGACAGTCCATGGGCTACCATCTCGGACAGATCTGTTACGTCGGGGCTCTTTTGCTGTATTTTCCACTCTTCTTCGGGCCTGTAAATTTTCTGCTTCTCTAGCCTATGTTAGTTTGGTGGGTCCTTGAGGCCTAGAGTTTTGAGAGAGGTACTCCTCCACTCAAGGTGGATATTCCTCTGATTTTTGGAATTTTTACAGGATGGCTTACTTAAGGTTTTGGCCCTTAGCACCTTGAAGATTCAAGTTGCAGTCCTGGCTTGTTTATAGGGGAAGAGTCATTGGGAGGTCCTTTGTCTTCCCATCTGAACATGCCCTGTTTCTTGCATGGAGTTTAACATTTTCGCTCCCCATTGGGGCTTTCGGTGCCTCTGTGGACCTTATCTTGGTCCTTGAGGTTTTTGGCGGGTCTGACTTTTCTATCGCTGCATACTTTTTCCTTGCGGCTGCTTTCCTTGAAGACAAATTTTTCTGTAGCAATCTGTTTGGCATGTCAGGTCTTTGAGCTGTAGGCTCTTCCTGCTGTGGGTCTTTTCTTTGTGACCTGGGTGCGGTCTAATTTTGGACACTGCCTTCCTTTTTGGCCCAAGTTGGTTTCGGAGTGTCATTTGAATCAGTCCCTTTCTCTGCCTGCTTTAGGGAGAGATGAAGTTGAGTACCGCCTTTTGTGTTCCTTCAATGTCAAGCATTCTTTATGGCGGTGTTAGGAGGTGACTAAGGCTGTTCAGAAGTCAGATCATCTAGTTGTGCTTCATGATGGAGGTAACCAAGGAGAACCAGTGTCATGGGCAACAATTGCCTGCAGGGTTAAGGAAGTCATTACAACAGCCTGTGTGGCTGCTGAAACTGCCAAACTGAGACTGATTAGACTGCATTCCACATGGGGTCAGGCGGTATTGTGGGCGAAACTTCGTTTTTTGTTGTCTGTTGAAATTTGCTGGATGGTGACTTGGTCATCTTTGCTCACCACCGCGCATTTTCATGGGCAGTATTGCCTGGACCACCGGCAGCCTCCCACCCTTTTTGAGGTTAGGTTTGATACATCCCACTCATTGGAATTGACCTACCCGAACGCTAAGGAAGGAGAAGTTACTACTTACCTGATAATTTCTTCCTTTAATGATGGGTAGGTCAATACCAGACCTGCCCTCGGCTGCTGATGTTTGAATTGGAGGTTAGCCTTTCTTAGAGTGAGCTATGCAGAGTATGATTCCTGCATTGTTAACTGGTAAGTGACTTCTCTAGACTCTAAGTTTGCTAGATATGTTCCTTTCTTGACTGAATTCAGTGTCCTGTTGGTTGAGAAACATGAAGGCAAAAAGATTACCGGCATGGTTAAAAGGGGAGGTGAAAGAAGCTATTTTAGCCAAAAGATCTTCATTCAAAAATTGGAAGAAGGATCCAACAGAAGAAATAGGATAATGCATAAGCATTGGCAAGTTAAATGTAAGACATTGATGACAGGCTAAGAGAGAATTTGAAAAGAAGTTGGCAGTAGAGGCAAAAACTCACAGTAAAAACTTTAAAAAATATATCCGAAGCAGAAAGCCTGTGAGGGAGTCAGTTGGACCGTTAGATGATCGAGGGGTTAAAGGGGTACTTAGAGAAGATAAGGCCATCGCAGAAAGATTAAACTATTTCTTTGCTTCGGTGTTTACTGAAAAGGATGTTGGGGAGATACCCGTTCCGGAGAAGGTTTTCATGGGTAATGATTCAGATGGACTGAACCAAATCACGGTGAACCTAGATGTGGTAGGCCTGAAAAACTGAAGAGTAGTAAATCACCTGGACCGGATGGTATACCCCAGGGTTCTGAAGGAACGGAAAAATGAAATTTCAGACCTATTATTTTTTATTTATTTTATATACCGTCAATCTGTGGGACAATCTAGACGGTGTACAATTAATCATAAACACACAAAATACAAAAAATATAAAAGTACATATTTAAAATCTGTTAGTGAAGGCAAACCAGTATAAAATGCATTACTAGCATGTTTAAGAGTTTTAGGAGACAGCAATAATAAATTTAAGAAGTAAAATAAAATATAAAACAAGCAAACAGCCAAGCAAAGCATGCATCAAACAAGATAATCATTTTCTGCTGTTAATTCATAAGCGTTTTTAAATAGTAGTGTAAGAATTTTTTTTTAAAGTGTTTTTATATCCTTTTGTAATCTAAGTTAATCTGGTGATGAGTTCCATATTTTGGGGCCCGCAACTGAGAATGCTCGTTCTCTTACCTTATTAGTAAAAAAAATCACAGAACATATAGAAAGACATGATTTAATGGAGCAAAGTCAGCATGGCTTTACCCATGGCAAGTCTTGCCTCTCAAATCTGCTTCTCTTTTTTGAAGGGGTTAATAAACATGTGGATAAAGGTGAACCGGTAGATATAATGTATTTGGATTTTCAGAAGGCATTTGACAAAGTTCTCATGAGGCATCTAGGAAAAGTAAAAAGTCATGGGATAGGTGGTGATGTCCTTTCGTGGATTACAAACTGGTTAAAAGACAGGAAACAGAGAGTAGGATTAAATACACTACAGCTACCGGTTCACCTTTATCTAACCCTAACCATTTTGGGACAGCACAGGGAAAAAGCTTTTCTTTTCACAGAGCAACTGTCTTGATGAACAAAGAAGAATTAACATGTTTTATATAGACATTGGGTCACGTGGCAGCACAGTTCTTGTTGCCCCTTTCGCACACCAGCTCAGTGGCATCTAAAATCTCAGTGGAACCAGCAACTCCAACCACTATCTCAATCTATTCAGGTCATTTCTCTTACCAGCGACAGTTTTGGGAAACAGTAACTACACATGCTTCCACACAGGGTTTGGGTGCTTATTTCAACCTTTCAGCATCTCAATGAACGTAGTAGAAAAATGTCTTGACTTTCTGGAATTTGTTGCCAGAGGATGTGGTTAGTGCAGTTAGTGTAGCTGGGTTCAAAAGGTTTGGATAAGTTCTTGGAGGAGAAGTCCATTAATGGCTATTAATCAAGTTTACTTAGGGAATTAACCACTGCTATTAATTGCATCATTAGCATGGGATCTTCTTGGTGTTTGGGTAATTGCCAGGTTCTTGTGGCCTGGTTTGGCCTCTGTTGGAAACAGGATGCTGGACTTGATGGACCCTTGGTCTGACCCAGCATGGCAATTTCTTATGTTCTTATCTAGAATTGAGAGCCATATTCAGTCCCTGGCTAAAGAGCAAGGTAGCTGTAAGCCAGACAGACAACCAGTTAGCGATGTTCTATGTCAACAGGCTCTTTCAGTCTTTGTTAGGAAGCTGCAAGATTGGAAATGGACAATTTTCCAAAGAATACTTTCTCAAACTGTCTACCTCTAGGGTAGGGAAACCAGATAGATTAAATTGTCTGTTACAACTGCATGAATGGTCATTAGACGATAGAGTAGCCCAGGAAATGTTCCAAATTTGGGACACCATCAAAGAACAAAGTTCTTATGTACTGATTTAGGATACCAGTGAAGAATAGTCTGGTGGCAGACACATTTTATCAATTCTGTAGAACCAAGTATTTCTGTATGCATTTCTTCCAGTTCATTTATAATTGAGGTACTTCAGAAGTTAAGAATAAAAAAGGATCAAATGGTTTTGCTAGCCCTTTTGTGGCCTCGCCAAGTTTGGTTTCTATGGCTACAATGCATAACTCATTTCCAGTAAAATTATACATATTCCTATCCCTGTTCACACAGAGCAGTGGGAATGTACTACATTCCAGTCTTCATGTGTTAGCTCTGATTGAATTGATGTTGAAAGCACTCTCTAATCTTCTCTATAGTTGCTTCTAAATTGGGCAGAGTTCTTCTAGCATGTAGAAAATGCTCAACAAGAAGATCTTAAAACCTCAAATGGAAAATATTCCCTATCTGTTGCTCTGCTGTATAACAAAAAACCCATTTAAATGTCCTGTTCTCGTGTTACTTCAGTACCTGTTAAACTTTTCTGAATCAGGATAGAATTATTCAATCATTTCAATGCCATAATGGCATACCATGACAATTTCAAGAGTTTTATTTCCTATTTCTCATCAATATATAGTTGACAGATTGATGAAAGTCCTAAATCATCTTAAACCTTATAGATCCTTCTGTCCCCTGGGATATAAATGTAGTTCTGGCTCATTTCATGAAACTGCCATTTAAACCTTTAGTGAAAGCAGAACTGAAGTTGCTTTCTTGGAAATTTCTATTTTTAATAATATTTACATTTGCCTGGAGACATTAAATGCTGTACACATTTTCCAGAGCAGAATAGTTATGAAAACTCATCCCAGATTTCTACCAAAAATTGTCTCAATTTTATTTAAGCAATCTATTGAATTGCCAGCACTTTTTCGAAGACCACATGCTAATACATACATTGGACTGCAGAAGAACTTTGTTCTATTTACAAAGAACAAGCTTGTACAGAAAGGGGTAGATTTTAAAAGAAGCGCGATCAGCCTACTTTTGCTTGCGCATCAGACTCAAGCAAAAGTACGCTGGATTTTAGTAGATACGCGCGGAGCCGCGCGTATCCACTAAAATCCTGGATCGGCGCACGCAAGGCTATCGATTTTGTATAGCCTGCGCACGCCGAGCCGCGCTGCCTCCCCCCGTTCCCTCCAAGGCCGCTCCGAAATCGGAGCGGCCTTGGAGGGAACTTTCCTTTGCCCTCCCCTCACCTTCCCCTCCCTTCCCCTACCTAACCCACCCGCCCGGCCCTGTCTACACCCCCCCCTTACCTTTGTCGGGGGATTTACGCCTCCCGGAGGGAGACGTAAATCCCCGCGCGCCAGCGGGCCTGCTGCGCGCCGGGCCGCGACCTGGGGGCGGGTACGGAGGGTGCGGCCACGCCCCCGGGCCGTAGCCACGCCCCATACCCGCCCCCAAAACTCTGCCGACACGCCCCCGGAACGCCACGACGACCGGGCCCGCCCCCCGACACGCCCCCCTCCGAGAACCCCGGGACTTACGCGAGTCCCGGGGCTCTGCGCGCGCCGGGAGGCCTATGTAAAATAGGCTTCCCGGCGCGCAAGGCCCTGCTCGCCTAAATCCGCCCGGTTTTGGGCGGATTTAGGCGAGCAGGGCTCTGAAAATCTACCCCAAAGTCTTCACACCTTTCTTTTTTTTTTTTAAACCCAGTTAAACAGGGTTCTTCAGTTACAAAGAACTTTATTGCTAAAATAAATCGGGACTGTCTCCAAGGTAAAGTAGAAGCCATCCCAGAACTACAGTAGCTTCCTTAGCACATCTTCGCTTTGCTTCCATAGAAGATATATGCAAGACTGCCACTTGATCATCCATCCATATCTTTACTGCTTATTACTACCTAGAAATACTTCACATCAAGACAGAAGTTTTGGATAGGAAGTTCTAGATTGATCTTTGGCATAATTGATCTTGTACAGAAAGTCTTCACACCTTTCTACAGACTGGTTAGCCTCACTTCGGTGGTGGGAAAAGTAATGGAGTCACTGTTGAAAGAGAGAATAGTGAACTATCTACAGTCGGAAGAATTGATGGACCAGAGGCAGCATGGATTCACCAGGGGAAGATCCCGTCAGACAAATCTGATTGACCTTTTTGACTGGGTAACCAAGGAATTGGATCAAGGAAGAGCGCTCGATGTCATCTACTTGGATTTCAGCAAAGCTTTTGATACGGTTCCACACAGGAGACTGGTGAATAAAACGAGAAGCTTAGGAGTGAGTGCCGAGGTGGTGACCTGGATTGCAAACTGGTTGACGGACAGAAGACAATGTGTGATGGTAAATGGAAAACTCTCTGAAGAGAGAGCGGTTTTAAGCGGTGTACCGCAAGGATCGGTGTTGGGACCGGTCCTGTTCAATATCTTTGTGAGCGACATTGCGGACGGGATAGAAGGTAAGGTTTGTCTTTTTGTGGATGACATTAAGATCTGCAACAGAGTGGACACGCCGGAAGGAGTGGAGAGAATGAGACTGGATTCAATGCCAAGAAGTGCAAAGTCATGCATATGGGGAGTGGAAATCCGAATGAACTGTATTCGATTGGGGGGGGGGGGGGGGGGGGAAGGCTGATGTGCACGGAGCAGGAGAGAGACCTTGGGGTGATAGTGTCTAATGATATGAAGTCTGCGAAACAATGCGACAAGGCGATAGCAAAAGCCAGAAGAATGCTGGGCTGCATAGAGAGAGGACTATTGAGTAAGAAAAGGGAAGTGATTATCCCCTTGTACAGGTCCTTGGTGAGGCCGCACCTGGAGTACTGTGTTCAGTTCTGGAGACTGTATCTACAAAGAGACAAAGACAAGATGGAAGCGGGGACAGAGAAGGGCGACCAGGAAGGTGGAGGGTCTTCATCGGATGACATACGAGGAGAGATTGAAGAATCTAAATATGTACTCCCTGGAGGAAAGGAGGAGCAGGGGTGATATGATTCAGACTTTCAGGTACTTGAAAAACTTTAATGATCCAAAGACTACGACAAACCTTTTCCATCAGAAAAAAATCAGCAGAACCAGAGGTCACAAGCTGAGGCTCCAGGGAGGAAGACTAAGAACCAATGTCAGGAAGTATTTCTTCATGGAAAGGGTGGTGGATGCCTGGAATGCCCTTCCAGAGGAAGTGGTGAAGTCTAAAACTGTGAAGGACTTCAAAGGGGCGTGGGATAAACACTGTGGGTCCATCAAGTTTAGAGGACGTGAATAAAAAGGCAGCAAAACACTGCACGGAGCGGCAGTAGCCACAGAGGCATTCACGGAACGGGATGCCAGTGGTTGGTGTTCCACCTTCACGGAGCGGAAGGATGGAGGGCTGCCATCTCCAGAAAAAAAAAACCAGGAGTGGGTAAGAGTATGGAGCAGGGGTGTGGCCTGCTTGTTGCAGTGGTTGCTACCCCTAATTGAGCTGGATGTTCACTTGGATGCAGATCCTGCGCTGCTCTCTACATTGGTACAGAGGCACTCACCTATAGCAGGTTTTCTCTGTAGACAGCAGGACAAAGCAACCACACAGTCCCATCCTACTTCCATTGGAGCTAAAGGTTGGCTTGTTACAAAGACTGAGGAGACTGGCGCATTTACTTGGGAATGTCCACACGTGCTTGGAAAGACCACTTTGGTCTTTCTGAGAGAGCCAACTATCTTGGTGCTATCTGATAATGCCACCAACTTGTGTGGCTGATCTACCTGCTGTCTATGGATAACACTTATTAGAAGTGAGCACCTTTGCTTTATGTTCTTGTACTTCTTGGCATCAGTTTATAGAACAGTTTTACTTACTTACCTTTTTGACCTTCCAGGTTCAGCAAGAATTTTGTTAACCAGGCTGTAAATGTGAATAGGTTGTGAGTCTGGGGAGCCTTCTCTATTTAATTGGTCACTAATATTTTTCTAGCTATGTACTAATATAGTTGACTGCTATAGCTTTTGCAATATACAGGTGATTTAGAGCATAGTCTGATAACTGAACTGAGTGAGCATTAATATAAATGACTATAGACCTTTGCTCAATCTCTTATCCTGGATTCCCAGTGGTCTCTGCAACAAGCTTCTTTTTTCATTTAATGGCACATTTTAAAAGAACACATTTGTTTTTTCTTTCTCTTTCTTGTTTTGGACAAGGGCTTCAATAACTTACTCTTTCAACTGCACGCAGGGGGGAGGGCAAACTTTTCTATGCAGCATATAGGATATTTGATTGGAAAAAGTCAGCCATACTAAATGGAAGTAACCATTACTAGAGAGTAAGCATGGCTACATAAAAGATTCAAGACAGCCTTCTTTGAGTTGTTGTGTTCTGCACCAAAATAAGCTTTCACAAATTCCTTCAGACTGAGCACATAGGTACTTTTTGAAAAGCTACATATGCAGAAAATGATATTCTGTTGGGGAAATGGTGTCAAAAACCAGATTGAATTTTTTGAGTGATAAAATGGGTTCTTGAATTGGGATTAGATTCTGCAGCTCATTGTGGTACATATTTTTTTCTGATGAAAATAGCTTTTGGTTCAAATGCAATTAAAGTAAGGCCACAGTATATTGTACATGCCTGTCAGCCATGATTTTCAAAATCTCATTCCCCCCCCCCTCCCCCCTGGATTTTTATATTTCATTTTTAATATAAATGTTACATCTTCTGCAACAGTTTTATTTGGAAATGGCCAACACATAATGGTGAGGATACCATTCCTAGCTAATATGCCTTCATAATTTTGTGAATAAATAGTGTAACATGATTTGGTCCTTGAGGTTTGTTCTAGGAGTATCTCAGAAACATGCTGCATAGTTTGCATTTAACAAAATTAAGGTGCATAATTGTTCCTCTTTTAACAATAGGTGGAAGCAGTATGAAGCATATGTACAAGCTTTGGAGAGCAAATACACAGACCTTAACTGTAAGTTAATAGTTATGCACCTAGAACCTTAGTCAGTTTTCTCTGGTCTTTCAATAGAGCTTATTTATTGTTGTTTTGTCCCTGTTTAGATGCTCAAAGTTATTTTATTCCTGTTATATGTAAAGCATTCTTACATGCCAATTTGTTATACTGTAAACCGAAGTGATATGTAATCTTCTACATGAATATTTGGTATATAAAAGTATTAAATAAAAAATAAAATAAATAGTGTAAAGTATTAGTATATGTTTCACAGTCAATAAATGCATCTAGTCCAGTAAAAAGGTATCACCTTATAAATAATAATTTCTTTTTATTAATATCTATTTCTACACTGTCAGAGAACCCTAGATTTCTTCATTTGCTTGAGGATAGATTTTGCAGCAAGTTGTATGGAATTTTGTGATCAGAATGTTAAAATTCTGTGGCATGCCAGTAGTGTTTAATAGTGGTTTTTCTGAACCTAAAGCCCATTTTCCTAGCGTTTAGCAGATGGACTCAGGACCAATGGGTATAGTGTACTCCTGATAGCAGTTGGGAGACGGAGTCAGATTTCAATCTGACGTCAGCCTACATAAACCTGTGCAGGAAGCTTAGCTCTTCAGTATTTCTCCGTCTCCTAAGCAGTTAGGGTCACCACACACTTGCACAGTGTTAGAAAATCTTACCTCTACAAGACTAGCCCCGCTTCTCCTGAGGTGATACCTAAGGGTCCCTCCTCCAGTCGAGAATTCCTGAGGTGATTTCCGTGATCCCTCAGAGGTAAGCCTCTGTCTGGTAGCCGGTTCCCGGTGTGGACTTAGCCCCTGAGAGGCAGCGGATGCGATACCGAGCGCGGCGGTGAACGTCGGCGGTGAAGGTATTTTCCCCCTTCCCCCGCAGCCGGAGACCGCCCGGCACGAGACTGGGAAGCGCCGAGACAAGGTAAGGTAGAAAACTTTCTTAAGTCTCCGAGGCTTGGTTAGCCGCACAGATCGTCCTTCCGGCGTCTGTTAAATCGGGTTGAGCAGCCCTGTCTCGCTAGACCCCGATCTGGTGCGAGGGTTCTCACACGTGGAGACCCTCCGGGGGGAAGGGGGTCGCCATCTTGCCCGCGTGGTCATCAGCGCCATTCCCCCCCCCTTGATCTCAGCATTGCCCGCTCAACTGATCCGTGTGCAGAGCGGCAAGCCGGGCACACAAACGACTTGTGCATCTGTGCCGGGCGTACAGATAGGCCTGTGCGCATAGTGGCACGCACATCCCTGCTAAGCACACAAATAGCAGCCTGCACGCACATCGTCTGCGCACCCGGAGCGCACAACTAAGTCTCCCGGCATGTGCACAGATGAGCTTTGAGCCACTCCACGCGTACAAATCATGGCACCACCGGCCAAGAAAGCCAAGGGACAAGCCCTCTGCCCGGCCTGCCACCTGAGAGCTGCGCAACCCGAAGTGGCCTCTGCCGCCTGCAGTGCGAAGAGACTCTGGGGGAACTGAAGCAAGGCCCCCCTCAGCCAGTAGAGGAATCCGGCTCCACAACGATAGTACCCTGGACCTCTGTATCTCCAGCTCGGACCCTCCTCAGATGGGCACCTCTGGGAACTCCACTGGATTCAATATGGACCCAGGGACCTTTTCCTGGGTGGAATTCTTCAAAGGGCTGCAAACCTTTGTCCAGGCGCAATCTGTACTGCCTGCGACACAGCCACAGTCTCCACCAGAAGGGCAAGACCTTCCAAGTCCCTCTCGGCCCCCCCGAGAAGTGCCTCAGCCGGGCAAAAGCCTCCCTCTAGGGGACACAGACACCTCAGAGGAAGATCTTGACTCCCTGGAGGAAGGGGAAATCCCTCCAGGGATGGAACCATACTGAACCATGATGCGATTCTTCAAAGACGAGTTACCAGGTCTCATGTCTCTGAGCCTGAAGATGCTGGCCATTCCTGGCACAAGTACCAAGGTGGAGCCAAAGACAAAACCCAGTTTTGGTCAGTTTCTGTCGGGCCTCATGCTATTTTCCAATGCTGCAAGCCGTACAACTGATTTGACCTGGAATGGACTGCCCCGGAGGCCAGCTTCAAAGGAGGACGGGCCCTAGAAGCCCTATACCCCCTGGAACCCACGGCCAAAGAACTCCTAGGGTTCCCAAAAGTGAACGCCATGCTATCCCCAAGCGCACTACCATCCCAGTCGAAGGAGGAGCTGCACTCAAGGATGCCTAGGACAGACGTCAGGAATCCATCCTCATTTCATTTGTCGCAGCAATGACCCTGCAGATTGCTTCCTGCTGCGCCGTTGTGACACGTGCCTACTTGCTCCTCTCCAGGGATGCAAACGCTTCCACCGAATGATTAGAACTGGCAATATCTTTCCTCACGGATGCGACCTCTGATCTGGTGTGCACCTCAGCTAGGGGCATCTCCTCCATAGTGGCAGCCAGATGGCAGCTATGGCTCCGAAATTGGTCAGCCCCGATGCCACCTCCAAGACGAAGCTCACGAGAATGCCTTTTAAAGGATCCCTTCTGTTTGGAAGCGAACTGGAGAAGTTAGCCAACAAATGGGGCGAATCCCCAGTACCCCGGTTACCAGAGGACAGGAACAAAGGAACCCAGCGCTCCTCTCCCTGCAGAGGAGCCCAGCATTTTAGACCGCACAAAAACACATACCAAGCATCTCATCCCGCAGGCAGGGCCCAGTCCTTTCGGAACAGACACAACAGAAGGGGAGCCGGCTCAGGTACAGGCCCCGGCCGCACCCCACAATGAGAATCAACAGACCCATCCACAGGAAGAAGCCATAGGGGGCAAACTTAACCTCTTCTACCAAAGATGGGTCGAGATAATGTCGGACAAGTGGGTCCTAACCATCATTCAAAAGGGATACTATCTGGTCTTCCACAGCATCCCTCCAGTCAAATTTGTGAGATCACCGTGCCAAGCCCTCTCCAAGAGGACGGCAGTGGAAACCACACTGACAAAACTACTCAGCCCCTCGTTAAAAGCCTATAATTCTAATGTTCTTTGACCCTGTTACTTGGCATCAAGTTATCTTATACCTGTTATATGTAAAAGCATTCTTACATGCTAGTTTGTTATACTGTAAACCGAAGTGATATGTAATTGTCTACATGAATTTCGGTATATAAAAATGTTAAAGGCGATAACCTCAGCTCCCACGCACCAACAAAATACTGGTCACTATTCCATTTTATCATCCCCAAGAAGGAGGGAACGTTCCAGCCCATCCTGGATCTCAAGATAGTCAATCGTTACCTGAGGGTACCGCACTTCTGCATGGAAACTCTGTGCTCAGTCATAAGGGCGGTTCAACCAGAAGAATTCCTGACTTCACTGGATCTATCCGAAGCCTATCCCCACATCCCGGTCCACCACGACCATCTGCGCTTCCTACGCTTCGCGATACTGGACCATCCTTACCAGTTCTGGGTGCTTCCCTTCGGACTAGCTACTGCTCCTTGGACAGTCACCAAAATCATGGTGGTAGTGGTGGCGACAGCTGAGGAAAGAAGGAATCCAGTTGATAGTAAACCGCTGGGGACCCCCAGCCATGGATCTTCCGGCAACCTGGTCCAACACCCAAGTTCCCAAGTTCTTCAGCCGCAGACAAGAACCGCAATCCCAGGGAATTGACGACCTGCTGTACACCTTTCCCCCATGGCCACTACTGTGCAGGATCATCCGCAAGATAGATCACAGGGGGCTAGTACTTCTAGTGGCCCTGGACTGGCCAAGAAGGCCATGGTACGCAGACATGCGAAGACTTCTTGCAGGGAACCCTCTGTGCCTGCCTCCACACCAGGGACCTTCTCCAGCAAGGACCGATCCTCCACGAAGACCCAACTCAATTCTTTCTTACGGTTTGGCCATTGAGAGGCCTGAAGAAGAGCGGATATTCTAAGGCAGTGATTGACACCTTGCTCCAAGCAGGCAAGTTCTCCACATCTCTAACTTACATACGAATATGGAGAATATTCGAAGCCTGGTGTGAGGACCGCGATATCCTTCCGCGAACAGTCAAAATCCCCATGATCCTGGAATTTCTGCAGGACAGCTTGAAGAAGATGGTGTCCCTCAACTCCCTCAAGGTTCAGGTGGCCGCGCTGGCCTGCTTCAGAGCCAAAGTAGACAGCATCAGTCTGTCATCACATCCTGACGTTTTTTGCTTCCTGAGAGGGGTCAAGCAAATCCGACCACCACTAAAATGGCCGGTGCCCCTATGGAATCGCAACCTAGTAATAGACTTCCTGGCGGGAACTTCCTTCAGACCTACCCCGGCTCCTGACCTTGAAGACTGCACTGCTGGTGGTAATATGTTCAGCCCGTCTCATCTCCTAGCTTCAAGCACTGTCCTGTCGGGAACTGTTCCTCAGATTCACACCGGGATCCATACAGCTTCGCACTGTCCCCCCTCCCCCCCTTCCTCCCGAAGGTGGTTTCTCATTTCCATCTAAACCAAATCATCTTGCTACCATCTCCAGATGAACATAAGAACTCAGAAGACTCACGCCTTCTTCGCCATCTTAACGTCGGCAGACTCCTAGTTCGATACTGGAAAGATCGGAATACGTACAAAAGACGGACCATCTGTTCGTCCTTCACAGTGGGAAGAAACAAGGGGAAGCAGCCTCGCGGGCAACCATAGCCTGCTGGATCAAAGAAGTAATCAAGGAGGCCTACGTAGAGGCAGGGAAGCCTCTGCCTCTACAAATCAAGGCCCATTCCACAAGGACCCAGGCAGTGTCCTGAGCAGAAACCAAGATGCTGTCGGGCGGCAACATGGTCCTCTCTTCACACCTTCTCGAGGTTCTACTGCCTGGATGTCCAGACACATCGTTTGCAAGGGCAGTACTAAGTGGGTCATGGGCAGCCTCCCACTTGGTTCGGGAGTAGCTTTTGTACATCCCATTGGTCCTGAGTCCATCTGCTACATGCTAGGAAATGGAGAAATTACTTACCTGATAATTTCGTTTTCCTTAGTGTAGACAGATGGACTCAGCATCCCGCCCACGGCTGCTCCAAAATCCGGAAACCTCGGGTGGCAATCCCCGAGAGCAAGACAAGCATGGGTAAGCCACGTATTATCTCTAGTTCAGGACACCCATAGTTGCCGGGTGTCGGCGTTTTTCGGTTGAGTGCCCTGGCGGTCTCCAATTGGAAATCAGTTTAGCCAGTCCAAGTTAATCAAGTCATTAAAACACACATATATCCACAATTGCTTTTCGAGGAGAATACTGAAGAGCTAAGCTTCCTGCACGTGTATATGTAGGCTGACATCAGATTGAAATCTGACTCAGTCTCCCAACTGCTATCAGGAGCACACTATACCCATTGGTCCTGAGTCCATCTGTCTACACTAAGGAAAATGAAATTATCAGGTAAGTAATTTCTCCAATTTAAGTTTAGTTATCATGGGACTCGCTTTTAATTTTAACTTGTATATGATGACTTTGGTGTAGAAGAATGTATAAATATTAACCATTACAAGGAATAGTGTGGCACTATGTAGCATTTATTTATTTTTACATTTTATATTCTGTCGTTCCACAAAGATCACAACGGTTTACAGAAGCAACAGTCACAACTATTAATCAACATATATTGATGGTTTACATAGGTAGTAATCACAAATCAATACCCTAAACACAACCAGTGTATTCCAGTCACCTGAATTTGTAAACAACAACTCTACACTAATGGTTCAACTGGTTAGTATTAACTTAACACAATAATATAGCCAACATGGTTTTCTTATGTAGGCCCCTTACTCCAAGGGTCTATGAACCACAGACTCTAATGTGGTATAGGGTCACACGCTGTCTAGAGACAGACCACGGATAATGGAAAAATAAAGCAGAAGCCATGGATGTCAGTTGCTGAGTTAAAAAGGACGGACTTTGCCGGTTGCTATGCTGAAACAGAAGTTAATCCCCTGAGGCAGGACTTTGTCCGAAACACGATCGTGTCGGGATTAGGACACTCAATGGATGAGTATTCTTATTTTTGTTTCACATATCTTTGAAATATAGCAAACTGAGAGCCGAAATTGGCGTTAAGAATTGGGAGTGTATCAGCAGAGTTGGGACATCAATTTTATTTAAATTCAGAAAAATGTAAAAAAATATACAAAAGTTGTTTAAATTAAAGCAAGGTGACCCTATACCACATTAGAGTCTGTGGTTCACAGACCCTTGGAGTAAGGGGCCTACATAACAAAACTGTGTTGGCTATATTATTGTGTTAAGTTAATACTAACCAGTTGAACCATTAGTGTAGAGTTGTTGTTTACATAGGTAGTATTCATAAACAAGAAATAACATCTTAAATGAAATGTTCCAATACATATCAAACTGCTTACTAAAGATCTAAGACTTAAGGCAAGTACTACAGGAAAATAATAGCACATTGTTCTGAGATTATGTTCTCTCGTTATGTTTTATTTTTCATGTTTCAGTTAATATTTCTAGTCCAGTTTATAATTTATTTGCATTCTGATGTTTTTAAGTTAGGTTATATGCATATTTGAATAGCCATGTTTTTAGTTTACCTTTAAATCTTTCTATCTGGTATTAAATATAACATCTCGGGTAGAGAATTCCAAAGCTTTGGACCTGTTTTTGGAAAACACATGATCTCCTGAGTCAACTGTGTACTCCGTAAAGTGGGAACAGTCAGTAGTCCTTTACTCTGAGATCTTAGTGTGAAAGGTTGTAATGTGTCATTGATCATACCAGTGTTACTAGAATGAATGATTTTGAATATTAACGTTAATACTTTGTAATAGATTCGGGATTGTACTGGCAGCCAGTGCAGTGAGATCAGTTACTGTGTAATGTGATCAAATTTTCATGGTTCCTAATAACAGTCTAGCTGAGGCATTTTGTAATAGTTGTAATGGTTTTAAGAGATATGTGGGCAGACTGAGTAATAGTTACAGTAGTCTAGATTTGAAAAAAGTTTGCAATACTGTACGGATGTCTTCAAAAGTTGAGTAACTTGGCATTAATTTATTGATGTGCTTTTTCATAGTAAAGTTTTCATCTAGCTTGATACCTAAATTCCATACCTGGTTTGAGGGAGTAATTTGAAATGTACCCAAGTCTAAAACTGGTGGTTTAACATTAGAAGGATTTCTACTTAACCAGATGACTTCAGTCTTTCTTGGATTTAAAATTAGTTTCAGATGAGATATTCTTGCTGTATTGCGTTCATATAGGTTGATAGTGTCAATACAGTATTTTCAAATGATTTAGAGAATCATATGTAAAATTGTATGTTAGCATACAAGAGAGAAATTCGTAGGTCTGCCAGCAATTTGCCCAGTGGGAGCATGTAGATATTGGTTACAGTTACTGGTATTAGCAAATATTAGATCTAAAATATGTCCTGCTTTGAGTAGCTTTAGAGAGAAACTGAGACCACCTTAAAGCATCCATTGTCTCTAAAAAGCTAGAACCGCAGCTTGTGATATGTGTTTTATCTTTATGAAAGTTAGTCTCCTACAATTAAAGTAGAGTCTGGTGATGGAAACATCTTAGTGAATAATTCAATCAGTGGTGAGCAATCTTTTTGTAGTATGCCTAGAGGACAGTAGACAGTCCTATGTTTAATTGAGGGGATTTTAGAATTGCCACCTGATAGGGAGAGTTAATCTCTACTTTGTAGAGTACTAGTTTAAGTTCTTTTTTACAAATAATTAATAAATCTCCAGCTTTTCATTTAGGTCTAGGGAAATGAAATACTTCAGTTAGGATGAGAAATTTGGGTTAAGAGAACATTTTCTTTGTCATTAAGCCAGGTTTTAGAGATGCAAAAAATAGTTGAATTTAAATAGTCTAACAGGTCATTAATCTGAGGGATTTTTTTTGTCCGAGACTGAGCATTTACCAGAAGCAGAATAAACAGTAAGCAAGAAGAGATAACAGAAATGTCTTTGCTTGTCGTTGGAAAGACCAAATTTGTGTTCCTTCTTTGCTTCCTTCTGGGGATTCTTCTTAGATCTCCATACAAACCCCAGCCTAGAATAGGCTCAATGAAGCACATCTGATCCATTTTTATAGCAAAGAGGAACAAGGTACTATTAAATTAGCACTTCAGGTCTGCACTTCGGACACGCACAAAGGGGCCAGCTCCTTTGTTGCAAGCGCCTTCGGTATTGTCGCTGTGCTTAAACAGGCCCTGCACCCTTGGATGGAGTCGGTGGGCGGACAGTAAACGAGGCAACCCTTGTGCACCAGCGTTTCCCTCTTAGGGCTGGGGGGCTCACCTGCTGCGTCCGGTGCTGGCTGGCTGAAGGAGGCCAGGCGATGGATCGTTCAAGCTGTCTATTTAAATGGGTCCTGCACCCTTGGATGGAGTTGTCAGTGGGAGTAATCTCGTTTCCTTGTTGTTCATCTATCCTACCTTTTTTAGGTTCTACTCCAGTGCCTTTGCTGTTTTTACCTTCTTAAACAGACATTTTTATTAAAAGTAATAAATTAAAAAAAACCCCCAAAACTCAAATAACAGGACATTTGGATCTATGTCCTTTCTTTAGTCAATAGCTGATCAGGTTATGAGTGGAGGGCACTGGATGGCAGTGGGAATAGGAAAGCTCTTGCCCTTTCTTCCCCCACTCCGACTTTTCTTTTCATTTTCTCTCTCTCTCCTTTTCCTCATGCTTTCTCCTTTTTTTCCTATCCTTCTTTCCATTCTCTCCTCCTTTGTTTTCTCCTTTGTCTTTTTCTCCAGTTCCTCTTCCCCTCTTTCTCATCCATTGTTTATCCTCTCTCCCTCGTCTTTTGATTGCAGTCATGCTAGCAGAATAATCTGGGGATCATTGGAGAGACTAGGAAGTACTTCTCTGTTCCTATCTCCCCAGCGGTCTCTTTACGGATTCTCAATATTTATTTATTTATTTCGAATTTCTTCTATACCGATAACCGTTTGCACATCGTATCGGTGTACATACAACTAAGAACTATTGGGCAAGGCCCTTACATAGAACAATAGCAAAAAGGAAGCAAAACTATATATAACGCGAAAGGAGGAGCAATAAAACGGGTATGTTAGGCATAAATTATACCCTGTATAATACATAAACTATAATACAAGGTAAAGAGAGGTTGGGAGTGGGAAAGATAAGGGTAACAATAAGGGGAGTATAGATGACAGGAGGGGGAGAGAGGGGTTTCTAGTGATTAAGAAATAACTTACTGGCTGACAGTATGACAATAAACTATGTAGAAGCAAGAGCAGCAGTGCAGGAGACATAAGTGCTTCTTGCTTATCGCTGTGTTTTGTATGTCCAAGTGGTGGATTTAAAGAGCCATCAAACTGCCATACAATCCACTGTAGATTGCTCACAACCAACAGGTAGAAGATTGGTATAAATTATATGTACATTGTTAGTAAATAGAAATGCATTACACATAACAGATGTTCCTATTATTAATTTGATCCTGAAAACTTGGGATTTAAACATTATTTAATGTGTATTCAACACATGCACTGAACTTTTAGCAATGGATGAATGTGGACTGGGCAAGGAAGGCAGTTGTTTACATGCATATTCACATTAACAATATTTTAAGCAATCTTCCCCACCTACTATTATTGTATCACAAATAATATTTAAAGGAATTCCAATTAAGTTTTAATTCATTAAATAGAAATAGCTGAAAATATGATTTCTTTTACTTCCTTTCAAGCAGTTTGGTGCACTGTTTTTGGTCTATATAAAAAAAAAAAAAATCACGAGGAAATAGCACATGCACGCATAATCAGTATATAATACAAAGAAAAAATATTAATGCAAAAGGAGAAATTACCACTTAACTGATGTCTTCATTAAAGAAAAGGAAATGAAGTTAATCTACGACCAATGGGTTATGCACCACTACCAGCAGATGGAGGCAGAGCAAAGCTGACATCACTGTTATATTCTCCTGCACGGACATCAGCTTGCCACTATTCTCTGCAAAAGCCAACTGTTCAAGAACTGGGTCACATCCGGATGGGCTGAGAAAAGGGTTCACCATCCCCCTGACCTCGAAACAGGCAAAAATCACCACCTGTACCTTCAAGGAATTTAAGGTCCAAGCCCTTAATCAACCCATCCTGCAAAAAATCCAGAATAAGCGGGATCTTAACTGAACGAGGATGAACCTCTTTTCCTCATACCAAGTCTCAAACACTCGCCAAACCTGAACATAGGCTAAGGGCTTGGAGAACTTTTATGGTCGAAGCAAGGTGGAAATCACAGTAGTAAAATATCCACACTTCAGCAACAGAGCCCTCTCAAGTGCCATATTGTAACTCAAAATGGAGTCTGATCTTTGTGAAGAAATAAGCCCCTGCTGTAGCAGATCCCTGTGGACAGGTAATCGGAGAGGCGAGTCCACCAGCAGCCTCCGCAGATCTGCATACCATAGCCACCTGGGCCAATCTGAAGCCACCAACCCAGTGTGTCTCTCGATCCTCCAAATCATTCTACCCAACATGGGCTGCGGGGAAAAGACATTTAGAAGCTTGTGTTCCGGCCACTCCGGCACAAGGACATCGATGCCCAAAACTTCAAATATCTCCTGCGAGTGAAGAAGTGAGGAACCTTTGCATTGTGTGATGTCACCAGCAGGTCTAGAAATGGGAGGCTCTAGCAGTCCACTATGAGTTAGAACGCATCATTTGACAATTCCCATTCTCCTGGATCCAGACTGTCTGTTGAGAAAGTCAGCTGATCAATTGTCTTTTTTTTTTCCTGAAACGTGTGAGGCTGAGATTACCAGGAAAATGTACTTCCACCTATTCCATAAGTTGGGCTATTTCCTGCAACACTTGCTGGAGAAACAAATAAACATGGGGGTAACTTGCTAATGCAGCTGTTACTGCCCTTAACCAATAAGCTTGATACTTTTGATTCAACTCTAACATTACTCTCTGCTTCAATTGCAAGAGGTAACAAGGAATTGGACTTAGACATCAATAAACAAGGACATGACTTTTACAGTCTCTGAAACTAAGTATGGGGGTAATGTGTACAGCGTGGCAGATTCTGCCATAAACTTGCTGGGAGACTGAATGAACCGTTTGGTCCTTTTCTGCAGTCATTTCTATATTTCTGTTTCTTTTGGATCTTCCCTGGCAATTGATGTAAGCCTTTGTCATCACATTGTCCGATTATCATTCGGACTGCTCGACCCTGTAAGTGGTTGACGAATCGCAAGTATGCCAACCGAATGGCATAGGCTTCCAGCTGATTGATTGCTTCAGAGAGACTCCTCTGTACTCAGGCACCCCTGTGCTGTCAACTCCTGACAGTGATTCCTCTCCCCCCCCCCCCCCCCCCCCCCCCCCCCCCCCCGGGAGGCTTGCATCCATTGTGAGTACTAGCTAGTCTGATGTTCGTGGGGGAATATCCTTCCTTAGGTGATCTGCTTGCAACCACCACTGCAGTTGGATGAAGATCTTCATTAATAACTGAAGCCATATTGAGTAGTCCTGACTCTGGTCTCCAGTGTGCGCTGAATAGGTCACATTTGCCCCCTTGCCCATGGAACCACCTCTAGGGTGGCTGCAATCAACTGGAGCACCTGTAGATAAGACCACACCATTGGGCATATTGTTTCTGTTAATAGTCACGCTTGCGCCATCAGTTTCTGAATGTGGACTGAGATACTCCAGTGTTTGGGATGGTTGAAGATTGCTCTTGGCCAAGTTCACCATCCAACCTAGTTCCTGTAACAAGATCACCTTGAGCAAGGCCTGAAGACTTTCATGCTCTTTGCCCGAATTAGCCAATCTAAGGTGGATCAGAATGCCATCCTTTCTCAACACTGCTGCTACAACCACCAGGACCTTGGCGAAGGATCTGGGCACAGTGGCCAAACCGAAAGGTAGCGCTTGAAACTGATAATGTCGCCCTAAAACAGCAAAACAGAAAACCATTGGTGCTCCATCCAGATGGGAAAATGCAGATATGCCTTTGACAAATCCAGACACACAAAAACTCCTCCGACTGTACTACTATCACCGACCGTAAGGTTTCCATGTGGAAATGAGTCACTTGCAAATAATTGTTGACTCACTTGATATCCAGAATAGGGCGAAGGAACCCTCCTTCTTGGGTACAACAAAATAAATGGAATATCTGCCCATATTTTCTTGTGACATGGGCACTGGGCTCATGGCATACAGGCTATGGAGCCTTGGTAATGTACACTCCTCTGCTTGTCTCTTCTGTAGAGAGCTGCAGGGAGACACCATGAAAACATCCCAAGGAACACTGAGAAACTCCAGAACATAGTAGTCTCTTATCACCTTCAGAACCCACTGGTCTGACAAGATCTCGACTCTCCTCCAGTGTAATAAATAAATAAAATAGGCAGGTGGCCCCTTATCTTCTGTTCCCCGGGGGTGAGTTGGCAAACCCTCATTGAGGGGGACAGGGGTCACTACTGCTTGAGCCCGCACCCCGTCTGGGCTGCCTGGGACAAAGGACTGAGACCTACCCAAAGGTCAAGCTCTCTAGAAGCCGCTCCTCTGTAGGGTTGAAAACATTTGAAACCCCTAACCCGATCTCTTGCGCCGAACGAGCACGGCACCTGCTCTTTATTCTCTGGTAACTAAGGAACCTGGGACGCACCCCACTTAATGGCCATTTTTTCCAACTCCCTCCCAAACAAGAGTAATCCTGTAAAAGGCAGTTTCGCTTAGACTTTGAAATTATATTGGCCGACCAGTTCCTCAGCCGTAGCTGATGCCTGGCCGCTATCACCGAAGCCATTCCTCTGGTAGAAGTGTGGACCAGGTCGCAGCCCACAACTGCCAAAAAGGTGGCTGCTGATTTCATCAGTGCCCTGGAATTCAATACAGATTCATAGAATTCTTGAGGAAGAAGAAAGCAAGAGCCAGCCACCAGGGAGCAGCAAGAGGCTATCTGCAAATTTATTGCAACAAGTCTTAAAGGCCTGCTCAAGGTTAGCCTCAATTCTCCTATCCTGCACATCTTTTAATGCCATTCCTCCTCCTACAGGGATAGTCCGCTTGGTGACGGCACACCAGTGCATCCACTTTTGGAAAGCACAGCTGCTCTCTCGCCACTGGAAACAGGGAATACAGTGCTTCCAAGGCTTGTCCCCTTTTAAAATAAGCATCCGGGCATGTTCTTGAATAACGTGCAAATCCAAGGCTCTCGTGCTAAACTTTCAAAAGGGAAACTTTGATAAAATGAGAAAAATTGTTAGAAAAAAACTGAAAGGAGCAGCTACAAAAGTAAAAAATGTCCAAGAGGCGTGGTCATTGTTAAAAAATACCATTCTAGAAGCACAGTCCAGATGTATTCCACACATTAAGAAAGGTGGAAAGAAGGCAAAACGATTACCGGCATGGTTAAAAGGGGAGGTGAAAGAAGCTATTTTAGCCAAAAGATCTTCATTCAAAAATTGGAAGAAGGATCCAACAGAAGAAAATAGGATAAAGCATAAACATTGGCAAGTTAAATGTAAGACATTGATAAGACAGGCTAAGAGAGAATTTGAAAAGAAGTTGGCTGTAGAGGCAAAAACTCACAGTAAAAACTTTTTTAAATATATCCGAAGCAGAAAGCCTGTGAGGGAGTCAGTTGGACCGTTAGATGATCGAGGGGTTAAAGGGGCACTTAGAGAAGATAAGGCCATCGCGGAAAGATTAAATGATTTCTTTGCTTCGGTGTTTACTGAAGAGGATGTTGGGGAGGTACCCGTAATGGAGAAGGTTTTCATGGGTAATGATTCAGATGGACTGAATCAAATCACGGTGAACCTAGAAGATGTGGTAGGCCTGATTGACAAACTGAAGAGTAGTAAATCACCTGGACCGGATGGTATACACCCCAGAGTTCTGAAGGAACTAAAAAATGAAATTTCAGACCTATTAGTAAAAATTTGTAACTTATCATTAAAATCATCCATTGTACCTGAAGACTGGAGGATAGCAAATGTAACCCCAATATTTAAAAAGGGCTCCAGGGGCGATCCGGGAAACTACAGACCGGTTAGCCTGACTTCAGTGCCAGGAAAAATAGTGGAAAGTGTTCTAAACATCAAAATCACAGAACATATAGAAAGACATGGTTTAATGGAACAAAGTCAGCATGGCTTTACCCAGGGCAAGTCTTGCCTCACAAATCTGCTTCACTTTTTTGAAGGAGTTAATAAACATGTGGATAAAGGTGAACCGGTAGATATAGTATACTTGGATTTTCAGAAGGCGTTTGACAAAGTTCCTCATGAGAGGCTTCTAGGAAAAGTAAAAAGTCATGGGATAGGTGGCGATGTCCTTTCGTGGATTGCAAACTGGCTAAAAGACAGAAAACAGAGAGTAGGATTAAATGGGCAGTTTTCTCAGTGGAAGGGAGTGGACAGTGGAGTGCCTCAGGGATCTGTATTGGGACCCTTACTGTTCAATATATTTATAAATGATCTGGAAAGAAATACGACAAGTGAGATAATCAAATTTGCAGATGACACAAAATTGTGCAGAGTAGTTAAATCACAAGCAGATTGTGATAAATTGCAGGAAGACCTTGTGAGACTGGAAAATTGGGCATCCAAATGGCAGATGAAATTTAATGTGGATAAGTGCAAGGTGATGCATATAGGGAAAAATAACCCATGCTATAATTACACGATGTTGGGTTCCATATTAGGTGCTACAACCCAAGAAAGAGATCTAGGTGTCATAGTGGATAACACATTGAAATCGTCGGTTTAGTGTGCTGCGGCAGTCAAAAAAGCAAACAGAATGTTGGGAATTATTAGAAAAGGAATGATGAATAAAACGGAAAATGTCATAATGCCTCTGTATCGCTCCATGGTGAGACCGCACCTTGAATACTGTGTACAATTCTGGTCGCCGCATCTCAAAAAAGATATAATTGCGATGGAGAAGGTACAGAGAAGGGCTACCAAAATAAGGGGAATGGAACAACTCCCCTATGAGGAAAGACTAAAGAGGTTAGGACTTTTCAGCTTGGAGAAGAGACGACTGAGGGGGGATATGATAGAGGTGTTTAAAATCATGAGAGGTCTAGAACGGGTAGATGTGAATCGGTTATTTACTCTTTCGGATAGTAGAAGGACTAGGGGACACTCCATGAAGTTAGCATGGGGCACATTTAAAACTAATTGGATAAAGATCTTTTTTTACTCAACACACAATTAAACTCTGGAATTTGTTGCCAGAGAATGTGGTTCGTGCAGTTAGTATAGCTGTGTTTAAAAAAGGATTGGATAAGTTCTTGGAGGAGAAGTCCATTACCTGCTATTAAGTTCACTTAGAGAATAGCCACTGCCATTAGCAATGGTTACATGGAATAGACTTAGTTTTTGGGTACTTGCCAGGTTCTTATGGCCTGGATTGGCCACTGTTGGAAACAGGATGCTGGGCTTGATGGACCCTTGGTCTGACCCAGTATGGCATTTTCTTATGTTCTTATGTTCTTAAACTAAAAGGAGATTCTTCTTTGGCTCAGTCATGGAATCAGCACCTGGCACCTCCAGCATTTTCATTATCTGGGAGATCAGAGCCGGCAACTCATCTCTATGAAAGAAACGCAACATTGTTATTCAGCTCCAACCCCAGAGGAATTTCTCCATCCTTCTGGGAGTAAGGATCGCCTTCATCATCTGTGCCATTTGGGTTCCTTAGTGTGACCCGCAGCAGGTGTAGATGTGCTCCTATGCTTATCCACAGCACCAAGTTTGTGGGGATCTGCAATCCTGAACTCTTAGGTTTGGCTGGCTTCAATGATTGTGCCTGAAGAAAGGACTGCAGCCCTTGAAAACTTCCACCCAAGAAAGGGCAGAAGGATCCATACCAAAACCAGGGGGTGTTGGTCCTGCACCCACTAAATTGCTTTCCCCTGCTAACAAACCAGTTATTGGAATTGGACCAGAGAAGGACTTGTCAGGTTTCACCTAGTTTTGTGGCTCCCCTGTTATGCTGGGAAGTGCCGGGCTCAGCAAAATGAGCCAGAGATAACTCTCCCTGAGCTTCCAAACAGCACTGACACAAGTTGGAGGGGACGCCAGGCTGCGATGCCCAAATATGGCAAGCAGCACAAAGGGTAAGGTACTTGGGCTGCTTTGTTACCAGTGCCATGGGTAAACACCCACTAGCAGCATGCTCCCAAGGGTGTCAGACAATTGTGCGCCCAACAGTGTATCTGCACAAATGAGCCTGGATGAGGTGCCCAAAACAAGCTCTGTCCAATTTGGACCCCCAAAATGTAGGCTCCCTCCAGAGCGCCCACTGGGGTGCACAAGCGCGAACCAATGTCAGACACTGTTTCACGGCAGATTTGCACATAGAAAAGCACGTGAATGCTGTGGCAGTGTTTTACGCTGCATATGAGTAAAGCCTGAGAACAGGCATAGCCAAAAAGCAGCTCAAGCTGCCACGATTCCCCAAGCTCCCCTGGAGGCAAGAATAGACATTGAATCTGTGTGCCAAGGCTTGGAGACCAGAAGGGGAATGGAATCCTTAATCCCGCCCCCTTCTTTTTTAATTTACTTTTTACCTGAGCTCAGCCCATCCTGACCGAGTATAGAGTCTGTCTCCAGCTGTGGGGGTAAAGGGCAAAGGCCTTCACCGCTGCGCTCTGCTTCCTGCTCCCACTAACCTCTCAGCTGTTTCTCTCTCTACAGCTAAGTCCATGCCGGGGAAGGATCTGCAGATATCACCTCAGGAAAACTTGACTGAGGGGAGGGGCTATAAGGTATCACCATTGGAGAGAGGGGTGAATTAATTTCATTCTTCTTTTTGCCTTTTTTTTTATAATTTATTCTTTATTATTTTTTAATGATTACATCATGAAAAACTCTACAAATATGTATGACAATATTTAAAGCAATCTTTTACATATCCAAAGCGGAAATTATTATTGTTATACATAAAACATAATTGGGGGAGAATGTTACCATATCTTTTAAGGAAAATTTAATTTCTAGTATAGTCCCATTTATCCTGCTTGGGACTACCATTAGACATAAAATTGCAATAAGTGGAGAATGGAGTATCTAATTTTCTTGAAGGCCCTTTACCTCTAACCTTTCAATTTCAGATACTGATTTATCTGTAAGTGAACCCCCAAATTTTTTCCCTCTGTAATTTATATGACAAAAACAAGGAAATTTTACAAAGAAAGTTGCCCCCAACGCCACCACACCTTCTTTTTGTCTCTTACATTTTTTTTTAAGCAATCCCCATTAGGGAGATGCACGTCCACAATCTGCTAGAGACAGAGAATATTGGTGGGCTGATGTTGCTGCAGGGATATATATATATATATATATATATATATATTTGTTTAGCAAAATTTACATTTTTACTAAGTGATTTAGTTGCGGAAGGGAAATTTTTAAAATTCAAAATATCTTTACCTCTGCATTCATTTTCAGTTTAGAAATTGAAGTTGTTAAACTTTTCTATCTGGATAGATTTGCCAAAATCTTAACTGTACTTCGAAGAAATAAATTCTCTTTAATCAGGGCAGCCTGTCTCAGACAGTGGCCAGTCCGGGCCACAAGTAGTTAGCTCTGCCCTCTCTCCAATTCTCTTTACTACCGTACAATACATCCCAGCTTGGCTTGCCTACTCTATCACACATCTCAATTATTCATTTCCTGCACTTCATAGTATTTCCCCATCCTTGGAAGGCTTTTACTACTGGGCATTTTATATATTGTAAAATGTTCCCAAGAAGACACAATTAGCATGTGATTATTTTCAAAAGCCTGGACTACAGTAAAACCTCTAATTTCGGATTTGTCTGGTTTATCCCTTTTGATGGTCAGTTGTAACAAATATGTTTACAAAAAATGCTATTTCCTGATAACCTTGCTAATTCCAATTGTAAAAAAGTTTTTGTTAAATTAGGTGTAGTATTTATATAGCAGCTAGATTTTATTTAGAAAAAAATTGTTATATTTCTTGAAAGAGTAATGAGTGATATAGTTGTCAGCTGATAGATCATTCCATTGTCCTATCTCCTAAGAATCATCTTCTTCCCCCCTCTCTGCCCCCAAGTATACTCTGTCGCTGTTTTACTACCAAACGTTTGCTGAAGAATTCAGTGCTTTTTAAGCAGTCTGCACACTAGTATTAATGTTAATGGGCAGTCATAGTACATACTCTGAGGAGTATATTTGCACAAAGTATCATCTTTCACACTGATGTGCAATCACTACACTAACTTTCCATCTGCTACTAATGGAGATATAAATGAAAAGGACTTCAGCAAACATCTAAAATGTAACTGATCAGGCTAGCTTGTTTTAGCTATTTAGTATGTAAGCTATTCATTTTTTAATAACTTATTTGAATGCTGGATAGATCCTGAATATGAGACTTTAGGTGACCAAACCTTTTGTTAAGGCTATAGTTTGCTAAGATGAAGAGTGCATTTCATATGTTTTGTACTTGCTACACTTTTACTTTTCCTTATCAGCTAATGATGTGACTGGACTGAGGGAGTCTGAAGAGAAGCTGAAGCAGCAACAACAAGAATCTGCCCGAAGGGAAAACATCCTGGTAATGAGACTGGCAACGAAAGAGCAGGAGATGCAAGAGTGTACGGTAGGTATTTGGAGCAGCAAACGTTAGTCAGCTTGTAGTACTGCCTGCCTCTGGAGTACATGTTTCTTATGATTAATGTATTTATGGGTGGTCTTAGCATTTATTTTAGGATTCTTCGCTTTTAAGGTATTTAAAATACCATAAACTTTGCGACCAAATGGAGAAAACCCATAATTATTGCTGCAATATGTGAACAAAATGTCAGTATCTAACTGCTGGGAGAACAACCACAAATAACTTGCCAGAGCTTTTCATTTGCTGATAATTTGCTTTGAAGTGTCTGAAAGGGAAAACAGAAATCAAATCAAAATAATCATCCATCAAATTTGGTGATTGCAGTTTGAAAAATAAAATTCCCATTATCCCTTCCCAGCTCACTTAACTTAACATGCTGATATTCAGAAGTTTAACAATGCAGATACTTTTGACTGTGCCAGTGGGCACTGGGCAAGTATTAACGGGCAAATTTTCAAAGGGCTGAGTGAGAAAATATCAGGATTTATGCCTGCGCCCGGGCCCTGCGTGCGCCATGCGCATTTTCAAAAAGGCCCAGCCACGCGTGTAAGTCCAATACACGCACAAATGCCAGGCTCTGAAAAAAGGGGCAGAGCGGGCTGCAACAGCACCATTAGCCACTGTCCCGGGGAAGCGGGTGCCGACAGCTGGCCAGCGCGCGGAGATTACTTCAACATGGACTTTCAAGTAAGTAAGAAAAAAACAAAAACTAGTAGGTAGGGGTCGGGAAGGAGAGGGGAAAAAGTAGAAAGGTTAGATAGGGGTATAGGGAAGTTCTCTCCACGTCCACTTCTTAAGTGGAGCGGACTGAGAGGGAATGGGGGAAGCCCTACTCGCTTGCCCCGAGATCTATTTGCTGTTCGTACGTCTCACTCTGTGTGTGAAACTGACCCCCAAACCCTACACCACCACCAAAACCTCACCTCAAGTTATGAGCTGGCTCCTACAGCAGTATAAATAGGTGACTATTATGTGTGCCACCCCAGATTCGCGCTCTCTCTTCCCCCCCCCCCCCCCCCCTCTCCCCAAACCCAAAATGCAATTTGCAATCTTTATCACGAAATGTGTTGCTGCCGTTTTGGTCATTTCCACAGCTTAATGCCAGGAGAAAAGGTGTAGTTATTTCTGGCGTTAAAAGCATGCGATAGCGTGCATTACACTATTGCACAGTGTGATAATGCACCTAATTTTCATTAATCCTGCCCAAACCCCTTCCCAATCCCGCCGCTTTGAAAAATTTGCATTCGTGCCATGCGCTACCATAACTATCACATCCATTATGGCATTAACGCATGCATTTTGGCGTTATCGTGGGCATTAATGCCATAACACATTTTGATGAATGACCCTGTAAAGCAGTTATGTTCTTTCAGAAGTGCTAGTTAAGGGCTGGGAGTCTCCATCTGTAATTGAATTCAGCTAACAGAGGTGGCTGGCAAGCATCTGCTCAAGATGTTAACCTTTTGACAGTATACAGCTGTGTTGAGCATCATGCTTGCATTTTTGTTTCAGGTTAAAGGAAAGCATGCATATGGGACAAAGAACTGCAGCTTCATAAAGGTGTTCCACTTCATAGCAGAGAATTGCTCCAGCGAACACTTGATGAACAATTATCAAAATTATAATTTTTACTGATTTAGAACAGGTGATAAAAAATAGGCTTTTTGAAGCCTATGTCTAAAGAACAAATAAAACACAAAATAGCTTGCAAGAGGCTGACAATTCTCTTTTAGACTACATAGGTTGAATAATTTTTAAACTTCATTCATGGTCACATTTAATAATGCAAAAATTGCCTGATTCATGTAAAATGTGGGCAGAGTGGTACTTATCAAATTCAGAATTTGTTGAGATAATTTCTTCTATGACATGGCTTGCTCCTAATGGCTCTGTGGAAGTTAAGACTTTAACCTGAAACTTCTTACTGCAGCATTGTGCTTGAGTCATAGGGCTTCTAGGGGATGATGAAGGTATTTAAAACTTGTATGGATTGAGGTAAAGTGATGCTCAGACTAGTTCTGTACATATGGCTGTGCCATTTCTCACAGGACAAGCAGGATGGTTGTCCTCACAAATGGGTGACATCGAGGATGGAGCCCACCACGGAAAACTTCTGTCAAAGTTTAAACAGAACTTTGACTGGCCCCTACTGGGCATGCCCAGCAAGGCACTGACCCTGCAGCCAGCAGGGGTCTCCCTTCAGTCTTCTTTTTTCCGCGCAGCAGTTGCCACGCGGTGGGAGCTCTCTAACCACGTTCCTGACAGGAATTTGGAAATTAATTTCCTAAGAAAATTTGCCCCTCAGGGGTCTCCCTTCGACAAATTTTTTAGTCATCTTACGGAACCCGGTAAGTTTTTTGCCTTCTTCCATCGACTGCCGTCGATTTTGGCCCTCGAGGCCTGTGCGCACTTACCGATCCCCAGCCTAAATTTTGGCTTCCAGCCATGGCAACGGGGTTCCGTCGTTGTCCGGATTGTACCCGGACTATGTCCATCACAGACCCCCACAGGGTTTGTGTAATGTGTTTGGGTAGTGGGCATGATGTCCTGACTTGCACCAAATGTGCCTTAATGACACCCAAGGGTCGCAAAGCCAGGATGGAGAAGATGGGGCTCCTCTTCCATGCACCAACCCCAACGCCATCGATAGCATCGACGTCATCGGAACCGGCACCGTCGAAGTTGTACCATCATCGTCAACCTTCCGGTGACCGTCCGCCATCGATCGCTTCTCGGCCGTCGACTCCCGTCCCTTCCCCGGATGGGCGAGGGGATCGGAAAGAAAAGCACCGCCATCGACTGCATAAGTCTCGGCCTGTCGAGGATCCACAGCCATCGACCTCTGCTCAAGCCGAGCCACCGACAAAGAAGCCGCGAACAGACCGGACGCCCTCCACGTCTCGTTCGCCGGCATCGAGGAAACCCTCACCCTCTCGGGGTGTGGGGGCCGTGATCCCACCGGTTACGGTGGTCCCTCCGGCCCTGCCTCAGCCTCCCTCTCCCGTCGAGCCGGGTATGGTTACCCCTGGTCTCCGGGCAGAACTGGACCGGCTGGTCCAGGAGGCCATCGAGAAAGCGATGAAGAAATTACAACCTCCATCGGCACCGTCTCCGGCACCGGTTCCAGTGCCGCCCCCGGCACCGACGCCGGCACCGGCTTCGCCACCGAGGAGGGAACCGACCACCGAGCCGTTGATACAAGCGCTAGCACCGCTACTGAGCCGCATGGAGGCACTCATGACGGCCCTTCCATCGGTGATTCCAGTCCCATCGACAACACCACCGTCTCCGACTGGTTTCTCATCGGCAGGAGAAACACCGTTCCGAATTCCCCCTTCCGGGGTAGTTCCATCGGTACCTTCTGGTATATCTCCACCAATTTATCCTTCGGCTCCATCGATTCCGCGCCAGGCACCGATTCCATCGGCAGCACCTAAGCCATCGATGCCATTTCTGGTTCCACCTACCGCACCGATTCCACCTCGGTTTCCATCGATGCCTTCAGAGCCTCAGCCAGGTCCATCAGGGCTACAAGCCACACATGATCCCTACGATACCTGGGGTGATGATGATGATACCTCTTCTGACACAGATCTGCCTTCGCCACCATCTCCTACAGAGAGTAGAAAACGATCTCCTCCTGAGGATCTATCTTTCATTAATTTTGTGAAAGAAATGTCAGAAGTTGTACCTTTTCAACTACAATCTGAAGCTGATGACAGACACCAGATGATGGAACTACTTCAATTTCTGGATGCTCCAAAAATCATCGCTTCCATCCCTATACACCAGGTGTTTTTGGATCTGCTCAAGAAAAACTGGGAATCTCCTTCATCGGTGTCACCAGTTAACAAGAAAGCTGACTCCACATACCTTGTCCAGTCAGCACCAGGTTTCCAAAAACCTCAACTGGATCATCGCTCTGTTGTGGTTGAGTCCGCGCAGAAGAAGGCCAAGCGTCTTAAGCCGCACTCTTCTACCCCACCTACCAGGGACAACAAGTTCCTGGATAGTGTAGGACGGAAAGTGTATCATGGAGCTACGTTGATTTCACGCATAGCTTCATATCAACTTTACATGACTCAATACAACAGAGCCATCCTTAAGCAGATGCAAGACTATGCTGACACATTGCCGGACCAATACCAACCACAGCTTCAAGCCCTTCTTCACAAGGGATTTGAGGCAGGGAAGCACGAGATTAGGAGGACTGCCTATGACATATTCGATGCTTCCACGAAGGTTTCAGCCACAGCCATCTCAGCCAGACGTTGGGCTTGGTTAAAGTCATCCAACCTTTGCCCAGAAGTCCAAGATCGTCTTGCTGATTTGCCCTGCTTAGGCGACAATTTGTTTGGAGAGCAAATTCAACAGATTGTGGCGGAGTTAAAAGACCACCATGAGACGTTGAAACAACTCTCATCTGTCCCACCTGAGGTGACCTCCAAGCAACCGCAAAAGAAGGACTCTAAAAAGTCGTTCTTTCGACCACGTCGCTACTACCCTCTGTCAACTAGGGCTCGTCCTGCACGGTCCTCTAACAGGCCTCAGCCTCGTCAGCCGAGAAAGCAAAGACCTACTGTAGCCCCACCTCCTGGGCCTGCGGCGGGCCTTTGACTTCCCTGTATTGAGCACATGCCATCTCCCTCTTCCACACATCCCTGTGGGGGGTCGACTGTTCCACTTCTTACACCGTTGGAAACAGATCACCTCAGATCAGTGGGTGCTAGCAATTATCGCACAGGGTTACCACCTCAACTTCATAACACTTCCGCCAGACTCCCCGCCCCTTCAGGCATGGAGTCTAACCAGCCATTTCACTCAGTTACATCAAGAAGTATCCCTTCTTCTACAATCAAATGCTATAGAACCCGTCCCTCCTTGTCAACAAGGGAAAGGATTCTATTCCAGATACTTCCTAATACCAAAGAAATCAGGGGGGCTACGTCCAATTCTGGACCTTCGGGCCCTCAACAAGTATCTGCAAAAAGAAAAGTTCAAGATGGTAACCCTGGGCGCCTTGCTCCCTCTGTTGCAAAAGGGGGATTGGCTGTGCTCTCTCGACCTCAAGGACGCTTATACCCACATTGCGATCACACAATCCCATCGCAAATATCTGCGGTTTCTTGTAGGCCACGACCATTATCAATACCGTGTCCTACCTTTCGGTCTGGCTTCTGCCCCACGAGTCTTTACCAAATGTCTCGTAGTGGTAGCAGCATTCCTAAGGAAGGAAGGTGTCCACGTCTACCCCTACCTGGACGATTGGCTAATCAGGGCCTCCTCCCAACACATAGCTCAATCCTCCCTAAAATTGACAATTCAAACACTCCTTTCCTTAGGGTTTCTTGTCAATTACGAGAAATCTTGCTTAGTCCCGTCTCAAACCTTATCCTTCATTGGAGCAGACTTGGACACCTTGCAGGCAAAGGCTTACCTTCCTCTTCAGAGGGTCCACACCCTAATATCCCTGGCTCGCCAGCTCCAGTCTCAAAACACTGCCACGGCTCGCCAGTTCCTCATTCTCCTAGGACACATGGCATCCTCGGTTCAAGTCACTCCCATGACCCGACTAGCCATGAGAGTAACACAATGGACTCTACGACACCAATGGATTCAAGCTTTTCAGCCTCTGTCCTCCATAGTCACAGTCACACAGGCCCTGCGCCTATCCTTAACCTGGTGGACAACTCAGGTCAACCTCCTTCAGGGCTTACCTTTTCTTCCACCGGATCCGCAAGTAATCCTAACCACCGACGCTTCTCACATCGGTTGGGGAGCCCATGTGGACGAATTACAAACCCAAGGGTTATGGTCCAAAGAGGAAGCCGAACACCAGATAAATTTCCTGGAACTTCGCGCAATCCGCTATGCACTCCGAACTTTCAAAGATCATCTATTCCATCAGATAATCTTAATCCAGACGGACAACCAAGTGGCCATGTGGTACATAAACAAGCAGGGAGGCACAGGCTCCTTCCTTCTGTGTCAGGAAGCTGCGCAGATCTGGGCGGAAGCCCTCTCCCACTCTATGTACCTCAGGGCCACTTACCTGCCGGGAGTAGACAATGTATTGGCAGACCAGCTGAGCTGTGTCTTCAAGCCACACGAGTGGTCACTCGATCCTCTGGTAGTGACCTCTCTGTTTCACAAGTGGGGTTTTCCCCGCATAGACCTCTTTGCGTCCCCTCAGAACCACAAAGTGGACGATTACTGCTCTCTCATTCGGAGCCAACACTTTCAGCCGAGAGATGCCTTCTCCCTCAAGTGGACGACAGGTCTGCTTTATGCATTCCCTCCACTTCCTCTTCTGTCAAGGACTCTCGTGAAGCTACGCCAGGACGGAGGAACCATGATCCTGATAGCACCCCACTGGCCACGCCAAGTGTGGTTTCCCATACTCCAGGATCTCTCCATCCGCAGGCACATCCCTCTGGGAACGGATCCGCATCTGCTCACTCAAAACGACGGATGCCTCTTCCATCCCAACCTCCAAGCCTTGTCCCTGACGGCATGGATGTTGAAAGGTTAGTCCTTCAGCCTTTTAACCTTTTGGATTCGGTTTCTCGTGTCCTGATAGCTTCACGAAAGCCCTCTACCAGAAGATCCTATTCATATAAATGGAAAAGGTACACATCATGGTGCACTTCTCAGTCCCTTGATCCCCTTTCCTGTCCAATCTCTAAGTTCTTGGACTATTTATGGCACCTATCAGAATCCGGTCTAAAGACCTCTTCCATTAGGATGCATGTCAGTGCGGTAGCCGCCTTCCATAAAGGTGTACAGGGTGTCCCTATTTCAGTACAACCCCTGGTAACACGTTTTCTTAAAGGCTTGCTCCATCTGAAGCCACCCTTACGTCCTCCGGCCCCATCTTGGGACCTTAACCTGGTTCTTGGTCGTCTAATGAAACCTCCTTTCGAACCTCTGCACTCCTGTGAATTAAAGTATCTCACATGGAAAGTGTTATTCCTTTTGGCTATCACTTCAGCTCGCAGGGTTAGTGAATTGCAGGCCCTAGTTACCTATCCGCCTTACACTAAGCTCCTGCAGGACCGGGCGGTACTCCGCACTCACCCTAAATTTTTACCTAAGGTAGTTTCTGAGTTTCATATTAATCAATCCATCATACTACCTATCTTTTTTCCCAGGCCCCACTCCAACTCCGGGGAACAGACTCTGCATACCCTAGACTGCAAACGAGCTCTAGCTTTTTATCTAGACCGTACAGTTGCTCACAGGAAGAGCACTCAATTATTTGTCTCTTTCCATCCTAACAAGTTAGGACATCCTGTGGGTAAGCAGGCTCTTTCCTCCTGGTTGGCGGACTGCATTTCTTTTTGCTATCAGCAAGCTGGCATTCCTTTTCAAGACAGTGTGAAAGCACACTCTGTGAAGGGCCATGGCGACGTCAGTGGCACACCTTCGATCGGTGCCGCTTCCTGACATCTGCAAAGCTGCAACCTGGAGTTCTCTCCATACCTTTGCAGCCCACTATTGTTTGGACAAAGCTGGAAGACAGGACTCCATCTTCGGCCAATCTGTCTTGCGTAACCTTTTTCCAACGTGATGTACCAACACCCTTCCACCTTCCCAGTAGGGTGCGGATGCCCTTTACCAAATTCCACCCCAGTTGTTGTGCCTGTTGCACGTCATTGGGTGCATTTGGTGCAAGTCAGGACATCCTCAGCTCTGTACTCACCCATTTGTGAGGACAACCATCCTGCTTGTCCTGTGAGAAAGCAAATGTTGCTTACCTGATGTAACAGGTGTTCTCACAGGACAGCAGGATGTTAGTCCTCACGAAACCCGCCCGCCACCCCGCGGTGTTGGGTTTGTTTTGTTTTTACTTTTTAGGCACTGCCTGTAGCTTTGAAAATCAGACTGAAGGGAGACCCCTGCTGGCTGCAGGGTCAGTGCCTTGCTGGGCATGCCCAGTAGGGGCCAGTCAAAGTTCTGTTTAAACTTTGACAGAAGTTTTCCGTGGTGGGCTCCATCCTCGATGTCACCCATTTGTGAGGACTAACATCCTGCTGTCCTGTGAGAACACCTGTTACATCAGGTAAGCAACATTTGCTCTCTCATGGGTTGGTGCTGTTTCTTCACTGTACCAGCAGTCTAATGCATGCAAGTCCATTCATATGCAGTTCCCTCACTGCTACCAGACTTACACACTGACTGGTTGGGCCATTGTCTCTCCTTAATGCATTCTTTACCACTTTCACAAAGAATAAATAAAAACGGGGTCTGGTCTAGATAAATGTGAAGCCTGTTAATATAGAGGTGAGGTGAAGTTTGGTAGAGGAGACTAACTAGAGGATGACTACCAAAATGGTGTGGAGTCTATAACATAAATCTAATTAACTAAACTTTTCCCTCTGGACACAGAATCAGATAAGGCCTTGGTATATCAGGGCGTACATAATTATGGCCTATCTTACATTTTTAAATGGAAGACTGTTTTTCTCCTGAGGGGTTTAATAAGGAAGTAGATTGGAGTGCCTTTTTTTGAGTTTTGTTATGTCCTGTAATGTTCTTATAGTGCTGATCAAAGTAGTGTCCTTGATTGACAGTTTTCTTTTACGTCGTCCTGTGTCCTCTTTAGTTAGGAGTTACAGGTTGTAATAGTTGTGCCTGTTCTCAATTAGGTCCTCTTGCTTATAGTGCGCTCTGATCTAGATGTAAAAACATTAGACCGCCAGTGTCAGTTCTCTTTCAAGTCCACATGTAGACTAAGCAATCATGGGTGGAGTTCTCATGCAGTGGCATTTTAGAATTATGTGCCCTATCATTGGTTAAGGGGGATTTAAATAGGAATTGGATTGATAGGCCCAGCAACTGAGAAGGCATTTTTTTTTCCTCCAGATATGTCTTCCTTCTTTTCAAAGGGACTCTGCATGCTCAGTCTTACCATTTAGATATATTAGACAAATTATTTTGCTGTAATTAAAGGTCACTAATAGTTTTATAACCTCGAGTATCATTTGTTTGGTTTAGTGGTTCTAGAAGGGTCAGAAAAACTTTGAAGGTGTCGCTAGCTCGTTGGAGGAAGGAATGGGGAGGCTTACTTGTCCAAGGGATTGCTGCTGCCCAAGAAATTAAAGGTGTACTCTTTCCAGAGCACAGGTAGATTACATAGAAATGAAATGAAACATAGAAACGATGGCAGAAGAAGACCAAACTGCCCATCCAGTCTGCCCAGCAAGCTTTGCACATTTTTTTTCTCATACTTATCTGTTTCTCTTGGCTCTTAGTAACCTTTTGGTTCTATTTCCCTTCCACCCCCACCATTAATGCAGAGAGCAGTGTTGGAGCTGCATCTATGTGAAATATTTAGCTTAATTAGTTAGGGGTAGTAACCGCCGCAATAAGCAAGCTACACCTATGCTTATTTGTTTTTGCAGACTATGTAATTCAGTCCTTTTTGGTTGTTGTCTGTATATAGATCCTCTTTTCTTCATTCCCCCTGCCGTTGAAGCAGTTATGCTGGACATGCATTGAAAGTGAAGCATCAGACTTTTACCCTGCCGTTGAAGCAGAGAGCTATGCTGGATATGCGGATATGCATTGAAAGTGAAGTATCAGGCTTATTTGGTTTGGGGTAGTAACTGCCTTATCAAGCAAGCTACTCCCTGCTTTTTTGTGAATGCAAATCCTTTTTTCCACATTCATTCACATCCTCTAGACTTTATGGATCCACAGTGTTTATCCCACGCCCCTTTGAAGTCCTTCGCCTGGTGTTGCCATTGAAGATTTGCAGAATAGGGACTTGGTCTTCCTCGCATACATATTCAAAGCACTGTCATCTTAAATTTTGTAAACATAAGGAAAGGAAAAGTGGCCTTCAAGGAAGTAAGCTAGTCTTGTCTGTGCTAGAGTATGACTGAGCTAGAAACAGAAGTTTTGCTTCAAACTCTCTTAGAAGGACAGAGACAACTGTAAGAGAGCCTTGTACAATACCAGGTTTCCTGGGCTTGTACCCAGAATGAGATGGAAGCAGGGTTTGCGCTCCTAATTGCCGGCATACTAGAAGTTACCTGACTGGGGGTGTACCGAAAATTCAGAGGTTCAGGAGGGGGAGAGAGACTGCAGGGCTGAGGCCCATCTTGATTGTCCTAGAGAGAGGTATGAGGATAGCATTACAGGAAGGCCTGATGAAGAGCCAGGTGAGCCAGTGAATGTACTACTGGAGCAAATGATAGAGAATACAGAGTGACATGGCTGAGTGCAAGAAAAGAGTATGGGAGCCTGGAGAATAACCTTACAGTAACCGTGGCTCATCTCTAAAGAAGCCTGTGGGTAAGGCCTTGTGGTATGATTCTCATCAGAAACCGGGGAGACATAGGTTAGTCTTGAAGAGGCACAACCCCAAAGCGAGGAGGCAAGTGATCAAAACTAGGCTTGGCCTGGTAGAGCAAGATGTGGAACAAACACTGGGATCCCCTTTCCCCACTAGCCAAACTAGCCCTGATGATCAAGAAAAGGAATTGTCAGGGTGGAGCTGAAATAGAGAAGCCTGGAGAGAGGATGTGATAAAGACTGAGAAAGAGATGGAGAAAAATGTTGGTAATGAAGCAGATGGAAAAGAGAAATTCTCGTGGTAGTGCAGAATCACAGCCTGCTGAAGAACATGCTGAAGAACATGCTGAAGAACCACTTCCACATGTAAAAATGTTATTACTAATGTAAATACCTATACCTAATGTTATTCTCTCCCTTTTCTTCTCTCCTCCCAGTTCTATTACCTTGTTATTTGTAACTGCTTCCTTCTACACAAATAGGTTATTGAATTGTTCACAGTACACCCCTGTTATATGTAAACCGGCATGATGTGTTTGCAACATGAATGCCGGTATATAAAAATTTTAAATAAATAAATAAAAAATAACATAATAGAGAGAATAAAGTTTGGAGGAAGAACTGGGTGTTTTCCAAGGGAAGCAGCAGTATCTTAAAGAATACAAGCGAGTCCTCACAGTAGGGTTCCAGAAAGAATATGCCTTGAGGAAGAGGGGGATTGGAACTAGATAGATTCTTATGTAAAATAGTATTTGTTAGGTAGGCTTTTCTTAAGTTTAATAACAGACAAAATAGGATGCTTAAGTGGCTTGATGTATGAGTTGTGGGGAAAGAGCACTGTGGAACGTTTTGTCATTTTGGACATGTTTAAGGATAACCTTAGAGAATGGGAATTGGTGACACTATAGCCCTTACCCTGGGTTTGATTGGCAAAGTGTCCAGGGAATTGTATAGAAAACATGTAAAATTGAAAAGGCCTTTAGATGCAGGAGTGGACATGCTTCGTCCCAGCCCATTGATGCAGGGAAAGGGTTAACCCACATTCAGGCCAGGGAAGTATACTGGAAAGACAAGTCACTTCTGTGAAAGATATCCAGGTTGAGTAAAGACACTCAACCTAACAGGTCTGAACTGAGGGGGAAGGTATGTAAATGAGTGCCCCTGTAAAGTCTCCTTAACCAATGCTGGACCAGGCTTCTAGCCTGGTTCACCTTTAAAAGCTAGAGAAGTGGGTAGCTCTGTGGGTGGGTCCCCTGAGGCAGCGTAGTCCCAGAGGAGAACAGACAGACCCCAGGTCTCCAAGAGAAGGCAGTTCCTGCAAGAATCTGAATACTGAAGCTAAATGCTTAATGTGAAGGTAAGCTGTTTTTGTTGGACAACTTGCTTGTGGAAAATAGATATTTATATAAGAAGAATCAGACTAGTGTGTCTGTCCACTGGGAAGTTGCAGACTGCTTGTGCTGTCTCACAGATTGACAGCAAACCTGTTACTTTTGGTCTCCATCTACTGGTTGGGAGGCATAACCCATGCATTTGGACTAGTCTGGATGGAATCAAGGAAAGGAAATCATCAGGTAAGAACTAATTTCTCCTTTTGATTTGTAAGAAAGCAGGTAATTTGTTGAAAAAACTAAAATTCTGAGTAATTGGTCAAGAATGCATTTTAATATTAGTTTAACATGATTTAATATTTTTACTATCCACCTGATTTTAAATAGTATAATGTTTTTGTTCGAAGATAAGTTTATGGATATACAGTGGCTTGCAAAAGTATTCTACCCCCTAAAAGGCTAGCAGATTTGTGTGGATTACAAATAACACACACTTAGATTGTTCCAGATAGTATGTTTATGGCAAACCAGTATGCTCTTAAATTAAATTTTCAGTCACAATTCATTATTCTCTGCATTTTTTTGAAAAATAAAAACTGAAAAATGCTGCTTGCATAAGTATTCAATCCCTGTGTTGTGGAAGCTCCAAGTTTACACAGATGAAAGATATTGCTCTAACAATTGGCTTATAATTGGTCTCTACCAGTGAATCATTAAAAAAGGTCAGCTTTTTTGGATAAGACCCCTAATTCCAGTACCATTGGTCAGACTGTGAATCTGAAAGAAAGCTGTGAAAATGAAGACCAATGAGCATTCTAAGGCAATTTAAAAATAAAATTATATAGACATGCACAAGATAGGAAAAGGCTACAAAATAATAGCCAAGTGCTTAGATATCCTAGTGAGCACTGTTGGAAGCTGCATCACACCACCCAGGCACTGCTTAGACAAGGCATCCCTCAAAACTCAGCATCCATAGCAAGAAGAAAATTTGTGAGGGAAGTCACAGAGAGGCCAAAAATCATTTTGAAGGAGCAACAGAGTTCAGTGACTGAGACTGGAGAGGAGGTGCACCAGTCAACCATATCAAGAGCTCTGTATCCAACTGGCCTGCATGGGACGGTGGCTAGAAAGAAGCCATTACTGAAGAAAAACTACATCAAAGCACGACTGGAGTTTGCCAAAAAGCATCAGAGTGACCCAGCTAAAATGTGGGATAAGATTTTGTGATCAGATGAGTCAAAAAAGGAGCTTTTCGGCCAAAATTCAAAACGCTATGTGTGGTGCAAACCTAATGCTGCCCATACCTCAGCAAACACTATCCCAACAGTAAAGTATAGGGGTGGCAGCATCATATTGTTGGGGATACATTTCCTCATCGGTGACTGGGCATCTTGTTAAAATTGAAGGACAGATGGATGGGGCTACATACAGGGAGACACTGCAAGACAACCTGCTTCAGTCTGCTAAAATGCTAAAACTTGGGAGAAAGTTCACCTTTCAGAAGGACAATGATCCCAAGCATGAGGCCAAAGCAACTCAGGAGTGGCTGCACAGCAAAAAGGCCAAGTCAAAGTCCAGATCTTAATCCAATAGAGAATTGGTGGCACTATTTGAAAATAGCAGTCCATAAGCTTCATCCAAGCAACCAGAATAACCTGGAGCAAATCTGCCAGGAAGAATGGGCAAAAATCACTGCTAAACAGTGGGTAAAGCTGGTAAAAACTTAGCCCAACAGACTTAATCCATTTTTTGCTGCAACAAGTTACATAAGAAGATGCCATACTGGGTCAGACCAAGGGTCCATCAAGCCCAGCATCCTGTTTCCAACAGTGGCCAAACCAGGACATAAGAACCTGGCAAGTACTAGTTTGTAGGAGTTGAATACGTATACAAGCAGTATTTTTTTTTTCAGTTTTTAATTTATTGTACAAAATATGCAGAGAAATAATGAATTGTGACTTTGAAAATGTACTTTAAGAGCATACTGGTTTGCAATAAACATACTGTCTGGAACAATCTGTGCAAGTGTCATTTGTAATCCATAAAAATCTGACTTTTTAGGAGCTAACTACTTTTGCGAGCCACTGTATATAATACTTTTGTAATTAGAATTTAAATGTTTGTATAAATGCACACCAGCATGTTCAATGGTTATTGCTATGCTCTATGGTAACAAATGGATATATAAATGTAATATGGACAAGTGCAAAGTGATGCACATAGAGAAAAAATTCCTAACTATAGGTACGCAATATGGGATTTCATTTTAAGAGTTGCCACCCAGGAAAGGAAAAGGATCTTGGCGTTATTGACAAAACATTGAATTCTTCAGTTTAGTGTGTGCAGCAGTCAAAAAAGCAAATAGAATGTAAGAATGGAAAATAAACAAAGACTATAATATTAGTATCAATCCATGGTGCCATTGCAGTACGGACACTCTAAAACTGTGTTCAAACGGGCGCCTGCTTTCCTAACATACACCCACCCACCTCTCCCGGGCAGTAGGCAAATGAGTTGCCATGTTAAAAAGGAGGCGCTAGGGAAAATTGTGCGTCCCTAGCACCTCCATGGCATCAGGCGCCCAGGAAAAGTGGCTGTGCACAGGTTAGGAAAACGGACACTCAATTTTATGAGCGTCTGTTTTCCTACCCTGACTGCCTGCAAGACTGTTTTTTAATTTTTTTGTTACCTTACTCCTTTTTTCGGTTCCTCCAACTTAATATCACTATGATATTAAGTCTGAGGGACTAAAAAAGCAGTATTTTCTGCTTTTCTGTTAACTTTAGGGGCTCCTCAAGGCTTAACGCCTGCTCCGGGACAGGCATTAATTTTTGAGAATAAAAATGTATATGTTGGTCGCACATTTATTTTTTACATAAGCCGGTAATAGCTAATAACCTCATCAACATGAATTTACATGTCATGAGCGCCATTAGCCATGTGTTGGTTTGGCCACATGTTTTGGCTGCGCTAATCGCCCTTATTGCATAAGGAGTTATGGACGCGTGTCCAAGCACTCGTTAACCCGTGTGCTAGGCTCAGGGCACAATATTGCATCGGCCTGCTTGAGTATTGTAGGCAGTTCTGATTGCCCCATCTCAAAGATAAAGCGAAACTAGAAAAGATACAGAGAAGTGCGAGATGAAATATCTGTCTTATGAAAGGCTAAACAGGATAGGGTTCTTCTGCATGAAGAGGAGGCAGCTGAAAGGGATATGATAGAAATAAAATCACGAGTGGGGTGAAGTAGGTAAATAGGGGACTGTTATGTACCCTTTTAAATAAAGTGAAGACTGGAGGACAATCAATGAAATTAACATGTAGCAGATTTCAAACAAATTGGAGGAAATTTTTTTTCACTCAACACACAAACTGGAATTTTTTTTTGTTCGAAGGTGTGATCAAGGCATCTAATGTTGTGGGTTTAAAAGGGGTTTGGACAAGTTCCTGTAGGAAAAGTCCATAAATTAGCCAAGTAGATTTGAGAAAGCCACCACATCCTTGTGAGTAAGCAATAAGAAATGTCTACTTTTGGGTTCTGCCAGGTACTTGTAACCCACATTGGCCACCGTCAGAGACAGGATTCTGACCTCAATAGACCTTTGGTGTGACTCGGCATGGCGCATCTTATGTTCTTATAGTTGAAAGTCTTTTCAGGAGATATCATTGAAGTTGTATAAATCTTTTGTCACTTATTTAATTAATCACATTAGCATTGAACCTGCTCTCTGACCCATAATTCAGATTTTTTGTGCCGCATTTGTTTATCATTTATTTAAATTTATTTATCTAAAAATGTTTATATACTGCCTTTACAATTCAAAAGAATTAATCAAAACGGTTTACAACCAAACATACATAATGAATAAACTTAAAAATAAGACAAATTAAAAACTAACATTTAAAAATAATAGCATATGATATGAGTAACACCTCTGTCTGCATCCAGGCATACTATTTATTAGCTTTGCCACCTGCTTTCTGTACTAACTAGCTACTTTGAGATCATCAGAGATGATGACACCCAGGTATTTTTCCTTTCTGGTAACCACTAGTTCATTCCTTCCTAAATAGTAATTAACATGTGGATTTCTGAACCCCAAATGCATAATTTTGCTTTTCTTTTTGGATTAAAGTGTAGTCAACAAACCCGTAACCATTTTTTCACTTCTTAAAGCCATCTTTCATCTTATCTACCCATTCCTCCGCACAGCATGTTTACTGTATTGTGGGTTTAATATCTGCAAACAAGCACACTTGCCCTTCTAGTACTTCCACAATATTTCTAATAGTCATTGAAAAAAATTGGACCTAGCACTGATCCCTGTAGCACCTTGTTGGTCACTTTCCCCTTCACCAGAATGGACCTCATTGACCATCACTCTTGAGTCCTGTCACTCAACCATCATTTTTTTTTTATTTTTATTTATTTATTTAAAAGTTTTATATCGACATTCATCAATGATATCACATCGGTTCACAGCATAACATGAAACTAGTGCCTGTGGCGGCGCTTTACATCGAACATGTTTAACATAATACAATTGAAACATATTGAAACATTATAACTAGGGAGTAAAGGAAAGGTAGGGGAAATAAAGATTTAAACTAAAATTAAAATAACATATTTACAAAAGGGTAAAAGAGGAAACAAGGAGGGGGGAAAGTGACAGATGAAAAAAGTTAGGTTAATAAATTATTGTAGGCAAAGTTTGCAGATATATACAATATGTACAATTATAGGGAATAACATAATTTAACAATTGTGCAGGGAAGGGGAGAAGGAGAGGAGAAGGGGGGGGGAGGAGAGATAGGAGGGGGGGGAGGGTAACACAGAAGGGAGGGAGGGAGGTTGGGTGTATGCTTTAGTGAAAAGCCAGGACGAGAGGGTAGACTCACCCATTATTAGTAAAAGCAAGGTCGAGGGGGGAACAGAGAAGGGGGGAACATAGATGAGAGCAAGGAGAATTTAAGTGTATGCTTTGGTGAAGAGCCAGGTCTTAAGCTTTCGCTTGAATGTTTTTGAGCATTCTTCTTGGCGAAGTTCGACTGGCATTGTGTTCCAGAGGATAGGCCCGGCGATCGATAGCGCACGGGCTCTTGTGGAGGTTAATTTGTAGAGTTTGGGCGAGGTGGTGGGCATGGTGGCAAGATGAATGTGTCTAGTGGGTTTATTAGATTGGTGAAATCGGAAGGTGTCATTAAACCAATTCATTTCGGGATTGTACAAGGCCTTATGAACGAGAGAGAGAGCCTTATATTGTATACGTGAGGCTATGGGGAGCCAATGTAGATCTTTTAGGACAGGTGTGATGTGATCGTGTCTGTGTGTGTTGGTCAAAATCCGGGCTGTTGTATTTTGTAGTATTTGGAGGGGGTGGATGGCGTTATTCGGTAGTCCGAGGAGGAGGGAATTACAATAGTCGGTTTTGGCAAAGATAATAGTTTGTAGGACCGTACGGAAGTCAGGGGGATGAAGAAGAGGCTTAAGTTTCTTAAGGGTGTGAAGTTTAAAGAATCCATCCTTTAGTATATTACTGATGAATTTCTTCAGTGTGAAGTGACCATCGAGAAAGATTCCCAGATCACGGACTTGTTGAGCAAATGGGATGTGTGGTAGGGGGGAGGAGTTAAGTTGGTTTTGTGGTGAGATAAGCATGCTTTCGGTTTTAGTGGTATTAAGAGCTAGGTGGATGGAAGATAGGAGATTGTTTATGGATTGGAGAGTATCTTTCCAGATATCCATGGTTTTCGAAAGAGAGTCAGTAATGGGGATGAGCAACTGAACATCGTCAGCGTATATATAGTGAGGGAGGTTGAGGCTGGAGAGGAGGTGACAGAGGGGTAAGATGTAGATATTGAAAAGGGTTGAGGAGAGGGATGAACTCCCAGATTGACTGGCTTATTTATCAGCCTTCTATGGGTAATAGTATCAAAGGCTTTACCAGATCCAAATCTATTGTTTCCCACTCTTGCACTCTGGTGACCTCATCCAAGAAACCAAACAAGTTTGGCAAGATCTTCCCATTTTGAAACCATGTTCTCTAGGATCTAGTAACCACTGGCTTCAAAGTATTGCACTAATCTGACTCTCAGTAGTGTTTCAATTACTTTGTCTACCCCTGGTGTCAAACTATCAGGTCTGTAGTTTCCCATGTTTTTCTTGTACCCATCATTGGGGAGTACTATTTTTGCTTTTTTTGGAACCTCTCCTGTTTTAAGTGATAAGTTGAAGAGAGCTGTGAAGATTACAATCTGTACTTCCTTGAAGGGCTTGTTTGCTAAACGTTTTCTCCAATGTTATGTCCATAGGTAAAATGCTTAGTAAATAAGGCCTTTCATATTCTGGAATGTACCTTTATCAGGTTGCATACCTTTGTTTACTTCTAATTATGTCAGTACTTTGAATATTACCTTTTCAGTAAATGTAGTGTTTTTATTCCATAACAGATTTTGGCTTATGCTGCCCTGAGAATTTTGCCATCCTAGGCACAGGCTTGTGTTCATAACACAGTTATTTGTCCTTGTCTTTTGTCTGTGAGCTATCACTCACTCTTTCAGGTGTGAATACCAAGTAAAAATGTTTGACATCTGTTTTCTTCTGATCCTTAACTTCCCTAACCTCGTACTGTTCCCCTTTTAGTCTTCCTCTGTTGACTTCTATAGCTGAAGAAAATTGTATATTCTACCTATTTTTCTTTACTGATTGGATAGTTTGAGTCTCTGCCAGTCTAATTGCATACAATTCCTGCCTCGCTTTTGTTTCTCCTAATTTTCTGAATGCTAGTGCTGTTCTGAATGCTGTTACAGTTTAGGGCATTTTGAGAATCCAGTGCTCCTTTTTACCAGTCCCTAGTGGCCCAATTTACTTGCACCAAAAGGTTTATTATCTTGGTGTGTCATCTTTTGGACCTACCTGTTTTTCAGTTTATGCTCTGTTATGATTTGAGCACCATATTGGTTTCTGTTGGCTAACAGAGCTGCTACTACAATTATTTGTCATTTCTAAAGCACTACTAGACAATCATATGTAGTGCTATACATATACTGTCCCTGATCCATGGAGTTTACAGTCTAGTCAAGACAAACATACATACATGACAGACGAGTCAATGGGAAGTGTATTTACTGTAGAGAAGTGATTAGGAATTAAAACACTTCCAGTATGTTCTATGTACTGGAGGGAAAATGAAGTGGGCACTTTGGGCTGAATTTTCAGAGTTATTTATACACACAAAACTATTTTATACACAGTAAATGGCTGTTATAAAATAGCCCAGGGCATAAAAATACATCTATAACATGGTTACCAAACAGGAGATGTTTTTCAAGAAGCAGAGTTGGAACTTTCGCGCATACTGTTTGACTTTTAAAAGTGTGTGCAAAAGTTAACCTGCACACATTATGCCCCCCGAAGGGGAGGTATAGCGTTATAAGTTAATCTGTGCATATACTGTGCCATTGATCTCTGAATTTTTCAAAGCAAGCTTATGTACAAAAGTTCATTTTGGAAATTCAGGATAGTCTGCATGTAAAAGGCATCTGTAGACTTTACTTAAGCGCACAGTTATAAAATAGCCCTCTTTATGGCTTGGAAGACTTGCACGGGGATATAGAGCAAGTTGATTGAGTCACTAGTTCAAATTCATTTTGGGTTGATAGACTAAAAATTGTTGGCATCTGAAAAGGGTATATGATGGCATATATAGAACGAGCTGACGGAATCCATATCACAAAAAATAATCAGAAATAGTAACTTTTGACACTAGCATTTTTAGCAAAGAACCTGAGGCATAAATTAGACATTGAAAACTGGCTTGCCCTCTTCTACTTGGGGATGGTTTGTCCAGAGCAGTAGAAGAACATTGGCAAGGCATTATGAAACAGCTTTCACTACCTTTGCTGTACTTGTTCTGTTTAGTAGACCACTCTGGTTTCAAGTTCTGCAATCCTGAAAACTTTCAAAGACTCTGAATTTCATGTAAACTGGAGGGAGAAGGGTTAACATAAAAAGAAATAGAAATATTGTCTAGTTTTGCACTGCTCCCCACACTTCTCATAGGACTACTGTGCTAGTATGTGGCATATCTGATCTGGTATTAAATTTTATTTAAAATTAATTTATTGCACATTCCAGTGATTATGGTGGTTATAGAAGCAGGGAGGGCATCAAATATGCTTGTGGAGGAGCTCATTAGTCTCACCAAATAAATTACTTACAACATGGGTCGTATGTATATGTGATTTTTCCCTTACCAACCATTGACCAAGATTTCAGCTTAAACAATATGAGGAAAGCTTCTTAAAGGGATTTACCGGGTAGATTGCCTTGACTAAAAAGTGTCAGCCACACAGTGGTTAAAAGTGCATGCAGGACTCTATGAACATGCTTCCAGCCAAACTAAAAAGAGGCATTCATGGGATATGTTAGGTCTATGGAGGAAAGCTGTGTGTGTAGATAGGATTTTCAAAAGTATGCTTGGTGTTTTATTCTCAGTCAGCTGTTTGCAAAAATAGCAGATGTATGTGGACACTCACTATACATGCACCCAATTTCAAAGGTAAACTTGAAGTTTCCCTTTGAAAATCAGTTAAAAAGTACATGTGTAGCTTGTGCACCAATGTGAACTATTGAAATTTACCCCTGATATAAGAAAATATGAGGATCTTCGTATGAATATTGATTTTATATTTTGTTTTAGATGTCATGACATCCTGATCAGCAAGTGGTGTGGGGGTGGAAGAAATATGTACATTTTAGCTGGTACCTGTTTCTAGGGGCCAGTGATTATTTTTTTTCATTCGTAAATAATTTTTTGTTTTGCTATGTGTACTCTTCTTCATATTTCTCCTTTCCTCTCCAAGAACCCTTTCTGTCTTCTACACACTCTCTCACCATTCTACCTGGCTCCTAGTACTTTCCATTCTTCCAGTCACTCCACAGTCCAGCAATAGGGCCCGACCAGGAACTATTGCTGCAACTTGCTCTTCCAAGCCCCTACCTGCAACTCTTCTATTGGGTGTTGGATCGTGAATTTTAGGCAGCTGTGCGACCTGACTAGAATTTTCCAGCTCTGATGTTGTGTTAGAACAGGAGTTGCTGACTCTTGACCTTCAAGTATTCATTGTTTCCAGAAAGTAGCCATGTGTTGGGCTGTTTACAAAATATTTAACAACTAAGATCAATTCGCTATTTTCATTTCTGTTCATGTTGTTTAAATCATTAATGATGATAAGGTGCAGAATTCATGAAACACTAGTCTCTGCTGAGTGCTAGCAAAATTTATTCTTATCTGAATCTAAATTGAGTTAAAATATTGAAATGGAGGGTGTTATTTGAGAGAGATTCCTTTGAAATCTGCCAGAATAATTATTAATCTTGCTATTTTTTTTTATTGACATGCTGATGACATTTTCCTTTTTTATTTTAATGTAGAATCAGATTCAGTACCTCAAGCAAGTCCAGCAGCCCAACGTTTCCCAACTGCGATCAACCATGGTGGACCCAGCCATCAACTTGTTTTTCCTAAAAATGAAAGGGGAACTGGAACAGACTAAAGACAAACTGGAACAAGCTCAAAATGAACTGAGTGCCTGGAAATTTACGCCTGATAGGTAAACAAACCAAATACTTCCCAGTCAAGACCTCCCTGACAGTCCCACTGCGAGAATGCTATGGTGGGACAGCCAAGTACTCGTTTCCACACCAAGACTCAGACTTCTTGAGCCAAAAAAGCCACATACGTTATACTGTCCAGCTTATAATGCTTAATGTAAAACTTATCAGATGAACCTTGTATTTCAGCTTTTTTTCCCTCCCCTTTGCTTCAGAGGCCTGACAGCATCGGACTATTCCGAAGAAGTGGCCGACTCCGAAAAAAGTTTGGTCCCTCTGTAGAACATGTAGACACTTGCAAAATGGTTCTATTTTGAAGAAAATACAGGGAGAAACAGAAGTCTTAAGTCTGTGGCACGTTGTGTCTGCAGACAGTTTGGAGGAGAGAACCTAGTGATTTTAAAACCTGAATTGAACATGTAAAATTCCAGTAAAATGTAGAAGTGGAATCTACTTCGCTTTTAACCATGAGCATAGTGACTTACAGACGCTGTAAGTCAGTTTTGCCAATAAGACTGTGGACTTCCTGCTTGTTCACTGAACTGCTGAGTCAACTCTTTATCAGGTGATGTTTGCATTAAAGGGTTTATTTGTTAATCAGCTTTTGGTAGCCATGAGAGAGTGTCACAGTGGTATTCTATCATAGACAGTATGTGTATTCCAATAACCAGCTGGCACTGGGCTCTGTAATAATCACTTCCAAACAGAAGTTAAGATGGTTGACACAACAATTTCTCTTCTTTGGGTGGTTGGTATTTTGTGGACTTCAAAAAAAAAATGTGTGAAATAGTGTGAGATGATTTTACTGTTTGTAGCAATTCATCTTTTCACACTTGAGTAGGTTAATGAAGCTAGTTACAATGAGCTTCTCACTGTATGGCTTTGTCCAAGATATATATCTACATACACACTGCATGCTAGAAACCTATTTCAAGTTCCATATAACAGGCATATGAAGTCATTGCGATTATCATTGTTGGTTCTAGGTGTTCATTTTGTTTTATTGTATGCCTGTTATGTACTGCATTTTCTATTATAAATTGCACCATAAAATAGTTGTAACTGCAGTTTGAAGAATGTTGGGTATATTGTGCTGTGAAATTGCACTTGAAGGTTTGGGTAGGTATACAGAACAAGCTACTCTGTTAATGAAAAGTGCAATTATTTTTTTCTTTTGGTGCATGCATCCTTTTGGTAGGTATCAAAACAAAAGGATCTTAACAAACCTTGAAGGCTTTTGGCTATTGTGGCCAAGCTGTTCGGTAGAATAATATGGTATATGTTTCTAATGGTATATAGAATACAAGAGAAAATTAATCAAATGGTTGTTTGGTTAGAGCATAGGTGCTGAACTGGTAAGGAAGGGCAGATAATTGCCCTATCAGCAGTTTTTGAAAGGTACTTGACAAGTGCCTCACAAACCTTTTTAAATTTTCTGCTAAAGTAAACTTTATTATTTTGCTGAACCAATGTCATTTTGCTTCTCTCCTCTGCAGAGGACAAGGAGAATTTTCATTTATTTTTTAACCAATTCACATGAATTTAATTTATGTCTAACAAATTTCTTAAGAGGCACATTTTACTTGTGCCTTGCTTAATTATGGGTTTTTATTTTTTTTATACAGTTTCTAAGAAGATGGTAGATCATTATAAAAATATTGCAAATTTTTTGTGTTTTCATTATATTTTTTTTTGTTGGGGCCCTATTCATTAAACATTTTATTCTGTTTGGTGTGAGTAGAATTCATCTGTAAAGAACATGGTCCTTGTCAATCAGGATGTCTTTCAGCTATTTCTGTTTAGATAACATTTTTTTATAGTAATTGCAATTGATTCTTATTCTCATAAAGTGTTATCCATACAAATTGTTTTACAGTGGGATAACAAGTTTAGCAGGGAAGAGTTACAGTGTGTGTGTGTTAATGCATTTTACACAATTTCTTACTTTATTTGAATATGTAAATGTTTAAAACTACACTATTGTAACTGTTTTTTGGGTGATGATAATGTTCAGAGCTACCCAAAGATAAACTCTTTATGCAGCAAAAAGCAATGGTGTATAAAGCAGAATTACTACCTATTTTTCACAAAATGTCAGCATTCCTGTTTCTCACCCCTATTCTGCTTATCAAAATTTGTTCTGGTGTGACTTTTATATTTAAAACTTATTTTTAATACTTTTGACCATTTCCCTCCCTTTCCTTTTGGTTTTAAATGGGTCTTTTTTTTTTTTTCAACTTTGTCCATGCCCATATTTTAACGAGAACTTTTCCCTTCAATTCATACTTGTTTTCTATATACTATGGTATGGATGAATCAGCCATGCTTCTAGGTTTCTGAAATAACACAACAGCAACACACATTATATAGACCTATAATCTTTGTAGTGGCTATTAACTTTTGGAAGCTATGACTCTGCAATATGGGGAATAGTAGTTTTGAATTCCAGGAGATGAATAGCAGCCAAATATTGTATTTTATCGAATATCTACTCTCATAAAAGGAAATAACTGGCCTCAGTTTGTGTTTCAAATTCTCCAAAGTTATTGAGATAAAGATTTAGTGTAGGCAGGAGGTAGAATTCATCTTTACTTTGCATTGTTGTGCTCTGTTCTGCTCCTGCTCCTTCTCCCACCCATCTAGATAACAAGGCTTTTTATAGTGCTGAGACAGTTTGTGAACCCCTGGGATGGTCTGTTTTTTTTTTTTGTTTTTTTTTAAGCATAATTTATACTCAAAACATTAGATCTTAATCTAAACCCTGGTCAAAGAAAGATATCCCCATTGGATAACTCAGATTAAAAAAAAAAAAAAAAAAAAAGCTATATTTTGATTATTTTTTCAACAAAAAGTTCAAGAATACATATTTTCTAAAAGTTTGAACCCTTCATTCAGTAACTGGTGGCATCTCCTTGAACAATAACTTCAGTTAAAAGTTTCCTGTTACTGTTGATCAGCTTCTCACATCACCCTTGAGGAATTTTGGTCCATTCTTCATACAGAACTGTTTGACATTTGAGGGATTCCTTGCATGAACAGCTCACTTCAGGTCTTTCCACAATATTACAGCAGGATTTAGGTTAGGATTTTGATTTGGCGTATCCAAAACGCAAAATCTTTTCTTTTTCAGCCTTTCTGTAATAGATTTACTTGAATGTTTAGTAGTGTCATCTTTCTGCATTGACTCACTTTCAGCTCAGCTTCAACTCAGATGGATAACCTGGCATTTTCCTCTAAAATGTAAATGTTCTGTTATGAAACAGAACAAACAGTTCCATCAATGATGGCAAGTCATCCAGGTCATAATGCAGCAAAGCAACCCTACATTGATACTTCCATCATGCTTGATAGGGTAAAATTCTTATTTTAGAAGATAGTTGGTTTTTTGTGAAACATAATGTTGTGATTAAAAAATTCAATTTTTGAATCTGTCTAAAAAAACATTATTCCAGATACTATTTGCACATGAGGCAGTCAAAAATGTTCTTTTTAGGAGCAATGGTTTCATCCTATCTCTCCTTCCATGAATATCATTCCCATTCATTATTTTTCCTGATAGTTGCCATATGAGACCTCACAGCTGCGGCTAGAGAAGTCATAGATCTTTAAATGTTAATCTTAGGTTCTTTGTGACTTCATGGATGATGTTTTGGTTTGCTGTTGGGGTGTCTGAATAGATTCAAGAAAATCTGGCTCAAGGCTTCATTTGACTATTAAAGTCCCCTACTGGCAAAGGATTCTTCTTCGTGCAAAAGGATGGATTGCTTAGTGCTTGCATCGATTAAGGAGGCCTCAATAAGATCACATTTAAGTATATCTGTCCCTTGCTGCTAATCCCTGAACTCTTGATATACTTCAAGGTGCCCACATTTTTACCAAGCTTGACTTGCAGGGTGGGGGGGGGAGGCCTGTAACCTTAATTGGATCCAACAGGGTGATGAGTGGATACTAAGGATGGATACTAAGACTATATGATCACATACTTTTCGACTTTGTAACGCTCCTGCCATATACCAAGCTTTTGTTAATGATGTGTTTTTGAGACATCCTCTCTCAGTATGTAGTGATCTACCTTGACTATGTCTTTATCTTCTCACCAGAGCTGACCACCCATAAGCAGCATATAGTAGAAGACCTCATCTTCACCAGCACCAGCTTTTTGCCAAGTTTGAGAAGTGTGTGTTTGAATAGAATAGACATGTAACCTCAGCTTAAGGGTTTGAGATGGAACTGGATAAGGTACTTAATTAGCCGATACCTTTGGGACTGAAGGCGCTCCAGTGCTTTCTGGATTTTGCTAACTGTTATTGGTGCTTCATTCAAAACTTCGCCAAGATAATGGCTCCACACACTGTCCTGACAACTCATTCTAAATACGCCAAAGAATTCTTAGAATCCCCAAGCTCCACAAGGCCTTCAGAGAACTGAAGCAAATGTTTGCATCAATTCTATGCATATCACCCTGATCCAGCCAAGCCTTTTGTCTTAGAGATAGATGCCTCCAAGGTTGGCGCAGGTGCAGTCTTGTCTTTAAAGACCCAGTCGGAATTCTTGGTATCAACTGGGTAGTTACCTTTCCCAAAAGCTCTCTCCTGCTGAACACAACTATGATATGGGAAACAGAACTCCTTGCCATTAAGTGAGCCTTGGAAGAGTGGAGCCACCTTGCAGATCGCAGTCCTTACAGTTCACAAATATTTGCATTCTGTTGAGGCTGAGAAACGTTTAAACTCCGGGCAAGCCTGATAAACTGAAAACTAGTAAAGAACATGGTCTATCTCCTATCGTCTTGGTTCAAAGAATATTAAAGCTGATGCATTTGTCACAATATTTTTTCTCTGAGGAGACTCCTGTACCTTGCGATAAAGGCCTCATTATACCATCCTCCAGGATCATCTCAAACACAGTCGAGTGATCTGATGAAGAAAATTCATCTGGAATTTTCAGTCCAGAAACCTTCTGTAGAGATTCCTATTTTTCAAGCTGTTTCAAATGGCATGATTCCAAATTCTCCAGACATCCAGGGATGAGGAAAGCTTTTGAGCTGATTCCTAGAGTTTTTTTGATGGCCTTCCCTGCACAAACATTGTGAAACATATGTGTTGACCTGTCCTATATGTGCTAGAACTAAGGGATCTCATGCTAAATCTTCAGGTGACTTGTACCTGCTCTCGATTCCTTCTGTACTGTGGACTCTCATCTCTGTATACGCTATCACAGACCTTCTGATTTCCACCGACTGTTCTGTTATCTTGGTGGTAGTGGACAGTTTATCATTAATGAGGCACTTCATTGCCATCTTTGTTGCCTTTCGCCCCTCATCTGGCTGCTATCTTCATTAGGGAGGTGGTCCATTTATATGGAATCTCAACCACTGTTTCGGATTGAGGTCCCCAATTCATTGCAGATTCTGGAGGGCCTTTTGTAAAGATTTGGGTATCAATTTGCAGCTTTCATCAGATTATCATCCCGAGACAAATGGCCTTAAGGAGAGGACCAACCAAGATCTTGAGCAGTTCCTTAGATGTATTATCTCTGCTTATCAGAATGAATGAGCCAGGTTTCTCTCTTGGGCCGAGTTTGCTTACAACAGTTTTTGTAAATCTCTGGGGGTTTCTTCATTTGTCAGTTTATTATTATTATTATTTGTAGGGTTTTTTTAATATACCGACATTCGTGGGAACATCATGCTGGTTTACATTGCAACTGAATAACAAAAGAGTGAAATACAAATATGGCAGACACACCCTGTTTGTTTACTTCCTGCTGCTTCTGCTACTGAAATTCCTGCGGCCAATGACTTGGTGTGATGCTTACAGAAAACCTGAGGTGCACAATAATTATGAGAAAACAGTGACCCAGGAGAAGAAATTCAATGACAGTCACCCTAGACATGAGCCCCATTTTCTATCTACAAAGAATCTGTCTGAAGGTCCCCTGTGCTAAGCTCAGTCCCAAGAAAATAGGGCCATATGCCAATATTGAGAAAATCAACCTAGTAAACATCTGCCTTCAGCTTATCAACACTTTTAAAATACCATTCTTATTTCATGTCTCCTTGTTGAAGCCAGCCATATGAGATCTTTTCAATAGGCAAGGAATGCCTCCAGATCTACCTCTGGTTGATGGCCGGCCTGAATTAGAGGTTCAGGAGATTCTGGACTCGAATATCCCAAACAGAGTGTAGTATTTTGGTCTTTTGGTGTTTAAAAAAGGGATTGGATAAGTTCTTGAAGGAGAAGTCCATTACCTGCTATTAAGTTCACTTAGAGAATAGCCACTGCTATTAGCAATGGTAACATGGAATAGACTTAGTTTTTGGGTACTTGCCAGGTTCTTATGGCCTGGATTGGCCACTGTTGGAAACAGGATGCTGGGCTTGATGGACCCTTGGTCTGACCCAGTATGGCATTTTCTTATGTTCTTATGTAAGAAGTATGGCCTGAAGATAGATCTTGAGTTGATGCAGCTGATGTTCATGCATCTTGACATTTGAAGAAATTTCTTGCAAAGCAATGCAAGGAGTTTTCTGGAGGCCATCCTGAAGTGGAGGTACTATAAGGATCCATTATAAAATTCATCTCTAGTCTGCAAGTGCACTGTTTACGCTTGGACTATCTGTCCAGTCCTCCCAGCCCTGTCCACCCCTTGCTTTCTGCTGGTGACTATCTTGTTTCCTGTATAAACTTGTATTTATGCTTAGGTTTTCATGTCTATCAGTTGCCAAAGCTTGACCCTACCTTCCAGTCCTCACACTCTGGTTCCATTTCTGTATCCAGAAGTTTTTTGTCTCCAGATTCTATCTTTGGCCCTCCTGTCTGTTGTTCCTCCTGGATTCCTGGTGTGCTCCAGTCCCTTGCTTTGATTCCCAGCTCATACTCCTTGCTGGTCAGAGGTTATCCCCATTTTCCCATGCCACGCCAGCCACCAGAACCTGAGGGTTCAATCTGAGAGGAAGGTGTTCAGCATAGGAGGAAGATGCTCAAAGTTCCTTCTTTCACAGTCATTGGCCTGGATTCACCTCTCCAGATATTAGGGTGCTCATTCCTGGGGCAACCTACAGATTACAACCGTTATATTTAAAGATAGGGAGGGCTAGAAATATTTTAAATAAATCAATGGCAGATGGGATTTTAATGTATACTACTGCAAAGTGATCCATACAGGGGAGAATATAAACTAAAAAATACATGAATCTGGGTTTCATATTGGATGTCACCACCCAGGAAAACGATCTTGGAGTTGGTGTGGGCAATACTTTGAAATCCTCAGCTCAGTATGCAGTAGCAGTCAAAAAAGCAAACAATATTAGAAATTATAAGGAAAAGAGTGAAAATACACAAAATATACTTCTGTATCTGTCCATAATATGACTACACCTTGAGTATTGTGTGCAGTTGTGTGTTACCTTATCTCAAAAATGATATAGCAGAACTAGAAAAGGTACAGAAAAGGGCAACCAAAAATTATAAAGGAATGGTCCTCCCTGTGAGGAAAGGCTAAACAGGTTAGAGTTCTTTAGCCTGGGAAAAATAAAATTGAGAGGAGATGTGATAGAGGTCTGTAAAATCATGAGTGGGGTGGAAAGGGTAAACAGGAAATGGTTATTTACCCTTTCCAATTGTGCTAGGACTAGGAGAGGATCCTTGAAGCTAATAGATAGCACATTTAAAACAAATCAGAGAAATTTTTCATTCAGCGCACTATTAAATTGTAGAATTCATTATCAGAGAATGTGATAAAAGCAGCATAACTGGGTTAAAAAGGGCCTAGACAAGTTCCTTGAGGAAAAGTCCATAAATCACCATTAGCCCCATAGACTTGGGAAAGCCACTGCTTACCTCCTGGTTATGAATAAGGATTGGACCTGTTCTTTGGAAATCTATTGTGTTTTTGTGACTTGGTATGGCCACTGTTGGAGACAGGATATTGGGCTTAATGGATCTTTGGTCTGACCTAATATGGCGTTTCTTTATGTTCTTATAACCTTAGCAGGATGCCCACTGCTAGGTAGAATCCTTGTAGTCTTCAGCTTTTAGTTATTTGCAATTTGCATCTGACAATGGATAGATAGCATCCTAGATTTTTTTTTTTTTTAAGTCTTCTGAAATTTTTATTTGATCATGCTATGACGAGTTCCCTCTAACTGAGGGAACTCGTCATAGCATGATCATAGAGTACCTTTTGGATCTTTACATAGGACAAGTTGCCCAAACAGCCCTGCAGATTTACTCTGCAGGGTGATTTACTTATTACCCAGTTATCTAATTAGCCAATTAATTGTACTACTGAAACTAGGTGTTCACTTACTATTTCACACACTAATTGTGAATTATTCTTATTGTTTCTACTTTGTGCATTATTGTGCTTATTTTACTCCTGGAGGACTTCTGCACACAAGAATTTAACTCTGCAAAATTCTACATACTTTATATTAGCTAAAATAACAGAATACACATCAGTCTTTAAGTAATTTAAAATGTACAAAAGAAAAGTTATTTCTCAAAGATGCAAAGTTTTAAATATTTTGAACAAAATTCCCCTAGACGTACAATTTAAGTCCCCCCTTCTCCCCTGGCTAGACCTCTTTCACCCTGCCCTCTTAAGCCCCAATTCCTCTGCTTTTCACTATATCTCTCCTTCCACTCTGTTTCCACCCCAACCCTCCACTCCCACAGTTTGACCCCTCTCTCATACAGGCCCTTACACAGGCTTCCTCTGTCCTTCTCTCATACACCCTCACACAGGCTCCCTCTCTCACACACATACTCTTACACAGGTTCAGTCTGTCCCTCTCTCACACATACACACTCACTTATACAAGCTCACTCTCACAAACAAACACCCCAATGCACAGGTTCCTTTTCTCTCCTAAACATACACACCCCCTCACACTGGCACCTCCTCCCTGTTGCACACATTCCCTCACTCACACATACAGGATACCAATCTTACTCATATACACACTCACAGCCTCTCACACTGACACACAACAGACAGGTACCCTCACAAGCACACTTTTTCTCTCACACAGACTCATGAGCTTTCTTGCCTCTCATGCTGGGCCTTTTCTGCTGCTGGGCCTCCTGATCTTCACTGCTCTGCTCGTGGACAGCTGCTGCTTTGGGCCTAATCTTCACCACGAGCAGGATGGGCTCTGCTAGTGGCCAGCTGATCCTTGGGCCTGATATTCGCTGCGAGCGGGACAGACTCCACTCAAAAGCTACTGCTTCAGACCTGATCTTCACTTGGAGCAGGATGGGCTTCACTTGCCAGGTTCTTATGGCCTGGATTGGCCACTGTTGGAGACAGGATGCTGGACTTGATGGACCCTTGGTGTGACCCAGTATAGCATTTTCTTATGTTCTTATGGACAGCTGATCCTCAGCCTGATCTTTGCTGTGAGCCTGAATGGTTCTGTTTGCGGCCAGCTGATGCTCTGGGCCTGATACTTCACCACGAGCGGGAAGGGCTCCGCTCACTGCCCACAAGGCCTTTCTCAGAAATTCTGTGGAAAAGCTGTGAATTCTACAGTAGCACAGAATTCCCCCAGGAGAACATAGTTCCTGTTAAAGTTGAGCATGTGACAAATTGCTCATACATTTCAAAGCATTGATCACATGGTCACTCACAGATTTTTCTTTGTGTTATATACAGAAATACAGCACTAATACTGGTGCTCAAAAATTGTTCATTTATTTTTTGTGTGAGCAACAATTTTTTTTAATTTGCACACACCTAGTCACTTCTTGGAGGAAATGTTGCCCAGGAATATTGATCTACACCCTTTTTATTGTATATAAGACAAGGCTGGTTTCAATTAAATGAGTATCATAGTAAGAATTTGTAATTCTTATTATAATACTTGGGGTTCACAAATGTCTACTCTGCATTGGGTTTGCCTGCCCAAGGTCTCCAACTCTGTTCTATATTTACTCTAGCTCAGAGCAAGGAGTAAGTTCTCCTAGCCTCTTTTGCCCATGTATCTCTTGTTTTTCCTTTGGGAAGAAAAATGGCTATCTTCTGACAAAATATAAATCAAACATTTTCATGAATACAAAATGCTTTGTTCTTTATTAAATCATCAGTACATAAAAAAGTGAATCAAATAGATTAAAATTAACAAATAATCCAAAATATAACTCATAAGTCACTAAAATAAAATAAAAAAACATATACATAATATATCAAACATCCTAGCCAAAAGTCAGATATCAAAAACACACACACATACACAGTCACGCAGAGGACAATATAAACACTACCAAAAACAAACAGGAAAAAAAAATCCTTTTAAAATAAATCAAGAGAAAATAAGGGTAGTGAAAATATAGGAAGAAAAGAGAGAAAATATCCTGATACGCTTCCTTTAAATTCCACACATGTAAAAATCCAGAAATGTCCCAAAATGCACATTTTGATATGTTGGTGAATGCAATAAATCTTCACCAATATGCCTAGACAAGATTTATGAAATACTAGAAAGAAATCAGGTGGTAGTTGCTGCTAGGGATGTTCATTCATTGATCATTTCGTGATACGCACATAAGTGTCTGTGCCTGTACGCGCATGCTGTGCAACGAATGACAAACAAATGCACATCTCTAGTAGCATCAGCAAAGAAATAATCCGGTGCTAGTTGCTGGTGGTTTCCACATGCCACTCCTCAAAAAGAACTCAACATGTTTTGCAAGACTAGGCTTCATCAGGTGTATCAATATAGTTGTCCTGAATATCATTGGACTTTGAAACACATTAACATCCCCACTGGCAGGCTCAAGCCATGCGATAAATACAGATTTCTCAGAGCTGTGCAGATATAGCTTCCTTTATAAATAGACAAGTTTTGGGGGTTTTTTTTCCTTTTTTTCCTTTCCATGAAAAATCGTGGGAGCCTGCAACACGCTATTTTTCTTTTATTTTGATTTCATTGGAATGGAATTAAGAAAAAAAAATGTGCAACTGTATCTGACAGCTTTTAAAGAAACAGTAATCATTATAGTCACTGAAAATTGTGGAACTTTGAAAATTGATATTGACACATGTATCGTAATGCTTTCCATACATGTCTCCCTGGCCTTTCTTTTTTTTTTCCCTTTTCTCTCCTCTATTCATCTCTTTATAGTATATATTCAGGTCCAACTCTGAATAATGCACTCTTGCTGCTGCGTTTATATGCAGCATGCATGCACACACACACTAATAATCGTCGGAAAAAACGCAAAGGATACCAAGTGTCAACTAAAGATAATTTGATTAAACTGAAAAGGCTGGAATTCTCTATTTTCTCGGGTTCTGGGCTTTTGAAGCCTTTGGGTGAGGTGACAGTCCTCCCTCTATCTCCTTTTGCATGCCCAGTTGAGGCTGAAAGAGGGAAAAAGAAAGTTACTCTGTGAAAGTGTCAGTCTAATCAGAAATCATTTGATTCAAAGAAGGAAATAAGGTAGCATATACAGCTACATCTCTAATAAAAGGCATCTCTTTGCCTCCATGGCAAACCACAGGGAATGCATGAATGCATATATCACCGGTGACATTCCTGGTCTGCAGTATATTGACCATTTGGAAAAGCTTCTGAATTCTCTGGTAGTTAAGGGAAAAGAGAAAACGTGGAAAGAAACTCAGATATAAGGTGATAAATTTACATTAAGCACAAGCAAAGAATGCAAAAACAAGATGTTTAGAAGAGTGAAGACTAGAAACATGACACTCTATTCAAGAGAAAACAGAAATGTATTTTTTATTAATTTATAAACTACAATGTCCAATGCAGTATAAAAAAATAAAACATTCATAATAAAAACACAAAAAAATTGCATGTGCTTTTCCATTGTAAGTAACAGAGAACCATATCTGAACCCAGGAAAAACAATGGTAAAGTGTACTTGTGTACACAGATGCAATAGAGAAACAGGAGGAGAGAGAAGGCATTCTGGAAAAGTTAGCCTAAATGAGAGAGAAACAGAAAAGAAGACTAGAATACAGCAGGTGCACACCAGCATTTCAGACAGACATCACATAAAAAGACACTTGCAGATGTGTGCACACATCTCACTCCATGATGGACAAACAGGCCGTGTAGAAGGCTGCTCAAGGGGTGGATCCAGTTCCATCAGCCAGACTTGGCCTTCTGGGCTCTCGTATCATTGAGGCTCCTTTATTAACTAGTAGGGCAGAAGCAGCAGGGCCTTCTCCATTTTTGCCTACTGATATGAAAGAGGTAGGGTGACCTTCACAGTATCTGCTTCAGTCTGAAAAATATCTGAAGACACTCAATAGACAGAGTCTAAGAAGTGCAAAGTATGAATAAATATAAATCACTGTAGCAGCACACACATCACCATCAACAATGTATGCAAACACTACCCTTCTCACAAAGCTAGAAGACCAGATAAGCTAAACTTACTGCAATTGGGAGAACCCACTAGGGTAGTCCTTATTTATTTATTTATTTAGCATTTTTCTATACCGACTTTCCAATAACAAAATTATTGATCAATTCGGTTTACATTTTAAACAATAACAACAATGACAAGTAAATGTCTTACAATGAACAGGTCGAATTAACTTGGATTAAGATATATGGGGGTAATAACATAATTAAGATATATGGGGGTAATAACATAATTAACATGAGCGGTGCCTAATATAGGCTAGAGGTTGGGTTTTGATAATAGACTGTCCCAGAAGACCAGCTGCAGCAATGGGAGTGGGGATTGGATGAAAATAGTGGAATGTACTGATCCTGTGCTGCATCTTCTTTCTGTTGGGCAATGAGCATGAGTGCATGATGCCTGCAAGTTTATATTGTCCAGCACCATTGCTAGGACAGAGCATTACTAGCATTTAAAAGATCCAGGCCTGTCTGTGCTACCTAAGCACTGCTAATAGGCTTCTTGTACTGTTTGATGGTACTAAACTGGTGTTAGTGACAGGAGTGGAGGCGTGAAAGGCAACAGTCATGCTTTAATTTCCAGATGTTTCTTTGTATATGGCAATGCTGCAAATTGTATATGGCAATGCTGCAAATTGTATTTCTTTGTATATGGCATGCTGCAAATTAAAAATATATAAAATAAAAAAGCAATCTCACATGAACTTTTCCATATAGTATTTCCTGCAATTGTGTTTCTATATATAATCAGAGGATCACAGATTATATATATTGTTTTTTTGTTTTGGAGGTGTTTTGGAGTATGTCTGCATGCCTATTCAGAGTACTATTAACCAGGGCACTGGAATACAGAAGGTGGCATGATGCTGGCAGTAGTGGGATGTATGAAGACAGTGCCTCCTCTATTATAGCATGACTATTAGGGATGCAGGATAGGTGATGTTGATGGAATTCTTGTGTATGACAAGTTTCAGTGCTATTTGCCTCTAGCCTTGCTGGCCTGTGTGAAGGGTAATTGCAAAATTGTGAAGTCATGATAGCAATACAGAGATTAACTGCATGATATATGTAAGAGAAAGATACATAGCTAGTGTCGTTGAATACTGTACCTTCATGGAGAGGACACGCGAGTGAAAACTGTAAAATAAAGATTGAGTAGGTTATTACAAGTGTTTTCATTTGGACTCAAGCGGGTTTGCATGCCAGCAGTTTCTCTTGCCCTGAAGCTAGCCTAGTTAAGCATTGAGAATTTTGTGATTCTAATGAACATCATATTCCATATGTGTTTATATTCTGAGGTTTTCTCCATTGATACAGAGCTGAGATGAATAAGTGTTTCAGAGTGGGGCTGGAACTGGGTGGGGCCATGGGCAGTGACATTGTCACTACTGACCTGCACAGATCAATGACAACCCCATCTTCATCAATGTCTCTCACTCGCTCTACCCTGTCCAATCATATTCTTTTTCATAATCTACCCCCCACGAGAGTCCTGCTGTGATATCTGGGGCTTTGAAGGACCCTTTCTGAAGCTGTTCTGCTTATTTCAGCGCCACAGCCCCATGACCTGTTTAACTCAAGTTCTCTTTTTTTTTTTTTGTCATGCAGCTGCTTGAAATGGTGTTGCACAGGCCGACAGAAAAGGAGGCAGACTTTTTTTTTCTTTTTCTATGGCTCCTTGTGGGGGGTTTTTCCCTTGCCACTGGCTCTTCCTCCTTGTTTTGGCCCATACGGGGTGACAACACTGATCTGGCCTGTGTGGGCTATTGATTCCACCTTCCCAAAAAAAAGGGAATTGTGATCATGATTCATGAGAGCAACTGCTGACTTGCGGGGTTGTTTGCCCTTTGATTGCACTGACATCATCACAAATTGAGCATGCTCAATGTTGGTTCCCTGCCTTTTTTTTTTTTGCAAAGTACTGATGTCATGTCAGTGACTTTCTATGTCTGAAAATGGGTAATGACTAATGTATAGGGAAATGAGACAGCCAATGTATTCCACAGTTGAAAGTAGGGCAGACTCAAAATGCCTCATCAAAGAGGTAATTTTGTAACAGCCCACACAAAGCTGGCAGAAATATGCGTATGTTATACCAATTTTGAAAGGAAAATGAGCATACTTTCACTTTAACTCTCTGGCCCCAGGAATGCCTTTCCTCAGTCAGAGTAAAGTTACATGCATACAGGACATGTCTAGGTTTATGTACATATTTTAACTAGCCATTTTTCTGTGGACAAGCAGAAACAAATTCAGCTACACAAGTGGCTGAGGTTATCCGAGGGTGCCAAAATGGATATGCTGTATCAGAGCTGAGAGAGTCTTTCTGAGCATGTGCAGACGTTTTCCCATAGCCACTCAGGGTGAGTCTCCTCTGTCAAGTTTTCTTCTGCAGAAGCAAAGGAGGTTTTTCCTCTTCTTTGTTTCATCCATGGAAATACTTTTTGAAAATTTCCCTTCCTATTTGGCTCCCACTGGATTTCTGTTCAAGCTCTGAATAACAAATATTTTTATTTGTAATCCTACCTGTGCAGCTGTTCATGTTGGGCCCTCTTTATGTATGCGGAATGGGGGACTCAAATTCTTCTTCTTAAAATGTACTAAAAAAAATAGAAATTTTTTTTAAAACAAGGACTGAATCATTTCAAAAAGGGAAAAAGGTAGTAATTCTGCTTTAATTTCATCTACACACTGCATTATTATAACTGCCATCACAGTTCAGGATTTTATTGTAATGATCTGCATTTACTGTGCTTTACTGAACATGATGCAGTTATATAACAGGTAAGCAAAGATATAGGTACTAGGTCCCAGGGCTTTCCAGAGCTACTCAGGTAACCCCATAGCCAGTTGGTTTTTTGGGATATCCACAATTGATACACATGAGATAAATGTTTGCATTTCAGAATATACAAATTTATCTTGAGCATATTCATTGTGTATCTCCAGAAAACCCAAATGGATATGGAATCACCCGGATAGGTTTGTGAACGCCCTCTATCTTGATTTTAAATCTGTTGGTATACTTTTTCTTTAATCTGAAAAAGTACAAAATCAATATGAATCAGACTGAAAATAAGTAATGGCCTGGATTCTTAAAATTATTGTAAGTTTGAAACTCTGCAAAACATATGAGCATAGCTAGGCTGAGAGTGCATAAACTCTGGCTTTTTGTATGCTCACATTTTTAATAGACTGATCTTTCGATTTTAAGAGTGGAATTGTTCAGTTGGGTTTGACAGAGGTGTTAAAGTTTATTCTGGATTCGTTACAGAAATTTCTAGGCTAGAGGCAGTTTTGCCAAACTATGGGCCTGATTCATCAAGGCATTTTCCATAACCCAGAATGGGAGAAATGTGTTAGTGAATCAGTCTCTATAAGAGGCCTTGTGTTTTGCCAGGCCACCTCCAAAACAAAAAAACAATATATATAATCTGTGATCCTCTGATTATATATAGAAACACAATTGCAGGAAATACTATATGGAAAAGTTCATGTGAGATTGCTTTTTTATTTTATATATTTTTAATTTGCAGCATGCAAATTTTGGCTCTAGTGTTTCCAAATCTATAAGCAGTAAAGGCCCTATATATTAAGTATTTTTTTTTTTTTACTGTCACAAAATGGGAGAAAACCTTTATTACATAGGACTCTTATTTTGTAATAGGAAGATAACATGTTTATATTTTTCTTTGTATCACTTCATCTTTTTGCTAAACAGTATTACATGTACAGAAGGATTTTTCGCATAATACAGATAGCTTGAGATACCTGTTTTTAACAGTAAAAATCATTCAGTGTGTAATAGGTCATTATGTAAATTATAATACAGGTAGTAAAGCTAATTGGGCTTTTCTGGATTGACATATTCTACCAGCAGGTTCACTAAACTGATGAGTTCTTATGTAGATTTATTTGGTTTTAAGTGCTTTTCATCCAAACAGGACTTTAATGCATTTCTCTTGTCATACCTCTGGGGAAGATGACCAGTCTACATATTTCTGGCTCCAGAGCTGCATGAAATCTTCCCAGGGGAGAAGCAACAACGTTGTTTTTAGCCAGATCCAGTTGGATAAGCTGAGGCACAGGGAGATGATGTACCCAAGAATTCACTGATGACACTGACTGTAACATCTTAGTGCTGCATATATTTCATTGTTCAGTTTTTGATTTATAAACATTACAGGGATGAATTTAAGCCTTGTATTACCTTTTATAATATCACCCAGAAGATGGTAGTAATTTAATTAGCATTTTTCTTCTGTTATGAAGTTGGCTGTCTTCCTGCATGATAATTTGCAGTCAAGACCCTGTAGTGCCTTTCACCTCAATTTTAACAGTGTAAATGTCTAGCAACCTCATTTTATTTTTAGGCAACTTTGAACTTGTTTACTATCAGAAGATTTTTGGCAGAGGATCAGATCAACAAAAAACTAGATGTTAGGAAAAGTGGCACACTTTTGTATATTGCACATATGACAACATTTTGTCATCTGATATCATACCAAAACGCATGGTCCTGTTTTCAAAAGAATACAGGGAGGGTGGGGGGAAATTTTTTTGAAAATGGAGCCCATTTGGAAATGAGCAGTTGCTCAAAGATTCACTCTTTATGTTGGAGGATGTGCATACTACTGGCAACTTCAAAATGTCTCTTTGGTCATTTGTAGCTTTGCCGAAATAAGACCTGTAGATTGCTTTGTATATATGCTCCATGGCTTCCAGGTCACACTTGCTTAGAATACTGGTTATTACATTGTTACTGTATAACAAAATTATAGTACCAACCTTGTTATATCTATTCCTGACCTGATGTCCTCAGTAAATAGTTAACTCTTTCATGATATAATTTTACTGCTATTACATTAGCTCAGCAAAGGACACAATATGAGCTACATTTTCTTTTTTCTTGGAAGTGGAATGCATTAAAAGTACATGAAATAGTAAACTGGAGACATTACCAGGAAGTCATTGAGTAACCACAAATGGGTATCACCAAAGTTTCCTTTTGAAAGTGACCAGAGCACACACCCAAGAGTGTTTTGTTTTGTTTTTATTAAATAAACTAATCACTGGGAAAATGTGTTGCATTTTTCAATAAGTCTTAACTATAAAAAGGGGTGATCTAATAAGCATGACTGTTCTCCTCTTTAAAATTTACCAGTTTCCTGACTTAACATTGTAGAATTTTGCAGTGTGCTTGCTTCCTGTAACAGGATTTAAAATATTTATTTTTAATTTATTTTTTTTAGTGCCTATATTTCAGGCTCATGTTGTCCATGTTAAAAATTCAAGCTTGTGCCAGTTCCTACCTTGGATCTGTTATGGTCTTTTGCACGTGGGGCCTACTAATGCTAGAGAAATTGTATCAGAAGTATCATGAAGAACATTATAAACTGCATGTTTTTTTATAAAGATGATATAATTTGTAATATAAATGTTGCTGATTTGTGATTAGGTGTTAGGGAATGCCAGAGAACTGGAAAAAAAAAAGATGAAGCCATTTTGATATTTGACTCCCAAAAAAAAAAATAAATAAAAGGGTGATTCTCAATTTTTCATTCAGGGCACAGGATCATCTCAAAGTTCTACAATGTTAAAAAGAATATTTGGGCAAATAGTGATTTTTAAAGTGGAAGAAAATCCATGTCTACATGCCACCTTTTCAGTAAGTCTGAAGTGGAAATGAAAATCTTGCAACAGTTTAGTCTTGATTTCCTTTTACATTGTTGCACTATCAGTAAATTATAGAAATTGTATATAATATTTTTAGAAATATATAGGATAAATCTTATGAGGTGCAGCATCCTATTTCCAAGCATATCCTGGATCTGGACAACTGGATGAATTAAAGGTATTTCACACTCTTGTTTTTATCATAATTTTTTCTAGTTTCATAACCACTGCATTTTGTACAAATTTTTATGACTTTCCATATGTTCAGTTATTACATGCTGAATTGTTTTACCAATATGATCTTCCAGAATGCAAAATGTCATCTTGGGGGAAACACATTCTAGTTACCTGCATTTGTCCTGGAGGAAACTAGATTCTTTCAAGCTATGGCACCTTTTTTATTGGGCCATCTTCTAGGAATCAGCCCAAGAAAATGATGCACATGAACTTTCATAACCACATAGGTCCCTTCTTCAGATCATTTGAAGAAGTTACCAATCTTACATGTGCCTAATAAAAGGTATTGCAACTGAAAAAGAATCCAGAAAAATTTAGCGAGTATTCCTAGGCAGTCCCTTTTCAGCATAAATATACATCCCAAAATAATGTGTACAAATTGTACTGCAAAAGATGTATAATTGACATTTTCCTATCCTTCAACACCATAATACAGTAGATGGTGATGTTACTGTAGTTTTAATGGTTACCACATAGCCTTATCACAGTAGAACCAATTGACCAGTCGGTCATAATATCATTAAGGATGCATCACAGACTTGTAACATTCTTGATGTGACAGCATTATTAAGTCTTGCTGCCTTCCTATTTTCTCTCTGTGAATCTTATGCCAATTCAGCCATGCTGTTCTCGTATCTCCTGATCTTGCTACCATCACTTTCAGTGGGATTGTTGTCTTTTCTCTGTCCTGGTATAAATCATTGCTGTGTTTTTTTTTTTTTTTTTTTTTTGAAAGAATAAATGATCTGGTGCTACAGGAGTCAGTGAAAATGTAAGAGCAAGTTCTGGACAGAATTGTTAACGAGCTTGGTTGAACCCTCTTGGTTTGTCATGAAGCCAGAGAATTTTCAAAAATCTGGATAGTATAAAAAGTATATAAAAGAGTGGTTTCTTTTAACCAGACCTCGCACCTTATATCTTGTGGTCTGTGCTGTTATGAGCCCCTTGATGAATAACTTTTGTTAGATGCCCAATGACCTTTGTTTTCCTTGTTGATTCCTATCGTAACAATATAGTGAGAAGCTGATACAATCAAAGATGATAAAATACAATAAGTTATAAAAAAATTCTGTATTTTCCATCTTTGGCTCATATGAATTTTTTTGGTGGTATTTCTAAAACTGATAAAATTACAGTGTTGTTTATGCTATTCTTTATATAAGACTATGGGAAAAGCTTTTAGTGTTTTATTTTCTTGAACACTTTTGATCTCTGCTTTTTCTGTAAATTGATCTTTGATTTAATTAAAAGCATACAATTTACAGAACACTTCGTAGTGATCATATTTAATAATGGGAATCCTGTGGTGGTTAATGGGCATTTTTAGTATGTGTATATCTCAGCACCCAGTTACTATTGGCTTTGATTCTTGGTCTCCGGTGAAAAAGAGTAATGGCAAGTTTCAAATAAGGTAATCAGAGATTTAAATGCACATCTTTTCATGGTTTTCTCCAGCATCTAATGGTCAATAACAAGAGTGTGGAATTCCTTTGAAGAAAAATGCATCCTGCTGTACCAGTTAAAGTTGCATATAGGGCATGTTGAGATGCTGCTGAATAGTGTTACACATATCTCAAATCAACTAAGTCTAATTTTTGCCACCAGGACTACATATGCAAATTCCTGGCATACTTTATGGTTCTATACTTCCTAATTCCTTTGAAAAATCATGGTAACCATGAAAGCTTTCACCATGTGGTAATTGCAAGATGTTTGTGTTAAAGCATGGTTTCTTATTTATCATGATCTTATGATACATGGAAACGTATTGCATAAGAACACATAAATTGCAGTGGTGAGAATAGGATAGAAGAGATGGGCACTACCAGGATTAAAATGAATTAACAGCCTATCATGCTGACATTTCATCACTGAAGTGTTTTGCTCATCCCAGAATTTGTCAAATTAATAATATGGAAGGGTCTTACTGTCTTGGTGGCATCCAGACTGCAATGCTCAGAAGAAAACATTCTTTTGGGTTTTAGGAGCCCTTTAAAATGTTGTATTGTAAAAGGAAGGCTTACTTTTGAGTATACAGCAACATTTATCACTTTCCTAGTGATTAGACTTTGGCTCTGTTTTTGAAAAACTTTTTCCCCACAGATATAAAATGGGAGAAACTCGAAATAGGGCTGTCAGTGTCCTTGGCACCTTCATGTAAGTAGTATATTTTATTTGTGGTACTCGTTACAGTTTGGCATGTCTGAGCTTTCCTCTTCCTCATTCCACCTGATGAAGATAACAGAGCCACTTGAGTCTGCTACAATAAGTGTATATAACCAAAGCAAATTTACAATGCTAGGATTTGCCTTTAACTTTTTCAGAACAGCCACACATACAGAAGACTGACACGCTTTGGAAGAGTATGGGGTAACTATAGGCAGACACTCTGCCATGACCTGTATCTCGAGGCATAGTGTTCCTTGAATAATGACAGTTATAATGGGGTTGTTTTTTTTTTTTTGGTGTTACAGCTGTAATCATGGAAGATTACGGAGGTTTTGTCTTCATTTTGTGATGACTGGCTCTTTCCTTTACAGCCAAACAGGTAAAAAGTTAATGGCGAAGTGTCGAATGCTTATCCAGGAAAATCAAGAGCTTGGGAGGCAGCTGTCCCAGGGTCGCATTGCACAGCTTGAGGCAGAGTTGGCTTTACAGAAGAAATATAGTGAGGAACTTAAAAGCAGTCAGGATGGTAAGGTTTTCTTTTTATGCTTTGTTGTATTGGCTTCTTCCACCATTTATGGTTGTTGGCCAGTCATAGATACTGTCAATTAGGAAATGAAACAAAAAGTTACTTTGTGTAGCTGTTCAGTATATTTCTCATAAAGGCAGAATAACCTCTGACCACATAGATCCACAGTGAGAAGATGGTAGACATTTAGAAAAATGTGTTGCATCTTAAGATGACAGATTTAAGACTGATTTCATTCATCATTTTATATTGTCACAGACTCGTTTGTCAAAAAACATGACTAGTTTCTTGACACTTAAATGTTTGGCCTGCTATCATGAAGAAGCAAGATGAATGAAACTGTTGGCAATAGTAATATTTACTTTGTAATGCTTTCCAGTGGTGTTAGAGTTGGGGGGGGGGGGGGGGGAGAATGGTAGCTAGTTACGTGTTATCACCCAATTGTACATCACTTTCATACAACTTATGATCCTATGTACTTGCTTGTTAAGGTACTCATAATCAGAGAGTACTTGAAGTTGGTTTATTACCCTTCCCAGTACTTAAACAAAGAAATGAAAATGCATGTGGGTATGCTGCTGATGACTTTAAAGGAGCCAACTGGTTGACAAATGTTCCAATCTGGGTAAATATGTCAGTATAAAAACAAATCAGAAATACTACTACCACTATTTATCATATTTAAAGCGCTACTAGACACATGAAGTACAGACGCACAGAAAAGATGGTCTCTGCTACATAGGACTGGACTGTAAGTCCTATGTAGCAGAGATTTAAAAGTAGTTTCAAAAAGGTGAATTTTTATTTTTAAATGCATTTGAATATGGTCAGATGTACCAACTCATGAAGTCTATTCCAAGCATATGACACAGCAAGGTGGAAAGCACAGAGTCTGAAGTTGATCGCGGAGAATGACACAGATAAGAGCAACTTGACCAATGAACAGAGTTCAAAAGAAGGGAGTAGGGAGAAGTGAAGATAATAATGAACTGCAGAATGAATGCATTTATGGGCGGGTAAGCTTGAACTGTATGCGGAAGCCAATATAGTGACTTGAGAAGAGGGTTTTCATGGTGATATTGAAGAAAGATAAGTCATGCAACTGAATTTTGAATAGATTTCAGTGGAGAAAGACTGTTTGGCAGGAGGCATACAAAGACCAAGTTGTAGTAGTCTAACAGGAATAAGATTGGATGGGCATTTTGGTAACAAGCTCAGAAAGGAAAGGACAGATTTTAGTAATGTCATAGTGGAAAAACTGATATACTTTAGTAGTATTTTGAATGTGCATAGAGAAGGGGAGATGAGCATCAGAGATGACAGTAAGATTATGGGCTGAGAAAATGGGGAGTGCTAGCCACAGGCAGAAAAAGAGGGAAGATGGGAAGCGTGTTTTGGGAGGAAACAAGTTCCATCTTGGTCATGTTAAAATTAAAATTGTGGGAGTACATCCAGGTGGCAATGTCAGACCAGCAGGCTGAAATTTGGGACTGGATTTGTGGTGAAGTTTCTGACTTAGGCAGATCTAGGAGTCATCAGTATAAAGGTGGTACTGAAAACCTTTGGAGGAGATCAGATGCCAAGGGAAGAAGTATAGATAGGAAAGAGAAGGACTAGGACAGAGGCACACTGACTGATAGTGGAATAGTGGTGGAAGAAAAGCCACCAGAGGATACGGTAAAGTACGATGGGAAATGTAAGAAAAGAACCTGGATAGAGCAGAGTCCCAAAATCTAATCAAGTATAGCATGTCAAGGTGTAGGTGTTGATCGACTGTATCAAAAGCAGCGGATAGATAAAGGAGGATGAGGATTGAGTAAAGTCCTTAGCTTGTCCAAAAATAGATTACTGGAGGCTTTGGCAAGAGCAGTTTCTGGAAATTAGCAGTTCAAGGCCAGACTAGAGCAAATCCAGAATGGCTTGAAACATGTTACTTTAGTTGTGAATTAAAAAGGGAAAACAAGCCATTCTTCATTGGGATACATATGAGACAATAGCATTTTCATGATACATATGTTTTATAACCAAATCACCTACCTTGTCATAATGCACTAATATTTGATTGTCAGATTTTATGTAGTATAGTACATAAGTTAATTTTGCAATTTTTATAAAAACCCCAAGTTCTTTTAATTACCCCACTTCACCTAAATTAACCTATCACAGTATGTTCTTAATGTGATAAACTTACTTAATCTTTTAAGTATAGTGTATATCTTGGTATAATGCACAATTGTAGGTTTAAGTTTGTTTAAAATCCAAAAGCAAACATGACAGGGAAAGTTTGACATCATCTGCTTCCTCAAGGGAAACTCCTTGGTTGGTGGTTGTATGTGTTTACTTTAGAATTTTAACATTTGTAATTAAAACATCTGGAAGAACTAGGGTTAAATCTTCTGTATGGTTGCGTATCAGCTGCTCAAATTCACTTGAAAAGCCAATATCAACCAATTTGACTATCCTAATTTGGGCTTTTCTGATAAATAGTTTTCATATTTTGTTGATATGCAGCTCACACACGTTTGTACTGGGCTGCATGCATTTTACTATGCTGCTTTCTTTGGACAGACCATAAAGTTTGTCATTTATGGTGAAGCAAATGTTTTCTCTGAAGACAAGTAGAATGTAAGTCCTCTTAGGTGGGTGGTGATATCTGATGAAGCCCGACCAGTCAGAATTACAGCAAAGCTTCTGTAAAAGCTTTGACATGCTTCACTGTGTGTGCATGTTGTCTCGTGTGATAGATGTCTCTTGGGGCCCCATATGTTGTAATTTTTCCATAGAGCCTAACGGTTGTGGTTCTGTCCTCTCTCTGATAGAAAAACCTTTTGCTTGTGTTTGTCACAGGTCTCCTAGTTCACCATCTTCTACCCCTATTAAGCTAACTATATAGACTTGTTTGGTGGTTTTCCTCATCCACAGGGTGCATCAGTATCAGTGCATTGAGCGGTATCGGTCAGGTTTTTGAATAATAGTGTCTTGATTTTGCTTGGTTAATTTTTTGACCAGTGTCCAAGAAGCAGAAGATGACTAGTGGCTTCAATAAATGATTCTGTATGGATATATCATATCTGTCACAGATCCCCATGATAAACATATACCTTGCCTGGGGGATGAAATAACATGGAATGCTCCAAATGTAGGAAGACTCCTAGAGGATGTAGTTCCCACCTTGAGCTCATGGAAAAGCTCTTTAAGTCTGGCCCATTTGGAATCAAAGGGCCCAGGAGCTGCACCAGACTCTGGCAATGCATTATTATTGAGAAAACATTATTCTCCCTCAACTCTGACAGCATATAAAGGCCAAGGAGACAGACCATCATCTAACTCCTCCCATCCAATGAAAGCAAAGGATTCAGCTTCATCGGTACATTTATTGAGGAGCACTAATGCTTGGTATTGGGTGAAGATTAAGAAGCATTGGCATCAGTTCTCATCGGTGCATGATGCCAGGAGCAGAGAGATTCTGGCTGTGGTCTTAAGTCCTACAAAGCATTCCTGTAGGGAGAGAAGCTCACCTTCACATTGGTCTCAGGAATCACAATAGCATCCAGGGGCTTGGATGCCAGCCACCTGAGAAGATGTAACCAATCTACTTGCTTCCCATGTTATATTGGCATTGGCAATTTTTGAGGAAGACTTGGAGAAGTAGATCCATGCACTGCTGGATCATAGAGCTGCAAGTGCCAGTTTATCAGCATGGTTCGTTTCTGTGCAGAGATATAGCCATTGCTTCAGTCTCTGTTAGCATGTGGCGAAAGGGACTCCGTGTTGGTTCCTGGAAGGCATCGAGATCAGCCGCTGCAGTGTCAATTTCCAGTGCATCAGAAGGGTGGGGGAGGGGAGCATCCTTATGGTGGTAAATTATTTTAGGATCTAGATGCCAATAGACAAGGATACCCTCACTGAGGCCTTGCCTTCTAGTCAGATGCAAACTCAGACTGAACAGTCAATTCATAATTCTGGCTCAATCTGAGTACTCCTAGAGATATGCCTATGGATCTGAGGACTATTCTGATCAGGAGGAATCAGTAGGTCTCCTCTCAGACCCCCCTTCCTCCACAGGAAGAGTTTTTCCTCTGGAGGACTTCTCCTTTGATTTTGTTAAAAGGAGGAGGAAAAGTACAGGGCAAAAATGCTTGATATTCTTCAGTGTGTGGACTACCCAAAAGAAATCATGGCGGTGCCCATGAGATTTACAATTCTGATGAGAATGTGGGAGAACTCCCACTCTGACAGTAAATAAGTCAGATGTAAAGATTGTGTCCCAAAGGTTCCTTGATTTGAGAAGCAGCAGTCAGTCATTTTGCTTTCAAACAGGCCAAGAGGTCTGGAACCCACTCCTGTGCCGCTGGAGAAGGATTCCTTTACCCTTGAACTTCTTGGGAGAAAGGTTTATCAGTGTGCAATGCTCAGTGGCTGCACAGCATCCTACTAGCTTTTCATGGGGAAATATACTGTAAATGAAACATACTAAAAGAGATGAAATATGTTTTAAATATTTCTGAGGCGGCGTTTGACACACTGGAGTCAGTGGTGGATAGTGATATGACGTGTGGAAAACAGGACATTAGTGACTCGCATTGTTATAGGGGACTGGGGCTTCCCTGAAAAAAAGAGAAATAGAAAACAAACCTAAAAATAGACCAAGCTTAACTGATATTTCTTAAATCATTTCAACACTGAAATACACACACAGTTAGTGGAAACATTTGACTGTGTGTGTGGGGGGCAGGGGGTTGGTATAAGTGAGTGTTGGGAGTGTGTGAAAAAGGCCTGAAATGTCTCTTTTGATGACGTGCTGAGTGGCAGGTCAGAGTATCTGTGAGCTGGAGATAATAGAACTTTAAGAATAGCTGGGCAGGCTGGAAAAAAGGTGCTGATGAACCACTTTCGGTCTGCAGGCCATAGTTTGCCCACTTCTGCTATAGGAGCTTTATTTGTTTTATATATGCTTTATAACAAATACCTCTTTAGAAGCCATCTTCTGGACCTACTCAGTCCGGTTTATATCCTTTTGAAGATGTGTCCTCCAGAATTGTGCACAGTTTTCCAGATGACATCTCACCAGGGACTTACACAGGATGAAAACTCACAGTTCAGTCCATAGACTATTTTTTTATCAAGAGCTTATCAAGCAAGGAGGTTCCATAAAATCAGTGAGCAATCTCCTTCCAGATTCCTCCAACTGAAATTGGCTTAATCACATATGCATCCAGTTTGGGTTGGGCAGCCCATGTGGAGGGGCTTCATACCTAGGGCATTTGGTCTCCTCAGGAAAAGTTTCATCAGATAGCATTTCATCTTTAGTTCTAGGAAATTTATTTCAAAAATCAGTTTGTCTAAAAAATTTTACTGGCAAGCAGGAAGCAGTTTTCTACATGAACAAGCAGGGAGGCACAAGATTGTACTGTTTTTGTCAAGAAGCAGTCTGGATATGGGTCTAGGCCATCTCTCAAGGGATAATCATAAGGGCCATGCAGTTGGCAGGCAAGAAGAATGTCCTGGCAGACAGACTGAGTTGGGGTCCTGGAACCACATAAATTGTCCCTGGACAGGGAAGAGGCAAACAGATATTCTATGAGTAGGAAACTTTCATGGTAGATCTGTTTGTGTATCCTCTGAACAAAAATGTCCTGAACGACTGCTCTAGAAGAGAAACTTGAAGCAAACTAGCCTTTGATGCCTTCTCCCTCAAATGGGGAGAGGGTCTTCTTTATGCATATCCTCCAATTCTTCTGTTGGCAAAAACCTTGCTAAAGATTGGGAACTATGATTCTCATAGCTTTCTATTGATTGAGGCAGTAATTAGGTTGGTCAATTCACCAGCTCTCAGCACCAGGGAACATTGATTTCATCATCCAAACATCAGATTCCTAGCCCTCACAGCCTGGATGTAAATTATCTCAGGATGTGTCTTAGATTTGTCTGGCATCTAGAAAGTATTCCACAAGCAAATCAAACAGGAGTTTGGTCTGAAGACTAACTTGGGGTTCATCTCATTACAGTTGGCGCTTATCACCATGTAAACTCATCTCCATATAACCTTTAATTGTCATATTCATTTGGGACTTGCTTCAGTTGAAGCCTCTAATCAAACTTTCCACTGTGTGTTAAAACCTCAACATAGTACTCGCCCATTTGATGAAAGTTCCCTTTGATCCATTAGACTTGAGAGAGCTAAAATATCTGACCTGGAAAGTTAAATTTCTCACAGGTCAAGCAGGATGGCAGTCCTCACATATGGGTGACATCACAGGATGAAGCCCAATCACAGAACACGTTTGTCAAAGTTTCTAGAACTTTGACTGGCCCCTACTGGGCATGCCTAGCATGGCACTAACCCTGCAGCCAGCAGGGGTACCCCTTCAGTTTTCTATTTTCTGCGCAGCAGTAGCCAAGCGGTTAAGGAGCTCCACAGAGATTCCTGACAGGAACTTTCCTCACGGAATTACTAAAAAGTTTCATACCCCACAGGGGTCTCTCTTTCGAATTTTTCACTCCGCGGTACTCCGGTAATTTTTTACCTGTTTTCGGTCGATTCCCGTCAAATTTGGCCCTCACGGCCTACTGGCAGTTGACCATACCCCGGCACGAGTGACCATGGCTTCGGGGTTCCGTCGGTGCCCGGACTGCAATCACACCATGTCCATCACAGATCTTCATAAAGTCTGTGTAATGTGTCTCGGATGTGAGCACAATGTCCTGACCTGCACTAAATGTGCCCTAATGACACCCAGAGGTCGCAAGACCAGAATGGAGAAGATGGAACTTCTCTTCTGTGCTCAAACCCCGACGCCTTCTATTGCATCAACGTCGTCAGAACCGGCACCGTCAACTTCACGCCTGTAACGACCACCAGTCTGTGACAGTCCGGCATCGACGACTTCTCGGCCTTTAACTCCCCCTCAGGACCGAGGGGATCATAGAGAGCAATATCGACATCGGAAGCCTCGGACCATCGAGGGAGTGAAATCATCAACCTCGCCATCTTCTGAGCCGCCGTCGAAGAATCCCCATCCAGAAAAGGCACAGACCTTTTCGGCGACCGGGTCACCGAGGCAACCCTCACCCGAAAGGGGATTGGGAACCATGACTCCGCCTTTAACGGTGGTCCCTCCGGCTATGCCTCTGCCTCCTTCTTCTGTTCTGGAGCCGGGGCTGCTTGCTCCAGGTCTCCGAGAAGAACTGGACCTGCTAGTTCAGGAGGCCATCGACAAGGCGATGCATCGACTCCAAGTTCCTCTGGCACCGACACCAGTACCGATCATGGAACCGACCGCTGACCTGATTCCTGCAGCGTTGGCACCGCTGCTCTCGAAAATGGAAGCGCTCATCGCCGCTTTTCCACCGACGGATCCCAGGTCACTGGCTCTGGTGCCCTCTCCTCTTACCTTGTCATCGGGAGGAGAAACACCGCTCCGCATCCCTCCATCGGGAGTCCTACCGATGCCTCAGCCATCTATGCCGATACGTCAGGCGGCTTCATCGGTGCCTCCAATTATTCCTTCAATTCCTTTGGAGCCTAGACCAGGACCTTCAGGGATTCCACTGTCCCGTCCCCCTAGAGCTCCTAGAGGGGCAGATGCCGATCTCTACAATACCTGGACAGATGATTCTTCACCAGACACCACTGACTTGCCTTCACCACCTTCTCCTTCTGAAAGCAGAAAGCGTTTTCCTCCAGAGGACCTTTCCTTCATAAACTTTGTGAAGGCGATGTCTGAATTGGTTCCCTTCCAATTACAGACCGAGCACGATGACAGGCACCAAATGATGGAGTTGTTGCAATTCCTGGATGCTCCCAAGGAAATTACCTCCATCCCCATTCACCAAGTTCTTCTGGATCTCCTCAAAAAGAACTGGGAACACCCTGGCTCTGTTGCTCCAGTCAGCAGGAAGGCTGACCACTTATTTGGTACAGACAGCCCCAGGTTTTCAAAAATCTCAATTGGATCACCACTCTATCGTGGAATCTACCCAAAAGAGAACAAAGAGATCAAAACCTCATACTTCCTTTCCCCCAGGCAAGGAGCAAAAATTTCTAGATGCAAATGGTCGCCGGGTCTTCCAGGGCTCAATGCTCATCTCTCGGATTGCCTCTTACCAGCTGTATATGACCCAGTACAACAGGGTCTTATTCAAGCAGATACAGGACTTTGCAGAGTCCCTGCCACAGCAATTCCAGGAACAGCTTCAAACCCTAGTAAACAAAGGTTTTGAGGCGGGCAAGCATGAGATAAGATCATAGCAGCTGCAGATACCCTGGAAGCAATCTCTGTGAAAAGATGGGCCTGGCTCAAGTCTTCGGATCTTCGCCCTGAAGTACAGGATAGATTGTCCGACCTGCCCTGTATAGGGGACAATCTATTCGGCGAACAGATTCAATGAATGGTGGCGGAACTCAAGACGATTGGATGATCAGGGCTCCTACTCAATAAATTGCTCTGTCGTCCCTGATTTCGCTAGGATTTCTAGTCAACTACGACAAATCCTACTTAGTCCCATCACAAACCTTATCATTTATTTATTTATTTGAGGCTTTTATATACCGACATTCATCTGGGATATCACATCGGTTTACATTAAACGTTAAAAACTGCACATGAAATGCGCTTGACATATAACAAGAGAACAGGTATATATAGAACAAATTAACGGGGTACAAGCCTAGATGTATGCATGATAAATATGGGAGACAGGGAAGTTGAACGTAAGGGTAACTTAAGGATTAGGGATATTTACAATGAAAATACAATGCTATTTGAGATGAGGAAACAATGCGACAAGGCGATAGCAAAAGCCAGAAGAATGCTGGGATGCATAGAGAGAGGTATATCGAGTAAGAAAAGGGAAGTGATTATTCCCTTGTACGGGTCCTTGGTGAGGCCTCACCTGGAGTACTGTGTTCAGTTCTGGAGACCGTATCTACAAAGAGACAAAGACAAGATGGAAGCGGTACAGAGAAGGGCGACAAGGAAGGTGGAGGATCTTCATCGGATGACATACAAGGAGAGATTGAAGAATCTAAATATGTACACCCTGGAGGAAAGAAGGAGCAGGGGTGATATGATTCAGACTTTCAGATACTTAAAAAACTTTAATGATCCAAAGACAAAGACAAACCTTTTCCGTCGGAAAAAAATCAGCAGAACCAGAGGTCACGAGCTGAGGCTCCAGGGAGGAAGACAAAGAACCAATGTCAGGAAGTATTTCTTCACGGAAAGGGTGGTGGATGTCTGGAATGCCCTTCCGGAGGAAGTGGTGAAGTTTAAAACTGTGAAGGACTTCAAAGGGGCGTGGGATAAACACTGTGGGTCCATCAAGTCTAGTGGGCGTAAATAAAGAGGAGGCAGCAAAACACTGCACGGAGCGGCAGTAGCCACAGAGGCATTCATGGAGCGGGATGCCAGTGGCCAGTAGTTGGTGTTCCACCTTCAGGCAGCAAAACACTGCACAGAGCAGCAGTAGCCACAGAGGCATTCACGGAGCGGGATGCCAGTGGCCAGTAGTTGGTGTTCCACCTTCAGGCGGCAAAACACTGCACGGAGCGGCAGTAGCCACAGAGGCATTCACGGAGCGGGATGCCAGTGGTTGGTGTTCTGCCTTCACAGAGGGCTGCCATCTCCAAAAAAAAAAACAAACAAACAAACAAAGCAGGGGTGGGTAAGAGTATGGGGCAGGGGTGTGGCCTGCTTGTTGCGGCGGTTGCTACCCCTGATTGAGCTGGATGTTAACTGGGATGCGGATACGGCGCTGCTCTCTGCATGGTGGAGGGTTGGAAGGGAGTTGGGGCCGGAGGGTGCTGGAAGCCAATAGTGATGGGTGGGAGGGAGAAAAAGGGTGGGGAAAAAAAAATGGATGAACTGCGTGGCTTGCTGGGCAGACTGGATGGGCCGTTTGGTCTTCTGCCGTCATTTCTATGTTTCTATATATGTTTCTATGAGGAAGATCTTGAAACAAGGAAGCCCAAGGATCTGTGCTGGGAGGGTAGGGGGTGTATGATTAGGTGTACGCTTGTGCGAATAACCATGTCTTTAGTTTTTTTTTTTTAATGTTTTTAGGCAGTCTTCTTGGCGGAAGTCTACAGGCATTTTGTTCCATAGGGCAGGGCCAGCTAAGGAGAGAGCACATGCACTGGTAGAAGCCAGATTGTTGTTTCTTGGGGAGGGGGTGCATATGGAAGCAAGATATTGGCTCTGAGATGGTTTGGTGGGTTGGTGGAATACTAGAGTCATTGAACCGGCTCAATTCAGGGTTGTGGAGTGCCTTGTGTATGATGGAGAGAGTTTTGTACTGGATTCGAGATGCTATGGGTAGCCAGTGCAGTTCCTTGAGCACGGGTGAAATGTGTTTGTTTCTGCGTGTGTTTGTAAGTATTCGTGCAACTGTGTTTTCCAAGATCTGCAGTGGGTGAGTGTTTTTAGGAAGGCCTAGGAGAAGTGAGTTACAATAATCAATTTTCGAGAATATAGTAGTTTGCAGTACTGTACAAAAGTCAGGTTGGTGGTGTAAAGGTTTAAATTTCTTTAGGGTGTGTAATTTAAAGAAACATTCTTTCAGGGTGCCGTGGGGCGGCGGTGGATTTCATGAGGACTACCATCCTGCTGTCTTGTGAGAACACCTGTTACAGGTAAGCAACATTTGCTTTCTCACAGGACAAGCAGGATGGTAGTCCTCACATATGGGTGAGTACTGAGCTGAGGATGTCAGAGTATGCACCAAATGCTGTTAACAGTTCAGCAAGATAGGTAAATAATCATGTATTCATAAATTTTAGTACAATGTAAAAATTGCATCTTTCTGTTATGCCCAGACAGGTCTGACTTTGGAAAAGCATGTCAAGGCTCATAGTGTTACAGCCTTGGCAGTATCAGTGGCCCCCACCTAAAATCAACCTCCATGGAAGAGATTTGCAAGGTTGCAATGTGGAGCTCGTGCCAACATTTCTATCTTATTACTGTTTAGATAGACTCCTGGCACACCAGTAGGTTTGGTCAATCTGTCCTACAGATTCTATTCAAGATTTAATATCCAAGTCTATTCCCCTAAGGCCCATTGTTATTTTCAGACTGCTCTCTTTATATAAAAAAAAAGAGGGAGAGAGAAACTAAAAGTGGCTAATTGATCCCAAAAATACTTCTGCCCATTGGCAATGATTTTGTCTGGTTTAGGGGCTGTCTATAGCTAGGGATTCCCCACCTGTTAGGACTATTACCTGCTGCTTATCCTCAAGAGAAAGCAAAAGTTGCTTACCTATAACACATGTTCTCAGAGAATGGCAGGATGTAAGCTGTGGCAGCTGTTGGATTGCTTATTCAATATTGGTTATAACATGAACTGAAGACATCCCGCATAATGTCCGTGACGCAAGACTGCATGCACATGCTCAGTGGGTTCTAGATGCTATGTAGTAGTTTTTACTGGCCGAGCTCCATGGGATGATGATGCCCAGCTGTGAGAACTTGCAGCCTATTGTCTTTAGATAACATCTGTTATTAGTAAGCAACTTTAGCTTTATTTATGTTCAAAATGAGTTGGCCAGCTTGGTGACTTGGAGGCAATGCTCTACACTGCCATGCAGAACTAGATTTGATTTCTGGATTAGATCTTCTGCATCCTGGGCCGGCGAGGGATGGTGCAGAGGGAGTGTTCAGACACTGTAGGAAGGAAGAGGAAGTTCCACATTTTAAGTCTGGCCAGTAGTGCCATTTCATGGGGTCCTTGTTAGCTAGGTTTAAGGCCCCTAGTTGAGGACTGTCAGGATGGGTGGACTATTTTGTGGGGAGGAGAGGAAGCAGAGATGAAGATGTAAAATAGGTGAAAAAACTCTGGATAGTTGCAAACGAAAGCTCATGACACCATAGTCCTTCAGAGACAGGTTCCAGCTAAGCTGGAATTCTTAGTGTAGAAGGAACCTGCTAGCCTAAAAGAAGAAATAATTCCCTTTGCAGTTGTAGTACATCAGTAACTCTGTGAGCACCCAGAGAGGTTATTGATTTAGGATGTATTTTTAAAAGGATGGTAGCAGAACAAGCATTGTACTCTGGCCATTATAGCATTTCTGTCCATCTATAGGTGTTCAGAGGGCCAGAAATGAGTGCAGTTTGATTCCACTAATCATGATCCTGTTTTTTGTTTTTTTTTGAAAGACTATGTGGTCATAAAAATACATGAATGGTTATTTAGAAGTTGCTCAGGACATTGGATGATGCAGCATACAACTATTTTAATTTTTTGCATTAGCTTGATGCATACTGAGGGATAATGTAGAATGGCCAATTGTTGCATATTCACGGATAACTCTGTAGCTGTATAGAACAATGTAAAACACCTATTAAACTCTGCATATTGTAGCATAGATCTTAATTTTACAACAGCACAAAGAACATCCTGTACATTGGGCACTATCTAAATTGTGGCATGAACTTCAAATAGTTGCAGTTGAGGACTGGTCAAGACAAAGTTGTAGAAAAGTAATGGTGATTTTTATAACCTACTAGCTGTACCCTGCCACGCGTTGCTGTGGCTGAGCCTGGTTAAGTTGAAAAAAACAGAACAGAGCCAGGGGATATCTGTAATATGTTTAATTTTGCAATGCTTGTGGGTATACGACATTTTTTATTGTTCCATCGTTAGTGCAGATATACAAATTGTCAGGTTTGCCTACTCGTGAACATGCAACATACAATTGTCCATGTGAGAAGCAATCGGTTTGTAGATGTAAACCGCAGAGGTGTAAAGATTGTCCTTGAGCTTTGTTGATGGTTATTGCAAATGCCAATCTAATTGAGAGGAGACGAACACTGTTGGTGCAGATACGAGATATGAATACACACTGTTGATTTTATTCGGACCATCACTTGAACACTGTTCTTTGATTACTCAGCCCCTGAGGCAGCCACCGCAAGTGGCGAAACTCTGCCAGAGTCGGGCAATTTTATTTGAGTTTTGACGTCTCCTTGATTAAAGTTTGAAAAAGACGCTCTTTGGCATCCTCCTGCTTGTTGTTTGCCTACGGTTTCACTGGATCGCCTACCCTGCTGTTTTTTGGGTCCATCGCTGTTTTGTGTAAGCAATTTTTAAACTTGTATTACCTGTCACAGGTGTGACCTAAATGTAATGTAAGTGTATAAGATCCTTCCCGTATGGGAATTGAATGTTGTATGCAAATTTTAACGCATTCGGTTAAGCGGTTGGCGAGATTAGTGACGACGTACAAAATATTTAACATTTTTATTTATATAGATTAAATAATAATCACCACTACATTTTCACAATTGTCTGCTTTTGTTACTTCAGCTGCAACTATCTGAAGATCATCCTGAAATTTAGTTAGGGTCTTACCTATACACACACTAAACTAAGTGAAACTGTTTTGTGATGATGTCCTGTTTTGGCACATTATTAATTCTGTTGGAATTCACAATGCCTTAAACTTGAAATGTAAGATTAATGCTGTAATGAATACAGTACATATATGAATTCTATTTTTATGATCCAAATTTTAATGTGTGTATGTTTAAGACTAGCACACATAGTGAACATACAAAAATAATTTTAAAAGTCAAACTCTTATGACAGCACTCGTTCGCTATAATGGGCTGCAGTTGAAAGCTCATGTACATCAACAGCTTTTTTTGTTGGTGCTTTTAAAACTTATTGGAACCTATAAAATCTCCATTTTTCTCTAGATAACTGGAAGTCTGCAATACAGTTTGATTAAATGTTTTTAAATTTGTGGTTTATTTCTTTGTACAGAATTGAATGATTTCATCATCCAACTTGATGAGGAGGTAGAGGGTATGCAGAGCACCATCCTAGTACTCCAGCAGCAGCTGAAGGAATCTCGTCAGCAGTTGTCTTTGTCCCAGCAGCAGCAGTCCCAGGCCTCAGCCCCAGGTACCAGCAGGACTCCAGTTTCTGAGCCCACAGACCAGGGAGAGGCCTTGGATAAAGATTGCAGCCGTCTGACTAACGGACCTAGCAATGGCAGCTCCTCCCATCAGAGGACATCTGGGTCTGGGTTTTATAGGGAAGGTGGCAGCACAGAAGAGGACTTTACCTCCTCCCCAGGAAATAGTAATAAACTCTCCAACCACTCTGAAGAGAGAACTGGCAGAGGCAGTAGTAGCTACATAAATCAGCTCAGTATTGGGTACGAGAGTGTAGACTCTCCCACAGGCAGTGAAAACTCTGTCACTCACCATTCAAATGACACAGACTCCAATCATGATCCCCAAGAGGAGAAGCCATTGAGTGGGAAAGGTAACAGAACTCTGAGTTCCCGTCATGTTCAGAATGGTTTGGACTCTAATGTAAATGTACATGGTTCAGTTTTGTAACATTTTTTTCTGCAAAAATTTTTATACAGTGTCATTTAATTTTGGTGGGGATACTGTCCAGAAAGTTTAAATAGTGCATAATTTGTCACAATTTTGCCTTTTGTGTGATTTGTTTTTTATTTTTTTTATTTTGCTTTGTGTAATATCTCTGCCAAATTGGAAATTTTAACAGTTAATTACGTTGAAGTTGCTTAAAAAAAAAAAAAAAAAAAAAAAATTTGTGTAGGCTCGAGTTATTTTTATATGAGTTAATGTGAAGTTGAAAGTGAAACCTACTTCCAAAATTGAACATTAATGATGTCTGTACAAATCTGTGTATCTAGAACCTGTGCTGTGTAAGGGCATTCTTACTCTCACTGTACTTGGACCCATTCAAACACTTGTCATGGTATGCTGTGGGTTTGACTGCCAAGTTTGCTGTCTTACAGTAGATTTATTATAAGAAATTGAACTTTTTGAAGGAGTCCTGCAATAGTTTGTGTTGATTATAGTTTTTCATCATACATCTGTGCATTTTATTTCTCTAGGTAACTGAACATTTAAGAATTGTGTGCATAGTTATTCAGTTTTAAGAACTGTTGTATCCTGTTTATGCATATTGACCTGTGACTCCAATATTAGCTTACCTGTACTGACCAACCTAAATAAAGATTTTTAATAATGTAATGCAAGTTCTTTATTCCTTGTGGATTATGTTACTTATCAATGAGGGTATTGCATTTTGGAGTAGTAGTGCTTCTATTTTGCTGAGAAATAGAAATTTGCCGCAACTGAGAAACTTAGCAAATCTATTTTTTTTTTTTAACTCATCACTTGAGTCCATAAAGAAGACAAACGATTCAAAAAAGCAATTTAACATAGTATTGATGGCAGAAAAAGACCAAAATAATTCATCTAGTCGGCCCAGCAAGTTTCCCAAGGTAGTAACTGCTGCTCCGAGCAGGTTACCCCCAAGCATTTTTTATTTATTCCCATCCTCTAGCCTTTTAGGGATCCACAGTGTTTATCCCCTGCCCCTTTAAAATCCTTTACAGTTTAATCTTCACCACTTCCTCCAGAAGGGCATTCCAGGCATCTACCACCCTCTCAGTGAAGAAATATTTCCTGACATTGGTTCTAAGTCTTCCTCTTTGGAGTTTCAAATCGTGACCCCTAGTTCTAGTAAATTGTTTCCAGTGGAAAAGGTTTGTTGACGAGCATGGATCATTAAAACCTTTCAAGTATCTGAAGGTCTGTATCATATCACCCATGCTGCTCCTCTCATCCAGGTTCTTCAACCTCTCTTCATAAGTCATTCGATGGAGACCACCCACCATTTTGGTCGCCCTTCTCTAGACCATCTCCATCCTGTCTGTCTCCTTTGAGATACGGTCTCCAGAACTGAACACAGTACTCCAGGTGAGGCCTCACAAAGGACCTGTACAAGGGGATTATCACTTCCTTTTTCTTACTAGATATTCCTCTTTATGCAGCCTAGTATTCTTCTGGCTTTGGCTATCGCTGTGTCACACTGCTTTGTCAACTTCAGGTCGTTAGACGCTATCACCCCAAGATCTCTCTCCTGCTCCGTGCACATCAGCCCTTCACCCCCCAACGCATTCAGTTCTTTCGAATTACACTCCAAATGCATGACTCTGCACTTCTTGGCATTGAATCCCAGCTGCCATATCTTTGACCATTTTTCCAGCTTCCTTAAATCCCGTCTCATTCTCTGTACTCCTTCCAGCGTGCCCACTCTGTTGCAGGTCTTAGTATCCTCCTCAAATAGACAAGCTTTACCTTCTATCCCTTCTGCAATTCACTCATAAAGATGTTGAACAGAACCGGTCCCAACACCGATCCCTGTGGCACTCCACTTAACACCATTCTCTCTTCAGAGTAGGTTCCATTTATCATCACCCGTTGTCTTCTATCAGTCAACCAGTTTGTAATCCACACCATCACCTTGGAGATGACTCCCAAGCTTCTCATTTTGTTGATGAGTCTTCTATGTGGGACTGTATTAAAAGCTTTACTAAAATCCAAGTAAATTACATTGAGCGTTCTTCCCTGATAACAGCTCTCTAGTCACCCAGTCAAAGAAATCAATTAGATTTGTCTGACAGGACCTTCCCCTGGTGAATCTATGCTGTTTCTGATCAAGCAACCCACCGGATTGCACTTTCCTTCAGCAGAATCTCCATTAATTTTACCACCACTGAGGTGATGCTAACCAGCCTGTAGTTTCAACTTTCAGAAAGAAATTGAAAACCTGGCTTTTCGCAGAAGCCTACCGCTGAAGGATCTCCTCAACCATCACTGACTCTCACTCCCCCACCCCTCCCCTATCCCTTCCCCCTCCCAACCTCACCCTTTCCTTCTCCCTCTGGACATACCAGGCTAATAACTGCCTAGGACAAACCTATGTTTTGTATCTTACAGTTTTTGTTGATTTGTATATTTATCTCTCTCTAATTGTTTCTTAGTTTAAACTCTGCACTGTCTTCCATTGCCCAGGTTTTATGCTCCCTGTTTAATGTAACTTTACTTTCTACCTTGATGTTAATTGGTTTCCCCTCAGTTACATTGTAAACCGGTACGATAAGACCTAGTCTTGAGCATCGGTATAGGAAAAGAAATTAAATAAATAAATAAATAAATATGGTCTTTAGTAACCCTCAGATCAGTGGGTACTAAGAATCATAAAGGATACTGATTAAACTTCAGGTCTACTCCCAAGCATTCCTTAAAAGGTCCTGTCTAGATACAAAACAGCTCAAACTCTTTTGCCAAGAGGTTTTTTTTTTTTATCCCTTCTAATGGCCCCCACTAGTAGAAAGAAATTAGATTCTACTCCAAATACTTTGATTCCAAAAAGATAGGTGGTCTCCAACCCATCATAGATCTCAGGAATCTCAAATTCCTAAAGAGAAAAAAATCTCTTAAGGTACTACCCTTTCTCATTTAGAGAATAATAGTTTGCTTTCTTCCCTGGACCTCAGATGCTTACGTGTACATTTTGTTTCACAATACTTTCATTTGGCTTTTTAGCAGCATCCAGAGTGTTCACAAAGTGCTTGCAGTAGTAGTTGCACATCTAAGAATAAAGAATGCTTTTGTTTTTCTATACCTGGACAACTAGCTCATAGTATACAATTCTCTACATGAAACCTGTTCCTCAGCCTGTTGTACCTTGAACACTCTTCTATTCCTAGGATTTCTCATCTATTTTCCAAAACCTATCATGAATCCATCTCACATAGACTTGATAGGAGCTCATCTGGACATCACAAAGGGGAAAATATTTTTATCTCAGAAGAGAGCAGACAAGTTAACCAAATTAATCCTAGAGATCACAGATCAGAGACCAATCTTTGCCCACCACTTCATGAAAATTTAGGTCACATGGTGGCCATGGTTCACATTACCCTTTATGCATGTCTTCACATGAAACAAGCTAACAACTGAATTTTTAATGGAACCAGCATCTTCAATTTATGCAGAAGATAAAAATATCCACTTTTGTCCAATCTCTGACATGGTAATTGGATCATTCAGATCTGCTGAAAGGTCAATTTTTTTGTCTGTTTGACAGATGCTTCCTTTGACGTTTGGGGGTTGGGAGGGAGACACAGCTGGTAAACTCTGCTCTCAGGGTACCTGGTTATAACAAGAAAAATGATTGCTCTCAATTCTAGATTTATAAATCTTCAGTGTTCTATAAATGTTCAATCTACTACTGAAGAACAAGGTGCTTTTGATCTAGACAGACAACCAGGTGACAATGTTCTTATATCAACAAACAAGGAGGAACAGGTTCTTACAAACTTTGTAAAGAAGCAGCAAAACTTGAGAAATGGGCAATTGCTCATTGGATGTTTCTCCTAGCTATCTACCTTCCTGGAGGCCAGAATCAGATAATAGACAGATTTAAGTAGCCAACTTCAACCATACAAATGATTGCTACATGATTAAGTAGTATGAGAACTTTTCCAGCTTTGGAGCATTCTGCAAACTGACCTCTTTGCAATGTCTAAATAGGTTCCCATGTACTGCTGCAGGAAACTCAATAATAGACAGAGTTGCTGCAAAAGCTTTCTCAGTTCTGACTAATTTAGAATTTCATGTATTTTCCCCCAAAAGCTAAGAATCTTCTCTTTGCATACCAGCCTTCTGTCTTTTTAACCCTAACTGCTTGGATGTTGAAAGTCTACTTGCATATGGAAATGAATAGATTTCTTCTACATTTAAGAAGTATTCTATCAGAATATCATACAAGTTTAAATGGTAAAGATTTACATCCTGGTCTTCACATTTTAATCAGGATTCTTTTCAATATCCTGACTCATCGTTACTTCAGTATCTACTAACCTTTCTAACTCTGGTCTGAAAAATTAATCTGAGTTAATCTCAACACTACAGCAGCATATCACAGTGACTGGGACGGTGTTTGTATTTCCCATTAATCTTCAGTTGCAAGAATCATGAAAAGGGCTTGTGCATCTAAAGCCTCCAGTAAAGGATCTCCTTGTGACCTAAGTTTAGTTCTTGCTTGGCTCATGAAACCTACATTTAAACCATTGACAACTACTGATGTAAAATGTTTCTTGGAAAGTTTTTCATTTTTGATAGCAGTTACTTCTGCTCAGAGTAAGTGAATTGCAAACCCTAGTCATATGCTCTCTTTATGCTCAAGTTTTTCCAACAGAGTTGTTTTAAAAATTAATTCAAAATTTCTACCAAAAATGGTCTCAATTTAACTTAAATTTAGTCTATTGTATTTCCTACATTTTCCCTAAGACTACCCTTTTCTTAAGGGTGAAAGGGGCTCTTCATACATTGGACTGCAAAACATAGAAACATGATGGCAGAAAAAGACAGTATGGCCTATCCAGTCTGCCAAACCATCCAACTAATTTAGCATTATAATTCTCATCACTTCCTTAGAGATCCCCTGTATTTATCCCATGCTTTCTTGAATTCAAATACTGTTTTTATCTCCTCCACTTCCACTAGGAGACAGTTCCACACATCCACATCCTCTCTGTAAAGAAATGTTTCCTAAGATTACTCCAGAGTCTACCCCCTTTCAACCTCATATCATGCCCCCTTATTCTAGAGCTCCCTTTCCATCGAAAAAGGATCACCACCTTAGAGGAGATATGAGAAACATTCAAATATCTCAATCTCATCTTTCCTCTAAGGTATACATATTTAGATCTTTAAATCCATCCCCATATGGACTTATCCCAGGGATAAGCAGTGGTTATCTGCAAATCCACCTTGATAATGGTTTATGGACATTTCTTCCAGGAACTTGTCCAAACCTTTTTTTAAACCTAGCTACACTAACAGTTTTTACCACAAAGTAAAAACTGGCAACAAATTAGAGTTAATTATGCGTCAAGTAAAAAAAACTTTTTTTTCCTATTTGCCTTAAATGTATTACCTAGTTAACTTCATTGCATGTCCTTTAATCTTTATTCTTTTTGAAAGAGTAAACAACCAATTTGTGTTTATCCATTCCCCTCCACTCATTTAATAGACCTCTATTATATCTCCTCTTAGCCGTCTCTTCTTCAAGCTGAAGAGCCCTAACCTCTTCAGCCTTTCCCCATAGGGGAATAGTTCCATCCAATTTATCATCTTGGTCACCCTTCTCTGTATCTTTTCTAATTTTGCTATAATTTTCTGAGATCTGCTGACCAGAATTGCACACAATACACAAACATTACGACACCCTTTGTTTTATTAGCTATTGCTTTCCTAATAATTCCTAGCATTCTATTTGCTTTCTTGGCTGCTGCCACACACTGAGCAGAGGATTTCAACATATCTACGACAGCACCTAGATTGGGGACTCCCAATGTGGAACCTTGCATTGTGTAGCTATAAATTGGATTGCTCTTCCGTATGTGCATCACTTTGCAGTTTTCCACATTAAATGTCATTTGCCATTTGGATGCGCAGTCTTTATAAGGTCATCCTGCCAACTTCTCACAATCCTCTTGTGATTAAACAACTTTGAATAATTTTGTATCACCTGCAAATCTTATCATTCATTCCCATCTCTAGGTCATTTATAAATATATTAAAAAGCAGTGGTTCCAGAACCACTGAAGTATTCCACTAGTCACCTTTCTCCATTGAAAAAATTGACCATTTAGCCCTTTTCTGTTTTTCTGTCTTTTAACCAATTCTCAATCCACAATAGAACATTACCTTCTATCCCATAACTTTCTTAAATTTCCTCAAGAGTGACTCCTGAGGTACTTTCTCATTTGCTTTCTGAAAATCTAGATAACACTATATCAACCGGCTCACCTTTATCCACCTGTTTGTTGATGCCTTCAAAATAAAAATTTCAGAAGATTCCCTTTGTTTTGTTTCATTAAACTATAACTACCTATATTTTCAGTAATTTTGTTCTACTTACAACCTTTTATTTCTTTCAATCTAGTAAAACCAGGAGTTTGTTACAAAGAGGATTTATTGCTATAATCGGAACTACATGTTCAAGACAAAGTAAAGGTGCACCTGTTTAGGGCAATGAGCAGCTTTCGTGGCACATCTACGATCTGCTTCCATAGAAGATACCTGCAGGGCTGCTACTAAGTCTTTCATCCATACTTTCACTGCTCATTACTGCCTAGAAAATGCTTTGCACCAAGACAACAGTTTTGGCCAGGCAGTTCTTCAAAGCTTATTCAACTAATTTCTTCAATTCTATCCTCCAGCCTCATGCAAAAAAAAAAAAAAAAAAATCCATTCATATATATAATAAAACTTCCAAGTATTATTGTTTTTTTATATATATACCAACATTCGATCTGAGAGATCACATCGGTTTACATTCAGGTACAGTAGGTTGTACTGTAGGTACCTGAATGTAAGAACCTTATTTCAAAGTAACAAAAAAATCATATGTAAGCCTGTGTGGGAGTTTAACTTGTGTGGCTAACTTTATTTTGCTTGTCCATGGAGAAAGCTAAATTACTTTTTTGGTTAAATCAACCCAGCAAAACATTTTTCTCTAAACCCTGAACGCTAACATATTGCAGTTTTCAATGTCATCCTGACATGTACCTTTTTTGGGGATAACAGTTGAAATTTATTTTATTTATTTAAAAGAATTTATATACCGCAAATTAAACAGGATCTGTCTGGCTGTTTACAAGTATATAAACATACATAATAAGAAACACCAATTAAAACAGTTGTAATGTTTTTATTTGTAATATTATATCTAAAACATTAAAACTAATAGACTACATCTAAAAAGACATTATAGAATGTCAAAGCAGATTAATTAGGGTTCATGACATTGAATTCATTTAACTGTAAAAGTTGTTAAGTAATGTTGTATGCAGTGGCAAAGAGATGTTTTCAAAGCCTTTTTAAATTCTTTTACATTTGCTATTAGATGAATTTCAGCTGGGATAGTATTCCAGAGGATTGGTCTGGCGACAGAAAAAGCTCGTTTCCTGGTAAATTCTAAGTGGGCAGATTTTATTGATGGTACTTCCAGCATGCATTTATCCATTGATCTTAATTGTCTTGTTGGTTTGTAAATTCTGAGCAATGAACAGAGCCATATTGAATTTGTATTATATAAAAGGTTGTGTATAATGTTACGTATTTTATATATGATACGGTAAGATATAGGTAACCAGTGTAGATGTTGTAGAACCGGGGTAATATGCTCTGAGTGGTATATTGTAGAGTAAACGAGCGGTAGCATTTTGGACTAACTGTAATGGGTGTATAGTAGATTTTGGCAAACCAAGATATAATGCATTACAGTAATCGAGACTTGTTAAAATGAGAGATTGTGACACTGAACGAAAATCAGAAGGTAGTAAAAGTGGTTTTAATTTTCTAAGTAAATGAAGCTTAAAAAATGATTTTTTTTTTTTTTTACAACAGCTGATATGTTGTTAGTCATAGACAGTCTGGCATCAATGATAGCGCCCAAGTTTTTGCTTGATGTTTTATTTCAGTTTCTTGTCTATCAAATGTAAAGGTGACCGGTGGTTGAAATTTTGAATCGGGCACAACAAATAGGAATAACAATTCAGTTTTTTACATTGTTCCTCCGTTTTTTTTATTTTAAATATTTACCTTCAGCTATTTTGCCCTGGAAATTAAAATAACATGCAAATTCCTTCACAAAGCATGTTGCTTGTTTCTTAGCACTTCTGAAGACTGGAGGATAGCAAATGTAACTTCTGAAGACTGGAGGATAGCAAATGTAACCCCAATATTTAAAAAGGGCTCCAGGGGCGATCCGGGAAACTACAGACCGGTTAGCCTGACTTCAGTGCCAGGAAAAATAGTGGAAAGTGTTCTAAACATCAAAATCACAGAACATATAGAAAGACATGGTTTAATGGAACAAAGTCAGCATGGCTTTACCCAGGGCAAGTCTTGCCTCACAAATCTGCTTCACTTTTTTGAAGGAGTTAATAAACATGTGGATAAAGGTGAACCGGTAGATATAGTATACTTGGATTTTCAGAAGGCGTTTGACAAAGTTCCTCATGAGAGGCTTCTAGGAAAAGTAAAAAGTCATGGGATAGGTGGCGATGTCCTTTCGTGGATTGCAAACTGGCTAAAAGACAGGAAACAGAGAGTAGGATTAAATGGGCAATTTTCTCAGTGGAAGGGAGTGGACAGTGGAGTGCCTCAGGGATCTGTATTGGGACCCTTACTGTTCAATATATTTATAAATGATCTGGAAAGAAATACGACGAGTGAGATAATCAAATTTGCAGATGACACAAAATTGTGCAGAGTAGTTAAATCACAAGCAGATTGTGATAAATTGCAGGAAGACCTTGTGAGACTGGAAAATTGGGCATCCAAATGGCAGATGAAATTTAATGTGGAAAAGTGCAAGGTGATGCATATAGGGAAAAATAACCCATGCTATAATTACACGATGTTGGGTTCCATATTAGGTGCTACAACCCAAGAAAGAGATCTAGGTGTCATAGTGGATAACACATTGAAATCGTCGGTTCAGTGTGCTGCGGCAGTCAAAAAAGCAAACAGAATGTTGGGAATTATTAGAAAAGGAATGATGAATAAAACGGAAAATGTCATAATGCCTCTGTATCGCTCCATGGTGAGACCGCACCTTGAATACTGTGTACAATTCTGGTCGCCGCATCTCAAAAAAGATATAATTGCGATGGAGAAGGTACAGAGAAGGGCTACCAAAATGATAAGGGGAATGGAACAACTCCCCTATGAGGAAAGACTAAAGAGATTAGGACTTTTCAGCTTGGAGAAGAGACGACTGAGGGGGGATATGATAGAGGTGTTTAAAATCATGAGAGGTCTAGAACGGGTAGATGTGAATCGGTTATTTACTCTTTCAGATAGTAGAAGGACTAGGGGACACTCCATGAAGTTAGCATGGGGCACATTTAAAACTAATCGGAGAAAGTTCTTTTTTACTCAACGCACAATTAAACTCTGGAATTTGTTGCCAGAGAATGTGGTTCGTGCAGGTAGTATAGCTGTGTTTAAAAAAGGATTGGATAAGTTCTTGGAGGAGAAGTCCATTACCTGCTATTAGGTTCACTTAGAGAATAGCCACTGCCATTAGCAATGGTTACATGGAATAGACTTAGTTTTTGGGTACTTGCCAGGTTCTTATGGCCTGGATTGGCCACTGTTGGAAACAGGATGCTGGGCTTGATGGACCCTTGGTCTGACCCAGTATGGCATTTTCTTATGTTCTTATCTATGTAGACTTGAGAATAACAAAAGAAATATTTCTGTGCAGAAAGGGTAGTAGATACACCAAACAGCTTCCAAGTGAAGACAGCAAACCATAACAGAATTCAAGGAAGCAAAGTATAAACATGCATGATCCTTAAATGCAAACCTGAAGGTACTGTGGTACAGCAGGAGTAGACACTTTATGAACCTTGTGGTCATTACCTTCTGTTTCTATGTTAAATATTTACACATACGTTGATAACTTGGTCTAAGCATCCTTATTTCTCAGTTCTTTTATACTGCTAAAGCAGAAACATGCATAAAATACTACCACTCAAGTCAATTTGCAAAACAACCTTGTTCAAAAGAGGGTGGTGAGACAGAGATGACTGATGGCAAGCGAAGGCGTAGGGGAAGAGAGAGCGGGAGACACATAAGGAAGCTGGAGGATGTGCCACACAGCCAGCAGGGACAGTGAAGGAGAAGAGAAAATAGAAAGGAAGCTGTGCACGAGGCACAGCCAGTTCTTCTAGTTAAAGCTGAACATAACAAAGACAAAGTACATGGAAATGTTTAGTAAAACAAAATCTGATCATCTCATGCAGGGGTTAGTCTGGGAGTGCTGGAACCAGACTGTAACCCCTGCTCCTGGCTTCCTTCCTGAGCAGGGGCAGGGAGGGAGTTGCAGTCTGGAGATGTCCTGACAAAGTCCCACTGCCAAAAAAAAATCTGGTGGTGTTAATTAAATCCTTTACTGGAATAATCGATGCAGCAGAGCGCACAATGGCAGCTCACAGGAGGGGTGGTGCATAGAAAACTTTTCAAGTTGGAGGTTTGGTTTGGTTTCTTATTTAATTCGGTTTGGATCAGACTCTTTTATTTCATTTGTTCCATTAAAGGCTGTGGGGGAAGCAATGCGTCTTTTTTTTTTTTTTTTTTTGTCTCTCACTTTGGGGTTTTCCATCCAGGTTTTATGAAACTTGCTGACAGGCAACAGAACCCTAAGACACCGGGAGTGGCACCCAAAGAGGGGCAAAAGAGCACAAACAGTGGAGTGTATACCCCCAAGGCAACAAAAGAGGGGCAAAAGGCATTAGCAGTTGTTTGAAGACCCCGAGGCAGAGAGTAAGGGGTATGGAAGCAGCACACCCCGGCATGCTTCCTACGTACCCTAAGGGTAATTTTCAATAGTGGGCCTGCGTTGGTACAGATGCGCATAAGTAAGTGATCATAACGTTCTATGCGTATTTTATAAACTCTGCAGTCTGATTTGCATTCTTTTTAATATACATGCATCTTCACCTTCTCTAGCTCGCATGCTTGTTTATGAAAGTACATGTATATTCTTTATGCATGTAAACATTATGCCTGCACGTTCCGTGTGCGCTGTCTCTGCTTCTGGTAGCGCAGGGCCATTGCATTAATGGGTCCATCGGCAAGGAGGCCCAGCGTCAGCGCTGCAGATGTGAAGATGCTGGCCGCCCTGACCGGGCAGGAGGAGAGCTGGATCTTTCCGACCACCTGGTGTAAGGAGGATGGCATGTGCCTGGCTGGCCTTCCTCTGCCACTTTAAGCAGACAGCCTCCTACTGCCAAGAGATGAGAGCCTTCAAGGAGTTCAACTCAGGAGCAGCTGAGTGCAGGCGTGGGAAAGATAGTGTTGTTGTTAGAAACTAAGGTGCCAACTTGTATGCTCATCTGCCCCCGCTGTTGCATTACAAAGGCTGTCCTGAAGAAGAAATCTGTCAGCTGGGAGCACTCTGGTTGGCGGATGGCAGGATAACTGGGCTGAATGCAAGGCAACATCAATTTTTTTTCCTGGCAGTGTCTATTATTTTACTATGTTGCTATGGAAGTGTAAAGGGTGGAAGGTATATGGCATGGTCTTCCAAGGGCAGTACTTACACAGAAATGGGATCATAATTCAAAAAAAGCATAACCCGGAACAGAAGGATCCATAAATGCCAAAACAGCATGGAACCTGGGTCAAAGGCTATGACCTAGGAACGAAATGGGGCAGACTGCATGGGCGTCAAGGTTTGTATCTGCTCTCATTTTATGCTTTCAGATTGAGGACTGGCATGCAGCCAGCCTCAGGCAAACAAACCAAACTCACCTTTGGGGTCCCACCTCAGCAGAAGGCTGTCTCAGTACCAGTGCAGGCATATGTTCTGACTTGAAATCTCATCTAAGGGGGATGAAGGGAAAGACTTAAACAGATGTGAATGGATTTGGTCAACAAGGGCATTCCTGCACCTATAGGTACTACATAAGCAATTGTGTACTGTAAAACCCTCTTCTCTGCCCCCACCCCACCTGTTATCTCTCCTGCTGTAGTGATCAAGAAATTTGGGGTTTCTCAGATTTTATGTAACCACAACACTTATAGAACTATACAAGACTAGAGATGTGAATCGTGTCCTCGATCGTCTTAACGATCAATTTCGGCTGGGAGGGGGAGGGAATCGTATCGTTGCCGTTTGGGTGTTTAGAGTATCGTGAAAATCGTTAAAATCGTGAACCGGCACACTAAAACCCCCTAAAACCCACCCCTGACCCTTTAAATTAAATCCCCCACCCTCCCGAACCCCCCCCCCCCCAAATGCCTTAAATTACCTGGGGGTCCAGCGGCGGTCCGTAGCTAAATCAGGGGAAGGGGGAGGGCAGGAAAACCGGCACACTAAAACACCCTAAAACCCACCCCCGACCCTTTAAATTAAATCCCCCACCCTCCCGAACCCCCCCCCCATGCCTTAAATTACCTGGGGGTCCAGCAGCGGTCCGTAGCTAAATCGGGGGAAGGGGGAGGGCAGGAAAAGCAGCACACTAAAACACCCTAAAACCCACCCCCGACCCTTTAAATTAAATCCCCCACCCTCCCGAACCCCCCCCCCCCCCCCCAAATGCCTTAAATTACCTGGGGGTCCAGCGGCGGTCCGGAACGGCCTCCTGCAATTGAATCGTGTTGTCTTCAGCCGGCGCCATTCTGCAAAATGGCGACGGCCATAGACCAACACGATTCGACTGCAGGAGGTCGTTCCGGACCCCCGCTGGACTTTTGGCAAGTCTTGTGGGGGTCAGGAGGCCCCCCCAAGCTGGACCCCCGCTGAACGACCTCCTGCAGTCGATCTCCTGCCGGCGCCATTTTCCGTACGGAAAACGATTCGCGGCAGGAGATCGCTCCCGGACCCCCGCTGGACCCCCAGGGACTTTTGGCCAGCTTGGGGGGGCCTCCTGACCCCCACAAGACTTGCCAAAAGTCCAGCGGGGGTCCGGAACGACCTCCTGCAGTCGAATCGTGTTGGTCTATGGCTGCCGCCATTTCGCAAAATGGCGGCACGGAATGGCGCCGGCTGAAGACAACACGATTCAATTGCAGGAGGCCGTTCCAGACCGCCGCTGGACCCCCAGGTAATTTAAGGCATTTGGTGGGGGATTTAATTTAAAGGGTCGGGGGTGGGTTTTAGGGGGTTTTAGTGTGCCGGTTTTCCTGCCCTCCCCCTTCCCCCGATTTACGATTTTTTGACGATAAATCGGGGGAATTGGTATTGTATCGTGGCCCTAACGATTTTTGACGATTTAAAATATATCGGACGATATTTTAAATCGTCAAAAAACGATTCACATCCCTATACAAGACAGGGAGTAGAACCATTTCCAAATTCCATTAACCTTATTACTAAACTCATAGGTCTCTCTTGTGGATGCTTAGTTCAGACTGTATTTAGAAAGTTTAAACTGTCACTGAATATATTAAGAGCAAGACAAAAGAACCATGTACAGTTTATAAGTGGTTAGTTGGGTGCCATGGTAAAAGTAAAAAGTTATAAAAATAATTAAAAAAAAAAAAAAACCAACTCACTGCAATGTATATTCCTTAGGGCAGTGCTCCTCAACCTTGGGCCACACCTAGCCAGTCAGGTTTTTAGGATATCTACAATCAATATGCATGAGATAGATTTGCATACAACAGAAGCAATGCATGTAAATCTATCTCATGCATATTGATTGTAGATATCCTAAAACCTTGATCCTACATGTCAATTATTCTTCCTTGTGTCGTCGGAAGAGATGCCCGCTGCAATATAAAGGGTGTGTGCCACTGTTTACTGACTAATCTCAGCAGATTATCAAAAAAACCTGGCTTTGCCCCACGGTCCAGCCTGCAGTGTTTATACAGCTATAAAGACTAGTTCTTGTATTATTTTTGGGATGATGTGACCATGTCGGCCTGCTCGCTGTATTTCATCACTGTGTGCACATAAACTGCAATACAGCCCATGTCCTTCTGAATTTGGTACTTCTCCAGCTACAGTAGGTAAGGAATGTGGGGTTTCTGAGATGTTATTACAATAGAGGACAGTCCAACTATTCCACAAAGAGGGAAATTTACAGTCACCCTCTTCCCTATCAGATCTATTTATATGAAGGGCTAATCCCACCTGGTCTACAGTGTTCCTGGAAGTTGGGAGACGAAGCAGGGAATAAACAAAAATACAGAGGGAAATATCCAATAAGATGGCCAGTGGACAAATTATCAATCTAAAGTTAGCTGGATAATTTGTTCCTGATATTCAGTGGGATTAACATTCTGTGGAATTTCCCTGATTAAAGTTATCTGACAAACTCAGGAAAGCCCGGCAGTTGTATTTTGAAGCATTTCCAGTTGAATTTTAATATCAGGTACATCTTCTTCAGCAGCTGTGACTCTTTTTTTCCACTAAAGCTACTCATTTGCCAGAGTCAGATTATAGTCTCAGTTAGAAAGCTTAGTTTTTAATGTAGTTTACCAATATTGGCTTTTAAAGTATACACCACCACTGCGGAGACTCTTTCCACCAATACAGCTTCCAAATCATGAGGTTCTTCGTCGTCATGCACAGTGGCAGCCATCTTGGAATCCTGGGCTTGTGATTTTTCTCTCCTTTTTGCCTGTCCTTGTTGTCATAACTTAATGAAGTAGCAGCGATTAAAATTGATATCTCTGCACACTTGTTTCCCAGATGACAAATGTTCAGGAAAAACTTAAAAAACAATGCATGATGTGACCTCCTCTTATGTTGCTTTAATATTATATTTTTATACATATAGCACCACTCCTCCTTACTTTCTACCTGAATAGATATATTTCATAGTTTTCCATATACTATATTTTAGTCACGGCACATGTTGCAAGAGAAAATCACTCTCTCTTTGTATGCTTCGTACAGACACTGACATTTGCTGCCTACCTACTATGGAAGAGAAGTGCAATCTTACCGTGATACATTATTAAGGAATCCACTGTTTATCTGTGGGATAAGCAGCATGGAATCTAAATAAATAAATAAAAAAATATTGAAATTTTGGGATCCTTTCAGATACTTGTGATTCAGGGCTTGATGGACCTTTGGTCTCACCCAAATAAGGCAAATCTTACGTTCTTATGTATAGTGACAATGTAACCCTCTGACAGAAAGATTACAATTTTTTCTACTGCTAGTAGCACAATTATGATGTAGTGACAGTGACTATAAGAGCATATTTTACTTTCTCTTCTAAATCAGTTTTTTTTATGCTGGAAATTTGAAGTAATGAGTTCTAAAATCTTTGTCTTCTCTTTTTGAGATTCAATAAAGGAAACATGGAGAACAAAATAGTCACTGGCTGCTTAAAATGCTTTTAATTTCACTTTCACCTAGAAAAAAATATTGATAAAGTCAATTCATGCAACTGCCAACTGAGATAGGCTAGTTGAAAAACTGTTGAAACATGATTGATCCTGCTCCTTCCTTGTCACATCCCCAACCGACTTCACTCTGTCTAGCTTTGCTTTCTGTGTAGACGTTAAATGAACTGAACTGAATGAGCCTGAAAGGATTGAATCTTTTGGGGGATTGTGCCCATTTGGTTTGGATGACCATTACTGAACCAAAAATTGACTAATTCGGATTAAATCTCACATTCGGATCATCCAAATGCACATCACCAGTACACAGTCCAAAAGTTACAACCACTGCAGAATCTTCATATCCAGTGCCCACTAGCTCTGAAGTACTCTTTAAAGATGGGATACTACCTTGGCTCTCCCCTTTTTGTTAACTGCCTTCAGTGGCGGATTCCTGCTGATGACCGGCCCGGGGATTCGCTGCCCAAGCTGGCCCAGGAGATACCACGTGGTCTGCCAAGCGTGGCTCTATTACAGCCGCACTCGGCAGACCATGTGACTAGCGTAACCGGCCCACCGCAGGATGCCCGATCTCCCGATAGGACAATCTGCCCCTACCTGCCTTCTGGTGTGCTGATCTCTGTAGTCTTGTATCATGAACTGGAACAATCTCCTGAACAGATGAGCTTCTGTTGATTCCTTCTAAGCACTAACTCTGAAAATAGATCCTCCCATGTTAAAGCAAACCTTCAATGAAATGCAAGGCATATGGGACTAATTCTCCTTTCACTACTCTTCATCTTTTTTGGTTCTCTCAATTTCAAGATCCTCTTTGGACCCCAATATTTCTTCTCTTGAAAGGCCTGAGGGCTCTGACCTTGAGCCTCAGTCATCTTCCCAGGATGGAAGTCTGGCTCATGTTCTTTAATCCAAAGTGGGCTCTTTTACACTGGGTAGTATCAAGGACACTACACATTTCTATTCTTTCTGACCTCATACATCCAGGGTGAGTGAAGACTCTGATGTCTTTAGTAAGGGACACTTTGGTGACAGCCTTACATTGAGAAGAAATAGAACCCTGACTAAGATGAATTACCTGTCCCAGTGGTTCTTTGTAGCTCAGTGTTCTGCTGATTGAACTTATTCTCCAAGGTTGAACTCTAAAAATTGGTATTATTCCACAAAGTGGCTTGTGATAGCGCCTCCTAGTGGATGCATATCTCTCTTTTTCTTATTTTTTTTGTATGCTAGCCTTTATTTTTTATCTCAAAATATGTGTTAACTGTTGTTTGTCGATGTTATGAAGACTTCATATGAATATTTGTGAAATAAATGGATTTGTGTTGGTCTTGTGAAACATATGTTCTATGTAGTGTCTGCCGTACCTGAGTTGTTTGTGGTTCTGTTTATTACACTTGACTTCTGCTGCATCAGTTTCAATTTGTGTTGATCCATCACACACACACACACACACACACACACATGTTCCATAAACACACATATTTAACTTAGGCCTTGATTAGCGAAAGATTAATACAACCTACTGAATAAATTGAATATTCCATTGATTGTCAGAATTCAGAGCTCATCTTAGTGAGCCAGCCCAACATTATTTCATTATATGACCTGAGTTATCTACTCATTTGGCCTGATTTCTTCTTTGTTTTATATTTTGTTATTCTTTACCCTGATGTAGTTTTCTTGATCACATCAATCAATGTACCTTGATCTGCCATGCGATAATTGATTTTTATATGTTTCTAGTTGTTATGCCTTTTTGCAAGTGCCATGATTTAGATTTTCTAAATTAATGATATAATTTGAGGTCATGCAATTTTTACACTTGTAGAAATCTCCAGTCCTAAAATTTCTGTTATGTGATTTCTTGAAATGCTCTTCTATCTCTATTTATAAACTAGTTTATTTACATTTGGGATTCCAGAGGGGAAGATATTATTTTTCCTTATTTCTGTTTTTTTATTTTACTTCATTTCTTCCTTTTCCTGTGCAAAGACTCACACTGATGGTTTAGCAACCACACTGATGGTTTAGACCACATAGCATGCTAAAAATCTTCTCACAGAGTCAGCTGTCACTTGTTTCTATGATTATCCCCAATTACACTCAGACACACCATCGATCTAAGAGGGGTATTAGCCTCCCCTTCCCCAGAAGCACCTGAAGACGAAGCAGTACAACTAGCCCTCAACTACATTAACAGCATATACCCCTTGACCAAAACTCATTTAGATGCCTTCCCATCCACAGATGGGTCACCTCTTGGACAGGTGACTGCCACAGTTGAATTTGGAATGTCCATACAGCGATTGTTTTCACTGCTACATGTTGTTGTCATAATACTGAATAGCACCATCAATACCCTACAGGACTAGCATGATGAATTGGACTTTTGCTATGCCTTTGCCTACCATGCATATGCTTCTGCCTTCGATGATTTGGATCTTCCATCACTGCAGCCATGCCCAGGATGCCCAGATTGAAAATTATGGTCAACTCTTCATCTGCAGTGCAAGATCAAGTAACTACTATCCGTCAGCGCTTAATGATGGACATGCATGAGCTTCCCCATGAATCAGATGGGTAGGGAAAAACAGTGGGCTTAGCCAAGGACGGGTAAGATTTCTTCACCTAAGGCTAGCTTAGGATGTAAGGGACAACCTAAGACAGGCACCAACGGCCCTGCCCATATGTGAAGGGTTTCTAGGCGTAACCCTTCAAGAGGGGGATGGATGTTGTATTATGCATCGACTTTCTAAGGCACCTCTTTCTGCTGTATTCCTGAATACTAGTGTTTAGACAAAGAAAGCAGAGGACCCTGACTATGTGCTGGAATGCAATGAGCCAACACCCCAGACCCATTAGCTGATTGGTCTAATACATTCTCAAATCAAATGTACTGCACTTATCTAAAAACAACATTCTGAATATGCTCTGATTGGTCAGTATGAAGGGTATATACTGTTATACACATTGCTGTAAAACTTGAGTAACTGGGTGTTAATAAAATTGTGTAGACCTATGTTACTCCCCGGAACAAAATTATTTCCTCGTGCTTTGTTCCGGTCCCTGTCCCTTTTGTCTCTGTCTTTCTCTAATTAAAGCTTCTGATTACACACTGCTGCAGTAGTTGCTTTAGAATAAACAGCACCTGACCCAAAACATGCTACAGATGTAGCAAACATCCACTCCTGGAATTTCACAGCTATCTTCCTCTACTTCTGGCTGTTTCCATCTGTCATCTGTGAATCTGCTCACATTTGGCTGACTTTCCTGTCCTTCAAGTAAGTCAAAGGGTGAAATAAAGGAGGAGGCAAGGGCTCCAAGATGAAAACGTTATTCCAGGGATCAAGAAGGAACTGAAAACACTTAGTCTCAGCAGCTGAACATGTAGCAGCTGGTTTATTCTTTGGCCTAAAGCGTTTATTGTGGAACCCTTGGGACAATGCCCATTTTGTTTTGACATTGGCCTTTTTAATGCATGCTATTTCAGTAGGGATGATGAACTGAAGACCCCAGAACCATAATTAAACAAGCAAATATATTTGTGCTCCCCTGCTCCCACCCTCCCTTCTCCACTCTGATCCCCAGTCCTTTACATTCTCTCCATTCTTTCCCCTAGCATGGATTGTAGGATAGTGGCATACTTGCTGGCTTTTCACCCACTACCAGTCCACATTTTCAGTAATTTTTCCATCCCCCAAATGGTTTTGCAGCCCAGGTAGCTGCCCCTCTTCCACACATACTAGTTTACTGCAGCTGCCAGCTGCCCATCATCAGAGGACAGGAGGATTGATAGAGATGGAGGGGCAGAATGAAGGCTCAAAATGAGGAAGCACTTCAGGCCAACAAGATGCTGCAATTAGTGAACCCTCACCCTACTGGAGTGCCTAAAATAGTGCAGCAGCTCTTTTTTCTCTGCTCTAGGGTCACAGCTGAATGGCAGCAAAGCAGAGTATCCCTGTTCCAGCGACTGACATTTTTCCCCGAAACAGGAAGTGCACACAGGGACTAGAAGTGTGTTCTTTCTTGTTGTCCCCACTCTGTCAGCGGGAAGGGAAAAAAGCAACCTGGAGCGGGTGATTGGGATGGGGGGTGAGAGGCCACTAGAAGGGTAATGAGGGTATGAAAAATGCAGAGAAGAGTTGGAAAACAGTCAATTGAACAGGTGATGGAGGGAAGAGAGAAAACAGCCATGGCTGGCTGGGTGTGTGAGGGGAAGGAGAGGATAAGAGTAAAGGAAGGAGTAAGGGACAGAAGAGGACAGAGGCTGATATGTGAGAAAGGGGAGGAGGAATGAAAGGTCTGAAGGCCCAAGAGGACGGATGTTAGTATCTGGTTGACACTAGTGCAGAAACCAGTTTAGTACTGAACCTGAACTAAACACCACAAAATTTGTGATAAACAAACAATATGATGACTATTTTCCAGTGCTAGATTTAATTCCTTAATCTAACTACAATACAGAGAAACGTTGCCCTGCAACTGCATTGCTGGTGTGCAAATTAAGCTCTGCCCTTCTCCCCAGTGCTCTCCAGCTCCATCCCACTCCCTCCCTCTGTATTGTCCAATCTACTCTTTGCTATCATACAGTAAACCAGAGCTTAGGGGCCGATGCAATATAAAGTGCGGAAAGCAGGCGCTGAAAAGTCAACGCCGGCAGGGGGTGCGCCATGCAATACCCAAATTAGGGGGTCACGCTAGCAAGGAGGCGCTAGGGTCACTTGGGCGACCTTAGCGCCTCCTTGCTAACACAACCCCGCCACGGCTGCCGGTTATGAAGACCGATGGCGGTAAACTCGGCGTCGGTTTTCATAACTGGCCCTCTGACAGTAATGAAAATGGCTGGCGTTAATAGCCGAGATGCACATTTATTTTTTTGCATGCAGAGTGAATGGGTAATTGCCTCATTCGCGTGCATTTGCATGTGATGAGCGCTATTACATTCGCTCCGCCTCCGACACGGCTGAGCGCACTGTATTGCATCGGCCCCTTAGTGTGCACTCTTAACACACATCTCAGTTATGCACTTCCTATAATTCACAGTATTTTCTTGTCCTTGGATGGGCTTTTACTACTAGTCATTTATATTTCGGTAAACTTTACGTTTATTGATAATCAAATATTTTAGGCACATCAGTGCAAACAGTGATTATTCTCAAACATTCTTTAGAAACAATTTTCCACTCCATTTAAGCAACATTGCACGTTTAATATAGTTTCTGTAATTTAAACTTTTTTTTCTAGTGAGTTTTCTAGTGCCTTTGAGAGTCTCAGGGTTGCTTTCCCTAGAAACTGAAGTGCCCCACTTGTCAGCAGCACAAGTGTTCCCATGCTACTCTGCAAACATGCATCAGCCCTGCTTTGGAGAGACCACCTTCTAGGGGTGAAAGGGAAATCAGTATCCATGCCTGTGACATCTCTGGCCCATCTGCTGAGACTGTCAACAATAGTGCCAAACTCTGATGGTGTCTATTGGCAACTAAACCAAAATCATCCTATCTTTCTTTGCAAACCACTTTCAAATGGCAATGAGGTTCAGTCTCTACCAATCTGAGTCAGATCTGAACCAGTAACAGAGGTGAAAGACTGTAACCTCTCTCCACTCTCTGAGCCATCTCCTAATGCACTCAATCAAGCCGTAACAGCATTGCTATATTGTGAAACTCGGCTCATTCCAGTAGAGTAATGACAACGTGGTCATCTCTTCCTTGCCAAAGCATCTCCCCTTCAAAGTGAACCAATCCATGCTTCCTTGCTCTTAGAAGTACCCCGACTACTTTATTGGAAATTGTCACATAAGCTTCAAATAGTCTTCCAAAGGTCACTCTGGTTTTTCCATCCTGCTCCTCACCAATGCTTCGAATGACAGAACAGAGCTCCTGCACCTCCTTTCCCACGTGCCTGTGCGCCTCTTTGCCTCTCTGCTCGGTTTTGGAGCCGTGTGTGGGTCTCCCATATTCAGGATCTTTCCTCTGGTAATGGACAGTCAGGGCGGCGCCCTTCTGGTTGCTGAATGGGTTATGCTGCTGATAGCTGATACGTTCCTGGGCCCAGCTTTGCCAGCTCTTCTTTAGATCCCCCACAGGACCGACCCAGGTTTTGGCTCCTGCTCTATCACTGGTCATGGCTTGTCATAGGAACCTGATTGCAGCCAGGAGGAAAGGTTTGAGCTGCTGTCCTCACTTGAATCAAGGCTGAATTAAGTCTGTAATAAAAGCAAAACAAAACCGTTTGCTTAGCACCAAGCTTTTGTTATACCATATTTCATTCTTAGTCCTGCTGCAAGCAGATTCAGAAAACTTTATTTACAGAACAGACTGCAGTTTTCAAAATTCCAACTATATGTAGGCAGAACAAAATGCCCACACCCATTCTATGAAACAAGTGTTGCTGTGATCCTAACAGTGCAACAAACAAATGTGGACGGTGTCAGTGAAGCTCAGGAGGCATGTTAAACAGTGAGAACCGCATAATAGTGAGCAAAAGAAATAGCTTTAACAACATCTGAATGTCATCACTATTCAAGGACTGTCTACTGCTACAGAGAGCTATATTGTTAAATCATGGCTTGCTTTTTTGAAATGTTTACTTACGAGTGTTACAGGGATTCTGTTACAACCCTTCTCCCTTTCCTTTGAGCTCAGCCCAGCAAGTCCTCCTTGGTCTAAAAAGTCGCAGGTCCAACACTGACAGCACAACCAACCAGTCACTGAAAAGCAAGTTAGCCAATTGCTGCAAAGAGGAGGGATTTTATTTCCTCCCACATGATGCTAAGTGTTTACTGACTGCTCATTTAAAGAGCAATGTTTATTTATAGTTTGCATTTTGTGCTGCACTCAGTAACACCATAAATGCTCTGTCTTCCTAAGGACCATTACAGCTATGAATATACAATATATCTTAGAAAAAAACTAAATTCCTAGCACATACAAGCAGTGATATATACTAATAAAACATACTAAAAATATAACTACAATTACATGCATATTTATAACACAAACATATACAACTATATTGTAGAAAATTTAGCATCACTGTAAGTATTGTTAAATGGCTCACTATAAATCTGTGGCCGGCTAGAGCGTATAGTATGCACTGAATAAACTTTTACATCATGAGGAGGTTTGGAAACACAATCTGAATATTAATATTAATGGAGAAATTACTTACCTGATAATTTTGTTTTTCCTTAATGTAGATAGATGGACTCAGGACCAATGGGTTTATGCTCCCCTGCCAGCAGCTGGAGACTGAGCAAGCTGACGTCACAGTATATATAGCCCTGCAGTGACCCCAGTCTGCCAGTATTCTCTTCAAAAGCAACTGAGGACAGACTAGCAAAAAACATGATTAAAAATAGATAACCAGAACTGTACTCAACCAACTATAGACTCAGGAAACAAATCGGAAACCGATCCAAGGTGCTGACAAGCAAGGAAAAACAAGCTGATCGGTGAAAAAACAGCCTTTATTGGAAAAAGCTTTTTCCAATAAAGGCTGTTTTTTCACCGATCAGCTTGTTTTTCCTTGCTTCTCAACCAACTATAAACACTGAACTCACGAAAGATTCTAGGTACCCCAAGCTAAGGGCTGGATGAACACTTACCAGTAATCCCTTGGGACCCAGAGCCCCACAGGAGGACTATTGACACGCTCATGTGCAGCCAAGGGTGGGAAGCTGAGTCCTTCTGTCTACACTAAGGAAAACAAAATTATCAAGTAAGTAATTTCTCCATGTCCTAGCATGTAGCAGGTGGACTCAGGATCAGTGGGATGTATCAAAGTTACTCCCCAACAGGGTGGGAGGCTGCCCGCAGTCCAGTCAACGTCGCACATGCAAAGGCTGCATCTTCCCGGGCCTGCACATCCAGACGACAAAACCTGGAATAAGTGTGCAAGGAGGACCACGTCACAGCTCAGCAGATGTTGACAGGAGACAGGAAGTGACGTCACTTCCCATGCCGGGAGACTTTTAGCGGTGCTCTCTGCCCCCGAAGCTATTTCAGCTAGAAACTTGCCTTTAAACCCCTCGTTTTGCGGCGATCTTTAGCCTGTCCAGCGGCGGATATCAGTGGGAACATGGCCGGGAAGAAAAAATCAGTGGACCTCAAAAAATATTCTTATACAAAAGGTGGCGAAGTCCCGGACCCCATGGACTACAAAATGGCGGCGGGAGCGGAGTCGGAGGACTCGGAGGCCGAGGGGCCCGATCCGGAGCTCGTGGACTCCGATCGTCCGCTGCGTGCCGAAATGCGCTCCTGGTTTATGGAGCTGCGGAACGACATCAAGGGATTCAAAAATGAAATCACTGAAACGCTGCAGGAAATATGGGAGGACCAAGCGGCCCTAGGCCGCCGGCTGGATGAGGCGGACACGCGGCTGGACGAGCAGGAGGAAAGATGGCTGCAACAAACTACGGCAGTTGCAGGGTTGAAAACAGCTCAGACAGATTTGGAGGATAAGCTAGAAGACCTGGAGAACAGGACTAGACGTTGCAACCTCCGCTTTAAGGGCGTAGCTGAAAAGGAGGAGTACCAGGACTGTGTAAGTCTCATTAAAAAACTTTGCCATCTGATCATGGGGGATCCGGTGACTGAAGAGGAGGGCACGGCCACTGAGCCGGTGATTGAACGAGCGCATAGGTCCCTGGGACCCCAAGTTGGAAATAGACCACGCGATATCGTGGTCTGCTTTCATTCTTTTGCGTACAAGGAAAAGCTTGCAGCGGCAGCCCGTCGCCACAGAGTGTGGAATTGGGATGGCAACGAAATCTCCATATATGCGGACTTAGCCTCTAGCACTCTACGCAAGCGCTTATCTTTTCGTCCTGTCACCATAGCACTTACCACTGCTTCAATCCGCTACAGATGGCTATTTCCTTTTAGCTTGTGGTTTCAGGCGGAAGGGAAATCCTATAAAATTCGCACGCTGGACTCCGCAGTTCCGGTCTTAAAAGAACTGGGACTCAAGGTGGACTTCCCGGCGTTAAAAGAAGCGGGATTGACCAACTCTAAACCAGCGACTCCTCGATGGCAACGGGTCAACAACGGAGGACGTCGGCTTCGCAGAAATGCCAGTGGTGCTGGGGTGGCTGCAGTTGGCACCTGAGCTGCCTGGACAGTATATCTGCTATGTAAAGCACAGAATGGTTTTATAGCTGCATATATGCTATGTTCCCATCCATGCTACCTGTTAGGTTTGGCAAGAACGTGGGTACAGTCACTTTCAGTTTTCCACGTTACAGTTCAGTAGTAAGTAAGGGATGCTTCGGGGGCAAGAGAGAGAGAGCACCGCCCTCTGGCATGGTTTCTTCCTCCCAACTTCTTCCTGGAGGGTGGAAATCCATCCGGGGTATTCGGGGGAGGGGGGGTGGGGGCAGGTGGGGGGGTTTTGCTTCACAGTATCCACACTATTATTGTGGAGGGAAGGTTTCCTGGATCAAGCATGGTTTTGGGTCTACAACTGGAGGGGAAATGTCCGGTCTGCTACTGGGCGGAGCTGGGTTCATTCTGCAAGCTCCGACCGCTCTCGCCTACGGGGAGTGGTGAGGGATGTTGCATCTAATGGCATCTATCACCTTCCTTTCTCTTAATGTTAAGGGTTTAAATTCGGGCAGGAAAAGGAAGCTTTTATTCCAGGAGGTGGAGCGATTATCTGCTGGGATTGTTTATTTACAGGAAACACACCTTCTTCAGTGGTATGAGGGCCTACTACGATCTAATATATATCCAACTCAATTCTGGGCGGCAGCAACCCCTGGTGCAAGGTATTCGGGTGTTGGCATTCTCTTTCATAAAGATATACAATTTGAAGTGCAGAACATATGCTTTGACCCTCAGGGCAGGTTTTTACTCCTTAATGTGGTAATAGGTGGGGAACCTTATACTTTGTGTTCTGTATATGGTCCCACTTCTCAGAAGGAAGCATTTTATCTCAAGTTGTATCAGATATTAGCGGCTAATGCAATGGGGAGCGTTGTTATGGGAGGGGATTTTAACTTAACGCTCAATCCTCGTCTGGATAACTCTACTGGATCTAGTTCTGACTCAGCCCTTGCTCGGAAAGCTCTAAGGAAGATCCTCACCCTTATAGCGGGGGTGGACGTATGGCGCTCCAGTTATCCCTCTTCCCGTTGCTATACCTTTTTCTCGGCCCCACATAATAGTTATTCCCGATTGGATATGTTTATGATTGACAAAACTAAACTTAACGCTGTACAAGCTGTTGATATTGAGCCAACAGTCTGGTCTGACCATGCCCCCATTTGGTTTACCTTAGATGTGGGTCAGTCTGATGCTGGCCAACGATTTTGGCGGTTGAATGATTCCTTGCTGGAGGATAACCTTTTCCAGAAGCAGATAGCTCGGGAAATTCAGGATTACATTCGTCTTAACGATACAGGAGAGGTGGGGGATGGGGCGGTATGGGAAGGACTGAAATGTGTATTGCGGGGAACTTGCATAGCGCGTGCATCCTATGTCAAACGATGTCGGGAGCGGGAGCGCCAGACTTTGTTAGCAGATCTATCCAAATTGGAACGGGATCATATGCGGGGAGGGGGGACTTCTACAGTATTACGGGATCATATACAGGTACTAAAGGATAAGATCAGGGCTCTAGACTCAGCTCGGATAGCTTATCAATTGGAAAGGGCCCAGCAGCAATTTTTTGAGGGAGGGAATAAAGCTGGCCGATACTTAGCGCAATGTCTTAAAAGGAAACAAGCTCAGGCTCACATTGCTAAACTTAGGGCTCACTCGGGGGGATTTTGCACTGATAATACCTCAATTAGACAATGTTTTCATCAATATTACTCGACCCTGTATAAGGCGGATACTGATATTGAGCCGGCCGCGGTTGCAGCTTACCTCTCCCGGCTACCTCTTCCCCAGCTGACTTCAGCTCAAAGGCAATTTCTCGATGGCGATATTACGTCCATAGAACTAGAGGAAGCTATTAATTCTCTAAAGGTGGGCAAATCGCCGGGACTTGATGGCTTCACGCCACGGTTCTATAAGCAATTTGCGGCGGCCTTGTCCCCTATTTTGCTGAAGTTTTTTAACTCTCTTCGGACAGGCTCCTCACTGCCGGCTCAGACTAATATGGCTGGGATTACCTTACTGGTCAAACCTGGCCGGGATCCTACTGATTGTGGTTCGTACAGACCCATTTCATTGCTAAATATTGATGTTAAGTTGTTAGCAAAAATATTGGCGAATCGCTTAAATTGTTTCATTACTCACCTGGTTGGGGCCGACCAATCTGGGTTTATCCCGAGTCGCACTACTGCTGATAATGTGCATAAAATTATTGATACCATATGGTTTGCCCAAAAACATAGACTACCTGCGCTGGCTTTGTCAATAGATGCGGACAAAGCTTTTGACCGGGTGCACTGGACTTATCTCTTCCAGACATTGAGGTGTATGGGTTTCGGTGCCTCCTATTTGCAGTGGATGGGTCAGCTTTACAATTCTCCCCGGGCCTGTTTAAAAATCAATGGCGGTTATTCAGCTCCTTTTGAGGTGCGAAGGGGGACTAGACAGGGATGTCCACTCTCACCGCTCCTTTTTGCATTATTTTTGGAGCCGTTCGCCATCAGCATACGCAGAAATACGAAGATATCCGGAGTACCCATGGGTGATCTCACAGCCAAAATCTCTATGTATGCCGATGATATAATGTTTACCCTCACGGATCCAGCGCAGTCTCTAGATGGTGTCATTGAGGAGATGGAGGCCTTCGGGAGGGTTTCTGGTTTCACAGTTAATTGGGTTAAATCGGAGATACTTAATATCAATTTACACTCCCGATCGGCTAGTCACCTGCAGGAGCTGTTTCCTTTTAAATGGGCCACATCACAAATTAAATATTTGGGGATCCAGTTGAGTGCTACTCAAGATTTATTTAACATAAATTACACCCCTCTTTGGAGTAAATTGGCAAAGGATATGGAGGAGTGGAGCCGCTACCAGATCTCCTGGCTAAGAAGAATGGCCGTTTTCAAGATGACTATTCTCCCTAAAATACTGTACCTGTTTCAGACCCTCCCGGTTCAGGTCCCTGTATCTGCGTTAAAACAGTGGCAACGGTGTTGTATGAGTTTCATCTGGGGGGGCCGCAGGCCTCGTGTGGCCCGGAGAGTGTTAACCCAACCTAAACGTAAGGGCGGTTTGGGAGTGCCAGACCTTGCTTGCTATTTTAGGGCGGCCCAGTTCAAAAAATTGGTAGACCTCCATCTTACCAGACGACCGAAGCAATTGGCGCTTCTTACTCAGGAACTTCTTGGTGATAATCCACTCCACAGTTTTATCTGGCAACCTAAACACACTTGGCTGGTAGATTTGGATGTGGTATTGCCTCCCTCCACCCGCATGCTGTTTAGTGTATGGCACCGCTATGGTGCTTCGCTGGTGGGCAATAGGGCGTATCATTTTAGCACTTATATACATACCAACAAAACTTTTCGCCCCGGCTTTGAGAGCTCGGCATACTCAGTGTGGAAGAGGCGTGGAATTCTGACCTGGGGGCACGTTTGGGGTAGTTCCTCTTTGCGCCCTTTTACTGACCTTCAGCGGGCTTATGACTTGCCTGAGTCGGCCAATTTCTGCTACTTACAATTGGCTCACTTTGCTAGAACTAATTTACTGGCCACACATTTTGCTCAGGGTGAGTCCGATTTTGAAAAGTTATGTGAGAGGGCTCACAGTGGTTCTAAAATATTATCCAGGCTGTATCAAATGTTACTGATACGAGAGGACACCATGTATACCTTTCAAAAGGCCTGGGAGCAGGACCTGCAGGTTAACTGGACACCCCAAAAATGGAAATCGATTTTTCAGAATTTGGGCAGGGGACATATTGCTGCCTCTCTAATCGAAAATTCTTACAAACTATTATACAGATGGTATCGGTGTCCCTCTCATCTGCATAAATTTCTGCCCTCCTATCCAGATACCTGTTGGAGAGGATGTATAGAGGAGGGTACGTTCTTGCATATGTGGTGGACTTGCTCTCATGTCAGGATGTTTTGGGGGTCGGTGTTCTCTTGGTTACGTGAATTCTTACCTGGATTGCCTGTTTGCACACCTGCACAAGTGTTATTAGGAGGGGGGCTGTCTGGAGTGTCTCAAACTAGTCACCAGTTAGTTCAATATGTCTTCACAGCCAGTCGCTGTGAGATAGCCCGTTTGTGGAAATCCCCTAACCTTCCGACGCTAAAGGATATCCAACACAAAGTATGGAGGATTTATTTATTATCCCAAATTACAGCTTGTAAACATAAAAGCATATCGCGCTTTACATCAATCTGGCTGCCCTATCAAAAATGGCTTACCAAAGTGGCGGGGGTATCGATAACCTGAATATTGTACAGCTGCTGTATGGACCCATTGTTGCTGTGCGTCCCCAGGGACTCTTACCATGGTTTAGTGGCATTCAGGTGTGGGAAGCCTTTGTTTTTCCTTTTCATTTCTGTATAACTGTGAAGCTTGGGGGGGGGGGGGGGGTAAGGGTTAAATGAACCATGAAAGTTACGGGACAGGCTAAACGCCTGAACTCTTTATATTGTTGATTGATTTCTGATTTTAGTTGCGACTGTTCATTCTGTATTCTCACTTGACAATTGAATACCCGGTTTGATGTGTTTATCTGTTGGTTCAATAAAAAGCTTAAATCATAAAAAAAAAAAAAAAAAGATGTTGACAGGAGACAACAGACTAACCTCCGCCCATGATACTGCCTGAGCTCTAGTGTAATGAGCCCTAACCGGAGTAGGCAATGGTTTTCCAGCAACCACATACTTGGCCATGACCACCTCCTTGATCCAATGAGCTATGGTAGCCTGCGAAGCCGGAGTGCCCTACTTACTCATGACATGGAGAAAACACAGGCAATCTTTCTTTCGAAAAGACTCAGAGACCGCCAGATACCGCACAACAAGATGCTTAACATCCAAGGAGCATAAAAGGCGAAACTCTTCCGCATCCACGACCTTATCCAGGGATGGCAAGGAGATGGACTGATTCAAATGAAAGTCTGAGACTACCTTGGGCAAGAAGGATGGAACAGTATGCAGCTGTAACGCCCCCGGAATCACTCGAAGAAACAGCTCCCAACAAGACAAGGCCTGTAGCTCAGAAATCCAACATACAGAACATATAGCCACCAGGAACACAGTCCTCAAAGTCAACAACTGTAAGGAAAGGCTACGCAGTGGTCGGAACGAAGGGCCTGGCAAAAAGTCCAGCACCAAATTAAGACTTCACAATGGAACTGGTAACATCATGGAGGCCCAAGGTGCTTCACTCCCTTCAAAAGAAGGGCCACATCAGGATGAGACGACAAAGAAATACCATTTACCAGGCCTTTGAAACAGGCTAGAGCTGCAACCTGCACCTTCAAGGAATTAAGGGCCAAGCCTTTATTCAATCCAGCCTGCAAAAAAAATTCAGAATGAAAAGGTTCTTAGCTGAACGAGGAAGAACACCCCGCTCCTCAAAAACTTTCCAAACCTGCACATAAGCCAAAGAAGTGGAGAACTTGTGAGCACGGAGTAAAGTGCAATCACCACAGAGGAATAACCACACTTTAACAGGCGAACCCCCTCAAGGGCCAAACCATAAGACAGAATCGAGCTGGATCCTTGTGAAAAAATGGTCCCTGCTGTAGCAGATCCATGTGTGGCAGAAGATGAAGGGGGGCCTCCAAAAGGAGTTGTCGCAAACCTGATTACTATAGACGCCTCGGCCAGTCCAGCACCACCAGGAGTACTAGCCCCCGTGGCCTTCGATCTTGTGAATTATCCTGCAAAGCAAGAGCCACGGAGGAAAGGCAAAAGCAATCTATCATGGGCCAGACCTGTACGAGAGCGTCTAGTTCCAGGGACCACAGATCTCTCCTGCGATTGTAGAAACGAGGAACCTTCGCATTTCAAGAAGTTGCCAGCAGGTCTTGGAATGGAAGGCCTCAACAATCCACAATCACCTGAAACGCCTTGGCTGACAAAATCCTCTCTCCTGGATCCAGACTTTCCCTACTGAGAAAGTCTGCTCTTATGTTGTCTTTTCCTGAAATGTGAGAGGTCGGGTTCTTCTGTAGATGATCATCCGCCCATTCCATCAGCTGGTCTATTTCCTGTGATACCTGCTGGCTCTTGGTTCTTCCCCTGGCAATTGATATAAGCCTCCATCGTCGCATTGTCTGACATCACATGAACTGCTCGATTCCGCAGCCTATGGCTTAACTGCAAGCATGCCAGCCGTACCACCCAGGCCACCAGGCAACTGATGTTCCAGTGGGACTCTTCGGTATTCCAATGCCCCTGGGCCGTTAACTCCGGACAATGAGCCCCCCCAACCGTGTAGACTCACATCTGTCGTGAGTACCAACCAGGCCGGAGAGGACAGGGAACTCTCTTTTTCAGATGATCCTCCTACAGCCACCACTGGAGGTGGGAACAGATTTCCATCGACAAATGGAGACGAACCGCATAATCCTGAGACTGCGGGTTCCAACGAGATAGCAGAGTGTGCTGAAGAGGCATATGCACCCTTGCCCACGGCACCACTTCCAGGGTAGCTGCCATCAAGCAGAGTACCTGAAGGTAGTACCACACCATCGGGCATATGGCATTCATTAACTGACACGCTTGAGACGTTAATCTCTGGATCTGAACTTTTGTTAGGAAAACTCAGTCCTATCCCATGCCGAACTAGACCCTAGATACTCCAACAACTGGGATGGTTGAAGATTGCTCTTGGTCAGGTTCACCACATGAGCTCCTGCAATAAGGAGATCACCCTGCGTGTCACCAGGCGGCTCTCTTCTTGAGACATGGCTCCAATCAGCCAGTCATCCAAATATTGGTGCACCAGAATTCCTTCCTTTCTCAAGGCCGCCACTATTACCACCATAATCTTGTAAAATGTTCTGGTAGCAGTGGCTGGACCAAAAGGCAGCGCTCGAAACTGATAATGGTGCCCCAACACTGCAAAGCGTAGAAAGCACTGGTGTTCCAATTGGATGGGAATATGAAGGTAAGCCTCTGACAGAGCCAAGAAGTCAGAAATTCCCCCGAATGCAATGCCATTATCACAGAGCGTAAGGTTTCCATTTGAAAATGAGTCACCTTCAAGTGATGGTTGACCCTGTTGAGATCTAGGATGGGACGAAAGGAGCTCTCCTTCTTGGGTACAACAAAATAAATGGAATATCGCCCCATACTTTCTTGAGATGTGGGCACCGGAACCAAGGCCCTCAGTCTGAGAAGCCTTTGAAGCATAAATTCCACCGCCTGCTTCTTCTGCGGGGTTTGGCAAGGGGACACCATGAACACATCCCCAGGAATACTGCGAAATTACAGCACATACCGTTTGCGTATCACCTCCAGGATCCACTGGTCCGATGTAATCTCGACCCACCTCTGATAAAAAAAAAAAAAAAGAGAGTGAAACGTCCTATTTCCTGTTCCGGAAGGTGGGTCAGCAAATCTTCATTGGGAAGCTCAGGAAGGTCCAGCATCGAAGCCCATTCCTCTCTTGGGCTGTCAGGAACGAAAAGACTGAGACCTCCCGAAAGGCCTAATCCACTGAAAGGTCATCCCTCTGTAGGAATGAAAACGCCTGGAACCTCGGACACAACCCCTCATACCAAAAGGGCACTGTAACTGTTTCTTATCCTCTGGCAACCGAGGCACTGAAGACTCATCCCACTTACTGGCCAGTTTCTCCAACTCACTCCCAAACAAAAGCGAGCCTTTAAAGGGCATCTTGTTAAGACTGAGATTGGAAGCTGCATCAAGCTGGCCAATTTCACAACCAGAGTTGATGCCTGGCCACAGTCACCGAAGCCACTCCTCTGGCCAAAGTCTGGACCAAATCATAGCCTATGTCTGCTAAAAAGGCGGAAGCAGGCTCCATAACCACTCTGGAATTCCCTCCAGATTCATCAACCTCTTGAGAGAGAACCAGAAAAGATCTCGCCACTAGGGCGCAACAGGAGGCAATCTGTAAATTCATCGCTTAAGAATAGCCTTAATCCTTCTATCATGTACATCCTTCAAGGCCGCTCCTCCCTCTATGGGGGGAGTCGTCCGCTTAGAAACGGCACATACCAGAGCATCCACTTTGGGAAACTGCAAATTCTCTCTCAAAACCAGATCCAGGTAATACAGGCCTTCCAATGTCCGACCCCCTTTAAAATTTGCCTCTGGGGCATCTCATTCCAGATCAATCAATTCCTGAATGCATCCATCACAGGGAAAAAGCAAGAGGCTTTACGTAAGGAAACCAAAATGGGATTCTTCCTCGGCTCTGACATTGTATCCAAACCAGGGACACCCAGCTGTTTCAAGGTCTGGGCGATCAGGCCCGGCTGTTCATTTCTATGAAAGAACTGCAACCTGGTTCCAGCCCTGGAGGAATTTCCACATCTTCCAGGGAATTAGGATCAACCTCATCGTCAGTGCCATCCGGATTCCTGTCAGGAACACCCGCAGAGAGCCAGGGCGAGCCGTGCTGCTTAAACATAGGAATGGAAGAGGGAGGAGCTACCAACTGAGAGTCCGACCAGACAGAAATGGGGGAAGTGGAGGACTGCTCCTGAAGAAAGGCTTGTAATCCTTGAAATAATTCCACCCAAGAAAAAGCAGCTGGGTCCAGACCAAGCTCAGAAGGAACTGGAGCTGGTCCCACAGAACTGCCCTTGCCAGCGGAGGAGCCAGTCAAGGGAAAACCAAGGTCTGGCAACCCTCCAGTCAAGACCGTAACCAACCCAGCATCAGAATGGGAAGAGCCAGGCTTAGCAAAATCTGAGGAAGACGACTCTCCCTGAGCGTCTGAGCAGTGCTAACACAGGTTAGAAGCCAGGTCAGGCTGAGAAGCCCTAATATGACAGGCAACACAAATAAGAAGACGCTTAGGCTTCTTCTTACCGGCACCATTGCTATGGTAAAGTGTGTTGGTATGGCTCACACTCAAAAATGAAATGCGCCCAAAAAACAAGTGCCTAGAAGAAAGCGAGGTATGGCACACGCACAAACTGTGTGCCAAGTTAAGCGCGTAAAAGTTTTATGTGCGTGAAAAGTGTTCCCGCACACTGCGCACGCTGATGGCCTGTAGAGTTCAGCAGGACACGCACAAGAGTGTGAAAACGGCCACCATGTCCTACCTCGAGCTGTGCAAGAAAAAGCCTAAGTGTGGGGGCCTAGCCCACCGGGGGCCACTCAACCTGCAAGGCTGCCCAGTTTTCCAACCCTAAAGGGAGCAGGAAAGAACATCAGTGTGGCGAACCAAGAATGGAGACTGGAAGAATTCCTGAAATCCCTCTGTCTCCGATTCAGGTAAAACTTTATCTTTTTTTTTGTTAAACCTTACCTGAGCTCAGCGCTTACCAGCTGAGTACAGAGATGGTCTCCAGCTACAGGGGAGAGGGCATCTGCCGTCACTGCCATCCTCGGCCTCCTGAATCCGTTGCCTATCAGCCGAACTAGCAGCTTAGTCCACGCCGGGAAACCCAGCTCCTGGACCAAGGCACACCTCAGAGAGACCACGGAAATTGCCTCAGAGATTCTCAACTGGGGGAGGGACCTTTAGGTATCACCACAGGAGAGCAGGGATTTATTTTCCTGAATTTAGAATTTCAGATTTCTTCTTCCAAAAAGCTTGAAGCAATCCCCATAAGGAGATGTACATCCACCATCTGCTGGAGACGGAGAATACTGGCAGGCTGGAGTCACTGCAGGGTTATATATACTATGAAGTCAGCCTGCTCTGTCTCCATCTGCTGGCAGGGGAGCATAAACTCACTGGTCCTGAGTCCATCTATCTACACGCTAGGAAAAAGCCAGTTTGCCCTGTCTTCCTCTCCCAAACAATTCCCAATGACAAAAAAACAAACAAACTACAGAGCACTTTCTTGTGCTCGAGACAGGTCTTCCTGTCAAATCTCCTATGCAGGGAGGGAGGCAGTTTTTCCTGTGGCCCCTACTCCAGTGCATGTTTTCAGTCCTATCACATTTTTACAGAATAGAAGCTACTGTACACACTGTATTCACCTGTCTGCTTAGGTAACTCTTGGACATATGCCATGGAGTTTGATCTGGCCCAGTTTGTCCCATGGAAAATAAAGATAGAACAGCAGCCTGTAATTAAAATTGTACAGTAAACAGCATGTACAAATGAGATACATGAAACTCCCCCACTGTTTTTACTGAAAGTACCAGCTACGCTTGTGAAACATGGTATAGAAAAACACGGTAACCAGAGACAGTCGAGGAGTGAACTGTACCAGCATGGTTAGTGATGCAGTAAGGGGAGTAGTGGGGCATAGGGGAATTTGGCTAATTGCTTTTTGCTGTCATTAGCTAGGCATTGATTTTCAATTTAGATACCAAGATTTTTAATACGATACATGATTTATGATGCTTCAGCTTTAAAGGATATGTTATTCTCTTCAACATCATTCAAATATTCCAAAATTATAGTCATAATTATCTTTACAAACTGTAACTTCCATGTCAGAATTTCAGCCAGGTCAAACCCTGTTTCTAATCTGAAAATGTTCTGCCAAGAGTGACATAACCAGAAATTCAGGTATTTATATCATGATTTCATTAAAATTGATTTAACAAAAGTGCTAATGAACATGAAATGCTTTTAAAGCTTTCAGATTTCTTGTTCTCATTATTTTGGCCACCATTTTGACTTAAATAGTGCTTTTTAAATATAGAAATAAAGGTTTCAGAACTGATAAATAAGGCAGTTTTCCTGTCAGCAATTCAGGCCTCCTCTTCATTTTTCCAATTGACAATAAAGCATTGGGCTATTTTAGGCCACTTTTTTAGAAAAAAAAAAAGTTCATCTTATGGCCTGATAAATCTTTTTTTTTTAATTTTTGTGGCCCATTCATGAAAAGGCACCAGTATACAGTTACAGTATGATCTGCCAAACAAAAAGCACTGAGAATTAAAGTATGTTTTTCATCATTTATCAACTTTGCAAGCTTTTGAATATTTGTAGAGTGCAGTATGGGACTTTTAAACGTTTTGTTAACATTCTGCAGAGGATAGAAATGTTTAAACTTATTAAAAAAAAACCAAAAATATAATATCCAGTGTGGGAAAAAAAAAAGAAAAATTTCACCCACTTATTTTAGAGTACAGACCGCTACATTAAAAAACAAAATGAAGGATGGAAATATGGGTTACCATAGATATGATCAGCAAAAAAAAAAAAGCATATAAATGTATTAGACACATAGTAAGAGATACTAAAAGGAGTTGAATTAGAACAAGCTGAAACTTGTGAGCAGTGAGGCCAATAATCAAGGTTTCATCCCTGGCTACTGTATATTTGTCCATCTAAAACACGTCTAAATGTTCTCCGAGACCTCCACTGGCTCCCTATCTCCTCTAGAATACGCTACCAAATTCTCACTATCATACAGAAGACACTACAGAATCATGACCTTCACTGGCTCAACGACTCCCAGATCTGCACACACCCCTCAGCAAACCCCCCCCCCCCCACCTCCACAGAAGAAATGAACCCTGTCCCCACAAATGAAAAAAAGAGAGCTAAAAACCTGGCTCTTCAAACAAGCCTACACATAACCCATACCCCTGCTCTTGCCAACCTCAAAGTCAGTACTTATTGACACTGTAAATTACATATTTATAATGTTATTTATCTATTTTCTCCTTACCCATTTCCTCCCCATTAGTTTGCCTTGTTTTCCATTTTATGTATTTTGCTACTTCACCTGTTATATGTAAACCGATGTGATGTTCGAACACCGGTATAAAAAAGCCATAAATAAATATTAATATGTTATAAGTGGATCTTACTTTTTGGGCAGACGGGGGGACAGGGTTGCTGGACAGAAATGCTTTTTTTTTTTTTTTGGAGTAGCTAGGATGCTGAGCCTTTTCACTGGTGTTCCCCATCCCAACACGGGTTTCCCTCTCTAGGTACAAGGACCTTCTTACAAAGCTTCAGGCTCTCCTGTCTCTGGCACTGCCAGTTCTTAACTGCCTTTAAATACATGCAGTGACTTTAATGATCACATTTCTCTGTGTTCTCGTGAAATTCCCTGATGTCCACCCCCCTCCCACTAGGCTCTCTCTCTCTCTCCTGTTCTGTGTTGGCATAAACCCACTTGCAGGGAGTTAGAGAGCAGATCTTAGGTGCTATGGGCCTTGCTCTGTGCTTGCAAAAATAGGAACTGGGTGTCGTGGGGAAGCAGCAGGGACAGCACAGTGGCGCATGTGCTCCTGCCCAATTTTACATATAGGAAAAAAGAGGCGCAAATGAACAGTAGCCAGGATTGAAGCCTTGGCCAGCTCACGCTATTTAGCTAACTCGTGCCCTTTTCTGTCACAGATATAGTTCACTTCAACCTAAGAAGCCTGATTATCAGTAACCCAAAGCGAGAAAACCAACATTCCGTCTGCTTGCAAGTAATGGGAAAATGCAGGACCGGCTCAGCCTCGCGGGATACCTGGGTCCGGCTGAAGTCTTGACCAACAAAACCCAGGTCAACATCCTTAGTCCCCCTCCACCTCCGGGCCTTCTAGCCCGCACTGCGCCTGCTCCGCGCCGAACCGGAAACCCTCGCAGGAAGGCGGGCTTAGTCGTGACGTCATCCGACCAACATGGCGCCGTCCTGCCGCAGCGCTTTCCAGAAATATTTACTGCTGCTCGCGCACGAGAACTTCGAGTTCAGACTGCCGGTGGGTAGCGGCCGCTGGAGCGCCCGGCTCGCGCCTCTGACGTCAGCACAGCTGCCGGCGCGCGCTCGCGCGCTGGGCCCTGAGAGTCGGGGCTCAGGACGAGTTTCGCGCCCAAGCAAGGGGCAGCTGCCTCAGCAGAGTCGCTGCTTAGCTCCAGATAAAGCCTATGATCTGCTTTCTGACTTGTGGCATCTCTTCTAGGGTAGAGCACCTAGCTCAAGTGATGGGGGGCCCGGCACGTTTCTCCTGGCTCACCTCCCCACCCAAAAACGAACCCTTTATCTTCAGTCAAAAACAGGATAATTAACATCCACCCGGAAAAACAAACAAATCCTCTGTCCCCCTGTAACAATCATTAATATGGTCCCAGCCAAAGGTCCCAAGGCCTTTTGTACTGATCCAGCCTGCTTTTCATAGAAGTGAGGGGTGGTCAACCTGTGGCTTCTTAATGGTGCTTTGTTCCATATTGCAGAGGACAGGAGGGGGAAGGGGGTTGCACACAGTAGAAAAGAGGATAGAAGTTCCCCATTACTCCTTGTTCCCGTCCCTCCAATCCTGTTCTAATTGCAGCAGAAAACAGGAGAGAGAGGCTGGAGCAAGGAGCAGGGATTTTTCTCTGTTCATCCTTGCGCTGCTGCTCCCATCCTATCTGCAACCAGCAGCACTGGAGAACAGGAAGAAAGGGAACAAGACAGGACAACAAAGAGGTAATCAGTTCCCTGCTCCAACCCTCCCCACCTGCTGCCTGGAGTACTGACTTGTTCACAGGGAAGAAGCTGGCGGCCACACTGCTCCAGCCCCAGCAGATCGCCGTGTTCCCAGGACTTGGGGTTTAGCTAACAGCAGAGGGTAGGAGCACCCACCAGGCCAGAAGGATTTTAACAAGCAAAGTGGTTGAGTGCTGAAAGGGCACGAATGCTTGGAGTGGGGGGCAGTGTGAGAAGTGGTGAATATTGTGGGAGGCGAGGGATCCCCACAAGGGGGTGAATACTTCTGGGGGAGTGGTATGAAAAGGGGTGAATGTTAGGAGAGTTGAGAAGAGGATTAAATACTATTGGATAGTACAAGGACGAGTTGAATGCTGTGAGAAGAGGTGAGCAATAAGTAAATGCCTTTGTTCCCTTCGTCTCCCTGAAGTCAATGCAGATTGGATTCTTCCTCAAGGTTCACGCTGCCATGTATTCTACAGCAAGTACGAAGGTGGGGGGAACAGAGGGAGGGTAGGGGGTTGTATGAGTGGGTTTAGAGTGTGAAATAGTGTGGAGGGAGTGGTTGGGAGGAATGGACAAGAAATCAAGGGATGGGGGAATAAAAAGTTCAGATGAACTGGAGGAATGACAGTAAAGATGTGCAAGAAAGCCTGAGTCGGAAAGTGTGTGTTAAAGGAAGCCGGAGGTAGTGACTGGGGATGATAGAGCCAGAAATAATGTCAGGGTGGGGAGTGATATAAATAACACCATATATATTGGAAACTTTTGCTGAATTCTTTGTTTGTGAGTAGAGACCTCATATATGATAAGGGAGAGTTATAATGTTATACTCTCTCACTTATGATTGAAAATGGTTCCTACTTAATGGACCCCACGATTTCTTTGGTACATTAAGTTACCACACTTTCATATTTATAACCATAGGTGTCTATTTCTCACTTATTTTCTTTTTGTTTCTTTTTCCTTTCTGAGATGATGAACACTGTTCATATTAATTTGCTAAGCGGCTTAACGCTAAAAATAGCACCTATCGTTTCTTGCTGAGAGCTGAGCAAATATACACCGGGAGAGGAGCGGTACAGAGTCTGCTGCCTGACACGGCTCGTGTTTCGTCGGCTGCTTTGTCAGGGGCAGTCACTTTATCTTTAGTTTTTGCTCCATAAGTTACTCGGAATGTCCTGCTTGTGTAGAGCCCGCTTCAGGGTTTCCCAGATTCGAGACTGGTAGGGATAGGATGGTATTGAGAGAGGTTTGACAGAGGGTGTGGGTGGGGCGGAGGTTGAGAAAAAGATACTGGTAGGGATGAGGGGAAGGAGGTTTGCCATTGGGATTCCCCATGCCTCCCTTCAAAAAAAAAAAAAATGCAGGGAAGTTTCTGGACATAACATTGCCCTAGCAAGAGTTGCTTTCTCCATTTGGACTCGCACACAGACTCAAAAGGATAGTGAGGGGTTCCTCCAGCTTAGTATCCTGGGCAGTTACCCTACTTGCACCTCATTGAGGACCCTCTCATTTCTTAAAAACTTGAGGCCCTTTGGTATTGTGCATTCTGATTCCTTGGCTCTTGATGGATGAAAGGTTGGCCACCCCTGCCGTATACCCTAGTTCCTCTTTCACATAGTAACACAATAATGATGGTCGATAAAGACCAGTTGGCCCATCCAGTCCACCAAGTTATTCCTGTCTGCACTGCCAGCTGTAAAATCTTCATCGCTTGTAGGATATTGCTCGTGATCTAAGTCAGCTTTTGTCTTTCTCTTTGCTTCGTGACTGTCCTGAATAAATGTGCATATACATTCCCAGATTTAATCCAGTGACCAGTCTTTCTCCACTGTTTTACCATAAACTTTGCAATCATTTAAATAGCTACCAGAGCTATTTATTGCTTATTTTTGTATCCCCTCTTTCTGACTTGCACCCAAAATATCTTACAGCATTACATAATAGCAATGCAGTTTCTTTAGCAGTGAAACCGTTGTCCAGTCATTGGGCTGCCTTGGTCTTGTGTCATTTCTGGATAGCACCCAGCCCCCACCAATGTGCCGGTATTGATCTAGGGTAGTTGTAGCTGGTGCCAAGTTGGCTGCCCCGTGGCCTGTGATTGATACTTGACTAGGATATGGTTCTTTTATCTGCTTCTTGTTTTCTTTTTTTGCTGTATACCTGACCACAATCAACCTGCTGGCATTGACCTGGTTGGTTTCTGGCAGCAGATAAATAATGTATGCCTGTGCCTATTTTTTTTTTTGTGAGCCGAGATGCTCAAAATATTATTGGATGTTTCCGATTTATAAATGGCAAAATAAATTGACTTATTCCGTTTGCCCAATCTAGATACCTTCTCCCTGGTTCTCTACTGCTCTGGGTTGATGAGCCTATAAATTTATGTATCTTTAAATCAACACCACTTCCCCTCCTCTTGTCTTAAACTAGATCTCTGAACCCTGTTTCTGTTACTGCCTTCCATATGGGTCAAGTGCTGACCTCTGCCACCTCAGCTGGTAGGCTATTTCAGACCTTGTTCCCTTCCTCTTTGATTCTTACAAGACTCGTATTTAACCTGACACTCAAGTTCTTTTCCATTTTTTACCATCAAGTTTTGTAACGTCCTTACAGCTCCCAAAGCTAGCAAGGCCGTTGTCCAAAAACATCCAGTTTCACCATGCTCTTTGATATTTTAACCATGGTCTTTCTGTGCGGATTATCCCAGCCTTCTCAGAAGCCTGATGCAGTCGTACTATTGCTATAAGGATTGTTACTGCTGCTCTGTGCAGATCACCCCAGTGTAGATAAGATTTTAACTAATGTGATCATACTGCTGCCGTTCTAGTGAAGAAGTAAACCTTTCAGGCATTGCCTCATTCACCTGGCTTCTCCAGTAGTCAAAAAATAGAGAAAGCAGTAGGTTGCCATGTGGCCCTGGAGTTGCAAGGCCCTGTGAGTCCATTCTGGTTTTTCACCTCCTTTTTCATATTTCGTCTGGTTGAGACACACTCAGGATGTTTTGAAATGGGACTTGAAAAAAAAAACCAGGTTAGGCTTACCAGTTCCTTGTGCCGCAGAGGCCAGGTGTCACCTTTCTGCCTTCTTGCATTTTGTCTTGCTCTTGGAATGCTGTTGCAGTGGATGATTTTCCTGATGGTCCGTTGACCCTTTGCTCACTGGAAGGTGTATTCTCCCAGGTACTCTCAGCTGGCTAGGCATTGAAAACACTAAAGCTGCCCCTTTAGGCTCTCTCTTCAGACATCAGCAGGCGTATTACCCAAGACAGACCTATATGGAGAAAATATGCTATATGACTGATAACTATTCTTAAAAATAAATAGTTTCAGGTTCAATATATTGTGAAAGAGCGTGGTGATAAGTTGTACTAAAAGCAGGATAATGTGAATTGGTACAAGTACTTGCTCCACACCAAAAAAAAAAAAGTTCAGGAAGAAGTTAAAATTGCCATTGTTCACTTTTGAATTTGTCAGAGGATCTGTCCTACTAAAATATCATCCCAGTCCCTCCAGAGTGCACACAATTACTCACAAATATCACCACAGAGCATTAAAATGTTATTTGCTTTTAATATCATTATTCCATTCAGTAAACTTGCTTCCCTCCTGACGCACACTTCTGCTTAAATGTAAGCTCTGCATTATCCAAGGAAATTAATATTTTTTAAGCAAAAAGATCCTCACCCAGTTACATAATAAAGGCAAATAACACTTAGACCTGATACAGAAAACAAAGTATGCTTTGCTAGCATGTAGACAGATGTTCTCAGGACCAGTGGGTTACGCACCTCTACCAGCAGATGGAGCAAACTGACGTCATAGTATATATACTCCTGCAGTGACAGCCTGCTTGAATTCTCCGTCTCCAGCAGATGGTGGACGTGCACCTCCTTACTGGGGATTGCTTCAGATTTAAGAAGGAGAATTTTAAAAAGAAAAAGCCCCACTCCTGTGGTGATACCAAATGGTTCCTCCCCCAGTTGAGAATTCATGAGGTGATTTCCGTGGTCCCTCAGATGAGTGCCTTGGTCCAGTATCTGGTTTTTCAGCTGGCGTGGACTTAGCTGTTTGAACAGCTGAAAGGCAGCGGGTGCAGGAAGCCGAGTGCGGTGGTGACGGCCTATGCCCTCTTCCCCCATAGCCGGAGACCGTCTCTGTACTCAGCCGGGAAGGGCTGAGCTCAGGAACTTGGGGCCAATGCTGCCTCTTCCTGCAATGGCTGGTGCTCTTCTTTTTCCTACATGGCCTCTTCTTCCCGCCCGCACAGACCCACCACTTCCTCTTCTAGGTCACGCAGACAGGAAGAAGGAGAAGTTTTGCCGATGCCGCCTCCAGACTGGTGGTGCACTGGTCCTGGACGCAGGTCCTCTTCAGCGGCCCCAGAGATCTCTCTTCACGCCGTGGCAGGATGAGCTCTGCCGCAGCTTGCAGGTCCTCTTCAGGCACAGCAGATTGAGCTGTGACGCAGCCCACTGGCCTTACTTCAAGCACGGCTCTGCCGCAACTTTGTAGATCTTTTTTTGGGCCACAGCAGCCCTTCTCATTTTCTTTGGCGGGAAGATATTAAAAAAAACCCAAAACAAACGAACAAACAAAAAACACGTGATGGGAACGAATGGCCCACCAGGGGAAGCCTGATCCTCCGATAAGCCAATCTGCCCCTGGCATGGATCCTTCTGCCTTTCCTTGGGTAGAATTTTTTTAAGGATTGCAGTCCTCACCCCTGCCCAGTCCTGTCAGGTCAGATCCTCAGGCGGTGGCCTCTCCCTCTTCCAGTACTGTCTTTATGCGCCCAAGCACAACTCAGTTAACTGCGGGTATTTCTGACAGGAATGGCACTGACAATGAGGCAGATCCTGACTCTGGAAGATGGGGAAATTCCTCCGGGACTGGAACCGTATAGGACTATGTTGCGTTTTTTCATACAGATGAAATGCCTGCCCTGATTTCCCAGACCTGCAGGTGCTGGGAGTGCTTGTGGCAGATTCCATGTCTGGGCCAAAGAATAATCCCATTTTGGTTTCATTGCGTAAAGTCTCTTGTTTTTTCCTGTTATGGAAGCCATTCAAGAATTGATTGATCTTGCATGGGACACCCCGGAGGCAAATTTCAAAGGAGTTTGGACTTTATTTATTTATTTAATTTTATTTACTGTTTTTCTTGACCGACTATCATCAGAGATATCATGTCGGTTTGCATGTAACAGGGGATAAAGAAGTAGGAAAAGAGCAGTTACAAAAAACAGGGTCATGAATAACTGGGAGGTGCAAGAGGAAGATGCACGGAAAAGGAGAGCAACAGGCATGATGGAGAAGGCAAACTTAACTACACAGTAGGAAATTTAAATATACAATAGCAAAGATAAATACACGATATGCATCCCAACCTTAGGTTGGGATGTAAATGCACAGGAAGGAGGGGGTATGTAGAATGTATAGGAAAGTTAGGTAGACCAAGTGTAGCAAGAATGTAGTTTAGAAAGTATGAAAACTGTATATAATACTAAATCTAACATGAATTTAAGTTGGAAGGTAGTATGCCAGAGGGCACAGAAGGTGCTTGGAAGGCCTGTACCCCCTGGGTCCAGTGGTGAGAGAGCATCTGTGTTTTCAGAAAGTTAATGCGCTTGTCTGTGCTGTCTCTTAAGCGGATTACTATCCCCATGGAGTGAGGAGCAGCCTTAAAGGATGTGCATGACAGGAGGATTGTGGCCATCCTTAAGTAAGCATTTGTGGCAGTGGCAGTGACATTGCAGATAGCTTCCTGTTGTACCCTGGTGGCTCGCTCTTGTCTGCTTCTCTCTCATGAGGTTGATGATTCTGGAGTGAATTCGAGCGGTTATGGAACCCATCTCCACCTTTTTAGCAGATGCAGGCTGCGATATGGTCCGTACCTCAGCCAGAGGAGTGGCTTTGGTAATATCAGCCAGGCGTCAGTTATGGCTGCGAAACTGATCTGCCGATGTGACCTCCAAAGCTAACCTTATGAAATTGCCGTTTAAAGGCTCGCTATTGTATGGGAGCGAGTTGGAGAAACTGGTCAGTAAGTGGGGCGAATCCTCAAGTCCTCTGTTGCCGGAGGATAAGAAGCAGTTACCGCGCCCCTTTGGTATGAGGAGTCACCTCAGGGGTTCCAAGCGGTTTCGTCCCTACAGAGGGCCAAACTTTCAGAGGATTTGGCCTTTCGGCAAGTCTCAGTCCTTTCGTCCCAGACAGCCCAGGTGAGGTGCGGACTCGGGTAGTGGAGCCTCCCAAGCCTCACAATGAAGGTTTGCCAACCCACCCTCAGGAACAGGAGATAGGGGAACGCCTCTCTCTCTTTTTCAGAGGTGGGGGCAAGATCACATCGGATCAGTGGGTCCTGGAGGACATACAAGAAAGAGATGCGCTGGAGTTTTGCTCTGTTTTTCCGGACGTGTTCATTGTGTCTCCCTACAGAAGAGGCTGGCGGTGGAATCTGCGCTGTCAAGACTTCTCAGTCTGAGGGCTGTGGTTCCAGTACCTACGTCTCAAAAAAGTACAGGGCGATATTCCATATATTTCGTTGTGCCCAAGAAGGAGAGCTCCTGTCGTCCTATCCTGGATCTCAGAGGAGTCAAACATCATTTGCAGGTGACTAATTTTAGCATGGAAACTTTGCACTTAGTGATAATGGCTGTGCAGTCGGGGGAATTTATGACGACCTTGGATCTGTCCGAGGTGTACCTCCAATTCCCCATCTGATTGGAACACCAATGTTTTGTGCATTTCGTGGTGTTGGGGTGCCATTATCAGTTTTGGACACTACCTTTTGGTCTAGCCACCGCTCCAAGAACTTTTTCCAAGCTTATGGTGGTGGTGGTGGTGGTAGTGGCGGCAGAGTTGAGAAAGGATGGAATTCTAGTACACCCGTATTTGGATGACTGGCTGATTTGAGCCAAGTCCCTGGAAGAGAGCTACCTGTAACCTGCAAGGTGATCTCCCTGTAATAGGAGCTTGTTTAGGTGGTGAACTTAGCCAAGAGCAGTCTTGAGCCATCTCAGTCATTGGAATACCTAGGTGTTCGGTTCGACATGAAACAGGGCAAAGTTTTCCTGCCAGAAGTTCGTATTCAGAAATTGATATTGCAGGTGCGTCTTTTGATGAACACTATATACCTGACAGTGTGGTCCTATCTACAGGTACTTGCTTTGATGCGGCAATCCTGGAAGTGGTGATGTGGGCGAGGACAAACATGCATCCTCTTCAGCACCTTCTGCTCTCTCATTGAAACCCGCAGTCTGAGGACTACATGATTTGGCTCCACCTGCTGATGGAAGTCTGCTCTCACCTCCAGTGGTGGTTGCAAGGAGATCATCTGGGAGAGGGAGTTTCTCTGACATCGCCAGACTGGTTGGTACTTATGACAGATGTGAGTCTCCAGGGTTGGGGAGTTCACTTTCAGGAACTAACAGCACAAGGACCCTGGAATACAGAAGAATCTCTCTGGAGCATCAATCACCTAGAAGCCTGGGCATTCTGGTAAGTGTGCTTGCAGTTCAGCAGAAGATTGCAGGATTGAGCAGTCCGAGTAATGTTGAATGTCACAACAATGGTGGCTTACATCAGTTGGCAGGGAGAAAACGAGAGCCAGCAAGTGTTGCTGGAAATAGACCAACTTATAGAATGGGTGGAAGGGCATCTCCAGGAGATCTCGGCCTTTCACATTGCAGGAAAAGTCAACGAAGAGCAGACTTTCTCAGCAGGGAGAATGTGAACCCAGGAAAATGGGTATTGTCAGATGAGGCATTTTAGCTCATAGTGAATTGCTGGAGCCTTCTGTTTCTAGACCTGCTGGTGACTTCTTGCAATGTGAAGGTTCCTCAATTCTTCAGTCGTAGGAGATATCCAAGGTCCTTGGGTATCGATGCTCTTGTGCAAGTCTGGCTGGAAAACCAGCTGTTGTATGCTTTTTCCCTGTGGCCCATGTTGGGCAGAATGGTTTGCAGGATTGTAGGCCACAGGGGGATGGTGCTCCTGGTGGCACTGGATAGGCTCAGAAGACCATGGAATATAGATCTGCAAAGACTCGTGGTAGAGACCCCCCTACGTCATCCGCTACACAAGAATCTGTTGCAGCAGGGGCTTGTCCTTCATGAGGATCTCACTCAGTTTTGTCTTATGGTATTGCCCTTGAGAGGGCTTGCTTGTTGAAACGTGGATATTCTTCTGCGGTGATTGCTATGAGCTCGAATGTTCTCCACTTCCTTAGCCTATGTGCAGGTTTGGCGAGTGTTTGAGGCTTGGTGTGAGGATCGAGGTGTTCTTCCTCATTCAGTTAAGATCCTGCTTATTTTGGAATTTTTGCAGGATGGATTAAATAAAGGGTTGGCCCTTAATTCCTTGAAGGTACAGGTTGCGGCTCTTGCCTGTTTCAGGGGCCAGGTGAATGGTGAATCCTTATTGTCCCATCCTGATGTGGCCCGTTTCTTGAAGGAAGTGAAACATCTTCGTCCTCCCTTGCGGTTACTGGTTCCTTTGTGGAGTCTTAACCTGGTATTGGATTTCTTGGTGGGCCCTATGTTTCGACCACTGTGTAGCCTTTCCTTTGGTTGTTGACCTTGAAAACAATGTTTCTGGTGGCGATATGTTCTGCGTATCGCAGGCCTTGTCTTGAAAGGAGCTGTTCCTTCGGGTGACTCCAGAAGCCATACAGCTACATACTGTTCCTTCATTCTTGCCTAAAGTGGTCTCAGATTTTCACTTTAATCAGTCCATTTCCTTGCCGTCCTTGGATAAGGAAAGAGATGCGAAAGAATATCTCCTGTTCTGTCCCTTGGATGTCAAGAGACACGTTGTGAGGTATCTGGAGGTTTCTAAACCTTTCTGAAAGACGGATCGTTTGTTAGTCCTTCATGGTGGAGGAAAACAGGGTGAACCAGCTTCATGGGCCATAATAGCTTGCTGGATTAAGGAGGTGGTCACGGCTGCGTATGTGGATGCTGAAGAGCCATGGCCTACTCAGGTTAGGGCTCAGGTTGGAGGTTAGATTGTTGTCTCCCGTCGACATTTGCCGAGCTGCAACATGGTCTTTCTTACACACCTTTTCCAGGTATTATTGTCTGGATGTGCAGAGCTGGGAGGACATAGCCTTTACACGTGCGGTGTGGACTGGACTGAGGGAAGCCTCCCACCCTATTCGGGAGTAGCTTGAGTACATCCCACTAGCCCTGAGTCCATCTGTCTACATGCTAGGAAAGGAGAAATTACTACATACCTGATAATTTCGTTTTCCTTAGTGTAGACAGATGGACTCAGCTTCCTGCCCTCGGCTGCCGAATGATTGTGTTAATGGTCCTCCTGTGTGGCTACGTGTTCCACGGGATTACTGGTAAGTGTTCCTCCAGTCCCTAGACTAGTGTTAATGTGCTTATTGTTTGAGCTCAGTGTTTTATGTTGGCTGAGTATTGAAATGGCTATATGTTTTTTAGTCAAATGTTTTGCTACTCTGTCCACAGTTGCTTTTGAGAAAATACTGGCAGGCTGATGTCACTGCAGGAGTATATATATTGTGACGTCAATTTGCTCTGTCTCCATCTGCTGGTAGAGGTGCATAACCCACTGGTTCTGAGTCCATCTGTCTACGGTAAGGAAAACAAAATTATTTAGTAAGTAGTAATTTCGTTATCTGTTTATTCTGTCAGAAATGCCAGTGGTCCTCAAATGACTGAGCATTTGCTTTGTGCTGTAGCTCATTGCACTGTGGGTTGAGATTCAGAAACTGAATGGTGGCAGACTTGCTGATGAATGGGAAATGAAGATCAGTTGCATATATTTTGGCTGGCTGAGCTGTAAAGTTTTGTTTTTTTTTTTTTTTCAAAGATGCTTTGACATTTAAGAGGGTGGTGCTTTTGAAGCTGATGGTTAGGAGGGTGACTTCTTCTTGCAAGGTTGTCACCCTCCCAGAGGTGTGCTGTGAGAGGTATGAGAACATAAGAACATGCCATACTGGGTCAGACCAAGGGTCCATCAAGCCCAGCATCCTGTTTCCAACAGTGGCCAATCCAGGCCATAAGAACCTGGCAAGTACCCAAAAACTAAGTCTATTCCATGTTACCATTGCTAATGGCAGTGGCTATTCTCTAAGTGAACTTAATAGTAGGTAATGGACTTCTCCTCCAAGAACTTATCCAATCCTTTTTTAAACACAGCTATACTAACTGCACGAACCACACATGCAATTAGGAGAATCTGAAATTGAAAGGGAAGCTAGGTTGTAGTCCATTGAATCTGGGGAAAACTGTCAACTCTAGTTCTGGTACCATCTCAAAAAGTGGCAAGCTTTAGATTTAGAAAGTTCTCTGTGTAGAATACTGGCAAAGATTTATAGTTGTGAGCGGGTGGGGTTTAAATTTGAGGTGAGTCCTTTTGACTTTGTTGTAGCTTTTGAAGTGGGTCCTCAGTAGACGCATCTCATTCATGCTGTATAGGGAACACTGGGATAAAGAGGTAAGGAAATAATCTCAGCTTTTAACTGTGCAAATGAAAAATACCTACATTATTAGCAAAGTTAAAATACATACGATGTTAGCATTTTGGCAAATGCTACCAGGGTAAATATTGTACCTTTGCATATAAACAGATCTGCAAATGGTGAAAAACTTTGCCATGTTTCATTTAAAATGTGGAATTTTTTTTTTTTGCATACCGCTTCTTGGTGGGATTGATGTTGTGGCTCCTTGTTTTTCTGAATTCTTCGTTTCCTGCCAGAGCTGCTATTGTGTTACAGATGCACCCAAGTTCAGATTTAATCCTGAGGGCCAGCAGAGGAGGAATGGGTTGTGTGTGTTGAAGGGGATTTGTTGGCTTTTTGAGGCCCTTATGTTTTAGAATGATGGCATCCTTAGCGTTTGAGTTGGGCCCTGTATGATTTTATTTATCAAGGCATAAGAAAAAATATATTATAGTGCTAATGCTTTTTAACCCATAATTATATGCCTGCAAAGAGTTGGAAGAGATCCTATCAGCCCAGCACCATAGGATCCATTTAAGTTAAGCAAGATTTGTTAGGATTTAATTAAAATACTATTTCCAATTGCTGTTGTCATCATGTAGTGCTTTTCATTGTAGGAAATAAAATCCTTGCTTTCTCTCTGTGGTGGTCAGTTCAGCAGTGAACAGGAAATCCATGGAAAAGTAAGTTGCAAATGAGAACAGTATCATGTAATGACACACATAAGTGTGCTTATAGGTTTACGTGCCCCTGGCAGAATTTGTAAGATGTGTAGCATTTTAAGAGACCATATAGCTGCATGCTGTGATGCAGGAGGCTGGCGTTTGAGGTCAGAAGGGGTTAGGCATGGTTTCCGGGGAAGTGAGGGAAGATGGGTGTCACTACTGCAGTGTTGGTTGGCGATTGACCAGCTGGCCCTGGGACAAATCTTGGAGTAGCCCACTCTCCAGCCATCCTGATTGTTAAGGACACCTGCATCACCCAGATCCACTGCCTGGGCAGGGGCTGTACAGCAAAGGGAGAAAATGATTTATTTTCTGCTCTGTCCCTATTGGTGACCTACTGGCAGATTTGACATTGGAGCAGGGAGCTTGTGTTTGCAGTTGCTTTATTCTGTATGTTTTTTATTTTTTTTATTTTGTGAAAGTTGATGTTGCCATCCTTAAGGTGTTGATCAGTATACAAAAACCCTTGAGTTCAGTAACTCGGGCCAAGTCAATCTTATTTATCAGACAAAGCAAACTGTCCCGAAGTTAGGCAGTCGGAACAGAGTCCCTGCCACCACCACTCTTAAAGGTTTTTCTGATGGGGAAGATCCGGCAGAAGATGCCTGGAGCCTCTGACTGCTGCCCTGCTAGCATGGAGGATGGGGAGCTTTGAACTCTGACCTCAGTGCTAGGAGTATGAATTTAATATGCGCAAAACGAACTGAGTATGACTCAGCTATATCACACAAGCTTTCCATGATGAATGGTTACATGGCCGGAACAATTCAATAATACTTTTGATGAGATTTCTACAACCTACTTGCTTCCAGTAAACAAAAGTCTACGTAAATCATGCTTGTATCAGGCAAAACCCGTTCTTGTTAGCCTAGTTTCCTACAGGGAAACTGGCTTTATAGAATCAGCATCTCTCTCTGGTCTCCTCGCTCAGTAGGTTCCACTTCAATAATCTTTGAACCGTTCATCGAATTTTGTTCAGATTTTTGCTCACAGTTTTTGTGTGCTCCTGGCACCCACAGCACTTAAAATCATTTTTCTTTCTGTCTCCCATAGGGAATCAGGGCAATTCAGCTGAAATCTTAGGAAGTGGCTGCTAATTACTCATGTGTATTTATATTTTTTTTACAGTCTCCATTTTGTATTCTTAACATTCCCGTGGAAGATATGGCTAGAGACCTGATGAAGCGAACAGTGTGTGCAAAGTAAGTCAAGCAGTAACAGGAAAATACGCTACTGAGACACATTTTTAAGCTTCTTTTGCCCCCCCAAATATTGAACTCGACCAGGGTGCCTTTTGCCCTTCTTTTGATGTAAACCTGCTGATGTTAGCAAATCTCAGTATTCAACAGTGAGACCAGTCGGTCGTTTTTCTGTCTTGAGTTGCATTCATCCTCCAGTTTATTTTCATATTACATCACTAGCAGAATTACTCGTTCTACACATGGTGCTTATGTTTAAATGTGTGTTCATCTTTGTGTTTGTGTCTATGGGGTTGGTTGTATGTGTGTGTTAGGAAATGTTGAATTCCTAGCATGTACCCAGATGGACTCAGGACCAATGGGTTTATGCTCCCCTGCCAGCAGATGGAGACGGAGTCAGGTTTCAAAGCTGACGTCACCCTAGATACACCCCTGCAGTGATCTCAGCCCTTCAGTATATCTCCGTCTCCTAGCAGATGTGGACGTGCTTTCCCTATCGGGATCGATGTATCCTTTAGAAGAAGAAATTCTACTTTTAAATTGGAGAAAGATTGAGCCCCGCTCTCCTGCGGTGATACCTAAAGGTTCCTCCCTCAGTTGAGAATTCCGGAGGTGATTTCAGAGATCTCTCAGAGGTGTGCCTTGGTCCAGTTGCCGGTTCCCAGTGTGGATTTTGCTGCTGAAGCAGCTGAAAGGCAGCGGGTAAAAGAAGCTGAGTGTGGTGGTGACTGCCAAATCCCTCTCCCTCCCTCCGGAGACCGTCTCTGTTCTCAGCCAGTAAGCGCTGAGCCCAGGTAAGAAGAAAAAAAGAAAAGAGGATTTCCCGATCAGAGATGGAGGGGTTTCAGTAAGACTTCCTTCGGTCTCCCTTGCTCAGCGTGCCGTATTGATGTCGTTCCCAATCCTGTTGGGGTAAGGGGAAGAGGGATTCCGAGCGGGTTGAGCAGCCCCCCGGTGGGCTAGGCTCCACTTTAGGCTCAGTAGGCCACTATGTGGTAGGCCGCTGTGGTGCCATCTTGCACACATTTTTGTGCACCTTCTATTGCCCACCATAGAGCATCGGTATATGCGGTACGTGCCGGCTCTACACACGCACAGTGCGTGTAATGTCACGACAACACTGCGCATCCCTCTTGGCACAGAATTAAGGTAAAGCCTGGATCCTCCCATTCTGAGGATGGATCAGCTACAACGTTAACCGGAAGTACCTGGGATCTGAGTAATCCCGGGGTTGGGACTTTCATGGGAGAGGGAAATCCAGCAACGCCTACCCTAGTATCTCCTGGGCTAGGCATGAGGCCGGCGGGTGGAATATTTCAAGGCCTTCAAGCCTTCATACAGGCCCCTGGCCTGACGGAACCCCAGCTGGTAGGGCCCCCCTTTCCTAGCCCTGTCGGCAGACCCCAAGATATCCTCATCTCACCAATAGTATTCCTGGCAGGGACCCAGACAGCATGGACGAAGAAGGGGATCCAGATTCCTTGGAAGATGAGGAAATCCCACCAGGTTTGGAACCATACCAGACCTTGTTACGTTTTTTCCATAGAGATGAATTGCCGGCTCTGGTTTCCCAGACCCTGAAGACACTGGGAGTTCCTAAGGCGGACTGTATGGCAGAACCAAAGAAGAATGCTATTCTGGTGTCTCTGCGGAAAGCCTCTTGCTATTTTCCGGTGCTGGAAGCCATCCAGGTGTTAATTGACCTGGAATGGGATGCCCCAGAAGTGAGTTTTAAAGGAGGTTGAGCATTAGAAGCTGTATACCCACTGGATCCGGTGGCGAGAGAATACCTGCATTTCCCTAAAATGGATGCGCTGGTCTGCACTGTTTCAAAGTGAACAACTATCCCAGTGGAGGGAGGAGCGGCCTTAAAGGATATGCATGATAGGTGGATGGAGTCCATCCTTAAGCAAGCCTTTGACGTGACAGCAATGACTTTACAGATTGCTTCTTGTTGTGCCCTGGTGACTCGCTCATGCCTGCTCCTCTCTAGAGAGGTGGATGACTTGGGTGTATTCCAGAGAAGTTATGGAGCCCGCTGCTGCCCTTTTAGCTAATGCGGGCTCTGACCTAGTCCGTACCTCGGCCAGAGGAGTAGCCTTAGTGATAGCGGCCAGAAGACAGCTATAGCTGGGAAATTGGTCAGTAGACGAAACCTCTAAGGCAAACCTTACAAAGATGCCCTTTAAGGGATCACTTCTCTTCGGAAGCGAATTGGAAAAGCTGGCCAGTAAGTGTCCTGGCTACCGGAAGATAAGAGAAAGCAGTTATAGCACCCTCACCTATGAGGGGTTGATCTAGGGGCTCCCATTGCTTTCAACCCTACAGAAACTCAACATTTCAGAGGTCTCGGTCCTCAGGGAGGTCTCAGTCCTTTTGGAGTCGACAGCCCAAGAGAGGGGCATTTTCAGGTTCGGGTTCGGTCCAAACTCCCCAATGAAGTTTTGCCAACCCATCCATGGAATGAGGAGATAAGGGATTGACTATCCCTCTTCTACCAGCAGTGAGTCGAGATCATGTCAGACAAATGGTTACTGGATGTCATACGAGAAGGCTATGCACTGGAGTTTTGCAGCACTCCTCAGGACCTGTTCATGATGTCTCCTTACCACTCCCAGCACAAGAAGCAGGCAGTGGAGTCTACCTTGATATGGCTCCTGAAATTGAGGGCTATAATTCCAGTACCTGTGCCCCAGGAAAATACGGGGTAGTATTCCATATATTTCATCATACCCAAGAAGGAGAGTTCTTTTTGCCCCGTCCTGGACCTCGAGTGTCAACTGACATCTACGAGTAATTCATTTCCGCATGGAAACTCTGTGCTCCGTGATAATGGCTGTACAACTGGGAGAGAGTTCTTAACCTCCCTGGACCTTTCCAAGGCCTACCTTCATATTCCAATCCTGCAAGAACATCAGCATTTCTTACACTTTGTGGTACTGGGCTGCCATTATCAGTTCCGGGCACTGCCCTTCGGCCTGGCCACTACCCCCAGAACATTTTCCAAGATTATGGCGGTTTTGCGGCGGCACTGAGGAAAGAGGGAATCCTGGTGCACCCGTACTTGGATTACTGGTTGATCCAGGCAAAGTCATTGGAAGAGAGCCCCCGAGTGACCAGCAGGTGACATCCCTGCTTCAGGAGTTTGGTTGGGTTGTAAACATGGAAAAAGCAGTCTCAAACCCTCCCAGTCCTTAGAATATCTGGGAGTCCGGTTCCACACCAAGCAGGATAAGGTCTTCCTCCCACCCTCACGGATAAGCAAGTTGATATACCAAGTGCATCGGTTGACGAATGCGATACTCCCCAAGGTGTGGGGAGCTAGCTTCAGGTCCTCGGGTTGATGACGTCAATCCTGGAGGTAGTACCATGGGCGAGGGCACACATGCGACCTCTTCAATTCTCCCTGCTGTCTCGTTGGAACCTGTTGTCTCAAGACTATTTGATTCACCGCCATCTACTGATGGAAGTATGTTCTCAGCTCCAGTGGTGGCTACAGGAAACTTATCTGGGCAAGGATGTAAGCCTGTCAGCCTGTCCCCGCCAAACTGGCTGGTCCTCATGACAGATGCGAGCCTCCAGGATTGGGGAGTTCACTGTCAGGAACTGATGGCCCAAGGGCATTGGACAAGGAAGAGGCGCTCTGGAACATAAACCGCCTGGAAGTTTGGGCAGTTAGACTGGCATGTCTACAGTTCAGCCACATACTCTAGGGTCAGGCAGTCTGCATAATGTCAGACAACACAACAACGGTAGCCTACATCAACCGCCAGGGAGAACCAAGAGCCAGCAAGTGTCACTGGAGATAGATCTCCTTATTGAATGGGTGGAATTACATCTACAAATGATCTTGGTCTCCTACATCACAGGACAAGACTTCAGAGCAGACTTTCTAAGCAGGGGAGTCTGGATCCAGGAGAATGGGCCTTGTCAACAAAGCCTTTCAGCTGTTGGTAGATTGCTGGGGCCTCCCATCAATCGACTTGCTGGCTGCATCTCACAATGTGAAGGTTCCCCGATTTTTCAGTTGCAGAAGAGATCAGTGTTCCCTGGGGATCGATGCCCTAGTTCAGAAGAGGACTTACTATATGCCTTCTCTTCATGGCCCCTGCTGGGCAGGGTTATTCACAAGATCGAGCACCACAGGGGATTAGTCTACTAGTAGCTCTGGATTGGTCCAGTGTCAGTGGTATGCAGACATGCGGAGACTCCTGGTGGAGTGCTTCCCTGTATGGTGCTTCCCACCATACAGGGAACTGCTCCAGCAAGGTCCAGTCCTTCACAAGGATCCAACTTGATTCTGTTTTACAGTTTGGCCCTTGAAAGGGTTCGCCTGATGCAGCATGGATATTCAGCAACAGTAATTACCACCTTGCTCCATGCATGGAGGTTCTCTACGTCCTTAACGGATGTGCGGGTCTGGAGAGTATCTGAGGCCTGCTCTGAGGAACACGGTGTCGCTCCTCGGATGGTCAAAGTCCCACTGGTTCTGAAATTTTTACAGGACGGCTTGAATAAAGGTTTGATCCTTAACTCCTTGAAGGTCCTGGTAGTGGCTCTCTCCTGTTTTAGGGGCGAGGTGAACAGATTCCATCTGGCAGTGCATCAGGATATGACCCGTTTTCTGAAAGGAGTAAAACTCCTCTGGCCACCCATACGGTGGCCGGTTCCCATGTGGAATCTTAATATGGTTTTGGAGTTTTTGGCAGGGCCCTCCTTTTGGCCACTGTGCAGTCTTTCCTTGTGCTTATTAACCCTGAAAACAGTGTTTCTGGTGGTGATATGCTTGGCTCATTGCGTCTCTGAACTACAGGCTTTTGTCATGTCAGGAACCATTCCTCCGTATCACTCTAGGAGGATTATAACTTCATACCGTTCCATTCTTCTTGCCCAAGGTAACGTCATTTGAATCAGTCCATTTCATTGCCATTCCTAGATAGGCGCAAGGACACGGAAGAATACTGGTTCCTCTGCCATTTAAATGTCAGTAGGTTTTTGGTTCGGGGTCTGGAAGTTTCAGAACTGGTGTGCAAGATGGACTGCTTGTTCGTTCTTCACGATGGAAGGAGACAGGACGAACCAGCTTCGTGGGCTACCATAGCTTGCTGGATCAAGGAGGTGTCACGGGAGCCTATGTAGAGGCAGGAAAGCCATTACCCTTTCAAGTTATTCATTCCACTAGGCACAGACAGTATCCTGGGCTAGACTGCTGTTTTCTGTCGACATCTGCCAAGAGGCAACATGGTCCTCCTTATACCTTCTCCAAGTTCTATCGCCTGGACGTTTGGGCCCGAGAGAACGCAACCTTTGCAAGGGCGGTGCAGCCTCTCGCCCCGATCGGGATTAGCTTTTATACATCCCATTGGTCCTGGTCCATCTGGCTACACGCTAGGAAATGGAGAAATTACTTACCTGATAATTTTTGTTTTCTTTAGTAAAGACAGATAGACTCAGCATCTCGACCTCGGCTGCCCAAGAACGGTGCCAAGGAATTGTCCATGAAATGAATGTCGATTCCAAGAGGTTACGGGTAAGCCGTCACCCAATCCCTAGATCAGGGCATCTATAATCTTTCTGGGATTCAGCGTTTAATGTTTGGTTCAGTACAGTTACGGTTATCCATTTTTAGTGAAGTTTTAATCAAGTTTTTTCCAATAATATGTCCACAATGGTTTTTGAAAAGTATGCTGAAGGGCTGAATGTTGCGCCCGTCGCTGCTCGACGCCCTCACTCCGCCCTCTTTACCTCTGTGGCGACTCCCTCCGGGTCTGATGGACAGCTGGCTGCCGCAGCGTCTCCATGCCATCTCCCTCCGGTGTCCCTGGACCGGCTCGACGTTGCAGATCTGCCATGTTTGCCCGATGACCTAGGGCACGCGCGCTCGTTCTGACTGAAGTACCAGCAAGGGCGCGAACCTCAGGGGCGACCCCTGAGATGACGTCATCTGCTTCCAATATTTAAAGGTCTCTATTTTCACTATCAGTTTGAGTTAGCAAGGACGGAAGGATGAATACGGATACGTTTTCTCCAAGCTACTCTGCCTCCTTGCACTTACCAGAGGTACTCGCTCCTTGGGGGCCTCGCTTTCTCTTTACCTTTCAGATTACAGAGGAACCGGTACTCGCTCCTTGAGGGCCCATGTTCCTGGAGACTGAAGATTCTCTACTGCCTGGAAGCTATCGCTACTACAAACAACTGTGAGTTACCATCGCTCTCTCAGAGCTTACCCTGGAACCAGGTACTTGTTCCTTGAGGGCCTATACCGTTCCAGCTCCTGAGCTTCCTTGAGACCTTATGTGAGTTTTGTCATCTAGTTCTTTTCATGAACTGTCTACTCTGCCTACTCACGTTCTACAGTTTCTCACAGCTCAGCCATCCTGGATCGCTGTTCCAGTATCTGAGAGACTACAGCCCTGCCGGGCATATCAGCTCACTACCGCCACCTCTGGTGACTTCATCATCAACCTAATAAATGAAGGTTGACCGACGTGCCGCAAATGCGCAGTAGAGAGCAGCTCTACTGCGCATGTGCGGGCGAGCACGTCGGTCTTAGGCAGCGTAAGGAAAAAAAAAAACATGGCGGCGGCAGCGGGCGGCGGTGGCGGTAGTGGCGGGCGGTGGCAGTGGGTAGCGGGCGGCAGCGGCCAGTAGCGAGGGAGGGAGGAGAGAGAGAAGGAGGGACGGACTGAGAGGGAGGGAGGGAGTGGGAGAGAGGGAGTGGGAGGGAGTGACTGAGTGAGAGGGAGGGAGGGAGGGACTGAGTGAGGGGGAGGGACTGGGAGGGAGGGACTGAGTGAGAGAGGGGGGAGGGACAGGGAGGGAGGGACTGAATGAGAGAGAGGGGGGGGAGGGGACTGGGAGGGAGGAGGGACTGAGTGAGAGAGAGGGAGGGAGAGGGAGGGAGGAACTGAGTGAGAGGGAGGGAGGAGTGGGTGAGTGTGTGGGAGGGAGGTAGGGGGTGGGGAAGAGTGAGGGGAGAGGGAGAGGTGAGAGACAGGTTTTATTTACCTTGGTTTTATTTACCTTGGTCATTCTTTTGTTATCTCAGTGTTAATCTCTCTTTTGCCTTCTCTTCATTCCAAGTTGCATTTTATCCCTGTTTTATTGTAACTGCTACCTTATTCTTCTATCACATGTTAATGTTTTTAAGTTATTAAGTATTTATTCTGTTGTCACACCTTGTTATTTGTAAACCGGCATGATGCGACTCCCATCGCGAATGCCGGTATATAAGAAATTTAAATAAAAATAAAAATAAATAAATAAAATAAATGTGAGTAAGTGGAAGGGGGAGAGGGAGAATGAGGGAGAGGTGAGAGGCACGGATGTGAGTAAGTGGAAGGGGGAGAGGGAGAATGAGGGAGAGGTGAGAGACAGGGATGTGAGTAAGTGAAAGGGTAAGAAGTTGTGGAGCAGAGAAAAAGGGAGTGGAGGAGGGCTGAGGGGGAGGGGATGGGATTGAGAGAGGGTGGGGAGTGACTGAGGGAAGGGGAGAGAGGTGGGAGTGACTGAGGGAAGGGGAGGCAGGTGAGAGTGAGGGGAAGAAGGTAGTGGGAGACAGAGGGTGAGTAAGACTGAGTGGAGGAAAGGGGAGGAGTGAACGAGGGGAAGGGGGAGAGAGGGAGAAAAAGTGTAGAAGGGTGCTGTGTTAGAAAATGGACTGAAAACAAAATGTAATGTAGCCCGTTTTAACGGGCTTAACGGCTTGTCTGTTTAATAAAAGAAGTAATGTGTGTCTGTCTCCATACTGAAGCCTAGCCGGTGGTCCCTCTCGGGATATCCTTCTGAGGGCGTGGTCAACTGCCACCGGCCCAGGGATCCACCCACAACTATATCAAAGACTACAGATTGCTACTCCGCAGTCTACTAGTACAGATTTCCTTCTGCTTGCTCCTCCCACCAGCATACAGATTCAGAACATTACTAACTCCTCCTTCTTTGGAGTCAGTCATAACAGATTGCTAACTCCTATCTGCTTGCTCCTCCCACCAGCATACAGATTCAGAACATTACTAACTCCTCCTTCTTTGGAGTCAGTCATAACAGATTGCTAACTCCTATCTGCTTGCTCCTCCCACCAGCATACAGATTCAGAACATTACTAACTCCTCCTTCTTTGGAGTCAGTCATAACAGATTGCTAACTCCTATCTGCTTGCTCCTCCCACCAGCATACAGATTCAGAACATTACTAACTCCTCCTTCTTTGGAGTCAGTCATAACAGATTGCTAACTCCTATCTGATTGCTCCTCCCACCAGCATACAGATTCAGAACATTACTAACTCCTCCTTCTTTGGAGTCAGTCATAACAGATTGCTAACTCCTATCTGCTTGCTCCTCCCACCAGCATACAGATTCAGAACATTACTAACTCCTCCTTCTTTGGAGTCAGTCATAACAGATTGCTAACTCCTATCTGATTGCTCCTCCCATCGAGCGTCAGATCCTGAACACTGAGGTCACTGCAGGGGTGTATTTGGGTGACGTCAGCTTTGAAATCTGACTCTGTCTCTATCTGCTGGCAGGGGAGCTTAAAACCCATTGGTCCTGAGTCCATCTGTCTACATTAAAGAAAACAAAATTATCAGGTAAGTAATTTCTCCATTTTACAAGCTGCTTTCAGCAACTCAAAAAAAAAAACAAAAACCAACCCGAAAATTCGGGCTTTGAGCTGCTGGCTGGCAATGTACTTGCCTGGTTGCTTGGCAACCAGACTGCAAAATTTTCTGATGTAAGGCCAGGAATCCAGCAGGAATACCCCTTTTATTATATGTTATTACTAGCATTTTTGTTTGCTCCTGTTAAATTTGTATGTTAGGATAGACTTGAAATAAAGATGTGTAAAAGAAAGGAGACTGCACCGATATATAATCAACCTGTGCAAGTTCATCAAAGAGCCTTATTTTTTATCGTCTCACAAGGCTAGTCCAGTCCGCTTGAGTCTAGCCTCCCTGCCAGCAGATGGTGACAAAGATGATATCTGATTCACTGATGCGTGACGCCTGAAAGGGGCACAGTGAAGCCTGTAGCACTTCACTATTTTTCTGTCTCCAGCAGGTGGTAGAGGTGCTGGATCCTGCAGTGTAGAATCTTAGGAGACAAATTGCACCCAGGAGGTTTCACTTAAGGGTGTGCTTCCTGGTGGAGTAGAGATGTGTATATATGTGTGTGTGTATATGGGAGGGGGGAGGAAGGGGCTCTGGCACTGGACCTTCTTCTAGCTTGGTCTTGATCTTAGGTTGGGAATTAAAAGCCAGTGAGTCTGGTTCTTTCTCCTCCCTGGCTTCGGGAGTTTGAGTCCTGTCCCTGGTAGGGACAGTGGCTGAACAGAGATTTCCTCCTTTCAGGAAAGTATTGTATTTTTTCAGCATTTTAATAAGGTTTAATAAAAAAAAAAAAAAAAAAAGCAGCAAAGGGAATCAGGTGTTTTTTCTCTGCTGGCTACTGCTGGAAGCACTTCCGCTAAAGGGAAGTAACTTCTGCTAATTAGAAGTAATTCATGGCAGTTATCCCTTTGGCAGGCCACGTTAATAGAGGTTCCCGTGTGGCATGGCAAGAGCTGTGGGGTGTGCGGGGGTCGCCGTGGCAGTGCAGCAGTGGCAGGAGTATGCTGGGAGTGTACTGAGGCGAGGTTGTCCGAGTCGGAGGGTCTCCTGTTTGATTTTGGCATGGGGGGATGGAGCCGCAGGGCCCTGCATGCTGGCAATCTCTGGGCAGGAAATGAGTGCTTCAGGGGAGGTGAAATGGCAAGGAAAATGGTCTGGCCAGTTTGAAGAGTCAGCCAGGCAGCGCTGAAGCCAGTGAGGGTTTCTGTCCCCACTGGGGCATCGAGAAAAGATCAGAGGGGGTTCCTTTAGATTCCTCCTCTGCTTTTTTCTCTTGAATTTGGGTTGGTCCGTACTACTCTAATGGCCCCATTTAAGAAATAAAATGGTATCTCTTAAAGTAACAGGAACCAAGAAAATGCCTGTTTGGCTCACAGTTTACCAATCTTTTCGTCCTGCCCCCCCCAGTAACTCATTTGGTGAAGTTTCTTCCAACTGTGCGAAGATATCTGGTATTGTTCTTTTGCATAGTCCGAGAAGTTGGCATGATTATAGCGTATGCTTTGTGACAGTGGTAAATATGGTCCTGTCGGGTTCTTTCTATATGATGTAAGGTTTGCAAGTGGAAGCATTGGGTGCAGCTTGCTTGAAATGTAATAGAAAATGTAAAGTTTATAATTTTCTGTACTGTGTAATCTTACACTCTGAGCACTCGTATGCAGGTGACTCAAAACTGGAGGAACCGACACACTGCTTACATATAGTCTACCTATAAACTAGAAAGCAAGGGTCGATCGAAATAATGAACAAAAAAAACCTTGGTTGTCTGAGCTCCATGTATTTCGGTAATTGAATGTGACACAATTTTTTTTATTTATTTATGGCTATTTCCAGATCTATATTTGAACTGTGGGGTCAGGGGAAATCCCATGAAGATTTGCATAGGTCTCTGAAGAGTTACCCAGTGGAGAAGATGGTACGTACAAAAACCAACCTGGGATGGCCGCCTGGCTCCTCCGCACTCCCGTGTGCGCGCACACTCAGGCGCTTTGCAGCCGCACTAAGGCTGGGCTGTGCTGGGTTGACTTCCATGTGAGGCACGGTATTTCTGTGAATGGGAATAATGCAGCCTCCGGTAAATGGTGGGGATATGCCATGGATCCAGAAGCCTTAAATACACAGCTGCACGGTTTTCTTATGGCTGATGCAGTGCTCTGTCTTTCACTGCAGGTCCCGTTCCTTCAGTCCGATTCTACTTACAAAATAAACATCCGGGCGTTTAATAAAACATTGAGCCAGAAAGAAAAAATTGAAAGGATAGATGTAAGTATTTTTTTCTTCACAGTGATCTGAGCGGTAGTATTTATTGATAAGGGATGTACCATGGGTATAACTTCCGTTTACCTCAAGTCCAGGAATTGTACCCTTTTAGCTGCAGGAAGATGTCCCTCTGTTCCCAACGCTTTAATGCTGCCATTTTGAGATTGAATCAACTCCAGTATTAAAAAAAAACCAAACCAAAAAAAGCAGCATAAAAGAGGGGTAATAATTGTTAATAATTGCAAAAGAAAGCAATAAAAAAAATAAATAAATAAAGGAGAGAGTAGCGGAAATGAGCTGCTGAGAGAAAAGAAAGCTTTGGTTTGCTGAGGAGAAGGTCTTGTGCACTGATTTATCAGTTTTCTTTTTTAATATTTATGGGTTGACCTGGCTTTTTACAGCCTCCACTCACATGGCATTGAAGGAATAAAACACCCCATTTTGGCCAATCTCATGATTCAGTTTGGCCTTTTCAGCCTTCCACTTTGCGAGACGTACACATGGGCGGCAAGGGGCTCAATCGACAGTGGACCTTTTACAGAAACCGTTTTAGACGCTTTGCACACACGCTTGCTTGCCTTTTTTTTTTTTTTTTCCCGCTAGGCAACAAAACTATTTTAAATTCAGGACTAAGATTTTTAAATAGAACAAAGATAGCAGATTTTGCTGTGGGGCGTGCACGTGTGAATTTGTTTGTCAGCGTATTTTATGTTTCTCCATTGCAGTTTTCTTTTCATTCTTCCTTGCTTCTTGCTCTGTCCATTCTTATTCCACCCTTTTTCTTAATGCAACCTGTCTCCACCTTTCCAAAGATTCTTCTTGGCTGTCCCTTCCAGCTTCTCGTTCCTTCCTCTTGATTTTCCTTCCTATCCCAGTCTTTCATCTCTCCCTCCTCTCTAGTTTCTCATTTATGCTTTCGTCTCAGCCCCCCAGCCGTTATCCCTTTCCATTCAGGTAATGGATCAAACTTGATACCCCCTCTCTCTTGGCAATAAAGCGCTGGAATTTGTTGCCAGAGGATGTGGCTAGTGCAGTTAGTGTAGCTGGGTTCAAAAAAGGTTTGGATAAGTTCTTGAAGGAGGTCCATTAATGGCTATTAATCAATTATACTTAGGGAATAGCCACTGCTATTAATTGCATCAGTAACATGGGATCTTCTTAGTGTTTGGGTTATTGCCAGGTTCTTATGGCCTGGATTGGCCACTGTTGGAAACAGGATGCTGGGCTTGATGCACCCTTGGTCTGACCCAGCATGGCAATTTCTTATGTTCTCCCCTTCCCCACCCCCCCCAACTGTTCTCAAATTAACAATTATATCGGCTTAGCAATAACAGAATATCTAACCTATGTGAAAACATTGAGAAAAAGCATGGGTAAAGAGACTTTGACACTCAGTCATTATATCGAGATATAGGTATGGCTCACGTAACTCCCACAGGGATTATAATAGTAAATAGTCAAAATTTACAGATTCAGATTCAAAAACCTCTGTATCCCCCTAGCGCCTTGGGATGGATAAGTTGAAAGGGGCTTCCAAATTTTATGAAAAGAAGCCATTCGATTATTTTTAGCAGCCGTTAGATACACTAATTGGCGATATTCATAAATTTGTTCAAGTACCTTGTTAAAGACTGGGGGCTTTTCCTTTGTCCAGTGAGTGGCAATAGCACAGCTAATTTCTGTTCATAGATATTCAGCCCTGCAATGGGAATAGTAAGTAAGGACTCGCCCGTAGCAGGTTGCAAAGCCACCTCTATGAGTTTCCCAAACCATTCAGTTACTGTATGCCAAAAAGGGATAATCTTGGGGCATTGCCACCAGACATGAATAAACGTACCAACCAGGCCACAATTTCTCCAGCAAAGATTAGGTTGATGAGAATAAATTTAATGCAGCTTCTCTGGAGTAAGGTGCCAGCGGTACAACAATTTAAAGCAGGAGGAATAGCCTAGTGGTTAGAGCAGTGAACTATGAACCAGGCGACCAGGGTTCAAGTCCTGGTGTCGCTCCTTGTGACCCTGGGCAAGTCACTTTACCCTACATTGCCTCAGGTACAAAAACTTAGATTGTAAGCCCTCTGGGGATAGGGAAATACCTACAGTACCTGAATGTAAACCGGTGTGATCTCTCAATTGAGATGAATGTCGGTGTATAAAAAAAAAAAAAAAAAAAAAGTGAGCAGAAATAGAACGTTTGCTAGCATTTCGGAATATGATTCCTTGAATCTTTGGGTCAATGGTCTGCTCCAAATCTTTTTCCCATTTAGCAATGTGACTAAAGAATTTCTGTTCTGGCTCAGCCAGTAAACTATACATTTTTTAAGTTATTCCAGAGATGGAATCCACTTGCGAGCAAAAGTTTTCAAATAATGATTTACTTGCTTGCAAAATTACTTGTTTCTCAGTGAATCTATAAAGTGTTTGATCTGGACATAAACCAGGAAGTCAATGTTCTCAAGAGGGAGGTGCTGCTTAAGCAATTCTATAGTAAGAAAGTCACCTTGCCTAAATAGATGTCCGATATTAACAATCCCAGCAGACTGCCAAGCCTGAAAGACTGGCGTTTGGAAGCCTGCTGGGAAAAGCTTATTGTAGAAAGAAGGGAAATCATGGACTAGTTTTCTTTTCCAGGCTGACCAGATCTTTAATGTAGAGTAGGTTGACCATGGAATACGGCGCACTGGGTGCCTGGTGATCCGAGGTTGCCAGAATAAAGCACCCAAAGGCATCTCGCCTGTAATCAGTTGTTCAAATGTCGCCCATTGTTTTTTGACCGCTAATATCTATGAGAGCTCGAAGTTGGGATGCTACATAGTATAGGAGTAAATTGGGGACTCCTAGGCCACTTCGATATTTAGGCAAGAAAGGAAGTCGACGGGCTACTCGGGGGGGATGATGCCGCCAAATGAAATCGAAGACCTTTTTTTGCCATCTTCATAAGAGTGCCAAAGAAAGGAAGATCTGTAATGTGGCAAACAGATATAAAAAGCGAGGTATAGTTGGACACCAACCCATGTATTTCTAATGCAAATGTGATTTATATGTTTGTATTATTGAAAATGAGAAATAAATAATTAAAAAAAAAAAAAAAAAAGCGAGGTAAAACATTCATTTTAACCCCCACCATGAGAATGAACCTCTGCCCCATTTCTCTATCAATTGCGCGTAATAGAGAGGTCAGAGACATTGGGTCCTAAGAATCCTCCCAAATATTTAACAGCTGACTCTTGCCCATTGGAATGGAAATTGCTGTTTAATGAAAGAGATCTCGGCAGCTGGAAGGTTAATGTTAAGAAGCTGTGATTTCTCTGAGTTTACTTTAAAACCAGAGGCATTACCGAAAAGTTTTGTTTCAGATTCCACGAGGTTCAGACAGGGTAAGCATGATGTCGTCTGCAAATAGAGAGAGTTTAAAAGACGTCTCTCCCAGCCGCATCCCCCTAATAACTGATGACCATCTAATTCTCGTAGCAAAGGGCTCTGAAAACAAAGCAAATGAAAGGGGTGAGAGGGGCCATCCTTGCCTCGTCCCTCTGCCGACACAGACTTCCTGGCCCATGTCCCCCTTTTGCTTTGGTCCTGGGAGGTTTCTACAGTGGCTGCAACCGTTGCAAAAAAGACGGACAGAATTGCATCTTCTGTAATGTAGAAAATAGGAAAGGCCAGTGAAGGTCAGGATCAAAGGCCTTTTCCGCCTCGGTTGATAAAAGAACTGTATGAAGGTTGCCTTCCTTTGCCCAAGTTTGCGCACATTGTCCGCTCCCATGCGGCGTGGAATAAACCCCACCTGATCGGAGTGCACCAGATAGGGCATAAAACGGTTCAATTGCAGGGCCAGCACTCTGGCTAATATTTTTAGATCTACATTTATTAAAGACATAGGTCTATAAGAGCCGCATAAGGAGGGGTCTGTACCTGGATTAGCTATAACAGTTATTCCTGCAACATTGGAATGAGGGTGGAGGGACCCACCCTCCCTGAGATAGTTAAAAAAAAAAAAAAAAAGGCAGTTAATGGTTCAGTCAAGGTGGTAGAAAGCCTATGAGTGTATGCACTGGAACAGCCATCTAATTCTGGTGCTTTATTAGCTTTAAGGGATTTAATCACTTGTGACACTTCGGTAGTGGAGATGGGAGAATCTAAAAATTGGTGCTGGATAGGGTAGGTAAATTTAATGATTGTAAATAATGTTCTGTATCCAATCCTGGATAGATAAGTCCGTACTATACAACCCCGAATAAAAATCTGAAAATCATTTCCGGATTTCAGCTGTATCTGTGCAAATTCTACCTGACATGACTTTAGTTTTAGGTGTAATACTTTGTGGCATTCGAGATTTGAGTTGACGAGCTAGGAGACAACCCGCTTTCTCTCCCCCCTCAAAGTATGCTTGCGTATTGAGCTCTCTAGAATACAGAATGTTATAATCATCTGATTGGTGGAGATCTGCTCTAGCTGCTTATTATATATTGTGATTGAGTGCGCATGTGTTGTTGAGAGAGTCGCTCCACTTTATTTACTAAAGAAATGCGCAGAGCTTCACGCTCTCTCTTGCAGGCAGTAGCAAACCCCTTGCTACTGCTTTCAAACATTCCCATATTATCCCCCATGAAGCAGGGGACTGGCAATTTAGGTTAAAATATTCCTGCAATTGAATGCCCAATATTTGAACGAAACCTTCGTGTCTCGGGAGTGACTCGTTCATTGCCTCCCTCCTCTGCAAACATAAGTCCACCCATACCAGGCCATGATCTGACCAAAGAATAGGTCCTAGGTAGGAGGAGAGTTTTATCAATAAGGAGGAAATCTCTGTGGCAGTAGGTATCGTGTGGAGAGGAATACAAAGTATACACCCTGAACGTGGGGTAGTATTCTCTCCACACATCCACTAGGTCCCAGTCCGACATTACTGAAGTAAGCATATGCCTGGGACCTGTCACAATAGATTTAGTATAAGCCTTAAGTGGAGAATTGTCTAAACCCGGATTCAAAGTTAAGTTGAAATCTCCCCCTAACACTACAAGTCCCTCCGCACGATCTTCCAGGACTTTCCTGATATGGCAGAAGAAAGATCCTTTGTCAGTGTTGGGGTCATATACAGAAAGTAGGGAAAATATATCATGGCCCAGCTTTATGTTACTAAGCATATAGCGGCCCTCCGGGTCAGTAATGCAGGCTACTAATTCATGCTCGAGGCTAGATGCAGTAAGTATTCCAGTGCCTGCATGGTGATTATTATTTCCGCTTGCTGCTTGGTACTTATGAGAGAATTCACTAAAAGAGAGCAAATGTTCAAGCCTTTTGCGAAGGTGGGTCTCTTGTATAAAGGCAATTGCCACCTATTGAGAAAGCAGTTCTTTGCGAAATAAAAGTCGCTCCCTGTGAAAATTAAGGTCCTTAACATTAAGAGCTAGGATGCGAGCCATCTTAATATAGGCAATCTTAATATAGTAATGAATGAGAGTGGAATTAATCCTGTTACCCATGAAATTGTGGCATGAGGCCGAGTAGCAAAGGAAACTGATACGTCTAATAAGGCTAAAATAGTAAGAGAGCGTAACCCTCCCTTTAACCCCCCAAAGAACTGATCCGTATGAATCTCCCCACGGATCCCCTTCCATGGGGGCAATGCTGCGAACAGAGGATAAAACCCGCAGTTCTTCCCTTCCCACCAGACACAGAACGGCAGAAAACAAGCAAATGCAAAACTGGAGCTTAAATGCCTGAAATACAAATCGAGCATATGAAGAGAAACGTCTGAAATCGGTGAACAGACCAAAGTCCAGGGCTCCAGTGAGCCAGCAGTAATAAAGATGACAACAATGCGTCTTTAAAGGCACCGTTGTTAAAGTTCAGCCCTGGTCGGATAGATTTTCACGGGACCCTGTAAGAAGGCGTTGCGTGTGCCGTCTGCCCGGCCCGCTCGTCGCCATTTTGGCGCTGTGTCAGTAGTAACGGCTGTTGACGTGCCGGGAGGAATGGAGGAAGTGATCGCCATGCCTGCCTGTTTAAAAGCTGCGGCTGCTTCGGCAGGAGATTTACTGTGGTAGGAAAGAGTAGGGCAAATGGAAAAGCCCATTGATAACGAATGTCCTCCCTTCTTGGGGTGAGAGTGACTTCTCTTAATTCATACCATTTCCACAGGGTACTGGGAGCCAGATCTTGACATACAGAGAAGTTGATACCGTTCCAGTTCCATTCGTGCTGCTTTCTTGCGATAGCCATAATATCTTCTTTCTGAGAGAAGCTATGCAGATTCAAAACAATATCCCTTGGTTTATTTTTCCCTCCAAGGCCCTAAGGCTCTGTGGGATCGTTTAGTTTTAATGGTATCTCCTGCACAGTTCCCAGTTTGTTCTTTCTATGGGATAGTAAAAGAGTGCAAATCTCGGAAGCAGTGATGAGACAGTTACCAAACATCCTCCGTCTCGGGGACTCCCTTTATCTGTATGTTAGCTCTCCTGGAGCGATTCTCCAGGTCTTCTTCTTTCTCTTCCAACCTTGCAGTCTCCTCCGACATGGATTTATTTCGCTTTGCTAAGGTAGAGACGGCCGCACTGTGATTTTCTGTGTGGGAATCGATATCACCACTCTAGGCCCCAGGACCACGAGATCTTCATGGACCTCCGTAATAGACGCTAGGAGGTCGGCTTTGTGTTGCCTCATCTCAGCCCTCAATTCCAAAAACTACTCCCGAAGCTCAGTTTTTGTAGGGAGATCTCCCAGATCTGATAATCTATCTTACTTAGATGGGGCGATGGCGTCGGGGCCTCAGCATTGTCATGATCCTTATCTGCGTCCCCGCAATCAGGTAGGCCAGCTTCGTTTTGTCGGGTGGGTGAGGAGATCAATGTTCAGTCATCCATCTTGAGCGCGGCAAACAGCACCCGCATTCTTTCGTCTTTTTTAAAGGAAGTTTTTTGGAAATGAAATATTGTCAGACCGCAGCTGGCTAAAGCAGTAAATATAATTTCCTTCTAGAGCACAGTGTTTTTCTCCAAATACGAAGAATACGTTCCAAAATGTTGATAAATCTCGTAAGACCTTTTTTTTTTTTTTTTTCCCCCTGTTAAAATGACATTGCTTGGGTTTAGAACTGTATTAGGTTTTCATGCATCATCCTGATTTTCTCCTTTTACTAAATGCAGGCGTTGGAATGTTTGCCGTTTCATGGAAAAGTGAACTTGAAGAAAGCGCAGCATGTCTTTTGCATTCTGGAAGACTATGGCACGGACCCTAACAACCCACCAGAAAAGCCCCTGAATGTCTATTTTGGTCGGTGGGTAAGTACTATTGGCCTAATGTTTATCTTTTGAATAGCTCCCACTAATTACATAACAGCATCTGCATTTCATAAACCACAGCCCCCCCCCCCCTCAGAAGATCTGTGTGCCTTGCTGGGAAATTCATTTGAATACAGGCTGCTGCAGTTTACCACAGCCGAAATATTTTCTCACTTTTACTATTTTGTCATATGTGCAGAGAAATTGATCTTGCGCACACATGTACTGCTCGTCATATTGTTGTTCTGCTGTGTGTGGGAGCTGGAAAATTTCACGCCATGGTGTTTGTGCAGTTTTCCGTCTCACCAACAAAGCTCTGCCAGGACTGCTCAGTCTAGAACTGGATCTGGGGAGCAGACGTTCGGAACTGGAGTTTGCAACCATTTATTTCCATGGTCTTGCAGTTTGTAGCACCGAATATTATAGTCTTACCGTACCTTCTGAGCCTGCAAAGTACGCAATAAGTGAAATTTCTGTGATTTTTAGAGGTTGCACTGATACATGTATTTTTTTGACTTGGTGGTTTCCTCCTGCTTCTTTGACCCTCCGGAGTCCAGCTGCGTCAGAACTAGCTCCGGTGCCATAAACCTTCATTTGCAACTAGCAGGGGATTTCCTTCTCTTTTACCCAGTGCTCCCCCTTCTCTTCTAGCATAGTCCTTAATGAGGGGACCACGACTCCCTCTGTCACCTAAAATATGTGCACACTGCGTCTGGCTGCTACCTTTCACCATTGGTTGATGGCCGAGACTTCCTTCCTCACATCTAGGTGGGAGTGCTTACTGTATGTGGAGGTGAATGAGTTTGAGCTCGATGATCATCCTCTGGGGATATTACCTTCACGTTGATGAGGAGTAGAACAAGAAGAGAGGTTTTCAATTCTTGTTTTTTATTTTCTGGGGCACAGAATGTTCTTGGGAAGGACAGTTTTGCAAAAGACATTGACACAGGTAACTTGACAGAGCATTGCAACACTGTTGTATGGGGGTCAAAATGCTTGTATTGTTCCACAACGCGTGTGCTTTACCTGCATGTTCCTGGAGGAAGAGTTATGTCAGGGGAGACAACAAAGTGCATAGTTTGGGCCGGAAAAAGCTACAAAAAAAAGGAGGTGGAAAATCTCTGGTTATTTTTCCCTTCTGCAGTTTTCAAGGAGAAAGTATGTGCCCTACCTGTCCTTTGCAAACTGGTGCAGAGCTTGCGAGTAAAAGGACCTGAGGACTTTGCAACAGTCTGCGTAGTTTTGAAAACACAGCCTGTGCTCCCAGTTCAGGTACAGAAGTGATTGAAATGTGAACTCTCCCCCTGCCTGACCTAACGCCGTTCACTTTTGTATGCAGATAAGTGCGCACCCTGCGAATCAGCATTGCATACTTTTACCTGTCTAGAGGCGAGGGCAGTAATGAAACCGTATTTTTTTTCCGTATTTACCCTGCATTTTCAAAGGGAACTTTATGCGCATAAGTTTGCTTGGAAAATGCTCAGGCAAATGCCCTTCATCGTGCATAAAATAACCGCACAAAGCTTATACCTGCTCTTCACGCATGCTTTGAAGATTAAAAAAGGTAAATATGCAGAAGTCCCAACCGCACCCCAGCTCCCCCCCCCACCTCCAATGTCTCTCCCCCTTGAATGTTACTTCATCCTTTCACATGCATTGAGCCTTGGGCTGTTTTGTAATATCTTTTGCGTGCATTAATTGCTTTGAAAATCAGGCCTGGAGAATGCAGTAGCGTGAATATATTTTTGTTTGCTTCTACACAAACAAATGTTCAGTTATTAACATGGAAAGCAGGAGAAGTGTTGAAAGGAAATTTCAGAAAGTCAGGTTGTCGTTTAATTCATGAAATGCTGTCTCCTGGAGTGTATTTATAAAAGTGCGTGATTTATGTGTTTGTATATCAGTTTGTTTAGGGCAGTTACCTTTGCAATGATTGCACATGGAGTAACTCGCAGGTTTACTTCCCCTCAGTAGTTTTCAAATGTTGTTGTGTTTGTATTTGTTGCCAAGTGTAATGAACTTGAATAGTACTGGAAAGTAAAAAAGGAACCAACTGTATGTCGACGGTATAGAGTGAGTAGTGATGGCTGTACTGATCAGCACTTTTATCAAAGGAATGAAGTAGTGTGCTTGCCATGTTAATCCATTTGAATGCATGGAAATAAAGGTCAGTAAACAAATACGTAAGGTGATATCCTTTTTTATTGGACTAGCTTGATAGATTCCTTGTCTAGCTTTTGGAAGCTGACATTCCCTTCATCAGGTCCATGAGAACGAGCAGGTCAAGAGAGAGGATGATGTTACCTGAACATACAAGTGAATCACTACCAGACCTGATTCTGCTGTCTCTGTCACCTTCTGATCACTCTGCTAACCCTCGTCACATATCATTTTAATATAATCCATATTTCATCTGTGCATTCAGGCAGCATCTTCCTTTGCTTCGAGCTGCTCGTTTTGTCAGTGGAGGACCTGGGATTTGAACCCTGGTTTCCCTGGCTCTCAGCCCACTGCTCTCACCGCTTGGTGAGATGCATTGGGTTCGTGAGAGCATTGCTTGCTGACTTATTGAAACACAGGGCTCAGGCCAGTTGCCCGACTTGACCTATATTATGGATAGCCCCTTTGTGTGAGTAACTTTGCCTAGATAGGGTTATTCTACTCTTTAATTAAAAATAAAAACCAGAAGGGGCGCTAGAGGGCGTGAATGGTGGCGGTCACTCTCTGCCAGAGCTCTGTCGGCAGCCCTGATTTATTCATTTTATTCTGTTTCAACTGGCTCCCGATAAACTTGCTGTGAACTACAAAACTAGCTGGTACGGTGATGGGGACTCGTTGGACGTGAAACTTAATTGAAAAATCAGCTCATATGACCAATTATTAAAAAGATGCTGCTGGGCCTGGTCATTTCCTGCAGGCGGTGATAGCAGAGGAACCAGAGGCCCAGTGCGATCCAGTCCTTAAGGAGATTCATGCGCTCAGGGAGGATTTGGGTAAGGACCAGTGCGTATTGCAGGTCTTGATTGAGGTGGTGAGAGATAAAACTGATAATCTCTCCCCGTGTGGAAGAGCTGGAGCAATAGGTGTACGATTTGGAGGATTGGGAATCTGGGGCGGCCATTAAACTAGCGGCATTGCGCAAACAGATGATGGAACTTAAAGATAAAGTGGTGGATCTGGAGGACTGATCCCGCCACTGCAATGTCTGAATTTGGGGGTCCCAGAAGCAGAGGAAGGAAAGAACATGATTGTGTTCATAAGAGGGTTCCTTAAAGAAACTTTAAAGCCAGAGGAATCTGCACCCTATACCGCTGGGAGTCTGAAGAGTAATTCCAACAGGTCTAGGATCATTCTGGATACATTTTTGGAGTTCCAAACTAAAGAGTGGATCCCCAGGAGAGCCAGAGAACTGGATCAGTTGGAATTTAAGAATCAAAGGGCCTTCCTATTCCCGGATGTTAGTGTGGATATTGTATGAAAGAGATTAAAAAAACGTCTGCATGCGAAGCAGCTGCATTTCTGCTTACTGTATCCTGTGAGGCTGTCGGTGAATTTGGACGGCAATTGTAAAACTTTCTCCTCTCCTGGTGAAGTTAAAGGGTTTCTGCAGATCAAGTATCCCTCAGTGAATAAGGCATCAGGCGGCTCGCTGAGACGCTCCTGTGTGGTCTCCTTTACATCCGGCCCTTTTCTCCCTGTAAGAGTACGGAGGGGGTGGGGCAGAGGACGTGGCAGAGGTGGTGTAACTTCACGGCAATGGTTTTCTGAGGGCATGAGCAATAGAGAAGTGGGCGATTCTGCTGAGAGACCATCAAAGGAGGATGCAACATAGGGAGATGGCGTGCACCTACAGATCTGGGAATGTGACGTGTTGACTGCAATGAGGCGACTGAAGCATGAGGAACATGCAACTGAAGCAGTTTAATTGTTGCCTGTGGGTTTTGTTTTTTTTGGTCCTATTTTTGCAGACTGATGCTTATCTGAAAGTGTTCTTGTTTCTCTCTTGTTTCTGTCACCCCTAATCTTTTTCTGTCCTTCTCTGTCTTTTCCTGACTGGATTGCCGGGGCATAAGGGGATACATAAGCAATTCTTTGTGTTTTTGAGTCCTATAAATAGGAGTAAATTAGGGAGTACAGGGGGAGCTGGTAAGGGCTCTCGGATGTTCTTCTTGTGCAAGATGAGATTTATTTATTTATTTGGGGATGAATCAGGGCTCCTGTTTTTTTTTCTTAGTTGACATAGGCCTGTGGGATGTGGGGGAGAGATGGAGAGAAAGGGGATTGGTTGGAGAAAAATGGAGAGGTTCTTTGGGATTTGTTTTTTTCTCCCTACCATAGGAGTTCTTCCTGGAACTTAGGGGGTAGAGTGTGTGCAAAAGGGGGTACTTTATGTAGTATTGGCATGGGGTTGGTAGAATGGGGGTGAATAAGGTTTGCTCGTGGAGTGTGAAAGGCTTAAACCCTCTGATAAAATGGAAAAAGGTCCTGCGTCACCTATCCAGTATGAAAACATGTTATTTTCTTGCAAAAGATGCATTGGCCGGACTGCTCTGTTTACTATAAATTGCAAGCCCCGTGGGTGGCTGAGAGCTTCTCCTCTGCTTATAAGGGGAGGAAGAGAAGGGGCGTGGCTATTTTAATAATTCGATTGATCCAATTTTCCCAAGAAAAAGTGGTAAGGGACCTTGAGGGGAGGTTTTATTAAGTCAGGAGGCTGGTTCTGTGAGTGAGGCCCTTGCAGAGTGGCCCAACTTCCAAATGCGATCCACCCCTCTATTCTTGCTCTTATCCATGGACCCATAAGAGCAAGAGCAGCACCATGGGAGTGAAGACACGAGAGCATAGGCAGCACAAAGTTTGGCTGTGTTTTTGTGAAGAGTGACCTCCCCTGAAGAAAGACTGATGTCTGAAACGTGGCCTTGTTGGGTGGGCAGTAAACCTTTCGATCAGTTTGTAACGTGTCATTGTGGTGGTACCAACTGAAGATCAAGGACTGTCTTGTTCTGTTTGGAAGACATGGACTGTTCATGTTGTTAACATTAATACAGCAAGTATAAAGAGTTAATGATATGTGCACATCTTTTAAGTGCTTTATAAAACTGAAATAAACATACACATTTGTTTTTCTGCTGATAATATCAGCTTAATTGGAAGGAGTTTGGTGGTTAATGATTATAAAGTCACTTGCAGTTAATTACTGGGTGGTAATTGACCATGTATTAAACCTGCAACCTCGTCCAACAAAAGTTTTGTTTTGCATTTACAATTTTTTACAGATACATGACATGATTTTAAGATTTACATAATTTAAAAAAATTCAGAAAAATGAAAAGATAAAAAAAATGTTTTTTGAAAGAAGAAGGTGTTGGGTATTAAGTGTTAGTTAAATCTTAGTCAGAGCAGTAATTACATTGTATTTCCCTTGTGGCTTCTGATATAGTCTTCTGCCCAAGATCTCTGGCCTTCAGAGCTCGGTAGCTCTGGTAGCACCTGATTGATGAAAGTAGCCTTGGTATTGTGTTCTCTTCTGACTGTGGGACGAGAGTTCCCTCTCTTTACCTCAGGTCTCCTGAGGCAGGGTCTGGTGTTTCACGAGGATCCACTTCCATTCTGTCTTACCAGGTCTTATTTAAGCAAGAAAAGATATTGTCTAGAGAAGGTGGATATTTTGTTGCCTTCTTGGGAAAGTTCTGCATTCCTGGTATATATCAAAGCTTAGTGGATTTTGGAAGATTGATGCACTACTAAGCAGATTTCTTCCTAGAGGGAATTTGATACCTTATATTTGGCAGTTTTTTTGTAAGGAGACTGGATAAAAGTCTCTAGCTCTCAATTTTTTGAAAGTGCAAATAGTGGCAATTTGTGTTTCAGAGGTTTCTTTCAGGGTATGCCTTAAGCCTCTTTTCTGGAGTTTTCTCTGTTATTGTTTGTAAGGTTTTGGGTGGACCCTTGGACACTGTGGCAGATGACCACACCCACAGGGGGGAGTTCCGTGAGGGGCCACAGGTCAGGCTCAGCTTAGGACACACAAACACAGAATTATCTTTTATTAAACAGAGTTGAGAAGCCACCAGAGGGGGCAGTAGTGAGTAGAGATGAAGCCCGGCTGGGCTTGTAGTCCCTCAGGACACTGGAACAGCGATTCCCTCTATGGCTGTGCTATAGTGGAGAGAAACTGAGATAGTGAGTACAGTGGAGCATACACAGGGTTCTGGTATGGAGCCTCGTTGGTAAAGTTACTCACACAGCGGTTTCTCCCGGAAGGTAGCACAGAAGCTGGAATAGAGGCAGGCCCTCGAGGAGCGAATACCTGGTTCCAGGGAACAGCTCTGAGAGAATATAGATGGTAACTCACTGATGGTGCAGGCAGCGAGTTCTTCCAAGCAGAAGTGAGCTCAGGCAGCAAGTCCGGGAACATGGGCTCTCGAGGAGCGAGTACCGGTTACAGACAGCGACCTGAAAGAAAAGAGAGAGGCCCCCGAGGAGCGGGTACTCCGATAGAGTAAGTTCAATTAAGGAGAGGCAGAGTAGCTAGGAACGGAGAGCGAATCCCATCCGTAAGGAGTCCCCTTGCTAACTCGAATAGCTAGCAAACAGAGCAGGCTTTTGTATCCAGGATGCGTGACGTCATCACAGGGGGACGCCCCTGAGGTTCACGACAAAGAAGGAATAAGAAGCAGGGCTGCGCCCTATGGCAGCTGAACAACATGGTGGGATGCAGCACCCAAGCCGGACCAGGGACACCGGAGAGGACGGCAGGCAGACGCCGCGGCAGCCAGACATCCATCAACCACGGGAGGAGTCGCCAAAGAGGTAAGGAGGGCGGAGTGGAGACGTCGGGCAGCGACAGTCGTAACATTCTCATTACCTGAAAGGAATGAAACACGTACACTGCCAGTAAAAGAACTGTTTTGACTTGGAATTTGAATGAGGTGATATAATTTTCTGGCTGGTGCTGCTTTTGAGTTCTTTAAAGAAGTATTTTTTGATTGAGTTGCTAGTGGCGATCTACTCAGGTGAATTTATGAGCTGTAAGTTTGTTCATGCAGGGAATCTGTCTAGGTCTTTCGAAGGAGATGGTACAGATTTGTTCAAATTTGGTGTTCCTTCCAAGGGTGATTTGCTTTTTCATCTTAGTTGGGTAACTGATTCACATCTACTCGTTCAAGACTTCTCATGATCTTAAAGACCTCGATCATATCCCCAATCAGCCGTCTCTTCTCCAAGCTGAGCAGCCCCAACCTCTTCAGTCTTTCCTCATAGGGGAGCTTTTCCATCCCCTGCTCAGCTTTATATCCCTTCCTCTCCCTCAGAGAAACACAGATCATGAGATGAGGAGAGAGAGAGAGAGACCTTATGTCCCATCCAGTCTGTCCATCCTCACCTCCTGTTCAGCTTTATATCCCTTCCTCTCCCTCAGAGAAACACAGATCATGAGATGAGGAGAGAGAGAGACCTTATTTCCCATCCAGTCTGTCCATCCTCACCTCCTGTTCAGCTTTATATCCCTTCCTGTCCCTCAGAGAAACACAGATCATGAGATGAAGAGAGAGAGAGACACCTTATGTCCCATCAAGTCTGTCCATCCTCACCTCCTGTTCAGCTTTATATCCCTTCCTCTCCCTCAGAGAAACACAGATCATGAGGTGAGAAGAGAGAGAGAGACCTTACGTCCCATCCAGTCTGTCCATCCTCACCTCCTGCTCAGCTTTATATCCCTTCCTCTCCCTCAGAGAAACACAGATCATGAGATGAAGAGAGAGAGAGAGACACCTTATGTCCCATCCAGTCTGTCCATCCTCACCTCCTGCTCAGCTTTATATCCCTTCCTCTCCCTCAGAGAAACACAGATCATGAGATGAAGAGAGAGAGAGAGACCTTATGTCCCATCCAGTCTGTCCATCCTCACTTCCTGCTCAGCTTTATATCCCTTCCTCTCCCTCAGAGAAACACAGATCATGAGGTGAGGAGAGAGAGAGACCTTATGTCCCATCAAGTCTGTCCATCCTCACCTCCTGTTCAGCTTTATATCCCTTCCTCTCCCTCAGAGAAACACAGATCATGAGGTGAGAAGAGAGAGAGAGACCTTACGTCCCATCCAGTCTGTCCATCCTCACCTCCTGCTCAGCTTTATATCCCTTCCTCTCCCTCAGAGAAACACAGATCATGAGATGAAGAGAGAGAGAGAGACACCTTATGTCCCATCCAGTCTGTCCATCCTCACCTCCTGCTCAGCTTTATATCCCTTCCTCTCCCTCAGAGAAACACAGATCATGAGATGAAGAGAGAGAGAGAGACCTTATGTCCCATCGAGTCTGTCCATCCTCACTTCCTGCTCAGCTTTATATCCCTTCCTCTCCCTCAGAGAAACACAGATCATGAGGTGAGGAGAGAGAGAGACCTTATGTCCCATCGAGTCTGTCCATCCTCACCTCCTGTTCAGCTTTATATCCCTTCCTCTCCCTCAGAGAAACACAGATCATAAGGTGAGAAGAGAGAGAGAGACCTTACGTCCCATCCAGTCTGTCCATCCTTACCTCCTGCTCAGCTTTATATCCCTTCCTCTCCCTCAGAGAAACACAGATCATGAGGTGAGAAGAGAGAGAGAGACCTTACGTCCCATACAGTCTGTCCATCCTCACCTCCTGCTCAGCTTTATATCCCTTCCTCTCCCTCAGAGAAACACAGATCATGAGATGAGGAGAGAGAGAGAGAGACCTTATGTCCCATCCAGTTTGTCCATCCTCACCTCCTGTTCAGCTTTATATCCCTTCCTCTCCCTCAGAGAAACACAGATCATGAGATGAGGAGAGAGAGAGAGAGAGACCTTATGTCCCATCCAGTCTGTCCACCCTCACCTCCTGCTCAGCTTTATATCTCTTCCTCTCCCTCAGAGAAACACAGATCATGAGATGAGGAGAGAGAGAGAGAGACCTTATGTCCCATCCAGTCTGTCCACCCTCACCTACTGCTCAGCTTTATATCCCTTCCTCTCCCTCAGAGAAACACAGATCATGAGATGAGGAGAGAGAGAGACCTTATGTCCCATCCAGTCTGTCCACCCTCAGCTCCTGCTCAGCTTTATATCCCTTCCTCTCCCTCAGAGAAACACAGATCATGAGATGAGGAGAGAGAGAGACCTTATGTCCCATCCAGTCTGTCCACCCTCAGCTCCTGCTCAGCTTTATATCCCTTCCTCTCCCTCAGAGAAACACAGATCATGAGATGAGGAGAGAGAGAGAGAGACCTTATGTCCCATCCAGTCTGTCCACCCTCACCTCCTGCTCAGCTTTATATCCCTTCCTCTCCCTCAGAGAAACACAGATCATGAGATGAGGAGAGAGAGAGACCTTATGTCCCATCCAGTCTGTCCACCCTCAGCTCCTGCTCAGCTTTATATCCCTTCCTCTCCCTCAGAGAAACACAGATCATGAGATGAGGAGAGAGAGAGAGAGACCTTACGTCCCATCCAGTCTGTCCATCCTTACCTCCTGCTCAGCTTTATATCCCTTCCTCTCCCTCAGAGAAACACAGATCATGAGGTGAGAAGAGAGAGAGAGACCTTACGTCCCATACAGTCTGTCCATCCTCACCTCCTGCTCAGCTTTATATCCCTTCCTCTCCCTCAGAGAAACACAGATCATGAGATGAGGAGAGAGAGAGAGAGACCTTATGTCCCATCCAGTTTGTCCATCCTCACCTCCTGTTCAGCTTTATATCCCTTCCTCTCCCTCAGAGAAACACAGATCATGAGATGAGGAGAGAGAGAGAGAGAGACCTTATGTCCCATCCAGTCTGTCCACCCTCACCTCCTGCTCAGCTTTATATCCCTTCCTCTCCCTCAGAGAAACACAGATCATGAGATGAGGAGAGAGAGAGAGAGAGACCTTATGTCCCATCCAGTCTGTCCACCCTCACCTCCTGCTCAGCTTTATATCCCTTCCTCTCCCTCAGAGAAACACAGATCATGAGATGAGGAGAGAGAGAGAGAGACCTTATGTCCCATCCAGTCTGTCCACCCTCAGCTCCTGCTCAGCTTTATATCCCTTCCTCTCCCTCAGAGAAACACAGATCATGAGATGAGGAGAGAGAGAGACCTTACGTCCCATCCAGTCTGTCCATCCTCACCTCCTGCTCAGCTTTATATCCCTTCCTCTCCCTCAGAGAAACACAGATCATAAGATGAGGAGAGAGACCTTACGTCCCATCCAGTCTGTCCATCCTCACCTCCTGCTCAGCTTTATATCCCTTATCCCAGGACAAGGAGGATGGTAGTTAGAGGACTCATGTAGTTTCTTGGGTCAAATTTTGATTGGTTTCACCATTGAAGAGTTACAAAGAGGTCTTCCTTGCATTCTTTGGTGATACTTTATCATCTCAGTGCTCAAATCAGGGAGGAAGCATCCTTGGTTCAAGGTCTTGAGAGCGGGTTTGCAGTTTCCCACCTACTCAAGGGATAGCTTGGGTATATCCCATGCGTTTGGACTGGTCTGGCTGAATAAAGAACAAGTTAAAATTAGTTCTTGCCTGATTATTTATTTTCCTTGAGTCCAGCCAGACCTTTTCTTACCTGCCAAACATATGGTATTCAGTGGTTATGTCTCTTCAGAAATATATTTTAATCAACCTTCAGTGGATAAGGTAAGGTGATATTAATCTATTTGATTTATCCTAATTGTGTTGTTTGGAAATTTCTTGGTTTGGGGAAGGGGGGATGTTTGTTTTTTGGTATATTATTCTTAGCTTGTTAAAGGATACTGGCATCCTGAGGGCAGCAGGGGAGTCTCTGTAAGGTGACGTCAGCAAGCTTGTTAATATCTGCCTCCATCTGCTGGTTGGTGGACATAACCCATGCATTTAGACTGGTCTGGCTGGTCTCACGGAAAGGAAGTTATCAGGTAAGAACTGATTTATCCTTTCTCAGCAAATATTGCTAGTTCAGGTAATAAATCAAAATTGTATTATACTGTCCTCAAAGTAGATAGGTGTTCTACACTGTGATAAAATTGTTATGATCAGAGAGGGACTTAATAGGGTGATTTTCAAGACGTGGGTGTTGTGTGTGTAAAATCAACATATACGTGCATAAGTAGCCTTTGTGCATGGTACGCACATGTACTCATGTGTACTGTGGCTGCCACAGGAAACTATCCCTGTACAAAGAAGGTGTTTGGAGAGGGTTCTAGGGCAGGGGTTTGGAGGTATTCTCACACATTTACATATTTACGGAGGGCTTGCATACATCATTGAATATACACGCTTGCTTTTACACCTGCTAATCAAGTCGTTTATGTTAAATCAGGCTTAGATGGGGGTTCTGGAGCTTGTGGTTGAACCGATGAAAGTCTGGGTCAGCTGCTGGAGCTTTTGATGAAGCAGGGCTTGGAATTTACGTGCACAAGTGTTTACATAAGTGAGAAATGCGTAAACATTAGACAACTTTACAAAATACTTGCCTCCATGCATGAGGATTGTTATGTGCATAATGCATATTATTATTATTTAACAAATGCACCTATTTTTATAAAATAGGTGTATAAACTATATGGATCCCTACATTAAAAAAAAGTGCCTGTACTTTCGGGGAATAATACACATTATTTTGTAAACAATTTATAAAATGCAGGTGTAAACAGGTGTAACTACTTATCCATGTACGTGCTGAGTTCTGCACGTTATTATAAATTATCCTCAGTATGGAAGTCCAGTAGTAATAATCTGTCCTCGTAACAAGAATTGCCTGCTTTGTCATGTGGGTCTGTTAGAGCTGGACATTCAAACAGTGATGATAATTTCACTGCATGGCATCAGATTAATGATTCCAAGATCATTTATTTTTCTGCAGGTAACATCATCTAGTTGTTTACTTGATCCTTGTCCAGCCTGGATGGCTTTAGGCCTTAGGCAAGAGATTGCTAAAAATGGTGACCTCTCTATCCTGGGAGCTCATTGGTCTAGAGCAGAGCTTTCCAAACTTTTCATGTTGCTGACACACTTTTTAGACAAAATAATTTCACGACACAGTAGTTCAGTCTTCTAGCAAACCAGAGGTTAAAGGTTAAACGAACAAAACATATCTCGACAATTTATGTATGTTTCCTTAAATATATACATACATTTTTGTGGATTACATAATGTTACACCCACACTGACCCCCAGGCAGCTCCCATTCATTCTTACACCACTCCCTCCCCATCCCCCAGGCAGGCACCCATGCATTCACACACATACACCCCCAGGCAGACTCCCATTCATACACATGCACACTAAAGGCAGACCCCCTCTCTTTCTTTTGCCAGCAATCTCGGAGCCTCTCTCATTCCTCTGCTGCCACTGTCACTGCTGCCCCATGGCTATTGGGGAGGTGCCGATTGCTGCTACTGACACTGAAGCCCATTCTGCTGCCTCCTCTGTGCAGGCCCCGTGGGCTTCCATTTTCTCCATGCTGATCTCGTACATTGTGAGATCCGCATAGAGAAAGTGCTATTCTTGCACATTCCCAAAGATTACATGTGCCAATCACTAAAAAGTAATTTATTTTGTTTTTTACCTTTGCTGTCTGATCTTAGTTTTCTAATCGGTTGGTCACAGGATTTTTTTCCCACCTTCCCTTTCTTGTTTTTTTGCCAATTCCTTTTACAGGGTCTTTTTTTTTCCTATTTCTTTTCTCTCCATCTGTCTTCTTCCCTCAAACACACAATCAGGTTCTCATTCTCACAGCGGCCCTACTACCGGGTCTCCTCCTCTTCTCGGCCCATTAACGCTGCTCCTCTTCTGTACCCGGCAGATGCTCCTCCTCCCTCCTGCCCACGCGGCTCCGGCAACGTTTTTCTTCCGGGGCTGCGCAGGCAGGAAGGAGGAGGAGTGGTGAACGTGACCCTTTTCTTCGGGCCGTGGTGAGGTAAAGCTCCGCCACGGCCCCCGCCGATCTTCCTGCTGCAGTTCCCTGCTTCCGCCGGCCCTGCTGCTGTGTGGACCGGGCGACACCTCCACGCTGCAGGCGACACACTAACGTTGTCAAGACACACAGTTTGGAAAGCTCTGGCTTAGAGATGCTTTTATGTCTCATATTTGTTGGATGTTTACTTTGTCGTGGTTTTGTGCATTTTTCTCAAGGTCTGTGAATGAAGGACAGAGAGAGGCTCGGATGGGCTTACTCATTCCCCATCCCCTCTTGAAGAACTGCTCTTCTCATAAATGTATTGTGTTTGAATAGGTAACCAAAACAGGGCACCACAGAAGGAAACTCGCGTATGAGGCAATTAAATTATAGTGTTTGGGGACGTGAAATGGATCAGGATGTAATCATGTTGACATTTTTCTCTCTTCTTTTTTTGGAATGACCTTTATACAGATTGCTGATGGGCAGCGAGAGCTTATTGAGTCCTATAGTGTGAAGAAGAGGCATTTTATTGGAAACACAAGCATGGATGCCTGCTTGTCCTTTATAATGGCAAATCACGGGAAAGTAAAGGCCAATGACCTGGTGTTTGACCCATTTGTTGGAACAGGTACATTTAAAGAAAATAATCAATTTATGGTCTTGCAGAATGAATGTTTTGGGGGCAGAATATTAGTGTTCTGGCTCGGTGGACCCTAGAATTTGCAAATCTGTTTCAGAGTTCAGAAGAATTGTCTAGGTTTGGTGGAAACCTGGTAATATTTAATGCTGATATCCAGGATGCACATTTTTTTTCTCTTATCAAGAAGCAGGCATGAATTAGTCATAATGCATGGGTGATGTCTTGTGACTGCGCCAACGCAGACCCAGAGCTCAGTAAAGGTTTTACTGAACCTGCTCGGGATTTCCCACGCATGCACGCTGACTTTTGAGCTCCTCACTTCTTCTTTATACAAGCTACCGCGCGGATGTGTTCCCAGTCTGTATTTTAAGATTTTGTTCTGGCTGATGATTTGCCCTGATTCTGCCTTGTTGAATCTTTTTTGTTTTTTTGCTGCTGCCTCAGAAGGCCCCTCAGCAGAAATGTTCAGTTTCTTAGCATTCAGACCCATTAATCCACAACCATTGGGTTGTGCACCTCTACCAGCAGATGATTGAGCTAAGCTGACATCACGGTATATACCCCCTGCACTGACATCAGCCTGCCAGTATTCTCCGTCTCCAGCAGATGGTGGATGTACTGGGATTGCTTAAAAACAAAAAGGGTTTAAAAGGGGAAAAGAAGAAGGAAATGAATTTCCCCATTTTCCTGTGGTGATACCTTATAGTCCTCTCCCTCAGTCGAGTTTTCCTGAGGTGATATCTGAGGATCCCTCATTTAGCTGTAGAGAGAGTAAAAGCTGAGAGGCTAAGGGGTGCAGGAAACTGAGCGCAGCGGTGAAGATCTTTCCCTCTCCTTCAGCAGCTGGAGACAGACTCTATACTCGGCTGGAACAGGCTGAGCTCAGGTAAAGAGTAAATATATTAAAAAAAAAAAGTGAATTTCCATTTCCCTTCTGGTCTCTGAGCCTCGGCATGCTGATCCGACGTCCATTCCCGCCTCCAAGGAAGCTTGGGGGAGTCATGGCAGCCTGGTGGGTTGAGCAGCCTTTTGGCTAGGCCCTGCTCTCAGGCTTTGCTCACAGGCCGCGTGGTTGGCTGCGGAGGCAGTTGCATGCTTTTCTATGCACAAGTCTGCCATAAAACTGTCTGACTTCTGTTCACACTTGCGCACCTGTGAGGGTACCTATGGGTGTGCGCTCACTGGACAGAGGGCGCCCTGTCCAGGCTCCCTTGTGTGGACGCGCTGTTGGGTGCACAGTTATCAGGTGTCTTTTGGGAGAATGCTGCTAGTGGGTGTTTGTCCATGGTGTCCTGCTTGCCATATTCAGGCATCTCAGCCTGGTGTCCCTTGTGTCAGCGCTGCTTGGAGGCTCAGGGAGAGTTATCTCCGGCTGATTTTGTTGAGCCCGGCCCTTCCCAGCATGATGTGTCCCTGTTTGTCTCAAAATGCCACCTCACCCCCAGCAGCCTCAATGTCTCTCAAATCCCTACCTTGTCCCCAGCAATCTCTCCCTCTTTCTCCATCCACCCCAGCAGTCTCTTGTCTCTCAAACGCTTCCTGTAATCCCCAGTAGTCTCCGTCGCTCCCAGACTCCCCTCCCTCGTCCCTAGCAGGTTTTCTGCTGCACTCCACCACCAACAGGCAGCAGGTTCTCTTCTTATGGCCTGGTGATGAACACAGCTCCCTTCACCTCTCCAGACAGCAACTCTCCTCTTCTAGCCCGACGAGAAACACAGCTCCCCATGTAGACTTCTAATACCACTGATGTTACTGCCGCTTCCTCGCATCAGCCCATGTGGGTTTGCTGACACTTCCTGCTCCAACGGCTGATGAATCCTCCACCTGGACCATAGATGCAATGCTTACATTTCTGGTCTCCATGACAAGCTTATGCCCAGGGTTTGTCCAACCCTGATAACAGTCGCATGTCAGAAGCTCAGTATCATTGTAATTAATTTATTAACATATTTCTTTAGCTCCCTATGAATGCACAGGCATAGATGAGTGCGTGTTTCAGGGAGTAAAGGGGAACCTCTTTCAGTAAGTTCTTTTGTTTATTAAATTTAAGATTAATAAAATCTGATATACTGCTTTTCATAAAATAAAATCACAGCAGTTTACAATTACAATCATAAGTCATTATGTATACAATCTAAAAGGAAACAAACATTTACAGGGTAATTTTCAAAGGAAAATGCAAATGTTATCATGCAATTTTCAAAAGCTCATTTACCCATGTAAAGAGGATTGAATGCGGGCAACGTCTATTGACAATTCCATGGCATATATTGTAGCAATTTTTAAGGAATAAATTACTCTGCTGCTGGGAAGAAAGTGACTTCACGCTTCCAAATGGTCACCTGAAACTGGAGCTTCCAACTCCATTGCATATAATTCTTGTTGTTTAGTGGCGATCCAACTTCTTACTGTAGCAGTTTATATCCAGAGGGTCCAGTGCAGTGTGGAGATGATGGCATGGAAGAAATCAATTGATTTGACACTTTTCTTATACTTCTGCTGTGGCACAAATTGAGGAGGTAGGCCACAGTGACTGAGCGGGTACACTACTTATGCATGGTGCTAACGTAGTAACAATAGTGGACTTTCAAAGTTGGTTCGTGGGCTTGCATAATATGGGCTCAATTTAAAACAAAATTGGACATGGTGGCTGAGTTGAGATGATATTTTACTGACCTGGGCGCACAGTTCCAAGAAGCGGAAGTGAAGCTAGATGAGCATGATACGGCTCTTGTGCAGAGGCTCATGGCAATTACTGATCTAACTGCAGGTAATGTAGATTTGAATGACCACTTGAAGACTTTGAAAATAGGTATCTGCAAGGAAATCTGCGAATCTGGGGTGTGCCAGAGGGAGCGGAATTTGCTGATTGTTCCCAGGTGGTAAGCATTGTGTGCATTGCGATATTGGGCAGAGATGAGGAGTCAGCGGACCTGACAAGAATCAAGTTGGAAAAGGCACACAGATCCTTAGCCCAGCCTAGAGGAAATTTGCCCAAAGACATAGTTGCTTGCTTTCATCAATTTCCTATTAAAGAAAAGGTGCTTAACCAAGCTAGAAAAAATGGACCAGATCATGTGGCAGGGCCACCGGCTTGACATTTTTCAAGATATATTGCCAATTATGATTCAGAAAAGGAGAGCATTTGAGGGATTCTCTAGGTATTGTACAAGGAGAATATAAAATACAGATGGCTGTTCCAGTTTGGACTGAGTTTTTCAATTGATGGGGTGGCCTCACGAGTTAAGGTGGTGGAGGAGGCCACCAGGACTCTGAAGGATGTTAGGATTGTTATGTATGCAGTCAAGCCAGATTTAGGCTTCTCCCTCTGTAGTAACAAAAGAGAGGTCTACCAAGTGGCACTGGGTTCAGAATGGAGTCAGGAGGTTGCACTGACATTCGGGCATCTCCTCATCTTCAAACTATGCTATCACCTGAAGAGATCTATGCAAGATGGTGTCAGAATTTGAAAGAGTGGAACATCAGAGGACTGAAAAATGTAGCCAGTTGATGCTGGTTTATATTAAGGCTTAGAAGAGCTTAAGTTTTGCTATGTTTGGAGTGCTATACAGTGTAATGGAGGATTCGTATTTTAAATTTTGCGCAAGTGAGGGAGTGGAGACTGAGACTGCTCAGCAGAAGACTTTGGAAATTATGACATCATTCCTCATGGAGGAGCATGAGGTTAACATAAGGGAGAGGGAGGAGGTTGGAGAGTGGGAAAGGGCTTGCGCTATGGTAAAAGGAAACACGGTGGGGCTACTTGGGTAGTTTAAGTAAGAAATTGGGGGTTTTGGGGGTGGATAGCGGGAAAGTGTTATGGTAGGATGAGGGATACTATGTTGGTTAACCTCAAAGGATATAATACCTATGTATGATCATTATGAATCAATAAAAAATGGTATCCCTGAATGTTAAGGTATTAAATACTCCCCACAAAAGAAAATTGCTGTTTAAAGAAGTGATACAGTTGAAGGCAGATGTTTACTTCTGCCAAGAAACACATCAAACAAACCCTCCACCAAAACCAACAAAGACCTCTCCTCTCCCCTACCTAACACCTCCCTCGCCAATGAGGTCAGAGATCTCGGCATCACCCTTGACTCAGACCTCAATATGAAAAAACACGTCAGCATGACAATCAAAGAGGGCTTCTACAAACTACAAGTCCTCAAAACGCTCAAACCACTTCTCTTCCCCTATGATTACCGCTCCGTGCTACAATCCCTCATACTATCCAAGTTGGACTATTGTAACTCCCTCCTCCTTGGACTTCCTGCCTCCACCTTAAAACCCCTCCAGCTGCTTCAAAACGCAGCAGCCAGATCCCTCACAAACAGCAACCGTTCCTCACACATCACCCCCATACTAAAAGAACTCCACTGGCTCCCCATATCACACCGATCACAATACAAAATCCTCACCATACTTCACAAAACCATCAACAACCATAAAATCAAATGGACCAACAACCCTCCCCAACCACACCACAGCCAGAAAAACCTGCGATCTCAAAACACAGGCCTACTTATCATTCCCCACACTAAACTAGCACACCTCACCTCCACCAGACAACCCACCTTCTCTGTAGCTGGCCCCACCCTCTGGAACAAGCTCCCTTCTCAACTCAGACTGGAACCCTCCATTCACTCATTCAAAAAGAAATTGAAAACATGGCTATTCCTCAATGCCTTCCATGACACAACCTAACCCTCCCCCCTCTTCCTTCACTCCCCACTGCAACGCAAACTTTGCCTCTCAGACCCGCCATTACAATCATTGTACATTTGGCATCCAATATTGAGACCCCCCAACCCTTCACCCCTCCGTAACACCCACCGTTATTCTTGCCAAATGCTACTCCCGCCACATGTTCTCCCCACAATGCCTATACCACTCTTCTTAAAGCTCGCAGTCTAAACTTACGTTACATAATATGTATTAGTACCAGTCACAGTTATTGTTAAACGATTTTTGTTAAATGATTTTTGTATATTTTGTATCAATCTCAGTTAATGTTAAAATGTAAAATAGTACGACCTAGACATACTATTCCAGTTGTTGTAATGTGAACCGATGTGATGAACGCCAACGAACGTCGGTATATAAAAGCAAATAAATAAATAAATAAATGTGTGGAAAAGACATGAAAGATTGACACACTCAAATCATTTCCCCAGCAATATTTTGCCTCTTCTGATATAAAGAATAAATATTGTGGGGTGAGGATTATGTTTGCCAAATTCAGCTCAAGGACCTTTTATAGATTTGATTGCTAATGCTTTGATAAACTGGGTAGAGGGATGTTATTATTGGTGGGGACTTTAATTAAACTAGGTACTTCTATTTAGATAACTCTGGGAGAGGGAGAGCTACATCATATCAACACAGACTCAGACTGAAAGCTCAGATGGCAGATTAGGGACTGGTTGATATTTGGAGATTGTGCAACCCTATGTTGCGCAATTATACCTTCTGTTCTAAAGCTCATAATGTATACTCCAGGATCGATTATTTCTTGGTGGTCAGATCCCTGATTTTTCAAGTCTCTGACTTGTCCTTGCGATCCTGGGAGAACATTTTTTTAGTTTTATATGGAAAAGAAAAATGGAGAGGGGGACTGGGAGTACCAAATCTGCAGAGGGACTATGTGGCAGCCCAATTAAGGGCGGTAACAGATTGGCATAAAAGAAATAAGATTAAAAGATAGCTACAAATTGAGAATATTTTGATGTGGGGTAACACCACTGGAAATGTTGATGTGGTTACCTAGAAGAGCTGGAATGGTGGTAGAGGCCATCCCTTATTTACTCTTGAGTTGTGGGTTAAGTGGAAGACCACTCTATTGGAGGTTTGAGATTACTGCTTTTCCTTTTCCTTTCCTTTCCTTTTTTTTAAATTTTAAATTTTTATGCATTTCAATGTAGCAAAAGAATACCTTGTAACAGTAACATGAGATAGACAATAGAAATAATAAAACAATATCATTGAGAAATAAGCAAAATCTCAAGTAACCTCATATAGTAAAAGGAAAATGGGGGGTAACAAAAAATGAGCGAATATATTACACCATGAAATAAAGAAAAGAGAGAAATGAGAAGAAAATCATCAGTATAACTTTGTATATAGCCGGATAGTAGGAGTGACTATTGAGGCTGTGAGTCTAAGAGCGACCGAAGTTGAGACAGTTCAAAAAAGATATAATTGACATCAGAAAATCTAATTCAACACTTACAAGGATATCGCAAAACAAATAACCCCCCCTTAGATTTAACTTCAGAAAGCATAGAAAGAAATATTTTCCTACGAAGTTGTGTGGCTCTAGTGACATCTGGATATATCCATAGCTTTTGCCCATAGTATAATAAAGAACGATTACAAAAAAAGAATTTGAGAACATTGTTACGATCTGAAGAAAAAGCAAAAGTCACCAAAAGAGTTCCTCTTTGTGAAATATCTGTAGACTCCTTTCATTATAATAGGGATTTTCTCCCAGGAAAGTTCACGAGAGCTTTTTTTGAGATGGAGAGAACAGGGCTGTTCCAGACTGGGGATGGTAGGAGGGTGATATCTTTCTTTGCATTACAACAGACATTTCAGCTCTTGGAAGAAGATTACTATCCATAACGTCAGCTTATATACTTTAAAACCAAAGGAGTTTATGCGGGATCTATTGAAGAGTAACACATTGTTTGAAGAATATTGTGAGAGTGTGGATAAAGCGACAAAATCCATCTAAAAAATTTATGCTTTATTTAACTGAAGAATTACAGGTCACATTTAAGCATCTGGTTTCTTTGGAAAGAGACTTGGGGTAATCAGTGGAGGAGTTGATGTGGGACCTTTGTTATGTGTGTATATATATATATATATATAACAAAGGTCCATATATATATGGAAGAGTCCCATCTCAGCCACAATAATAGAAAATAGTTTAAAATATTATATCAATGATATCTAACACCTGAGAGGCTGCATAAGGATTATCCGAAGGTTGATGATACTTGCTGGTGGAAATGTATTTTATTTATTTATTTAAAGGCTTTTATATAAAGGCTTTTATATACCGGCGTTCATGTATTGGTACATATCACGTCGATTTACATAGAACTAAGTTGGAAATTATGTAGACAGAAGGGGTCATTCTTTCATAAATGATGGAACTACCCAGAGGTGATCCTATATTGGGATAGAATATTAGACTTAATACTACGAATGATGGGTACCATTGTACCTAGAGACCCAACTGCTCTTTCTCTGAACATCCCTATACAGCGTCTTGAACCGCATTTGATGGCTTTCTTGAGCTAAATTGCGATAGTGACCAAATGTGAATTGGCCACGTTGCTGGAGAAAGGCCACTCTTCCTTCTGAGCAGCAAGTGTGTGCTTGTTTAGAGAGATTATAGTATTTAAGCCAAACTTATTGCCACCAAAAGGGAAACATTATGGAAATTTGAAAAGACATGGGACCCTTCTATATCATAGTCTCAGGTGGAAACCCTAGGTAATGGATGATCGAAATTGGAATTTAGATTTTAATTTCAATTTACATGTAAACCTACAGCTAGAGTTTAGCAGAGTCAGAGAGGCGATCGCTGGTAGTTTCAGAAATTGGGAGATGGGAGGTAATGGGCAAGGTTAGTGGGGTGGGAAGGGGAGGACAAGTACAGAAGGTGAAACTGTTTGAAAAGTTGGTAACCACAAGTTATCGTTAAATGAGACTTTAGGAGGAGTCACTATTACATTGGATATCAGATATGCATGGTGTAAAGCACTGCTGGGGTATTTATTGGCTTATCCTTTATGTCTTCTGTTGTATAAAATATGAAGATGGTTATGTATATACATTTTATATGTTTTAGCAGTTTAGTACCTATTGTGAACAATAATATGTGAATGTAATGATTATTGGTTCAATAAAAATCTTTAATTGAAAAAAAAACCCAAACTCTGCTGCTTATCCTTAAAAAAAACAAAACAGGTTGATCTGACAAAGAAGTGTTTGATCAGAGGTCCACACAAAACATTATTCTCAGAGCTACCGGTAGCCTCCTTGGCCCATATGATGTTTAATACTGTGGGGTGATTTTCAAAGATATTTATGTTTGTAAGAGGATCTTTGGGAAATAGTCCAAGTGGGTCTGCCTGTAAAAGGAGCCATGGAACTCATTCACAGCTGCTTTTACATGCAGACTGAATAGATATTCTGAGGTGGGGGTGGAGTAGGGTTGGGATTTACGTGCATGCTTTGATTTTGGAATATGTGTGTAAATCCATTCACACAGAGTTGCGCTTGCTCCTGCGCTTTGTAGTGTGCGGAGGTTTCTGCACACACCTATGAATTACCAGAGTGGATTTATGTGCAGGAACCCGCTTTGAGAATTCTGGCTAAAGTCTGTGGATGACAGGTGCCTGTGTAGACGTGAGTGTATGCAGGCTGTTTGACAATTACTGTTCCCATGGGCAAAGTGCAAATTTCATGTACATCTGGCAGTACTGATCTTTTTTTTTTGTTAATTACAAAACTATGCGTGTCCTTGCTTAGGTATAGTAGAGCCGAAAATGGCTTTGCAAATTGGCTGTCACTTAGCCTATTAGTGTTCATAATTGAGAATTACCCTGAACTCACTATTTTCAGCTCCTCCAAACAGGTTATTAATTGCCATTAAATGCTCTCTTCATGGAAGATGACTGTGTAAGTATATGCTGCAGGCAGTTCAAGTAAAGTGACCTGCCTTACACAGGAATAGTGGAGATTTAGGTATTGTGTCTGTTAAATTTGTTGGATACCCAGGTGTTTCTGTCTGTGTCCACTTGCAGTCAGGTTGTATGTTTTAGGGTTCACTCTAGGTCAGGGGTGGGCAAGTCCGGTCCTCGAGGGCTGCAAACCAGTCGGGTTTTCAGGATACCCCTAATGAATATGCATGACATAGATTTGCATACATCTGAGGCAGTGTGTATGCAGGTCTCTCTCATGCATATTCATTAGGGGTATCCTGAAAACCCGACTGGTTTGCAGCCCTCGAGGACCGGAGTTGCCCACCCTGTGAACTTGCTACTCTTTAGAAAGCTCAGCTCCATATGAATGCACCCAGCAGGTATCCCCCCCCCAGTACAGAAAATCCAGCTCATGAGAAGAGGTTTGCAGGGAAGCTGTAATATTCCATTTTCTAGCGTAAACTTCACCAATTTCTTTCCTTTTCAGGTGGTCTGCTAGTTTCCTCGGCTCATTTTGGAGCATATGTGTGCGGTACAGATATTGATTACAACACAGTCCACGGATTAGGTAAATTTGCATGTATTTGTTCTTAGCAGTCCCAGGGAATTTTCTTCTCCTCATTTTACTACTTATAAAAAAAAAAAAATGCTACAACTTACAAAAAAAAAAAAAAGGTGATATATAAATGACAAATATTTCCAAACAATTATTTAATAATAACTTCCGATATCAACATATAAACAATCAAAAATGAAAAAATAATCAGAATGACAATAAATATCAAGATGAAAGAAAATGGCAAAAGATTCCAGTCATAGAAAATACTAAAAAAAAGTCTTCATAAATGAATAAAATGGAAAAACAAAAAATAGTCAATAAAAATGCCACATAGTGCAATCTACAGTATCCAGCATATTCCAGGTCTTCTATGAAGAGGAGCAGCCTAGAACATGGGAAATGCCTCAAAAATCAAAATATGGATCTTCTTCCCGCAAAACATTTATCAACAAAGGAATCTGAGAAATCGATGAGTTTGCTGCAGCAAACCTGCTATATAACATCAACATTTCTATAGATTTTCTATAGAATTTCTATGGATTTCTATAGCCGGGCAGCTATCATCAAACCATACTAGAAAAAATGTCCAATAATGGACACCATAATGACAATTTAAACAGGAGTCATGTTATTTCTACATTGTAGTAGAATACGGGAGAGGGAGGATGTAGAGGCCTCTTTAACCCAATACTGGATTGATATGTCATGAAGTGGACAATCTTCATGTTTTTGTTCTCTATCATGTTACCTGTAATTGAGGTGGGGGCACCAATATTTATCAATTACTTAGAGCAATAATGGATTTTAATTTAAATACTAGATTACCTAATGGACTAAATGAAAAGGTTGAATGGTTTGTTTTTCTTTAAATGATTTAAGGGGAAGGGGCTCCATATTTGATAGATTGTCATTTGTGTATAATTGTCTATCTGGGATATCATTGGTTGTGTCCATTTTTTCAATTTGGTGACAAATACACGGGCGTTTTGGGTGCTTTTTGAGCCTGATGAATTATTTAAACTTTAATGATTGTTTTGTTTGATTGTGATTAAATTGTTATTATGGTGTACATTATTGGACATTTTTTCTAGTTTGTTTTGTTGATGGTTGCACAGCAGTAGAAGTCTGACTCATTGATTTAGAGTGTTACTGCAACTTCAGTGATATAAATGCTCCTCTGAGGAAATCCTGAGGGGTGAAACATGCTGGAAGATAATTTTGCTGATGCCTTTGTTGATGGAAAATTGTTGATGAGATACATTTGAGAGAAGTTTTCATTGATGGCTTTGTTGGAAAAAAATCCTTGGTTAGATTTTTGAGGTATTTCTTGTGTTCTAGACTGCTGGTTATTGTGGATTGCTTTATTGGCATTTTTATTGGCATTATTTTTTGTTTTTTCATTTCTGAAAATATTTTTTTGATATTTTTTACTCTTCTGCTGTTTTCTGACATTTTGATATTTTGATTATTTTTTTTCATTTTTGATTGTTTATATGTTGATGTTAGAAGTTATTAAACATTTGTTTGGAAATATGTCTTTTTGTAATATTATTTTTTGATGATGTAATTTAGCTGGTTGTTAATTGACAGCTTACAACATAGCAGAGATGAATTTTGTGTAAGTAAATTGACTTTATTGACCTGCAGAAAAATCTGCTAAGCACTTACTAATGCTGCCCACCAGTAAGCATCTCTCCGACCCTCACTCTTTTTATTGCTAGCAGACGAAAACCTGTTGATATTGCTAACCAGTCTGCAGTTCCAAGCCTCCCTACTTTCCTTCCTTTTCTCCACTTGCAGTTTCAGCATTATTACCCATGCGGCACTGATTTCCTTCAGGATTGCTTCCCCCAAGGCTGAAACTGAGGTCCTGGCCAAAACAGTCCTGGGCCCTCAGGCATTTACTGTTCCAACATTAAAAACAGAGATAGTGACATGTTTGGAATCACAGTTATTTATTTATTTATATGATTTTTATTCCCCTTTTTGGCACTTCAAAGTGGATTACATTCAGACAGTGTTGGCATTTCCCGTTCCCCAGAGGGCTCACAATCTGTTTGCACCTGAGACTACATTGGGTAAAGTGACTTGCCCAAGGTCACAAGGAGCAGCAGTGGGGTTTGAACCCTGGTTTCCCTGGTTCGTGGCCTGCTGCTCTAACCACTGGCTACCCCTCCACGCCACTAGGACCAATAGATGTGGCTTTCAAGCCTGATTTGCTGAGTTGTGACTTTTCATGCTAATTGATATATTCCTGTATAGTAGTCCTTGTTGTTTTGTGGATAGCGGCAATTCTGTGAAAGACAAGCAGTTCACCTTACACACACAAGTGGGACACAGGACCTTGGTACTGAGTGTCCATCTGTTCCAAAGCTTTCTGGAATCACCCAAAGGCCTTAATCATGCATGTGCAGGACCAATCACTTTCTCAATAGTCAATCTAACCAATGTAAAGTGAATACATTAATATGTCAGAGCTGATAGCTCTTATCTGTACTGGCACTGACATAAGCATCCCTTTTGAGGAGGTAAGCACTTCTTCTCCTCCTGTTGGGCTGCTGTTGGAGGTGGGGTAGAATTTTTTGATTTTATTTAAAAATATTTGTTGCCTGCCCTTGCATGATTCAGGGTGGGGCACAGGAAAACACCCACAGTAATTAAAACGTACATAACACAAAATAAGTCATCAAAAGTAATAACATTCAAATGAGATCATTATAGGCAAACTGGAAAAAGTGAGCCTTAAGTGCGTTCTTAAACAAATCTGACTCCTTTCTGGATCTTAGCTCGGCTGGCAAAGAGTTCCAGAGATTAAGGGCAGCGACTGGAAAGAAGTGCTTGCGTGACTCATCCAGATGGGCGTGTTTATGACATGGGCTTTCAAGGAGCCTCTGATTTGAGGACCAAAGAGTCCATTCAGGTGTGTAGATCTTCAAAGTGGCAGTGAACCAGGGAGATGGAACGTTGTTGAGCAGGTTGTGTAAGATGATTACAAGCTTGTATTGTATTCGGTGTTGCGTCTGTCACTGTTCAATGCCCTCACTCCGCCCTCTTTACCTCTGTGGCAACTCCCTCCGGGTCTGATGGATGGCTGGCTGCCGCGGCGTCTCCATGCCGTCTCCCTCCCGTCTCCCTCCGGCGTCCCCGGACCGGCTTGACGTTGCAGATCCGCCATGTTGCCTGATGACCTATGGTGCGCGTGCGCTCTGATTGAAGTACCAGCAAGGGCGTGAACCTCAGGGGCGACCCCTGAGATGACGTCATCCGGTTCCAATATTTAAAGGTCTCTAATTCACTATCTAACTGAGTTAGCAAGGAGAGGATTCGGATACGGATTTGACTACGTTTCCTCCAAGCTACTCTGCCTCCTCGGACTTACCAGAGGTACTCGCTCCTTGGGGGCCTCGCTCTTTTCTTTACTTTCAGATTACCGATAGGAACCGGTACTCGCTCCTCGAGGGCCCATGTTCCTGAACACTCTGAAGATTCGCTACTGCCTGGAAGCTATCGCTGCTACAAGCAATTGTGAGTTACCATCGCTCTCTCAGAGCTTTCCCTGGAACCAGGTACTCGCTCCTCGAGGGCCTAAACCTTTCCAGCTCCTGAGCTTCCTTGAGACCTTACGTGAATTTTGTCATCTAGTTCTGTTCATGAATCTTGTCTACTCTACCTACTCACTTTCTACAGTTTCTCAACTGCTCAGCCAGCCTGGATCGCGGTTCCAGAGCCTGAGAGACTACAGCCCTGCCAGGCATATCAGCTCACTACTGCCACCTCCCGTGGTTTCCAAAACCTGTTTAATAAAAGAACTAATGTGTGTCTATCTCCATACTCAAGCCTAGCCGGTGGTCCCTCTCGGGATATCCTCCCGGGGGCGTGGTCATCTGCCACCGGCCCAGGGAGTCACCACTACTATCTCAGATTCATAAAAGTTTGCTAACTACCAGCAGAGCAGAATATAACAGAATCTGAGACACTGCAAGATAGCTGACTCCTCCTTCTTAGGAGCCATTCATTCAGATTGCTCCTCCCATCTACGCCCAGCTTTCTTAACAGATATAACAGATTGCTAAACACCAGCTCTAACACAGAGCTTTCACAACAGATTGCTAACTCCGCAGTCTAACTAACAGCAGATTTATTACATTCTGTTTGTAATAGGGAGCTAGTACAAGGAAAACAAAACCAGGGAGATGTGGTTGCAATTAGGAATGTTGGTGAGAAAGTGAGCTGCAGAATTTTGAAGCATCTGAAGTGGGTGTAGACATAAGCGGGAAGTCTAATGTAGAGAGAATTACAGTAGTCCGTACCTGAAAAAAACTAGTGATTGGAGAACTGTTCTGAAATTGTGGGGTGGGGTGCGCAGTATGTGCTTGAGATGGCATTGTAAGCGAAGTTTATAAAAAAAAGAGGACTGCTTTGATATGAGTGTGCGTGGATAGAGATGGGTCAGTGAGAATTCCCAGATTGCATACTGCATTTGTAATGGGAATATTGTGTTCACTGAATGAAAATTTAGCAGGAATATTGGAAGATGGAAAGAGCAGTAAGATCATGAGCTCGGTTTTACTGATATTGAGAGAGAGCTTATTCTGGTAGAGCCATTTGTGAAGTGAGGAAAGCCAGAGAGAAATAAATTGCTGAGTGAGTGCCCAGGATGATTTTACAGGAAAGAAAAATTGCTTCCATTGGGTTTGATTAGGAGAAAGTGGGATCAGCTGCAGGACATTAACAGTTTTTTAAAACTTGGGAGTGTGAGATTGGACCAAGCAAGCACTGACATTTTTTTCAGTAGTTTGGGGGGTTTGATATGGGGATGGGACCGCAAGGCCTCAATAGATTTTTCAATGCTTTGTGGAGTGAAGGGGTGGAAATAAGGTGACAGCTGGCCTGATTTTTTGGGGTTTTTTTTTTAAACTTACCCAACTATATACTGAATATAGCTGAATAGATTTAAATTTTCTTGGGTGAGGATTTTACGCCATGTACTTTCTGGTCTGTCCGTCCCCCCCCCCCAAAAAAAAACCCCCCAAAACATTGAAAGCTTGTTTATTATCTTTTGACCTGGCATAAACTCTGTTGGGCCTTTACCAAATGTCTAGCTGTTATTGTGGTATTTCTGTGCAAGCTGGGAATCCATATATTTCCGTACTTGGATTTTTGACTGGCAAGAACACATCTACATAGACTCAACACCTGTCTCAGAACACTAACTGAATGTTACTGTCCCAAGATTTCATCATCTACTCCAAATCCAGTTTAAGCCCAATACCGCATTTCAAGTTTATAGGAGCTCTGCTTAGCACAACTTGGACCAAGACCTCTCATCCCATCAAAAGAGTTCTTTATACTATAGCTGCAGTTGAAGGAGTACTTAAGAGACAGCAGTCATCAACTTGGTTCATGCTGAGAATACTGGAACTCCATAGGTCGTTTCTTCCATGGCACGTTTCCGTAGGAGACAAACCCAATAAACCCTTAATTCCAGGGGAATCAAGCCACTCGGGGATTACAGGAGAGTATGTGTGTCATAGAGGATACTTTCTATCTGGGTGGCAACTTCCATTCCAATTTGAATCCTAGTTATATTCCTTTTCACCAAATTGTTCTAACTATAGATTTTTATTTATTTATTTATTTAAGAATTTTTTATATACCGGGGCACGTTAAAAACATCACCCCGGTTCACATTGTAACGTAACGTAGCAACAGGCTTTACAATAATTTAGAATAGATAAGCATAGATAAACATTATTTAGCTTTACTATAGATTAGAATAGATAAACATTATGACAACTGTTCAACTTGGGATAGGTGGTTTATCAGGTGTTACGTGATAAACATAAGGAGAGTAGAAGAGAAAAGGTGATTGGAATATGGGCGGGTAAGGAGAGGTAATTCTTAGGAGGGTAGAAGAAAAATAGGTTCTTTAACTATTCACAAAGTGACAGGTAAGAGGGGATATAGGTGCCTCCAACCTGGACTGTGGAGCTCACCTACAAGGGTTTCATACCCAGGGCTGTCTTCTCCAGGACACGTGATTACTTCCCAACCTTCTGGAGTTGTGGGCAGGTGTTAATATACTAAAAACTTTCAGGAATCAGGTTTCCTGAAAATTTGCCTTGTCCAAACCAAGCAGTAAGGTTTGGACAAGGCAAATTTTTTGGGAAACTGTCAAGTTTAAGAACATAAGAACATAAGAACATAAGAAATTGCCATGCTGGGTCAGACCAAGGGTCCATCAAGCCCAGCATCCTGTTTCCAACAGAGGCCAAACCAGGCCACAAGAACCTGGCAATTACCCAAACACCTAGAAGATCCCATGCTACTGATGCAATTAATAGCAGTGACTATTCCCTAAGTAAACTTGATTAATAGCAGTTAATGGACTTCTCTTCCAAGAACTTATCCAAACCTTTTTTGAACCCAGCTACACTAACTGCACTAACCACATCCTCTGGCAACAAATTCCAGAGATTTATTGTGCGTTGAGTGAAAAAGAATTTTCTCCGATTAGTTTTTTGGGAAACTGTCAAGGTGTGGAACTAGGCTTCTTCTGATGGGATGAACCTAAGAGCCACATACTTGTTAGGAAAAGAGAATATCCTGGAAGATGTTCATAAGTTTGTCTCTAGACTAGGATGCGACAAATGAGATCTTTCTCAAATGGGGTGTGCCCAAGATGGATCTGTTTATAAAAGCTCTAAACAGGAAGGTATGAGTTTTCTTTTTTTTAGGAGGAAATCAGAAAACAGATGATTAGCAGATGCCATCTTCCTTCATTGGAGATAAGTCTTCAGTATGTGTATCCTCCTATACATCTGTTGACCAAAACCATGATAAAACTCAATAGAAACTGAGGAGCTGTGATGCTCATAGATCCTGGTTTCTGTTCCCATGGGACCTGTCTTTGAAGAAACCAATTAAGTTGGGGTCTTGCCCAACCTTAATTAGTCAGAATGAGGAATCTCTGCTCTATCTCAGCTCCTAGTCTCTGGACCTAACAACTTGGATGTTGAGGGGGAAGTAGAAAAATCTCTTAGTCTATCTGAAAAGAGATCTGAGGTTCTTCTGGTTTTAGGGAAGAATGTACCAGAAGATCTTATAATTTTAAATGCAGGTTTGTAGTTTGATGCAAGGGCAAGCCCTTGATTTTTTCTCTTGCCCGATAGAAACAATGGTTGAATACCTTTTACATTTACCTTTCTACCATCTCTGTTGAGGTTCACCTCAGTGCAGTTGGTGCTTATCACCAAAATGTAGAAGGAAACCCCATCTCTGTATGCTGCATTTGGCTGTCAAATTTATGTAGGGCTTGCTTCAACTGAAAACTTCCATCAAGCCACCTAGGACATCAGTGAAGTTCTTACTCAGCTGAAGAAAGCTCCCTTTGAACTTGTGAACTTTTATGGGGTCAAGTAAATTACCTGTAAGTTTACGTTTTTGGTGGTGTCAATTTGTTCTGCAGAATTAGTGAGCTCCAGAGCCTAGTGACTTATCTACCTGAGACCAGATTTCATAACAACAGTGCATCCTAAGATAGTGTTAGAAACCTACCTTAATAAGTCTGTCATCCTTCCAACATTTTTTCACAGGTCAAACCTCTAGAAAGTTGAACAAGTCCCTTCACCTTTTGGACTGCAAGAGAGCCGTCACCTTCTTTCTGGAGCGAACCAAAGCCCATAAAAAATCCACTCAGTGTTTTAAGTGGACAAAGCGTAACCATTTCACATTTTCCGCAGATCGTGTCTACAAGTGAACATAATGCTTGGGAGAGGGACAATAGATAAAGATGGAAATCAGAAAGGAGAAGAATAAAAAGTATGGAATAGAAGAGCAGAATGCGGCCATAAAACATGGGAGGGCAGTCTTCCAAGCTGTTTAGTGGGTAGAATGTGGATTTAACTGGGTCTGCAAACTGCCTTCCTGTACACAGCTAAAAGTATACGCAAGCTTGCAAAGCAGGCACGCACTTTTAGCTGGCTTTAAAGAAGGCATTCCCTGGGGGTGCGTTTGGATCGCATGTCGTTTTTAAAACTGTGTGTGCTGTTGTACCATTCCCCCCCCCCCCCCACACCCGCACAAATATCAAACGCAGTGCATGCAGACGCTGTGATCATGTGCATTTTGCTCCTGCTAATTTTCAAAGAGAAAATACCCAGGTAATCTCTCTTTGAAAATTTCCTACTAAGCACGTGTGGTAAAAGTACCTGCGGGCTATAGGAAAATTGTCCCCCAGCACTCTGGGAGGGAGAACAGAGGAATGGTAAAATAAAAAAAAAATAGAAGACAAGCAAACAGTTTATTGTTCGCTGCCTTGCATTAATCTGAAAAATGTTGTAAGGCTGTGCAGAAAAGAATATTGTACATGCTTCCCCCTTCTGGTCCTGAGTCCTGGAACCTGGTTTGTTTTGTTTGTGCAAGTTCCCTGTGCAAGTCCCTGTCAGTTTCCAGTGCTTCTCATGTGAATGTTCCCTGTGGGAACAGGATGCCAGTTATCCCTTAACCACTCATTCATCTATGATGGGAGATGGGGGGGATGTTGGTATTTCCTATGTGTTTTTTTCTCTTTGTAAAGAGCTCTCATCCTGTAGTTATGGGTATGGAATTTATAAATACCTTATTAAGTACCTGATGGTCATTATGAGAGGGAGAAATGCTCAGTTCCGTGGCCCTGTTACATCTAATTCACATAAAGGTGGCTCTCATGGCACCTACTAACTTTAAAACACCCAAACAAACCTATTCTAGAGGATTGGATTGCTGGAAAATAGGGATGAAATGGCAGGGCTGTATCATTTCTGGCTAGTATAAAACAACTCCTGTGTTGTGCAGTGCATCCTAAACGCATAAATTCACCCTAAAGTGCCGTAGTGGAAGGTAAGGACTCTCGGGTGTATTTATCTCGAGCTCCTCCGAAGCACATTACAGTCTGTCTTGTAAGAGCTCGGCCATGGGTAAAATCATAGCCAACTAGATTCCCCTCTTATCTGGCATAGCCACCATTCTTACTTGGCTGTTTTGTCATTTTCCAAACCAGTTCTGCTCTGTCAAAAGCTAATATTGGATAGATTATAACTAAAACAAAACCCAAATATGTACTTAGAGTAACTGAGTGTTCTCTTCATGTTTGCTATATTAAAAAAAAAAAAAAAAAAGTGTTTCAGGAAAGCTGTGTTGAAATCCTCTTCTGGGCATTATATTTCACTGCCCAGATGTGTGCCCTCCTCAGAAGTCCAAGTAATTACTTTAAGTGCTGCCTTGCAAACAGAAGAGGGAGCTGTGGTATTACAGTGGAGTGACATGAAACAAATACATCCAGAATAAACTGTAAAGTCTGCTAAATGGAAGTGCAAGCTGCTTCTTGCAAACTCCTGTTTCTCATTTTTTTTTAATTCACTCTATCAGGAAAAGCACTTTTCCTGTGTTTAAATCTGTGCCACATGCAAGTAAAGCCTGTCTGACACATCGAAACACACGTGCACTGCCTGGAATACAGAAATTACTTGGCCATTTGTTTCATGTTGGTTTTACCTTGTCGAGATACAAAATGTTATTTTGTCCGGGCTTAAAAATGAATTAAACTGTAAAATGGGCAAGAAGACTTTGTGTGTACAAGGATACCTAGGCAGAAATGTTTTTCACTGATACTGTGGGATTGATTTACTAAGACTTTCTCCCATTCTAAGGCAATTTGGAAAAATCAAATTCTTTATTGGCATAAATAGAGCTTCTGGAAATAAAAGGGATCTACTTTATAGCTAAAAGCATATTAGGGTTATAGTGATCTGCTTCCTTGGCTCGGACATGGTGAACAGGGAAAAAGTTGACGTTCAGGATCGTTCTTAGGCCTTCGCAGATGAGCCTGTTGAAGTCTGAACCAGGAAAAGGAAGGGCCCAGTTCTGCCACTGCCTGGGATTACCGAAGCCTTATTTTAGCACTGTATGCCCGTGGCGAACTTTTCAGTTCTCTTGCTTGGCGGAACTGGCAGTGTTTTGGGTTTGCCGTGGAGATTCTGTGCTGAAGCCTAGGATGATGGGGAAGATGGCTGCCACTACTGTTGCAGGCCTGTGTTGGCCAAAGGAGCAGCACTGAGGACAAGTCTTGAAGGAAACATTTTTCTTTAACTCATCCTTGCTGGTGAGCCCGTGTATACCAGCTCTGCATGCTTTATGAGGTGGAGGAGAGAATGAACGGCAACAATGGGGATAGAATATTTGTCCCTCTCCCATTCTAGGGCAGGGGTACTCAAACTGGTCCTATGGGCCCGCCCCAGCCAGTCGGGTTTTCAGGATATCCCTAATGAATATGCATGAGAAATATTTGCATACACAGGAGGTAGTTCATGAAAATAAATCTCATGTTTATTTATTAGGGATATCGTGAAAACCCAGCTGGCTGGGGAGGTTTGAGCACCCCATTCTTTAAATTCATGGTTCCTGAACATACCCAGATCAGTCCAGAAAAGTGGGTGTGTATCCCTACCAGCACTGCTACATAAGGAGAGTGCCAGCTGCAGTCCCTCAGTATTTCTCTGACTCCAGCGGGTGGGACAGATGCAGACCTGCAGTCCCTCGGTATTTCTCTGACTCCAGCGGGTGGGACAGATGCAGACCTGCAGTCCCTCGGTATTTCTCTGACTCCAGCGGGTGGGACAGATGCAGACCTGCAGTCCCTCGGTATTTCTCTGACTCCAGCGGGTGGGACAGATGCAGACCTGCAGTCCCTCGGTATTTCTCTTACTCCAGCGGGTGGGACAGATGCACACCTGCAGTCTTTACTTATATTTTTTATTTCATTTTTTGGTGTGCGGGTCTTTTGGGTTCCTGCCCAGTGTAGGGTGGCTTGGGTACATCCCACTTTTCTGGACTGATCTCTGGGTATGTTCAGGAAATGAAAATTGGTTCTTACCTGCTAATTTTCGCTCCTGTAATACCACAGATCAGTCCAGAGGCCCGCCCCTTTTTTCAGATACCGAAAGACTGTCTTGACAGAACCTGCTTAAGTTTTTTATTGTTGAAGCTCCTATTTTGCGGACCTGATTCATGGAGCAGTTTTTAGTAGTTGTTCGGTCTGGTTTTTGCCAGCGACGAAGTGGTAGTTCGGAAGTTTGGTTGGGTGCTACCCTTCATTATTTCGTTCTGTTAGCGTGGGCTTGGGTACAGGTCAATACTGAGTGACTGCAGGCTGCCCTCGCGTTATATATCAGTGCCCCAAGGTCTCATTGTTCTCTGACTCCACCTGCTGGTAGGGATACACAACCCACTTTTCTGGTCTGGTCTGCGGTATTACAGGAGCGAAAATTAGCAGGTAAGAACCAATTTTCATTTAATGATGAATTATTGGGTTCTCTTTTCTTCTGCATTTCTGCTCCCAGAGACCCAACTGGTTTGCTAAAATAGCCAGAGCAGGGCTTAGGCAGGTATGGAGCCAACCTGCTTTGAGGCTAAACCTCATTTGAAGGCAGCTGAACAGTATATGATTGTCTGATCCCTCCACTTCCTAACCGGTGTCCAAATGTAACACCCCTGTGGATAGTTTTCTGCACTGCCGAGCAGGACCTTGAAGTAGTATATTTTTTTCTTAATTTTATATTCCATATATTTTCATTTACCTAAATAACACTTTAACAACACTTTTAAAGCTATCCAGTATATACCCAGGTGTACAGCTCTGTTCCTCGAGGCCTGCAAACAGGTCTGGTTTTCATCAGATCCACAAAGAATGTTCATGGTATATTTTACATTTGGTCTAAGGCCTATGTTCATTTTCTTATTATGATTACCCTGGAAACCAGACGTTTGCAGAGCGTCAGAGATCATAGTTATGCACTTCTGGTGCATACACCATGTATCATATTACAGAACTGTGTAGCTGGAGAATGCCATTTTTTATTTCCCTGTGCATGCCACTCCGTGGCCTGAAATAGGTCACTGTGTTTTCTAGAACATAAGCTCTTTGGGAAATGTATTTTAACTATGTGAATGATCTTGTACAGAGCAGTGCAGACCGGAGTCATGAAAATACATAAATGTCGTTTCTTAGAGCTAAGGTCACTTTTTTAAATTAAAATTATTATTTTTTTTTTTTTAAAGTTTAACAATTTCTGTCCAAAATCTATTGACATTTGGCCTGGTGTTTTTCAGGCAAAGCTAGCAGGAAAAATCAGAAGTGGCGAGGACCCGATGAGAATATCCGAGCTAACCTGCGACAGTACGGCTTAGAGAAGCACTACCTGGATGTTCTGGTTTCTGATGCTTCAAAGTCCGTGTGGAAGAAGGGGCCACTCTTTGATGCAATTCTCACTGATCGTAAGTTCGGGATCCCTGAGGGATCATACGTATTTGTCAGGGCTGTGCTGTGAGATATGGGCATGACATAATTTGTCTTATTTCGAAAGCCTTGTGTGAAGGTCAGAGTTCGTACCAGAGGTTATTAACATAGTGCTCTATTTATTTTCTGCGCCCCAGCCTTGCTCCTAATCCTGTCTGTGGAAACAGGCTTCATTTGTAATCTTCCTTCCAAGATAGCAGTGCTCTTGTCTCTCTGTAATGTCTATGGAAGTCTGTTTGTTTTTCAGCAGCCTGATTCCTCACACCTCCCTCTCTTTCCACCCTGTCATGCCCAACCCAACCTGAATTCTAATCCTCTGGGACAAACTGTAATCTTCAAGACTGTTTTTAGGTCTCCCTTCCTTCTAGAACTCATAATTTAACAACAAGAGGTCTTATGCTATACAAAATCAGGATTTAAGAAATGGCAACGATTATCTTTTCCTCCTAATAAGATCTTACATACTAATAATCTCCCCAGAACTGGGACAGAGGCATGGAGCACGAATACCTTTCCCTAATAATGTGCCATTTTATGGGGGCTGAGAGTAACGGCAGTTTGCAGAGGGAAAAAAAATCAGCATCCAATTTCTAAAACCCTGGTTTTGTTTAGATTCAGGAAATACAACTTTGGTTTGTGGGATTTCTTATTAGTCGGATTTTGTTTCCGCAGCATAAAAAGGCAGTGGGTTGCTGGTGACTGTGGTCTGTTCTGTAACCAACCTGCTTTTTTTTCTCGTGATTACAGTGGTTGAATATGAAGGTAACCGTAATGTTAAATGTAAACAATAAAGGTATAAATAACTTCTCTCGATTATACATCAAGTATATACACAATGAGAGAGCAAGAATATATTAACAGGAAAATGTTCCAATAAATATTAAAAATCTTGTAATATATTTCAACATATATTTCTATGACATAAATACAACAATGCTTAATTTGTAACACATTTAAAACAGCAGCAAGATACCTCTATTCATATCTATACATCATATCCTAAAAATACACATGCATTCACTCCATACACAAGTAGCCATATAACCCACACATACCTTCACCATCCATACAGTGAATACAACCCCACAATAACTCAGACATAAAAATCGTGCAATACTCTGCGCCCAGTCTTCTATTCTTGCCTTTTCTCTGAATGCGTTCGTGACTCTTCACCGGATTTCCACCGTCATTGTCACTTGTCATTCTCTCTTCATTGCCATTTCCACTAGAAAATCCCTTTACCAAATTCCATCAAAAGATTCCCGACAAGGGTCCCTCGTTTCATACCTCATACCCCTTTCTCTGTATCAGTTTGGTCTGGAGTAGGAAAGCATATAGAAATATAGAAACATAGAAATGATGGAAGAAAAGGACCAAACAGTCCATCCAGTCTGCCCAGCAAGCTTATGGTAGTATCTGCTGTGCCGTACAGGTCACCCCCATACTTATTAGTTTCCCAGACTGTAAAAGTCAGGACTGTTGTTTATTGCTGTCTGAGTCCAGTTCCCTGTTATCTCTTGCCATTGAAACAGAGGGCAATATTGGAGTTGCATCCAAAGCATCAAGCTTATTGGTTAAGGGTAGTAACAGCGGCATCAGCAGGTTATCCCCATGTTTATTTGTTTGCCCATACCGTAAAAGTCAGGGTCCTTGTTGGTTGAGGTCTGAATGCAATTCTCCTTTTCCTCTTTTCCCCCTGCTGAAGTAGAGAGCGGTGATAGAGTTGGAGTTGCATTCAAAGCATCAAGCTTATCGGTTAAGGGTAGTAACAGCGGCATCAGCAGGTTATCCCCATGTTTATTTGTTTGCCCATACCGTAAAAGTCAGGGTCCTTGTTGGTTGAGGTCTGAATGCAATTCTCCTTTTCCTCTTTTCCCCCTGCTGTTGAAGTAGAGAGTGGTGATAGAGTTGGAGTTGCATCCAAAGCATCAAGTTTATCGGTTAAGGGTAGTAACAGCCGCATCAGCTGTCTTACATTTAACTTGCCAACATTTATGGATTATCCTATTTTCTTCTGTTGGATCCTTCTTCCAATTTTTGAATGAAGAATTTTGGCTAAAATAGCTTCTTTCACCTCCCCTTTTAACCATGCCGGTAATCGTTTTGCCTTCTTTCCACCTTTCTTAATGTGTGCAATACATATGGACTGTGATTCTAGAATGGTATTTTTTTAACAATGACCACGTCTCTTGCACATTTTTTACTTTTGTAGCTTCTCCTTTCAGTTTTTTTCTAACAATTTTTCTCATTTTAAAAAGTTTAGCACGAAAGCCATGGATTTGCATACTGTTCCTCTTCCAGTCATTAATTCAAATTTGATCATATTATGATCACTATTGCCAAGCGGCCCCACCACCGTTACCTCTCTCACCAAGTCCTGTGCTCCACTGAGAATTAGATCTAAAATTGCTCCCTCTCTCGTCGGTTCCTGAACCAATTGCTCCATAAAGCTATCATTTATTCCATCCAGGAACGTTATCTCTCTAGCGTGTCCCGATGATACATTTACCCAGTCAATATTGGGGTAATTGAAGTCTCCCATTATTACCGCACTACCAATTTGGTTAGCTTCCCTAATTTCTCTTAGCATTTCATTGTCCGTCTCACCATCTTGACCAGGTGGACGGTAGTATACCCCTATCGCTATAGTCTTCCCTGACACACAAGGAATTTCTACCCATAAAGATTCAATTTTGCATTTAGTCTCATGCAGGATGTTTATCCTGTTGGACTCTATGCCATCCCGGACATAAAGTGCCACACCGCCTCCCGGGTGCTCCTCTCTGTCATTGCGATATAATTTGTACCCCGGTATAGTACTGTCCCATTGGTTATCCTCCTTCCACCATGTCTCTGAGATGCCAATTAAGTCTATGTCAATACTATACATTCTAATTCTCCCATCTTACTTCTTAGACTTCTGGCATTAGCATATAAACATTTCAAAGTTTGTTTTTTGTTTGTATTTTCATTCTGCTTTTTAATTGATAGGGGTAAGTCAGAATTTTTTAGCTCAGGTGAGTTTTTAGTTACAGGCTCTAAATCTCACCTGTCACCTGTCACTAAATCTCACCTGTCACTCATGCCCGCAACCTAGGAGTCATAATTGACAATGAACTATCCTTCGAGAACCACATCACTTCTAAAATCAAAGACGGATATCACAAACTCCCAACCTTACGCCGTCTAAAACCTTTCCTATCTCCCAACGACTTCAGATCAGTCCTTCAACTACTCATCTTCTCCAACCTAGACTACTGCAACTCCCTACTATTCAACTTACCTCTCACCACCATCTGACCACTCCAAATCCTCCAAAATACAGCCGCCAGAATACTCACTGGAACTAAAAAACACAATCACATTACTCCTACACTTATTTCACTACACTGGCTCCCAATAAAATTCAGGATAGAATACAAAATACTATCCATATTACACAAAATAATATACGAAAAACAAGCAAACTGGCTAAGTGAATCTATAAAACTCCACTCACCAAACCGAAACCTCTGCTCAACTAATAAAGGTCTATTAATAATTTCACCTGCTCATTCCAAATAACTTACCTCAACTCGGAAGAGAGCCATATCCCTAGGAAGTCCCAAACTCTGGAACACCCTCCCCACTGAGCTCAGAACACAGCAAAATTTAAAAACCTTCAAAAAAGAACTAAAAACCTGGATGTTTACCAAAGCCTACCAAAATACCCAATGACTCTCAGATATTACCTCACTCTTATTGGACCTAGGCAAACCATATGGAACCAGTACAAGCTCCTAATACAAACATAACTGAAACCACATAGTTTGAAATATGATCTACGTTTATAAAGCCTACAATATTTATGTTGACAATCACATGAATCTTTGGAAACTATGTTAAACATCGAAACGTTGTAAACCATTGTGATGGCGAAACCGAATGCCGGCATATAAAACTCGATAAATAAATAGTAAAAGCTTGACATTTTGAGGGTAATTTTCAGGAGCCTTTTACCGGGTAAATGGCAGCTATCCAGGTAAATTGAGTGCCCACCCTTTTTTCCTCAGGTAAAAATACATGTAGAGATCAACAGATGCACATTTACGTGCAGACAAAAATAGGTAGGATGGGGGGGGGGGGGGGGGCAGGTTAGGTCGGGGAGGGGGAGGCAAAAACGAGAATTGTTTTACATTTTCAAAATTATGCGTGGTGTTTTAGAACAGAAAAAGTACCCTCAGAAAAAGGAGGGGCATGTTTCTGCAGGCAGTTTATTCCCTAGGTAATTTTCAAGGGGAAAGCATGCTTGTACTTTCTCCTTTGAGAACTGGGTGCAGAGATCCTGGGGGAAACGTTCCCTCTACCTTTTCAACTACTTCCAGAACATTGAAAATTGCGCTCCCCCCTCCCCCCCCCCGACCTTCTTTTTCACCTGCAACTATTTCAGCCATCTAGGGAACCACACACAGCCGCAGCAGCTGCAAAATTGCACCTGGCAACGCAACTCGCGCCAACTGCGGACCCCTGAGGACCCGACCAGCCCAAAATCCCAACAAGGGTTCTAGGAGCAACCATTTCCCTGGTCAAAATGTGGAAATCAGAGGCAGGCTTCTAGATTTAACAACACGGAGAGCTGCATGATCAAGGCAGGAAAGATCCACAGAATGCCCTGCAAGAATTCCACCTCCCAACATCGTGCCTCCCGACGGCAGTGAAGGTTCTGGTTCCCATGTTGTCCCCCTTCTAGAACACCGGGGAAGGGCTATACCCCCTGGATGCAAAGGACCCATGTCCGAGGTACCGGCAGGCAATACCACTTCTCCCAGTTCACTGGACATCGCTTGCAGCGCCTACATCGAAGTCATCCTGGTGGCCAATCCTCGAACAGCTGCTAGTCTGGGCCCTGCCCTACTTGGGGAATTCGAGATGGCCCATCAATATGGGGCGGAAACTCCAGGAGGCATGCTCTGGGCCAATCCTGAACTGCCTGTAAGGCCACGTCAGGGGGCCCAACAGACAGAGGAGGACAGGCTGTATTGGCGGCCGCAACAACTGTTGCTGGTTACTGGGGAGGATATGACTGATCTGATCCTGGACAGTTGCCTCCGAACTGAGCAAAGGCTGTGCAAGAGAGGGAGGCGGGCAGCACTCCTCTCATTCATCTTGTGCTGAGGGGGAGCAAGTGGTGGAAAGGCACCAGCCTGACATTTCAGCCCAGGGGATGAATATGATTCCAGGAGTATGAGCGAATCTAACCGCTGGAGGACGGGGGAGGCCACAGCCTCTCTTACAATTGGATAGCATAGAGATTGAGAGAGCAGTTCTAACACAGTTGGACTTACCACGTTCGATCCAGGATGTTCTAGTCTCCTCGAGGAAACACTCCACTAGGATGGAATTACCAAGCGAAATGGACCAGATACTCGAGGTGGTGTGGGGAGCAATGGCTTGACCCTTTCTCGTGCCCCCCAGATCGCCTGCTACATTATCTCCATTCCTTATGTCAGACAGGACTAGCAATAGCATCAGTTAGAGTGCATGTGAGCACTATCGCAGCCTACAACCTTCCTCTAGACAATTCTCTAGTTTCATGCCACTCACTGGTCTCCAGGTACATGAGGGGCATCCTCCAGCTGCGCCCACCAGTAAAGAAGCCGCCAGTGCCGTGGGATCTAAATTTGGTCTTAGAGCAGTTAATGCTACTGCCCTTCGAACCTATGGACAGTACCCATATGAGGTATCTCTCTTGGAAGAACCTCTTTCTAGTGGCGCTCACTTCAGCAAGGAGAGTCAGTGAGCTACAAGCATTGGTTCATTATTCGCCATACCTGGTGTTCTACCATGACAAAGTGACATTAAGGACTCACCGGTTATTCCTTCCTAAGGTGGTATCTGCCTTTCACCTTAACCAGACAATCATACTGCTGACCTTCTTCCCAAAGCCATACCAGTCGGAAACAGAAAAATGACTTCACACACTGGATTGTAAGTGTGCCCTAGCATACTACAAACATACACAATCGAATTCCAGACCCTCTCAACTGTTCATCTCTTTCAACCCAAATTCTCCAGGACTTCCTGTCACTAAGAGGATGCTGTCATCATGAATTTTCCAATGCATCGGGTTCTGTTACAGCGAGAGAGGAAATCTTGTCTACCGCACCAAAGGCTCACCAGGTCAGAGCAATGGCAGCCTCTATGGCACACCTAAGCGAAGTGCCTATTTAGGACATATGCAAAGCCGCCACATGGTCATTACTACATACCTCTTTGATGCTTTACTACCTGAACCAGCAAGCAGTCACAGATGCGGCAGTAGGATGAGCTATTCTACAGGCAGATACCCCTCTAAAATCCAGAATGGACTACACGCAACTTCCAACACCAGGGGGTGCTCAAACTGCTCAGCTTGGGACTCCCCAGATGATATGGCTAATTCAACCTGCTTATCTGCGGGAAAAAAGCAAGTTTTCTTACCGTATGTGGTATTTTCCGTGGATAGCAGGGTGCATTAGCCATGCTAACCCACCCACCTCCCTGGACAGTATCCGGACAGTGCAATTGCAAGCTTGGATAACAGACTGAGGCAGGCTGGGAGCCACGTGGTGATATGCACAGGCAGGCACACAGAGCTCAACTCTGTGTGCTCTTTAGAGCTCTGCCACCTAGAGGACTGGAGGGACGTTCACAGATATGGCTAAGTCACCCTGCTATCCACGGAAAACACCATTTACGGTAAGCAAACTTGGTTTTTTTGAGGTGCAGGGACAGAATTGCACACAAGACTCGAAGTGTGGCTGCACCCTGGATCAATACAGAGGCACTATTTATTCATGGGTTTTGTTTTCAATTCCTTTCCAAACAATTCATAACGTTTATGTTTTTGCCTGCTGCCGCATGCAGAGCTAAAAAGCTAACAGCACTATACGGGAGATATAACTATGGACTTGCAAGAAATCCTTATCTGATCACAGCATAACGCGGCATTCAGCGACATTTCATATTGAGAACGTGGCATCCAGCGGCATTCAATATTGAGATTTAAGTTAAGTACTATTCTAATCTTACAAGCTAATTAAATTTCTAGCTCAATAAGAGACAACACATTCCAAAGCAACCGATAATTAAGCCTTTCTGCATGTAGAAGCTTTCAGCTCTTAAGGGTTACCCGGTACATTACCTGGAACCCAGTGCATTATGATGGCTGCTGGATTAACACAGTAAATCTGTTCCATTATATCCCACATTTAGTGAGAAATTAGTATATATGAGCTAAAAATGTTAGCATCTCCACAGTGATCCCAAGGTTTAGCTATATTTCCTGAAACTGGACTAAGTGAACATTTCAAGAACAGGGTGCAGTTATTTGCTTCCGCAAAGATTTCTTTAGCACTTTATTTAAAATAATTTATATCCCACCACTCCAAAGTTTATGGTGGGGTACAAAAAAATAAGCATTACAACATTAAAAAAAACAAAACAAGATAAATAACAGCAATAAGGCATGCTGCACCCGAGACATTAAACAGACAAATTATAAACAAAACTACATATAATAAAAGATACAAATGTTAATTTCTATTGGAGAAATAGGCAGTGGGTTACAATTGATCATAGCTCAGGTTGTAACTCACCATTTCTTGGCTCTTGTTTAGGGAAGGTCATTTTATAACTATGCAGGTAGAGCTAATACTTGTGTCTAACTTGTACATGCAGACTTTACCAACATTGTCAAAGCAGGCTTATGCACAAAAAGTTACTTTAGAAATGCTTAGTCAATTGGCTCATATATGCACAGATTAATTCACTCAGTTGCACCTCTCTGTTGGAAGGGGATAACTTGTGCGGTTATCTTACACATATACTTTTTTAAAATCAAAATGTATGCATGAGACAGACAATGAAATTGTAAGAGAAATTAGGGAAGCTATCTAAATTGGCAGTGCAGTAATAATGGGAGATTTCAGTTACCCCAATATTGACTGGGTAAATGTAACATTATGACAGTTTTATGGAGCAATTGGTTCAGGAACTGACAAGAGAAGGAACAATTTTAGATCTAATTCTCAATGGAGCACAGGATTTGCTGAGAGAGGTAACAGTGGTGGGGCCGCTTGGCAATAGTGATCATAACATGATCCGATTTTAATTAATGACTGGAAGGGGGACAGTAAGTAAATCCACGGCTTCAGCACTAAACTTTCAAAAGGGAAACTTTGATAAAATGAGAAAAGTAATTAAAAAAAAAAAATGTGAACGGTGCAGCTACAAAGGTGTAAAGAGTGTGTAACAAGCGTGGACATTGTTAACCCCCCCCCCCCCCCAAAAAAAAACACCCCATCTTAGAAGCGCAGTGCAGATGTATTCTACAAATTAAGAAAGGTGGGAAGAACGCCAAACAATTGCCAGCATGGTTAAAAGGGGAGGTGAAAGAAGCTATTTTAGCCAAAAGATCTTCATTCAAAAATTGGAAGAAGGATCCATCAGAAGAAAATAAGATAAAGCATAAACATTGATAAGACAGGCTAAGAGAGAATTTGAAAAGAAGTTGTCTATAGAGGCAAAAACTCAAAAACTTTTTAAAATATACATTTGAAGCAGAAAAGCCTGCAAGGGAATTGGTTGGACCGTAAGATGATAGAGGGGTTAAAGGAGCACTCAGGGAAGATAAGGCCATTGTGGAAAGACTAAACAGATTATTTGCTTTGGTGTTTACTGAAGAGGATGTTGGGGAAAACTGCAGATGGTTTTCAAGAGTGGCAATTCAGATGAAGTGAACCAAATCACGGTGAACCTGAAAGATATGGTAGACCAGATTGACAAACTGAAGAGAAGAAAATCACTTGGATCAGATGGTGTATATACCCCAGAGTTCTGAAAGAACTAAAAAATGAAATTTCAGACCTATTACAATTAATTTGTAACCTATCATTAAAATCATCCATTGTACCTGAAGACTGGAGGATGGCTAATGTAACCCCAATATTTAAAAAGGCTCCAGGGTGATCTGGGAACGGTAGCCCCTGTGACATAGTAAGGGCAAAGGGCCATCGGCGCCATTTTGATTACTGGCAGCCAACGGCCCAAGTGCAGGAGATCGCTCCCAGACCCCCTGCTGGACCACCAGGGACTTTTGGCAGGTCTTGGGGGGTTGTAGTTAATTCAATTTAAAGGGTTGGGATGGGTTGTTTTTTTTTTTTCCCTCGCAAAGAGAACGATAAAAGTTTTCTGATCTGGGAGGTGGACCGAAATGGCCCTCCCCAGACCCGAAAACGAAATGAGGACAAAAAATGTTTTTATGCACTCCCCTAATTTGCTCCATAAGATGCACAGACACCCGGGAACAGAGCCAGTTTAGCGCACTGGTTTTTTTTTAATTTTCCCGCTCTGAATCCTAGGTGTGTCTTATGGAGCGAAAAAGACGGTGTATCCTGCAAGATCCAGTGTACTAAAGGGAGGAAAAGTATGGCATAGATTGCATTTTCATTTGTGCGTACATTTTCAGCAAAGTTCTGCCTGCAGAAGTGAGCAGATGGTGAGAGACTGCCCACTTTGTACCAAGGCAATTTTCAAAGGGAAAGTAAACGTGTTTTTTAGGGATGTGAATCGGGCTTCGGCCGATTGAAAATATTGTCGATATTTTCAAAATCGTCAGAAATCGGGGGCTCCTCCAAAACGATAGGAAAACCCCATGATATGGTTCGTGGGGGTTCTCTTATCGTTTTGGGGGAGGGCGGAAAAAGGCACACAAAAATAACCCCTAACCCACCCCGACCCTTTAAAACTAATCCCTTAGCTTCCCCCACCCTCCCGACCCCCCCCAAAAACCTTTTACAGGTACCTGGTGGTCCAGTGGGGGTCCTGGGAGCGATCTCCCGCTCCCGGGCCGTCGGCTGCCACTAATCAAAATGGTGCTGATGGCCCTTTGCCCTTACCATGTGACAGGGAATCCGTGCCATTGGCCGGCCCCTGTCACATGGTAGGAGCACTGGATGGCCGGCGCCATTTTTAAAGAAATGTGTGCGGTCTTTGTTGCAATGTGGCTGGTGTGAAGATTGCTCCCCGTTCTGGGCTAGTTGTAGATTGCTTTGGCGTTGTGAAATGGTATCTAATATGAAATGGATAAAAATGCCATGAAAACATAGAGGTCCATGGGAACGTTTATGGAGGTGAAGTTTTACACAGATAAATGAAACTTATCAAAGCCACTTACTCAATATTGCCTATAATGCATTTAACACAGTGGGGGGTTTTATTTATTTTTATTTATTTTATTTATTTAAAGCTTTTATGTACCGACATTCGTTTGCACATCATATCTGTTTACATGGAACGTTTAGGGGGATATAAGAAAGTATGTGATGCCCAGGCCCTCGTTCCCTTCCGAGCTTGTACAAAAAGATTCCTGCCTGGTCCCCTGCCTGACCTTGCCCCTCCAGATCTTAGGTCCCCCTTACCTCCCACCCAGAACCTCACAAGACCACCCCGCCTGGAGGTAACAGTCTCTCCGTGCTCCCGGCACTCGGTGTTGCTCCGACAGCAAAGCTCATTACCCACGGCAGGAGCCGGGAGGGCCCTGAGATTCTGCCGCCTCTTAGCTGAGGTGCGGGTGATCTGGATGGGGGTGGGAAGAGGCCCGGAGCATGGCCTCTTTTAAAAATAAATATCTATATATCTGGGGCAAGGGACAAGATTGGGGGGGGGGGGGGGGGGGGGGGAACGAATGTTTGGTGTAACGTTGGAAGGGTCCCAGCACCCCACATTCTCTTAGATCTTTTGGCCAGAAAGGGCGAGGGGGAGCCCTCCGGAGGCTGTTGGGCCCCCTCCGTTGTAATTAATTAATTTTTTTTTTTAAAACAAGAGCAGTGTTCAATCAGGCGGGGAGTGCAGCGCCATCCCCTTGCAGAAGGGAATGATGAAAAGGCGGGATAGCCGTGCTCCCTGCCTTGGGCAGATGTTTGAAAGGACATAAAAGCTTATAAGAAAAATAAGAGGTACCTGCTCTTTATGTACAGGACAAAAATGTTAGTATTAGGACAGAAAGAGAGAAAGATTTCTATGAGTAAGAACAAAGCCAAAGCAAACTTCCCCAGCGTATAACTCTGAGGAATGTCGCTGGAACGGCTGCTGACGATTGTTGATGTTTCTACAGCTCCGTACGGCATAAGAGAAGCTACGAGAAAAACCGGGCCGCACAAGGACATCCTGAGAACGGAAGCACTGTAAGTAAGCCTCCTGGTCCTGTGCTTCCTCAAGGGAGGAATAACTAGTAATCTGCTTCCAGAAGAACCGTAGTGTACGTGCAGCCTTGTACCACTCTGAGTCTATTCGCTACTGCACGTGGGTCCTCTGATGACAATAATATAGTAACTATCATCAGCGATTAAAAATTTGACTTCCATTTTTATTGGCAAGCAACACTGGAGAAACGTGATCACGGGGGCCACTACCACTAATCAGCCCTGCAGCTCCGTGCTGAATCGGTTGCGGCACACACAGCATAAATCAGCAAATTCCTACAGTACTCCAGTTCCCTCAGCACCAGTGTCTGCAACGTTGCTGGCAGTGCTGCGTGCAGATGTAAATGGAAAAAACAAAACGATACCCAGGTGGTTTAGGAGGGCATTCTGGGGAGAGGGGGCCTGTAGTTCACGCACAGATTAGTATTTTGTAAGCAGCATACTGCATATGTGATGTGGGTGAACTGGGAAATAAAAGTACAGGCAGAAATAAGTGTTTTCCTACGTGCAGTGCATGCATGCACCGCTGTAAATTCTTGCACGTGTAACATATTTTACATGCAAAAGAATTTTGAGCGCTTTTTTTTTTTTTAACTAGGTATGGAAAGTATGCAACTCCCTGCATTAAAAAAAAAGAATTAAAAAAAAAGTGCGAACTAAAAGAAAAAATGTACCCTTTAGAGGAAGAGATATGCAATGTTTTATAAACTGTGCGGCTCCCGCCACATAGTTTATAAAATACAGACGTTACACACAGGGGAATTTTAATTCCCCGGCGCGCGCCAATGCCGGCACAGCCACATGCGTATCTGCTGGCTCGCACGGAAACGCTGGGTTTTTTAAAGGGGGCGGGGCAGCAATATTAGGCCCTGTACCGGCAGCTAGCTGGCACGCGCCACTTACTACTGCTCAGAAGAGCAGGCAACTTCTATAACAAAAGATAGGGGAGGTAGGTGGGGTTTAGGGGTCAGAGAGGGAAAAAGGGAAGAAGGTTAGTTAGGGGGGGATAGGGAAGTTCCTTCTCAGTCCACTCCTTTATTGGAGCGGACTGGGAGGGAAATGGTAAAGGTCTGATTGAGTCGCCATGCATTTTTTAAATAAAACAACCCCTGCATGCGCGACTCAGAGCCCGTGCGGCCCTTTAAAAATGTACCTCTTTGTGTGCACATAGTTACACGTGTACGTGCTGACTTGCGCATGCTGTGGAAAATTCCCCTCAGTATGTCCTAGTCCATTGCTAATTTATTCTGTGCAGTTTTCATGCTGTACTGAATTCTGCAAAAACCTGTGAAACCTAATGATACTTAATATTGTTGTTGTTCAGCCCAGAAAGCCACATCTCTGTCTCGTTGAACTATGGCCTGAGTGATATATTTTCGGACCTGCTGAAGTTTGCGGCACAGCACCTCGTAAGAGGTGGAAGATTAGTCTACTGGTTACCTGTATACAAGCCAGAGTACGTATCTCTCGTTACTTTTCACATTTTACTCTTGACAGTTACAGACTGGAGTATATAACCCCATTCCTTGCTCTACCCTAAGTCTTGTTTTATTTTTTTTTATTTTTTGCACACAACAAACATAGGTCTAGATTTATCAAAATACGGTAAGTATCGCAGGCGATAGCAAAAGGGGTGTGGTTTACGCAGATAGTCAGTTTACCGCAATTTGCGCTAATTACCTATGCAAAGAGCTAAGTTAGTGCACATTGCGATAACATCAGACTCTGCGATAGGTGCCAGACCTGTTGTATTTCCTGCATACAACCACTGGGGGGGGGGGGGGGAGGGAAGAGAGAGAGAGAGAGAGAGATATTTCCACTGCATTTGACACAATCAACCATAACCGCCTCCTCACCCTTTTAACGGAAATAGACATCTCGGGCTTAGCTGTCCTGTGGTTCAAATCATATTCATCCAATAGAAAGTTCTCCGTCAAAATAAGTAATGCAGAATCTACACTACTCCCTGTCCCAAGGTGTCCCACAGAGTTCCTCCCTCTCCTCCACCCTTTTTAACATATATCTCACATCCCTCTGTCATCTCCTATCGGACCTCGGCCTCAAGTTCTACCTCTATGCCGACGACGTCCAAATCATCATTCCCATCCATGATTCATTATCCGATGCACTTAAGCTTTGGGGCACATCAACAACTTACTCACAAACCTCCACTTTGCCTTAAACATCACCAAAACAGAACTGCTCCTCATATCCCAACACCAAACCCCTAAACCATCAATCACCTCTGATCCTGTTTTCAGTGCCATATCAGCGCAGCCTTTTGTAAGAGACCTCAGGGTCTTCCTGGACCAGCAATTGAATTTAAAGAAATATATTAATTCTATTCTCAAGGAGGGCTTCTACAAGCTCAACGTCCTAAAAAAAGCTAAAACCCCTACTCCACCCTCATGACTTCCGCACAGTCATTCAGGCCACCCTCTCATCCAAGCTAGATTATTGCAATTCCCTCCTGCTAGTGCTTCCCTACTCCGCAATAAAACCTCTTCAAATGCTCCAGAACACGGTAGTGAGGGTCATCACAAACGCCCGGAAATCAGCCCCATCCTTAAAGACCTCCATTGGCTCCCCATCCCCTCACGTATCCTCTATAAAACACTCTCCATCATTCATAAGTCCATCTACTGTCACAACTCCAACTGGCTAGACGAACCCTTCTGCCTCACATGCTCTAACCGTCCCACCAGGGCAAACTATAAAGGAACCCTCCAGGTACCCTCTCTTAAAAAGGCTCATCTCTCCTCCACAAGGGATCGCGCCATCTCCTTTGCCGATCCCACGCGATGGAACTCTCTTCCCACCTTCCTTCAACTTGAGCCCTGCACCACCAAATTCAAAAAGAAATTAAAGTCATGGCTCTTTAAGCAGGCTTACCCTGACTAGACACTGACCTCCCTCATACCTAAGCTAACCCCCACTTTGCCCTGATCCTTGTATATAGTTTTTGTTACTATGTCATGTTACTTGCAGTATTTTACCTGTTATTTGCATTATATTTCGTTTGCTCTGCTTCCGGCTTCTCCTCTGCCTCTTTCGGTCCTTTGCCCCCCCTGTCCCTGTTTTATGTACTTTCCTCCTGTCAGTTCGGATGTAAACTGGTATGATGTTGCACGCTATTGTCGGTATATAAAAGTGTTAAATAAATGAGGAACTTTGTCAAACGCCTTCTGAAAATCCAAGTATACTATATCTACCGGTTCACCTTTATCCACATGTTTATTAACTCCTTCAAAAAAGTGCAGCAGATTTGTGAGGCAAGACTTGCCCTGGGTAAAGCCATGCTGACTTTGTTCCATTAAACCATGTCTTTCTATATGTTCTGTGATTTTGATGTTTAGAACACTTTCCACTATTTTTCCTGGCACTGAAGTCAGGCTAACCGATCTGTAGTTTCCCGGATCACCCCTGGAGCCCTTTTTAAATATTGGGGTTACATTTGCTATCCTCCAGTCTTCAGGTACAATGGATGATTTTAATGATAAGTTACAAATTTTTACTAATAGGTCTGAAATTTCATTTTTTAGTTCCTTCAGATCCCTGGGTGTATACCATCCGGTCCAGGTGATTTACTACTCTTCAGTTTATCAATCAGGCCTACCACATCTTCTAGGTTCACTGTGATTTGGTTCAGTCCATCTGAATCATTACCCATGAAAACCTTCTCTGGAATGGGTACCTCCCCAACATACTCTTTAGTAAACACCAAAGCAAAGAAATCATTTAATCTTTCCGTGATGGCCTTATCTTCTCTCTGGCAGGTCCAACTGACTCCCTCACAGGCTTTCTACTTCGGATATATTTAAAAAAGTTTTTACTGTGAGTTTTTGCCTCTACAGCCAACTTCTTTTCAAATTCTCTCTTAGCCTGTCTTATCAATGTCTTACATTTAACTTGTCAATGCTTATGCATTATCCTATTTTCTTCTGTTGGATCCTTCTTCCAATTTTTGAATGAAGATCTTTTGGCTAAAATAGCTTCTTTCACCTCCCCTTTTAACCATGCCGGTAATTGTTTTGCCTTCTTTCCAACTTTTTTAATGTGTGGAATACATCTGGACTGTGCTTCTAGAATGGTATTTTTTAACAATGACCACGCCTCTTAAACACTTTTTACCTTTGTTGCTGCTCCTTTCAGTTTTTTTCTAACAATTTTTCTCATTTTATCAAAGTTTCCCTTTTGAAAGTTTAGCACGAGAGCCGTGGATTTGCTTACTGTCCCCCTTCTAGTCATTAATTCAAATTTGATCATATTATGATCACTATTGCCAAGCGGCCCCACCACCGTTACCTCTCTCACCAAAAACTGTCCTTCACTGAGAATTAGATCTAAAATGGCTCCCTCTCTTGTTGGTTCCTGGACTAATTGTTCCATAAAAATGTCATTTATTCCATCCAGCAACTTTATATCTCTAGCAAGTACCGATGATACATGACTCCCTTGCTAAAGCTTTAGCTCTGGAAGAGACCGAGAGGCTCATGGGGTTACAGCTCCTGCACACGGCCGAAAACACTTTGGCAGTGCTCTGAATGCTGGCTCTGCCGGTGCCATTGGATTTTTGGTGGGATAAATGATTTGGAAGTACACACCAATCAGGAATGCATTTTGACCAAACTGTAATAATTCACATTGGGACAGCTGGTTACGAGGAAGAGGGAGGTGATTTAATGTCTCATTAGAATGGAAGTGGATTAAGAAGGGCGAGGATGGTGGGGAATAGGAAGTAGACAGGAGAGTAATAATTAAGGAGAGTTGGGTGTGTAAGATCATGACAGAACAGATTTCCTTTTGCAAAGGCTGGAATTTGTCTTGGTTAGGAAACGGCACGTTTTTTCTTTCTTTAAACTATTCCCCATGCTGGTGTTTAGAGTGCATCACACACAGTACAGTATCTTCATCAGGGATCTGGAGCTGTTCATTTCTCAAGCTCTGGGAAACGTCATAATAACATTTGATTTGTCCCGTCTATGAACTGTTGTTTTTATTTGAATTTTTTTTTTTTTTTGTGTCGGGCAGAAGAGGGGAGTGGAAGATGGCGAGCATTCCCCTATTCCTGAACTTCTTCTCCAGGGATGGGAGAACCTCCGGCCCATTGCACATCTGCAGATCTGCTCCCGCTGCCCGCTCTCACTTGCTCCTCAGCACTGTGGCAGCTCCTGCTCTGGTCCTTCTGGATGTTTTCATTTGCATCATTGGCCAGCTGCGTCGTCAGAAGGTGGGGGGGGAACCTCCATCCCCCTCCATCCCCCACCATGTCTCACACTCCTGCCTAACGCAGTCCAGTGTAAAAAAAAAAAAAAATTCTCCACCCCTGATCTGGTCTAATCCGAAGCTGCTACAGCCCCGGGGATGGAAGCAAAACCTGCATTTCTGACAGCCACGTATTTCTTCCTCCTTTATTCATTTCACTCTTGCCTTGTCTACCTCTTTCCTTAGTGGCAAGATTCAGCAAAAGACCAGGGCAAATGTACCCTTTCCCTGGCATGGAAGAATCTCTCTGGAAATGTAGCTGCTTTTTTGCTTTCTTAGTTATGGACTCGTGTACATTTAAAAAAAGATTGAAAAAAACAAACAATCACCGATTTCGTACTGAACCACCGTTGGGCACTTGATCATAACATAACTTAATGATACTTCACCTAGATGCAGCTCCAGCACTGCTAACTACATCGATGGCGGGGGTGGAAGGGAAATAGATCGATGGCGGGAGTGGAAGGGAAATAGAACAAAAAGTCACTTACAAGGGACAAGAGAAACAGATAAGTATGGGGAGAAAAAAAAAAAAGAGAAAGCTTGCTGAGCAGACTGGATGGACCATTTGGTCTCCTTCTGCCGTCATTTCTGTGTTTCTATGACGTTTTTGTAATACTTTCAAAGTTGGCAGAATCATTGTAGAAGTAGGCCCTGCCTGTATGCTTAACAGGTAGAGGCACTGTGCTTGCACTAAGTCCATATAATGTGATGCGCACTCATGAGCTGAGATGCCTTTAATCAGCCAAGCTTGGGCTATCGCATGGCAGGGATTTCATTACCTGTGAAAGAGATCTGTACGTTAATGCTGGAAGACACGAAGCAGGGATAAGCATCTCCCTGTTAAAGATACCATCAAGCTGCATAGTATTGCCTCTGCTCGGTTTGATATCGACATCATCACTGTGTCTGAATTCTTTTCGTTTGACTTTTGCTTCCTGGCTACTTAAAACATTTTTTTTATATTTTTAATGATATGGTTCCTCTCCCTGTGAGAGTGGTAAGCAGAAAACAATAGCTGGACGTGCCGAATGTTTACTTTCAATACATTATATATTATTCATTTGATCTCGCTGTATAAAAACAGCGTCCCCTGGCACCTGCTAACTAAAGCCATCGTAAGACGTTTGTAGACTGAAGCTGAAAGCTTGCTTTTTATTCGGCTTGGAAGTTTCCTCCTGCTTTGGACTTCCAGCTCAATCAGAACCAGTCTCCGTTGGGTTAAAGTCAAGGAAGCAGACATACGAAACATGACGTCATGTTGGGTTGGACAGTGATTTAAATGGGAAGTAAATTCCTTTATTTTATATGCATAGTATCTAAATTCTTGAAAAAAAAAGTTATTCAGTGGATCTGTGATTGTACATGACTCATAGTGTGTAGCACATATCGAGAACTTGACTTCTAAAGTGGCTACATGGGTGTTATGATGGACCTTATTATTCAATGAGAGATGCCTGTCGGATCAGGATTAGTTTTGAAAACAATAATTTAAATTCAAGAAAGTGCAATAAAATATGCATGTCAGGTGTTTTACATGAGTAAGTAGTGATACATCTGCATTTGGTAGACTTTTTGCTGGGGATTACATCTTTTCCACTCCTGCCTTACAGCCTGTCGTCATTGAATGGCTAAATAAAACGTTTTCTGCGATCCAAAGAGAACAGCAGGTCCTCCTCAGAGGGGAACATCTGTTTCCAGTAAGAGACAATAGAAAGACAGTTCCTGTCTCGTAGAGCATACACATACTGCTAGTATTTCCTTCTCAGAAGCTTCAGAATTTTTAGACTCGGGTATAGAAAATCTACCGTCTGATAGCCTTGGACTTTTTAATGATTCTAATATTAGCTTTCTGACAAAACAAATTGCTGGAACATTAAATCTTCATTTTCAGAGATTTATTTTATTTAAAAATATTTATACTCCGCATTTTTCACAGTTCAGTGTGGGGTACACTAAAAAAACCCCAAACAAACCCCTCATAAATAATTGCCGTAAAGACACAAAAATGAGTTACACATCCCAGCAGATCCTTTGCTGGGTACTCAGGAGAAAAGGGGAACATTTCTTGCTGTTCACCTGACTATAGACAAAATGGTTAAAAAGGTGCATCCTTACTGCAAGAGTTTTATAATGCTATCCAGGTAAGGGCTTTATAATGCTATCCAGGTAACTTATCTGGGATATTCAGGAAGATTTAACTGGGTAAGTCTGCTGCTGAATACATCTCGGGAAATTTGGATAAAGTTACTGGGCTGCATTTAGAGCAAACTCACCTGGCTAAGCTTATCCAGCTAGTGCCGAATATCAGCGCTAGCCTGATCAGTTTTAGCCATGCCCTCAGAACTCCCCATCCTACTTCTTTTTCTCTGGCTAAATGACTTTCGAATTTCGGGGTACGTTAGCCAGTCAAACCCTTTTCAGTATCGATTTCTATGAAACCTGAAAGAAATAGATAAATGGTCTAAGCCCTCCTATTGTAGACTCTTGCTATATCTGGTATTGCCAAAAGAAGAATTCCTTTAGAAAAGAATTGGTGATTAATGAATTCTCTAAATGTTGTGTGCCTAACATCTTTTAAGAGTTAAATGGAATGATTTAGCAGTCATGGGTGCAGTCTGAAAATGCTTCCCATCCTATGATTTGCTGGGCTCAGAAAAATTATAACTTCACTTGGAAAGTGTTGCAGATGTTACCTATAAGGTCACCTTGTCAGCTAAGCTATGTTAAGGAGACCTTGCAGCTCGCTCAGGATTCTTGAGAAAGCAGTGGCTAGCTAATTTTTCTTCTAAAGTCCATCTGCTTCTGTTACATTTGAGGGCGAACATACAAGATTGTCAAAGATATTTTGGAAGGTAAGAAGACTTTTCTACCCACGATAAGCTACAACAATGCATTCAGTCCTTTAGATTCCTACATAGCGATTTTGAAAAAGAGACAGACATTTTAATATTTATTTATTTAAAAATGTTTATATGCCGCTTTTACAATTTAAAGAATTAATCAAAACGGTTCACAATAAACATACATAAAAATAGTATATAATAAACTAAAAACAATTAAATTAAAATTAACTAAGACATACCATAACAAGCGTTCTCATAAGCAACAGCCTGCCGAACTATCCATGCCAAGGACCCTTCTTTAGTAACCCCCCCCAGAGAACTATATAGATCATATCCAGAACTCTCAGGCCTTCTTTGAATCCTTAACAGACTTAAATCCATTCCCAGATTGATACCTTGCTTCTTTGTTTTAGCCTACATTAGGCTCTGTAGCATTTACGTTATGTTATGTTATTACCCCATATAGCTGTATCCAAGTTACTTTTACCTGTTCATTGTAAGACATTAACTTGTCATTGTTCTGTTCAGAATGTAAACCGAATTGATCAGTAGCTCTGTTATTGGAAAATCGGTATATAAAAGTGCAGACCGCCTCCAACGCCGAGGGAACACGCTCCACGCTGCCGATTTCCAGCCAATCAGGGGACAGCCCTGATTGGCCTTTAAATTTTGAGAAGCTCCTATTCGGAGCCCTTTCGTCCGGACGCTGTGCTGTGCAGAGGGGGACTCTATACGCTGCCGGGCCTGCGCGATCGGCGCCGGAGACCCGCCGGGGTAAGGCCTGATTTTAATCTACTCTTGCCCACGGCCGCCTCCGACCTCGACCACGAGGCTGCCCCTGCTTACCTCCGTGTCGCGCTGACGCCGTCCCGCAGACTGCCTCCAACGCCGAGGGAACACGCTCCACGCTGCCGATTTCCAGCCAATCAGGGGACAGCCCTGATTGGCCTTTAAATTTGAGAAGCACACAAGCGTCACGCGCCGAGCGTCACGCGCCGAAGGAGCGCGACAAAGGGGCCTGCCCCTTTGTGTGCCCCTTCGTGTGACCCTCCGGTGCTTGTAGAACACTGCTTTAGATGTATCTTGCTTCCACAGACTACATCGTACAAATATACCTGGCCTTATATTGAGCACCTGCATTACCTCCTTGTATATTAAGCTACAGCATACTTCCTGTTGTCTGTAACTGTCCTAGTGTCTTTATACTACCTTTCTTACAGTAATCCCGTAAGAAGCTCCCTCCTTTCTCAACATTTCACCTCCCAGGACAACGATTTTCTACAACCACTCACCAACACGTAAACGCTTTGTAACCCTCCCCCTCTTACCTCATTTCAAACATGCTGAACATCCCAAAACTCAGCTATAATAGATACAGACCCCTTTCTCAATATGCTTCACGCCACCGTTCATACCTTAAATCCATTCCTACTACTATGGTCTCTCCACCACTTACCCAAGTTATCGGAATCACTGCACTGGCTCTTATTCTTTTTAACGCCCAATCACTAAACAAAAAATTTTCAATCCTTAATGACCTATTATTAGATGAAACACCTGACATACTGGCAATAACTGAAACCTGGTTAAAAGACACTGATAATGTGCTCCTTAACCAGCTTCCGATCAATATCTATGATATCATCTCTATCCCTAGACCAAGAAAGAAGGGTGGAGGCATTTTACTAGCCACTAAGAAACAACTGAAACTCACCCTACAAGCTACATCCACCCCTCCTAAACTTGAAATTGGTTTATTTAAAGCACCTAGTATTCAAATATGCCTCATCTATGCCCCTCCTGGTACACTCAACAACAACCCTTCTGCACTAATTGAATACATTGCAAAAAATATCTCGAGTGATTCCCCAGCCATTATCCTAGGTGATTTTAATCTGCATGTAGACAATATCCCGCTCACACCAAGCTGCTCCTCCTTCCTTGAAGCCATGAAATCCCTAGGATTCAAGCAAACTATAAACTCTCCTACCCACAAAGCTGGTCACTCACTCGACCTCATATTCACTAACCAGCATATTACCACAGAATCCCTTACATGTTCACCTATTCCCTGGTCTGACCACTACATTATAAGAACCACCAACACACTAAATAGGCCCCCACCCATGCCTGTTGTATCCACAACTTTAAAAATCCGCAAATCATGCAACAAAGATGAACTCACGTCTGCACTGTCATATGCCCTTAACAACCTTAACTTTAGCAATGCTGATACGGCCCTTGCATCATGGATTGAGCATACACAATCAGTTGCTGACAAAATCTGCCCCTTTATTACTAAACAATTATCATCTCAAAGAAATGCAAAAAAACCATGGTACAATACCATACTAAAAGAACGGAAACAAGCTCTTAGAAAAATTGAAAAAAACTGGCGCAAAGACCCCTCCCCTACTCTCCTGGCACGATACAAGACCTCCCTATACAACTACAATAATGAAATCAATATTGCCAAAAAGAATTTCTATGCCTCTAAAATACACCAGTACCAATTCAACCCCAAAGCCCTATTTGATTACGTCACCTCACTCACCAACCTCACCCCAAATCTCATTCCTGATGAAGAGGCAAAAAACAAATGCGAACAATTGGCTCAATACTTTCATGATAAAGTCAACAAAATCATGACACGCTTTGCGACCACCTCCCACACTCCCCAAAATGGTTGCACTGTACAACCTAGCAAACTCTCTACCAAACTTACAAAGTTTGAACACACCTCTACTATGGAAATAGAATCCATACTCAAAAAAGCCAGACCTTCATCCCACCCCTCTGACACCATCCCGACGAAGCTTTTACTCACCATACCTGACATAATAGCCCCCTCCATCTCAAAGATCATTAACGCCTCAATTGATTCTGGCATAGTACCCTTCCCATTAAAGCAAGCCATCCTTAAGCCCACTCTAAAAAAACCTAAGCTTGACCCAGCGGATCTGACCAATTACCGTCCTATCTCTAATCTCCCATTCATTGCAAAAATTTTAGAAAAAACTATTAACTGCCAACTTAGTAACTACTTGGATGAACAAGAAATCCTTTCTCCTTCGCAATACGGTTTTCGTAAATTACATAGTACAGAAACCCTTCTTCTCTCTCTTTCTGATTACCTTATCAAAAGCTTAGATAAAGGACTATCCCATCTCCTAATTTTATTGGATATTTCTGCTGCTTTTGATACTGTAAACCATCAGATCCTCCTTGAGCGCCTCTCTGATATTGGTATAACGGAACATGCCCACAAATGGTTTAGTTCCTACCTCAGCGACAGACATTACAGAGTCAATGTTGGTAACCATAAATCCAAAGAAATCCTCATTGCGCAGGGAGTTCCCCAAGGCTCCTCACTATCATCCACCCTATTTAATGTCTACCTACTACCCCTCTGCCAACTCCTTTCAAACCTTAAGTTACCGCACTTTTTGTACGCTGATGATGTACAAATTCTTATTCCCATTACTGACTCCATTCCAAAAACTTTAGAAATCTGGCAATCCACACTCACTTCAATTAACAACCTCTTAAACTCCATCCAGCTTGCCCTTAACTCCACAAAAACAGAACTCATGGTTATCTCACCTCCTACCCCCCTACATGCTACTCCCTTAATAAATACTATTCCACCACACACACAATTTTCTCAACAAGTCCGAGATCTAGGAGTACTATTAGATGATCAAATGTCCCTCAAAAAATGTATTAATTCCACCCTTAAGGAGTGTTTCTTTAAGATCCACACACTCAAAAAACTTAAACCACTACTTCACTTCTCCGACTTTCGTACTGTGTTACAATCTATGGTCTTTTCGAAAATTGACTATTGTAACGCGTTACTATTAGGTCTGCCTAAAAATTCCATAAACCCACTACAAATCCTACAAAATACGACAGCTCGCATTCTCACGAATACACCTACAAGGGAACACATTACTCCCATACTTAAGAAATTACACTGGCTCCCTGTCCACTACCGTATACAATACAAGATATTATCCCTCATTCACAAAGCCCTCCACAACCCAGAAATGAACTGGCCCTCCAACACCTTTCAATTCAATAATTCTAATAGGCCTATTAGAAATCCCTATATTGCTACTCTACAAACCCCATTACCTAAACTATTTAAATATGCATCCACCACCGGGAGCCTACCGTGCCGAGAGCCGAGGGCGAGGAGCAGGAGAGAGAGTGACACCAGGAAGGAGCCGCGAGGGATTGAGCTCCGCCCCCCCCCGACGTCTGCGGGACCCGCTGTGGGTATAAAAGATCTTAACCCACAAACCCTGCCCGGGAGCCTACCGTGCCGAGAGCAGAGGGCGAGGAGCAGGAGAGAGAGTGACACCAGGAAGGAGCCGCGAGGGATTGAGCTCCACCCCCCCCGACGTCTGCGGGACCCGCTGTGGGTATAAAGAGACACCACAGCGGCGCGCAGCCGCCGGCGCGCCGAAGCCGCGCGCCAAAGGGGCGCGCCCCTGGGCGCGTTTCCACCTCGAAGAGGAACCAGCAAATGGGGAGAAAGAGGAAAATTAAGACCTCCACGCCGACGTCGAAGGAAGTCCGAGGACCCATGGATGCCCACCTTCAGCGGAGGGTGAGTCAAAACATGAGAGAATTGGCTACTGAGATATCTTTTACATCTGGGGATTCCGGAACCTCTCCTCCTCAAAACCAAACATCCTTTTCACCCTTGGTGGAAGGAGAGCCCAATGAAGTGAAATTGGACTCTCCTGGTGTGGCAATTCAATCGGCTAAACCACCAGGGGAGGATAATTCCGGAACCTCTCCTCCTCAAAACCAAACATCCTTTTCACCCTTGGTGGAAGGAGAGCCCAATGAAGTGAAATTGGACTCTCCTGGTGTGGCAATTCAATCGGCTAAACCACCAGGGGAGGATAATCCGGTCCAGTCTATGTTTATGGGAGCAGTTGGAGGTGTAATAACTGCAAAAGAGGGTATTGTTAACCCCTCCCCTATTTTAGATCTGAACTTACCTGAACCGGAAAATATTTCCTTGACTGATATTTGGAGGGCAGTAACCAACATGGACAGGAGATTAGTCCAGTCCATGAATCAAGCCACTTTATTCGCTACAGATACTAAGAAAGCCCTAGAGGAACATGAAAAGAGACTGCAAGCCATAGAGGCATCTAATGGGATAACATCTACACAGGTTGCCACTATTCAGGCATCAGGATCAGCATTTATTAAAGATACAGTAATGATATATAGGCAGTTGGAAAATGTGGAAAATGTATTAAGAAAAAAGAACCTTAGAATTTTGAACTTTCCTATAACTAGATTGTTATCTGCAAATGAATTGTTTAAGAAATACTCAAAAGAAATTTTGGGTATTTCTGAAGAAATAATTCTTTCTAACTTGTACTATATATCTAATGTGAAAAAAAATACACAAAAAGATGGTGATATGGATGTACTCCAACCGGATAGCCCAAATTTGACATCTTTTTTAGAGGCATCGGTGGATAACATTCAATCAAGATCTACATTAGTAGTTGTATTTGCATTAGAGAGTCATAAGAACTTAGTTCTCCAGAAATATTTCCTTAATAAAAATTATGTTTTTTGTGGACAAACATTGCAAATGTTTCCTGATGTGTCTAGGGTAACCCAGCACAAAAGGAAACAATTTCTGTTAATGAAACAGAGGGTTTTGGCCCTAGGGGCCACCTTTTTTCTAAAATATCCATGCAAGTGTATGATTTCCTATCAAAGGAATAAGTTTATTTTCGTGGACCCAGGACATTTAGAAACTTTTCTTCAAGATAAAAGTGGCTGAGAGGTTTAAAGCCCTTATTTAGGAGTTAAAGTTTGGTATAATGGAATAGATTTTTCTCTCAAAGTTTATGGAATTCTTGTAATCTCTATAATTTCCTTAAAATAATTCTAGAAGAAAGGCTCCCCAATGATTATGGGGTCTGTATGTGTTAGTTACAAAAATTTATCTTTTCTTTTTAATGGTTGAAGTGTATGGAATTATGTATTATGTTTGTAACACACTATTTTCCTTTTCTTATTACATGTAAATGTTTTTTGAGAAAATTAATAAATTATAAATAAAAAAAAAAAAAAAATATGCATCCACCAAAGCTCGTGCCATTTCCATAGCTGGACCTACACTATGGAATGCTATGCCCACTGAATTATGCCTTGAACTGTCCTCTAAGACATTCAAGCAAAAGCTCAAGACATGGCTTTTTACTAAAGCCTACACTTGATTTTGCTGTGCTCCCCTTTAACTCTACTGTTCCTAACATGTATCTAACTTACACGATCTCTCTTAACTCCTATTACTCCCTTTTCTTAGTCTGCCATTCTTTCCATCTTTTCCCTAAACTATTACTCTCAACTTTAGTTTAACTATGCCCTCCTCTTCTAGGCATTCTAGCTCTATTGTTACTCTCTTATAACCTTTGATCTCGCCCTCTGTACATATGTATATAACCCTTTCCTTCCTTACCCTTTCTCTTCCCTTCCCGTTCCAACTTGCTCCCCACCCCTCCTATACCCCCATTTTTTCGCCTTGATACTAGATTAAGTTATGCAATCACATTTATTTTACTCTATATTTCTATCTAATATTCCGTTAATTAAGTTGTTCTTGATTTTGTATTTTACTGTTTTAATGTATTGTGGAATCCAGATATTATTATACTGTTATATGTACACGCAACTGCGTATTTTTGTTCTATGTACACCGACGTGATATCTTTGATGAGCGGCGGTATATAAAAACCAATAAATAAATAAATAAATAACTAAAAAAATGGCCCGCCAATAAACAAAAATACTGTCATAGAACTAATTATATGACTCAAAAACTGTTCATGATTAATATACGTGAGTAAAGGGTTGTAGTTAAGTTGATATTTAGGAAGGAGTCGATGAACTAAAAGCTTTCTGAAATAAATACGTTTTTAATGATTTTTTAAATTGTTGGGTGGAGGATGTGAGATGAAGCGAGTCAGGGAGTGCGTTCCAAAGTATAGGGCCAGCTACCGAAAAAGCCCTTTTTCTAGTTATTTCAAGTCTAGCAAAAAATAATCTAGAACATCAGCAAATTGCTTCCTGCACCAAATTCTTGTAACAAATAAAGAAAAGCCTATTATTACCAACATAAACACATACATACATAAAACCCAGGTGTGCATTTTAGAAGGAAGATTTCAAAAATGCAATTGCACTGTGGAAAACTCTTTTTTTTTCGATTATCAGAGTTGCTTTCTTAGTTCTTGTATATTCATCAAGAAAAGTTAGTGAATTAAAACTGTCTTCAGGGGGCTGGCTCTGGCTGAGAAGGGATATCGAGCCGTCCTGGCAGAGACTCTGTGAGAGGAAAACCCAGCTGAATAACATCAGAATCGCTGAAGGTGGAGAGAAGTGAGGGAACAGCTGACCCAGAGTGCTCGACGTTATCACCAGGGCCCAGGACCTTTAAATCCCGAGGCACGCCGGCGTTTCAGTGGGGCTGGCTCTGGCTGAGAAGGCTTATCGAGCCGTCCTGGCAGAGACTCTGTGAGAGGAAAACCCAGCTGAATAACATCAGAATCGCTGAAGGTGGAGAGAAGCGAGGGAACAACTGACCCAGAGTGTTCGACGTCATCACCAGGGCCCGGGACCTTTAAATCCCGAGGCACGCCAGCGTTTCAGTGGGGCTGGCTCTGGCTGAGAAGGGATTTCAAGCCGTCCTGGCAGAGACTCTGTGAGAGGAAAACCCAGCTGAATAACATCAGAATCGCTGAAGGTGAAGCGAGGGAACAGCTGACCCAGAGTGCTCGACGTCATCACCAGGGCCCGGGACCTTTAAATCCCGAGGCACGCCGGCGCGCAGCCAACGCCAGCGCGCGGGGCTTAGACTAGCTTTGACTGCGTTTGTCTGCGCATGACTGTAAGAAATCCTTATAGCAAGAATGTGCTTGATACTATCCTTGGAATGGGAAGAAAGAGAAAAGCGAGATTTATCACTTCCTCACCTTCTACAGCCAAAATCGGCCCCATGGACACCCATGTAAATCGGCAGGGAATGCCAACAATGGACAGTTTGCATAGCACTTCGGATGCATCGCTAAGTCCAGGCACAGCGCCTACACCTCCACAGCCCCCGGGAACAACGAGAGATGTACTCCAGGCTGGAAATGAATCGCCAAATGTGAGTGATCTTGAATCGCAACAGGCATTGGTAGAGGCTGAACCAGCCACCTACACTGAAGCAGGGGAGGAGAATGTTGTTGTTAACATTGGCAAATCTCAGATAAGTTCTGTAGATCCTGCCAATGTGAATCTTGGGGACTTGTGGAATGTGCTGGTAAAATTGGACTCGAATTTAACACAGGTTAATTCTTCTCTTTCAGCTTTAGTAAATGTGAATAGAATATCCATAGTAAATCAGGGTAAAAGATTGAGTGAGGTGGAGTTAACGCTGAAAGATTTGTCTGTAAAAGTGAATAACGGCCAAAATATAGAAAGTATGATTATTGGAGATACTAAAATGTTACATCTTGAATTAGAAAATGTGGAAAATTTACTCAGAATCAAAAATTTGAGACTAGTTAATTTTCCTGTTACTAGGTTATTGTCACCTAAAGAAATGTTAGTGAAATATTTAAAGGAGATTTTGTTGTATGATGAAAAGGATATTCTATCTATTTCCAAAATATATTATTTTGCATCAAGGTTCAATAAGGATATTGGTATGGCTGAGGAAAACTCTGTAGGCATGTCCACTTTCTTAGAAGAATCTACAGACATTATAAATAAAAGATCAACGCTCTTTGTGTCATTTGCTTTAGAGAGAGAGAAAGATGTGTTATTAGAAAAGTTTTTCAGGAATAAAGATCTTAAATTTTGTGGCCAAAAGGTGTTTATTTTTCCAGACGTCTCTAGAACCACTCAGGTTCAAAGGAGAAAGTTTCTGGAACTTAAAAGTAAGACTCTGGAAATTGGTGCTACCTTTTATTTAAAGTATCCTTCAAAGTGTTTTATTAATTACCAGAGTAAAAAGTTTATATTTACTGAGCCACATCATTTCCTAAAAGATAAATCGAGTCCAATAGAAAGCCAGCTAATACCATCTGAAATGGCGCAAGAGATAGATAAGAATGATGTCCCTTCTTAAATTGAATTATTTTGATTTATATTGGATTAACGAGCCCTCGACATTATTTGTTCTTAATAGGAAAATTTGAGGCTAATTGTTTATGTTAAGGTAGTTGTATGGGAAAGTTTCTATGTATATTTTCTTATTAAGATTGCCTATGTATGTTGGAGAATGAGATTTATGTTTGTAATTTTGTTTTAAAATCATAATAAAGAGATAATTGAAAAAAAAACAAAACTGTCTTCAGTGTCTCCATTTACAAAGTTTCTTTTTGAGACCGTTGTATTATGTGCTTCAAAAATTAATTCTGCTTTTCACATTATTTAAGAGAGTGTGTTGCCAACCCTGTGTCCCTAATCCTACTTAGACCAAGGAGATGGAACATCATTTTTTAGTTATTAAGAGACCTTTTAAAGTTTTATTTACAAAGAAGATAAACTTTTAGAAAATTAGAACAGTTTATTCTTTATACAGCAAGCAAAAAATGGTCTATTAATGTCAAAAAGCCATCAGTTTCTTATTTATTTATTTATTTATTTATTTATTTATAAAAGCTTATAAATCACTTTCCAGTTGTTACAATAAAACTTTCAAAGTGATGCACATAGCCAATTTAAAACAATAAAACAAATTAAAACATAACATAAAATTAAACAGAACAGCCAGTTAATGAAACAGAATTTCTATCATGCCCTATGACCTTCTTTAATCCTACATGCAGATTTTTACTCTACTAATTTCCAAACGTGATATAGGGGGTTTCCGAAATGCTGAACCACTCCCAGATTTAATTTGGAAGATCACTTGTTAACGGCCATGTCTTTATGCAGAAATCACAATTCCAACTTTTTGGAATGTGGTCATTAACAAGTGAGCTTCCGAATTAAATCTGGGGGTGGTTCAGCATTTTGGATACCCCATAGAAATATCGCATTTGAAAATTATTAGAGTAAAATTCTGGATGTAGGATTAAAGAAGGGCATGATAGAAATTTTGTTTTATTAAGTGGTTTTGTTTAATTTTGTTATGTTTTAAATTGGCTTTAAATCAAATATATTAATGAATCCCCCAATGAAAATAATTTTTGCAATTATTTAAATGACATTTCTCTGCTCATGAAGTGAGTCACCATTTGAATGGAGGAAATTTTTTTTGAAAAAGGAGAGCTGCCCAGTGTAATGAAACACCGGCAAACTACCTGTTAATAAATCAAGCACAAAAAATTTTTGAAAAGTGGAGGAAGGGTTTCATATCTGAGTTTTCAACCCAACACAAGGTCTGCTCGGTTAACATATATAATCATCAACCAATCCTCCTCCACCTATGATTTGTTTTAAATTCGTGCAACACTGGTGAAAACTGCATGTGTTTTTTTTACGTGTTTTTTTGCTTTTTTTTATATATATATATTCAATCAAAAACACCAACTTCCTTAGTTTAAAATTAGCTTTCAAAGTCCCGACTTATCTGGTGATGTTAATCCACCCGACGTAGCTACGTTTCAGGTCCGCAATGGCACCTTTCCTCAGGGGATGTGTTCTTCTCGAGTAGTCAGTGTCCCACGATAGCTAGGAATTAAATGTCAAAGCAATTTTTGTTTTTCTACAAGGCGCCATAGCGCGCTCTTCCACGCTCTACAAACTTCTCGCTAACGATCATGGCTTTAAACTAGCGGCACAAATGCGGGTTGCCTGCTAGTCAGTTTTTTTGCGCGAAGCGCATTTGCTCTACCATGAGTGATTTTGAAATTCAAGCAGCGATTTTGCGTGATCGATTTTTAGAACATGGATATCCAAGATCAGCCATCAAAAAAGCTTACAAAAGGGCGAAATTTTCGGACAGACAAAGTTTATTACAGTATAAACCCGTTAAAGAAAGTCCACAGCTGGTTTGTGTTTTGAAACAATCAGTGGCTACAAACATAATTTCGTCATCAATACGCCGTCATTGGCATGTATTAGCCTTACATGACATCTTCAAAGAAACACCGCTTATCGTCACTTCACGTGGCGCCAACATCAAAGATAAACTCGTACATGCTCAATTTTTTAAAAATCCACAGATTTCAATCACTGGACACCACAAATGTGGGCAATGTTTTCATTGTGTGAATTGCATTGAGGGCATAAGTTGGCAGGAACCGGTGACAGGGTATCGAGTACACCGCAAATATAATACCACATGCAATTCTGATTATGTTGTTTATGCAATTATTTGTCCTTGCCCTAGGGTATACATTGGCAGAACCACCCGCAAAATCAGAGTGAGGTTGAATGAACATAAGTCAAAATTGAATACTTCTACATTAACAGCTCCAGTTGTCACACATTGTGATCAGCATGGTCACCTGTACAGTACTTTAAAATGGACAGTTATAGATCATACACCTGCAACCGCGAGAGGAGGGGACCGCGAAAGCCTGTTGAATAAACGTGAGGCGTTCTGGATTTTTACACTTAACACGCAAACACCTCAGGGATTGAATGAAGCTCTTGATTGGGGCTCTTTAGTTTGAACGAATACGTGATGACGCCATAGCAATGAGCGTTGTGATTGGATGTGAAATCATCTGTGCCGCTAGTTTAAAGCCATGATCGTTAGCGAGAAGTTTGTAGAGCGTGGAAGAGCGCGCTATGGCGCCTTGTAGAAAAACAAAAATTGCTTTGACATTTAATTCCTAGCTATCGTGGGACACCGACTACTCGAGAAGAACACATCCCCTGAGGAAAGGTGCCGTTGCGGACCTGAAACGTAGCTACGTCGGGTGGATTAACATCACCAGATAAGTCGGGACTTTGAAAGCTAATTTTAAACTAAGGAAGTTGGTGTTTTTGATTGAATATATATATATATAAAAAAAAGCAAAAAAACACGTAAAAAAAACACATGCAGTTTTCACCAGTGTTGCATGAATTTAAAACAAATCATAGGTGGAGGAGGATTGGTTGATGATTATATATGTTAACCGAGCAGACCTTGTGTTGGGTTGAAAACTCAGATATGAAACCCTTCCTCCACTTTTCAAAAATTTTTTGTGCTTGATTTATTAACAGGTAGTTTGCCGGTGTTTCATTACACTGGGCAGCTCTCCTTTTTCAAAAAAAATTTCCTCCATTCAAATGGTGACTCACTTCGTGAGCAGAGAAATGTCATTTAAATAATTGCAAAAATTATTTTCATTGGGGGATTCATTAATATATTTGATTGATTACATTGTCAATTCCCCAAAAGATATTGGTGCCGTTTTTGAGGTTTAAATTGGCTTTATACATCGCTTTGAAAGTTTTATTGTAAAAACTGAACAACGATTAATACATTTTTATAAATAAATAAATAAGAAACCTGGACATGACTTAACCGATGGAGAGAGATATTTCAGAATTATATAAAAGATCAGTCTGTCCTGGGATTTGGGGGAAGATTCAAGATGGTGTTTGCTAGATAGGCTTCTGTGTTTGTACTCTCCGGACCTGAACTTTTTCTGTTTTCTGCTTACGGGGAAGCGGAAAGGAGGTTTTCTTCTCCTCAAACCCAACAGGCAACTATTCCTGAACACACACTTAACTTTCCTTTGATTATATCAGCAGTCCAACTTGGCTGGTGTTGAGGCGGATAGCCCGCTGGCAACTGAGGTATCGCTCAGCCTGGATGATCTTTAAACACCTCGGCCCCTGGAGTTCGCTGCTGTAGAGGCAGAGAAGACACCGGATTGCATTGATGCGTTCCTGTGCATCTGTTGCGTCATCAGCTAGCGCTTCCCTCCTGTGCACGACTGCAGCCATGCAGCCTGATGGTGTGGCGGTTCTCCATTTTCCCCATGGTCTGGATGGCTTTGCTGGGACAGCCTTGGCTGGGACGTCAGCTTCTATGGTGAAGTTTGCTCACAGGAGGTCGCAGATGCCATGTCGACCCTTAAAGTTAAAACAAATCCAATTTAAACTACCTTCACTGTCTCTGGAAAACCTGTGGACTGCCTTAGCTACAATTGAGAATCCAGTTTCATCATTAGCTATATTGACTGAGGATATTCATTCTAAGCTTCAGAAGCAAGAGCAGAGTTTTGTAAATTGTGAAAAGAGACTGGATGTAGTTGAGAAAACTTTGGGGCATGGGAGGGAAGTTTATTATTAAAGATATATCTTCGTCCTCCCGACGATTGGAAAATCTAGAGAATTCCACCAGATACTTGAACTTGCATGTGCCAGATTTTCCTCAAATTTGATTAATTTCTCCATCCAAGTTATTTAAATCTTACTTGAAAGAGGTTTTGGAAATAGCAGAGGCTGCTTTACCACCATTTTCTAAGGTTTACTACCTGCCATTCCAATATAGCAGAGCCAGCTTCTCCTAATTTATCTGAATTTCCCGACAGTACTGATGGTATTATTTCTTCTTCCACAGCGTCGTGATACTACTCTCCGTGTTTGTTTTCATCATCATGAAAGTTTTTTTTACGCACTAAACACATGGATATTTTCCGATTTAGCTAAAGCTACTCAGGATCGCAGCAAGAAATTTCTGGCCATGAGGCCTGAGGTAGTGTCCTTAGGGGCAACCTGTGATATTCGGCATCCCTGTAAATGTTTTGTTAATTTGAATGATATTAAATATATATTTTTTGATCCTGCTTAGTTGAGGGACTTCCTGGAAGCTAGACATAATATTATCTTCTAGCATTATGGGGCAGATTTTCAAAGGGGTACGCGCGTAAGATACGCCCTGAAAACCTGCCCCAAGCTCCCCCTGCGCGCGCAGGTCCCAGGATGCTTGTAAGTCCCAGGGCTTTCCTTGGGGGGGGGGGCTGTGTCGGGGAGGTGTGTCACGGCGATGCGTCATCCAGGGGCGGGGCTGCGGGTGTGGTTCTGGCCCGGGGGCATTTTGAGGGCGTGGCCAAAGCCTCCGAAACCGCTCCTGGGCTGGGGAATAGCGCGCTGGCTGGTGCGCGCGAGTTACGCCTGCCTCAGGCAGGTGTAACTTTTCTAACAAAGGTAGGGAGGGGTTTACATAGGGCTGGGGGGTGGGTTAGGTAGGGGAAGGGAGGGGAAGGTCGGAGCGAACGGAGGCAGGTTGCGCGGCTCGGCGTGCGCAAGCTGCTGATTTTGGGCAGCCTTGCGCGCGCCGACCCCGGATTTTAAAGAATACGTGCGACTACGTGCGTATCTATTAAAATCCGGCGTACTCTTGTTTGCACCTGGTGCGCGAACAAAAGTACGCGTGGGCGTACTTTTTAAAAATCTACCCCAATGTGTATTAGGTGTGTTGTATAGGGCAAGGTACTGTTCTGTCCAGATGTGCTTGTTCTAATATTTTATATTACTTTAGTAGGCCTTAGCCCTCGGGCCTTTCCATATATAGTGGACATATACGGCTGGTTTAAATTATGTATTTTCTTTCTTTTTCTTTATCTGTACTTTGCTATTTTTCTTTTTCAAATATTTTATATTTGATTATAATTTATAATCTAATAAAAATAGTTAAAAAAAAAAAAAAAAAAAAAAAGATCAGTCAGTTCCTTCATTTACTGAGTCTCATTGTACAGCATTGGTAGTTACTATCTATGCACAAAAGGCTCGTCTGTGGAACATAGCAACAGAATAGATACTGGCAGAGAAGGACCAAATTGCTCCAACCAGTCTACCCATCTAGTCTTTTACTTGACCTGTCAACCCTTTATGCATGCAGTGCTTCCCACATCTGTCCCATGCATGCCCCAAATCGGTCAAAAGTGCTGGCTTTCACTAACATTTTAGGTCTTGTCATCTTCAACTTTTATTCTGATTGTGAGTCTTTCAAAATCAGTACTGAATCCTATTCCCAGGCCCCCCTTCCATGTCTTGTTTCTTTAAAAATGTATATTCTGCAGATTACAGCTGATGGATATCTAATACATCTCCAATTATTCAAAGTGAGGATACTGGAATTTTTAAGTCAAACTGTATCGGGCCACACCTAACAGCAATCTTAGAACCAATACCAGTTTACCTTCCACCAAAACATTCCGACGCAGTTCTACAACTTGGATAAGTACTCATATTATTATGACCTTCATAATAGGCATCATCGTGATTGCTTTCGCGTTATCAACTCTGCCTTATATATAATCATTTGGTCATTTCCAGTTCCAGATCTTCTCTGAACCAAGTCTTTATATCTTTTTCAAAACATTTTTTGTTTGCACTTAAAAATTATTATTAAAATTATAAATCCAGCACTTTCATTCTGCACTTATCTTTCACGCATTGTATTTCTCCTTAGTGTTGTTTGTTGTCTTGCTAAATCCACAAGAAACAGTTGACCCAACACTGGACCGTGTTTCGGACTGTTGTGAACAATCTCCAGTCCTTTGTCAAGGGTGATTCAATCTGCGTCTAAACACACCATATTTTATAATTTAATGTCAATACATTTCCAAGAGATAATTACATGAACACTTGGACTATAGTTATAGTCTTGTGTACTCACATTTTTCCTTCTTATATTTCGTTCCTGTTGAACTTCACACAAACAATGGCGTCTCAGCGTTTTTCTTATAGTTCACATCCGGAACCCAACCGGAACTCTCTTAAATTCCCCTCTACTTTCGCGTTCCGCCTCCTATGCTGATGTAATACCTGACGTCATGATACCTCTCAATGAAATTATATCAATGAGTACCACTCAATCGAAGCGTTTAATCCATTTGGAGCAACTGTATCGAGCTTGAATATCCACTGTTCTTTTAAATTCAAAGTTTTATTCATATTACCCCCTCGAGGATGCATATAAATTTTTTCCAAAATCCTCCAACGTAAATCATTAAAGGTATGGTTATGATCTTTGCAATGTAATACTAAGGGGGCTGTAATTTTTTCAGTAGTAATGCAACTTCTGTGTTCAACTAGACGTGTACGAATCATTCTTTTAGTTCTTCCTACGTAGTACAATTTGCATGGACATTCAATCAAATAAATGACATAAGTAGATTTACAATCTACATGATACTTTAATGTGAAATTGCGTCCATTCACATCCACCCAAGTTTCTCCAGCTAACACCTGACTACACACTGAACAGCTAGTACATGGCCAACTTCCATAAGGTAAGTCCGAATTTTCGCCCGATGTGTCTTGTAAATAAGAATGAGAGATGTTATCACCTATATTCCGACCTCGGCTATAGGCAACAATCGGACGAGTTTCAAATACTGGTGCATGTGGTCTTAATACTGTCCAATGTTGGAAAATGGATGCTGCAATAGCCCCAGCTTTGTTTGAGAATGGAATAGAACAAACTAATGTAGAATTATTGTCATCTGGTTTGTCCAACAATAACCAACATCTTGCTACATTTGTAGCCCGTTTCCAGGCTTTTTTGATATAATGGCTGGGATATCCTCGTTGGAGCAACCTTTGTGCTAAGATTCCTGCTTGTGTATGGAAATCTTGATTCTCACTGCATAGTCGTTTTAGGCGCAAAAATTGTCCAATAGGCAAGTTTTTCTTTAGATGATAAGGGTGAAAGCTGGAAAAATGGAGTAGCGTATTTTTTTCACACGATTTCCGATACAACGAAGTGACCATTTTATTCCCATCCTTCTTGATAAATATATCCAAAAAATTGATTTGGGAATGATGAAATTCAATTGTGAATTTTAAATTCTGGTCAAGTGTGTTAATCCAACTATGGAATTGTAATAAATCTTCAATACTTCCATGCCACAGAAAAAATACATCATCTATGTATCGAGTGTACTGTGAGATTTTCTGAAACTCGACAGCATTGTACAGAAACATATTTTCAAAGTTTGTCACATACAAATTAGCCAAACTGGGGGCCATCGTGGCCCCCATGGCTGTTCCGTGTACTTGTTTATACCATTTGTGCTGAAATAGAAAAAAAGTTTCACACAATGCTAATTTCGTGAGTTGCATCAAAAATTCAGTGGGGATTCTATGAGGACGTTCTCTTAAATTTAAAGTACTCTCCACGATTTGTAAAGCTTCTGGCTGTGGAATGGAAGTATATAAAGATTGTATGTCCATGGTCACTAACAAAGCATCGGTTGCATTATTAATTTCTTCCAACTTTGCCAACATTTGTTTCGTGTCTTTGCAAAAAGATCTACTCTTGGACACAAAAGGCTGCAAAAAAACATCCACAAAAGTGGATAAAGGCTCTAATACTGATCCAATAGTGGTAACAATTGGGCGTCCGGGTGGATTATTACGATCCTTGTGCACTTTTGGAACGAAATAAATGGTTGGAGCCATAGGGTGTTCAACACAAAGAAAACCGTGCCTCTCTCGATGTTAAGCTACCTAAATTCAATTGATGATTCACTAATTCTGAAATATTTTGACATAACTCTACTGTAGGGTCAACTTCTAACTGTTCATACTTAGTGGCGTCCTGTATATGATGTAAAATCTGAGCTATATATCTATTTTTATCTAATAAAACTACAGCTCCACCTTTATCCGCCTTTTTGATCACAATTGTCTCTTCATGTTTCAAAGATAATAATGCTTGAAACTCTCCATAAGTCAAATTGTACTTAGGGGCTGTATACCTTGCTTCAATTTCTTTTACATCTATTAAAACCAATTCTATAAAAGTTTTAATGATCGGATCAATAGGTCCACTAGGTAACCAGTTGGATTTTGGATGTACTACTGAACAGTCATTACGAGGCATGTTTTGAGAAAAAAACAACAAAAGTTGGAGTTTACGAAAAAAGCGATATAATGCAGTTCTGCAAAAAAAAGGTTCATGTCGATGAAAGGGAACAAAAGATAGCCCTTTTTGTAACACTTTCAGATGATCGGGTGTTAACTGCATCTGCGACAAATTTATGACGTTACATTCCGATTCTGTGATCGAGTATGAGGTCTCTGTTCTAAATCTGGACCTGTTGGCTGCCGTGATTGGCGAAAAAACCGCCTTTGCTGTGATCTATATGTTCTAAAATTCCCTCTGCCTCGATTATAAATCTCATTATTGGCTGCTTGAGGTATCTCTTCCTCTGATGATCCCGAAGAATCTTCCGAGGACCCCGCAAAGGCTACCTTACGAGGAGGATTCATTTTTTTTCTCTGCCATGGATAAATTGCTCCTGTGGAATAATCCTTTTCATCCCGCTTGAATTTACCTATCTTGCTATTTTTTAATTCAGTTCTAAATTTTTCAATGGTGGTGTTGAATTCATGTAATTTTACATCATACTCATCGAGAGTTCCCTGTTGTTGTAAATTTGATTTCATTAATTCACATTCTGGACGCAATTTTTCTGCTAACTGGTTAGTAGTTTCGATCAATAGTAACATCAGATCTAGTGCACATTTATTCAATATGCAAATCCATTTTTGTATGAACTCATCATTCTCGGGATAAATGGAGGGTTCCAAATTTATTCTCAAACCCCGCGGGATCCTCTCAGTTTTAATATATTGTAATAATGTAGCTGAATGTAACTCAGACCTAATCACTCTCTTCTGTAGCTCCAACAATTGTTCCCAAGTATAACTTTCCAACACGTTGCTATCATCGTCCAATAATCAGTCAGGTGTTAGCTGGAGAAACTTGGGTGGATGTGAATGGACGCAATTTCACATTAAAGTATCATGTAGATTGTAAATCTACTTATGTCATTTATTTGATTGAATGTCCATGGAAATTGTACTATGTAGGAAGAACTAAAAGAATGATTCGTACGCGTCTAGTTGAACACAGAAGTTGCATTACTACTGAAAAAATTACAGCCCCCTTAGTATTACATTGCAAAGATCATAACCATACCTTTAATGATTTACGTTGGAGGATTTTGGAAAAAATTTATATGCATCCTCGAGGGGGTAATATGAATAAAACTTTGAATTTAAAAGAACAACAGTGGATATTCAAGCTCGATACAGTTGCTCCAAATGGATTAAACGCTTCGATTGAGTGGTACTCATTGATATAATTTCATTGAGAGGTATCATGACGTCAGGTATTACATCAGCATAGGAGGCGGAACGCGAAAGTAGAGGGGAATTTAAGAGAGTTCCGGTTGGGTTCCGGTTGTGAACTATAAGAAAAACGCTGAGACGCCATTGTGTGTGTGAAGTTCAACAGGGACGAAGTATAAGAAGGAAAAATGTGAGTACACAAGACTTAAAGTGCTGGCCTGTGGTATAACTATAGTCCAAGTGTTCATGTAATTATCTCTTGGAAATGTATTGACATTAAATTATAAAATATGGTGTGTTTAGATGCAGATTGAATCACCCTTGACAAAGGACTGGAGATTGTTCACAACAGTCCGAAACACGGTCCAGTGTTGGGTCAACTGTTTCTTGTGGATTTAGCAAGACAACAAACAACACTAAGGAGAAATACAATGCGTGAAAGATAAGTGCAGAATGAAAGTGCTGGATTTATAATTTTAATAATAATTTTTAAGTGCAAACAAAAAATGTTTTGAAAAAGATATAAAGACTTGGTTCAGAGAAGATCTGGAACTGGAAATGACCATATGATTATATATAAGGCAGAGTTGATAACGTGAAAGCAATCACGATGATGCCTATTATGAAGGTCATAATAATATGAGTACTTATCCAAGTTGTAGAACTGCGTCGGAATGTTTTGGTGGAAGGTAAACTGGTATTGGCTCTAAGATTGCTATCTAATATATCTAACACATAGCAAACATTGATTGATTTATTTATTCTTCTTTTAACCTGCTAAATCAGACAGGTCTGGCCAAAACGAAATACAAAGATTTAAAAATACGTCTTAAACCTAAACCTAAAAATATAAAATCAAATTCCAGAAGCATAAAACCTCATAAAAGATTACCAACTTTTGTAAAAATTTTCATAACCACCAAAGTTAATGAGACTGTTGTCCGAAAGAATACAAGCTTGGATTTTAACCTTGGTCTCTCCATGTGGAAGCCTGATGCAGTTACATTGCTGTGACCTGCAGTGTCTCTAAGTAGGCACAACAATCTTTATTCTCCATTTTCCTCCTTGGACCACTGATGGTGGTATAGTCCCGAAGCGAGCTCTGGATCCATTTGCTACAGATCGGGGGGAGGGGGGGGGGGGGGGGAGAGAGAGAGGAAAAAAAAAAAAAAAAGAAGTGACTTGCCCAAGGTCACAAGGAGTGACAGTGGGACTGTTGGAGCTACGTTGGACTTGCTGGGAAGGAGTCCCTAAAATCTTAAAAACAAAACATTTAAAGCTAATATTTGTTTGCGTGTTTAGAAATAGGAGTTTGGGTTTTTTTGTGAGCTTATATAAGTTAGTGTTTGTTTGCCACTGTTAAGAATTATGAGAGTATAGACCTAGTAGGCTTTGAGCTTATGAATGTTTTAAACTTTGGTTTATATTTGATGACTGGAATAAGGTTTTGGTTTTCTTACTCTGACTGATTTCTGTTTCAAGTTGAACTTACTTGAAATGTTTTTTGAAATGCGAAATAATATATATATATATATATAAAAAGGTTAAAAACTTTCAAAAATAGGAAGAGCCGCGTCAACTCTTTCAAAGCTTTCCATTGCAGTTTTTTGATGTCTGCTATCTTTTGAGCTACAGTATCTGCTGTTAAGGTCCTTAAATCATTCAAAACTGAACAATTCCCTTTCTTGGAAGGATCTGCAAAACATTTGAAAAGTTGTGGATGGCGGTTCTCAACCTTTAATTTATTTGTAAAATAATACTTTTTTTGCCCGCTTTATAGCATTCTGTAACCCTAGCCTTGCATAACCACATTTGAGGAGGATTCATTTTTTTGCCACCACCTTTTCTAATTGATGATTTTGTTTCTAATACAACTAATGCAAAATGGTATCCTATGCATTTATCACAGTCTGATATTAAATGAGTGTAGGCAAATATCACATTATCTCATGCATTTTGCATAACTAGATTCCAGGTAACAATTTGTGATTCTAAAGGAAGACCTGCAAAATCACCTGGAAAATTCTTTAAATTTAAAGCCAGATTATCTAAATTTATGTCTGGTGTATTGTTAAATGTAATAAGCACTCCACACTTTGCAAGCTACCACAACACACATTGAAAAACATGATTAAAAAACGATCAGATAAAAGCATTATCTGAAGGGGTTTCTTAAATCAATGAACATTTTCCTATGGGAAATGGGCAGGCCACCAACATGTGGCCTGCCTCACGTGTTGGTGATTTTACTTGCTGGAAAAACTCTTCACTCCTAGATGAAATAAAATCTTTATCCATAGTGCTTTGGGGACCGTCAGCATGTATGTTGAAGTCACCAAGGACTATTACATTTAACATAAGATGTTTCATGCTGGGTCAGACCCCGAGGTCCATTGAGCCCAGCATCCCTGTCTCAACAGTGGACAGTCTGAGTCACAAGTACTCGGCAGATACCAAAAAATGGATTTATTTCACTCCCAGGGATAAGCGATGACTTTCCCCAAGTCTTCCTGGCTAATTACAGTTTATGAACTTTTCTTTCAGGGACTTGTCCAACCCTCTTAGGTACTACTGAATGTGAGTTGCCTTGACCATGTCCTATGGCAGCAGATTCTATGGCTAAGGGAAGAAATACTTCTTATGATTTGCTTTACATCTGCCAGTTGCTCGTTTCATTCAGTGCCCCCGAATTCCTAGTGTTTGAAAGAATAAATAACTGTTCCCTATTTACCTGCTTTACACCACTCATGATTTTATAAATCTCAATTATATCCCCTCTTGGCTTTCTCTTCTTGAAGTTAAACAGCTCTAATCTTTTTATCTTTTTTCCATAAGGAAGTTTTTCCATCCCCTTTATCATTTTTGTCGCCGTTCTCGTACCTTTTGTATGTCCACTGAGTTGTTTTTGAGATGGGGGCGACCAGAATTGCATACAGTACTCAAGGTATGGTCACACCATATAAGAACATAAGAACATAAGAAAATGCCATACTGGGTCAGACCAAGGGTCCATCAAGCCCAGCATCCTGTTTCCAATATTGACTTTTTTAAAAGTATTGAGGCAAAGTTAACTATTTGGGAATATTATTTAGTGTGTTTGTGTGTTTGTGCCTTTAATAGTCAGAAAGGCAGTGAATAAACAAGTTAGACTGTTTGCATTTTAAATAGTCAGTCAATAAGGTAGCAGTAGGTAGGCAGCGAATAAACAAGTTAGACTGTTTGTATTTTTAGTCAGTCAATAAGGTAGCAGTAGGTAGTGTGTTTATTTTTTAAAGTCTGCAGAACTGAGTGTTCTCCAGACTTTTAAAGAGTATAAAGTATAAAGGGGCGGATTTTCAAACACTATGCGTGCGGGTACTTTTGTTCGCGCCACTGGCGCGAACAAAGTACACCAGATTTTATAAGATACATGCGTATCTTATAAAATCCGGGGTCGGCGCGCGCAAGGGGGTGCACATTTGTGCAACCTGCGCGCGCCGAGCCCAGCGCGGCCTGCCTGTTCCCTCCGAGGCCGCTCCGATTTCGGAGCGGCCTCGGAGGGAACCTTTCTTCGCCCTCCCCCCACCTTCCCCCACCTTCCCCTCCCTTCCCCTACCTAACCCACCCCCCCGGCCCTATCTAAAACCCCCCCCTTACCTTTGTCGGCAAAGTTACGCCTGCTTTCAGGTGTAACTGTGCGCGTCGCCGGCAGCCCCGCTCCGTCCTCCGGTCCCGGGGGCATGGTCCGGAGGCCTCGACCACGCCCCCGGGCCGGCGCCACGCCGCCCGCCCCCGAAACGCCGCGGCACGCCCCCGAAACGCCATGTTGTTTCGGGAACGCCCCCGGACACGCCCCCTCCCTCCCCATTTCGAAAGCCCCGGGACTTACGCGCGTCCCGGGGCTTTACGCGCGCCGGCGGCCTATGCAGAATAGGCGCGCAGGGGTTTTAAAATCCGCCCCAAAGAGTATAAAGTATAGAGTATAAAGTATAAAGAGTATCATAATAAAGATATTATGATATTCTCAGTGCCTTTCCAAATAATTCCTATTTGCCTTTTTGACCACCGATGCACACTGAGTCGAAGATTTCAAGGAATTATCTATCCACAAGGACTCCAAGGTCCTTTTTCTGGGTGGTGACTCCTGACACGGAATTCAGCATCATGTACCTGTAGTTGGGATTATTTTTTCCTATGTGTATTACTTTGCACTTATCCATCTGTTAATGCCCAGCCTCCTAGTGTCACAAGGTCTTTCTGCAGTTCCTTACAATCTGCTGTTTTAATGACTCAAAACAATTTTGTGTCATCTGCAAATTTGTTCACAACACTCACTGTTCCCTTTTCCTGATCATTTATGAATGTGCTAAATAGCACAGGTCCCAGTATTGGCCCCTGGGAAACTCCACTAATGACCTTTCTCCATTTGGAAAACTGACTATTTAGTCCTACCCTCTGTTTCCTGTCTTTTAACCAATTACCAGTCTACAGTGGGTCATTGCCTCCTATCCTATGACCTAAGAACATAAAGTGCCATACTGGTTAGACCAAGGTTCATCGAGCGCAGTATTCTGTCTCCAGTGGTGGCCATTTCTGATCACATGTATCAGTAAGATCCCCAATAGTTGATCTGTTTCTTATATCTCACTTCCACTTATAAGCACTGGCTTTTCTACTTGGCTAATAACTGTTTATGAATTTTTCCTTAAGAACATAAGAAGTTGCCATGCTGGGTCAGACCAAGGGTCCATCAAGCCCAGCATCCTGTTTCCAACAGAGGCCAATCCAGGCCACAAGAACCTGGCAATTACCCAAACACTAAGAAGATCCCATGCTACTGATGCAATTAATAGCAGTGGCTATTCCCTAAGTAAACTTGATTAATAGCAGTTAATGGACTTCTCCTAGAAGAACTTATCCAAATCTTTTTTGAACCCAGCTATACTTGTCTAATCCACTCAATTTCCTGAGAAGTTTCTCATGAGGGACTTTGTCAAATGCTGTCTGAAAATCCAAATACATTATTATCAACCAACTTGCTTTTATCTGCATGTTTGCTTACATTTTCAAAAAAATCTAGTAAATTGGTAAGGCAAGGCTTACCTTTGCAAAATCATGTTGACTCTCCCCTATTAAACCTTGTCTATCTGTGTGGTCAGTAATTTTCTTTTTAAAGACAGCTTCTACCACGTTGCCTGCCACTGACATCAGGATCACCGATCTATAGTTTCTCAAATCGCTGCTGGAGCCCATTTAAAAAATTGGATTCTCATTGGCCACTCTCCAGTTTTCAGGTATTGTGGCTGTTTTAAATGACAGGTTGCAGATCACCAAAAAGAGGTCTACATTTTCTTGTTTGAGTTCCTTCAGAACTCTGGGGTGAATACCATTTGGTTCCAGTGATTTGTTATTCTTTAGTCAGGCAATCTGATTTATTATATTTTCCAGTTTCATGGTAATTTTGTTTACTCACGGGCAAATTTGAAAATGCCGGCAAGAGTAAAAAATGAGAGATACGTGTGTGGCCGGACCGCGTGCATGCTGCAAGCTTTTTCCAAGGCCTGCGGCCATGCGTGTATCTCCTGGTACGCGCGGAAGAGCCGGTTGGGACAGCACCCTTAGGCACTGTCCCGGTGAAATGTGCGCCGGCAGCTAGCTGGCACATGCAACTTACTACTGCTCTGCAGAGAGGATAAGTATAAAAATAACAACAAAAAAGATAGGTAGAGGGATTTTAGGGATCGGGGAGGATAGGGGAAAAGGCAGGCAGGGTAGGTAGGGGTTTTAGGAAGTTCCGTCCCAGTCCGCACTTTTATTGGAGCAGACTGAGAGGGAACTGGAGAAAAGCCCCTTTTGTGTCGCCGCATACATGTCCTAAAATCACCCCCCCTTTCGTGTGAGAGCCGATTTAAAATAGAGTACGCATGTGTGCGGGGGGTAGACGATTTATAATGTGCGTGTTGATGTGCGCATGTTATAAAATCGGCGTGCACATGGATGCCCACGTGCGGGTATTAATATTCACCTTCCAGTCATTACCATCAAAAAAATGTTTCAGGTGTGAGTATGACCCCCAACATCCTCCACATTAAAGACAAATTTGTATGGTTTATTACTGTTTTGGAGATCAATTCAATGATTTCCTCCACGGAACAATACTCAAATGCTGGAGGACAATATTTAGAAGAGTTGGGCTTTCCTTCAAGCCAAGCCATCTACTCTGGACAGAGGTTTTACATCAAGTTCTGTTGACTTTTAAGGTATTATTGTATACTATGGGAACTTCATCTCCTTTTTGGAATTTCCTACATTTACAATTAAATGTGTGGCCTGGAGGACAACTTTGCTTCAAACAGTTTCCCCCTCACTCAGCCACATCTCTGTGATACATAAAATACGCTGTTTAAATAAAAAAACAAGATCAGAAGTAAGAACAGATTTTGACTTAGCTGAGTGATCATGCAGGAGGCCAAGATTTAGACCTTGAGGAATCTCAGTAGCTGACATCACGGTGGGAATAGGACTTACGGTTGGTGTAAGATACCTAGCATGCCTCCATGACTTACTGCAGAATGGATTTATGGACGCTGGTAATGAGATGGTGATCGGGCGTCATGGTCATTGATAAGACTGAGAGGAGGCATCGTTGGCCCCAAAAGGAAATTATAGAACCTGAGGCAGACGCCAGTTAAGTTTAAGATGCTTCTTACACAGTATGTTAATAAGCCACCAGAATAAACAAGTAGTCAGTTAAATGAAAACAGTGCCAGATTCATAAACACCAAACGGAATTATCCAGGACACGTGAAGGCGTAAGCCCAGGGGGATGCATCTTCAGCGATGACTCCATTGGGGCCCTTCTAGGGGGTGGGGCCCCAGCTGATCCATGCCGATTGGAGCAGCGATGCAGCCACAGGCTCAAAGAGTGGTTTTTAGCTGCAGGATAGCAGCTCTGTACAGGCTGAGTTACAGCGGGAAGCTGGTATTGTAAAGAGGGTGCTGTTACTGGGGGAATTTGGTGCATAAAATAAAGTTCTGTGCCGAAAGAGAAACGGTGCCCATAATAATGAGGAATAACGAGATTGCCGCCTGTTTCATGGAGGCTGTGCCAGTAACAGGCTGTTCCTTGCTTAGGGCGATATTTCCATTGCATGTTTGGTGGCGATACGGTTAGGAACAGAGTGGAATCTGCAGCAGTTCATTTTTAAAAAAAAGAGTTATTAGCCTGTATTTGTGGAAATTTAACAAAACCATGAAGCATGTATTGTCTTGGCGTATTTGCCAGGTTTGAAAGGCTTTTGTTCCATTCGTAAGCTTCACAGTCTTTGCACTGCCTTATTTTCATTCCAGATACACAGAGGAAATTATACCCCGGCACCCCTGCCTGAAACTCATTAGCAACTGTGAGCAGACACTTTCCAGCCACACAGCAAGGCGCTTGATAACGATGGAAAAGGTGAAAGAGTTAGAGGTAAGCTCCTCACTGTGCTCAGGTATCCAGAGAGCTTTCTCTGCCATCAGAACTGCAGGAAGGGCCTCGACCAGACAGATGGCTGCTTGATGTTAAGGCTTACAGCCTCTCTCTCTGGGGACCTGGGGCACTCCCTGACCAGCCCTGGGGATTTCTTTATCCCGTTACTTACCAGCATGCCCCATGCCTTGTTTCACCGTCATGTGAAATTGCACTGCCAGGACCATGAACTTGCCGCTTGGGAGGTCTGGTTTTATTTAAATAAGGTAGAAAGTTCATATTTAATAATAATTTATAAAAAGGGATTTAAATTTTCTGAGTTTGGGGCAGGCAGCAGTTTAGGTTTTGTATTTGAGTAGGCATAAGAGGTTAGGTTTCATATATCCTGCAAATGTTCAAGCTTTTTATGGCTGGCAGCTGGGATGTATGCTTAGCAGTGTGGACAGGAATAACTGGGCAAACCCGATAGACTGGTTGTTGTTTTTTTTCCTCATGTCATTTACTAAGGAATCAATTTTTAAAATATTTAACCGTCTAACTTGGGGGCTTAGGCCTGGATTTATCAAAATGCGGTAAGTACCGCATGCGATAGCAAAATGGGCGTGTTTTATGCTAATATAGCATTTATCGCAATTTGCGCTAAATTACCTGAGCGAAGAGCTAAGAGCGCAAATTGCGATACCATTTTCAGATTCTGCGATAAGTGCCAGACCTGTTGTATTTCCTGCATTCAACCACCAGGGGACCATTGTTAATGGTCCCAGACACACGGGGGGGGGGGGGAGAGAGAGAGAGTCTGGCCATAATGTCATTCCCATAGGTAGGTATTTGTATCCCTATGGTAGGCCCACCTAGTAACTCGAGGTGGGGTTTAGGTAAGAGGGTAGGGGGTTAGGGGCCACTTTGACATTCTACGGGACACCTATGAACAGAACAGAGGTCTCGTGAAGATTTGATGACCTTTGGAGTGAGGAAACTCACTCCAAGATGAGATTTGGGCAATGTTCTCTCAACCTAGTGTCACGTAGAATGTCAAAGTGGCCCCTAACCCCTACACTAATACCTAAACCCCACCTCGAGTTACTGGGTGGGCCTCCCATAGGGATACAAATATCTACCTATGAGAATGACATTATGGCTAGGCTCGCTCTCTCTCCCCCCCCCCGTGTGTCTGGGACCATTAACAATGGTCCCCCAGTGGTTGAATGCAGGAAATACTGCATGGGAAAGAAGGTCTCAGGGCAAAATAAGACATCTCAACAGGCATAAAGATTCCTAATTTGCCACAATATGTATATGTAGCTATATGTATTAGGGGTGGGAAGACATGTAGTTTTCAAACAGAGCTCTCATTAGTATAATAGATTACACTTGTTACTGTTCAGAATAGGCTCTGTTGACTTTGGCAGCAAAGGAAAAATTTTTGTATTGACTTTTTCATATTTATTTGTAACTGTAGACAAGTTTTCCATCAGCAGGGCCTTGCATCTGCATGTACTGTTTGATTTCTGGTTTTGGAGGATGACAGTGTTTTGTGTTAGTAATATATCCTGACAGGGCTGTGGTTGAAATATCCAGGCATCCACACCTGACCTTCAGTTGACAGGCAAATAGTTTATTGGTTATTGGCACAGAAGTAATGCAGGTGCTTCTAATCCGGGTTATCTAGGACATAGAGCTGTATTATTTCTGTTGAGCCAACATATGGCTTGAGATAGTAGTTGCAGTGATAAGTTAAAAAGTTCAGATGTAAATGTATATTTTGAAACTGCTTTGGAGTAGCCTTTTTTTTATGAGGGCAAGGGCACAAGTTTCTTTTACGATGGTAATGCTAGGTAAAGTGTATAAAGGGACTTTCATAGGAAATGCTTTACTGCAGGAAGGTATGAAAATATGCTCTTGCTGTTCAAAGATCAGATGCAAGGAAAGAAAAGGAATTTTTTTTTCCGACGGGATAGCGCTGGCCCAAGGAGCTTGCTCATGTTATCTGTTTAACATAAAGGTACTCAAGTTTTTCAGTTGGTGTCATCGACTCCATTTTCAGCTTTTAGAGGAAGATGCAATGAATACCTGTTGCAATTATTTGCTGCTGCTACTACTATTACTACTACTACTATTACTACTACTACTACTATTACTACTGCTACTACTACTACTAAATAAAGCCTTTGGTCAAATGTACTGTTAATATAAGAAATGACATAGTGGGTGAGACCAAAGGTCCATCAAGTCCAGCATCCTGTCGCTGACAGTGGCCAGTAATTTGCTGCCACTCTTTGGCCGGTGCAAGGGTATTAGGTGTCGTAGGCGACACTTGGAACCCATATGATATTAAGCCTATTGTAAAGCATATTAGGGGTGTGCTGGACCCTCAGAAAGCCATGAGTAAACTGAATTACAATTACAATATAATAAACCTCCCATAACAAAACAGCACTAACTGCTAGCACTCCTCAACCCTACCTATGAAAAGGCAACACTGCAGATAGAATAACAGCTCCTAAAACACCAGTGCACCTCCTATTAGGTGAATACCTTACCTCAGTCAAACATGCAGAACCCAAACAGATCCTCACCAAATACCGAATAGAGCAGCCATAAAATATAAATAGAATTATACAGGGAAAAATGAACTGGAAACCGAAGCAAGCCAGGTTCTATGTAATGCAACAATGGAAAAAAGAAGCATCGCAATTCCTCAAACATCAAACCTTAAAATCAAGAAATATGATAAATATAATAAATACTAGGGATGTGCTTTTGTTTCATTCATTTCCCTGTTTATGCACATAACTCTCAGAATTTATAGTACACACATAAAATCGGGTAGTGTGCGCATAACTCGAGGTATTAATAGTACATGCATACTATCCATTATGCATGTACTATAAAGTCTGTGCTTTATGTGCACAAATAACAGAATGAATGCACAAGCCTAATAAATAAACACCAATAAAATATTTAAAAACAGCAGACACATCAAACACCTATAAAAATAAAACTAATAAAGATAAAAAACATTCATGCTCTCTCCATACCTGAGAATTTTTGATTTCCATTCACCCTAAGATTGGTATGGATCAGTGGAAATGGTGTGCACAATCTTTCTCCCCTCTCTTATATATATATGTACACATACCTCCCTGTCACAATCTGTCACACACATACACACACACACCTCCCACTCTCTTAAACACATGCAAACTCCCTCTCTGAAAAAATACTTACACACACATGCTCCCTCTCACACAACACACATGCTCTCTCACACTCCTCTCACAAACACACACACATGCTCACACACACTCCTCTCACAAACACACACACACACATGCTCACACACTCACTCTGTCACATACACATGCTTACATACATACACTCGCTCACTCTCTCACAAAGACACATGCTCATACACACAGAGATGCTCCCTCTCTCACACATGTTATCTATGCTTTTACTGTTTTAGTTTGCTTTATCTTGAAGGTATTTATTGAATTTAGTTTTCTCCTAGGACAAACAGGATGGTAATCCTCACATATGGGTGACATCATCAGATGGAGCCCGGCATGGAAAACTTCTGTCAAAGGGTATCGAGACGGTGGCTCCCCCGGCCTCTACACTGGTATCAGACCCCTTCCATGTTGGTGCCCCTGCTAGAGTGTCTGGATGTCCTTCTTGGGCGTACTACTGACGCAGCCGGTGACTGGGGGTCTGTCGATTCCCTAGCAGTCACCGATGCTGCCTCCTTCCAAAGTGATTCTCATCATGGACTCCAAGGAGGAGGAAAATTTGATCTGGCCAACGGCACCGTCCAGTCCCTTGGTCCTGTGACTGGTATTTCCCAGTCCAGTTCCTGGGCCATCGATGCATTCAATTCCCTCGGTGCCCAAGCCAAGAGGCCTGGCAAAGGACCCTCCACAATGGCCCCCAGAGGACCTTAGTGAGGAGGATGCTCCATATGACTCATATGGGGGGACGATACCTCAGAGTCTTCTGCGGATGACTCTGGACCTTCCGACAGACCCATCTCCTCCCGACGAGAGATGTATGTCCCTGCTGGAGGGCCTCACCTTTGTGGACTTTGTCCGGGCAATGGCGGAGGCTGTCCTGTTCCAACTCCTGACAGAGGAGGACGCCCGACATAAGATGCTGGAAGTCCTCCAATTTGTGGATGCGCCTAAGGAGGTGGTGGCTGTTCCCGTCCATGATATTTTTAAGGAGTTACTCCTTAGGATCTGGGAGCGTCCTGTTTCCATTCTGCTGATGTATCGAAAAACAGATGCCATCTATCTGGTACAACAGATAGATGGGATTTGAGAGGCATCAGCTATCACACCGATCCGTTGAGGTGGAGTCAGCTCTCAAGAAAGAAAAGCATTTCTGCAACCAATCTTCAGCTCCTCCGGGTTGGGATCATAGAGCACTGGATGCCCTGGGGAGAAAAGTGTATCAGGACGCTATGTTAATCACACGTATAACATCCTACCAGCTGTACGTGACCCAGTATAACTGGAACCTGTGGAAACAGGTTCAGGATCTGGCGGAGCATCTGCCCCAACAGAAGCAGGATGCTTTTTGGCAGAGGTTCATCAAGGCGTGGAGGCTGGTAAACACGAGGTGAGATCCACCTACGGCATGTTTGAGATGGCGGCTAGGGTGAGGCATTGGAACCCGCAGGATGGCCTGGCTCTGAACATCGGACCTCTGGCTGCAGGCCCGGGAGAAACTCGCAGACCTGCCCTGTACTGGCAAGAATCTCTTCGGAGATAGGGTCAGGGATGTGGTGACTCAGCTGAAGGATCACCATGAAGACCCTCCAGCACCTTTCAACCAGTATTTCTGACCTACTATCCTCAGTCAGGAAATTCTTGCGCCAGGGCTCCAGAAAGTCCTTCTATCTCCAGAGGAAATACTATCCTCCTGCCTTGCAGGTGCACATGTCCCGCGTGAGTTCCAGGGGCCGCACTCGGTACCAGCGGACTCCTAGACCTCAGCCAGCCTCCCAGCAGAGCCCTGCTACAGGGTTTTGACTGGCAGTGGGGGAGCATAAGCTGAACTGCCGTACCCTTGACGCCCTGCCCTCCTGTTGGGGGCAGGCTGCATCTCTTTGCGGACCACTGGGCCTATGTTATCTCGGACCAGTGGGTTCTCTCGATCATTCACCGAAGGTACCGGTTGAATTTCAGGGATTTCCCCATGGACTATCCCCCTTGCCCTTCTTGGGGCATGTCCTTGCATCAGGAAATACTCTTGACATAACTCTCCGCCCTCTTAATGGCTGGAGTGGTCAAACCCATTCCATGGTGCCAGTGGGGCAGCGGATTCTACTCTCGTTATTTCCTGATACCAAAGAGAATAGGGGGCTCCACCCTATTCTGGACCTGAGAGCTTTGAACAAATTTCTTCAAAGAGAAAAGTTCAAGATGGTCTCTGGGCACCCTGATCCCACTCCTTGAAAGAGGAGATTGGCTTTGCTCCTTTGATCTGAAAGATGCCTACACCCACATTGAGATCTTCCCAAGTCACAGGAAGTTTCTACGATACGTCATGGGCAGCAGGCACTTCCAGTACAGAGTGTTGCCATTTGGCCTTGCCTCGGCCCCACTGGTCTTCACCAAGCGCTTGGCAGTAGTGTGTGTGGGGGGGGTGGGGGGGGGGGGGCGCATCTCCGCCGTCAGGGGGTGCACGTGTTTCCCTACTTGGATGACTGACTGGTCAAGGGTGCCATCCAGGAGGGGGCCCTTCGCTCTCTGAACTTGACCATCCAGGTGCTGCAGTCTCTTGGGTTTGTCATCAACTTTCCGAAGGATGATCTCAGCTCATCGCCTCAACTGAGCTTCATAGGCGTCTGGCTGGACATGGCACAGGCCAGAGCATTTCTGCCCCGCGATTGGGCACTTGCTCTGTCATCTCTTCCGTACCTTGTCCGTCAGAGCCGGCAGATGTCGGCCCACCTCTTGCTTTGTCTGTTGGGCCACTTGACTGTGTCTACTCTCATTTTCATTTAACCAGTTACCATTCCACAGTAGGACATTGCCTCCTATCCTATAACAACATAAGAATATAAGGTTTGTCATACTAGGTCAAAGCAAGTGTCCATCAAGCCCAGTATTCTGTTTCCAAGTACCTGGCAGGATCCCAAGAGGTAGATAGATTTCAAGCTGCTTATCCTAAGAATAAGTAGTGGAGTTTTGCAACTCTACCTTAATTGTTAATGGTCTTTTCCTCCAGGAACTTGTCCAAACCATTTTTAAATGCAGCTACACTAATAGTTTTCACCACATCCTCTGGCAATGAATTCCAGAGCTTAATTATGCGTTGTAAAAACATATTTTCTCTTATTAATTTTAAATTTATTACCTAGTAACTTCATTGTGTGTCCCCTGGTCTTTGAACTTTTCAAAAGAGTAAACGAGTAGTTTTCTCGTTCTATTCCACTCATTTTATAGACCTCTATCATATCTCCCCTCAGCCATCTCTTCTCCAAGCTGAAGAGCCCTAATCTCTTTAGCTTTTCTTCATAGGGGAATTGTTCTATCCCCTTTGTCATCTTGGTTGCCCTTCTCTGTATCTTGTCTAATTCTGCTATATCTTTCTTGAGATGTGGTGACCAGAGCTGAACACAATACTCAAGATGAGGTCGCATCATGGAGCGATACAAAGGCATTATGATATTCTCTGTTTTGTTCTCCATGCCTTTCCTAATAATCCCTAGCATTCTATTTGCTTTCAACATATTTTCAATGATGACACCTAGATCTTTTTCCTGAGTGGTGATTCCTAATGTGGAACCTTGCATTTTTTAGTTATAATTTGGGTTACTCTTCCCTAAGTGCATCACTTTGCACTTGTCTACATTAAATTTCATTTGCCTTTTGCATGCCCAGTCTCCCAGTTTTGCAGTGTCCTCTTGCAATTTCTCATAATCCTCTTGTGATTTGATAACTTTGAATAATTTTGTGTCATTGGCAAATTTGATCACTACTTGTTCCCATTTCCAGGACGTTTATAAATATATTAAAAAGCATCGGTCCAAGAGCAGATCCCTTGGGGTCTCCACTATTCACCTTTCTCCATTGGGAAAGTTTACCATTTAGCCCTACTTTCTGTCTTTTAACTGGTTGGCAATCCACAACAGGACACTGCCCCCTGTCCCATGACTTTCTAATTTTCTTAGAAGTCTCTCAAGAGGGACTTCATCAAATGCTTTCTGGAAATCCAGATACACTATATTCACTGGCTTAGCTTTATCCACATGTTTATTTACGCCCTCAAAAAATGAGCAGATTTGTGAGGCAAGACTTCCCTTGGCTAAATCCATGTTGAATTTGTATTTGTATTATAGTTAATAATGTAAAACTTCTATATGGGCCCCACTATTAAATTTGACAGACTTGCAAGGGAAGTGATCTGCACTGTGGAGACATGGTATGCTATTCTAATATGAGTCTCTCATATAGAAACATAGAAGTGATGGCAGAAGAAGACCAAACGGCCATCCAGTCTGCCTAGCAAGCTTTCACACCTATTTGTTTTCATACTTATCTGTTACTCTGACCGCTGAGGTCAGGGCCCTTATTGGTAACTTTTTTGTTCCAATTCCCTTCCACTCCCACCATCGATGCAGACAGCAGTGCTGGAGCTGCATCTAAGTGAAGTATCTAGCTAATTAATTTGGGGTAGTAACCGCCGTAATAAGCAAGCTACTTCCACGCTTGTTTACCCTGCCTGTGCAATTCAGTCTTTGTTGGTTGTCTGAATATAAATCCTCTTTACTTCATTCCCCCCTGCCATTGAAGCAGTGAGCTGCGCTGGATATGCATTGAAAGTGAAGTATCAGGCTTATTTGGTTTGGGGTAGTAACCGCCGTAACAAGCAAGCTACTCCCCCTGCTTTTTCGTGGATGCAAATCCTTTTTTCCACATTTCCTCTTGCCGTTGAAGCATAGAGCAATGTTGAAGTCACATTAACTGTATGTTTATTGAATAAGGATATTAATCTCCAGGTAGTAGCCGTCATTCCCACAAGCAAGCCACCCCCTTGCCTCTTCTCTTCATTCACATCCTCTAGACTTTATGGATCCACAGTGTTTATCCCACGCCCCTCTGAAATCCTTCACAGTTTTGGTCTTCACCACTTCCTCCGGAAGAGCGTTCCAGGCATCCACCACCCTCTCCGTGAAGAAATACTTCCTGACATTGGTTCTGAGTCTTCCTCCCTGGAGTTTTAAATTGTGACCCCTGGTTCTGCTGATTTTTTTGCAACGGAAAAGGTTTGTTGTCATTGGATCATTAAAACCTTTCAAGTATCTGAAAGTCTGTATCATATCACCCCTGCTCCTCCTTTCCTCCAGGGTGTACATATTTAGATTCTTCAATCTCTCCTCATAAGTCATATGATGAAGACCCTCCACCTTTCTGGTCGCCCTTCTCTGGACCGCTTCCAACTTGTCTCTGTCTCTTCAGAGATACGGTCTCCAGAACTGAGCACAGTACTCCAGGTGAGGCCTCACCAAGGACCTATACAAGGGGATCATCACTTCCCTTTTCTTACTCGATATTCCTCTCTCAATGCAGCCCAGCATTCTTCTGGCTTTAGCTATCACCTTGTCACAGTGTTTCGCCGACTTCAGATCATTAGACACTATCACCCCAAGGTCTCTCTCCTGCTCCGTACATAACAGCCCTTCTCCCCCCATCGAATACAGTTCTTTCGGATTTCCACTCCCCATCTGCATGACTTTGCACTTCTTGGCATTGAATCTCAGCTGCCATATCTTCGACCACTCTTCCAGCTTCCTTAAATCCCGTCTCATTCTCTCCACTCCTTCTGGCGTGTCCACTCTGTTGCAGATCTTAGTGTCATCCGCAAAAAGACATATCTTACCTTCTATCCCATCCGCAATGTCGCTCACAAAGATATTGAACAGGACCGGTCCCAACACCGATCCTTGCGGTACACCACTTAAAACCGCTCTCTCTTCAGAGAGAGTTCCATTTACCATCACATATTGTCTTCTGTCCGTCAACCAGTTTGCAATCCAGGCCACCACCTCGGCACTCACTCCTAAGCTTCTCAATTTATTCACCAGTCTCCTGTGCGGGAGCGTATCGAAAGCTTTGCTGAAATCCAAGTAGATGACATCGAGCGCTCAGTTGGAGGCAATCAGGGTTTGGAACCAGAATATAAATAACTGTGGTGAATTTTCTTTTGAGATATACATACAGTCACACTCTGATTGCAAGTGTGATAAAATTTTGAAAACAGAACATTGGTAAAGCTTCTAAGCACATGCATGTAAAGTTCCTGTTTCTGGAAGTAAGAGATTGTTTAAAATAATTTCCTTTTATTTTCTGGAGATCTTTTTTTGGATTGTAGCACAGGGTCTTAAACCCAAGTTGCAGATGTAATAGCATTGTGCTTTTAAAAATCCAGACAATAATTCCAGTCTCTTAAATCATCATTATCTTTTGAGTCGTCCCCCCCCCCCCCCCCCCCGAAAAAAAAAAGTATAATTTTTTTGCATATCAGGGGAGAGAAAGAGGTGGTTAGTTTGTTAGCTGCAACTCAGACTTTCAGCAGTATGCACAGCTGGCTGTTTGGAGAAAAGTAAAAATAAAAGGTCTAGTTTCAGGATATCTGTCATGCATATTCATTGGGCAGGTTAATTGCCCGAAAAACCAGAGCTGTTCACAGCTTTGGAGGAGCAGAGCTCTACAGCATGGCCATAGGAGGTCCTTATGGCATTGCTGTTTCTTAGTGACCAGTCTGGCCCTGCTCATCTGGGACCAATTAACCTGGAGTTCCCGTGCTCTGTCACATGTTATTGCTGTTAACTTTTATCAAGCTTAATCTTGACAGCAGCTAAACTATAACAGGAGCTAGATGATGAAACTAGTAAATTTCAGTACTGAGCACAACATGTGAAATATGTTTTGTGCTATGTTTTTTTTTTTAATTTTCTGGGGTAGTTGAGGATGGATGAGGGGGATGGAGAACTCTACCGTAAAAATATTGGAATCCATTTGCAGAAGTGATGTGTGTTAGGAACATTATTTTGTTTTTCTTCTTTTCACTCGTTCGCCGTTCCCTGAGGGTAAGGCAGAATTCCCTTGACTGTAGGACAAGTCCCTACTGAGACTGAACTCATTTGCATCACCCCTGAGCCCTGCCGGTTCTGATGTGCAGGAGTTCGGAAGACGCAACCAAGTCCTGGGGGTAATGGAAGTGGTGTTTCAGATGTTATATCAGTATGCTGTACTCTCCACTGCTTCATGTGCACCTTAGCGTTGATGCTAATATCGCAAAGGTTAAAATAAACCCCAAACACCCATATTTAATGTTTCATCTTCAGCTTTTGTTTTCTCTGACTTTCTAGTTTTGCTGCTGCAGAGCAGGGGAAAGAGTATTTTCCTTAATTTAATATAAAATGTCTCCATGAAACACAGGTAAAAGTAAAGCCACAATTTGGGAAAACTGCTGAAGCTGGAGCAGTTTTTGCAATGTGTTATGCTTCGTTCCTCTGTAATCAAAAATTATTTTCAAACCAATGACCTTTCTTCTTATGCAGATTTTCTTAACCAAAGACTTTATAGTTGTTTCTTGATGATTGTTTGGAGGGAAGGTGCAATTATATTTTTAATCCGCTATTAGTATTGTTTGTTTGGCTTTTTTGACTTGACATTTTCCTTCTGCTCCTTAGTACTTCCAGCCTAGTCAGAACCAGGGCTTAGATCTGACGCCATCAGCTTTCATTCGCAACTACTTGGGGATTTTTTTTTTCTATTTTATATCCCCTCCCAACGTATGCTTTTTCCAGTCATTACAGTGACTGTCCTGGAACAGGGGCTATGCTCCTTCCAGACCGTTGCAATCATGGGCAATAAATCCAGCTACTAGGTATTACCCTTAGGCAATGACCATAAGGGCTGCCTCCAAATCATCCCCAGCTCCAGCCAACTCAAGGAGCAAGAAGAACTGACCTGGGGATCGAACTAGAGACCTGCCACAGGGCTAGCCACTATTAGTGTTCTGTATATATGGTTAGGTCAAGCAAAGGCACAGGAAGCCTAGATCCTATGGAGGCATGGAGGCATTAAAGGAAATCCCACAGCCAGTAACATTGTGCTCTGACTTCTGAAGCAGGGAAGCAGCTGCCCCTGTGGAAAGGAATTTCTGCCTTTTCATTTGAAGCATGGAAGATGGTGCTCAGCTGAGTCCCTTCCCATTTGGACCTGCCTCCAAATAATATTTTCAGAAATGATGGCTACTTTCTCTTTGCAGTGCTGGTTTACTTGTTTCTAAACCCACTTTTGGGTACTTGGGATGCAAACTTTGCATGGAAAAGCCCAGAGAAATTAGGAAGGTGTGTGAGATGGTGATGGGGGAACTGATTGCAGAGATAACCCAAGTTAGATAAGGAGCTGCCAGCAGTTTGGGGGTGGGGAGGGGCTTGTATGGGTGGTTTGGGAAGGACCAGGTTTGCAATGGCTTATTTTGTGTTTGGCTGCTGAATCAGTGACAGGCTGTTTACACTCCTTGTTTCTACAAGTCTCCTTCCCTCCTCTTCTAAGTGATACTACAATACAGTAACCGTTTTGGCATCATCATAAATTTGGAATTGCCCATCATCTTCAACAGTCTGAGCACAGCTCAGTACATCAGCATCACGTGCATACTTATGGGCATTGCTTTTCTTTGACACCCATGTTCTGGAGCCTCAGGCAATTAGTGGAAGCTTCCTAGATTACTAATGTAACCATACTGAGCTAAGTGAATACGTTCCTCCCCACAACACACACACACACACACACACACACACACACGCTGCTTACTGTACCGGAAGTAGATCTCTTTTTTTGTTTTATGGTCCTGAAATTAAACTGGCCAACAATACTTGCTTGCATTTTGGATATTTTAATTATCAAGTTATTCACTTAAAGAAAGATGAATTTTCAAAAGTTGGACATGTAAAAATTAATACTTGTGCACGGAGCGGCAGTTACCCCCCTTAACAGGTAACATGGTGGTAAATCATATTTATACAATGAATTCAAAGCTATGATTAAAAGGATTCATATGGATCAAACCGTTTATCACAGACTAGATTAAAGCAGAACAATACAAACTAAAGCAAAAGAAAAGAAACCAACTCACCCACCACCAACTGCCCGACAGCACTGGCGAGGAAAAAGAAAAAGGCAGGAGCCTTTTAAAAAAACTGGTAACAGAGAGCGAGAGACCCGCGATCGCGAGCCACACCCACCAACCTGACGTCACTAGCGCCGGAGCGCTAAGACAGCAACACCACCAGGCAACGTAAAAAGAAAAGAAACCAACCCACCCACCATCAACCGCCCTATAGCATCGGCGAGAAAAAGAAAAAGGCAGGAGCCTTTTAAAAAACAGGTAACAGAGAGCAAGAGGCCCGCGATCACGAGACACGCCCACCAACTTGATGTCACCAGCGCCAAAGCGCTAAGACAGTGACACCACCAGGCGTTGCGCGACAAAGGAGCACTCCCCTTTGTGCACCCCTTCGTGCAAACCACAGTGCTAGCAGTACATAATCTCCAGACAACTCCCGAACAACCAAAGAATGACAAACCATCAACCCCCCCAAAGTCTGTAAGAGCATCAGAAACGACCCAAATACTGACAACAATTGGAACGACAGAGGAACGAAAACAAAAATAAAACTTAAATAGCAACACTCAACCATTACTCACAACAACAAATCTCTCAGCAGCTACCTAACACTTTCTTTCCTACTCTTTAATGCTCAATCCATAATCAAAAAATACCAATTGTCAACGATCTTCTCCAAGATGAAAAACCAGATTTCATAGCCATCACAGAAACATGGGCAAAAATCACAGACACAGTAGTAATCAACCAAATCAATAACTCTACCTACAGAACTTTTTCTTTACCCAGACCTAAAAAGAAAGGCAGTGGCTTTATGCTAATCACAAAAAAAAACCTACAGATGAAATTAATTCCAACAAGCAATTGCTCTCCATTGGAAATTGCACTATTTGATTCTCCACATTTACAAATTTGTCTGGTATACTGCCCCCTAATACTCTTGAAAAAAAAATGCTCATCATTTATTGAATTTTTCCTGACCAAAATATCAATTAATAAACCCATAATTATTCTTGGTGACTTCAACTTACACATAGACACTGCCCCCTACTCTCCTGCCTGCTCCTCAGTCATTGACGCACTATCATCACTGGGTCTCAATCAAATTATCAATGGCCCAACGCACAAAGCAGGTCACACACTAGACCTAATCTTCATCAACACCGATTTTTGGTCAAACCACCAAACGAAGATAACAAAAATACCATGGTCAGACCACTCTATCATCCACGCAAAACTTTATTCAAATTGTAAACTCACAACAAGAAAAAGCACAACCAAATCCTTCTCTTACCGCCCATCTTTCTGCATTGAAACTCTTCAAGCAAATCTACAAACTGAACTAACAAACATGGACCTATCAAACACAGAAAACGCAACATCATCCTGGATCACCATAACGAGAACCATAGCAGATAAGATAAATCCCATAATAACGAAAACTATAAAAGAACCAAAAAATCAGAACCTTTGGTACAATGAAAACATCAGAGCAGCCAAACGGAAACTTAGAAAAAAAGAGAAATCATGGAGAAAAAGCAAAACAACCACACTACTAAACGCATACATAGCACAACTAGTAGAATACAAAAAACTCATCCATAAAACAAAAAAAGATTTCTACACTAACAAAATAACCAAATACCAACAAAACCCTAAGATGCTCTTCAACATAGTAAAAAGCCTAACCAAATCATCTTATGATGATCAGCCACAATCAACACCAAAGATCACTAGTAACGACTTCACAGACTTCTTTAATGAAAAAATCAAAATCCTCATAAAGAACAACCTAAAAAATGACTCACAAGACCAGAAATTACCGAACATTCAATCAAAAAGCTGGTTCAACTTTGAGACAGCATCTTCTTTAGAAATCCAAACGATCATTAAAAAAATGAGCCCAGCCAAACACCCTATTGACGCCAGATCCATTACAATGATAAAAAATCTCGAACCACCAAGACGATAACTGAAATCGTAAACCTTTCCCTCACGGAAGGAAACTACCCAGAATGCCTAAAATTGGCAATCATCAAACCCATTCTAAAAAAGAATAATCTTGATCCAGAAAACCCACTGAACTACCGACCCATATCAAACCTCCCATTCCTTGCCAAAATCATTGAGAAAGTTATCCACACACTGCTCACTGACCACCTAGAAGAAAACAACATCCTGCTACCCGCTCAGTTTGGCTTCAGAAAGCAACTGAACACTAAGACCCTACTACTAGCAATGAACGAATTTGTACTCAAAGGTTTTGAAAAAGGCTACAGCTACCTTCTAATCCTACTCGACCTATCAGCAGCCTTTGATTCAGTAGACCACTCTATCATGATTGACCGTCTATCTGAAATTGGAGCTAAGGAAACAACCCTACAATGGTTCTCCTCGTACCTATCACAAAGATCCTACCAAGTGCTACTCAATGATTCCCTCTCAAAAAAAATCAATCTAAACACTGGAGTTCCCCAAGGATCCGCTCTATCAGCAACACTCTTTAACATCTATCTACTTCCATTATGCCACTTCCTATCAAATCTCAATCTGACCCACTTCATCTATGCTGATGATATTCAAATATTAATCCCAATAAAAAAATCACTAGAAGAAACATACAAATTAACAGCCAGTTACCTAAACAGTATAAAGGAAATACTAACCAACTTAAAACTCATCCTCAACTTCGACAAGACTGAATTGATATTATTAGACAGAAGGAACAACTCTCCTCAGATACCACCACTCAACCTAATGAACCAAAATACGGTTATATCTCCAATCAATCATGCTCGCAACCTCGGAGTAATAATTGACAAGGAACTTTCTTTCAAAAACCATATCACAACAAAAATCAAAGATGGATATCATAAACTACTTACACTCTGTCATTTAAAAACTTTTCTTTCCAACAATGACTTCAGATCAGTCCTTCAATTACTAATTTTCTCCAACATAGATTACTGTAACTCACTCCTTTTCAACTTACCTCTAAACACTATTCGCCCACTCCAGATCCTGCAGAACGCAGCTGCAAGAATCCTCACTGGATCGAAAAAGCACGACCACATCACTCCAAACACTTATTTCACTTCACTGGCTACCAATAAGATTCAGGATTGAATACACAGTACTATCCATCCTACATAAAATTAAATATGAAAAACAAGAAAATTGGCTAAGCCCCTCTATAAAACTGCCTACCCCAAACAGAAACCTTAGATCAGCAAATAAGGGTCTTCTAAAAACACCACATACACATTCCAATCAACTCATCTCAACCCAAAAGAGAGCAATCTCCCTAGGTAGCCCAAAACTCTGGAACTCACTCCCAACTGAACTCAAAACTCAAGAAAACCTAAAAACCTTAAAAAAAGATCTAAAAACATGGATGTTCAACAAAGCATACCAACTCACCCAATGGAACAACACAACAACATCACCCTCCACTCCAGCCTGAAGAATAAATGAAACTTATCACAACTATGTATTATAACTAAGAAGTGAAATGTAAAACTGAACAGTAACTAACTTGCATATGATACCCCTAAGTTTAACAACAGTTTGAACCTTTTTTGAAACCCTGTTTAACCCCCTTAACCTTGTAACCTTGTATTTTTGTAAACCATTATGATGGCGTTATTATGACGAAACCGAATGACGTATATAAAACTCGATAAATAAATAAATAAAAGTCAAATCCGGTTCCCCTCCACACCCATTTCAACTAAAACAAACGGCATAAGCAGGTGACTCGGAAGACATGGCTGAGAAGACGAGAGAAAAGAACAGAAAAAAGAAACAAAAGGGATACACTTCGAAGTACAATCTTAAGGATTTGAATATTGGCAGAAGCTAAAAAAAAAAAACAGTCAGTCCCTGAATCCATCCTGCATAGCTTTCCAAGCCACAAAAGGAGCCCATACCTTTTCAGGCTTCAAAATAGCTTGTTTCATCTTCGCACTCAGTTTACATAAACTATAGTTATTGTTTAGATGGAAAAGAATATTACCCATTTTAGAGGCCATAGGTAACTTCCAATGACAAGCCAACTCCCATCTAGCTGCTATTAATATTTGTTGCGCTAGCAGCCAGAGGAGCCACTCCTGATAGCGTTCAGGTATATTCAAAAGAGCACTTTTGGGAGATAAGGGAAGACCCAACTTGTTAACCTCACTAAGAAGAGAAAAGCATTCTTTCCAGAAAACAGATATAATTGGGCATTCCCACCAGAGATGGAAATAAGATCCCAAGGACCCATAACGCTTCCAACATTTATTAGAAATCCGTGGGAAGGCTTTATGAATCGGTTCAGGGGTCAAATACCATCGCATCAAAACATTGTAACTATTTTCCATTATGCTTGAAGAGATTGAATTTTTCTTTGTGGATAAAAAGGCTAGGTCTCACTCATCCTCAAATCCTTTCCCCAAGCCTTCATATAGCCCAGCTAGTCCTGTGTTTCTTTGTTAAAAGTGCTATTCACCCTGTCAGCAGTATCACATAAATTCTCAAAATATGTCTTTCCCAAAGATAAATCCTCCCTAACCGAGGGCATTCTTAAAAAATAGGCTAGTTGTGAATGTAGGAAATACTCCATGCCCTCAAAATATTTCCCATCTATCACCTCTAAAGGGATAATATCTTTAGAAGCCCAGAAATTAGCCATACGGTTTAGGCCCAAATCCGTCCACTTCTGAAATAATTTCAAATTAAGGTCTGGCTGAAAGTCCAACAAATGATATAGTGAAGTACTACAAAAAATAACTTCTATGTCCAACTAATTGGGCACACCAGAGTGCCCAGATCTTTAAAGTGAGAGGTGGTCGGTGCATTGTTTAAAAGGGGTTTCTGTGTCCTCTTGGGTTGTCATGTCAGTGCTCAAATTGGCATAACACCTAATGTACAGGCCGGTGCAATATCGTGCACTGGCTGCAGCACATGACTCAACATGTGTCCATAACCCCTTGGAAAACGGGTTAGCACATCCAAAATGCGTGTCAGTAATAGCGCTCATCACATGCAAATGCATGTTGGTGAGGCTATTTTCTATTTCCCCCGATGCAAAAAAAAAAAAAAATTGTGTGCCTGACATGCACATTTTTACTCGCCAAAATTGGAGGAGCCCAAAAAGTGTAGAGAAAAGCAGAAAATACTGCTTTTCTTACTTCCTCCAACTTAATATCATGGTGATATCAAGTCACAGGAACTAAAAAATTAGAATGTCCTGAAGAAAAAAAAGGATGCCTGCAGTCAGGTTAGGAAAAGGCACGCTCTAAAATTGAGCATCCGTTTTCCTAACCGGCTGACTGCCACCTCTCCTAGGCGCCCGCTGCCAAGGAGGCACTAGGCGTGAGCAGTTTCCCCTAGCACCTCCTTTTTCCCATGGCAGCCCATTTGCATTTTGCATTGAGCATCCCGGAGAGTGCACCGGCCTGACAGATTGTTCCAACGTCACTCATTGTTTATGCTTTCCTTTTCTATTCCAGTCTGTAATAACCCTCAATTGAGCAGCAGCATAACATCACCTAAGGTTCGGTACGCCTAACCCTCCTCTTATCTTAGGCTAAAACAAAACCTTTCTGGTAACTCTCAGTGGTCGTTTCCTCCAAATAAAGTAAAAAAAAAAAAATGCTTTTGCCACTATTTAAGGAGGTTATTAAATAAAGAAATCAGAAGAGTTTGGAAAATATATCCTAAACATGGAAGAATGTTCATTTTAATTGTGGCTGTCCTCCCCAGCCAAGAGAGAGAGAGTCTGTCCCCTAGTTCTAAATCAGGTACTATATTATTGAAGAGCGGAGTGCAATTTTGATCTAGCAACTCCTAAATAGAACTACCCAACTGATTCCCTAAATATTTCATCTCCTCCTTAGCCTATTTAAAGGGAAAAGCACTCTTTAAGGCAGTCAAATGCTTGTCCGGTACAGACAAATTAAACATTTCAGATTTATCAAGATTTAGCTTAAACACAGAAACGTTACTAAACTGGAACATCTCACTGATGGTGTTTGATAAAGAACAATGTAAATAAAATGCCAGCAAACAGAGATAATGTATAATTAATCCCTCCAATCAACCTCCCTTGAATAGTATTATTAGCTCGTATCCAGATATGCAAGGGTTCCAAAAATATAGCAAACAATAATGGGGAAAGCGGGCACCCCTGTCTGGCTCCCTTAGATACCATAAAAATCTCAGAGTATCCTCCATTAACTTTAACACAAGCCTGAGGGTTATTATAGAGTTGTTGTATCCAATTAACAAAGAAGGGACTAAAATTCATTCATTCAAGAGTCTGGAACAAGAGGGGCCAGTGGACCATATCAAAGGCCTTTTCTGCACCCCGCCCAGTACGGCTTTCGCAAAAACCGAAGCACGGAAAAGCTCCTACTTGCAATAACAGACACCATCCTAAAAGGCATGGACCACGGCCAATCATACATTCTAGCCCTCTTAGATATCTCAGCAGCTTTTGATACGGTGAACCACAAAATCTTAATATCACGCTTAGCAGAGATAGGCATCTCTAACACAGCCCTATCATGGTTCTCCTCCTACCTTGACCACAGAAAGTACTTAGTCAAACTTGATAAATCCGAATCCACACACATTCCTCTTTCACAAGGCGTACCCCAGGGCTCCTCCCTTTCCTCCACCCTCTTTAACATCTACCTTCTCCCTCTTTGCCACTTATTATCCAAACTGGGACTAAAATTCTTCTTGTACGCTGACGACGTACAAATACTTATCCCCATCCAAAACTCCCTCAACGAAACCCTGCACTTCTGGGAGACATGCCTCACATCTATCAACGCCCTCCTTTCCAACCTACACCTTGCACTCAATACTTCAAAAACTGAAATCCTAATTATTACTAATCAACCCAGCTTATCCATTCACCAACTGCAACAGAACACTTCACAAAATCTCACACCTCCGTCCACTGTCAGAGATCTAGGAGTTCTCTTAGATACACAACTTAGCTTCAAATCCCACATCAAATCACTCCTAAAAGGGGGCTTCTATAAACTCCAAACCCTCAAAAAACTTAAGCCTCTCCTCCACGCACATGACTTCCGTACCGTTATGCAAACCACTATACTATCAAAACTTGACTATTGCAACTCACTGCTAATAGGCCTTCCAGCTTCCACAATCAAACCCCTCCAAATCTTACAAAATGCCATGGCTCGCATCCTTACAAACTCAAGAAAGACTGATCATATTACTCCCATATTACAAAACCTCCACTGGCTACCAATCACCTATCGCTCTCAATACAAAACACTTACTATCATACATAACACGCTATATAAAAATAACTCCCCCTGGATCGAAGATATGCCACACTTCCACCAGGCCAACCGTCCTACCAGAAACTCCCTTGCGGGCACCCTCCACACCCCTTCACTCAAAATTGCTCACCTCACAAACACCAGAGCGAGAGCCTTCTCCATCGCCAGCCCCACCCTTTGGAACTCCCTCCCCACCGAGCTCCGACTAGAACCTTCACTTAATCAATTCAAAAAAGGAATCAAGACCTGGTTATTTAAACAGGCCTATCCCAACGCCTCTCAACCCTAGCATTTGACTTCTCCTCAACACTCATTATTTCCCTCTCCCTAGTACAGTGTCCCCCCGCCCCCCTACACACCCTCCCTCCCTCACCACCCCATCCATTTTATGGCTTCCTGATATTCAGTCACCACCTCTCCTTCCCATCGCCACCACCTGCCCCCTTGTACAGTTCCTACCCCACCCCGCGCTACCCCCCACTCTGTCGCCTCTTGTATATAATTAATTTATGTCCAACCTGGTTAACCACATGTAATCTCATTTAATAACTGTGGCGCCCGTTGGCTCTACAGTAAAGTTGTCACCTTTTAACTTCCTATCCTTCCTCCATCTATCATTGTAATTTCCTTTCTCAGTTGTCTGTAAACCGACATGATGTTTTTTTTACGAATGCCGGTATATAAAAGTTATAAATAATAATAATAATAATAATAATAAATAATACTGCCGGGATTTGCTCCTTGCGTATCCTTTTAAAATTTAAAGTACAGATACGCGGGTATATCATTTGCATACACTTAGGATAAATTCCAACTTATCTGGCTAAGTAGCACCTTTGCCGCTACTTAGGTAGTGGTGTTAGTGGTGGAAGAGGAATTGGATTCAGACAAGAACCAACATGGGCCCTGCCTTTTACAGTCTGGGGTACTTATTCGCAAACATAAGTGAAAAAGCACAGGACTGCTTCTAAGGCCAGGTCCATAAGCAATACACGTCAGCACTGCCAGAATTTCCAAGTAGACTTATCACTTAGTAAAACTGTTGGCTAGCAGTAAATTTATTATGGGTTATCGTAAGACTTGGGAATAACTGCACGGAGCGGCAGATGCTATCCGGATAAGTAGCGACACTTATCCGGCTATATTCCGATGAGTCCGGCTAAGGTAGTGGAGGCAAGGATAGTATCTGAATTCAGTAAAGCATGGGACAAGCAAAAGTGTTCTCTGAAAGGTAATAGTAGTTTGGAGGTTTTCAGCACAGTAGCAACTAGGAACAATTTTTGTTAAAGAAAAGAAACAAATTTTTTGTATGAATTCCTGAGTAGATGAGTCTCTTTCCTCTCCACTGTTTCTTGCTTCCTCTACTAGTTCAAGTTGTCTTCACTCCGGTACTTGTGGCCCCTAGAAATGCCTAATTTTCAGGATAAGCAGAACGAATGTGCATGAAATATATCTAATAACTAGGATAATCTGCATGGTTTAGTTGCCTTCCATGCAACTTGAGGCCCGGAGATGGGTACCACTCAGGTTGGAAGGCCTGAAATTCGGCCCTTGTTCACTAGACAGAATTCACGGTACAGCTGTTTTTATGTTGTGCCCCTGGTCAACTAGAGTAACTTCCCTTATAGCTCAGTTAACCATCCCTAGGCTGTACCAGTTTCCTTTCGAAATCCTCAAACTCTTTCAGTTTCTAGAGACAGAGTTTAAAGCAACAGAAGTAAGATAACGGTTGTTTTTTTTTTGGTAGGATTTGCCAATTAAAAAAAGGGGAAAGATTACATTTGGAATTTCGCTTAATTGTTCTTCTCCTGCCCCTTCCCCCCACCATAAACTAAATGGGCAAAGGAATAAGAAAGATCAAACAGAAGCAATGGAGTCAAGAAACTGGCCAGTTGCTATCTTGTGGAGTCCGGGTTGCGCTGACGCCGTAAGTGTCTTAAAAAAAACGAACGTGCGCAAAGAATCTTATTGCTGTGACTTTTCCTATTTTGCAGGAGTAGGCCCCAGAGTGATCCCCGGTTGTACGGTTTTAGCACCAGTAGTTTATTTTAGCTGCCGTCCAGCAGCAGATGTAGAGCTGGTAGCTGCAATAAGGGCAGCAGGATATTTAAACAAACAGTGGACACAGGTAATTACCCTGAGGCTGAACTGAGGCCCACTGGATCCAGGAAAAGAATTCTTTTTAAATGTGCATAAAGCATATCCAAAATTTAACGTGCTACGTGCCGCAGCAGCCCTCAAACCACTTTTACATTTTGTAAAAAAAAACCAAAACATTGGACCATCTTCTTGGTCTCTATTTAGAACATAAAATCATTAGTGTCGCATTAAATGATTAGGTAAGCGTCAACCAGTGTGAGGGTTTCTCACTTCAACAGTGGCGTCACGGGTTTATGCATTAGCAATGTGCTCAGCAAATTCCTTGCAAACGGCTGTCGATGAAAAGGATCATAAATAGCTCAAGGTTAATACCAGCAATGTAGGGAAAAAAAATAAATCATTTTCCAGTTATTAAAAAAATGACTCCACATTAAAGGAGCGGCTTAAACCTGGATTCATAAACGAAATGGAAGATTTTATTTCCTATGGTTTCCATCAAGGGGATAAAGCATTTAATCTGTTTTTCTGTATGTCCACGATGAACGCTTGTGGGATATATGTTTACATTTGTTTTGACTAGGAAACAGGTTGATTTACATATGTGGGGCAGCTTTTGCCAGTGGACACATTGTACCCACGGGCCTGCAAGCTAATTTTCAAAGGGAGAGGCTTGATGGAGTTTCTCTTTGAAAATGTTGCCAGAGAGGGGGGAGAGTGTATTATGTACATATGCACTTTACAACAGGTGCAGATGCGAAAGTAGCTACGTGGATTTCAGAATGAAAGCCCTGCGTGTACTTTCACTTTTACCTGCAGTAAGAGGGAGGGGAAGCAATTTTCAAAGGGCGTTTTTAATATGGGTTTATCCGTTTATCCACGTAAAAAGTTTTTATTTATTTATTTATTTATTTATTTATTGTTTTTGTTATACCGAGTTTCATGACAGGCATCACATCAACCCGGTTTACAAATAACAAAGAGTGTAAAGCATAACGTAACGTAAAAAACAATATTTTCAATAAGAACCTTGAACTTTAAATAAATGTAACCATGGAGATACATTTTTAAAATGTATCTCCATGGTTATGCTGAAAATCCCACTGGTATGTGGCCTTGAAGGCTGGAATTGCCCCTTGTGCCCAGATTTGGCATGGTTAGTGAATATGTATCATATGGCGGGCATGCTAGACTAGAGTGAAGCTTCAGTCCTGCAGCACCACAAAGCAGTCAGGTTTTCAAAATAGCAACTTTCAATATTTATTTATTTAAAGCATTTCTAGTCTACTTATAACAAGTTTATCATACTGAACGGATAACTATATAAAAGACATCATAATTAAGCACAATTAATGTGCACTAAAGCAGACCAATACAAATAAAATATATAAAACAAAAACAGCACATGACACAAACTGGAAAGGCCTCCTTCAATCTTCATATTCATGCGCTGCATTTTGGTTTCAAGGAACAGGCTTATTTGCCCAGCATGATAACCCTGAATCCCAGACCTATTTGTGAACTGCAGTTGTGTATCCCTCTTCTAGATTGATGAACCCTCCTGCATAGGCAAAACTTTTCTCAACAGGGCACTTATTTTGCATCTCACAGATGATGTAAGGGATTTCTTGTTGACTCTCGTTTTAATTGTGCTGTAAATTTTCTGCTTGGTGCTATAAAGACTCGCTATATGCTTAGTCTTCTGCCCAATGTGTCTATATATAAGCTACGTCTGTGGTTTAGAACCTAAGCTAATGAACAGCCTTGTAGTCTATTTTTAACCATTGTTGAAAGGAAAAACTAGTAGTTTTAATAGTTTATTTTGAGAGGAAATGCATTAGCCATTTTATTGATTCTGCTACTTAACATCTAATATTCCAGTTAGACTTTTATACATAAGAAGGACAAAAAGAAAAAGCTAAGGAAACAGCCTGAGGTGCTGTATCTAGTTAAAATGAGTAAAAGAATTCAGTATTTCATGGTCAAATTGTGTGTGCAAGCCATTCAGTTTGTTTTCAGTATCTTTATTCCATGTAATGTTAATTGGCTTTGAAATGTACTGAGTAAAATGCATTCAGATGTACATGGGAGTGTTATGTCCCCTCGTTTCCTGAAGGCTGTGGGCACAGACTGTGCCTGACTACCACAGCTGTGGGAACAACAAGCGCAGCAGACAGGCCAGTCTGTGCCTCCCTGCTGCCACCCCTCTGCTTTCCCTGTACATATGTCAAGAATAGGATGCAATAAAAGCAGTGGGGAGAGACATCTGTCCGTATCCTTCCTCACCTCGCTCACGTTTTAAAAATTATTAAGTTAGGAATGACATTAAGAGTTGCAGTAAAAAAAAAAAAAGATAATATTGGAGGAGTTATGCATTCATTTTTATTATGAGGAGCACATTATCACGTCAACGTATATTTCATCGGAGTAGAACTTATTGGTGAGTGGATTTCATTCGTTTTCACTGGCGTTGCATTTAGTGCTCATTTCAAATCTCAGGAATTTATTTGGCCTCCCATCTTTTCTACACTTGTGCGACCCATGAGGCAAAATCCTAAAGCAAGCGGGAGCAGGTTCCTTTTTTAGCCCAGGTGTGTGGTGACTTTAAAATCTGGTGCACTAGACAGTTGCCTATGCTGAAATCCGGGCCTGTTTTCGCCTGTTTGTTGCATATCAGTTTCTCATTTCACTCTCCCTTGTCTATGGCTCCCTAAGATTTTAGCACCTGTAGGGGAATGGCTACAGTGATAGTTTTATCTTTTTTTTTTTCAATTAATACTTTATTGAATTATTAACATTTACATTAATAATATCATAAGCAAAAACAAGGTTAACAAAGAAAAAATTCCATACAATACAGATATAGATAATTAATATCAACAATTACACTCTGGTTAAAGTCCCCATAATGACTAATTAGGGGAATACTTACCCAGGAAATCATTTCTTGAAGAAAGAGAAAACTAATATGAGAGACATCAATTTTTTATATACCATGTAAACCTCGAAAGGTAGTCAAGTTAAAGATTCTTTGTCTAAAAGAAAAATCTCAAGATGAGGGGTCATAAAAAATAAATTTGTAAATCAACACTTACATGGAAATTTAAGGAAAAATAACGCTCCTAAGGATAAAACTCTAGCTTTTAATATCAAGAATTGCTTTCTCCTCAATTGGGTACTTTTAGCAACATCAGGGAATATCTGAATTTTTTCACCACAAAAAAGAATATCCTTATTTTTTAAGTATTTTTGTAGGACTAAATTCTTATCTTGTTCACTACAAACGGTTACTAAAAGAGTAGCACTAGTAGGAATATCATCAATTGATGCCTCCAAAAAGGTCAAGTTAGGACTGTTTCCTTGTATCACATCTAATTCTTCTTCCTGACCCACAGGACTAATTCTCTACATAGGAATATAATATATCTTAGAAATTAACATATCTTTACTTGAAGAAATTTGCAGCACTTCTCCTAAATATTTTCTAAATAATTCTGTTGCGGATAACAACTTAGTGACAGGAAAATTTAAGAGACAAAGATTCTTACTTCTCATCTCATTTTGCACTGCCAGGCTGTCATTAATAAAAGAAGTGTTCACTGACTGTAATGAGGCAATTTGAGAGGTTACAGAAGAAGAATTAATTTCTAAATTGTGTAAACAAACTCCATAGTCCTGAAGAGTGTTCTTAGTTTCAGTGGTAAAAGTCCCAAATTGAGCCATAGATTGTGTTAAACGTTTCTCTATGTTAGTGACTGCCCTCCATACGTTCTTAAAGTCAGAAATCTCTAATTTAGAACATTCTGACATAGATGGACCTACTATTGGGGGACTTCCAGGCTCTCCACAAGCTACTGTTACATCACCCATTTGCTTCTTGTCGTGTTGGGGAATATCCACTACTGGGGATGACAAATTTAAAACATTTGGCAGATTATCTTTGATAGACCCCTGAGTGTGAGGTGATGAGTGTAGGCCTGGACTCTGAATAGACCCTGAAGAAAAAGAAGCATCCAGTGTGGAATTCTGGGTAGTATGACTCACCCTTCATATAAGGTGTGTGTCCAAGGGTCCTCTTATCGTTGAAGTTGACACTGAGGTTAATACCTTAATTTTCCTTTTCCTGCCCATGGAACTTCCAAACGGAGCTAATCCACAAACGTGATGAACATGACAAGGGATGTGCCCTTGCGCTCTGCAGCCTCCTGGGCTTTAACCGCTCTAGAATCGCAGTCAGATGACCTCACCATAGGCGGCGCTCGAGACGCTCCATCTGCATACCTGCCACAGCTGAACAGGGATTTTTAGCAGTGCCTCTGGCTGATTCCTCTAGCGGGAGGTCAATCTCTCTAGTGCACTCCCCAAAACCCACTGCAGCCTCCTGGGCTTTAACCGCTCTAGAGTCGTGTTCAGATGACCTCACCAGGGGCGGGGCTTGGGACACTCCATGTGAATACCTGCCACATCTGAACGGGGTTTTTTAGCAGTCCTTCTAGCTAATTCCTCCAGCTGGAGGTAAATCTCTCGTACACTCCCCCAGTGTTAGTTTATCTGATATTAACAAATAACTTGTGATCCAAATTCATTTGTTTAAGGAATCAGAAGTTTACACCTTTTTCCATTGATAAACAGGCTGAATTAGCTATTACGTGTGGGTGATGTCATCCAGAAGTACCAAAAGGACTTGTCTCTCCAAGCTAGTAGAGCTGTGAGCTCTACTGAGCATATGCAGGAGCTGCCACACAGGTGTTGCCTTATGAGCCTCCTCAGTCATTTTTTGCTTGAGCACAGCATGGAGGTGTACTCTCTCTCACACTGTAAAGAATATTGCCTTTTCAGAAGTACTACCTGTTTATGGAAAAGGAAATAAGCTATGCCATATAGATAATTTCAATTCCTAGCTGAAAATCTGGTGTACAGAAAGTAGTTTTGGATACTTTGGAGGCTGGGGTCATGTATGGAGCAGTAAAAGCCTATATGCTAAGGATGGCCTACATGTTTGTAACAGGAAGGAGGATGCAAAGTGAGAAATTCAGATCATATATTAACAGACATTTAAACTAAAGAATGTGGGTGGCAGGAGATGGCCAATGAAATTAACATGGCACCCCCAAGCAATACAGGAATTGGGAGGAGAAAATAACAAAATCAATCAGCTCAAAAAAAGCAGAAAAGGTGTCTAGGAAGTGCAACAAAACAAGGGAAAAAATTGGAAAGCTATGACTACTAATGCTCATAGCTTGGGCAATAAAATCCCAGACCTGCAGGCCCTAATGGTGGAGGTGGACATTGTTGCTGTTATGGAGACGTGGTTCACAGATTCTCATGATTGGGATACAGCCATATAGGGCTATAACTTGTTATGGAAGGACAGATAGGACAGAAAAGGGGGAGGAGTAGCTTTTTACGTCAAAAATGATATCCAAGAAACTGAACTGCGAGGAAGATGGGGTAGAGAAGAAGCATTATGGGCCATCCTAAAAAAAGATGATGGTACATCCATTTTTACTGGAGTGGTTTACTGAAACGGAAGAACTAGTGATCTGGTCAAAGACATCCAAAAGATGGTAATGAAGGGAGAAGTGTTGATGGTTGGAGATTTTAATCGCCGGACGTAGACTGAGTGGCATCCTGCTTATCCCATCACTGGCCTATGGCTATCGGACACCATGGGTACTGATGATCTCAGGGGCCTGAGCCGCTGGGATTGGGAGGCATAGCCGCTGACGAGGGACGCCATCGAGCTCGCAGCATTGACGCCCTCAGACGGATAGGTGAGTCATGGGGAACTGCCGATGACTCTGGTAGTCATCGGATTTTTTGGGCAATGATGAGACGTGGCATGTTTGTGTTGGGACTGCAGAGCCTCTGCCTGTGGGCGCCTTTGGCATTCTTAGGTGCCATCAGTCCACCAATACCTTTTGGCACTGGGGCATCTGTCGATGTCCACGGGTGCCTGTGACACCGGGAATGGCACTATATATCATCAAACTAATCAAGACATGGTCAAGCGCCGTCGAAGCCCTGTATGCACCATCGTTTGGTGCCCTTGATGTGATTCATCATTGGTGAGCTATTGGCCCTTCGGTCGCCATCACCACGGCAGGCATCAGTAGACATGGCTGCCACAGGACATGACCACAGAACACCATGAGCACCATCAGTCGCCATGAAATTCACTGCTCCCATTCTGTGAGGGAAACTGTGAACCATTCCCAATGCAATTTCAAGGGCTGTGTCCAGCCTCTTGGAGCATTATCAGGTATTGGAGGGGGCAACACCATAGAATGCCACCCACCACCATGCCATAGCCAGAACCCCAGTGGTACTTGGGATGCTGTTGCTACACTGCTCTTATTCACTCCACTGGGAGTTAGTTTGACAGTGGAGCGCAGAATGCACAGATGGATATGACAAGATATCTGCTCCAAGCAACTCGGGTGATGGCAGATGGCATTCTTCCTGTCTGTGCAGTACTCATCCATGCCAGGGTTCTGCCATTGTCGCATCAAGGTATCCACCTCCTCTTCAGTTCTGCACCACAAAGTGCTAGGGAGCACTGGTGAGGAAGGCGTCATCGCACACTCTGTGATTGCTTTTTGGCAACACACAGCCAGTGAGTCTAACAGGTAGTGCTTGGTCCTTGCTGTGCTGTGGGGATTCTACCCACAAGCATGGCGAATGGGTTTGTAGGTGGGACGCTATCTGTAGGATGGAATACCACTATATGTGTACTTGTCAGCGTGCTTTTACAGTGGAGGGCTCTATTCTTCCACATGCTGTATACTGTGTTGGTGGGTCTGTGTGTGTTTGTTTCACTCGTGGCAAACACAACAGGTTGTGCACTGTAGCAATAGGACTAACCTATGACTGCATTCCTGGTCAAACCCTTAGAACATAAGAACATGCCATACTTGGTCACACCAAGGGTCCATCAAGCCCAGCATCCTGTTTCCAACAGTGGCCAATCCAGGCAATAAGAACCTGGCAAGTACCCAAAAACTAAGTCTATTCCATGTTACCGTTGCTAGTAATAGCAGTGGCTATTTTCTAAGTCAACTTAATTAATAGCAGGTAATGGACTTCTCCTCCAAGAACTTATCCAATCCTTTTTTAAACACAGCTATACTAACTGCACTAACCACATCCTCTGGCAACAAATTCCAGTGTTTAATTGTGCGTTGAGTAAAAAAGAACTTTCTCCAATTAATTTTAAATGTGCCACATGCTAATTTCATGGAGTGCCCCTAGTCTTTCTATTATCCGAAAGAGTAAATAACTGATTCACATCTACCCGTTCTAGACCTCTCATGATTTTAAACACCTCTATCATATCCCCCCTCAGCCGTCTCTTCTCCAAGCTGAAAAGTCCTAACCTCTTTAGTCTTTACTCATAGGGAAGCTGTTCCATTCCCCTTATCATTTTGGTAGCCCTTCTCTGTACCTTCTCCATCGCAATTATATCTTTTTTGAGATGCGGCGACCAGAATTGTACACAGTATTCAAGGTGCGTTCTCACCATGGAGCGATACAGAGGCATTATGACATTTTCCGTTTTATTCACCATTCCCTTTCTAATAATTCCCAACATTCTGTTTGCTTTTTTGACTGCCGCAGCAGACTGAACTGATGATTTCAATGTGTTATCGACTATGACGCCTAGATCTCTTTCTTGGGTTGTAGCACCTAATATGGAACCTAACAGTGTGTAACTATAGCATGGATTATTTTTCCCTATATGCATCACCTTGCACTTATCCACATTAAATTTCATCTGCCATTTTGATGCCCAATTTTCCAGTCTCACAAGGTCTTCCTGCAATTTATCACAATCTGCTTGTGATTTAACTACTCTGAACAATTTTGTATCATTTGCAAATTTGATTCTCGCTCGTTGTATTTCTTTCCAGATCATTTATAAATATATTGAAAAGTAAGGGTCCCAATACAGATCCCTGAGGCACTCCACTGCCCACTCCCTTCCACTGAGAAAATTGAACATTTAATCTTACTCTTTGTTTCCTGTCTTTTAGCCAGTTTGCAATCCACGAAAGGACATCGCCACCTATCCCATGACTTTTTACTTTTCCTAGAAGCCTCTCATGAGGAATTTTGTCAAATGCCTTCTGAAAATCCAAGTATAGTATATCTACCGGTTCACCTTTATCCACATGTTTATTAACTCCTTCAAAAAAGTGAAGCAGATTTGTGAGGCAAGACTTGCCTTGGGTAAAGCCATGCTGATTTTGTTCCATTAAACCATGTCTTTCTATATGTTCTGTGATTTTGATGTTTAGAACACTTTCCATTATTTTTCCTGGCACTGAAGTCGGTCTAACCAGTCTGTAGTTTCCCGGATCGCTCCTGGAGCCCTTTTTAAATATTGGGGTTACATTTGCTATCCTCCAGTCTTCAGGTACAATGGATGATTTTAATGATAGGTTAAAAATTTTTACTAATAGGTCTGAAATTTCATTTTTTAGTTCCTTCAGAACTCTGGGGTGTATACCATCCGGTCCAGGTGATTTACTACTCTTCAGTTTGTCAATCAGGTCTACCACATCATCTAGGTTCACCGTGATTTGATTCAGTCCATCTGAATCATTACCCATGAAAACCTTCTCCAGTACGGGTACCTTCCCAATATCGGGGCGGATTTTAAGAGCCCTGCTCGCGTAAATCCACCCGGATTTACGCGAGCAGGGCTTGCTCACCGGTGCGCCTATTTTACATAGGCCTGCCGGCGCGCGCAGAGCCCTGGGACTCTCGTAAGTCCCGGGGTTTTCCGAGGGGGGCATGTCGGGGGCGGGGCCGAGCGGCGCGCCGTTTTCGGGGCGGGACGCCGCATTTCGGGGGCGGGCCCGGGGGCGTGGTTTCGGCCCGGGGCGGTCTGGGGGCGTGGCCGTGCCCTCCGGAACTGCCCCCGGGTTGCGTCTAGGGGCACCAGCGGCCTGCTGGCGCGCGGGGATTTACTTCTCCTTCTGGGACGCGTAAATCCCCCAACAAAGGTAGGGGGGGGTTTAGACAGGGCCGGGGGGGGTGGGTTAGGTAGAGGATGGGAGGGGAAGGTGAGGGGAGGGCGTTAGCGAATTCCCTCCGAGGCCGCTCTGATTTCGGAGCGGCCTCGGAGGGAATGGAGGTAGGCTGCGCGCCGATCCAGGATTTTAGCAGATACGCGCGGCTCCGCGCGTATCTACTAAAATCCAGCGTACTTTTGTTTGTGCCTGATGCGCCTACAAAAGTACGCGAGGGCGCCCTGTTTGAAAATCTACCCCATCCTCTTTAGTAAACACTGAAGCAACGAAATCATTTAATCTTTCCGCGATGGCCTTATCTTCTCTAAGTGCCCCTGTAACCCCTCAATCATCTAATGGTCAACTGACTCCCTCACAGGCTTTCTGCTTCGGATATATTTTAAAAAGTTTTTACTGTGAGTTTTTGCCTCTACGGCCAACTTCTTTTCAAATTCTCTCTTAGCCTGTCTTATCAATGTCTTACAATTAACTTGCCAACGTTTATGCTTTATCCTATTTTCTTCTGTTGGATCCTTCTTCCAATTTTTGAATGAAGATCTTTTGGCTAAAATAGCTTTTTTCACCTCCCCTTTTAACCATGTTGGTAATTGTTTTGCCTTCTTTCTATCTTTCTTAATGTGTGGAATACATCTGGACTGTGCTTCTAGAATGGTATTTTATAACAATGACCACGCTTCTTGAACACTTTTTACTTTTGTAGCTGCTCCTTTCAGTTTTTTTCTAACAATTTTTCTCATTTTATCAGTTTCCCTTTTGAAAGTTTAGCACGAGAGCCGTGGATTTGCATACTGTTCCTCTTCCAGTCATTAATTCAAATTTGATCATATTATGATCACTATTGCCAAGCAGCCCCACTACCGTTACCTTTCTCACCACATCCTGTGCTCCATTGAGAATTAGATCTAAAATTGCTCCCTCTCTCGTCGGTTCCTGAACCAATTGTTCCATAAAGCTATCATTTATTCCATCCAGGAACGTTATCTCTTTAGCGTGTCCCGATGATACATTTACCCAGTCAATATTGGGGTAATTAAAGTCTCCCATTATTACCGCACTACCAATTTGGTTAGCTTCCCTAATTTCTCTTAGCATTTTACTGTCCGTCTCACCATCTTGACCAGGTGGATGGCAGTATACTCCTATCACTATAATCTTCCCCAACACACAAGGGATTTCTACCCATAAAGATTCAATTTTGCATTTAGTCTCATGCAGGATGTTTATCCTGTTGGATTCTATGCCATCCTGGACATAAAGCGCCACACCGCCTCCCAGGTGCTCCTCTCTGTCATTGCGATATAATTTGTACCCCCGTATAGCACTGTCCCATTGGTTGTCCTCATTCCACCATGTCTCTGAGATGCCAATTAAGTCTATGTCATCATTCACTGCTATACATTCTAATTCTTTCATCTTACTTCTTAGGCTTCTGGCATTAGCATACAAACATTTCAAAGTTTGTTTTTTGTTTGTATTTTCATTCTGCTTTTTAATTGATAGGGATAAGTTAGAATTTTTTAGCTCAGGTGAGTTTTTAGTTACAGGCTTTTCTTATTATTGGAACCTCACTGTCGGGATGCCCTAATTCTAATGTATCATTAATATCCTTTGAAGAAACCTCTGTCCGAAACATTCGCTGCTGAGCGACTGTCGGCTTTCCCCTTTGTTCTAGTTTAAAAGCAGCTCTATCTCCTTTTTAAAGGTTAGTGCCAGCAGTCTGGTTCCACCCTGGTTAAGGTGGAGCCCATCCCTTCGGAAGAGACTCCCCTTTCCCCAAAATGTTCCCCAGTTCCTAACAAAACTGAATCCCTCTTCCTTGCACCATTGTCTCATCCATGCATTGAGACTCCGGAGCTCTGCCTGCCTCTGGTGACCTGCGCATGGAACAGGGAGCATTTCAGAGAATGCTACCCTGGAGGTTCTGGATTTAAGCTTTCTACCTAAGAGCCTAAATTTGGCTTCCAGAACCTCCCTCCCACATTTTCCTATGTCGTAGGTGCCCACGTGTACCACGACAGCCGGCTCCTCCCCATCACTGTCTAAAATCCTATCTAGGTGACACGTGAGGTCCGCCACCTTCGCACCAGGTAGGCATGTTACCAGGCGATCCTCACGCCCACCAGCCACCCAGCTATCTACATTCCTAATAATCGAATCACCAACTATGACGGCCGACCTAACCCTTCCCTCCTGGGCAGTAGGCCTTGGGGAGATATCCTCGGTGCGAAAGGACAATGCATCACCTGGAGAGCAGGTCCTTGCTACAGGATCCTTTCCTGCTGCATCCGGTTGATGCCTCCAATCATGAGACCTTCTTCCTCCAAGGCAGCACCAGGGCTGCCAATCTGAAGTTGGGACACATTCAAATGGCTAGCGAACGAATTTGACAAGTCTGAAAAAAGAGCACAACCAGGGTCCTAAATGTCAATAACTCAAAAATAAAAGGAACCCATGTCACACGATTAAACCATCTAAATCAAATTATTTTAGTGAGATTTTAAACCGCATCAGCAAGCCTTAACGATGTGTTCTGAACAAACAGAACCGTTGGGTCTTTTAATCATTTGCGGCAAGGTCCTTATATCCAGCGAAAGCTTGAAAGTGCTGTCAGCGCGGGCTATTTAAATTCAGAAACTGGTTTCATTTGGTCTCTGTCCCGCTTCTCATGAAGTTCTATTTCGAGATTCGGCATCCGGATCAGAAGGTTTCTCGTCCATCTGCAATCAGCTAAGTGGAAGTTTTCCAATCTCTATTGTGCTAAGTTTTATTTCTATCGCATTTACAGTATTTGTGTTCTACCGGTTGTACTCACCCCTGAAGAAGCTATGCGCCTTGTAGCGAAACACCGGCTGTTGTCAATAACTGTTTAAATGGGGATAGACTACTTTTGACAGCAATTTCAAGCTTTCACTGGTTATAAGGACCTTGCCGCAAATGATTAAAAGACCCAACGGTTCTGTTTGTTCAGAACACATCGTTAAGGCTTGCTGATGCGGTTTAAAATCTCACTAAAATAATTTGATTTAGATGGTTTAATAGTGTGACATGGGTTCCTTTTATTATTGAGTTATTGACATTTAGGACCTGGTGGTGCTCTTTTTTCAGACTTGTCAAATTCGTTCGCTAGCCATTTGAATGTGTCAAATCTACACATGCTTGGGAAGGCCTCATGCCTATGAATAGAAAGTCATCCAAGTAGCACATGATGATGCCATCCCAGTTATCTGCTTCCTTATCCAGTTTAATAATGTGCTAAACATTTTGAGGTATTCATAGGAGCTTGGATAACTTGCTGGCATGCACTTATTGAAACATTACCCTAACTTCAGGTGTAAATTTCAGTGGTCTAAAATCATTGGCATGCGCCAAAATTAATCCGAAGACTGATCGAATTCTGCCTTTGCCACCGCCACCACTGCCCCCTGCACAGAGGTCCTCAAAAAAATGAACTAAGCATAGTCTAGGATCCAAACAAAATCATTCACTGAGCTAAATAATGGATGAGCCAGCATTTTCCCATTTTATTTTTGGTATCTTTCATAAAGGATCCACAGGTATGTGGAACTGTTATTTATTGAATTAATTTATATTCAGCCTTTCAAAGCAGTTCCCATTCAGGTACGGCAGGTATTTCTGTCTCCTTGCTAATCTTCTTACTGGTTCTGAATTACAAGGTAGATGGAGATTTGTTAGCCTGTTATCCATAGGGAAGGAACCCCAAAATCCAGTCTAGAACATGCAGAATGACAGCCGTATCTCTCTTTTTAAATAATGAAACACCTCTTTTTCTATGTTTTGAAATGATTACTGGGTATTTTACTTTACCTAAGTAGTTTTCCTTCTTTATGGCATTGCCTTTCTGTATTTTGTTTTGGGCACCTTGATGCAGGATGATTAGTTTTACAAATAGGACACACTTCCTTGAATTTGTAGGAGGTCAATATTTAGCCAGGGGGAGTCTTACTACTCCAAAATATACTGAGTTTAACTCCGTTACCTCGATTCAATGTATCTGGCTAAACTGAGGGCTGCCCTCAGAGGGCAGCCCTAAAGTTATCCAGAGATAGCATTATCCAGCCAAGTTATCCATCTAACTTTGCTCTGCCCCGAAATGCCCCGCACTGCCTCTGACTTATCCAGTTATGTTGTTCGCCAGCAGGAAAATTCGGGCCGATTGGATGCACGTTTTGGACGCGCTAGCTTTACCCCTTATTCAGTAAGTGGTAATAGCGTGTCCAAAACGTGCATCCAACCCCCCCGAACCTAATAGCGTCCCTAGCGCCTCTTTTTACTGCCGGCTCTAATTAAAATAAATTAAAACACGGTATCGCGTGCACAGGAGAGTGGCCTGTGCGCATGCTGGGAGAGCGGGCGCTAGCCCGCTCTCCCACGTTTTTACTGTATCGGCCTGTAGGAATGGGCAAAATTGCTCTCTTGAATTGTTAAAGGCATTAGAGGGAGTGATCTGATTCAGTCATGCATCTGTATCTTTCCTGTTTAAACTCAGAAACTGTCTCTAGCCATTCTTCATATGAATTAATTTATCATAATTCAGCCACATGTTCTATGGAGCCTTATAATCATACCGAGGTATTGTCATAGTGAAGAATGACAGTTGCCAGATTATAAAACATTAATATCCATTTATTTATATTCTTTAGATTATGATTTCTATCTTTTTCATTATCCTCCTTAATGTCATCTTTCTTGGATGGGTTCTCCTTGGCCAGCCACAGAAATATACTGATATATTTCTGCTTCCAAATCTTCCTTTTCAGTTTAGTTGGGAAATTAAAGCCCCTAGAGCAGAGCTTCTCAACCGGTGTTGCCGCAGCAAGATCCCTACTGTGTGCCACGGGGGTCTCCCTTAGCCCCTCCTTTCTCACATGGTAATGTGGCACTGCGGCTGGTAACCTTTGATCCTTCACAAGCAGCCCACCTTGCTTGTGATAATCCGTCAGCCAATGTCGTCTTCCCACCGCAGCAGCCTGCCTTCGAATAGGCACACACTGCACGTGCAGCACAGCCTCGCTGGTGGAAAGCAGTGTTTCCCCTAAGCTGCGCGTCTGTGCACAACGTTTCCTACGGATGTGCACAGCTGCGGTGGAACAAGTGAAAGACAACAGGACCTGGCTGCGGGCCGCCACTGAAGATGAAGTATATTAAAAAAAACATGTGACTGCAAGCCACCGCGTGAGCCCAGGCTCATGGGGCTGAAATGAAAAAAAAAACCAAAAAGACACATCTTGTTGAAGGCTCCTGCCAGAGCCCAGGCCGGCGGGGCCAAAATGAAAAAAATGAGAGGTCCTGCTGTAGACTGCCACCGAAGCTGAGGCCAGCGGGACCAAAATAGGAAAATAAAAGAGATCCCGCTGAAGGCCGCCAGCAGGGCCTAAATAAATAAATAAAAAAGCCAGAGATGCAGATGCTGTTGTCACTGAAGCCCAGGTCCATGAGGCTGAAGAATAAGCAGAGGCACAATTGTGTGAGCGAGATTAGGAGCTAATTTGTGAGTGTGCCTATGAGAGAAAGAGAGAGATTGGTAGCCTGCTTGTGTGTGTGTGTGTGTGAGAGAGAAAGAGAGATTGAGAGCCTGCTTGTGTGTGTGAGAGAGAGAGATTGAGAGCCTGCTTGTGTGTGAGAGAGAGATTGAGAGCCTGCTTGTGTGTGAGAGAGAGAGATTGAGAGCCTGCTTGGTGTGTGTGAGAGAAAGAGAGATTGAGAGCCTGCTTGTGTGTGTGAGAGAGAGATTGAGAGCCTGCTTGGTGTGTGTGAGAGAAAGAGAGATTGAGAGCCTGCTTGTGTGGGAGCCAGTGAGAGAGAGAGATTGGGAGCTTGCTTGTGTGAAAAGCCTGTGTGTGTGAGCTTGAAAAAAAGAGATTGCGAACCTGCTTGGGTGTATTCCTGAGAGAGAGAGAGATTGGGAGCCTACTTGTGTGAGAACCTGTGTGTGTGTGCTTGTAAGAGAGAAAAAGAGAGATTGGGAACCTGATTGTGTGTGATTCCTGAGAGAGAGATTGGGAGCCTGCTTGTGTGGGAGCCAGTGAGAGAGAGAGAGATTGGGAGCTTGCTTGTGTGAAAAGCCTGTGTGTGTGAGCTTGAAAAAAAGAGATTGCGAACCTGCTTGGGTGTATTCCTGAGAGAGAGAGAGAGAGATTGGGAGCCTACTTGTGTGAGAACCTGTGTGTGTGTGCTTGTAAGAGTGAAAAAGAGAGATTGGGAACCTGATTGTGTGTGATTCCTGAGAGAGAGAGAGAGATTGGGAGCCAGCTTGTGTGTGTGACTGTGCGAGCCTGTGTGCCTATGAAAACCTATGTATCACATATAAGCACTCACTGGCACACACACACACAATGTGTTTGTGAGGGAGGGAGAAAGCGTGTGTGTGAAAGCACAGGCATGTATATGAGAGAGGGAGTGTGTGAGAGAATGAATGTGTTATTGTGTGTGTGTGTGAGAGAGAGAGATAGAAGATAGTTTGTGTTGCCTGCCCTCCCCCAATCCATGATAATCTAAGGGTGACTGGAAATCAAAAGATCCCAGGTATGGAGAGCAGGAATTTTTAAAATCCTTTTTATTTTAATTATTGGATGGAGTTTGATGTTTTTGCTGTTTTGAAATATTTTTATTGGTGTGTTGGAAAATTTACATGTTTTTTAAAATGGATGTTTGTCGGCTGTTTTAACATTTATTTTTTTTATTAGTATGAATTTAATATTATGAGTGTTTTATGTCTTGATTTCATTGCTTGATGTTTTGTGAGGAATGATGTTTTCTGTTTTTCCATTGTTGTGCTGCATAATATAGTCAGGCTTGTGTTTCGGTTTTTGTTGACACATTTCTGTTTATATTTTATGGCCTTTTTATTTTGTTTTGGTGAGGATCTGTCTTGGGTAACTTTAATTCTTGCTGTGAAAATAATGGCACTTATCACTGGTTTTTACGGCATTATGGTCATCCCTTCTTTATTTCTATTTTAACAAAAATGTGTTCTTTATTAATTTCACCTGCAAGCAGAAAACATTTTTGAATGTTATTGCTGAAAATATTTTTTCATACACATTTTATTTTTACTACTGTTAGTAGGTATTAGGTGATTATTTTGTCTTTTATATCTCTTTATTGGGTGGACACTGGTCAGCAAAGGATAGCTGAGGGTTGGGGATGCAGGATCACTGGGGTAAGGAGAAGAAGGCAGAGAGAGAATGGGGCTTTCTCTGTCCTGGTGAAGCTGATCCTCCATCCCCGCCATAAATTCCCCAATGAACCTTGTGTCCCCGCTTTCCCCACAGTGGTCCTAAAGCCACTAAGTCTAACCCCCTATGCCTGGTGACCCTCAAGCCCCCCCTTCTCCTTGGAAGATCACCCTCTCCTCCTTGGCCAGTAAATGCAGCCAGGATCAGCTGCTCACCTCGGCTTTAGGGGGCAGGAGTAGAGTGGTCTGCGTTTTCTTCCGCTGTCCTCAGATCTTCACGGCCAGGGCTGTGGGCCCTGGAATTCAAATGCGTGGCCTGCTCTTTGCCTACCCGAAGGTGGAAGGCAGATTTCCTTACTCATTCTCTTCTCTCTCCTTCCCCCCACCACACTGAATCCTATCTCCTCCCCTTCTTCACTCTTTCTCCCTCTCCTCCGATCTCTTCACTCACAGGCTCCTGCCCACTTCTTTCTCCTCACTTGTAACTCACAGTCCATCTGATTCCCCTCGCTCACATCCCCTGACTCACTCTCCCCCCCTCTCCCCCATACAAATCCACAGCCTCTCCGATCCCTTCGCTGGCTGTTTTCCTGTCCCTCATCCCATCACTCACTCTCCTTCCCCTCCCTCCGATCCCTGCACTCGCCGCCCCCCAGATCCTCTCATTCACACTCTCGGCCCTTTCGCCCTCACAAGTGTGGGCAGCGGCGGTCGAGGCGGCAGGACCCGGGGTGATGGTGTGATAAGCAAGAAGTGGCAGAAGTAGTGGGGCTGACAGGGATTCACTCCCATGCCTTTTATTTATTTATTTTTTTTGTCGTCCTGAGTTTTGCTGGGAAATTGAACACAACTTAAAGGCGTGTGGCTCCCCCTTGTCTCAGGGTACAACACTGTTCTTCTCATGAGTAATCCCTGCAGGTCTGTTTCTTCAGGGGAGGCAGAACTGATAGACGCTGCCGGCTCGGCTCTGCTCCGCTTCCTCAGGAGGAGGAAGGCTCTTCTGGATTCTTCTGCCAGGAATTAAGCCCGCAGTAATGGACACAAAAAAAGGGGTTGAATTAGCACAAGTTTGAAAGTTGTGAGCAGCAATGGCATTCACCAAGGCCAGGGCTGAAAACTTGACAGAGGGAACCACTGCTCACAAGTTTCAAACTTGGGCTAATTCAAACCTTTTTTGAATCTGGTCTTTGCCATTCATTGTCTGCTTCAGTATCATCCCCTCCCCTTCTATTCCCTGCAATACAGGAAGAGAGGTGGGGGGAGGAGAATGAGGATGGAGGGGTTGCCTTAGGGAGCAGAGCGGATGTTTTTTTCTCTGACTCCTGCAGGCTCAGCCCCTCCCCTTCCATTCCCTGCAATACAGGAAGAGAGCTGGGGGGAGGAGAATGAGGAGGGAGGGGCTGGTTTAGGGAGCAGAGTGGATGTTTTTTTCTCTGATTCCTGCAGGCTCAGCCCCTCCCCTTCTCTTCCCTGCAATACAGGAAGAGAGGTGAGGAGAGGAGAATGAGGAGGGGAGGAGCAGGCTTAGGGAGCAGAGGGGATGCTCTTTTTCTCCTGACTCCTGCAGGCTCAGCCCCTCCCCTTCTATTCCCTGCAATATAGGAAGAGAGGTGGGGAGAGGAGAATGAGGAGGGGAGGAGCAGGCTTAGGGAGCAGAGTGGATGCTCTTTTTCTCTGACTCCTGCAGGCTCAGCCCCTCCCCTTCTATTCCCTGCAATATAGGAAGAGAGGTGGGGAGAGGAGAATGAGGAGGGGAGGGGTTGCCTTAGGGAGCAAAGTGGATGTTCTTTTGCTCTGTAAGCTGCAGGCTCAGCCCCTCCCCTTCTATTCCCTGCAACACAGGAAGAGAGGTGGAGGGAGGGGCTGGTTTAGGGAGCAGAATGGATGTTCTTTTCTCTGTAAGCTGCAGGCTCTGCCCCTCCCCTTCTATTCCCTGCAACACAGGAAGAGAGGTGGAGGGAGGGGCTGGTTTAGGGAGCAGAATGGATGTTCTTTTCTCTGTAAGCTGCAGGCTCAGCCCCTCCCCTTCTATTCCCTACAATACAGGGAGAGGTGGGGGAGGAGAACGAGGAGGGGAGGGGCTGGCTTAGGGAGCGGAGTGGATGTTCTTTTCTCTGTGTGCTGCAGGCTCAGCCCCTCCCCTTCTATTCCCTGCAATACGGGAAGAGAGTTGGGGGGAGGAGAACGAGGAGGGAGGGGCTGCCTTAGGGAGCAGAGTGGATGTTTTTTTCTCTGACTCCTGCAGGCTCAGCCCCTCCCCTTCTATTCCCTGCAATATAGGAAGAGAGGTGGGGAGAGGAGAATGAGGAGGGAGGGGTTGCCTTAGGGAGCAAAGTGGATGTTCTTTTGCTCTGTAAGCTGCAGGCTCAGCCCCTCCCCTTCTATTCCCTGCAACACAGGAAGAGAGGTGGAGGGAGGGGCTAGTTTAGGGAGCAGAATGGATGTTCTTTTCTCTGTAAGCTGCAGGCTCAGCCCCTCCCCTTCTATTCCCTGCAACACAGGAAGAGAGGTGGAGGGAGGGGCTGGTTTAGGGAGCAGAATGGATGTTCTTTTCTCTGTAAGCTGCAGGCTCAGCCTCTCCCCTTCTATTCCCTACAATACAGGGAGAGGTGGGGGAGGAGAACGAGGAGGGGAGGGGCTGGTTTAGGGAGCGGAATGGATGTTCTTTTCTCTGTGTGCTGCAGTCTCAGCCCCTCCTCTTCCCTGCAGCTGCTAGAAGGGAGGTACTAGAGAGCAGACTGCTGCTCTGCTACTTAAGCCTGAAAGGAAGTGCCGGAACTGTCTTCCTGGCTCTTCCCCTCCATATTAAGCCATAAGGCTATGTACCACATGAATATTATTTCCTAATTAAATAAGGAGTTAATTTTTGTTAGAAGGAGGCTGTGCATAGATGTAGTTTTGTGGTCGTGCGAGATGGGCAGTATAGGTCTGTGGGCATATGACACCATAGTTAAAAAAACCAAAGAGTGTGTGTGTATGACGAATGGAGGCTGTGCATGAGAGTATGCGTGATAGAAGACTGGACATGTGGGTGTCTGTGTGCTTGAACCAAAGAGTTTGTGTGTATGACGAATGGAGGCTGTGCATGAGAGTTTGTGTGATAGAAGGCTGGACATGTGGGTGTCTGTATGCATGAACCAAAGAGTGTGTGTGTATGACGAATGGAGGCTGTGCATGAGAGTTTGTGTGATAGAAGACTGGACATGTGGGTGTCTGTATGCATGAACCAAAGAGTGTGTGTGTATGACGAATGGAGGCTGTGCATGAGAGTTTGTGTGATAGAAGACTGGACATGTGGGTGTCTGTATGCATGAACCAAAGAGTGTGTGTGTATGACGAATGGAGGCTGTGCATGAGAGTTTGTGTGATAGAAGGCTGGACATGTGGGTGTCTGTATGCATGAACCAAAGAGTGTGTGTGTATGACGAATGGAGGCTGTGCATGAGAGTTTGTGTGATAGAAGACTGGACATGTGGGTGTCTGTATGCATCATGAACCAAAGAGTGTGTGTGTATGATGAATGGAGGCTGTGCATGAGAGTTTGTGTGATAGAAGGCTGGACATGTGGGTGTCTGTGTGCATGAACCAAAGAGTGTGTGTGTATGATGAATGGAGGCTGTGCATGAGAGTTTGTGTGATAGAAGGCTGGACATGTGGGTGTCTGTGTGCATGAACCAAAGAGTGTGTGTGTATGACGAATGGAGGCTGTGCATGAGAGTATGTGTGATAGAAGACTGGACATGTGGGTGTCTGTGTGCATGAACCAAAGAGTGTGTGTGTATGACGAATGGAGGCTGTGCATGAGAGTTTGTGTGATAGAAGGCTGGACATGTGGGTGTCTGTATGCATGAACCAAAGAGTGTGTGTGTATGACGAATGGAGGCTGTGCATGAGAGTTTGTGTGATAGAAGACTGGACATGTGGGTGTCTGTGTGCATGAACCAAAGAGTGTGTGTGTATGACGAATGGAGGCTGTGCATGAGAGTTTGTGTGATAGAAGGCTGGACATGTGGGTGTCTGTATGCATCATGAACCAAAGAGTGTGTGTGTATGACGAATGGAGGCTGTGCATGAGAGTTTGTGTGATAGAAGGCTGGACATGTGGGTGTCTGTATGCATGAACCAAAGAGTGTGTGTGTATGATGAATGGAGGCTGTGCATGAGAGTTTGTGTGATAGAAGGCTGGACATGTGGGTGTCTGTGTGCATGAACCAAAGAGTGTGTGTGTATGACGAATGGAGGCTGTGCATGAGAGTTTGTGTGATAGAAGGCTGGACATGTGGGTGTCTGTATGCATCATGAACCAAAGAGTGTGTGTGTATGACGAATGGAGGCTGTGCATGAGAGTATGTGTGATAGAAGACTGGACATGTGGGTGTCTGTGTGCATGAACCAAAGAGTGTGTGTGTATGACGAATGGAGGCTGTGCATGAGAGTTAGTGTGATAGAAGACTGGACATGTGGGTTTCTGTGTGCATGAACCAAAGAGTGTGTGTGTATGACGAATGGAGGCTGTGCATGAGAGTTTGCGTGATAGAAGACTGGACATGTGGGTGTCTGTGTGCATGAACCAAAGAGTGTGTGTGTATGACGAATGGAGGCTGTGCATGAGAGTTTGTGTGATAGAAGACTGGACATGTGGGTGTCTGTGTGCTTGAACCAAAGAGTGTGTGTGTATGACGAATGGAGGCTGTGCATGAGAGTTTGTGTGATAGAAGACTGGACATGTGGGTGTCTGTGTGCATGAACCAAAGAGTGTGTGTGTATGACGAATGGAGGCTGTGCATGAGAGTTTGTGTGATAGAAGACTGGACATGTGTGTGTCTGTGTGCATGAACCAAAGAGTGTGTGTGTATGACGAATGGAGGCTGTGCATGAGAGTTTGCGTGATAGAAGGCTGGACATGTGGGTGTCTGTGTGCATGAACCAAAGAGTGTGTGTGTATGACGAATGGAGGCTGTGCATGAGAGTTTGTGTGATAGAAGACTGGACATGTGGGTGTCTGTGTGCATGAACCAAAGAGTGTGTGTGTATGACGAATGGAGGCTGTGCATGAGAGTTTGTGTGATAGAAGGCTGGACATGTGGGTGTCTGTGTGCATGAACCAAAGAGTGTGTGTGTATGACGAATGGAGGCTGTGCATGAGAGTTTGTGTGATAGAAGACTGGACATGTGGGTGTCTGTGTGCATGAACCAAAGAGTGTGTGTGTATGACGAATGGAGGCTGTGCATGAGAGTATGTGTGATAGAAGACTGGACATGTGGGTGTCTGTGTGCTTGAACCAAAGAGTGTGTGTGTATGACGAATGGAGGCTGTGCATGAGAGTTAGTGTGATAGAAGACTGGACATGAGGGTGTCTGTGTGCATGAACCAAAGAGTGTGTGTGTATGACGAATGGAGGCTGTGCATGAGAGTTTGTGTGATAGAAGACTGGACATGTGGGTGTCTGTGTGCATGAACCAAAGAGTGTGTGTGTATGACGAATGGAGGCTGTGCATGAGAGTTTGTGTGATAGAAGGCTGGACATGTGGGTGTCTGTATGCATGAGGCAGAGATTTCTGCTTGTATGTGGTAGGCTGTATACGTGTGGATATGTATGATGGACTGTGTAGTTGACAAAATTTACTTACTTTATCCATGCATACAGTATTTAAAACGAATGTCAGCTATTGAATTGTGAATATAAGTTACTTATGGTCTTGTGATACTGTGATTCTTTAGTTCCTTACTGCTTTCAGCTTTCCCTGCTACTGAATACTGTGAAATGTGCACTGCATTAACTAGAACACCAGTAATACGTTGAGTGCATTACTTTGTGCTTCTGTATTTACTGAAATAGACAGTTGCACATATCACATTATGTAAGCTCGCAGGTTTCTGGTTTGCAAATGTATTTATCCTGATCCACTTTGACTTGAGCAGGATTTATTCCGGGCTTGTATGTCTGTGTTAATTTGTCAACTGAACGTATTTGGAAGATGGAGCCCACGAGGATGCCAGTGACGAGTGCACGATAGTCCTGGAATTACTTGCACGGCATTTGACGTATATGTATGTTGACTGGAATAAAACCTTAAGAGGTTTGAGGGAAAAATTATTATTTTCTGGAAATTCTTTTTTGTTTTTGTCACACACAGGAGCAGGATCAGAACGCTCATCTATTGGACTGTCAGTACATGCCATACAAGGGTCACGACTCGTTTCGGGAAAAGTATTTCAGCGGCGTGACCAAGAGGATTGCCAGGGAGGGGAAGAACAATCAGAAATGAAGAGGATAAGAGCCCACGCCGTGGGTGGCATTTCTTTGTAAGGAGCAGATAACGTCATCCATCCCGATGCTCCTAAGAATGCACATCGCTTTTCATGGGCAAGAAGTGAAACCCTACCTGTACCTTCTGAAAGTTAGCAGAGAGCTGTACCTGCCACTGCAAGGGGGAAGTATTTTTCTGTCACCATTCAAAACTTTGGAACTCAGCATGAGGCTGCCCAGAAGGGGCCTTATCACCTGTATATTTTCCTGTGGCGGTCAGATTCACTGCCTGTCCGGATAGCGCAATTAGCCGATGCTAAGCTAATTGGGTCTGGCGTACGTTCTACTTTGTTGTAATCGCCACACAAGAACACATGGAGGCAATGGTTTTGAAACCAGTTTCTCTTTTTTTTTTTTTTTTAAATCAACTCTGTTTAAAATGTATTTTATTGTACATAGCTTTTCAAGCTTTATTTTACCTCATTTTAATTGACAGTAGTGC